>NC_090931.1:262984134-264234134 GCF_040938575.1 Ambystoma mexicanum | reverse complement strand
TGTCTCGGATAAAAAAACCACAAGTCTCCAACTCGCTAAATCTCTCAAAACTTAGCTTTTTCAACAATACCTGATGAAGGACTAATCCCGGTGGACGCACTGACCACAACTCTGTGCTGCACTACAGCACCCACTTCTCTCAAGATTGGTCCGGGCTTTAAACAATAAAACAATAGTGTCTCTACTGTAGCTGTGCAACGCAAAGCACTTACTGCATGCAGAACCCACAGTGATATCCTTTGCATGTTGCAATTCTGAAGCACTACTACGTCAAATGTGGAAAAGGCTAAAACAACATTTATTCTAGGTCTATTCTTGTTTGAAAAGGCAATAAACAAGAGGGATTTATTTATTTATTTTATTTTTAATATTTGTATAGCGCACTACAGCCCACAGGCATCGAGGCGCTGTAAGAATATGCATGCAGGCTTGCTTCACGGTTACAGGAGAGCGGCCCAGTACAATGGATTAATACAGTTGCTTAGTTTACAGGGATTATTGCATCATTCCTCCCTTAGGAGAACGTTTAATATAAAAGGTTCTGTTGAATGTTCCAGTAGGACGGCCTTCCCCACACCAACATTTGTTTCATAGAAATCAGGGTCCCCACTAACGAGTAGATTTCACATAAAAAGTACATTCGCTTATTCTATGCAGTTTCCCTCCCTTCCCACTTTGTGACCGTCTAGCCTTTCAGAAGTTTGCTAAACACTTATCTCTGCTAGTCTTTCTTGTTGTCTCGTCTCACTGGAATCCATGACGCCATGATACTTACTGGTCTAAGCTGCGCTTTAGAAGCTTTTCAACATAACATCCCTCCCCGCGCCCCCTCAAGGGAGAGGATTACATGCAAGATCCGGTGATGCCTGCAGTACAGATGTCAGCGGGTCAGCACAGCAGCGACTCTCCTGCCTGCTAGCCAAACATCTGGATCAAAGCGAACTCTGCTGGAAGGAATATACCTGCTGCTTGTCTTAAATGGCTGACGCCACAGGCGGTTCATTAGTCATTGCAGATGACACAAACAACTGCAAACTGCTCAGGCAGCCTGCAAATGCAATGACAAGGCGAGCTATGAAGCAGACTCAGAAGTGGAGTCGCAATCAGATAACCGTGGACGTTCTGCGTTAAATTCTCTGCATGTCTCATTGCCTTACGAGAGATTCTCCTGGTTGGGGCATCTATTCAGTAGAAGGCGAACATAAAAATGAAATTGGGCACGCCGATTGCTTCGCCTCCATGAGACCCCAATTCTATATTGGTCAGCGTGCCAGCGCCCCAAGCGTTCCTTTGGCTATCCCAGTAAAAAAGCTGCCCAATGTTCTCTGGGCCTGCACCCTTCCACCGCACAGCTTCAGGGTGGCGCAGACACGCTGAGAGATCATGTTTAAAAACTGCCATGGTTGAAGCCCCCCCCAGTGCCAAGGGCTTTTTTGGTGATTTCAGTATTTCACCATGCAAAGCCTTCTAACATTTTCTCCTCATTAACCCCTTAAGTGCCGAGGACAAGCTATCTCGTCCTTGGCACTGGGGAGGTAATCCCAAGGACGAGATACCTCGTCCTTGGCACTTAAAGGGTTAATACAAATGCCTGATATTCTGGTGCTATGGTTCTTATACTGCAATAGCCATCATTGGATTGGGCTGATGGCGATGATTGCTTGTCAGAGAGTAGCATAGTTAAACTGGTGATTCCTGCTCTGGAACTAGTCCCCTTGTTTCCAGAGCAGATTTATGTAGTACAGTAAAACCATTTTAAGCTTATGGCTCTGTGTTTCTAAAATTATGTCTGGCATTTTGCTCAATAAACTTGAACACAAAAGCATTATCAGGTCTATGTAGCTCGAGTGATGCTGTGTTGTTCTTTTCATTCTCATACTGTAGACTCCATTTATTATTGAAAAAGGAAATACAGCAAACAGCATAATTCTGACAAATATCTTGACCAGATAGTCTGCAACATATCGCCGGTTTCAGAGCATTTTATCATGTGCACCTTAGACGATGTAAGATTTCAAAAACAAACTCAAACAACTGGACATCGGCTATAAATAAGTTATATTATCTTGGTTTTCATTAAGGCCTCTGAGTCACATGCAGAGAACCTTATTTTAATTTCCTTTTTGTGCAATAATCTTCAAAATTGTTCAGGGTTTCACTGGATATTTCATGCCACAGCAGATCGTAGCAACCACCCGAGCTTATCAGAATTGTTAGCTTCCTAAAGCAAAATGTTTACCCAATGTGTTCTTAGTGGTATGCGCAGGGGCGTTGAAAGGGGGGGCTAAGGGGGCTATAGCCCCTGATCTTTTGGTTGTAGCCCCGGATAGATTCTCAGGAGCTACAGCCAAAAGACTAGCTAGCCCCCAGTCCCAACAGTTCCGACATCAGTTTAGCCCCGGGTGTTTTCCAGACCTAGTGACTCCCCTGGCTATGCGGGTAGAGCTGGGGTTATAGTCTCGCAGCGATCATCTAGACTAGATTGATTGTTGTATATTTCAAGGAATGACAGATATCATTCCAAAATTGACCACTTCCCTCAAATCCACAACCTGAATTACCTCCTAAACCGAGCAATACTTTGCAGATCCAAATATCCAATCTTTCTTTGTTCTGAAATGAGCACCTCTGATGCTAGTTCTGTCTGAATAATTCCAGACACTTTAAGTCTATAACTCTAGTACTGTACATGCCGTCAATTAGTGTGACATCATCAATCAAATTAAAATTAATTTAGAGGTAACAACATAGATAACTAAAGTAAGTACATTGCAAATAGAGAAGCCCACACATTGTTTTTTATTTAAAGATGTGTTTGCTTGTGCAAAATATTTTCTGATTCTCATGTACTTTCTTGTGGAACAGGTTGGTTGGCATGACTTGCCTATTGCCTCGCGCCTAATCTTTGTATAATGTTAACGTCCCGAAAAGGCACATTAGAAAGCTTGGAATTATACAAGCACCCATTCTCTTTCTGCCAACGGGTTGAAATATGTGTACATATATTGCTTCCACTATTAAACATGTTTTAATTGTGAAAATAGTGTCCATGCATTCTGTGACGAAGCGCAAGATGGGTGAAACGCGTTAGTGTATCCTGTATGTTTTCTTTTTATCCACTTGGAGCCAAACCAAGATGATTTGTGGACAACATATCATGGACTGAGCTATTTGGAGTGAGTGTCGCTGATTCCTCACTGCTGGGAGAGTCCCGCTATAATTATGTAAATATACATATATATAATGAGGCAAAAGTTTCTTTTTTGTGATATTGATCTCATGGTAACACACCTCTTTGAAGAGGGGGTAGGAGTTAGTATCAAGTGGAGTAAAAGAACATTTAGGCACAGGGTTCAAGACGGGTGTAAAAAACCTCCATATATGCAACAGATACATTGATTATTTTCTTTTCTTATTATTTTAATCTTCTTGTAAATTATTGTCCTAAATGACTGAAAGTTTGAATGTGTGCCAATTTGGTACCTTTTCCTGTCAGAATCAGTAGGGGGTGCACTATAGAAGTTGTTTGATGGTCCTCAAAAAGAAGTAAAAATATATAGCTGTATTTACATTTTGCAAGATATTCCAAATATAAGAATGCATGATCAAAAAATTAAAAAAGAGTTACCAGCGGACAAACGCATCTCAAGTAAAAGTATTTATAGGCAACATGTGTAAACCATGCCTAATGCGTATCACTCTAAGTGGAAACGTCTGTGGGGCCGCTGACCAAACAAACTTGGAGGTCACACACTGTAACCGAATGCATTTTTCAAAGTTTGTAAAATAATTTGTTATCGTTCCTGCGTTTCTGACATACAAACACAGGGGCCGATTCACAAAGAGGTTACTGTGAGTAACTCTGACTATCTCCTAACCTAAACCTAGAGAGAGACGTTCGATCCACAAACAAATTAATGTTTAAGTGTGATTCAGTCCCGATTTAGTAAGCCAGGATAAGTCTGAGTTACTAACAGTAACTTCTATGTGAATCAAACATCTCGCTCCAGGTTTCAGGCAAGGGTATATTAATGTAATGCGGGCATGACCATGTAAAACATTATGGATGGGGTTTCATAATGGGACAGATGTGGAGGTAGATGTGGAACTGTGGTTTTGATGGGTGCAAGCCATGGGTACTCAAATCATGTGTGCCACTCCGGTTGTATGGGTTTGGGGGTTACACTTGAGTATGGGGGTGACACTTGGGTATATGTTTATCCTAGGGGGAGAACCCAAGATCTGATAAATGACGGCACTCCGGCTCTGGGTGAGCCTCTAATTGTGGGAGAGGGTGTGGTAGAGCTAAAGAGGTGAGTTTCATCATAGCTCCTTTAATGTTGATGTGGTAACGGATAGGTGTGAGGTCGCTGTGTGATTGGAGTCATGAGTGTAGTGTAAGGAGGTAGAAGCTTTTAGAGAGGAGTCTGTTCATCAAGGTGAGGGGGGGAAGTAGACAAACAGTGGCTCGATGTAGTCAGGAGAATTCATGTGTTGGCCTCTAACCGAGAGCCTGGGGGCTTTGGTAGAAATGACCAAATACAATTTTACGTAAGGACAAGTGACTGCATTTATTTGACCAAAAAAGGTAGGTAATGTGGTATATATATATAGTGCATAATAGGTGGGGTGTGGGGTAAGGGTACAGGTTAGTATAGGATGGTAATGAGAGGCTGTGGGGGGTCTCCCCCCACATAATAAAAAAAGTAAAAAATAATGTTTGGTTTTAGGTTAAATAAATTCGGTCACTTCTCCATTACGTAAAATATAAAATATTTTCGAAATAATCGTGTATATCCAGAGCTGGGCCGTCAGTTAGATGTTCATGGCAGTAGTATTGGCTTGGTTCAGTTAGGTTGCATGGAGTATGACCCAGTTTTCTGATAATCTTTTGATAATCACATTTCACGTGTGATCATATTATGGTTGTAAATCATATTGGGTGAATTCCATCAAGGTCGCACAGAGCCTTACACGAAAGTGTCCATTCTCAGATTTCCTTTGTCAGTGAGTTGTCGGTTAGTTCATGGAATGGTCATATCATTTGGTGATCTGTATTTTTTGGGTTAAAGTTGAAAGTATGATAAGTTGGTTGAGGTTTCAGGGATGGTGTCATGCTAGTGGTAGTTGACTAGCCAGATTTGCAGCTGTTTTCTGAAGGTCAGGTAGTCTTTTCTGTGAAGGTGCTTTGACAGATAGTTTCAGAGGAATCTGAAGGAAGATACTCTGTGCAGTTTTCGATTGAATCTTAGTACTACTACCAAGACATTGTTGCAGGATTGGAGTGTGCTCAATGGTTAGCACGATGAGTTATGTATCGAGTTTTGAAATGAATCCTCCATTTGATTGGAAGTCAATATAGTGTACGGAGGGCTGGAGTGATACGTTTGTATCGTTTCAGTCACAGGAAAAGTCTGGCTGCCACAATGTGATCTCTATGTAGTCTGTTGATTAAATATTCTAGGAGTCCATGGTAGAGAATGTTGACGAAGTCTAGTCTCTATAGAGTACAAGTGTTATGACTGCCATGCATGTGTCGCGGTCCGGTACCGAATGAATACAGCCGATTGTTCAGAGCTGGAACAAGCAGCTCCTTACAATGGCTTTAACCTGTGGCTTCAGTGTCTGGTTACTGTCCATCACAATGCTGAGGATTCTGACTGTTGTCATGGGCAGGGCCAGAAAACTGGATTAGGGGTTGGAAATGTTTTGCCAAAGGTCATATGCTCAGTTTTGGTCAGGTTGAGTTGAAGCCTGTTTGTATTCATCCAGGAACCTATGTGTGCAAGCATTTGCTGTAGGGTCATTTGTGAGCTTGTGGATGATTTGCATGCCATTTGCATAGCTGAAACATGTGAGGCCCGAGTTGCTAATAAGTTCCAGTAGCGGCATCATAAAAGTGTAAAGGCAAGAGACTGGACCCTTGGGGTACTCTGCATGACAACAATCTGATGATCCAGGGTGAAGCAGTTCCTTTTACTCCAATGTCCTCTGGTCTTTTTAGTAGAATCTAATGGGCGATCATATTGAAGGCAGTGCAAATGCCCAGTAGGATGACGGCACCTGGTGACTTGGTGACTGCATTTTGTTTTTTATGATGTCCCATATCGGGCATAGTGTGGGTTCTGTTCCACTCATTGGTCAGAATCTGTACTGTGACTAATAGAGGAGGCTATTGTTTTCAACATATTCGTGTAGTTGATGGTAAGTATATTTCTCGAACTGTTTGGCAGAAAAATGTGTGTTGCCGATGGTCAGTAATTGGCTGAGCCATTGGCAATAGACTTGTTTTTTTTTTTAGCAGAGGTGTGACATAGGTGGTTGTTTTGAAGGAATGCAGCATCTCACCTGACCCAATGGAGGCATTGAGGAGGGCTACGATGGATAGTGCTAGCCTTGATTGCGAAGTCATTGCTTTCTAAATGCTGGAGGGAACAGCTCTTTAGGGGAGCCTACTGGATTGCTAGTGTTGACCATTGTGAGGAAGTCCTTGGTGGGGGAAGGGTTGAAAAGCTAAAATCCTTGTTAGGAGTGGTGTAATTGGTACGTTTATGTCCAAATGGTCTTGAATTTGGAGGATGGGGTTACTGAAGTGCGTCACAGATCTTTGGATGGTGTTGGTGTCGTGGTGCAAGCTGCAGAGGTTTTGAATTTATGGATGATTATGAAGGCTTCCTTCTGGGGTTGTTCTGCTGATACTATTTGGTGTGTGCAATGAGTTTTCTCTGCTGTGATGGTTTACACTCTGTAGAACAAAAGGTGCTGGTGATATGCCAATTTGCCTCTAGGAAGGTAATTTCCTCTCCAGATTTTCTTGAGCCTTCATTTGTTAATGTGATTAAGATAGGCTGTAAATCATTTGGTAGCTTGTTTCTTTTGTGAGAATTTGAAGGGCTTCTTGCTGGTATTCTGTCAAGAGGTTATCCAGTTATGGCTGTAGTCTGGTGTTCTCCTTTGTTTTTTGTTGTGCACTAAAATTTGGAACTTTAATTTGTCCCGGAAGATGTCCATTTGTAGAAGGTCTGATTACCATTGGGGAGCTTTGGTCAAGATGCTGGACGGGATAGAGACGCGGTCTCCCTTGGGCAAACGGACTAGTGAGGAGCTGGTGCACTTCTCATCACTGAAAACACCATCCAAGGTGTGCTCCTCTTTGTGGGTGGGTCCTTTAACCAAATGTTTGCGATGTAGCATACCAAGGTCAACATAAAGTGACTTTGTGACTGGGGTTTCCTCCTTTTGCTGCCAGATGCTGAAGTATCCCCAAATGGTGAGGTGTTGAAAATCTATCAAACGTTTAGCAATGGCGTCAGCCAGGTTCCGCAAAAGATAGGTTGTAAGAAGGAATTCTGGAGATGAGACGGAGGTATGGCATGTGAGGTAGAGTAGTTTTGGAGGAGCGTTCGCAGTGTGGGATGTCTTCACAGCATGGTTTTTTCACTTTGATGGAGTCCTTATGAACATGTGCAATCATTCTCTCCTGGCTGTTCTGTTGGCAAACATGATATTTTAGCCTGTGGGGTTGGCTTCATGTATAATCTCAAAGTGATCCTCAAATAGAGAGGGTTCTGCTATAAAAAGTAGGTCTATTTTTCCTGGAAGAGAAAATCATACATGTCAGAAGAACGTTTGACACTATAGAGGCCACTGATTAGGAGACATTGGATTCTGATATTTTCTATGAGGCTCATTTGTGTAGAAGGAAATATTTCCGTCCTTGTGGTGTGGACTTCCCAAGAGTCTGGGTTGTTGCATTTATCTTCAAACCAGCTGAGTATGTTCTTCGTGAGGTCAGGTTGGTGGTTTTGAGCCCCTCCAGGATCTGTGGTATGGCGTTTCGTGATGAACGGCGTACTCTGCGTTGACTCCTGTGGTGAGGTACCCGTTGGTCTATTTGAAGGCGTAGGTCCAGCAGTCGAGGATGTGGTCATCTGAAGGTTTCTTGTGTTTTGTGTTAGTCATCTGTATGCTGATTTAATTGTTTGTGGTGAGACTTAGCATCTGTTGCTGGCTCTTAGAGAGGAGGATATTAAGGTTACCATTAATTCTAATTCTATTTGAATAATATCGCTCTGTATCGGCCGCACAGTGTTTAACAGTCTGCATCTGCCTGATCAGATGCCATAATTGAAGACTTGCAAAGTTTTAGTTGACGAAAACTTGGATTTTGGCCTAAGGGTTTTCCCCACATCCTATCAGTGTGTTTATGTAGGGACCTGAATCATACTACAAAGTCAAACACCTTCTATAATGATATTACAGTACACAATGTTGACTTTGTTACACCACATGTGCACATTTTATGTATTAGCAAGCAAAACACTCAATTTAATGCACCCCCTAACGTAATTTAGTAACAATGTATGACTTCGTCACAAAAGTGTTCAGGAAACAAGGTGAACAAACTAAAGGTAAAGTGCAGAATTCGATAAACAATTATTTTTATATTGCACACTTATATTGTCTTAAGTTAAATGGAACATGAATTCAAAACATAAAACAAAGCATATCCCTTATATTTGCACATATGTTGCATTACAGATCCTTTATAAAAGAGGTAAATTCTCGCTTCATTAAAGTATGTTGGTTAAATTGTTCTGGCACAGTCAAAGGCCCTTCACATATCGGGTATTCTGCCTGTTAATAAAATCACACCTTTTTATCAACTTTCTTGCACTATTATTCACTTTTAGAAACAAGATTCGCAGCCCTCTTTGGTTTGCCTTTCTAGTGCATTTGATACCCAATACCAACATTAGAGGCAGCATCGCAGAAGCCTTACACCATTGCAAGTGCAATCAGCACTAGGGAAACTATTGCCCTGGTGCAAAAATACATTCTTGTAATGCATTTTTGCCCCAGGGCAACGTTTGCACCAGCCCCAGTTCTGAATATGCTCTATGCACTAGAATCATTTTTGCTCTAGTCCTAATTGCACTTGTACCGGTGCACAACGTATGTAATACCGCAGTAGGAAGTCTAAATGAGGGATACATGTCTGGAAAAGTGAGCAATATTTCTAGCCCACTGACTATCCTTAAACATAAAAGTATGTAGTGTGGTGTGAAGATGGAATATGAACGAGGGCCCATTATTCTAAGGTCAGCACTGCCCCTGCAGTGCAGAGAAACTCCTTGGTGTGTAATCTTTCCAGCCTGCTGAAGGGTTGAAGGGGCATCATGGACTATTGGCTTTGCCTGACATTTGATCTCTCGCAACATCTCAGAAAGAGTAATAAACATGCTCTATCATCCATCAAGAAGACACTGCGGGCTCTCACTGTCTTGTGAAACACTGCCCGAGGAAGAATGGAAAGCTAGCTGACTCCTAGACGGCTATTTCCATAGCGTTTTGGTTTCATTTTGGGACACTGCCTACGGTACTCTATGATCTTAGTTAGAGCCATAATGACCATTCAACTCAAGTTTGGTTTAGGGAATGATTGTGTTTTTTTGTAATGCTATACTTTGACCATTTAGCAGTTGCTGTAGTGCCCACGGGCAATATGGCCAGGCCTTGAGTGCAGGGCCCCTGTTCCCTATGGCAGCAGCACATGGCCCTTTGCCATGCTCCATACACAGCCCATGGCCACAGCACCCCTGCTGTATTACACACAAGGCAAGTGCCTTTGGCGGCCATTCCTTACTTGCACTGAGCCAGCAGCAAGGCCCCTGAGCAGCTAAAGCTCACGCTGTGGGAGGACAATGTAGGGACGCGCACAGTCATCGGTCAGAGTATTAAATGCGCTAACCATTGAGGCTTTAAAACTGAAAGTGAGAGAGGTAAATTTTGGAATGCTTGGGTAGAGGGCGGATACCATTGGTTATAGCCCCCTGCCTCTCCATTTTCTTCACAGGAACTCCTAATCCTCCCATGTTCCTCATTCTAAAAGGTACCGATCAACGCTTTGTGTTTAAGCACACGTAAGATCACACATATTTAGATGGAAACGCACACAAAATGAAAAACCCCAGATACATAGCCAATTATTTTACTAAGGAAATTTGGAAAGGTAACATTCTAGAGAACCCTAAAATGCTCTGTCTGTGGATGGTAACCTTTTAAAACACATGCATCCAATAATGCTTGTTTATAGGTATTCATCCTTTTCCTATGCAGCCGGACTTCTTGTTATATCTGCGCTTTAATTTTCACACCTACAAATGACATCCTATTAAATGACTTTATGTCGGAAGTAAGAAAGTAACAAAAAGAAGTGATGATGCAAGCCATTGATTAAGAAGTGGATATGTCTATGTAGGATTCACTGGGCTGTGTCCTTAAGACAGGCTGCTGCAACCTGCAGATGTTTGGAACTACAACTCCCATGATCCGTCATCACTGACTATGTTGGCTTGGTATGATAGGAGATGTAGTGCAAAACACCCGGAGAGCCAAATGTTTCAGATTTGCCTTAAGATAAAGAAGGTGGTATGCTCCTGCGTTGTTGCATTTTCTCTTGTTCAAGTCAAGTGATAGACAGTTGTCTCCAGTAGATTACAAAATTTTGCAAGGGGGCGGCAGCATGAGTTTGCTCCCTAATGCAAAAGCAAACATTTCTGATTCAGAGTTCATCAGAAAATTCCTGCTGTATGTTCACAGTTCAATTCTCCATGTTCGTTTCACAAAACATGTGTCTTTATTTGGGCAAACTAAGTCCCATAGGCTCAGGTCAGTTACCTCGGCACCATGCAAATCAAGCAGAGCTACACGGTGCCTAGAACGGTAGAGTCCTATATAGTCCAGTGGCCAGACTCTGAATATTAATGATCTCCTGCAGATCACTTTACTGCTTGTATCTGTGACCAAAGATACCTCTCCTTGACAATTTCCATGTTATAAACCTTTTGGTTCTTTAAATATAAATAGCACATTCATTGGTCAAACAATCCTTACACACAAAACATAGCTTACAAGACACATATAAGCACAAATGGATATGAGGCACATGGGTGGTATTTGGTATACACTTACACACAAAACATATACGTTGAACACAAGACAGTCAACGACAAGCAACAACATTGCTTGACAAAATGTAAACCTTCATGAAAACTTGAAGTACATCTGAATCTTAATTCCATTTCTCTTTTCGCTTTGAAGCTTTGGTTCATGATGTGTGTGTTTGTGTATGGTAGTGCGTTGTTGTGTGTATATCTGTGCAACACAAAAACACAATGGTTTCAGCAGCAGATGAGTCTGACTGGAGAAGCTTTGCGGGGGACCTCAGGAAGCCGCCTCGTCTTCTTCAAGATCAGGAAGTTCAAAGTCTTTTGCGCAGTCTCCACTGGCCTGCTTTCTACATTAGAGACAAAAAGTTAAAGAAAAAAACAGGTTTGGTGAACAGATGGAGGAGGCCTTCAAAGAGCAATTCTGAGAAACCAAGCAAGGGAGGAAATCGTATCTGCTTAGAGAATCTGAGAACTTTGTTAAGCATCCTAATAGGCTGCATACAAACCATTAAAATATTCTAACTGGAAAAAGGGCATGGTTATTCAACTACAGTATGTGCGAGGATGAGCTCTCAGGAGGCCTGTATCAAGGGATATGTTTGCAGACAAGATAAACGTTCTTCTCTTACCCAAGTTATTGTTTGTCGTCAAACACTTTACAGTTTAATAGAGTGCCTGATGTTACAAAAACTAAATAAATGAGTCACCATTTCTTGATTAGACCGAATCAAAGTAATAAAATAAGCCTATGCATATCTCATTTCATCATTTATAAGCAAAGCTAACATTTAGGACAGTACGATTCCAACCTGGGTGCCCGGAGTTAGATAAAATAAAACATTGTTAATCAATCCGTTGTGTCATATTTCATGATTAGGTCCTATTTATGCAAACATTTCCCTGCCTTGTATTACATTTCCACAAACCAATAATTGAGTAGACTACCAGGTCCAACCATTTTACATTTAATATGTCTCAAAATTCTGGTAGGCTAGTGCATATCCCGCTGTTTTAACTGATTTGGTAGATCTTTTTCTCTGTTGAACAGTCAATATGCTATATATTTATATATATATTACGATATCTGTGCATTGGGAACCGAGTATGTGCTCAGCCATCCTCACTTTGACACCTGGCTTGGATGCCCATGGAGTCATGTTGCACCATTTTATCTTCACCCTGAGGCTGTCTGAATCAGAAAATATGCTTCAATATTACAGACATTTTAATGTTATGGTGAGCGTTGTGGAAAAAATAAATGAGAACCAAGCATAGCATACATTACGCACTTAGTACATATTCAAGCATGGAATCATGATCACAGACATATTTGTCAAATATAAAGCTCTGTAGTCATTCTTTTGTTCTCAGAGAATCATACTTACTTCCATTAATGCTCTTTCTGATGGATGTTCCTCCCACCCATTCCTCATCATAGATATATTCTCCAGGGGCAGATCTCAGAAATCTTTCAACAGCAGGCGGCGCCATGCGATATTTGTGTCAAGGTCCTTTGGCGCTATTTATCTCTGAGGATGGAAGTGACATCAGCATTGGTACAAACAGCTTGCACTGCGTTCTGTGACCTCGGTTTTCTCGTTTTTCATCCATACGCAGCCGCATTGGGGAATATATGTTATTAAGAGGTTACACTTGAAAACATTGAAAGAGACGAAGAAGGAGAGTGTATGCTAACTGTGGGATAGGATAGGATGTCGATGAAAAATCTGTGGGAGGAACATCCATCAGGAAGAACATTACTGGAGGTAAGTAATTTGTTTTTTAATGGATAGCGTGCTCCCACTGATTCCTCATCTTAGATTGACTCATTTGCTGGAGGAGGGAGGAGTGAACTCCCATTGATATTATATTAAAATCTGTCTGGGTGGGCGTCCTGACCTAAAAGAGTGTCCAGGCACTGCCGTTTTGCTAAAGTATGAATAGAAGCTCAAGTTGCTACTTGGCAGATGTCTTGCGGCCGCCTGTACCCCTCTTAGGAGTGCCAACGTGGCAGCTACCCCTCTAGGTGAGTGTGCCCTGAAATCATAAGGGATGTCCTTTAATGCCATAGATGAGCATTTAGATACGCATAATACAATCCATTGAGATATGGTCTGCTTCGTCACACCCTTGCCTGTCTTAGTAACCCACAAAGAGTTGGTCATCCGATCAGAAACTATTTGTTCTGGTGATTTAAAAGCCTGATGTCCTTCTAAGGTCGAGCCAATGTAGCCTTTGCTCCTCCTTGGAAGGGTGAGGAGGAAAGAAGGCTCGTAAACAGATCTTTCAAGTAAGGTGAAACTCAGACACCACCTTAGGCAAAAACGAGGCGTGTTCTCCGAGTGTGACTTTGTCCCTTGAAATGGTTGTGAAAGGTGGTTTACATTTTTATTTTTTTTTTATTTTATTTTACATTTATAAAGCGCTCACACAGCCCGCAGGCATCGAGGCGCTGTTACAGGAATTGTTTGTTTTTCTTAGTTGCGTATTTTTTTTGTCTTAGTTACGTATTTATAACGCGCTTAAACACCCAGAGGTTTCTAAGCGCGGACCCGGGGATCGAACCTGTTGTTGCTTCGTGTCGTCTTGCTTCCAAGACGCGCACGCTGCCGCTGAGCTATCCTCCCGGGACATGACAGCGCTTGGAGCTTGCTTACCATGTGCTGATGTGATAGCTAAAAGGCAAGCTATTTTCCACATGAGGTGTCCGAGCGGATAAGAATGCAGCATCTCAACAGGTGTTCTGTTTAGAAAGGTTACCATTAAACTAAAGTCCCAATATAGCACCATAAAAGGAGTATGAGGAAAAGTATTTGTAAGACCTTTTAGGAACTACATTACAATCAGAATTGTGAAAAAGGATCCCTGCTCCGGTGTTCGCGACTAAATATCCTTTGACCTTTGTGACCTGCAAATCTTGCCTGGCAAGGTGCAACAGGAACAACGGGACCTTTGAACTCTCACACAGAAAAGGATCAATACCTTCAGCTCTGCAGCAGCTGCAAAATGTCTTTTATCAGAGCGGGACAGAGCCTTAATTACTGGCCTACTCGCTCAAAGCAACACCTCCATAATGTCTTCAGGGAGCTCCCAATCCCTGTACCTTAACCTTTCAGTATCGAGGCGTGCAGGTTCAGACTGCTCATTGTCAGGTGAAGGACCAGTCCTCCATTTTGCGAGAGCAGATTGACTTTCTGGGGAAGATGCAATGTATGACAGATGGTTCTGTCCAGAAGGTCCGGGTACCACGTCCTACTGGTCCAATCCTTTGTCTCATACCGTAATGTTACGACCTTGCTATTCATTGTGGTTACGATGGGGGCGAGCAGTGCCAAACCCAAGATGAAGGCAGCAATGTAACATGCTGACCTCCCTAAAATGGTGGCCACAATATGACACGCAGACCTGCTCAAGATGGCCACTGCGATGCAACGTCAGCAAGACAGCAACTCGGAATGCCGGTGGCATTCACATTACCGGACCAATACTACAGAGGCTGATGTTACTGGTGAGATAGGGAGTCGCAGCTTGTGACTTTCCCGTTGCCATGATGCTCCTCATTCCCTGCTGTAGCTACCCTTTTCTTGTCCTATTTGACTTCCCTTTCATGCCTAGCACCATCTGAGCTCTCCGCTTCCACCTTTTCAGAGTTGCTTTCCCCGTTTGGAGTTTCTTCTCAACTGCTGCCCCCACTAGCCAGATTCTACTCTTCAGTAGTCTCGTTGTTTTTTTTCCCATAAGGGGTTTTCCCCCTGGACCTAGTTCTGTCCTTAGGCAAAGCCATTCTCGGTCTCTGTTCACATCAGAGATCGAGGTGGATGCCCAAAAGGGCAGATCCTTTTTCTTCCCTGACAGGACCCGTAAACCAATACAGTAAGGCACGCACCTGAGAGACTGCAACGTCATAAAGAAGAAACAATGAATCGGCTACAAGAGCTGGTAGCCACAGTCCAGACCCTAACGACAGAGGCCCAGTCCCTAATAAATGTAAACACATTTCTAAAACAGGCGCTTAACACCTGAGACGCCTTACCTGTGGGGTCCTTTTCAGGTGGTACCCACGTGGACAAATACCATGGTGACCCGAAGAAGTTACGTGAATTCTTGGATGCCTGTACGGTGGTCTATTCCTTTAGACATACCATGTTTCAGACCAACAGAGCCAAAGCAGGCTTCCTGACAGCGCATATGGGTTCAGGTGCACTAGCTTGGGCTACTTCATTGGTCACCAGTGAAGACCCTTTGCTGAATGATTACGAAGGCTTCATAACCTCCTTCAAAGCCTATTTTGATAGGCCTGACTTAACGTATATGGCACATGGGCACCTTCTGGACTTATACCACCTGATTTAAGCAGTTGGTGCTGTAAGCAGCTTAGCAGGAAGAAGCCTGTTTTACCCTTTACCGCCAGGATTAACTGAAGACCTAAAAGACGAACTGGCCAGAATACCTATGCCTCCATCTTTTTAACAACTAATAAAGCTGGTACTACAAATTGATTTTCATCTGCAAGAGAGAAAGGCAGAGTGGAGAAGATTCAGAAGCATGACAAATCAAACCTTTCCTATGGCGCTTCCTAAGGCTATGGTCAAACCATCCCTTAACACTCCTAAGCCCATGCAAAGTGGCGAGGTCAGAGGTCCTCTTTCTGATGAGGAAAGAGCCTGCCGGAGAAATAAAGGCGTATGTATGTACTGCGGATCCCCCACACACTTACTGAGGCAATGTCCTCTAGCCCCTCCGAGAAAACAGGGAAATGCCAGCTCCCATACCTAAAGGGGACTATGGCCCAGGAGTCAAAGGAAAGTCCCTTGACACAGCATTCCACAATTGTTCATCTCACAGGTCTCCATGGCTGGTTCCGAAAATAATGGGTTGGTGTTCAGAACAGGTATGGGAGGTTCCTGCAATGGTGGATTCAGGTGCAGTAGGAGTCTTCATGGACCACTCTTGGGATCTTCATATGGGAGTACCTTATGCCACCAAATCTTTTGTGCTTCCTATTAAAGGTGTATCTGGATGACCTTTGGAATGGGGCCCTATCAAAGAAAACACCACCAACTACTGGTGCAGATTGCTCAGAATCGAGAAACAGTGGCCTTTGACAAGGAAGCACATGTTCCTATTATACTGCGAATTCCACAGCTTACCCATCTCAATCCATATATAGAAATGGGCAGCACGCACTCTGTTTTTGGGCTTGGAATATTGTTCTTTCAATTGTTTCACCACTTCATCTCCTCCTAAAATGAGTGTTGATGAACAGAACAATGGCAATAGCAAGACATTTCACTTCTTTGTGCCATCCCCATGAAGAACTCTGCTTATCAGAAGGTTTTCCAGAAGGAAACATCTAAGAAATTACTGCCATACCGACCAGAGGATTGGTCTATCAATCTCGTTCCCGACACAATACTCCTTTTAGTAGAATGTTCATACTGTCTCCTTCAGAAAAGATCATTCTGAAAGCCTACTTTTACGGAAACATCGAAAATGGTCTAATCCGTGAGTCTCCATCCCCTGGAGGTGCTTCTTTGTTCTTTGTTTCCAAAAAGGACACTATAGAGCTACAGCCCTGCATAGACTACAGGGGTCTGAACCAGATTACGTGCAAGGACAAGTATACCCTACCATTGATACAAGACATACTGGGAGCCGTCCATGGTGTCTGTATTTTCACAAAATTGGGTAAGCCCACCACCTCATCAGAATCAAGATGGGTGACAAATGGAAAAAGGCCTCCAGAGCGCCCTTTGGCCGACTATGAGTACAGCGTTATGCCCGTTGGCCTCACCAATGCCCCTGCGGTTTTTCAGAGTTTTGTAGACCAATTGTTTTCTGATCTGCCATAGCGCCTATTTGGATGATATCTCAATCTATCTCAGTATCCACATTGAACATCAAAAGCGTGTGGAAGAGGTACTGCATCGACTGGAAAAGAACCATCTACGTGCTAAACCAGAGAAGGAGTAATTACTTACAGTAATGTTCTTTCTATGGATTCTTCTCCCGCACATTCCACATCTGATAGGTATTCCATCCAGCTCTGCTGCTTCGGAAAATGGGATGCAGTGGACCTCGACTCGGCCGTCCATCCATCCATCTTGGTCAGCCTCTGATCGTCAGATTTGGACTTGACATCAAGGCGTCGTATATATACACTTCGTCACTACGCCCCACACTTCAGTTTCCCCCGAGCATACCATGCTGCATAGGAAAACAGAGAGATAACAACGGGCTAATAAGCCCTCAAAAATGAAATAACCATAAACCTCTAAAATAGGATGAATTTAAATAGACACTAACAAAGTAGCATCAGAAAATGGTCACTGAGGACCATCACCAAGTCATCATTAAAGAGGAGATGCACACCAACCACCGACTTTCTGAGCGGGGATGGGTGGGAGGGGAGATGAGGAATCTTTGGGAGAAGAATCCATAGAAAGAACTTTACGATAAGTATTTTCTACTTCAATGGATTGCCTTTCTCCCGCAGATTCCTCATCTGATAGACTCCCAAAGCAGTAGATGAAGGAGGCGAGCAGAAAGTTAGACTGTGACATTTTGCAGCACTGCCCTGCCAAAAAGCCCAAACTGTACGAGCCACATCTAGACTATAGTGCTTAGCATAGGTATGAAGGGATGACCATGTCATTGCGTGACAAATACCCCTAACAGTAACTCCCCACTGTAATATGCTGTTGACGCTTAGACTCCCCTAGTCGAATGAGCCCTGATGCCTGCCAGTAATTTCTTTCTAGCAGACTGATAGCATTACGCTACACAGAAAATGATAGTGTGGGACAACGTTTGCTTAGTTATGGCCAGGCCCTTACGGGCTAAAGAAAAAGCCTTGAAGAGCTTATCAGCCCTTCTGAACTCTCAGACGTCCTTTCAATGTAATAACTTATTGCCCTTTTGCGATCTAAGTGATGAAATCACTCCTCTTCCTTAAAAGGATGCGGGGGGAGGATAGAAGACTGGGAGGTCAATGGATTGCTGTAGGTGGAACTCAGAAAACTTTGGGAAGCAAGCCATGCCCAACCTTAAGCAAAACGTTTTACTGAAAAGAAAATTGCAGGAAAGGAGGTTTACTGCATAAGGTCTGTAGCTCACACACCCACCTCTCGGATGTAATAGCCACCAAAAAGGCTGTTTTTAAGGATAGAAGTCTTAAAGGAAAAGTATGCATAGGCTCAAAAGGAGCCGCCATCAGATATGTCAGTTCCAGATTAAGGTCCCAATCCGTGACAACAAAGGGAGTTGGTGGGAATGTATTTACAAGGCCTTTCAGGAATTGTGCCATCACCGAGATCGTAAAAAATGAACCTTTATCGGGGGATATCCTAAACACCGACACGGCCGCCAAATAGGACTGTGGTCACTTTAAGGCATGCTGAGGCCAGTGACAGAAGGGACTCCATCCCTGTAGTGGTGGGGCAAGAGATAGGGTCAATCTCGCATTCCCTGCACCATGCCGCAAATCTTCACCACCTGCACATACACAAAGATTTTGTAGATGGTCTGCGTGCAGCCAGCAACACCTCAAGCACTTCCTAAGAGAGGTCCCAGACATCATACCTCATCCTCTCAAGAGCCACGCATGTAGGTTGAAGGATACCAGGATCTGGGACCTTACGACTAGGTTAGGAGATCCGACCATAGAGGCAACCAGTGTGGTGGATAGATGGACGGGTACAAGAGGTCAGAGTACCACGTTCTCCTCGCCTAGTCCCGGGCGATCAAGTTCATGGTCGCTCTAAACCGCTTCGACCTCTGGAGAACCCATGCAATGAAGGGAATCAAGGGGAAAGAGTAACGGAGAGGGAAGGTCGAATCCACCAGAAACGTGTCCCCCAGTGCACCGTTTGCTGGGAATTCCCTCGAGCAATACTGTCTGCACTTCCTGTTGGATTATGTTGCAAACAGAGCCACAGCCGGGGTACCCCAGAGAGAGAAGACCTCCTCTAGGACTTCCTGGCACACTTCCCACGCGTGTGAGACCGTGCTTTGCCTGCTCAGAGCATCAGCCAAACTGTTCTCTGTGCCCGCCATATAAACTGCTGAAACTGAGATCTGCTTCTCCAGTAACCAGAACCATAGCATCATCGCCTTTTTGCAGAGGGGGCAAGGGTGCACAGCACCTTTCTTGTTCAGATAGTGAATTGCCACTGTGTTGTCCATCAGAATGAGGACATGCTTCCCCTGCAGAGATGGAGCGAATATCTTCAGGGCTAGTCTGATGGCCCGCAACTCCAGTCTGTTGATGTGCCATCTGGCTTCCGTTGCTGACCAAAGATCGCTCACCTGCAATTACTTGCAATGCGTGCCCCAACCCTTCAGAGAAGCATCCGTGACCAATCGGGTCTGAGGCCAAGAAGGCCACAGGGTTACCCCACCATGAGACTGCTGCAGTCCGCCGACCAGGACAGGTTGTTGACCACCAATGTGGACTCCCCAAGGAGATCCAAAAGAGCACTGAGGGGCTGTGACCACTGACTCCTCAGGAGCCACTGCAGGGATTTCATGTGCAGCCTGGCTTTTGGCACTAGAAAAATGCAGGAGGCCATAAGAACTAAGAGGCAGAGTAATGAAGCCACGGATAGAGTGGCATGGCTCTGGAAAAAGTCGACCATTTGTGTAAAACTGATGATTCTGTCTTCGGGGCGGAAGGCTTTTCCCACCCGGGTGCCTGGGACTGTTCCGATGAACTGGAGCCTTTGGACTGGTGTCATTTGTGACTTCTTTAAATTCAGGGAGAAACCCAACCTGTACAGCAGTAAGCAGTTGTCCTCTAGATGTGACAAGACCTGCACTGCGGACTTCCTTTAGACCAGTCAGTCGTCCAGGTACGGAAATACGTGGACCCCGGATCTCCTGAGGTGCACCACAGCTACCATCAAGAGATTGGTGAAGACCTTTGGGGCAGAGGTCAGACCAAAGAGAATCACCTTGAACTGAGTGTTTGTCCCCTATGGTGAACCTTAGGAACTTCCTGTGATTTTGATAGATGGGCACATGGAAATGGGTACCAGGAAATACCAAGAATACCAATCCGATCCTCTCTGCTCGGGCGGTACCTCTTCCATGGCACCCTTTAACTACATGTCTCGCAGTTCTCTCTGGAGCTCCTGTCCCAGTTGGATTGGAAGTAGTGAGGGTGCGTCCGGAGGTTTTCTTAAAAATGGCAGACAATACCCCATGAATGAGCTGAAGAAACCCAGGCATCGGAAGTAATTCCCTGGCACTGGAGCCAATGCGCCGTCAACCATCCACCAACCTGTATGTTGTGGGAGGAGAAATCAAAGCGGCTTAGGGGGCTGGGTCTCCCCTGCCGCTGATTGTTGGCCTTTAGAAGCCTTCCTGCCCCTTTCATTTCCCCCTCAGGGATGTACTGCGCAGCATTCTCCACTGCTGTCCAATGACCAGAAGAATACTTGGCAAGGCTGCTTACCAAATTGGTAGCCTTGCGGGCCATACTGCCCGAAGTAAACACCTTTTTGCCAAAGCATCAACCTTTTTAGCTTCCCTGTCGGGAGGTAAAGTGGAAGTTGAAGAAGCTGGTCTGGAAGAGAATGTAGCAGCCTACATAACAAGCCCCTCCAGGGAAGGGTGAGATGAGAGGTAAGAAGGGTCTCCTCTTGTCAGTAACTTGGTCTGCTTCTGTGCTTCCTGTGGGTGAACCCCCCGGGATCTCTGCTTCCCCACTCAAGACACCGCTCTCCTCACCTGAATCTTCAAGATCTGTCTTCTCAATCCCTTGTCGATGGGCCAGGTAATCCTTCTTGATTCTGGAAGTTGGTGCTCTGACACGGGGTGAAGCCGTGGTGAATCCAGACTGGATCACACCTCGGCTCCAGTCCCGGGTGCAGGCAATACTAGGCGAAAAAGCCCGGAGGCAGAAAAAAACCCTGTACTAGTTCCGAGACGGCTGGCTGGTGCGTAGTGACTGTGGAAGTTGAAGACAATGGTAGAGAATGCAATCCGTAGAAAACCGGAGGCAGGAAATACTCCGATGCAGATCAATGGTAAAGCTAACCCTGAGAAACGGCAAAGAGGAGGAGGAGACACCAGGTAGGGCAGGCAGCCCAAGTGGAGGAAGGGGGAGAGAGAAACGCAACAGAGCAGAAAATGAGTAGCAGCAATGCGATGCCAGAGACAGGGAAAACCCGAGATAGGAACGGGAAAAAAAATGATAGAAGCAAAGAAAGGAGCGAAAGAACTAAGAGCGTCTCACCGTGTAAAACAAAGCTAGACGGTTGCAACGCAAGGAGTGCTGCGAAGGCTGGGAGGAAGTAGCCCCGAATGAGGAAAAGGCAAACACTAGACTGTCAAAAATGAGACGTGAGGAAACGTGTTTAATGGCAGCGTAGCCGTAACAACGGCAACCACCGCCACCCTAAAGGGTTTGTGACACCTCTAGCCGGCCTATACTTCCCGGACACATCTACCTGCATCTTTGTGTTTGATGCTACATTGGTACCCTATGTGGGTTACATCTTGTCTCCAAATGGCATTGTCATGGGTTCTCAGCAAGTGGGAGCCATGCTTGACTGAAGAATCCCTCAAACCCCAAAGAAGTAGAACCGTTTTTGGGGTTGGCAAATTTCTATCGTAGATGTATACCTGCCTTTACTGGAAAAGTACTACCATTGGCTGCTTTACTAAAGAAGTGTCATAAATGTGTTTAAGAAAATGCAAAAGATGCGTTTTGTGTCTTGAAACACCATTTCAACACAGCCCCCAACCTGGTGCAACCTGATACAATGAAGCCCTTTGTCATGGAGACGGATACCTCTGACAGAGCCGTAAGATCAGTACTTAAGCAACTTCAGTAAGATCATGAGGAACATCCTGTTTCCTTTTTCTCAAAAACCGTTATACAGACTAATGAAAGGAACTATTCAGTTCTCGAAAAAGAGCTGCTCGCAATGAAAAGGGCATGTACTATGTGGTGCCACCTTCTGTTAGGTGCACCAAAAATAAAATTATTGAAATAAGGACTGACCTCAGAAATCCCCAACTGTTACAATCCTTTGACTGTCGTAACAGCAGACAGGCCCCCTTGGACATACATTCTCAGAACTTAGAACCTGGTTGTAGATATGCTAACGAGTTAAAGGACAAACCCAGGGTCAATCAATCATCCGGGGTGAAAAGATGCTAGCTACTTCAACCTTTATTATGTCTATTGACACTGTTCTCCAAAAAATGCGTACAGACTTTAATAACCCGCCAACTCACGTCTGTGAGAAATGGGAACTTAAATACAAGGATGGATAGTTGTTTAGAGGTTTGTGATTATAAATGCAGCTTCTTTCACCATTCCAGGACACCCCTGTTGCTGGACATCGAGGAGTGACACCTACCCATGAAGTGTCCACATGTCTATTCAGGTGGCCAGGACTCTGTAAAGATGGGGGCAATGCCCTCCTCAAAGGCCTCCCATCGTCCTCTCCAGTGTCCCTGAGAAGTGTCCTACACACGGCCGCATACCTCATCAAGGGTCTACGCAGATGCAACATCATCGCCCCAGCACTCATCGACCTTTACTGGCTCACACTGCACACAGAAATCACCTTCAAGTCATGCTGCATCATCTATAAGGCAGTTGCCCTCAAGTCACCCATCTACCTCGCAGAAAAACTCTGCATCTCTAGCAGACAATGCAGCATGAGAAGCAAAGACACGTGCAGATGTGAAATCCGCTGCTGCAAAAAGGAAAGGACCAGAAAACAAGCCTTCTCTGCCTACGCCCTAAGACTACGGAACCTCCTCCCCATCAGCATCAGACTTGCCCCTACAAGTCAGAAAAGAACTCAAGACCCACCTCTTCAATGAGTCTCTCCTCCTCAATACCTAGGCCATCATGCTTCATCTCAAGAAAGCAAGAATTTACACAAAATAATACGCTGATCCGAAGAAGAAAGAATCCATACAGTACAAGAAAGGAGACCAAGTCTGATTGTCTGCTCGTCACTTGCCTTCCCACTTGACTCATGGCAAATGTATGCCAATGTACTTTGGACTTTTCATGATTGACAGGATTATCAGCCTGGTGGCCTTCCGTTTACATCTGCCCCCCTTCTGGAAGTGGATTCATCCTGCGTTCCACATCTCACAGTTGAAGCCTTACAAATTGGACACTACACTCCACAGCGTACCTAGGATACCTCCTCCTGTCATCCGGCCGGCAACAACAACTGGAATATGAAGTTCAACAGGTTTGTGATTCCAGACACCGTTGAGGGCATCTACAGTATCTGATCGATTGGAAGGGGTGTGCTCCATCTGAAAGAACTTGGTAACCATCCGACCTTAGTCAGACGTTTTCATTCCTGCAATCCTTGGAAACCCAGACCATCAAAGACTAGACGTGGACATGAGGTCATGTTACAACCTCGCTATACATGGTCGTTCTGATGGCGGCGGGCAGTGCCTAACCAAAGATGGCGGTCATAATGCAAAATGAAGACCTCCCCAAGATGGTGGCTGCAATATAACACGCTGACCTGCCCAAGATGGCGACCACGAGGCAACTTCAGCAGGACAGCAACTCAGAACACCAGAAGGTGTTCAAGTTACCGGACCAATACTACAAAGACTGATATTATTCGGTGAGCTAGCACATCGCAACTCGTGTTTCTCCCCGTTGCCACAACGTTCTTCGTTCCCTCGTGTCTCTCCCCTTTTTTTTTCCTGTTCCACTTCACTTTCATACCTTGCGCCTTCTGAGATCTTCCCTTCCTCTTTTTCAGAGCTACTTTCCTTGTTTGGAGTTTCTTCTCAACTGTTGCCCCGGCTAGCCAGATTCTACTCTTCAGCAGTCTTGTTGGGGGTTTTTCCCATAAGGGGTTTTCCCCTGGATCGGGTTCTGTCCTTAGCCAAAGCTATTTTCTCTCTGTTCACATCAGAGATCGAGGTGGCTGCCTGAAAGGACAGACCCTTTTTCTCCCCTGACAGGACCTGCAAACCAACACAGGTAAAGCGCGCAGCAGAGCCATACCACCTCAATCTCCTAATGATTTGAGGAATGACGGGGATCGGTGGGAATGCATATAGCAGTGGAAAGTTCCAATCCACAACAAAAGAGTCACCCAATGCTCCTCTTGGAGGAAATCCCTGGAGTATAACAGTTTGCACTTCTAGTTGGAACTAGATGTGAACAGAACCATTTGAGGGGTTCCACAAAGGGTAAGGATCTCCAAAGGATCTTCCTGGCACATATCCCACTCATGAGAGACTGAGCAAGCCTGCTTAGGGATTCTATGCCGGCTAAGTTAAAGGCTGAAAGAGATCTTGCTCTGCATTAGCCAAACACAGAGCTGCATTGCATCACTGCACAAGTGGAGTGACCCTACACCAGCTCCTTTGTTGATGTAGTATATGGCCACTGTGTCTGTCATGACCAGGACAGTCTTCCCCTTTGTGGAAGGCAGAAATGCCATCAGTGCCAGACTGATTCCCTCAGACTGTAGCAGGGAACATAGCGTACTCACCATTCAGATGAGCGCCCCAGCCCATTAGGGAGGCAATCCTAACCACAGTCACCTCCGGCCACGATTGCCAGAAAGGTTTTTCTGACATCAAATTCTATGTGTGGATCCACGACAGGAGGCCTTGTGAAACCTTAAAGCAGGTCTGTCGTGCTACCTGCCAACTGTGACCATTGAGACCCGACAGCCCACTCAGGTGACTTCATTCTCAGGTGGCCTTCCGGCACCAGAAAAATGTACAATGCCATGAGACCCAGCAACCGTAACGTTCAGAGCTTGCAGAAAGAGGGCGTTTTAGACAGGAAAGGCCTTCCCAAGGATCATAGTTTATGATAATGAGGTGGCACCTGGGTTGGCCAATCAGATTCCAGGGGTAGCACGTGCCACCCCAGGCACTCCCTGGACACAACACTGAGAAAGAGAGCACAGAGAGAGGATGAGAGAAAGACAGGGAAGAGAGAGTACTAGACTGGCGTATGTTACGCCGGGTACAGCTATGACTGACGGAGGTTAAGCAGACACACACTTCTCAAAGCAGTTTTCCGCTTCGCAATGTGGACAGAAAAGTAACATGTGCATATGGGTGAGCACGGCATTACACAGCCTTCTCTCAGCAGGGCTTTCTGACCAAATCGCCCAACGCATCGGAAAGATCAAAAGCCAAAATATGGCTAGTACAGCAGTATTCCCGTGTTTACATTCCTGATGGAAAATATTCCAGGCTTGGTAAAAATTATCAGTGAAGGCCCAGGGAGTTGTAGATTCTGGTTCTGAAATAGTTCTGCTAACCTGCTTGCTATCCACGTAAACGTCTTTATCTGAAATACAACAGACATCCAAGTGCATCCCATGACCAAACCCCATTCAAGTATCAGGGCCCCCCCTCCTCCCCCCGCCATACTCAATCCACCAGGTCTGGCAGCTGAGTCCGTCTTTGAGCTCAGGGATTCCCCCCAGTTGAAAGGCCGCCCAAACAGCCTTTCTAGCCCAATTGCTATCGCATGAGATTGTGGGAGACATCAGACCCTGAACCCGTACTTCTATCGCTTCCAAATGTTACCCTGAACCCGTACTTCTATCGCTTCCAAATGTTTTTGTTTTTCTTTTGACCCATACCTCGGCTCTGTAAACAACCCAGGCGAGCAAAGCTTGGGAGAGTATGCAGTTGTGACTGCTTTAATCGCGTAACTTCTAGTTTTCGTGTTAAATTCGTTGGGTGTGACATACACACATGCACTTCTTGATAATTGCCGGGGTCGGGCTAGGAAATTGCGTCAACTCTCGTAGTTTCTCACCAGCGAGAAAACGAGCCATAATGGCTTATTCCTGAGGGGCGGGATCTTAGGTGTTTTCTTCTTAATTCATCATTAGAGGGGTGGTGTCATAGTAGTTCTCTAATCTTCCTAGCTGTTGCTGCAACGATCCAAAATAGCCGTACCAGTTCCGCCAGCTCGTTCGTGGTTTGGCGGAGAGCAGCATACTTTAGACAAAAACGCTTTACTGCTTATATATCAAGTGGCTGAAGCGCACTTGGTAAAGAACTGCTTCGTCGCCTGAATTAACCCTTCAAACAGAGGCTGTTACAGGGAGAAAAAGCTGCTTGCATTCCGCTCACGGTGATATGAAACTAGAGGTGCAGCAGCTGAATGGCTGCAATTAACCCATCACTTCTCAGAGAACGGCTTTAGCAGGCAAAATGTACTATTTCGGCTCACCTAGATGTGACATGAATTTAGATACCACACAGACGTTGCTGCTGCTGCTCATGGCACTAGCACATAAGTAGCCCACAGAAATGCAAGAATAAAGTGCCAAGCTCACATATACTTTGCATACCAACATTGTTTTGCTATACATGTGGCTATCCCCACATCAATGACAAAAACTAAAACTGGATCCGTACAGATCACTCCATGTGTGTTTTATTTTTTATTTCCCGTTCGAAAACACATGCCCACAGTTTAAAACACGACACATGCCCACAGATTAAAACACGATTCAACTCTTCGAGAAATGACCAAAAACGCAGGCTTTTAAATAAACTGATCAGAAATGACAACGATGACGTCATTCTTCTCAATCAATAGCATCCGTCGGGAACAGAAATGGAATCCAGTGTGTTCTAAAAGATTCAGTGCGGTGGCTGGAGACCCAGACATCTCTAATGCAATGCGGGGTCTTGCATTTCAATAATGCATGGGCAATTGATTTGCAGGAGCAGAGCGGCAGCTGCCAGGCTGGGCCCCAGCGTTCTGTCAACATTGCTAGCAGTCACTCTGCAAACACATCACAGCTGCCCACTAGATGGGGGCTGCTGTTGGTGTAAACACCATTATATCCTCCCAGGTACCAATTTCTAATATAAGAATGCACTGTTCTTTGAACACTTATGGGTATGTTGCATTTGTCTGTATGGCGGTGGAGATTGTGGTAAATAACCAGTTACCCATCGTTTGAGGAGGCCACCAAAACATAAATCTTTTACTTACAGCATCTACGAGTGTCTAACTTGTAAACCTAGCCGCTCAAACACTCTAAACATGTGTCTTTCCTGAGTATTTCCTTAATAAGGGGGGGGGGAATACGGGGGGGGGACGCAAGACGAATACGCATTGCTGTTTTCCGAGCAGCGCACTCGCCCCGCGTTGCTAGAATGTTTAACATCCGGCCACTACCAGCTGAGAAGGAATAGGAACACAGGGTCCCCGTTTGCAAGTCCCCATAATTTGGCGGCAGGATTGCACGCGGGCGGGTCTCCACTGCCGAATTTTGGTCATTTGCACGTTGCAGCACTCTTCCTGTGCCCTGCACATATCGGTCATGACGACCCTGCTCCTGCCGTGCGCCTCAGCATTCTCTCCGGCAACAGCACCCAACCACTGCGCCCAAGACATCTTCCACAGACGCGCTTTCTTTTTCAAATAATCTAGGACATAAGTCAATTTAATGCCTCGATTTCTTACATTAAACAATACATTTTTTTTTACAACCACCTTCTTCTATATACACAAAGCAGAGAGAGAAAGAAATCTACAAGTAGAAAAGAAGTGCTGGTATGCGAGAGAGAGAGGAGAGAGACACAAATAAAAAAGAGGGAGCACCGGTATGAGGGTGCGGGCGGATATGGGGGAGAGAGAGAGAAGGGTGTGTACTCTTTATTTCATTACTACCCTGGAATGTGACGTGCTGGTTCTTAATTGGTCTGTGGGCTATATGAGCCAGTATAGCCAGTACATTTTTCAATAGACGCAGCGCGCCACCATTCCTCATATCCCGGGTCTCTGCACAGTGAGGTTCGCGCACCACAGGCCTCTCCCCAGCTCACTGTGTCTCCATGTCTCCAGATTGCTGTCCTTCTTAGGTAACCGTCTGCCTTGCCTACCACATGCGGGTGGTGCATTCTCCAGCCCTGCCTCCTTCTCCTGTACCACTTTCTGCCACTCGCAGCTCTCCGTTTAAGTAAAACAGGGACAGCATGGAACATGCATAACTACTGAACCCATATGCATGCATTAGTATTGGCCGAATCCCAAACCCTCTCCCGAAATGATAGGCTCACAACTTGTATCAAGTGTTGGCAATAAAAGGCAGTAGGATTTTATTGTACAGATATGAGTTATGTCAATAACAATATCACATATCATGATGGTATCATACTTTTGGGCACCGGGTCCTGAGGTTACCCCCTCAGACCCGTGCCGCCTTCTTGTGTCCCACGACTTGTTGTGTGCACCGTACAGTGCCTTGTACTTCTTTTTTGTTCTTCTCCCCTTTTTGTAGGGTGGGCGGGTTCTGTGGTAAAGAAGCAAGAGGATTTGGAAGACACTGAGTAAACAGTGAACCTCCTGTTTGCTTGGGTCCCCGTTCAGGGTCCAAAAACAGATTGTGTTTACTCTGAGCATGCTGCTCTCATTTATAGGACCCAGGGAGGCCCTGGGTCTTTGTTGTGTATGTGATGGGGGCTGCTGTTGTCGCAGCCCCCCCTACCCCTCCCCGGCCGGATAGCCGACTGTCTGACCCCCTGCTGGGGGCAGATCTTTTGAACCTGGGCCCTGCCTGATGGTTGTTTTCCTTATGGCGCTTAGCACCTTGCTGTTTGGAGGAAGGGATGAGATGACTGTTCGCACCTTACCCTTCCGTGGCTTTGTGCTGCCGAGACTGCGTGTCTCCGTAGCTGGGGGGTGGAGAGGAGCAGACATGGGGAGGTTGGGGCTGCCCCTCTCCCAGCTGCCGATGGTAACAGCAGTTACCCTGCCTCGCTTGTGGGATGCCCATGCAGCATTGCCCAGCCTGGGTACTAATAAGTGTGTGAACAAAAGGAGGGGTGGCAGGGGTGCGACTCTGGGTCCCAGCTGCAATCAGCTCAACAATCCATTGATGTTCTCCTCCTAGCGCATGTTCATGCCTCAGCCATCTTCAGGGAGGCTGATTGGATTTAGGTTTGCAGGGTTAAATCTCTCAAGTAAATACCAGTATGGTGCAACAGAGAATTCTGGCATCTGTAGTTTAGAGCCAGCCAATATCCAACTCTCCCCTACTTTTCAATAATGAGTGTATACACCTCAGCCTATGGCCTACACTGTAATGATATACTGAGAGAACACACATAACCTGGTTATTTCCTTCCCCCCAATCATATGCCATACAATAAATCATTTATCTTTGTTCAGCTAGCCCTGTCTATGACTCAGAGAGCCATGTAGATTCCTACCACAGTGCCAACAATGAGCCAAGAACCAGGTGGGGTATAGAGAAAAGATATATTTATTTAAAGCATAGGTTCAATTAAGAATTGCCTTAAATGGTTACACACGCCAGCTTCTCTGCAGCACAAAACAATGCTTCAAAACAAAGCACACTTTTACTTTTTTGTCTTAGATGCAGGGAACACAGGCACATAAACAGGTCATACCTCTTGTCGCACTAACCCCTTTTTATAGTGAACTTAAATAAAACCGTAGCACTTTTTTGGTTTTCAAAGCAATTTCACATGCATCACTTGGTACATGTCATTTCTCTGTACACTTAAATGCTAGCAGTTTGAAATCACTTATTTCGCTTTCACCCAAAAGCAATACAAAATTGTTCTGCTATGAGGGTCACTTTTTCAATCTCAGGAAAGAGTGTGAATTTTCAATGGAGAATTACACTTGGTTTTACTTGTCAAAGCACTTTTTTCCCCAGCACTAAAAACCCAGGCTTCAGTTATATGCAGCACTTATCTGTTTAAAGGCAAGGTCTGGTGAGTGGGGACAGTAAGGAATTTCGTTTTTGGATAAGGACACCCCTTTTCTTTAAAGATGCCTGG
The DNA here is from genome assembly GCF_040938575.1 of Ambystoma mexicanum. NCBI lineage: Eukaryota > Metazoa > Chordata > Amphibia > Caudata > Ambystomatidae > Ambystoma > Ambystoma mexicanum. The sequence continues at coordinate 264,204,378 of NC_090931.1, read as the reverse complement.
GGTAGACAGGAACAATACATATATCCAATTACTTTAAAAGACTACGGCCCTCATTACGACCCTGGCGGAAATCGAAAAACGATGGCGGAAATGCAATACCGCCATCGAATAGCGCTCGGTGCGACTATGACCCGTCACCGCAAAGTACGATGCCATAAGCGACACCGTAGTGAACGCCAACGCTAACTGCACCAAGTACGCGCGCGCGCGCCATGCCAAACCGTAAATACCACCATGGCGCAAGGGTACGCGAATTCCGACCCTAGCGGACATGTACCTAACGCCATCAAGCACGGCGGAAAGTACCATTCCGCCATGGCGAGAAGTACGGCATCGCGAATCAACCGTAAACGGCCCAACTGAGTGCCTGTACACCGCTCCCTGCCCACATAGTACAACTCCCCGTAGGTGCAATGAAGTCACAATGCAACTAGTGAAATGTACAAGTCACCCATGCATGCCAACGAACAAAAGAATCACAAGAGGGGCCAATGGGAGCTGCAGGGCACAGATGGCACGAATACAGAAGCCATTCCAATGGACATGACCACAGTCCCCCACCAAGAAACGCACGCAAACACAGGCACCTGTGACCAGCAATATTTCGAAAATCACATCATTCCACCAGTCCACCTGGCTGACCGGCATCTGTTACACAAAACCTAATCCCCCGCCCCTGAGCATGACATCATTCAAACAGTCATATTGGCAGCCCTCATCCCTGACCTCACTGGGCTACGTAGGCAAACGCGCCCAGCACAGTACCACGCAACTATACTCCGAAGCTGGAACCCAATGCAGATCTCCTCACAATACATCGCTCCCCAAATAGGAATATGCCACATCACTTGCAAAGAAGAACGCTACACGGCCCATATCAGAATAGAAATTTAATGCACAACAAAATCACCAAGCCCATACAGCCATTAGGCCATGAACTCCAAAACACATTTCACCATTGTGGGCTGCATCCGCAAGAAATGACCAGCTACTTCTTGTGTGACGCCCTGTTCCATCATGGTACACAGAGCCACATTCACGTACGAAAAGGCAACATGGAAGCGCACAGAACCGCAGGGCCGTCCCAATGGGGAGGCACTAGTCCAGCTGAAAGGCCGAAATGTTGCTCCGAGCCACTAGTACTGCGTAAGGGCATGTGGCCCATTGGCGATCGTCCCATAAGATCGTAATGCTGCTCCACTGATTAACACGAAGCAGCAGGTGTCGGGAGTAAAAGCCATCTGCAGGAGTGGCATACAGATGGCAGTGGCAAAAGGGGAGGAGATACCTGTCAACCAAAAGAAAAGAAAAAGAACAGAATGGCCATCAGAACTACATTCGAACAACGCACTTCAATGATCACACTAAATCCACAGCCATATGCATGCTAGCCCACTCCAAAGGATCATCACCACCCCAAAACCACTTGCGACTCATAACTATCTATATCGAGGTGTAAACACCATCACAAACGAGTGTACCTGTGCATGCGTCTGTGAAAACAGAATCCATCAGATGGGATTGGTAACGTGCATGGACACAAGTGTCTGAGGGCGCGTCGAGACAGGGAGGGCTCAACAAGGCCAGATAGACGATGGTCCCACTATGGCAGCCCTGCATCACATAGCGCAGGGGAGGCGGACAGATTCCAAGAAGAACTGTACATGGCAAACTCTGTATCAAATCATCTGTCCATGCATCCATTCATCATTCCCTCATCCCGGGATAAAAACGCCTGAATATTTACTCACATAACATTAGAAATATCCATTGAGTCTGTGCGTTATGCAGCCTGCAAAATCCACAGTGCCCCAGCCCGTAATTCCAGTGTAGTGAAGTAACATGTATTTGGGAACGTCCGGCCTCATCGCCCACGTCGCTATTGCGCATCCCAAACTATTCATATCAATCATTGCATCCTCGCCATGGCCCCTGTCTCAAGGACATTGAACAATAGAACGTTATATTTGCAGTCAGACCTGTGGGCATCTCCTCTCAGCTAGCTGATAACCGAAAGCGCCGCCCTTCGAATTCCTCATTTGCAACATCACGTCGAAAAGGCATCTGTGGCCGCTTGAAATCACAAATTAATCCATCTAGTGCGGCTGTGTGTGAAAATGGCAACTGCCTTCACTCACAAATGGGACGCCCCGCCCGTCGTTGCAACTCGGTACAGTGATGCATGAGGGCCCACCGTTACTCGAGTAATACGTTCCACTGACCCCTCACAAGTCTGTTCGCGACTGCAAAGATTGCATGTGAAACAATGGGACCATAGCCGAATGAACATATCAACCAATGTTACACGGCCATCGGGTACAAATACATGATTGCAATAGCAAGATGCCATGCGTCGAAGTGCAGCGTTGTGTGCGGGACGTGCTCGGCCAAAGGGGAGAGCAGCTTGCACAGGTGGAATGAATCACCACAGGTGGAGGCCATACAGCCTGAAAACACATAAATTGCACACCCAGTCTCCTCCCACAACCACACCCACTCCGAAATGCTACCGGCAGGACTCGCGATGTTGGCCCTGGGGGACCTGATAGCACTGCAAGTACTCCAACTCCAAGAAGAAGACGAACACCAACTACAACCGGCCGCACGGAGGAGACGCAGGAGGAGGAGGAGGGCAAGGCAGGGCCAGCAAGGGCCGCCAGCACAGCCACTACCACCACGCAGGCAGCCCGCAATCCCACGCCTCCGAGCACATCCGTTCAACCTCACTGATGAGCAGATCCACACCCTCTACCGTTTGGACCGGGACACCATAGCCGCCATCGTGTACATGACACAGGCTGACCTTGTCAGCATGATAGATAGCCCAACCGCCATCCCACCCCTACTGAAGGTGGTGTCTGTACTCCACTTCCTGGCTACAGGCACCTACCAGCACACAGTCGGACAGTTGCATGGCATTTCTCAGCCACTGTTCTCACGGACACTATTGCAAGTGCTCGATGCCCTCCTGCAGCACGCAGACGACTACATCTCTCTACCACGCTCGGAGCAGGAAATTACCAACACAAAAGTGGGATTCCATGCACTTGCCGGCATACCGGGTTGCCTTGGTGCCATCGACTGCACCCATGTGGAATTGGTCGTCCCACATGCCATGGAGGCCCAGTACCGCAACCGAAAACAATATCATTCTCTGAATGTACAAATGGTGTGTGACTCCAACAGGATCATTACACATTGTTGTGCCCGATTCCCTGGATCAACCCATGATTCTATGGTCTTGAGGAACTCTACAATACCACGCTACATGGAGCGACACGCAGGGAACAGATCCTGGCTACTCGGTGAGTCTCATTTCATGCATGATGATGTGGGGTATGTGATTCGGCAATGACCTGGCAGGAAGGGGGGGGGGGTGTGTGTGCGTACGTAGCAATGGCATTCCACATTATACGTTTATCGTCCACATACAGGTGATGCTGGATATCCACTGAAGAGATGGCTCCTCACACCAGTCCGGAACCCACGGGACCAGCATGAGGAGGACTACAACCATGCCCACTCACGTACCCGTGTAGTCATAGAACAGGCATTCGGCCTACTGAAGACTCGTTTCCGCTGCCTCAGCAGGTCTGGCGGGGCACTCCTGTACCGCCATGAGAAGGTTGCAAAGATGGTGATGGCATGTGTCATGCTCCACAACATGTGCGTACGTAGAAATGTGCCCATGCCCCCTGACGCAGAACTGCAAGCACCTGAGGATGGTCATGATGAGGGTGGGGATGTGGCAGCACCTCAAGGAGTCTGCGAGGCACAGGAGGGCCGTGACATTCGTCAGCATCTCATTGATGCATGCTTCTAGCACTCACGCCTGGTGGCTGATACATGGACACGGTACTCGTGGCACTGTGTGTGTCTGGTACATGCACGATATGGACTGTACGCCTATGATGGCCTAGTACACAAAGATCATTGTCCACACATCTCATTGGTTGATCGTGCATTGTTTATGGCATATGTGATATCATGTTAAACACCCTATCGACCCGCCACCCAAGTGAGCCCAACACACCCCCTCCACCCTCCTACCTCCCCCCCGAACACCAGTGTCCAAAGATGCTCATTGTCAGTGGGCAGTCGCTATTGCAAGCCCCCTCTGCGGGTATCAGGGGCACCCCTGCCTGTGGAGCGCAGGTTCCTCCCAGATCTACGTTGGGGGCTGCCCTGGACGGAACTTGCAACGGATGATGTCTCTGCCTGCTCACGTCCATGCATGTCCCTAAGGGTTTGTGAGAGCTCAGTGAGCACACGGCGCACTGCGGCAAGTTCGGCACATACGTCTTTGGACGTCGCATGCAGTTCCCCCCTCAGGCTCTCGGTGCTTCTCTCCATTTGGACTCTCAGGCTCTCGGTGCTACTCTCCATTTGTGCCCTTAGTGTCTCTGTACTTCTCTCCATTTCTGCCCTAAGTGTCTCAGTTGATGTTTCTATGTCTGCCTTAGTGCCCCCACATTCATCGGCATGGTCCTTGAGGAGCGTGGCCAGTTGCTGCTGTTGCACGATTAACTGGTCGAGGGACTGTTGCCTCTGCTGGGCCATGGCCATTTGCGGTGGTGTCACAGAGGGGCTGTTCGCCTCATGTTGCCCTGCCACAGGGCTTGTGGGGGATGGCCAGTCGTCGTCTTGTGGGTGCCCCTGCGTGGTATCCTCATGGTGTACGGGATGGAACAGACAGGGGGATTGGGACAGGTCATGGATGGATCTGACTTCGACATCCCCGTCTTCTGTGTCGGAGCATGCTGCCATCAATGGGGTGTCACCTATGGTGCTGCTGCCACCAGAGGCAGTGCCTTCTGTGGCATCCATTGGGGGGACCTGTGGTGCTGCTGTTGTGGGCATGCTGGCTGCTGGGGTGCCTGTTGATGTTCCCTCCTCTGTGCTGCCACCTGATTTGTGCTGCTGCCGTGTCTTGATGCGTGCAGCTGAGGTGGAGGGTCTTTGGCCGTTGGTCTTGGCCCTCTTTGCAGGTGTGCTGGTAGGGGTGTCCTGAAGCTCGTCGTTTGGATCGGACCCTGTGGTGGAGTAAAGGAGGGCGAGGGTTATTAATGGGTCTGTGGGAATTGGAATGGCATTGTATCACATGCATTGGGGTGGTACCTGAGGGTGATTTGGGTCGGGGCCTTGGAGGTGGTTTCATTTGTGTGTGGAGTGAGGGTGCAGTTGTTTGGCAGCCTGCAGTTAGGGTGTGCCTGCTGCACGTGTAGTGGGTGTTTTTGGGGTTTTTAATTATTTATGTATTTATTGTGTGTTTTAAAGTGCGCTATCAGGCCAATGTGTGTGGACGTCCTCCTGGCCATGTGTTTCTGTTGCACTATGTGGACACATGGTACTTCACATGATTGGACATTGTGGATTTGGCATTGTTTTATTTGGGCCACCTACCTGATTCTTCGGATGTCTGCACTCCTTTCTCCATCCCTCCGACTCCCTCTATACTCTCCATTCCAATGGTGGAGGCACAGATTTCTTCCCAGGGGGTCAACTTGATGGGTGATTCCGATCCTCCCCCGGTGGCTGTGGCAATGTTGCGGTTGGCAGAAAGTATGCTACGGACGCGTATCCGCAGGTCGTCCCATCGCTTTCTGCATTGCTGTGGGTTGCGGGGTGCGGTCCCCACCGCACTTACCCGCTGTGCCACCAGAGCCCATATGGCCTTCTTGTTCGCAAGTGCCGTCCTGGTCATTTGCGTGGAGAAGACGGCGGCGGCATTCTCCTGGAGGGTCTCTGTTAGCACGGTGAGTTCCTCACGGGAGAAGTGGACCTGCCGCTTGCGGTCGCACGCTTTCTTCGCTAGTTTTCCCATTTTTCTTGGTTTCGCTAGGGTGGATGACGGGTTGGGGTGTGTCTCAGGGTAGTGTTTTTAGTGGTTGTGTGGATTTTGTGGTTTTATAGGTGTACGGCGGGATGTTTCCCGTTGCAGGGCCCATGTTTTTACTTCCGTTTCCGTATATTTACGGTCACCGTACTTTCCGGTTGGCGCTCACTGCGGTGTCCGCTAAGATGGGTGGCGGTATTGCACCTAGGGCGCCGTACGGCGGCGGTGTGGGCCGTTTTGGGGTCATTTCCGCCATCGCAGACTTTGCACTTCCGCCATGCCGTGGTGCTCGTGCCCGATGGGTCGGAATGGGCCGCACTTTGCTCCATCGTGCAATGGCGGAAACGCTATTTACGCTGTGGCGGTCCGGTCAGTCACTTTCCGCCGGGGTCGTAATGAGGGCCTACAACTCAACTTCCAGCTAGGAAAGAGGGCAGAGGTTTCAAACTCCTACGAGCTCGCCCCAGCATCAATATATTTCAGAATTCTGTACGTATCATGGTTGGTTAGTGGATAAAATGAAATTTCTAATGGAAGCCTATGGCCACATAATTACATAGGTAATTTTAAGTTTCATTTCTCAAGTTAAGTTGCATGGAGGCCGAGGCATCTATTCCGGCATGTCGGGAGGATAGCCAAGGGGCAACACATTTGTCTTGGAAGCAAGACAATGCATAGCAACACAGGTTCGAATCCCCGTCTATTGCTTAGAAATCGGTCTCTGGTATTAAGAGCGTTATAAAAAGACCAATTATAATTATAATGTTGATTTAGCCTGGGGTAAATCCATTAGCCTTTGTTCTGTTGGGACTAATGGATGCTAAAGAGATTCTTATGCTTCAGGCCACATGGCACCTTTGCCATCTGAACATCATGAGACAATACTGTCATTTGTCATTCCAGCCTTGAATGCACCACATTTCAAGCCTAAAGTTTGTATTTTTAAGCTCTGCACCCATCCACGGCTCGCTCTGTTGATCTGGAAACCCTAAATTCCTGTTATGCATCAGCCAAGCCCTTCCCTCGAGGTTCAAAGCAAAGATCTTTCAGCTGGACAGCAGAGCATAGCATATCATGGGGAAGGTATCTTTGAATCCCAGTGTTGAAGTCAGTCCCACTGTACAAAATTCTGTATTTCGAGTGTTGCAATATCTTTCTTTAGATATGAGGCCTTCCCTTATTTGTAACATGCTATCATCATCATAATCATAATCATCATTTTATCATCATAATAGATTCATTCTTGCCAACATTTTCCTTTTGCGGAATGCACATGCCTCTGGACATTGCAGTTTCAGTGTTTGAAAAACCCTGCTTTTCATATACAATCATTTTCTTCACATTTTCTAGGCCTTATCGATGACATGCAAGGCCCTTTTGAACAGTGTCTTTCCCTTGGCCTTGAACCTCCAGTATTTTAAATGTGGCAGCTGAAATTGACAGTCTTTCCTTTCCTTTTGTCATTCACAATGCGCAATTTCCATTTTCCACATATTCCTTGGGTCATCACTCGCAGACACACTCTGCATTCACTGGGCTCCTTGGCTGTGTTAAGGTTTTAAGGCAGGCGTGTCATTTTTACAGTGTCCCTTTCCATATCATTCTGGGGATGTCATTGAACTCTACTACACTGGGTGGTAATGTCCCTGAGTCTTTGTTGATGCTCAAGCAAAATTTGGGCTGCTGTACCTTCAACATCCAGTGGTGTCCATCGGTTCAGTTTAAAAAGCCAAATTAGAGCATGTTTTTCTCTTTAGACAATCAAAAAGTGCAGAATGCAGGCTCTAACCACAGTGGAAGCCCGCATGCTATTTGTCTCCTTTGTTCTTGTCACAGCTTCCAGCTCTCAAGCCAATCAGCTAACTTGGTACTGAGGCTGTAACTGCCTGCAAAGGCTATATTCCAAGCTTCCCATTGTGATGTGTACACTCTGGTCACTGATCAAGGAGACACAATCTGTGTCACAGGAAGCCTCAGGTTTGGCTACCTTCCTTTCCCCCTGCATTAGCTCTAATAGAGATAAAGTATTTAGCATCAGGCCCTATTCTGTGATAGGCGACTTTGGCCCTTGTTAAAGGCACTCCCCTTCTGCTGTGACCTCCAACTTGGATGGTGGTCACCTACCTACCATACAAAAGTGCCATCTGGAGCGGCTCTAATGCTTCATTGAACAACAAATGTCCTGAAGTGAGCTGGCCGGCTATGGAATATGTATTAGCTTCCCCAATAGTTATTGCAGTAGCAGAGAGTGGGGATAACCTCCTTAAGTGCTAAGCACGTGCATGTTCGTCCTGAATCCCCACAAGAAGTCCATGTAGGCTCTCCCTACTCCCACACTTAAGTGGTAGGTCTTTAGGAGGAGGGCTTGCTCAAAGTTCTAGATTAAACATTTTTGGGAGATTTGTTCAGGGCCTGAGACTGATTCCTTCATACTCCAGTTTGGGCACATGGCCAATAGAGGGGATTGAATGGGAAACCAAAGATGTCCTTTTACATTAGAAATCCTACAGATGCCACTGACTGCCATCGCAGTATAGTGGACGTCTGTCAACAAGCTCAGTGGGTGAATGTACTTTCGGAAGAGGGCTTCTCTAAAAAGTCAAATAAAATGAATTCCATTCATTTGGTTATTTTAACAAAAACTATGGTTATCCAACATCACAAAGCAAGAAACCCTTCAGTCGTAAACGTTTGATAAACTGGGTACCATCCATTAGCTGAAGAGTAACATTAACGAAATAGGGTTCTCCAAGATCACAAACCAAGAAACCAAGCGCTTGGTACAGTTGGACAATCAGATTGCATGCACTTGTCCCCCATCTTCCTTGTAGCAAGGTAGCAGGTGTGATTGGACCCACTCAGTTTTGCTTTGAATGGCTAAAGAATACTGAAATATAAGCAGAAGTGTCAGAGGACCTTTCTAATTTCTACATTAGCAAATAAAGGCACCTTTCCACCACCTGCTGGAGAGCATGCCCAATTCATATTGACCAGCCCGCTAAACCCGCGTGGATGTGCATTCTCGTCACTTCCTTTTAATTTGTAGCGAATCAGTGTTGATTTTATGGCGATGGCTATGGGGTTGGTGGTAGGTAGTTGTGAAAGGGAGAGAGCCGTGAATTGGAGGCAACAGTTGAGCTAATCCCGCTTCTGTCCTCTGGCTTTCTCTCTTAGTCCCAACAGTTTAGAAAGATCACCAATTAGAGAAAGAGAAAAATTGAGCCCTATCAGACAGCAGAAGGGGTTTTCTGCATATATATTTCTCAGACCGTTTGGACAGAAATGTTGACCTACTTTTGGGAAATGCTTCCAGCGTGCAATGACAGCGGAATGCATGTGATCAAACTGTAGATACTTAATTAAGGATACCATGAGAACCCCATCTATGCTGCCAGTGTTCATGTGGCGTGAGCATGGATATCCTCAGGCGGAGAGAAGCAATGTAGAAGGAGGCAGTGTTGGATGCAAGTTGTGGACCGTCTTGCAATGCTGGCTCTGGAGGCCAAGCTCCCTGTGTGTGAGCCTCCATTCTTGATATAAAAATGATCCAACGTGAAAAGGGATACAGACTTTTTATTTAGTAAGTGCCAAACAGTGATATGCAGACAATTGCCGACCAAGGAAGCTTTGGGCTGTGAAAAGAAGGGCGGTGGGCATTTCTTTGACGTGACGAAAAGCAGTCAGAATCTTTGAGGAAAAAGAGGGGTGTGTTCTGCAAAGCACTTTATTTTGATGGAAAGGAGTGCATGGATCATAGAAGCACACACCTTGAAGTTTGCTAATGCAAATGGCACAATTGTGAATGCAGTTTTCCAAGCAAGGAACCTCGATTTGCAGAAGGCTATTGACCCAAGTGGCTCGTGCATGATAAGGTTCCATTGGGCCCTGTGTCTCCTGGTCGTTGGAAAAAGGTTGGAGAGCCGAGAAGAAGGCACCTACAGGGCCTCGGTGGAGGTGGAGGAGGACACCCCTGGCCTATTCTTTTATGTTGCGAAGTATGTTTTGCATGTACCACTCTGCACATCAGCTTCTACCAGACGTCTATAAAAAGGCAAGACACAATACCCTGAAGAAGTAAAAAGGGTAGTAACCTACCCACCAAATGCTCAGTAGCCGAATCTTAACAAATCGCTCCGGTATGCGATGCGAAAGAGGACATTCTAGCAGCCACTGACACTTGCATGGTTTTCGGGGAGATCAAGTGAGAGGACATAGTTCAGTTGGTCAGGAGCCATTAGCTTAAATGTATCAACTGTAGTGAGTGGTGGAAAATTCTCCCTCTGTCTCCGAGAACTTTGCATCTGTGGAAGAGATATCAGATTGCCCCCGTTCAGTATGAAGGGGCCCTCCGGACGAGCATTGGCATGATCAAGGTGGATCAATCAGGATCACGGTGCCATCTGTCATCAGCCAACCAAGGGAGGGAAAGGGTGCCCTCCTTTCTTCCTGCTCCCCCCCTGGAATGTGCAGATTTGACTGAGGTTCTGAGAAAAAGGGGGACAATGTTGGAAGAAAAGATGGTGTTCTTCCCAATTAAGAAAAGGCACAGTACTTCTGTGCTGGATACTGTGAGATGGATCAAGGAAAAACTTCATTGAGTGGCTCGGTAGACGCCAAGGACAGACTGGAAAAGTCTACCTGCTGGCCATTGGCTCTTCCCCAGAAAGGAGGAGCAGTGGCACAACCCACTTTTGTTGCACTCACCTTGCTGAAAAACACAAGTCGCAGCGCTGGAGTCGACAGGGAGTGTTTCTCACTCATAGTGCTGGTTGCAAATGTTGGACCACAGGAATTGATGCTGCTTGGGCAAGAGTGCAATACAAATACATGCATCTTGCAGGTCCGCCAATTGCAGTCTAGGCTCCTGCTGCAGCACGACCAGAAATTCACTTTACAAAAAAAAAATGATAACATATTCGTACAAGCACAGTAGGCCAAAACCACCACTCATCAACGTGGCCGTTGTGGGTAAACAAAACTGCGAGAAATGAATCTGCAGTCGGTTCACAGTCACCATTTTATGTTTAGCATGTAATAATAAGTAAAACCTTAACATTCGCATTCTCAGTTTTTGGAGAATGTAACGTTTTATGTGTAGTAAACCTAACTTTCTTTAAAAAAAAAAACTACATATGCTAAAGAAGTCCGTTGTTTGCAATCTTTCGTAATCTTCGAATCCCTTCTTTAGGTATAGGAAAACGAGGACAGCTTAAAACAGACTGTGGCCCTCATTACGACCCTGGCGGAAAGTGACTGACCGGACCGCCACAGCGTAAATAGCGTTTCCGCCATTGCACGATGGAGCAAAGTGCGGCCCATTCCGACCCATCGGGCACGAGCACCACGGCATGGCGGAAGTGCAAAGTCCGCGATGGCGGAAATGACCCCAAAACGGCCCACACCGCCGCCGTACGGCGCCCTAGGTGCAATACCGCCACCCATCTTAGCGGACACCGCAGTGAGCGCCAAACGGAAAGTACGGTGACCGTAAATATACGGAAACGGAAGTAAAAACATGGGCCCGGAACGGGAAACAACACGCCGTACACCTATAAAACCACAAAATCCACACAACCACTAATAACACTACCCTGAGACACATCCCAACCCGCCATCCACCCTAGTGAAACCAAGAAAAATGGGAAAAGTAGCGAAGAAAGCGTGCGACCGCAAGCGGCAGGTCCACTTCTCCCGTGAGGAACTCACCGTGCTTACAGAGACCCTCCAGGAGAATGCCGCCGCCGTCTTCTCCACGCAAATGACCAGGACGGCACTTGCGAACAAGAAGGCCATATGGGCTCTGGTGGCACAGCGGGTAAGTGCGGTGGGGACCGCACCCCGCAACCCACAGCAATGCAGAAAGCGATGGGACGACCTGCGGATACGCGTCCGTAGCATACTTTCTGCCAACCGCAACATTGCCACAGCCACCGGGGGAGGATCGGAATCACCCATCAAGTTGACCCCCTGGGAAGAAATCTGTGCCTCCACCATTGGAATGGAGAGCATAGAGGGAGTCGGAGGGATGGAGAAAGGAGTGCAGACATCCGGAGAATCCGGTAGGTGGCCCAAATAAAACCATGCCAAATCCACAATGTCCAATCATGTGAAGAACCATGTGTCCACATAGCGCAACAGCAACACATGGCCAGGAGAACGTCCACACACATTGGCCTGATAGCGCACTTTAAAACTCACAATAAATACATAAATAATTAAAAACCCCAAAAACACCCACTACACGTGCAGCAGGCACACCCTAACTGCAGGCTGCCAAACAACTGCACCCTCACTCCACACACAAATGAAAGCACCTCCAAGGCCCCGACCCAAATCACCCTCAGGTACCACCCCAATGCATGTGATACATTGCCATTCCAATTCCCACAGACCCATTAATAACGCTCGCCCTCCTTTACTCCACCACAGGGTCCGATCCAAACGACGAGCTTCAGGACACCCCTACCAGCACACCTGCAAAGAGGGCCAAGACCAACGGCCAAAGACCCTCCACCTCAGCTGCACGCATCAAGACACGGCAGCAGCACAAATCAAGTGGCAGCACAGAGGAGGGAACATCAACAGGCACCCCAGCAGCCAGCATGCCCACAACAGCAGCACCACAGGTCCCCCCAATGGATGCCACAGAAGGCACTGCCTCTGGTGGCAGCAGCACCATAGGTGACACCCCATTAATGGCAGCATGCTCCGACACAGAAGACGGGGATGTCGAAGTCAGATCCATCCATGACCTGTCCCAATCCCCCTGTCTGTTCCATCCCGTACACCATGAGGATACCACGCAGGGGCACCCACAAGACGACGACTGGCCATCCCCCACAAGCCCTGTGGCAGGGCAACATGAGGCGAACAGCCACTCTGTGACACCACCGCAAATGGCCATGGCCCAGCAGAGGCAACAGTCCCTCGACCAGTTAATCGTGCAACAGCAGCAACTGGCCACGCTCCTCAAGGACCATGCCGATGAATGTGGGGGCACTAAGGCAGACATAGAAACATCAACTGAGACACTTAGGGCAGAAATGGAGAGAAGCACAGAGACACTAAGGGCACAAATGGAGAGTAGCACCGAGAGCCTGAGAGTCCAAATGGAGAGAAGCACCGAGAGCCTGAGGGGGGAACTGCATGCGACGTCCAAAGACGTATGTGCCGAACTTGCCGCAGTGCGCCGTGTGCTCACTGAGCTCTCACAAACCCTTAGGGACATGCATGGACGTGAGCAGGCAGAGACATCATCCGTTGCAAGTTCCGTCCAGGGCAGCCCCCAACGTAGATCTGGGAGGAACCTGCGCTCCACTGGCAGGGGTGCCCCTGATACCCGCAGAGGGGGCTTGCAATAGCGACTGCCCACTGACAATGAGCATCTTCGGACACTGGTGTTCGGGGGGGAGGTAGGAGGGTGGAGGGGGTGTGTTGGGCTCACTTGGGTGGCGGGTCGATAGGGTGTTCAACATGATATCACATATGCCATAAACAATGCACGATCAACCAATGAGATGTGTGGACAATGATCTTTGTGTACTAGGCCATCATAGGCGTACAGTCCATATTGTGCATGTACCAGACACACACAGTGCCACGAGTCCCGTGTCCATGTATCAGCCACCAGGCGTGAGTGCTAGAAGCATGCATCAATGAGATGCTGACGAATGTCACGGCCCTCCTGTGCCTCGCGGACTCCTTGAGGTGCTGCCACATCCCCACCCTCATCATGTCCATCATCAGGTGCTTGCAGTTCTGCGTCAGGGGGCATGGGCACATTTCTACGTACGCACATGTTGTGTAGCATGACACATGCCATCACCATCTTTGCAACCTTCTCATGGCGGTACAGGAGTGCCCCGCCAGACCTGCTGAGGCACCGGAAACGAGTCTTCAGTAGGCCGAATGCCTGTTCAATGACTACACGGGTACGTGAGTGGGCATGGTTGTAGTCCTCCTCATGCTGGTCCCGTGGGTTCCGGACTGGTGTGAGGAGCCATCTCTTCAGTAGATATCCGGCATCACCTGTATGTGGACGATAAACGAATTATGTGGAATGCCATTGCTACGTACGCACCCCCCCCCCCTTCCTGCCAGGTCATTGCCGCATCACATACCCCACATCATCATGCATGTAATGAGACTCACCGAGTAGCCAGGGTCTGTACCCTTCGTGTCGCTCCATGTAGCGTGGTATTGTTGAGTTCCTCAAGACCATAGAATCATGGGTTGATCCAGGGAATCGGGCACAACAATGTGTAATGATCCTGTTGGAGTCACACACCATTTGTACATTCAGAGAATGATATTGTTTTCGGTTGCGGTACTGGGCCTCCATGGCATGTGGGACGACCAATTCCACATGGGTGCAGTCGATGGCACCAAGGCAACCCGGTATGCCGCCAAGTGCATGGAATCCCACTTTTGTGTTGGTAATTTCCTGCTCCGAGCGTGGTAGAGAGATGTAGTCGTCTGCGTGCTGCAGGAGGGCATCGAGCACTTGCAATAGTGTCCGTGAGAACAGTGGCTGAGAAATGCCATGCAACTGTCCGACTGTGTGCTGGTAGGTGCCTGTGGCCAGGAAGTGGAGTACAGACACCACCTTCAGTAGGGGTGGGATGGCGGTTGGGCTATCTATCATGCTGATAAGGTCAGCCTGTGTCATGTCCACAATGGCGGCTATGGTGTCCCGGTCCAAACGGTAGAGGGTGTGGATCTGCTCATCAGTGAGGTTGAACGGATGTGCTCGGAGGCGTGGGATTGCGGGCTGCCTGCGTGGTGGTAGTGGCTGTGCTGGCGGCCCTTGCTGGCCCTGCCTTGCCCTCCTCCTCCTCCTGCGTCTCCTCCGTGCGGCCGGTTGTAGTTGGTGTTCGTCTTCTTCTTGGAGTTGGAGTACTTGCAGTGCTATCAGGTCCCCCAGGGCCAACATCGCGAGTCCTGCCGGTAGCATTTCGGAGTGGGTGTGATTGTGGGAGGAGACTGGGTGTGCAATTTATGTGTTTTCAGGCTGTATGGCCTCCACCTGTGGTGATTCATTCCACCTGTGCAAGCTGCTCTCCCCTTTGGCCGAGCACGTCCCGCACACAACGCTGCAATTCGAGGAATGGCATCTTGCTATTACAATCATGTATTTGTACCCGATGGCCGTGTAACATTGGTTGATATGTTCATTCGGCTATGGTCCCATTGTTTCACATACAATCTTTGCAGTCGCGAACAGACTTGTGAAGGGTCAGTGGAACGTAGTACTCGAGTAACGGTGGACCCTCATGCATCACTATACCGAGTTGCAACGACGGGCGGGGCGTCCCATTTGTGAGTGAAGGCAGTTGCCATTTTCACACACAGCCGCACTAGATGGATTAATTTGTGATTTCAAGCGGCCACAGATGCCTTTTCGACGTGATGTTGCAAATGAGGAATTCGAAGGGCGGCGCTTTCGGTTATCAGCTAGCGGCGAGGAGATGCCCACAGGTCTGACTGCAAATATAACGATCTATTGTTCAATGTCCCTGGGACAGGGGCCATGGCGAGGATGCAATGATTGATATGAATAGTTTGGGATGCGCAATAGCGAAGTGGACGATGAGGCCGGACGTTCCCAAATACATGTTACTTCACAACACTGGAATTACGGGCTGGGGCACAGTGGATTTTGCAGGCTGCATGACGCACAGACTCAATGGAAATTTCGAATGTTATGTGAGTAAATATTCAGGCGTTTTTATACCGGGATGAGGGAATGATGAATGGATGCATGGACAGATGATTTGATACAGTGTTTGCCATGTACAGGTCTTCTTGGAATCTGTCCGCCTCCCCTGCGCTATGTGATGCAGGGCTGCCATAGTGGGACCATCGTCTATCTGGCCTTGTTGAGCCCTCCCTGTCTCGACGCGCCCTCAGACACTTGTGTCCATGCACGTTACCAATCCCATCTGATGGATTCTGTTTTCACAGACGCATGCACATGTACACTCGTTTGTGATGGTGTTTACACCTCGATATAGATAGTTATGAGTCGCAAGTGGTTTTGGGGTGGTGATGATCCTTTGGAGTGGGCTAGCATGCATATGGCTGTGGATTTAGTGTGATCATTGAAGTGAGTTGTTCGAATGTAGTTCTGATGGCCATTCTGTTCTTTTTCTTTTCTTTTGGTTGACAGGTATCTCCTCCCCTTTTGCCACTGCCATCTGTATGCCACTCCTGCAGATGGCTTTTACTCCCGACACCTGCTGCTTCGTGTTAATCAGTGGAGCAGCATTACGATTTTATGGGACGATCGCCAATGGGCCACATGCCCTTACGCAGTACTAGTGGCTCGGAGCAACATTTCGGCCTTTCAGCTGGACTAGTGCCTCCCCATTGGGACGGCCCTGCGGTTCTGTGCGCTTCCATGTTGCCTTTTCGTACGAGAATGTGGCCCTGTGTACCATGAAGGAACAGGGCGTCACACAAGAAGTAGCTGGTCATTTCTTGCGGATGCAGCCCACAATGGTGAAATGTGTTTTGGAGTTCATGGCCTAATGGCTGTATGGGCTTGGTGAATTTGTTGTGCATTAAATTTCTGTTCTGATATGGGCCGTGTAGCGTTCTTCTTTGCAAGTGATGTGGCATATTCCTATTTGGGGAGCGATGTATTGTGAGGAGATCTGCATTGGGTTCCAGCTTCGGAGTATAGTTGCGTGGTACTGTGCTGGGCGCGTTTGCCTACGAAGCCCAGTGAGGTCGGGGATGAGGGCTGCCAATATGACTGTTTGAATGATGTCATGCTCAGGGGCGGGGGATTAGGTTTTGTGTGACAGATGCCGGTCAGCCAGGTGGACTGGTGGAATGATGTGATTTTCGGAATATTGCTGGTCACAGGTGCCTGTGTTTGCGTGCGTTTCTTGGTGGGGGACTGAAGTCATGTCCATTGGAATGGCTTCTGTATTCGTGCCATCTGTGCCCTGCAGCTCCCATTGGCCCCTCTTGGAATTCTTTTGTTCGTTGGCATGCATGGGTGACTTGTACATTTCACTGGTTGCATTGTGACTTCATTGCACCTACGGGGAGTTGTACTATGTGGCCAGGGAGCGGTGTACAGGCACTCAGTGGGGCCGTTTACGGTTGATTCGCGATGCCGTACTTCTCACCATGGCGGAATGGTACTTTCCGCCGTGCTTGATGGCGTTAGGTACATGTCTGCTAGGGTCGGAATTCGCGTACCCTTGCGCCATGGTGGTATTTACGGTTTGGCATGGCGCGCGCGCGCGTACTTGGTGCAGTTAGCGTTGGCGTTCACTACGGTGTCGCTAATGGCATCGTACTTTACGGTGACGGGTCATAGTCGCACCGAGCGCTATTCGATGGCGGTATTGCATTTCCGCCATCGTTTTTCGATTTCCGCAAGGGTCGTAATGAGGGCCTGTGTCTTCATTTGTGACTTGTACTTACTTTTTATTACAAACAGCACTTTAGGGAACATTTTTGGGGAAATCTGTGGCAAATGATGCCTTTTCAAACACACTGCATTAGAGACACTAGTCCAAACGTCCTGCTGCTAGCCGCACTAGGGTTCAGAAATCTCCAGCCCACACAAGTCTGCTGGGCCGGCCTTCCCAGAATGCCCGGATAAACTATCCTGAGCCTGCAAGCACATCACAGGTAAGAGGCTGAAAAAAAATCAAAGGAAACCGGGATACATCTGCCTGCTCTTAATGCATTACTGCGGCGCTCCAGATGCTTTGGACTGTGACCCCCACGAGCCATCACCATTGACTATGCCGGCTACGAATGATGGGAGTGGTAGTCCAAGACTTGCATTACCGTATCGCTTCCCCAGAATTTCCATATGTAATCCGTGCCACCATTTCCTATACTAGCCTATGGCTCGATATTAAATATGTTAGAACGAAAGTTAAGCTGGGGATATTACTGACCTTGAGTGATTCGAGCACACACAGCTTTCAGGCCCTGCTCCCAGATAGCAGGCAATGAATTAGCCGAAAGGCCATCTGTGCCTGCTCGGAGATAGGGAAGTAATACAGAGCTGTCACTCGCCTCTTTACATGATTTATGGCGGCAGAAGGATCGAGAGGCCGGATTCATTATTCGCGGTGATAGTGCAGGCAGACGCACAGCAAACAAACCCTCTGACAGGGGCCGCACTGCAGGCATATCCCGTGCCAGCACTGCTCCCAAATACCCCCACTAAGACGGACGTCACAATGAGTCCTAGGACTATCTATTTACAAAGCGCTGCACGTGCACTCAGCACTGATTTTCGGTTGCTTGATTACAGGCAGATTTGAGTAGAATACCCGCGTGCACTTCTCACACGCAGTGCGTGTATTGTTGGTCTGTGAGGGGGCATCTGCAAGGCTAGTTGCATCATGGCGCTAGGGGTGATGTGGGCAGCTGAGGCAAGTACTAGGGGGAGGGTTTATTCGCAGAGTTCTACACATGGATCGATTAAGGGCAGGACTTTGCGGGTCATCCTTCTGCGACCCCCCTTTTTCATCTCCCGTCGCCCCCTTTTATGAGTCCCTTTTTACCCCTCACTCGCAGGACAGCTCCCACCAGCTCTTCAGTAAAGGGAGCCTCCCCCCCCCCCCCCCCGCGGCCATAGCAATCAGTACTGCGATGAATGTCATTTCCGTCTTGTGGACGCTCTTCTGCCCTGTGGCCTGGTCACCGTGGTCTCAGATCACACACCACGTCGGCAGCTTCATATTTATTGATATTTCCGACCAAATCAGGAACTGACAGAACATAATCAATAGTATGCAAGGTTTGCTACCGGTACTGTAATTGAGAGCAACATTTGGAAATATCGAACTTTGTGTGTTGCAAATGGACCCGCTAAGCCGTGCCCCTCCCAAGATGACAGCCATTCCAAATGACAGGTGTCGCTAGGGGGGTGGGGGGTTGTGGCAGAGGGGCTATATCCCTGGGTCTTTTGGTTGTATCAGCATAGCAGCACAGGGGCTACAACCAAAAGGCTAGCCCAGAGTCCCCACAGCCCCCGTGGCTTCCCTTCAGATTTTAACCTCCCAAGTAGAGGGAACCTGACGATTGCCTGCAGGGGCAGCCGGCGGGCGCATGTGAATCCATGAAAGATACCAACGCTGGAGAAAAGGATTTACGGGTAACAAACTACTCCCTTCTCCAGCATTGGATCTTTCATGGATTCACATGCTGTGAATAGATTACATAGCAGTACAACCAATTAGTGTCGGTGTGTGACAGGCAAACCAACAAACAGTACTTAATCACATACATGAAACAACAAACCCATCAAGTGACAAAGCATAGAGAAAAAACCCCAAAGCTGCGGGGCCTACCTTATTGGAACAGGCGTTCACATCTTCCACATGCTGCTGCCCCAGACAGTAACGCCTGGTGAAGGTATTCAGCACTGCCTAGGAGGCCGCCTGGCAAATGCCCACCAGCGGTATCCCAGACCACAGCGCCGCCGACGAGGCAGTGGACCTCGTAGAATAAGCCTTAGGAGGACTCCTCAAAGGCTTTCCAGCTTTTGTGTGGCAAAACGAAATTGTAGAGGAAACCCATCGGGAAAGTCCTTGCTTAGAGATGGCCTGCCCCTTGTTGGATGGCCCACATGCCACAAACAGCTGCTTTGCCTTCCTGAAGTCCTGTGTGCGATTCAGATAAAACTTTAGGGCCCTCTTAACGTCCAGAGAATGCAGGACCCTTTCAGCTGGCGTGGATGCATTAGCAAAAAACGAGCGTTAAGCAATAGAGGCAAGTTTGTGAAATGCCGATGGCACTTTTGGGATAAAGTGTGGGTTAGTGGCCAGGAGAATCTTGTCCTTCACAAATCTCAGGTAAGGAGGGTCAATGACCAGTGCTTGCAATTCAGACATTCGCCTGGCTGAGGTAATTGCCACTAGAAAAGCCACCTCCCATGAGAGGAACTTCAAGGGAGCCGTCGACATGGGTTCAAAAGGAGGCTTCATCAAAGCCAAAAGGACCAAATTAAGGCTCCACACCGGTGCACACTTCTTCACTGGAGGAAATGTCCGCAACAACCCCTTCAGAAAATGTTTGACCAGATGATCACTGAACAGAAGAGCAGCATGGCGCTTCCTTGTGAACCTAGAAATTGCTGCCAAATGCACCTTAATGGATGTCAATGTTAGGCCCCCTTCTGCCAAGTGCAACATGTAGGGAGAACCTGCGCCGGAAAAACGTTCAAAGGTTCAACCGCAGGATGACCCTTACACCATTTACAGAATCTTGCCCATTTATGCCCAGATGAGACATTTCTGGAAGGTGCCCTCGCTGCCTAAAAAAATCCATGAACATTCTCTGGATATTCCTAAATGACCGAACTCAGGAGTGGTCAGGAGGCACACCGCCAGGCTGAGACAAGCCGGATCGTGATGTCACACCCTGCCCTCGTCCTGAGACAGGAGATCCGGAGCTGCTCCCAACCGAATCGGCTCTACCACTGCCATATGAAGGAGATCTGAGAACCACGTCTGCCTGGGCCAGACCAGGGCCACCAGAATCATTCGGCACTGGTACCTCCGAATCCACTGGATGGTCCGCCGAATGAGCGGGTACGGGGGAAACGCATACGCAAAGAGATCCATCCACGGGAACGAAAACACATCCTCCAAGGACTCGGGATGAGCCCCTCTGCTGCCGAATACCAGGCACTGCTTGTTTTCCCTTGTAGCAAAAAGATCCAATGGAGGATGTCCCCATCGCCGGATGATCCTCGAGACCTGCTGCTCCTTCAGCCTCCACTCGTGCAGCTGGCTGGCATCCCTGCTGAGAGTGTCTGCGTGAACATTCAGCACTCCGGGCAGATGGAAAGCGACAATGCTGATCCCTTGAGCTAGAGCCCAATGCCAAACTTCCTGCGCCTCCTTCGACAGGACTCGGGAACGTGTGCCCCCCTGTTTCCTTAAATAAAACATTGTGATGGTATTGTCCGTCAATACCCTCACCACTGATCCGCAGAAGAAACGACTTAAGGGCCCAGTGCACCGCCCTCAACTCGAGCACATTGATGTGGAACATAGTCTCCACCCAAGACCACAGGCCCTACACCTGCGAGTCATTGAGGTGTGCCCCCCACCCTACCTGGGAGGCATCAGCCACAATCGTAAACTGGAACTCTGGCTCCAGCAAGGGCATTCCCCTTACAAGATTGAAGAAATTGTGGGGCTTATTTGCAAAGTTGCTCACCCAGACGACTCCTTACAATCCCTGTTGTTTACCACGTGTTGAAAAAGTAGATTCACTGATTCATGTTTAGTTGTCGCTGGTCACCGGATTCGGACGGATATTAAGCCCATACCGTCCAAAAACATCAGAAAAACCACAAAAGATTCCAGGACTCAGCGCCAATAGTAAAGGTTGTTTACTAGCATGAACTGTATCAGTCATAGCTATATATACAGAAAGAAGCCCTCTAATTGATAACGCGTTTCGGCTCCCACGAGCCTTTGTCAAATCAGGGCTATGTCGGTTCAAACAAACATATTATTATATTGAAGTATTACCATTCATACCACAATTCAAAATTGCATATAGCATGTCAAGTTGGTAGTTTGCAAAAATGTATGCCATTGGTTTAGACAGAGAAACAAGGGTTGGTGAAGGGGAGGATTGAGTGGGTTCAGAAAACATCACAGAAATCACAAAAATGAAAAAACAAACATGTATGGAGAAAGTAAATCGAAAAGTACCCATTAGTTCAATTATAAAATTAAGGAGAATCCTGATTTAAAAAACTAAAAAACACATTTGAAAATCCGCTTACCCAATGTAATTCTGAAAAAATCTGTATGACCTTTGTCCGATATAACAGTAACAAAAATAATAAGAACATTCTACAGAAATGACGCCATCTCCTTGTCATTGTTAAGGCCAGTGACGGTGGAATTAAAAAAGCATATAATGCGTGCTTCTGACTGCCTCAGGGCCTTGATTCTATCTCCTCCTCGTTTGCTCAGTGTAACTTGCTTGAGGCCTATAAATCTAATATCCGCCTTATTTTGCATCTGATGACAGCTTTGCCAGTGTTCAGCTAAGGGCAAGGAAATGTCTTGACTGCCAATTTTCGCAAGATGCTCCCGAATGCGTATTCTTAGTTCTATTTTGGTGCTGCCAATGTAAATCTTATTACAGATACAAACAATACAATAGACAACAAATTTAGTTTTACAGTTAATCCCCTGGCGTATAGACCATTTCTTGCCATGACCATCCGTAAATTCAGTCGTCTGATGATGGGCATATCTACATTGAGTACACATGCCACATTTCCTGAAACCACTAAAGTTGCTGGATAACCAGGTTGTCCGATTCATTTGCTCAATGTCTGGTAATAGTGATGGACTGAGCATAGTTTTGAGCGTCCCAGCTCTCTTAAAGATCATGCGAGGTCTCTCCTCTATAACTTTGGTGATGTGATCGTCAAGTTTCAACAGATACCAATGTTTCTCTAATATTCGTTGAATCTGCTGATGGTCCCTGCAGTATTGCGTTATAAAGCAAGGTCCAGTTGGTCCATCTGTGGTTCTGTCAGCTTTCGTTTGAAGAGTATCTTGCTGTTGCATACGTTTGGTTCTCTTATAAGCAGCTTTAACACATTTGTCCGAGTAACCCCTGTTTTTAAAACGGTCTCGTAATAGCAAACATTCTTCTTTGAACTTAATATCCTGTTGACAGTTGCGTCTGGCTCTACTATACTCTCCTAATGGTATATTCTGAATTGTAGGGTGATGATGACAACTACTTGCATGGAGTGTGGAATTAACCTCTGTCTGTTTCCTGAATGTCTTAGTGTAGCGCTGGGTGCCTTCTATTTCTATTGTCAGGTCCAAAAAGTTAATACTACTCTTATTACATTCGCCTACAAACTGTATGTCATAACAATTATGGTTCAATGAGTGAACAAAATCTTGAAATTCCTCTGTGCTCCCATCAATGATGCAAAAAACATCATCAATATATCGAGTCCATATTTTGATCCTGTTACGAAAGAAAGGTGATGTGTATACTATTTTGTCCTCTAGCATACCCATCACAGGGTTGGCTAGGGCTGGAGCATATTTAGTGCCCATAGCCACTCCTTTAGTTTGTCGGTATATGTTGTTGTCAAATGTAAAAAAGTTGAGATCCAAGGTCAGTTGCAACATTTCTTTCAGCATTTGAATTTGATTGTAGTAAGAGGCGGAATCATTCCTATAGGTATAATCAATGGAGGTGGTTGCCCATTTATGGTGAATGGACGTATAGAGGGCCTTAACATCCAAAGTGGCAAGGTAATAGGTATTGAGCCATTCAAAGTTCTGTAACTTACGTATGAGACTTGTTCAGTCTTGCAAATATGATTTAAGCAGGGCTGCTCTTGGCTTGAGGATAGCATCTAGATATTCAGAGACATTTTCAGTTATCCACCCAATCCCACTCATGATTGGGCGTCCTTCCGGTATGGTATCAAATTCTTTGTGTATTTTAGGAAGGAAATACATCGTTGGAGTCACTGGTTCTTTCACTGTTAGGAATGTTCTTTCCTCATCTGTAATGAGTCCTTTCCTATGCCAATTCAAGATGTTTTCTTCAAGTAATTCAACAGCTTCTTTCTTGTAATTGTCAGGTCTTATTTGATAACACCCGGGGGTTGATAGGTGATTGTTGGCCATCTTTAGGTAATCCTCCCTGTTCATTATAACAATGTTCCCCCCTTTTGTCAGCTTCCTTAATGACAATCTGTGTGTCTAATTTCAATCTTTTAAGTGCTGTTCGTTCTCCCTGTGTTAAATTGACACGGTTGCCCCTAAGCGCTTGCCGATGTTTTTTCTTTTTACGTGCATCCATTTCATACAAATCCTGCGATACTGCTTTGTAAAAGGTATCTATTAAGTTGTCCACCGGTAATTGAGGCACAAATTTGGAAGTTGTTTTCAACTCTTTACTTGTCAAGGTACTAGATCTCACCCTTAGTTCATCTAGGAGATTGAATGTAGCAAATTGCGCATTTTCTACTAGAGATCTGACCAAAAAGGTGTCTTCAACATCTTGAATTGAATAGTCACTAATTGGAATTTCTGGGTCCTTTCTTACAAAGCTGCCAGGTGCTTTAGTAGCAAAAAACTTTTTAAGCTTCAATTTACGTACAAATTTAAACAAGTCTATATGTACATCTACTTTGTTTGAGTCACATGTAGGTGCAAATGACTGGCCCTTGTTAAGAAGACATCTTTCATCCACAGTTAATTCTCTCCTTGATAGATTGAGTACCAAATCCTCCATTACTTGCTGCCGCTCGCCTCCTTGGAGCTGGCCCTCGTTAGCCTTTTGTCCATATGGACAGCATCTGGATTCGCGATGCTTCTTGCCCCCCCTCCTTCCTCTCCTTCTAGAACCGGATTCTGACTGTTGGTAGTCACTGGTAGTTGAAAACGGACAGTCTTCTTGGGAAGATTACGATTACCTTTTTTATACCTTCTGATCTGGTTCATGTATCCACCCTGTTCACGTTGTTTCACAATGTCAGCATCTAAAGTCTCTGGTTCTGAGTCTGCATCAGAACTTGTTGATGACGTATTTGGAGTTGTGTTCCTCGAAGACGGTTTGGTGTTTGCATCATATTTAGTCTGAAAAGTATAGACTCGGTCTTCTCTATAATCGCGATCATCACGGTAGCATTTCCCTAGCTTTCTAAGCTTGACTTCATCCTGGTAGACTTGGAGAAGTTCGTACATTTTCTCATAGTTTTTTGCTTTAGTTGCTTCGTTGGACTGCATTTCGGTTATTTCTTTCTTAATAGACTCAATTCCTTCTACTGCTCTTTTATGTTCTCTCGTTGCATGTTCAATTAGAAGGTCCATCATTTTCATTGAACTGTTGCTCAAGTTAGCTTCCCATGCCTCCGCTAGGTCTTTGTTCTGATCATTATTAAAATTCAGAAAAATGAGGATCATTAGTCCCCTTGGCACTCGATCGTTCCGTACATAGTTCTCCAGGGAAACCTTCTCCCAATATTTATCTATTTCTTTTTTAGAGATTCTTTCTAGTTTGATGAATTTAGAACGTAAATCTTCCCTTTTGGTTGCAATATTCGAGAAGGCATGTGTCATGTCTCCCCGTTCAGTGAAGAGATTCTTAGTATCCTCCTCTCGATTCTTGAGATAGGCGGCCATCTTATAGTATAAGGTAATGGGTCTGCCTTGTTGTCAACTTTAGAAACACCAGGTTTCAAATTGAAGAAATTGTGGGGCTTATTTGCAAAGTTGCTCACGCAGGCGACTCCTTACAATCCCTGTTGTTTACCACGTGTTGAAAAAGTAGATTCACTGATTCATGTTTAGTTGTCGCAGGTCACCGGATTCGGACGGATATTAAGCCCATACCGTCCAAAAACATCAGAAAAACCACAAAAGATTCCAGGACTCAGCGCCAATAGTAAAGGTTGTTTATTAGCATGAACTGTATCAGTCGTAGCTATATATAGAGAAAGAAGCCCTCTACTTGATAACGCGTTTCGGCTCCCACAAGCCTTTGTCAAATCAGGGCTACGTCGGATCAAACAAACATATTATTATATTGAAGTATTATCATTCATACCACAATTCAAAATTGCATATAGCATGTCAAGTTGGTAGTTTGCAAAAATGTATGCCATTCGTTTAGACAGAGAAACAAGGGTTGGTGAAGGGGAGGATTGAGTGGGTTCAGAAAACATCACAGAAATCACAAAAATGAAAAAACAAACATGTATGGAAAAAGAAAATCGAAAAGTACCCATTAGTTCAATTACAAAATTAAGGAGAATCCTGATTTAAAAAACTAAAAAACACATTTGAAAATCCGCTTACCCAATGTAATTCTGAAAAAATCCGTATGACTGTTGTCTGATATAACAGTAACAAAAATAATAAGAACATTCTACAGAAATGACGCCATCTCCTTGTCATTGTTAAGGCCAGTGACGGTGGAATTAAAAAAGCATATAATGCATGCTTCTGACTGCCTCAGGGCCTTGAGTCTATCTCCTCCTCGTTTGCTCAGTGTAACTTGCTTGAGGGCCTATACATCTAAAATCCGCCTTATTTTGCATCTGATGACAGCTTTGCCAGTGTTCAGCTAAGGGCAAGGAAATGTCTTGACTGCCAATTTTCGCCAGATGCTCCCGAATGCGTATTCTTAGTTCTCTTTTGGTGCTGCCAATGTAAATCTTATTACAGACACAAACAATACAATAGACAACAAATTTAGTTTGACAGTTAATCCCCTGGCGGATAGACCATTTCTTGCCATGACCATCCGTAAATTCAGTCGTCTGATGATGGGCATATCTACATTGAGTACACATGCCACATTTCCTGAAACCACTAAAGTTGCTGGATAACCAGGTTGTCCGATTCATTTGCTCAATATCTGGTAATAGTGATGGACTGAGCATAGTTTTGAGCATCCCAGCTCTCTTAAAGATCATGCAAGGTCTCTCCTCTATAACTTTGGTGATGTGATCGTCAAGTTTCAACAGATACCAATGTTTCTCTAATATTCGTTGAATCTGCTGATGGTCCCTGCAGTATTGCGTTATAAAGCAAGGTCCAGTTGGTCCATCTGTGGTTCTGTCAGCTTTCAGTTGAAGAGTATCTTGCTGTTGCATACGTTTGGTTCTCTTATAAGCAGCTTTAACACATTTGTCCGAGTAACCCCTGTTTTTAAAACGGTCTCGTAATAGCAAACATTCTTCTTTGAACTTAATATCCTGTTGACAGTTGCGTCTGGCTCTAATATACTCTCCTAATGGTATATTCTGAATTGTACGGTGATGATGACAACTACTTGCATGGAATGTGGAAGTAACCTCTGTTTGTTTCCTGAATGTCTTAGTGTAGCGCTGGGTGCCTTCTATTTCTATTGTCAGGTCCAAAAAGTTAATACTACTCTTATTACATTCGCCTACAAACTGTATGTCATAACAATTATGGTTCAATGAGTGAACAAAATCTTGAAATTCCTCTGTGCTCCCATCAATAATGCAAAAAACATCATCAATATATCGAGTCCATATTTTGATCCTGTTACGAAAGAAAGGTGATCTGTATACTATTTTGTCCTCTAGCATACCCATCACAAGGTTGGCTAGGGCTGGAGCATATTTAGTGCCCATGGCCACTCCTTTAGTTTGTCGGTATATGTTGTTGTCAAATGTAAAAAAGTTGAGATCCAAGGTCAGTTGCAACATTTCTTTCAGCATTTGAATTTGATTGTAGTAAGAGGCGGAATCATTCCTATAGGTATAATCAATGGAGGTGGTTGCCCATTTATGGTGAATGGACGTATAGAGGGCCTTAACATCCAAAGTGGCAAGGTAATAGGTATTGAGCCATTCAAAGTTCTGTAACTTACGTATGAGACTTGTTCAGTCTTGCAAATATGATTTAAGCAGGGCTGCTCTTGGCTTGAGGATAGCATCTAGATATTCAGAGACATTTTCAGTTATCCACCCAATCCCACTCATGATTGGGCGTCCTTCCGGTATGGTATCAAATTCTTTGTGTATTTTAGGAAGGAAATACATCGTTGGAGTCGCTGGTTCTTTCACTGTTAGGAATGTTCTTTCCTCATCTGTAATGAGTCCTTTCCTATGCCAATTCAAGATGTTTTCTTCAAGTAATTCAACAGCTTCTTTCTTGTAATTGTCAGGTCTTATTTGATAACACCCGGGGGTTGATAGGTGATTGTTGGCCATCTTTAGGTAATCCTCCCTGTTCATTATAACAATGTTCCCCCCTTTTGTCAGCTTCCTTAATGACAATCTGTGTGTCTAATTTCAATCTTTTAAGTGCTGTTCGTTCTCCCTGTGTTAAATTGACACGGTTGCCCCTAAGCGCTTGCCGATGTTTTTTCTTTTTACGTGCATCCATTTCATACAAATCCTGCGATACTGCTTTGTAAAAGGTATCTATTAAGTTGTCCACCGGTAATTGAGGCACAAATTTGGAAGTTGTTTTCAACTCTTTACTTGTCAAGGTACTAGATCTCACCCTTAGTTCATCTAGGAGATTGAATGTAGCAAATTGCGCATTTTCTACTAGAGATCTGACCAAAAAGGTGTCTTCAACATCTTGAATTGAATAGTCACTAATTGGAATTTCTGGGTCCTTTCTTACAAAGCTGCCAGGTGCTTTAGTAGCAAAAAACTTTTTAAGCTTCAACTTACGTACAAATTTAAACAAGTCTATATGTACATCTACTTTGTTTGAGTCACATGTAGGTGCAAATGACTGGCCCTTGTTAAGAAGACATCTTTCATCCACAGTTAATTCTCTCCTTGATAGATTGAGTACCAAATCCTCCATTACTTGCTGCCGCTCGCCTCCTTGGAGCTGGCCCTCGTTAGCCTTTTGTCCATATGGACAGCATCTGGATTCGCGATGCTTCTTGCCCCCCCTCCTTCCTCTCCTTCTAGAACCGGATTCTGACTGTTGGTAGTCACTGGTAGTTGAAAACGGACAGTCTTCTTGGGAAGATTACGATTACCTTTTTTATACCTTCTGATCTGGTTAATGTATCCACCCTGTTCACGTTGTTTCACAATGTCAGCATCTAAAGTCTCTGGTTCTGAGTCTGCATCAGAACTTGTTGATGACGTATTTGGAGTTGTGTTCCTCGAAGACGGTTTGGTGTTTGCATCATATTTAGTCTGAAAAGTATAGACTCGGTCTTCTCTATAATCGCGATCATCACGGTAGCATTTCCCTAGCTTTCTAAGCTTGACTTCATCCTGGTAGACTTGGAGAAGTTCGTACATTTTCTCATAGTTTTTTGCTTTAGTTGCTTCGTTGGACTGCATTTCGGTTATTTCTTTCTTAATAGACTCAATTCCTTCTACTGCTCTTTTATGTTCTCTCGTTGCATGTTCAATTAGAAGGTCCATCATTTTCATTGAACTGTTGCTCAAGTTAGCTTCCCATGCCTCCGCTAGGTCTTTGTTCTGATCATTATTAAAATTCAGAAAAATGAGGATCATTAGTCCCCTTGGCACTCGATCGTTCCGTACATAGTTCTCCAGGGAAACCTTCTCCCAATATTTATCTATTTCTTTTTTAGAGATTCTTTCTAGTTTGATGAATTTAGAACGTAAATCTTCCCTTTTGGTTGCAATATTCGAGAAGGCATGTGTCATGTCTCCGCGTTCAGTGAAGAGATTCTTAGTATCCTCCTCTCGATTCTTGAGATAGGCGGCCATCTTATAGTATAAGGTAATGGGTCTGCCTTGTTGTCAACTTTAGAAACACCAGGTTTCAAATTGAAGAAATTGTGGGGCTTATTTGCAAAGTTGCTCACGCAGGCGACTCCTTACAATCCCTGTTGTTTACCACGTGTTGAAAAAGTAGATTCACTGATTCATGTTTAGTTGTCGCAGGTCACCGGATTCGGACGGATATTAAGCCCATACCGTCCAAAAACATCAGAAAAACCACAAAAGATTCCAGGACTCAGCGCCAATAGTAAAGGTTGTTTATTAGCATGAACTGTATCAGTCGTAGCTATATATAGAGAAAGAAGCCCTCTACTTGATAACGCGTTTCGGCTATCACAAGCCTTTGTCAAATCAGGGCTATGTCGGTTCAAACAAACATATTATTATATTGAAGTATTATCATTCATACCACAATTCAAAATTGCATATAGCATGTCAAGTTGGTAGTTTGCAAAAATGTATGCCATTGGTTTAGACAGAGAAACAAGGGTTGGTGAAGGGGAGGATTGAGTGGGTTCAGAAAACATCACAGAAATCACAAAAATGAAAAAACAAACATGTATGGAGAAAGAAAATCGAAAAGTACCCATTAGTTCAATTACAAAATTAAGGAGAATCCTGATTTAAAAAACTAAAAAACACATTTGAAAATCCGCTTACCCAATGTAATTCTGAAAAAATCCGTATGACTGTTGTCTGATATAACAGTAACAAAAATAATAAGAACATTCTACAGAAATGACACCATCTCCTTGTCATTGTTAAGGCCAGTGACGGTGGAATTAAAAAAGCATATAATGCATGCTTCTGACTGCCTCAGGGCCTTGAGTCTATCTCCTCCTCGTTTGCTCAGTGTAACTTGCTTGAGGGCATATACATCTAAAATCCGCCTTATTTTGCATCTGATGACAGCTTTGCCAGTGTTCAGCTAAGGGCAAGGAAATGTCTTGACTGCCAATTTTCGCCAGATGCTCCCGAATGCGTATTCTTAGTTCTCTTTTGGTGCTGCCAATGTAAATCTTATTACAGACACAAACAATACAATAGACAACAAATTTAGTTTGACAGTTAATCCCCTGGCGGATAGACCATTTCTTGCCATGACCATCCGTAAATTCAGTCGTCTGATGATGGGCATATCTACATTGAGTACACATGCCACATTTCCTGAAACCACTAAAGTTGCTGGATAACCAGGTTGTCCGATTCATTTGCTCAATATCTGGTAATAGTGATGGACTGAGCATAGTTTTGAGCATCCCAGCTCTCTTAAAGATCATGCAAGGTCTCTCCTCTATAACTTTGGTGATGTGATCGTCAAGTTTCAACAGATACCAATGTTTCTCTAATATTCGTTGAATCTGCTGATGGTCCCTGCAGTATTGCGTTATAAAGCAAGGTCCAGTTGGTCCATCTGTGGTTCTGTCAGCTTTCGGTTGAAGAGTATCTTGCTGTTGCATACGTTTGGTTCTCTTATAAGCAGCTTTAACACATTTGTCCGAGTAACCCCTGTTTTTAAAACGGTCTCGTAATAGCAAACATTCTTCTTTGAACTTAATATCCTGTTGACAGTTGCGCCTGGCTCTAATATACTCTCCTAATGGTATATTCTGAATTGTACGGTGATGATGACAACTACTTGCATGGAATGTGGAATTAACCTCTGTTTGTTTCCTGAATGTCTTAGTGTAGAGCTGGGTGCCTTCTATTTCTATTGTCAGGTCCAAAAAGTTAATACTACTCTTATTACATTCGCCTACAAACTGTATGTCATAACAATTATGGTTCAATGAGTGAACAAAATCTTGAAATTCCTCTGTGCTCCCATCAATAATGCAAAAAACATCATCAATATATCGAGTCCATATTTTGATCCTGTTACGAAAGAAAGGTGATCTGTATACTATTTTGTCCTCTAGCATACCCATCACAAGGTTGGCTAGGGCTGGAGCATATTTAGTGCCCATAGCCACTCCTTTAGTTTGTCGGTATATGTTGTTGTCAAATGTAAAAAAGTTGAGATCCAAGGTCAGTTGCAACATTTCTTTCAGCATTTGAATTTGATTGTATTAAGAGGCGGAATCATTCCTATAGGTATTCATCAAACTAGAAAGAATCTCTAAAAAGAAATAGATAAATATTGGGAGAAGGTGTCCCTGGAGAACTATGTACGGAACGATCGAGTGCCAAGGGGACTAAGGATCCTCATTTTTCCGAATTTTAATAATGATCAGGACAAAGACCTAGCGGAGGCATGGGAAGCTAACTTGAGCAACAGTTCAATGAAAATGATGGACCTTCTAATTGAACATGCAACGAGAGAACATAAAAGAGCAGTAGAAGGAATTCAGTCTATTAAGAAAGAAATAACCGAAATGCAGTCCAACGGAGCAACTAAAGCAAAAAACTATGAGAAAATGTACAAACTTCTCCAAGTCTACCATGATGAAGTCAAGCTTAGAAAGCTAAGGAAATGCTACCGTGATGATCGCGATTATAGAGAAGACCGAGTCTATACTTTTCAGACTAAATATGATGCAAACACCAAACCGTCTTCGAGGAACACAACTCCAAATACGTCATCAGCAAGTTCTGATGCAGACTCAGAACCAGAGACTTTAGATGCTGACATTGTGAAACAACGTGAACAGGGTGGATACATGAACCAGATCAGAAGGTATAAAAAAGGTAATCGTAATCTTCCCAAGAAGACTGTCCGTTTTCAACTACCAGTGACTACCAACAGTCAGAATCCGGTTCTAGAAGGAGAGGAAGGAGGGGGGGCAAGAAGCATCGCGAATCCAGACGCTGTCCATATGGATAAAAGGCTAACGAGGGCCAGCTCCAAGGAGGCGAGCGGCAGCAAGTAATGGAGGATTTGGTACTCAATCTATCAAGGAGAGAATTAACTGTGGATGAAAGATGTCTTCTTAACAAGGGCCTGTCATTTGCATCTACATGTGACTCAAACAAAGTAGATGTACATATAGACTTGTTTAAATTCGTACGTAAGTTGAAGCTTAAAAAGTCTTTTGCTATTAAAGCACCTGGCAGCTTTGTAAGAAAGGACCCAGAAATTCCAATTAGTGACTATTCAATTCAAGATGTTGAAGACACCTTTTTGGTCAGATCTCTAGTAGAAAATGAGCAATTTGCTACATTCAATCTCCTAGATGAACTAAGGGTGAGATCTAGTACCTTGACAAGTAAAGAGTTGAAAACAACTTCCAAATGTGTGCCTCAATTACCAGTGGACAACTTAATAGATACCTTTTACAAAGCAGTATCGTAGGATTTGTATGAAATGGATGCACATAAAAAGAAAAAACATCGGCAAGCGCTTAGGGGCAACCGTGTCAATTTAACACAGGGAGAACGAACAGCACTTAAAAGATTGAAATTAGACACACAGATTGTCATTAAGGAAGCTGACAAAAAGGGGGAACATTGTTATAATGAACAAGGAGGATTACCTAATGATGGCCAACAATCACCTATCAACCCCCGGGTGTTATCAAATAAGACCTGACAATTTCAAGAAAGAAGCTGTTGAATTACTTGAAGGAAAGGACATTCCTAACAGTGAAAGAACCAGTGACTCCAACTATGTATTTCCTTCCTAAAATACACAAAGAATTTGATACCATACCGGAAGGACGCCCAATCATGAGTGGGATTGGGTGGATAACTGAAAATGACTCTGAATATCTAGATGCTATCCTCAAGCCAAGAGCAGCCCTGCTTAAATCATATTTGCAAGACTCAACAAGTCTCATACGTAAGTTACAGAACTTTGAAAGGCTCAATACCTATTACCTTGCCACTTTGGATGTTAAGGCCCTCTATACGTCCATTCACCATAAATGGGCAACTGCCTCCATTGATTATACCTATAGGAATGATTCCGCCTCTTACTACAATCAAATTCAAATGCTGAAAGAAATGTTGCAACTGACCTTGGATCTCAACTTTTTTACATTTGACAACAACATATACCGACAAACTAAAGGAGTGGCTATGGGCACTAAATATGCTCCAGCCCTAGCCAACCTTGTGATGGGTATGCTAGAGGACAAAATAGTATACACATCACCTTTCTTTCGTAACAGGATCAAAATATGGACTCGATATATTGATGATGTTTTTTGCATCATTGATGGGAGCACAGAGGAATTTCAAGATTTTGTTCACTCATTGAACCATAATTGTTATGACATACAGTTTGTAGGCGAATGTAATAAGAGTAGTATTAACTTTTTGGACCTGACAATAGAAATAGAAAGCACCCAGCTCTACACTAAGACATTCAGGAAACAGACAGAGGTTAATTCCACACTCCATGCAAGTAGTTGTCATCATCACCCTACAATTCAGAATATACCATTAGGAGAGTATATTAGAGCCAGACGCAACTGTCAACAGGATATTAAGTTCAAAGAAGAATGTTTGCTATTACGAGACCGTTTTAAAAACAGGGGTTACTCAGACAAATGTGTTAAAGCTGCTTATAAGAGAACCAAACGTATGCAACAGCAAGATACTCTTCAACCGAAAGCTGACAGAACTACAGATGGACCAACTGGACCTTGCTTTATAACGCAATACTGCAGGGACCATCAGCAGATTCAACGAATATTAGAGAAACATTGGTATCTGTTGAAACCTGACGATCACATCACCAAAGTTATAGAGGAGAGACCTCGCATGATCTTTAAGAGAGCTGGGACGCTGAAAACTATGCTCAGTCCATCACTATTACCAGACATTGAGCAAATGAATCTGACAACCTGGTTATCCAGCAACTTCAGTGGTTTCAGGAAATGTGGCATGTGTACTCAATGTAGATATGCCCATCATCAGACGACTGAAATTACGGATGGTCATGGCAAGAAATGGTCTATCCGCCAGGGGATTAACTGTAAAACTAAATTTGTTGTCTATTGTATTGTTTGTGTCTGTAATAAGATTTACATTGGCAGCACCAAAAGAGAACTAAGAATACGCATTCGGGAGCATCTTGCGAAAATTGGCAGTCAAGACATTTCCTTGCCCTTAGCTGAACACTGGCAAAGCTGTCATCAGATGCAAAATAAGGCGGATATTAGATTTATAGGCCTCAAGCAAGTTACACTGAGCAAACGAGGAGGAGATAGAATCAAGGCCCTGAGGCAGTCAGAAGCATGCATTATATGCTTTTTTAATTCCACCGTCACTGGCATTAACAATGACAAGGAGATGGCGTCATTTCTGTAGAATGTTCTTATTATTTTTGTTACTGTTATATCGGACAACAGTCATATGGATTTTTTCAGAATTACATTGGGTAAGCGGATTTTCAAATGTGTTTTTTAGTTTTTTAAATCAGGATTCTCCTTAATTTTATAATTGAACTAATGGGTACTTTTCGATTTTCTTTCTCCATACATGTTTGTTTTTTCATTTTTGTGATTTCTGTGATGTTTTCTGAACCCACTCAATCCTCCCCTTCACCAACCCTTGTTTCTCTGTCTAAACCAATGGCATACATTTTTGCAAACTACCAACTTGACATGCTATATGCAATTTTGAATTGTGGTATGAATGGTAATACTTCAATATAATAATATGTTTGTTTGAACCGACATAGCCCTGATTTGACAAAGGCTCGTGGGAGCCGAAACGCGTTATCAAGTAGAGGGCTTTTTTCTGTATATATAGCTACGACTGATACAGTTCATGCTAATAAACAACCTTTACTGTTGGCGCTGAGTCCTGGAATCTTTTGTGGTTTCCCTTACAAGATTGGTTGTGCACGCCCACAAGCGAAGGGCGTCCAACAGGCTTTTGTCGACCACCAACTTGTCTGACTACAATCCTCGGCTCTGCGACCATCTGTCTGCGAGGAACTCTTGCACCGGCCTCATGAAGAGGCGACAGTTGGGTATAAGAGGGATACATGATGCCATGGCCCCCAACAGCGATATGTAACCTTGGACTGATAAAGCTGTGCCCTCTTTCCACTTGCTTGCTTTGGTCCGCAACTTTTGCACACGCTCACTGGAAGGCTTCACCAGATTTTGCCGGGTAAGAAACTGCGCCCCAAGAAACACCAACTCCCTGGATGGCGTCAAAAATGATTCGTCGTAGTTGACAGTGAAACCCAGCCATTGCAAAATCTTCATGGTCTCCACGAGAGACTCTCGTGCCCTTCCCTGCGACGAACCCCTCACCAACCAATCGTTCAGGTAGGGGTATACATGATGACCTTCCATCCGGAGGAAGGCCACCACCGGCGTCAGACTCTTCGTGAACGTCCTGGGGGACGACTTCAGGCCAAACGGGAGGACCCGAAACTGATAGTGTTCCTCTCCGACCACAAAATGCAGGAACTTGCGGTGCCTCCGCTGCATAGGGATGTGAAAATAGGCACCCTGTTGATCAGACTCTTCATGAACGTCCTGCGGGACGACTTCAGGCCAAACGGGAGGATCCGAAACTGATAGTGTTCCTCTCCGACCACAAAACGCAGGAACCTGCGGTGCCTCCGCCGCATAGGGATGTGAAAATAGGAAACCCTGTTGATCCAACGACGCTAGGTACTCGCCCGGCTGCACCGACCGGATGACATCTTGAAAGGTGACCATCTTGAACTTCAGGCATTGCAGAGTCTTGTTCAACGGCCGAAGATCCATAATAGGCCTCCACTTGCCGTTGGGCTTTTTTACAATAAAGTACCGGGAGTAAACCCCCTGGCCCCGCTCCGCAACCGGAATTGGTTCTATCGCCCCTTTCTCTAGCATGAGAACCACCTCCTGTCACAGGATTGGAAGATGAGGCTGCATGACATACACCAGCGGAATAGGGACCGGAGGACACCGGAACTCTAACGAGTGGCCAAGACGCACCGTGTCCAGCACCCAGCGATTTGATGTTATTTTTCTCCACTCGTCGACATGGATGGCGACCCTGCCCCCCAGCAGATTGTTCATATGGCAGTTATTGCTGAGGTTTAGTTTACCTCCCCTTAGACGTAGAGGACTGCAAACTCTTCTTTCGCTGAGCCTGGAAGTGCCAGGCTTTCTGCCCCGACTGGACAGACCGCTGATACCCTTGAGAGGAGTAGCTGGAGCACCCGTAACCACGATCTCTGGTGGAAGCAAACAGGGCATTCCCAGAGGCACCACGGAAAGCCTGAAAGGAGCGAAAAGAGTGCCTACTCAGCAAGGAACCCAAGGATTTAGTGGTTTCCGTATCTTCCTTCATACCTTTTAGGGCTTCATCGATCTTCTCACCGGGAATGTCGATGACCTTATATTGTACCTCCGGGCGAAAGTCAGTGCACTTCTACCAGGCCTGGCGGCGAAGCACAACCCCATTGCTAATCTTTTTAAAACCAGATTTTAAAAGCTATTTATGCTGTGGTTGGAGGCCTCCTCCCCTCACGTACCAACAGCATTGCTTCCTTTAGGTGCTCTGTCAGATGTTCAAAAATTGTGGCCTGCCAATGCACATTTCATGATCATATCTGGCCATGATTGCCAAGGAATTTGAAGCCTTTACTGTTGTAGCCCCAGCTGTAAAGACCTTCTTTCCTAAAGCATCCTGCTTCCTGGCCTCACTGTCCGGAGGTGTAACACATTTATGTAGGCTCCTGGCCTTCCAGCTGACAGCCATCAACACCACAGACTCAGGCGTGGGTTGTGACACCAGGCATTTAGGGGTAGACTCCGGAGCCTTGAATTTCTTTTCAAGGTGATCCTTCACAGCCGGTTCTGAAAACTGGTGGCACATTGTGCCCAGGCCCTCCTGCCACATGTTGTTGAGAATCGCACAGAGAAGACCGCCTTCCTCCGCTTGCCCATATGGTTGAAGAGGAAGCAGTCCTTACTTTCCTCTTCAGGCACCAGTCCAAACTCCAGACATGCTTTCGACATCATGATGTGGAACGCGCCAATATCATCCGGAGGCGAGGGTTGCACCGGGCTAGGGGGCTGCTCCACCTCAGCGTCCGTGTCCCATGCATCATCCCTCGTCGGCGACGACGATACAGTATAAAGGGTGTCCCGCGAACACTCTCAGGGTCCGATCCACGTAGCTAGCCTTCTTCAGGATGAGACCGTGGATGGCCCAACCCCACCGGCAATGGCAATGGCAACCATGCCGGAGGAGACTTCCTAGGAGCCTCACCAGGCAACCCCTTGACCACCGGCACCGCCAGACTCGGAGGAGGAGGAGGCAACCTCAAATCCAGCTGCCCCAACAAATGTTGAAGCGTAGACAGCACCTGCAACGACAGCAGAGAATGCGGGTTAACCAGCTGATAACCGGGCGGCCCAGCCTCCATTCTACTTTACGTTGAAGGCCTCATACGCTGCAGACCCAGAGCAGACGGGTAAAACAACTGCTCTTGTTCCTCCTCCACTTTCGAAGAAACAGAAAATGTAGTCGGATCTTGCTGCAAAATGTTCTCAAGAAGGATAGACACCAAGGCGGTGGACTGCCACGCCCCACCCATTGACAACAGCCCTTCCGATTCCATCTGCGTGGATGATAGCAGCATCGGACCACTATGCGTCAGTGTCGTAGCTGGCGCTGATGACCCGACTGTCGACGACTACCATCGACAACGGAGCAACCGTCGATGAGCTCATTGTCAGAACCACGTCCCCTGGTCTCGATTTCACCACAGACCCAGATTTCTTGGAAGAACCAGACCAGTGCTTCGAAGATTTCCGGCTGGACGAAGACCTATGATGGTCCCTGGACGACGAGAGCTTCAAGGAAGACTCTTTCGGCTCCAGGACTTTCTCCGACACCGTAGACTTCTCGGGTCTACCACCAGACCCACTGAATTGGTCCGACCGACCATGCTTGGACAAAGAAGAGCTAGTCGCTCCCTTCGACTTCTGTGGTTTCGATGAAGACATACTGCCTTTCCCCACCTCCGACTCAGGCATTGCGGCCCGATGCTTCTTCACCGGAGGTTCTGCCGACGCCACTCAGCAATGTTCCGTGGACTTCTCCGCTCTTCCCGAAGACTGGCTCCCCCGGGCCAAACCCACCTCAGAAGCCGGGTACGTGCCCTCATTAAGCCAACATACAAGCCGTTGATTGCGGTCCTTCAAGGTCTTCTGCGAAAACCATGACATATCTCGCAGGTATCCGCCAAGTGATTGGGGTAGAGACAGTAAAGACAGTCCTATGAACCTGCCCTTCGTACACCTTCAAGCTGCAGGTAGCACACGGCCGAAAAAGAGACTTCTTCTGGGCTACAGGCGACATTCTAGCCCACGATACCAAACACACGTGCAAAAACACGAAGAAACACGAGGTGATCCCAACAGTTTGGAGACGGTTGAAATCTGAAGGGAATCTACAGGGGCCGGCTATAATTTATACCAGATGTCCTTTGGTGGGGCCTAAAGCACTCAAAAAGGACGTTGATGGGACACTAAAGTGTTGAAGTTTTCCATAGGAAAACGCTAAATTAAAGTTATCGAGGTTTTCCAGCCAGACGGCGGGGAAATATTCACAGCATGTGAATCCATGAAAGATCCAATGCTGGAGAATGGAACGTTCTTCCATCTTTTTAAACTGTCAGAGACATACGCCTCGTAAAATATATAGTTCAGAGAAAGGAGATACCCCATATCCCTAGATAACCAGGCTCCCAAATATTTAAAACTCTCAGGCAACCACTTCAAAGAGTAAGCTCCCTGTGGCCTAATCATACTGTATGTCAAGGGGAACATTTCAGACTTCGTCTAATCCTTCGTGAAGCCTGAGTATATGACAAATTCCGTGATGTCCTGCATTATTGGGTCAAGGTTTATCTGTGGGTCTCTGATGTGCAATAGAGGGAGATAATTCAGGAGAACCGAACAAATGGACCCCCCCCTCCTGTGGCACTGCCAGACCATGTTTGCCATAGGCTCAATGGCCAATATGAACAATAACAGCGACAAGGACCATCCCTGTCCTGTTCCCCTTTCCAGGAGCAAGGGTTCTGATAGTTCTAAGTTGACTAGGACCCTGGCAGTAGGTCGTGTATAAAAGGAGTCTAATGAAACTAATCATATTTTTCCCAAGCCTGCACATGTCAAGGATTACAGACATGTACTCCCACAAGGCCTTCTGCGTGTCCAGTGAGACCGCAGCGGCAGAGGCTTCTGGAGACAGACAGGACAGGATGTTGAATAACCGGCAGATATTCTGTGCAGTGGAGCTTCCCGGTATAAACCCTGCCTGATCTGCATGAACCAGGT
Source organism: Ambystoma mexicanum (assembly GCF_040938575.1). Classification (NCBI taxonomy): domain Eukaryota; kingdom Metazoa; phylum Chordata; class Amphibia; order Caudata; family Ambystomatidae; genus Ambystoma; species Ambystoma mexicanum. The sequence continues at coordinate 264,165,050 of NC_090931.1, read as the reverse complement.
ACAGCATCGTGGGGAGCAACTTATTTGTTAAAATCTGAGCTTAAGATTTTGGTGTCTACATTCATTAATGATAAGGGTCGATATGACCCACATTTGCTGGCAGGTTTACCCGGTTTTAGCAGAATCGTGATGGTGGCCTCATGGAGTGACTCAGGGAGGACTGAGTTTTCCAGCACCTCGCAGCAGGTGTGGGCCAGGATTGCCCCATATACTACATAGAATTCTGCGGTCAGCCCCTCTGGGCCAGGCACTTTGCCCCTAGGGAGGTCTTTTATCACTCCCATAATGTCCTCAATTGTGAACAGCGTATTGATCTGCTCCGTAGCACTCACAGACAGCCTTGATATTGGTATATCCTCCAATAAAGAGTGTATATCCTGTTCCCCCCGAAGCGGGCGGCATGGTAGAGAGATCCATAAAAGCTTCCAAACCCTTTAAGCATCTCCTTATCTGTGTATTTACACTCTCCTTGCTCATCCAATACAGTCCATTTGTGGCGGGCCATTTTCCACTGGTATCAGTCAAGCAAGCATCCTCCCCAGGTGGTCCCCTTCTCCTTACCGCCTGGCGGATGCAGGTTTCTCAAAGTATTTGGTTTCTTTCTGCGCGTGCACACGGCACTGCTCGAGCACAGCATGTACACCTGCCATGATGATATAGGCATTTTCCAAGCCTTTGAGCCTAATTTCGCAGCACTCTAAGTTGCGCCTAATGGTTTTGAAAGCTCTGAATTCTTTTGAGATGGCCATTAGACTAAAATACGCTTTAAATGCCTACCACACCATGCTATGTGATTTAGTATCCAGAGTGTTATGGGTGAAATAGGTGCATATATCCTCTTCAATGTCTGCCCTACATACTGTGTCTTGCAATGTCTCAGATTTAAACCTCCACAATGTCTGACTAGGAGCCCCCTACCCATACTCATCCACATGCTAACAGGAGAGTGGTCAGAGAGCGTACAAGGGAGGAGCTCCACCAATTGCACCTTCCCCACCAATTATTGTGAAATCTGTATGAGGGCACTACAGGACGCCATGTCATGTACACATGAGTAAAATATGTACTGTCGGTCATGTGGGCGCATCCCGCAGCTCAAGCTTGTCTATTTGACACTGCAAACTGCGTGCAGCTCTGGATGGTGACCCAGGAGCCATCCCAGTTCAGCCAACCCACTGATTGTGGATGCAGTTAATGTCACCCTCTAAATAAATGGAGCTGATGGATATAGATCAATAATATTCACAAACTTCTCATAAAATTCGTGAGTGCCTGTATTCTGTCCATACGTGCTGACTAACAGTACTTCTACCCCCCTCAATAGCACAATGCACCACAACATATCTACCCTCTAGGTCAATGTGAGTACCCTTAAGTGTAAATTTGAGTGTTTTGTGGACCAGAGTCAGGACCCCCTGGATTGGGTCGAATAGGACTTGAAAAACCTTTCACTGCCCCAGAATGCAGCCACATTTTTATTAATAGTCGCCAAAGTATGCGTCTCTTGCAGGAATAGGATACACATTTTATGCTTGTTGGCATTTGCCATTATCTGACAGGTTTTCGTATGATTACCAAGCCTCCTTTAACATTCCAACTCAGAAGATTAAGAGCGGTCATCCACCCACATATTAACTGTCTGGTGCACACCATACCTGCCTAATGGGTACACCTTCTGCTTCCTAGTTCCCAAGCACATTCCCATTGACCCTTGTCCGCCAAGACAACTTTAATAACTTTTCACCTTCGAAACAAGTCCATCTCCACCCTCCCTCATCCCTCTCCCCCCTCCCTCAACCCCTCACTCATCCCCCTCCCAAGCAGGGTGATGTCTACTCTCCCGCACCCATCCTTACAGTTAACCCCGAAACCAAGAACTCCCCATCCCACCTGCATCGTCCTCCTAACCAGGGCGATGTTTATCCACCCATGGATCCAAACAAAAACCCCCACCAACCATCTGGAAACTTTGCATGGGGGACCCTGATTTGTGACTCTACTTGCTCATCTTACCGCCGACCACCAATACCTTGCCGGATAACTAATCATACACAAACATTGCATCCCCCTCGCATATACAAAAAGAATGCAGGAACTAGTATCTACAATGGCCACACTAGGTAAGAGATAGTGTCGCTCAGGATGGTTCCATGGCAGTCAATGCCCCCAGCAGCTGATCCAGGTTCGGCTTCAGGTGTCTCAGGTTGTGGGGGCATTCCCCTTTGCGCTGCCGGTGCACCCACGGGGAAGAGGAATGTTTGCTTCAATATAAGCTGCTGCCTCATAACATTGCATATTGCACAGCACTGTCCCGCAGGAGTTTCTTCACCCCAAAAAAGCACCCGTGCTCCATCTGAACAGCCGCAGAGAAGCCAGGGTACACATGCACATTAGCCGATTCATAGCGAAGGGGACCCATTTCCCTGGTCAGGAAAAGTATGAGATTGCGATCCCTGTAGGTCAGAAGGCATACTATCACTGTCCTAAGGGGGGCCCGGGCTTAAGTTCAGTCGCTGGAGATCTATGGGCTCTTTCTACCACAAAGGAAGTCGAGAAGGATGGGTTATCCAGTAGATCTCTAAGTAGGGTTTCCACTGCCTCTTCCATGGGGCCCCTGTTGAACCCCTCATGTAGACCAACTATATGGACGATGTTACACCTGGAGCATGATTCCAGGTCATCGCTCCATTGCAGAGCCCGCTTGGTGTCTTAGGACATCATAGATACCTGGATTTTCAGTCCCATGATGATATCCTCAGCTACTCAAATGCGGGTCTCTGCCTCCGTTACCCTTGTGCTTTCACGCTCCAGTTTAGCATTTAATGTAGAGAGGGATGTTAGTGGTTAAATCATGCAATTTGCCACTGACCGCAGCAAACCCTGACTGCATTCTATCTATAATTTGTCTGAGATCAGGCATGTCGGAGACTGTAGTCTCCACGGCGTCGTCGTCTCCACGGCGTCGGCGGGCTCCCTGTCCACCTCCTGTCGGGGCTTACTCGCCTACTTAGTGCTTGGAAAAATTCCTATGTAATACCTATGCCCAAACTGCTAGCATTGTCAGATAACAATCAAGTGATTGAAGGCACACTTGGTTAAGACATGTTTGTTATACTGTTAGCCATTTACTGCTGCAATTAAGCCATTAACTTTCTACAGACTGCCTAGAAATAACTCTGGCATGTTAAAGATTGATAGAGTGTCCTCAAAGAGTTTTCAGAGGGTGAGTTTTTGACAGGGTGGGGCAAGTAGTGGGTGGGACGGCCAAGGGGATTACCATGGCCATGTGCAGTCAATGGGTGGGTAAATAACCAAACAACACCTACAAGTTGGGTGTCACTCCTTGCATGATAAGATATGATATGACATTTATAACGCGCCTGTATGCAAGTGTTTCTAGGCGCGACAAGACAAGGTAGGGAAGACAGAGGGAGGACAAGACAAAGGATCTTAGTAGGCCTTGTATCATTCAGATCGTGCAAGTGCGAGAATGAGAGTGCAAAGGTAAAGGGAGAGGGTACAAGGGCGAGAGCACCTCCCACCAAGCTGTACTCTAATGCAATAGGTTTGGTGTATAGTTGGCGCTAAAGTGGCACCTAATATCCCAAACTAAAAAGGAGACAGCCTACAAACATTGGGACCGCCAATATTAAGGTACAAACACTTTGTCCAATTAAACTATTTCCACTGATAAGAAGTCTATCATGTCAGAAATTCAACCTGAACTTACACTACACCAATGCTTACACTGCACCAATGCTTCACAACACTTGGTTTAAATATTATGTAACCTGTATCAATGGTAGAGACTTTAATGTTTTCAGAGTTCAGTAAGCGCCTGTAGCTATTTAGTCTTGCATTTTTGCAAAACCCATTTCCTACCCCATCTCACTAAACATTTTATCCAGATCTTTGTTCTCTTGTGCTTTAATTATCACTTACCACTATTTGCCAGCCCTAACCTATTGTCTCAGTGCTATTGTGCATACTTTATTGTGCTGAATGACTTATTTCAATTGCCTTTTCTACTTCTTGCTTCTCATTATCTTGCTTGTCTTAGTAGGCTTATCTGCACTGTCATTTTCATTTTGTTTGTGTTGTTGTAATGTACTCATGGGCTTGTCTTCCCATGGTTCTCTCTGTGTGCTAGAGGTTTACACTTCCTCTACCTCATCTTCTTGGTCCTTTTCGTTGTCTTTGGAAGTACTGTGCTTTTTTGTTGTGTAGGTCCTCCAGCTGCTGGTGGTGGCTCTTGGGAGGAGAGATGGCAATAGTAGGTGCCATTATTATGATAAATAGCAGTTTGCTAATATTCTTCCAAGTATGTGCTCTGTACTAGATTGTTAATGGATAATGAGTAATAATAGCTCTAGGAGCTGTGCAAGGGTGAATTTTGAGCTTGGAAGTTCCTAGACCAGTAGAAAATGCAGTTCTGAACTGTCCGCGAAGCACAGACCCGATCACAGATGCGTTCGCAAACACGTCATTTTTTTTTGTAAAGTATTTTATTGTTTTTTTCAAGAAAGTGAGAAACATTACAAACTTACAAGTGTGGTAATAAAGAAACGACACAACAAAAAAAAGTGACGTGAGAACAACCAAAACAACAGCAGTCTACATGTAGCGTTAATTATGAGATGTTTGGTGGCAAGTAAAAATTATAGTTCCGATGTTACAGGAAGCGAGGGGAACAGATTCGGGTAATTCCATCTCTGTATCAGTATGAAAAATCGGGTGTTGTAGGACGCTACAGTCCCTCAGGGAGGCTTATAGTCTGCCTTGAAGCGCATGTCACTCAGGAGGGCTTTCCAGGAGTCCAGGGTTCCACTTGTGGCTTCTCCGCTGGTTGTGATCCCGTCTTGCCAGGCCCTGGTTTCAGCAGTCGTCCATCTCGCCAGTTCACTCAGCCACCGAGCATGGCTGGGGCCCGCTGGAGTCTTCCAGGCCATCGCTATTGTTCTCTTGACCAAAATGCATGAGATGTCCATTAGTTTCACCAAATGTTTAAATTTGCCCGGTCTAGGATATATACCTAGTAGGCACTCTCCGGGCGTCCAGTCGTATCTTACCATGCCAGCTTCTGCGCAGGATTGTTTGGCTTTGAACCAGAGTGATTTCACTTTGATGCAGGACCAGAACATGTGGATCATGTCTGCCTTGTCATTTCCGCACCATGGGCACGTCGGGGGTATTTTCGGGTTGAATGAGGCAATCCTGTGGGGAGTCATATATGTCCGGTAAAGGACATTCAGCTGTATTTGTCCGAATCTGGAATTCCGGGACACTTTCTTGGGGTAGATCAGTGCTCTCTCCCATTCCTTGTCAGTAAGTGGTGATTCAAGATCTGCCTCCCATTTCGCCTTCAGTGCCTGACCTTTGGGGTTAGACTTGTCTATGAGTCTGTTGTAAAGTCTGGAAACTGGTCTCCATCCATCTGAGAGGTCGTGCATTTCCTGTAGCAGTGGGTCTGGGGTGGGCTCTTCCGGCCAGCTGTTCCACTGCTTCTTAGCGATCTGTTTGATCCTGTGGTACCAGAGGAACTGGCCCTTGGATAGTCCTTCAATGTTCTGTAACGAGTCGAAGTCCCTGAATTCCCCATCAGTGAACATGTCTCCCCATGTATATATGCCTGCTTCCTCCCATCTCCTGGGAGTGGGAAGTTCCGCCTCCGACTTGCACACATCCACCATTATGGGGTTATCCGGTGAGTACGGATGTTTCACTTGCCTTATGTGACAGGCCCTGGCCCATATCTGCCTGCCCAGCTTGACAATCAGCGGAGTTTCGGGAGGTAGCCGAGGGGGAAACCATAGAGTTTCTTTGGGGATTAAGTTTGTGGAAGATTGCCTGAGTAGTTCCAGTTCGGCCGATGTGTCATCAGACAGCCACTTCGTAATGTGACTGAGCTGGGCCGCCAAGTAGTAAAGGTGAAGGTCTGGGAGTTTTATTCCGCCTTCCTTATGTGGGAGAGACAGCGTGGCCAGTGTGAGCTTGTGTCTGCGCGGATCCCACAAGAAGTCCTTGATGATGGCCTCTAGTGTCTTGAAGAAAGGCGGGCGAACGTAGTGGCAAATATTGGCAAAGAAGTACAGGAATCGAGGAAGGATTATCATTTTGGCAATCGCCGCTCTACCCACCATTGACAGTGGTAGTTTGGACCAAAATTTGATTGAACGCCGAAGGCCGGTGACTGCTGCTATAGTGTTACGCAAACACGTCATTATGCTGTGTGCGCGTGGTCGACAATGACGTCCGATGTTTGGGGATGTCGACGAACACAGGTTTAAGGTGAAACTTTGTAAATTGCACAAAAATGTTGCTATATTGGGTTACGTATGATATTAGTATGTTGTAGGAAATTAGCATGCACTGGTAACATTACACTAATAAAAATCTATGAAATTCAATTAAAAAACTTTGTTAAAGGGACGTTACGGTTACAAGTAAGCAGTCACTCACAAAGGGATCATGCCAACCTCCACTTCCAGTGTGCTGAACAGGAAACCACCACAACGGCCCCAGGGGTTGACCCACAACAACAATGGGCCCTTTGCTCTTCTTACTCATCCAAAGGAACAGTGAGGTGCCCCTATTTTCCACACACACTGGGGGTCATCATACCAAACCAACATTGTGCAGAGGAATGTGAACAGCACAACAGTCTACTCCGGGGTCCTAAATAGAAAAGCACCACAACTGGGAGTTCTTTGATGGTGGTGCCTTAAAAATGTCAGAGGGCTTTCACAGTGTGAGTGTCACTAACTAGTTAGACAAGGTAGAGGGAGAAGGAATGAGAAGCACAAGATTAAGAGTCATCCCTCACTGTCCACCAGTGTATATGACACCCACTCTGGAGAATGGAGACAAGTTGGTGTTGTGCTCCCTTAACCCCGCCCACCAGCACTAGACCTCAGTCCCCTTTTGACGCATTGGCTGTATTACGCTTTAACAACCTTACTGGTCTTATTATAGGGGAATGGATGGTGGGATGTATGGAGGAAAGGGGACTATGCACTAGGGGCACATTAGTCACTCCGGTGAGTAACACTTAATTTCTCCTACGTCCCATCCCCTTTCCACCATCCTGTATGGGCGATTGCAACTGACATAACGCCGTGGGGAGGAGAGTCTGACCATCTAGGCAAATAGATTATGCAGGACCGCTTGGCCGAATGCTGCATCAGCTTAGGCACTGGTATCCAAGCAGTGGTACTTGCAAAAAGCAGAAGGAGTGGCCCATGTTGCCACCCTGCTGATCACCTGCCAGGGAACGTGGCATTGAAAAGCGACTGCTGTCGCCTTAGCTCTTACCGAATGTGCATGCATTCCCTGCAGCGGATCCTTACATAGCACCCTGCATGCCTCCTGGATTGCTGCCTTCATCCATCAAGCTTTGGATGCCTTGGAGGCTTGCTGCCCAGGCCTGGAGCCTCCAAATGTTACAAACTGTGCACCCGTCTTGCTGATGCCCTTCGTTCTGTCCAGATAGAATTTCAATGCTCTCCTGATATCCAGGCAGTGGAGCGTTTTCTCTGCATCTTCCTTGGGGTCCTGGAAGAATGTGGGGAGCAAATTCTCCTCATTGATATGCAAGGATATTACTATCTTCAGAAGAAACTTGGGGTGCGTGTGGAGATTTAGTGTATGGCTCTGAGTCGACTAACGCCTGGATATCAATCACTCTGCAAGCTGATGTAAGACCAACCAGAAGGGCTTTCTTCAGAGTGACCAACTTAATGTCCGCCGTGGCCATGGGTTCAAATGGTTTGTGTGCTATAGCCCTTAGTACTACACTCAGGTCCCAAACGAGATGCAGTCGTTTGACCGGCGGGTAGAGCCTGGTCAACCCCGTCAGGTGTTTCTTTACTACGGGATTGGCTGAAGACAGGATCAGAGAGTCATAGTTCCTGTGTGCCCGATAGCGGCTAGGTACGCTCTGCAGGTATCGACCTGGACGCCTAACCTGCTAAGAATGATAAAACTTGGTTGAGGGTGTACGTCAGTGGGTCCACCCCCTGTTCCTTAGCTCAAAAGCAGAATCCTGTCCATTTACTTTTGTACTGCTTACGCGTAGCCTGACTCCTGGCACATTGAATGATCTCTGGATTGTCGCTGGACACCTGAAAGTGCTAGAGCATTAGCTGCTAATTAACCAGGCTGCTAGGGCTAACCTCTCTGGAGATGGGTGTAGTACTGTGCCTCCCTGCTGTGCTAGTAGAGGGCCCTTCCCGAGGGGGAGTGTCATCTCTGGCTGAAGTGACATCTGTTGCAGGTCTGAGAACCAGGGCTGCGCCAGCCAGCGTGGCGCTACAAGGATGATCCTGAGGTTACTGGTGTTCCTGATCTTGCTCACTACCTTGTGCACGCACAAGCGGTGTGGGTGGGAATGCATATGCCCACATCCCGTCCCAGGGTTTCTGGAGTACGTCCCCTAGAGCGTTGCATCCCCTTCCCCCCCAGGACGTGAATTGCTGACAAGTACGACTGTGTACTGTTGCAAACAGGTCTGTTGTTGGGTGGCCCCATCTGCTGAAAACTTCCTGGAGGACTTTCCCATTCAGTTGCCACTCGTAATTGTTGGCGGCCACGTGACTGAGACCGTCTGCTTCCAGGTTGGACTCTCCCAGAAGGTGGACCGCCAAGAGCCACACTTCCTGGCTGATAGCCCATTCCCAGATCTCATGGGTCAACGTGCACAGCTGCAGGGATCTGGTGCCCCCCTGTTTGTTGATATAGAACATGCAGGTCGTGTTGTCTGTCTGGATGCACACTGGCCTGCCTTTGATGGTCGGTAGAAAGGACCTGAGTGGCAACTGTATAGCCATAAGCTCCAGCCAGTTGATGTGATTTTGCCAGTCGGTCAGGGTCCAGAGGCCATGCACCGAGTGCGTTCCCAAGGTGGTTCCCCACCCATGGAGTGAGAAAATCGTGGTAATTGTGTACTCTATGGGGGCGGGCGGAACGGTCTGCCCACAAGAATGCTCTCTTCCTGTTTCCACCATCTGAGGTCATGGTCCAGATGTTTTGGGATGGAGACCGGGGCCCCCTGATGGCCTGATTCCTGATCCCAAGAATCTGCTAAATGCAACTGGAGCCTCCTCATGCAGAGCCTGGTGTATGAGACCACCAGGAGACATGCTGATAGTACACCCAGAAGGTGTTTATATCACCAGGCTGTGGTGATTGACCTGCTGCGGAAATGGGAGACTGCCAATTGAATTACTGTCACCTTGTCCCCTGTGGGGAAAACCTTCTGCTGCTGTGTGTCCCACAACAGGCCCAGAAACACTTGCGTCTGTGTAGGTGTGAGCTGAGGCTTTTGGTAGTTGATCGAAAATCCCGGGTCGAATAGGGTAGAGATGAGCCTGTCCTCTGTGTCTCGAACTAGCTCCAGTGAAGTACCCCTGACTAGCCAGTCGTTGAGGTATGGGTAGACGTGCAGCCCCTCGACCTGAGGAAAGCTACCACCGCATTCATGAGCCTCATGAAGACTCTCTGAGCTGAATTTAACCCAAGGGGCAGAACGTTGTACTGGAAATGCAGGCCCATGATCCGGAACCGGAGGAAGGCCTGGTGAGGCTGCACAATGGGAACGTGGAGATACATGTCCTTCAGGTACAGGGAGCATGTCCAGTCTCCCCCAGACAGTGTCACGGCAATGAGCGCTGGCGTCACCATCTTGAACTTCTGCAACGTTAGGTAAAGATTCAGGGAAGACAGATCCAACACCACTTGCAGGCCCGCCTGGTTCATCTTCTGGATAGCGAAGATGCAGGAGTTAAAGCCCTGCCCCTACTGGGAGGGGGTACCTGCTCTACCACTTTGCTCTCTACAAGTGAGCGAATCTCTGTTAGGAGTGATGGTGTGCCGATCTGTGGGCGCAGAGGGGAACTCGGAGGGGGAGAAGGAAGAGGTAGCTGGAAGCCCCATGACACCACTGAGAAGACCCATGCATCTGCGTACTTTGCCCGCCAAGACTGACTGTGCAGGGCCAGTCTGCCCCCAACTGGGGTGCTGTGGACCTGAAGCGAAACATCATGGTTTCTTCTGGTCAGAGGCTGATTAAGAGTAGTTAGGGGGACTGGAAGAACCCCTTATTTGATGCCTTTTGGTGTTTTCTCTGGTGCTGACTGGGAGACCAGTCCAGATGTTGGGCTTTGTGGTCCTTGAACCAGTGGAACCGGCAGATGAGTGCCCCTTGTCTAAGCAGGACTGTGTCTGTGAGAAAGGTTAAGCTGCCAGTTTTGTAAGAATGGCCAGAGACTTTGCTGTTTGAGAGCTGCTCTTCTTCTTATCAAGCTCCTCATCAGTGGAGGAGTGGGAGAGATCACCCCCCTCAAACGAAAGATTGAGGATTCTATCCTTTATGTTTTGGTTGAACCTGGTAGCTTTCAGCCAGGACGTGTGCCTCATGTCTGTTGCCAGACCGATTGCTCTGTTAGGCGGGTCAATGTGGCGTATGGAAGCCTTCATAACATCCTGAGCCACGAGTTTCACCTCAACTGGAACCACTTTGAATGAGGCTTGCTTGATATGATATATAATGTGGCATTTATAACGCACCTGTACACAAGTGTTTCTAGGCGTGACAAGTGTTTCTTGTCCTTATGGATGTCAGGCAGAAAAAATGCAATCTCCCTCTACAGACGTTGATTAGCCTCAGCGAGGATGGTGTCTGCATTAGTCTGCCTGAGGTGCAGCATGGCATTTAAGTAGATCTTCTTGCCGTATGATTCGAGAGTCTTCTCTTCCTTGTCCAGGAGGGCTGTGGTGGGCGTACTAGATGAGGAAACCTGAGGCTTGACATACATGGATGCTGCAGCGATAACTGATGACAGAGGCTGCGGGTGTGTACAGAGCAGTATGCTGTCCCCCTCGGCCTAAAACTAGCATCAAGCTTTTTGATGACGGGTTGCTTGGAGTGCGGCTTGAGCCAGCCCTTTTTGGCTAAAGCCTCCACATCCTTCTGTAGGGGGATGCCAGACCTCGCCTCCGCCCTGATCCTCAGGACCTCTGTCAGAACTCCTCCGTGTCCTGCTGGTTTTCTGGCGCCAGTCACCTTTCGGTGCTTGTCCATGGTGGGGGTTTGCACCTACACCAGGGCTGCTGGAGCCTCCGGAATGGGCTGTTTCGGTGGTGGAGCCGGGGAAGGTGGCATGGGCTGTGATGTCGTGGGTTGCGCCCGTATAGCCGGAGGCAACATGTCCTTAATAATGCCCATGATAATGGAGCAAATTTGTGGGGACCGCATGAGGGACATGAATTTGTCAAAATAATGTCCTCACAGGCCGGCTGTGTGCGATCCTGCATGGAGGGGACGGGGTGAATACGCCAGCTGTCTCCCCAGGCCTTGTCCGTACATGGGGTTGCTGTACTTAGAACCCGAGATGTTGGGGTACAACGTGGACCAGGTGATGGGTGTTTTCGCGCCTTGAAACACTTGTGCATAGGTACATTATAAATGCCATATCATATTATATCAGTGGTACCCAGTCTGTCCTAGGAGCAAAACAACTTCTTTGTTGATCGCCGGGCTGATGGGCCTCCGTGCCTGCCTGTGAGGCTTCCCGCATTTGCTGATCGGGACTGGCAGCCATTTTCTCTCGAGCCACCACCATTTTGTCCACGCCTTGAGCACGTGGACCTGTAACCGGCGTGTTCCCGGGCTCGGCCTGAATGCCGGCTGCACTGGCTCTGACCTGCCCTGCACCTCAGGTGTACACCTGGTAGGATGTGCGCCCTCGGCATCCCAGCCGGTAGTGCTGACCGTGCATAAAGGTGCCCCCTTGTGTAAAGGCCCGGTATGAGGGCAATTCCCTTCGGGATAGGACCGGGTGGTAGTAGAGCTCACAAGCCCTTTAGCTGTGGGACCGGTAGGGCCCTTTGACCCCTCTGGAACTTGTCCTTGATGTTCTGAGGAGGAGTCCTGTTGAACAGTTACCTCCAACGCTCGAGCTGGGGTATAAGCGACCTAGGTGTGAGAGAGTCGCACTCGGAGTACCCATCCCAACCGTGGTCCACACCAAGGCATCGGAGACGAGTGTGTGGGGATCTGCTGTAGGGAAGGAATCATCGCACGATGGGCACCTGCTAAAGCCTGTCGGAGCCGACATGTGCCGGGGACAAACTAAGGCACCGGTGGATGGTGTTCCCAAATCAGTAATATAAAAAGAAAAGATTTGATTCCTGGGAAAGCGTGTGGACTTGCGAGGCTGGGCCTCACCCAAGTGCTCTGGTAGAGCGGTCTGTACCCGTCGATGCGGAATAGGGGACTGAGGTGTGGCACCAGTGGGCAGGGTTAAGGGAGCCCGCTCTCCCGGGGACGTGCCCCCGTGCGCCAGTACATTTAAAGGGGAAAAGTATTTTTCTGGTAGGAAAAAGGTTCTGTAGGAGTAAGTATGCATACTCATTAATTGGCACTCCAGAAATGGAACTGCACATTAGACACCCCTATGGTTTAAACAGACTGGGTGTACTAATACTGCTGTGTTGCAAGATCTTCCTTCATCATAAACCTACAGCATTCCAATTCTATGCTTGCCTGTTTCTCGAACTCATGCCTGCTCTCCTTCCCCCCTGAGCCTCTGCCTCTGGCAATTATGAAATCATTTTCCATCATAAGAACACCCCTACAATACAGCTGTGTTAAATGTCATTTTCCACAACGTCTGATACTTAGTCCGACCACTTGTTTGTTATACCTGCTCTTATTACTTCAGTCGCTTGCCCCCATTATCTCCTCCTTGGACTATTTCTCACCTCACAGCTGGAACAAGGATATTTGTCAAGAGAGGGTAAGTGCCATTCTGCCATGTGCACTCTCCTGGCAATTGGGCTACATTCCTGCTTGTATGTGGCAATGTAATGCCCCCCCTTGTTTTTGGGGCCCTCCTAAGCTGCTCCTATAAGGGCCGTGCCCTAGAATTGGTTTTGTTTTTTCTCTTCTCAATTGCTTTTCTACCTGCGATATTTCCTCTAACACCTAGTAGGCGGCACCAGTTGCGTCCCCTTGAAGCTATGTCCACACATTCCTGTCTCTTGAGCACTCGCCGCAGGGTTCCCATTCCCTTCCATCTTAAATGCATCTTCCTCATTATATTCTTCAAGTGCTTTCACGCTTGCACTCCTCTGTAACTTTATGGGTCCGATTAGGAGTTTGCCAGTGTTACCTCAGCTAATACCGCCAAACTGATTTACTGTTATAATACCGCATGCAGCAAACTGAAATCGTCAGCATGATTCCGAGTCATGGGGACCTTCTGTTGTTCACCATTTTGGATACAACAGGATTCAATGGGGATCGGTAATTAACGCATGTGAAAATTACCTCATGCAGTAATACTTTTGTGTGTGGGTAATTACCTCCACACAAAAGCAGGCAGAGTGGTAGCACTACCCCCAGACTGGTAATTCTGCCCTGCATGCTGCCTTACATTATTTGTTCAGCATCCGCAATCCCCAGACCGACACCCCCTTCTCTACTTGTGGTTTCACTACTTTTCCTTCGAAGCACCCCATTTCCTGGGATAAATTAAAACTCTTTCCCTTGCTTTGTAAGACCTTCAGAGGTAGGGAACCTGCCGCTCTCTAGATGTGTTGTCCTATTATTCCCTGGGTGTGGTTGGTGATGCAGAACGGGGCGGGGGGTTTGGGCTCTAGAATGGAACCAACCTTGGTGAGATCTGATAGTGAGATTCCTTAATTTCTGTTGTTGCGGCAAGGTCACAGGCTGTGGTTGAGGTAGCCCGAACCTCCTTTGTTTGGTAGAAAGTCGAAAAGGACCTGTATACCTTGTCATAGTGAATATATGAAAAAAATTATTTTCCACACAGGTTTGTGTTTTTTTGGAGAGTGCTGCTTTGTAGCAGGTTTGTTATATTTACGTGGGTCATACTCAAACATGGTGAGGGTGGGATTCTTAGTGTCCCATTTGGTTAGCCGACACGTGTTTCGACCCGAAGGTCTTTCTCAAGGCTATGTTTGTTTGGTCCGGTGCCCCCTATGGGGTTCTTATTTTGTATTCTTGCTCCTGTATATACAGTGGCTCCTTTTGGGCCCTGAGTGTCCGTAAGTTTTCGTCCGAGTTTGGTTGCAAACCTGTGTGGAAAATACATTTTTTCATATATTCATAAGACAGGGTATCCAGGTAGGAGATGCAGACTAAAACATTCCCAGAGCCGCTGGTTGCCCGCTCCTGATCCATCATGCCCTGAACAGTTTCAGATTGTGCTGCTGTACTGGGCACGTGCAGAGCTTTGGCCCAAGTAACTTACACATGAGAACTCCTTTACACTTAAATAAATAAATGCTTGGCGTGTTCAGTGATGAGAAATAGATGATTATGACTGTGACACCTTCATCTGGGTTGAACATCAGTTTTGTAGACATGTGCTTTACCTGGCAGCCTGCGCCAATGGCTTTCTGATTTCATTTACAGAATCAAGTCAGCAATCATTCCCTGTGTTTCCCTCCCAAAAAATAAAAGAAATAGAAAAAAGGCGGGCAAACACATTGTGAAATGCGGTACAGTATTGACACCAGCGCACACAGAAGAGGCATCTACAGGGTTTTTTTTTGTTGTTGTAAGGATGGACACTGCAAAGGGGACCAAACACAGGGTTATGCAGACAGGGTGGGTTGGGACAAGTTTTAGTGGGAAAAGGGTGACCCACAACATTGAGTTACCTTATATATGAGCGCAACTTTACTGATGACTTAATCTGGCACCTGTCCCAGTCGAAATAATGAAGCAAAGAAAAAAAAAAGAAATACCAGTGATGAAGTTGCAGGCAAAGTATAAACTGAAAGCAAGGAAGCTTGCACCTCTGGAAGTCCCCAAGCTCCTCTAGCGAGCAGAGCGGGGGCAGGGAAGTGAGGCGCTGGGGTTTCCATGCCGTCTCGGCGGCTGCCAGGCTGCAGGATTAAGAGCTGCGTGTCAGGCCTTTGCGGCGCTGGCCCCGGGGTTTACCTCGCTGTGTAGCACATTACGTAAAGTTCACAACTAATGGGCTCTTCCCTATCATATCAAGAATCACCCGGGCACAGGCGGCTCAGAGGAAAAGGGCAGGATTAGTGCATGCACCATTCTACATATGCTTTGTGAAACATTGAACTTCGAATGCCAAATGATTGGAAAAGGACACATCAGAGGCTAAACGGGGTGAGCTGGGCGACATGGCCGATAGACCGACATATGCACGCATTAACAGGCTTTGCATCAGAGTTCTGCAGCCGTGGCTCTCCAGATGTTTGGGACTATGACACGCATTATCTCGCACCATTACCTATGTTGGCTAGGACTGAGCGGAGTTGTGGTCCAAAATATATATAGGGTCAAAGGTTGCAGACCCCTACTTTCCATGCATATCAATAAAGAAGAGACCAACCCATGCTTCTCCTAATGTGGACAACAAACCGTGGTAAAAAAAAAAAAAGAAAAGTATAAAGCATAAGGAAGTCAGAGCTACACTCCCACTCACTATCTGTAATGATATGTAAAGCGCTGGCATGGGAAATGGTTGCCACTGGCTGGATCAGCTGACATCATTGTATTCTGCACCCAGCTAAACACTATGGGCCTCATTAGGACCCTGGTGGTCCCTTAATGAACGGTGCCGGTACGGGACCAGCCCTGTTCATTATGGGATGCCCTATTACGTGCCCTGCTAGCGCGTCCCGCTTTTCACGCCTGGTCTGACCAGACCTCAAAAGTGGGACCCGCTAGCAGGCCAGGGTGCTAACAATGGGCCCGTCATTAACGGGCCGGTTGTTAGCATCCTCCACATTCCCAATGAGCCCTATGGGGCTCAAATGCGAATGGGGACTGATTTTTACTTGGTCCAAGAAAAGGGCAATTACCGGGTCCGCCAACGTCGGCATAACCCGGTTATTGCCCTTTTCTTGGTCCTGGTAAAAAATCATTACCGGCAGCAGCCGTGCCCTTAATAAGGGCACGGCTAACCGCCAAGGTCGTAATGAGGGCCTGAGAGTGTTACAAAAACACGTTATTGACCTTTATATTGTTTGTCATTGTTATGTTTAATTGTTAAATGAGGATTGTGCATCGAGATCACCACCCCTTTCCCCAAAAACCACAATTACAGGTGCTGATGAACAACTCAACTGTCATGCCAGAAAACATAATATCAAGCACTCTTAATGAGGGTTGAAGAGGGCTTTGTGGGAGAAATACCAAGTCCATCAGAACGAATTCTAAAGAAGGACATTGTTTATTTAAAGGATTCCTTCATCCCAAAGATGCATCATCTCTTGAAAGACCCACAACAATGAAGGGAGTGGATGGAGGGCAGAGTGCGAGTAATCAATCTGAAACCAAAAACCTTTGCCACACGGAGTATCCGACTGAGAATACCCTTCAGACAGAGAGTCATGGCAGAAATGCTTTGGAAAAATATGCCCAGATGAATATTTCAGCATCTGACAGATATCTCCCAGCAGTATTCCACTCTGCAGGACAGAAGTTACCAGTGGACGTCGTTTCACCAAAATGCCAGGGGTAGAGGAACTGACATCGCATGAGCCTTGACCTCCGATGACATCACAGGAAGTGATGTCATTTGACCCCATCCCAAAGTAATATCACAGGAAGCGATGGAACACAATCTTTCCCCCCCTTGGCAAAACAGGAATGTGGAATCACATAGCATTGTTCCTAAGTACAGTACGAAAAATATGGTTAGGATATCACTATAATCATGTGATATACATTTCATACAAGAATGGATTGCTATAGGTATCATTAAGATCAGTGTGTGTATAGGCCCATATTACCAAATTACTGAGAATGCAAGCAGACGTCCTTGGCCAAATGATAATGATGTGTTATTATATAACACTTATGCTTAAGCGCTTTATATAGACCAAATATACATACCATATCAACCAACCTGTGTTGGTACTAATTTATCGACCTCAGAAGGATGAAAGGCTGAGTTGAGGTGTTTAAGAACAGACTAAATCAATGACTCACCCCCTGAAGTGTGCCTGAAATAAACCTTTAATGAGTCTAGCAATTATTGCATAGACTCCAGAAAGACAAATTATTTTGTATTCCTATTCTTTCTTATTTAGGGTCACTGCGGAAAGTGTTAGACTTGTGGAACCCCTGTTCTTTTAGTCTTTTTTTGTTTTTTGTTTAAGGAGGCCTGAACAAGAAAGCCAGCCACTCCAGAAGCAAAGAGCCACATGGTGCCGGCCAGGAGTGTGTATTAAAAACTTTTTTTTTTAGGCGTAGCAAGGGAGACCACAGGGGTAGCAAGGGAGACCTCAGGGGTCGGAGTTGTGACCCATGGCGACACCTAAATGACATCCCTGGAAGTTACCATTTGTGCCACAGCGCGTGAGCTCAGAGTCCTCCGATTACCTCCTTCTGTGCCAGCTTGTAAGACTCAGGAGCACCGACCTATAAGGAGGCATAGTTCAGGGGCAATGTGTTTGTCTTGGAAGCAAGACAACGCAGTGCAACACAGGTCGAATCCCGGTCCATGCTTAGAAACTACTGGCTGGTTTTAAGTGTGCTATAAAAGAACAATTATAATTATAGAGGGTCTGCTTCGATACAGATTCCCCCTTCTGAGAACCTGCAGAAGCAACTAAGAGTTGATCATCCGTAAGGTACTACTTCCTTCTAGTCTCATAAAAGCGTGAGACCTATTCAGGGTCCAGCCTTTGAAACTGAGCCTCCATTTTGGAGGGATACTGAGGTGGGAAGAGGAGATGAGGAGTCAGAAGGAGTAAGGGATTTTATAGATGCGGTCTTTCTGATACATGGAATGCTCAGCGGGGGAACGAGATATGTTGATCAAACCAGGCTGCTCGGCCACGCAATGCACAGGACATTTAAGAAACAAATCGGCCAATGGGACAGATATCACATCCATCACATTAGACTATACCAGAAGGAAGCCATTTATTACCTCCTGAGAAATGAAAAAAACAATGCTGGCTCAATTCTTTGGCCTTTCCACAAAGTACACAAGTTAGAATTCTAATCTCAGATAAAGATTACTATGAGTACTATGTGTAAAGAGCTTGATCTAGTTTTTATGCTTTATTTATTGAAGTCATGGTGAGTACACTCATAGCAACAATTTCACACTATTGCAATTTCATGGAGACTCATAGGAAAATCCATGGTAGTTGAATAATCAATCAAAACAATAACGCATGTTAATGCATCGTTGCTGAGTGCTAGGATCAGGGCTCAAGTCGTGGGTACACAAGGGTGGGACGGTGACCCCGCACTTTATTTCAGAGGGCACCTTGAAATGCTAATTTCTAGTGATGCCACATTAAATTGGTATGTTAATGAGTCCTCCCACTTTTTTTTTAGGAATTGACCCCTAGCTAGAATAAACACTCCCAGATATGCCAGGGTCTCTATGGAGAGTCCCATGAAGAAAGTAGGATCCAAGTGGTGACCAGATCCCTGATCAGAGTAATTCTCATCGCAATCATTACTCTAAAGGAGGTCTGTGAACCACCTGAGCACTGTTAGAGGCATTTTGCTTTTTCAATAATAAAGTCTACTCCAGATACCCTCGGGATACTAGAGAGCGGCCATTCTCATACAAGAGTGCATCAGAGTTTTGTACAAAGGTTATTCTGAAATTCCCTAATGGCATGTTTTTTTAGTGGCTTTGAGAAAGGGATGTGGAACACCCTTGAGGATTTAATACTGCGTATTGGTGGGGGTGGCAAGCTTGCGCGATCCCACTCCCACCACCCTCTGGGATGCACCTCAAGTAGCAGCTGGACCAACCTAGTCCCTAGTGCCCTTCCCCCTGAAACACTAAGATAGGGAGTTCCTTCAACTCACCACACACTGGTAGAGTGCAGGAACAATGTGTTTCTTTCCTGACGTACATTATTAACTTAACCATTCCTTCCAATGGTCTATCTTAATATATGTTATTCTAACTCTTTCAGCCTTGACTGTTATTTGTGTGCGGATAACACACATATCTCCCTGGCAATCAATGGCAGTTTTGGACAATTTGAGAGCACTTGATGGTGGCTAGCCATGTTGAAAAAATGGAGACACAATTGGCTCCAACTAAATGCTGAAGACATTGAAATCATGCTTCAGACTGCGGAAAACTAGCTGCAAGTTCTTGCCCATAAAGATTATGTGCCTCTGTTTTTTGCCCAAGGCATTTTTGCCAAAAGACCTAGTAATGAATATTTGGTCTTCCTTCTCCATTGACACTCAAGTGGGTACCATGGCTGAAGGAAGTAGAATTACAACCTGCTCAAAATTAGGCTTATCTGCAGATCAGGTCAGACTTGGGTGGTGGGCGCTATTATGAATGCCAGACTTAAAAACTGCAACAAGCTCTATAGATGTGGGAATTACTAGCCATCACCACAATAATTAGGAGATGCCATCCAACCTACAAAAGATTCCGTGAAAAGAATTGAAAATGCTCTTAACTACACCTCATCAGGAGCACGCACATCAAGAGAGTTATCCCAACAAGGATCTGTCGAGTTGGATCCAGTTCACTTCTAAACGATGGTCCACATTTTGATCTCTCTGCGACTTGACTACATTGGCCAAGTGTTGGCCTCTCAAAATGGTAATCGCAAAATGATCATGGAGTGTGTTTAAGCCATCCAAACCAACGCAGCAGGGATAATCTGTGGTTCCCGATCTAGGTCTGTGGTTATCTGCGGGGATCTTCATTGTCTCCCAATGCAATAGACAATCTAGTTTAGGATGCTTGTCAAGGTCGTCAGAGCAATCCAAGGACTAGGCACACTATGACTCCCATTATGCCTGACCATTATACAAAGGCAGTCCTTTGTTCTCTGCATTTGGACATAGATCCCTTTTTGTGCTGATGTTTTTTACATCCATTTTGCCAGACCCTGTGAGTTGATCCATTATCAAGACTATCACCTAAATTCTGAGTGTGGTGGATGTGTTTGAAAAGAATGGAAAAAGGCTTCCTGCAATTTCCAAAGCTACCGCCCCATTCTGCGGTAGGTGTGCAGAGTTTCCACACGTTGCGAGAAACCTGTGTGGAAACTTCATCCCAGAGCTTGAATGTGGGTTTGCCAACCCATGTGAGAACGCTGAATGCAGGAATGCGAGATCATCATTCTGATTCAAGGGTAGCATCCGGATTCGAGTGGATTCTGTCCATTTTTCCTACACAACGGAAAAGCAGGTGTAGTTTGTTGGAAATAATCTAACAATATAATAAAAGGCCAGATGTATGTTTGTCCCTCTATATTTGTCCGATGCAGTAGCTTTGCCTGTTGTCACCACTAGAGGGAGCTGTTGCCTTAGGATATATAGAGACAATGCCAATTCGCATAACTTTGCCTGTTGTCACCGCTAGAGGGAGCTTTTGCCTTAAGATATATAGTGGCCCTACTGTGTTAATGAAAACCGGCACTTTGGCCCATGTACACAGGCTCTTACACCAGTTGGAAAAAAATGGAGCATGCTTAAAGGGATGCAGGGCTGAGTCGGCTTAAGTGCCAGGCTATTATGCAAGTCTATGCAAAAAGGACAAACATACTCGTCACTGGCACTTAAGGGGTTAAAAGAATTTGAACCTATGACCTCTGAAGAGGATTCTTCATTTGCTGAGCCATCTTGTTGACTATAAGCAAACCTTTAACCAAAACACAGCAATGTCACTGAGAGTTGCATGGGAAAGCAGTTGCTACCCATGACAGCCCCCTTGCAGCCCATGGTACTGGCTCTGGACCCATGCAGAGATACAGCCAAACATAAAGTAAGGAGGGACCTCACTGGCCCTGTTTGCTATTCGCAGCAGTTTCCCCCGCTTGTGTCCCCGAGATCCCCTCAGGTGCCGCCTATCGTCTGCTATGAGAATAGGTGTGGAAGAAGGGGTAGGAACTCCTGTTTTCACATGCACATTGCTCGCGGGGCATTCATTAAGTACTGCATAAATCCTGCGGGAGGTACAAAGCCAGGAGATTGAGCCAGAGGCGTCGAAACTGCCGAATTGCAGACCTTCTGCAAGGTAGGTGAAGCTGCCCGTCAGCTATTGGAGACTGCAGCACTTAGACTGGTTGGGCATCATTGGGCATCCCGTTATAAGGGGTGGCCTATACCATGAATGGGAGGCAATAACTGCATTGGGTAGCCTTACTGTGACATGTGAGGCTGCACGTGGCATAAGATGGAAGCAACTGAACATGTAAAGGCTTACATCTAATAGCTAGAAATGACCTTCGAGGCCATAACGTGCTTAACATGGCAGCATCTAGAAAGCTACAGCTGGCATATCATAGCGGCACCTGAGAAGCTTTACAGAAGGCTTTCTGTAGCATATAATGACTATACACTGCATATCTGGTTATGACTGGCATATGATGAAATTAACTGGCCATATGTGGCTAATACGGCACACAAAGGCAGAGCTCCTGGCCTATGTTAGATCTACTGGGCGTATTCCTGCCAAATCACAGCCCTGCCCCTGACATATCAAAACAGCACTAGTGTTAAAATATGGTTGAAACTGAAACAGTCTAGTGTGATTTAGTAATTAGTTATTTTATCAATCTAAAGCTTACACACTATGGGCCTCATTACAAGTTTGCTGGTCCTGAAACAAGGGTGCCAGAAAGCTAATTGTACCCTTTTTTCTGGACCGGCAACTTCGCCCGACAGGTCTGACACTGCCCGGCACAGCAGCCACGGTAGGCAGACTCTTCACGGAAGCACCAGCACCAGTTAGCAACGGTGCCAGCGCTTCCGAGTCCCCACTCCCACAGAGTCCCATCAGACTCTATGGGGATGGGGATTAACATTTTACCGTCACCCAACTTCCCAAGCTGCTGGACTTGTAATGTCCCGAGCCGGTAAAATATTACAAGTTTGGGGGCAACTCGCCGGTAGCAGCGTCTGGGTTACCGCCGGACTCATATTGAGACCCTATTTCACACTTTTGAGTCACTTCCTGTTTTGTTATAATGGGCAAAGGTCATGTGACAGTATTACATTTAATGTCATCAAGATTAAAGATCACATGTGATTACTTTCTGTGAGGTCAACTGGTGTGTAGTGTCACGCCTGCACCCCAGGGCAAATTTGCCAAGTGATGCCCCTGCCAATACATAGATCTTCATAGCCCGAAGGTCTGCAATGAGAGGCGGGCTTGTGTTCCATAATGATCCTTAAGCTGCCCAGCCGTACAAAGACACTTGCCTCATTCAGTGACAGACACCGCTTCCTGGGCTGCCAGCAGGTTCCCGTAGATCCCACATCAGAGGCTTAACATGGAGCCTTTCATCGGTAAGAGCTGAATTCACGGCAGGTCTGCGTCACGGGCCATCAGACACACTCAGTCCTCTCAAGATGGGCCTCTCAGGAGCTGGAAAAGTGGGCGAGGAAAGGTCCGCAACATGCTGACACGCCTCAAGGAGTGCTTCATTTTAACGAGCAGTATATACTTTATGTCGAGCTTCCTCACACCTTCACTTTGCAAACAGAACAGATATAATGTTGCAGAGCAGCAGCCTGAGCTTGACAGGAGATGGCAAGAGTGCAGACGGCACTTGTATAATTTGCAAATGAGTGCAGTAGACGCCGCAAGCTAAAGAAGTGAATCTCCTCCACAGGAGGTTCCCTGTCAAGTCACATATCAGTTTTAATGCATCATTAGTCTCTTATGATTCTATCTTCAGCATGTCCATATATCGTAAATGAAATATAGATAATAGGCCTCATTCTAAGGTTGCCAGTCCAGAAACAACGGTGCTGCTAAGCTTACCGGCACTTTTGTTTCTGGACTGGCAAACTACGGGTTTGGCTGCCTGAGCCGCTGTAACTGACGGGTCTGACCCTGCCGGGGACATCGGTCACAGCAGGCAAAGCCGTCACAGAAGCACCGGCACCGTTAACAATGGTTCTGATGCTTCTGTGTCCCCACTCCCATAGAGTCCTATAGGACTATGGGAATGGGGATTAACAAAATTATCGGCCCCTGTCTTCCCAGACGCTGGGCTTGGATTAGCCCGGTAACACCGGGACAGTTACCGCCAGACCCTTAATGAGGCTCAATGTATACAGCACGTAATGTGATTGTGAGCTTGTACGGCTCAGCTTCAAAAAATATTCTACTGTGTTATGGGAGAGGAGCCAGTCATGAGAGCAATTCTGGTTCTAGATTTTGGAAAATATCTGTGCAAATACCTACATTCTAAAATAATGTAGTCACTCAGCATTACGGCATGCCCATGTGTGGGGAAACCACTTAAAGGGATGGTCTAGTAAAATTTTTTATTTAAAAAATAGATAGGCCACATAAAAAAAAATACTAGCATCCTCCGTTTTAAAACTTCCTATGTAAAATTTTGAGCTATTCAAGCTCAAAATTCGAAAAAGCAAGCACAGGGGCGCAGCCATTTTGTGAAATGGAGGCCCTCCTGTGCTGGCTTTTGCTTTTGCGGCACTAATGAAGGAAAAGCCAGTCAGCTGTAGTAAACAAAGTCTACCGCTGGGTGGCTTTCCCTTCATTAGTGCCGGGACTCGGAGGACGCGGACCGGAGACCAGAGCAGGAAAGCTGCAGCTGAAGCTCAGTAAGTGCTATTTATTTTTCTTACAAAAAATAAGCATTAGCTGTGTTTTTTTTGGAGGAGCCCAGAAAACTTAGAAATTTTTTATGTGGCCAATCTATTTTTTAAATAAAAAATTTTACTAGACCATCCCTTTAATCCATGCACAGCCAGTGACCAAATATGCAAAGGCAACACACGAAGAGTTTAATAAAAGCAAAAAACAAGCAGAGGATAAGATGAAAGAACTCCTGACCACACCATCTGTGATGCACACTTAATGCTTTCCTGTGCCCCTGTGCCACACAACATCCTCTCCTATGGGCCATCGCTCCCCCCTGCATCAGTTCCTGAGGATCTGATGCCAGCTCTGCTCGGAACACTGCACTTGAAGTCTGCTGGGCTCTGGCATGGATAACTGCCCCTTTGATTATTACTATTATAGTATCTATAGAGCAACGCCCAAGCTTTGGGAAGCAGTGGAGCGCTTTACAATCATAGAAGAATAAGGATAGGGAGAATAGTCAGCAATGGATCTAAAATTAACCAGGGGAGGAAACAGGCTGGACGAGATTACCCAGTGTCAGGTTAGGGGGAGTGGATGGTGTATGGACCTAGGTGTTAGGGAGGAAACAGTCCTTGAAGAGAAGGGTCTTGAGCTCCTTCCTGAACTATAGAAGCGAGGGGGCGAGTCATTTGATGATGGGGAGGAGATTCCAGAGTCTTGGGGTGTAGACAGAAAAGGTCTGTCTTCTGTTTTTGTCCTTCCTGCACCAGCAGAGTTCCAGCCTGCAAATGTCCTTATTTCTGGTGGATCACAGTTTTCCAACTTATCACATCGAACCTCAAACCACCTACAGAGCTCCTACTCCTAGGTGACCTCAACTTGGGCTTCAGCGACCCAACTGATTTCGATGCCACCACCCTCTCCAACTCATTGGAAGCCCTAGGCTGCACCCAGCTCCTCACACAACCCACGCCCGCCCATGGTCGCATCCTAGACTGGGTTGTGGACCGTTATAGCAAAATCTCTATCCTCTCCAACGTCCCATGCCCTTGGTCAGACCACCTTAGCATCTCCTTCTTCATTCCCACTCCCGCTGCACCTACTAAGCCAGCAGCCAGCTCTGCCTTTATCATGGCCTGCAGCTCTCGGAACTTGAACTACAATCGCATGATCCCTCTCCTAATCCAACCTATCCCTCTTACATCGGCTACCACTACCTTAATGGAGCATTACAATTCCCTGCTACATACAACTGTCAACCAGTTGGCACCCCTCAAAGCGAAGAAATTCAAAAACAAAGCACACCTCAATACCTAGTTTACCCCTAGCCTCCGCTCCACCAGAGCATCCAAAAGAGCAGCGGAAGCCATCTAGCGCAAAGAGCCCACCACTGCCAACAAAGCTCTCTTTGCCAACATCTCCCTCCACTACAAACAATCCATACTAATGTCCAGAGCAGCCACTTACAATGAGACAATCTCCAAAGCTGCCTCCAGCTCCCGTGAACTCTACTCTATCCTCAAGGAACTAGAGACCCACATCTCCCCTCATCTATCCATCTCCAAAACAACGCTTGGTGCAATAGCATTCAAGACACCCTCAAAGGCAATATTTTGCAACTACAAGGAAAAATCAAAGTCAAACATAAGTCCCTCCCAGCCCCTTCACTCTCACCCCCACCCACAACCCTCCACCAATCCCTCATTTCCACTTCCAAACCATCAGCACCACCAATCTTGCCAACATCACCTTCGCCCCGTTAGCCTGAACCCCCTCCCTAAACCTTCCAATTCCCAATCAGAACATAGAAACATTCAGCACCAGGCCATGCCGGCTATATTCACGGTGGCCTTGAACTCTCAGCACCTGGTGGAGTCAGCCATTATGGCGGCGGCCCAGACCACACACGCCATCAAGCACCAATCATGTGCACCACTAGCTGAAACAGAACCCTTCATATATGAAATGTCACAGGATTGATTAGTCAATGTACCTGGCATGTACAGGAAAACAGGCAAATCTGACTCAAAGTGGTTGTGGTAGAACCACCACCATTGCAATCGGACAGATTGGGATGCACTGCAGGGAATTGTCATGGGAGGAATTGCGCCATCTCCATGTCCTGCGCCAGAAGGCCAGGTGGGGGTTTCTCATGCATTACTCCAGGAGGGCAATGAAGAATTAGCCCCGGAATCGCACTGGGAGGACTTGAGGGATGGCCAGGTATTGCGCATGTATGAACTATAGGATGGGCAGCCCATGGTAAAAGCGACAACGGAGAAAGTTCAGTAAGCGTATGATTTGTAGGTAGACTCGCCACACTATCCACCTCGAAGAAACTTGGAAGTACAACCCGTTCTCCTCTTGTTGCAAATAGTTGGAGCATAGACTGTCGGTGTCGATAAGCATTTTATCGCAGCCTCAAGAATCGACAGAAGAAGCCAATACCTGATGGGGTACATAAACAACAAATCTCCACTGAATCTGCTAGGTAGTATAACGCACCACTCCGGTGGACACTGGCCATAGGCATACCTACCCGCACACATCAGAATACAGCAAGGACTATGACAAAATTTGGTTGTGCTGTTCACACAATTCTCTGCCTACTTACACTAGACTACTTTAACAAATTTGCGCACGCTAAACACATAGCGAGTCTCTAGCACTCACGCCATCTTCCGACTCCTCTCAGCACCCTTCCCCATGGCTTACCGCATGGGTTTCTCTCTAAGGGAGCATGGCCAGTCCAGCTAAGTCTTATTTTGCGAAATGCACAAATGCATTCTAATCTTACTCCATGACCTCCAACACTCTGGACTTCCGTCCATTGAGGGTGTTCCCACTACCACCAGCACATTGAGACTATAATAATGGTAAAAGGCACTATATAAATGACACGTACAATACAATATGTTAATCTTATCAAACATGTATTACTTTGGAACCTGGGCTGGGAGCGAGCTGCTGTCGTAGCATGGGCAAGGTCCATCAGTCCATACAATAATGTATTTGTTAGAACATGGCTTGTAGGGCCCTCAACTAGCGACTACATCCATTATAGTACAATGTTTCAACTACGTGTTTTGTGTTTTTATATTGATTAGAAGGCAAGGAATTCTATGACGAGCAGGTGCAAGATACACTTTGGCTACAGCATGTGCGAAACACAATCAACTACCTTAACAACAATGGTGAAGATCAAGTCCACCTGCAGTTTTTATGAATATTTAATTAAGCACGTTAAATAGTTTTTCTTTTTTGTGGTCATATCAAAATCATACAATTTGTATATAGCGTTCACACTAAGCACCTTAAATACATATGTAAGAATAGTAGACTTGTATGAACATGGATTTTGTCATCCAAAATTAGAAACTGCGTCCATCATAGCATATTGGTCTAACCACGAGCACCGTGTAGTTTACTCACAAGAGGGCAAGGAATCCCCTCCAAGAATCCGCACATATAACATCATACTACATCACTCAAATTAAGACCAACACAGAAGTCGACACTAGCATATGCGGAACGTGACGTTAGTCGCATTGAGATGGCGCATGTATTTCACTACTAAATGAATGGCATGGTCCTCCCAGTCCTTCGTCTCTGTCAATAGATCAGAACAAAGCACGTCATTATTATTTGTAACTTTACCACTACGCACACATTAATAATTGGAGGGTGAGACATAGGTTATAGAAATTCCTTTCATCTCATTGCAGGACCCTTAATGAGCTTTCTTAAATGTGAAAAATAGAGAACGTGAACACGCATTACAGTACATCTATTAATCAATGTTTTGAATGGAAGTCAATATTGGTCTATTCCCTATCAAGTTGTTGCTCCACTGTAATTGGACCACCACGTGCACACATGTAGACTAGCATGCCAATCACCAGTGTGGGCGCCTCAATAAAAGTCATGCCATTGAGTCACTCGGTCACAGAAGAATTCACTGGTTAGGAGTTGGATGAATAGAGCAAGTCACAGAAGTGAATGAAGACTCAAATGAGATGCCTAGGATGAGGAAGATGCACACATTAATATATATTAACCAATTATGTTTTCCTTTCGTTATGTTTGTCTTTCATGTTGATAATTATATACTTTTTATATTGCCAGACATTTAACCTTGGGACTGGGTTTGATTTACTATCATTTGTTGTTTACTTACCGTTTGGTTTTACTTTGATTTGACTGTTTAAAAATACGTTTTCTTTTTTACAAAAAATGCTCATTTTATGCATCAATAATTTTTTTTTTTACTAACAATTGAAATTGCATGTCCATTTGGGAGCCCTAAGGAAGAGCCCTTTGGCTTGAAACACGTGTTGGCTCAAGGACGATTTCAATTTGTAATTCAGTTGTGACTAAAGAATAACACGTTCTTGAATTATATGTAAAACAAAAACCAAACAAAGGTTTATTTTTTTTTTTATTTTTTTTTATTTTTGTATATAATCTATATTAGATTTTTACAAAAGGAGTTCTCATGGTTTCGTGCACCTGACCGAAGAAAAAGAAATATTGAAATGTTGAGAGTTGCACACCCATAAGTGTTTAAAACAATATTCTTAGTGTTTACAGCATCCAAAATGACAGAGAGTTCGATGGCTTTACTAGCTAGATGTCAGAAATATCAGAGAGATGGGTAAACTTTTCCATGGTGATGTTTAGTAGTTTTGCCGTCGGGGTTAGCCATCTGGTTTGGGCTCCTGTGATTAGGCGATTCCACCACATGTCTTCGTCATTAATGAAGGAGTTTGCGAACAAGGGACCAAAGAAGGCGTCCCTTTCCTGTGCAAGCGCTGGACAGGACATCAGGAGATGTCTTATGGATTCTGTATTTTCAGAGTTTTTACAGAGGCGACATGATTTCTCCTTGGTGTTAGCTCGGATGGCTAGAATTTCTTTTGTGGGAAGCAGATTAAGACGGGCTTTCAATAGAGTTTTCATAGACCAGTTGCTCGGGTATTTTTTACAGTATTCCATAGGCTCTTTAAGTTTGTTAAAAACGGGTGGTAGATGGGTTAACAGCTTGTTTGATGTTACTTTTTCATTCGTATTTATCCAGTCTAACCACTCCATTTTAGATTTTATTCTTAACGGGTTCTTGATTAGTTCGTCTTCTGAACAGGCTATCGCCTGTAGGGATTGTAACTGGGTATCACCCCAGTTTTTGAGTAGCTTATTGTTTCCCTTACTGATTTCATCATTAATCATACGGTATATTTGAAGACTCTCTGGATCTCTTATTTTTCTGTATAGCTGAATCCCACTTTGTGCCACCACTGCAGCTATAGAGAGCAGACCTAGTTCGCGTCTTATTGCTGCAGAGGATGTGGATTTAGGAAGTCCAAGAGCTGTTCGCCAAATATGGCCTTCTAGTTTGGTCCAGAGCGTCGATGGAATTGTTGGTGTTGCATCCATGCCGTACGTTAGAGATGGGATTACTTTAGCTTTATAGAAATGGATTGCGGGTAGAAGACTGAATTTTCCGTATTTTCTATGGACTGCTCGAAGTTGGGATGCTAGATGTTTCGCCTTTGTCCATAGAGTTTGTTGCATCGTGTTGGCGTTCTTAGAACTGTCAATTTCCACTCCCAAATATTTGAATGATGTAACGACTTCAATTTTTGCTTGATGAAGGAACCACTGTAGATTTTCTTTCTTTTTATTCCCCTGTTTTTGGAAGATCAGGACTTTGGTTTTTTCTTTGTTTATCTCCAAGTTGTTCTCCTTAGTGTATTGGGCAAGATTGTCGAGTTGTCGCTGAAGTCCAACCTGCGTATGGTCCAAAATTATCAGGTCGTCGGCATATAGAAGTCGGCTGACCCCTACGTTGCCCACTTTGGGTGGAAATGCCCTGATCGAATCCTGGGAATCTTTAAAGTCGCCTAAGAAGGATATAAAGAGTGCGGGGGCCAGCGGACAACCCTGTTTTACTCCACGATGAACGGGAATTTGATCTGATAGGAGTCCTTGATTGTTCGGGCGAACGGCCACCCTGGTGTTCGAATGAAGGGCGATTATAGGGTCCAGGATATCTTCAGGACACCTCCACACTTTCAATTTCTTCCACAATTTTGACCTATCCACTCGGTCGAACGCCTGGGAAAGGTCGACGAATGCTAGAAAAACTCTAGGTGCTCCCGACAATACTTTATCTTTGATGATGCTCAAGATCATTATGTTAGCTGCCGTGCTTGCGTTTTTTTGAAAACCAGTTTGCAGTGGGTCTGCCGAGGGGGATAGCCTTGCCCAGTTCTGGAAGTGATTCAAAAGCATAGTGGCGAAGACCTTGCCTATAACGTCCAACAAGGCTATAGGACGATAGTTCGTAGGGTCCTCCCTAACACCCTTTTTGAAAATCGGAACGATGATCGCCTGGGTCCAGGAGTCTGGTATTATCCGTTGATCACTGCAGTCCTTGAAGATTAGGCTCATTACTGCGGCCCAGTCGTCAATGTTTTGCTTAAGGTCCGAGTTTGCTAGCCCGTCCGGACCTGGGGCTCGGGATGATTTTAGTCTTGTGATGTTTCTTTTTATCGCGTCTTCGTCAGAAAGATCCACCCAGTTTCTCACTGGTAGTTGCTTTATAGGGGTGGTGGTTGTTGGGGGTGCCTCAAAAAGATCGGTGAAATGTTCGACCCAATTTTTTTCAGCGACTGAGTTGGTCATAGCAGCTTTTGGATGATGGTTTGTTTGGTTTATCAAAGTCCAAAAGTCCCGCGATTTTTTCGTGGCTAACACCTTGAGCATGTTTTCTGCGTCGGACTGGTAGAGAGTACTCCGTACTTGTCTCAGCCATTGTTTGTAATTCCTCTTTTCTGTGAAGTAAATTTCCCATGAGGAGGTTGTATTTAGAGCAGCAGCTTTTTTCTTTGCTTTCCTCAGCGTCCTACGTTTAGTAACCAAGTTGGTGTTGTAAACGTGATTGTATTGTAATGCAGAATAGTTAGGAAATTTCCGTGGTTTTTTGAACGGAAGGAGTAGTGGTATATAGCTGTCTCTGAAGGTTGCATCTTCAGTATCCATGGCGGAGGTTAACATTTTGTAGTTGGCAGTCAATGATTTGATATCGTTAGTAGACATACAAAGGCGGGTTGCCTGGGAGTTTATCCCAATCGGCGGTTTGTAGAATTGCTGATCATGAACGGCTGTTTTGCAGGTAAGGTTCAAAAGGTTATGGTCACTCGCCTTGGTTCTAATTATTTCAAAGGTGGTTATGCGGTGGTAAATTTGTTCAGAAACAAAAATATAATCAAGGGTAGCCGATGAGTTGTCACGTTCCCATGGTTTATGTGTTGATACTTGTGTACTCTAAACTTAGTGCTTATTTTTATGATTGGGGAGTGCGCTTCAGGAACCTACAATTTCTTTTTTGACAGTTTACAATTGGTTCAAAAAGCCTCAATCTCTAGGCACTTGGGTGAGATGAGCTAATATTGACCTGATACAATCTGTGGGTTGCCAGAAGCAGGTTTGCACTTCTTTGCCACATTTTAAATATAAGTGCCGGGGCTCCAAAATAAATGCCAGGCCTGAGCCCTGGCAAACACATCCACAAATGAAGTACTGGTTGCAGGAGTGTCCCCAGAATTACACCGAAAAGCTAGTGCTGCAGCAACATGGGACCAGACCTTTACAATACCCATCACAATCTTTAATGTGCCGTGAGAAAACAGAGCCAGTAAAGCTGTTCCGCAAAATGAGACTTGGGGAAAAAATGGTGTGCTGCCTCATGTAACTATGAGTCTAAATCTGACACCAGGATGAGGGTGAGCTAATAATCTTTCTTGTCTCTCAAAATGACTGACAATGGTAAGGATTCTGCCACTCTAGACATAACCATATTGAAGGACATTAACTCATCCATAAGCGACGGTGAAGTATGTGATGAATCCAATGGAGTCATCATGGATTCCCCGGCGTTACCCTCCTCCCATGTGGCCGGGGGACGGCAGCCGATACTTGATCCTGAACCTGGGGCGGCTATATTGGGGAGGATAAATGGGAGGAGATGGCCACTGGGGAGATGTCATGGCTTCCGTGGATGAGACGCAGTATTGCTCACTTTCCCATCCGGAAGACTCCCTGTTGCCCAATACCATAATGGCTTATTGTCATGTTAGTTCTCCTTTAAATAGAACTGATCTTCCATGTGACATCTTTGGAAAAGATCCTCCAATTATTATGTATCAGAAATCATTAAGGGACTTCAATTCCCACAACCAGCGAAGCACTGAGACAAGGAGGATGAAGCAATTGACACAGAGCAAGAAGCGCTTTGAGCGTGCTAGTTGTTGGAGGAAGGCAACTGTGTGTTAGACTTTAAATATGTGAACCAGATGGTAAGAGGCAGCTCAGGCGAAGACGTGACTGCTTCAGGGAAGGCGGACAGAGGCTGGTGGCACGAGCTAGTGCGTGGAAGCTTGAGGTAGAGCCAGCGTGCGGAAGCTGGAGGTGCAAGCTGGCGTGGCGGAGCGAGGGAGCTCACCAGCAGAGAAGGAAAGAGATGTGGTGTGAGTTAGGCATGCCGTGGACATGGCCCTGAAGAATCTCTCTGGGAGAATCTTTGAATGATCTAAAAGAATTCTTTTAAGGTTTCTATTGAATTTTATTTTTGGAAAGATGCATCAACATATAAAATGACATTTAAAAAAATGATCAGTCCAATCATATGATCCGCGGTGAAATATTCCCTTTCTGATCGGTAGATTTGCTTATTTAATTAATTAATTAATTAATTTTATTTATTGGATATTTATAAGGTGCGTATACAGCAAGACAGTGTTTCAAAGCACCACAAGGCAAAAGGGAAGGAAACAAGGGAGCAAATCAACATTAAAAATTGACAATGAATAAATAGAAACAAAAAAGCGGCCCTACTCGACCTTGTGACATTCAGAATGTGCAAGTGCAGTGAAAAGAAAAAAAAGGGGTGGCGGTAAGTGCAAGTAGTCTCCCCCCTGGGGGTAGCGGGGGAGGAAGTGACAGAGGTGCCTATTGGGGAGGCAACAGGTAAGTGCAAGGGCAGAGATGTTCCAGCGAAGGGGGATGCCTACTGGCCAACAGGTAAGTGTAGAGAAGAGGCAAATCACCCGACAGGCGGGTGTGGGTCCAGAGGGCAATGCAGGGGTGGTGGATACTGATGACAATTGGACAGAAGTCCAGAATCCTATTGTACTCATGAGGAGCATGCCGAAAAACTCAGCGATAGAGAGGATGATTGGTATAGGAGGGGGAGAGGGAAAGAGGAAGAGAAGAGAAAGGCCTTGAGTTGTTTGCAGAACTTGAGGTGGTCCGGAGAGAGAGAGAGAGAGAGAGAGAGAGAAAGAGAGAGAGAGAGAGGGAGAGAAAGAAAGAAAGAGAGAGAGAAAGAGAGAGAAAGAGGGAGAGAGAGGGGGAGAGGGAGAGGGAGAGGGAGAGGGAGAGAGAGAGAGAGAGAGAGAGAGAGAGAGAGAGAGAGAGAGAGAGAGAGAGAGAGAGAGAGAGAGAGAGAGAGAACACACACGCACTCTGCTTTACCTGGGGACTGGTGTCAGGCTGCTGAAGGGTTGTCTAAATCTATCCATCATCAGGCTTTCAGCCAAGACAAGAGTGTACACATTTGTGGGGGTAGCAGTCCCCTACAAATAGCACCAGGACATGCAAGCCTTGGATACACCTTGCTGTAACTTTCAAGCAAGCAGACGTTGGCAAAGCCAACAGCTTCCACTTGTGTGTAGGCATGAGATGGGCATTTGTATTACCTGGCCATAAAATAACAGCCGACATATGGTGTGAGTACCTGGGCATATGATGGCAGTGCCTGGCAAATGCCTATTCTATGCCTAGATAAGAGCAAAAACTGTTGGCTTTCCAATGCCTGCTTTCAACATCAGCTCAATGCAATGAACAGATGCGAGGATGCACATATTGTTTAAAATTCCACTTGGTAGACATTTTTAATACACCAAGAGTTGATTTACAGCTGTAATTATCCATTCATTTTCAGAATACTGCATAGAAATATCAATGGCAGCCCCAAAACAGCCCATAATTTGATGTTAGTGCCGGAGAGAGCTGGCTGAAAGCGATCCGAGGGGGGTTCATTTTTAACTAGGTGGAAATCGTGGAAAGGGTTAGCATCAGCATAAAAAGCAAACACAAACAAACTTTGCGTCCCTCAATATATGCAATCCCCTTCCTTTCTACAAGTCTGTGCCAATTGTTTTGTGGTTATAGGTGGAGTTTAAGCGCCACTTACTCGCGGAAGCTAAACAATATATATATTTGTTTCAATGCCGGGAGTCTACAAGTCGTAGAAAGCCCCAACCGCACACGGTTTTCAAGGTGCCCACAGATTTTGCAAAGAACGCCCAGTGACTATATGTGAACGTATTGTAAGGGAATCCTGACACCATTGACTGGATTTAGCTCTTGAGGAGTGGGCCAGGAGACCCCGGCTTAAGAGAACCGTATACATTTTTTTAAAAAAATAAAAAAACCCAGTAAGAACACTATGCACACAGTAGTAAGGAAAGCTCACTTATCTGTGGCAGGGGTCACCGGTGTGTAATAAGAAAATGAAACACAGAACAGACGTTTGTGGGAAGTTTACAATCACCTTAATATTGACTACGTTACTTCTGGTCCATGCTTCTTCCCCACTCACTAGGTTTGGGCGCCTTGTGGTGGCTCCACAGACTGCAACTCACAGCTGTTTACCAAAGCTCTCTGTAGCCTGTTATTGGGAATGGGTGGGAGTGGGGGCGTTACTGGTGCATCTTACCATGGCATTCTTTCCGTGGCTCACTTTATCGTGGGTACAACATTTTTTGAAAAAGAGGGGGCATGGAGGACCCCCTCGTTAAGGAAAGCCGCAAGCAGACCGGGAGCAGGTGGAAAAGCAGGCAGCGGGGTAAGCTCTGGAGAGAATGCTGCAGTAACATTACCCCAATCCGAGCCTGGCACACAGGCACACCTCCTTACCATGCCCGGCCCCAGGGCGCAGCACTTTCACCAAACAGCCATAGAGGGCGCTTCTCTGCCCAATGGCAGAGCCCTGGTTGGGGGGATACTATGAATCGGAAAGAGCTATAGCTTCGGGGTACAAGTGTCACCACAGAGTCACTGCATAATCCATCTGTCCTTTGGTCCTATCCCGACCGCGTGGCTATCTATATTCTCATCCCAAAACGAATGAGAAGAGGAGGACAATGGTGGACTGGGCAGCCAGTGACCATGGACAACCATTTTAGAGTTTTACTGTTAGAAGAGGGGTTGCGGGCATAGTGCTTGCGGACGGTGTGGTGGGCAGCCGGCACAGCCACCGGGCAAAGCTATCGCCTTGGCCCATGCACAGCTGAAGCTTCCTTGACACTGGCAGAACGCGCCAGGATGTTATCCAGGGGAGCTGGGCCCAGGAAAAGGGAACCGCGCACCACTTCGCAGCTGTGGTTTTGGAGACACTCCTTTCTGTGTCTGCTCCTCTGTATCCGTTGAAGAACTGATTTGAGGAGCATGGTTCATTCATCCTGCCCAGAGCCAATCTGCCTGTATGAAGGATTTCCTCATTTCTTCATTTGCATGCTGAGATAATGCAGGTAAGCGCGTCTCCCTGTAAAGAGGACATTTGGTCAATAACTTTGGGGAAAAGGTTCGGGTGATAATACATAACTACTGTGGCCTGACAGATGAAGGTGTACGATTCAGAGAGCCCATAGTTCGCTAATCCATCGTGCTGATAAAATGACCTCTAGAAAGGTGCTATACAGGGAAAGAAAAGCAAAGTATTAGGAAGACATTGGATCAGAGGGGTTATGCTCGAGTAAAGAGGGCAAGCGCTTTGAAAGGTACATGGCATCAATAAGACCAGATACATATTGCACAATGTATTCCAGTACTGAGCTATGACAGAGAGAGGGCTTTGTGGTAACCGGCAGAATACCATGTTTTCAGGATAGACCAAGGTGGCCAATGGCAACCTGTGCTCAAGATGATGTTGTGGCATTGCGACCAATGTGGATCTGCATTCTATTGGCTGCACTCATAGGTACATTGTCACCAGCTGATGTTCTTACTTTAATTCAATCCCATGTCATTTCTCAGCTTCATTCTCCCAACTCAGAGGCTGACCTTCCAAAAAATACCCTCGCTCTTTGTGGGATATTATTCCATGGCATTGCCAGACTGGTGGTTAGTTGTTGGGCTATCCAGCCACTTGATTGCTCGACCCACAAAGACATGTATGCAAGGGCTCTTAGATACCTGGCTGACACATTGGAGAACACTGCACTATCTGGATCAGTTGCACATGGAAACTAGTTTATGTGCCTTTTAAAAAGCAAGCCGGAATTCCCCTCCTATTGGTCTTAGATCGAATACGGAACTATTTCCGTTCACGGGGTCACCACAAAGCCTGGCCCTGATCCCTCTCCTTCGTTTCTTGGTTTGGTTGCTTCTTATGTTGAGCTACAGGGCTCTATGGGCGTTCGTGTTGCTTGTTTTTTAATTCCCGTTGGATAGATTGTCACCTAGGTAGTAGGGTTGCAATTGCTTTAATTGTATTTGCAAGCCTGTTTCGCATTGCATTAAAAGATAAAAATAGGGTGCTCTTGAGCAGCAACCAAGATGGCCACAAACTAGCAAAGCTGCCGAGTCAGTGACAAATCTTAGATATATTTTCAAAAACACTGTTGATGCTGCAGAAATATCCAGACTTTAGCTCAAGTGAACTCCTGGGTATCCTGAGAGACCGCTTAGGCCAGGTGTCCCTCCTGTGTGGTGCATCAAGACGACCATCATGGGGACATCTGCTGGAGACAAGTAGAGGTGAGTGAGTCTGGTGAGGCCTGGGCCGGCCGGGATCAGACAGGGGCACCAGCCCAACCCTCGTTAAGGGCCGGACCCCCCGGACACCACGGGCCTCACCATGGCTGCCTAGTGCCCACACCGTGCGATGCTCGCTTCGCGGGCACAACAGGAAAAAAAAGAAAAGAAAAAATGCAGCCTACGCTGCGTGCAGGCCCACCCACTCACCCACCTCTGAGCCACGAATTCCTGTGCCACATCCAGACAATACTATTGGCTGAGGGCAGAACAGGGAGTCATCGGTACAGCCTTAAAGAGGAGGATGGGAGAGACATTGCCCCTTTATTCTATTGTGGAAATCGAAATAATATTGTACCTCTAATCGCATTATTTAAGTGTATGTTGGCCTACGCCAAGCTGTCTAAAAAACATCGTGTACATAGGTTCCGCGGCAAGGTCCTGACCTTAATGTATTGTGCAAATCGCCATCTTGGATTAAGCCGCCATTTTAGGTACTCTTGCAGTGTGGAAGTCACCCTGAACAACAAAATGGAGGCCGAATGACATTTCGAGTGGGATTCTGGCCGTTGTGACCTCCGCACACGTGAATAAATAATACGTCCGCAGGCCACTTGTTAGGGTCGCGAACTAAGACCTTGTCCTCTCTCTGACCCATGTGTAAATGAACAACTGTATCAGCGGAACTTATCAAATTGCATATATTATGGGATTGACCTGGCTACGAACCCTAGGTTTGGTTCCAAGAATGGTTAACTTGCGAGAGGGTTGGCCAATGCCGGACAGAAGGTATAAAAACCCAAGTATCCCGATGTTCGGTCTCTCACACTAACACGGCGAACTACCATTGACGGTTCGTTCTGTTACTCTGAGGGCCGAATAGCTATCCGTATGTCAATTGACTTTTGGTTACTTTGTAACTTTGAAATAAAGCGCTTTGTATGTCCTTTGTAACCTGTGTTGGTGTGTTTCCTTTTGGGCTTCCCGGCCTCATATCAATTTTTCTGTTTCCACAGTTGGCACCCGAATAGGGACCCTCAAGATTGATGCCGGATCATTGAAGGTTGACGCAGACTATCGAACCGGGATTGGACGGTGTGATTCTGCGGGCACGACCGATCGAGACGCGATACCTCGGCAGCGCTGCACGATCCGATCCTTGGACGATAGTCGTGTGGTCTGACACAGCATCTTGACGAGGGTCCAATTTTGAGGCGGGCAGATTTGCCGAAACCACCAAACGCAAGGTAAAATTTGTTAGGTAAGTCCTTTGTAAACCGTACGGTCCTCCTTAGGTTTGGTCAGGTGCAGTCATGACCCGGCTCTTAATTTAACCCTGACAATTTGAATTTGGCGTATTGTATCTGCAGACACAATTATTGGACCAGGTAACACCAATTTTTTGAGAAATGCCTGGGAAATTGTCTAGCTGTTTTAGGGCTCTGTTCCGCAGCGATCGACAATCTTTGGAATTTAGCCGTCCGGCACCACAGGAGGGGTCGCCGGCGTGTACTATGTACTGTAAGTATGGCATTGGTAGTATCGTATTTAATGACATTTGGCACAGACAGACCAGACATGCCTCTGAATTTCAGTGGCCAATCAATGGTAGTTTTGAGATCCCCTGTATTGAATATTTAGAATCGATCTTATTAAAGAAAAAGGCTAGGCCAGCAGCCTTCGATGTGTTACAAAATTGGAAGAAAGAAGCATTGCAGCAGCTTAAAAGTAGGGATAAACATGCACGTCGCCATAAAACAAACGCTGAAAAGCATAATTATATGATAAAGAAAAGCGGTCAGAATTAGTTAAAAATATGGATAGAGCCTTTTCACTCGGGGTCCAGAAAATCTACCCCTCTAAAGATTTCCATGTTTCCGAGGGATTTATTGAAAAATTATTAAATGAACGCAGGCCCGATGCCTCAGCGCCACCTCCGTATGCTCCTGTCTTGGGCACTCTTCCCGTTCCTGCTGTTGTTCCCGTTGCTATTCCTGTTCCCCCTGCACAGCCTATTGTTCCTAGTTCTCTGGTTGTCGTTCCTCCGCCTATCGCACCTCCCCTTCCCCCTGCACCTGCACCTTTGTTAAGTCTACCTATACCTTCGCTCCCGAGTGGCCCCGTATTGATTGAAGTTGATCCAGGTGCAGGGTCAAAGATTGTGACTCGTAGTACTGTTTCTGCAGACAGAAAACAGGAATTGTTTGCGTGGGCTAAGCATTGCATGGAGAAAGGTGATCAAACGAATGTTTTTTCTACATTATCTAATTTGAATAGTTTTCCCGAGAAAAATGTTTTTATCGAAGGTTTGGGGACTCATTTGTGTGTGATGTGGGGTAGATTACAAAATTCGGATCTTCCACAAGGGGTGAGAGATCTGAATGCTTTGGCACTTTCGAGGGATACAGAACAGAAAGTATATGGACATGTTGAGAGATTGTTTGAGTTTAGGAGAGACTTTGAGAAATCACGAGATGAGGATGATGAGGACGATAGAATATATGTACAGAAACGGTTCCTTCCGTGCCGAAGAACAGCACCTGAGGAAGTACGAATTTGTGCCAAAGATGCGGTTCGATGGATCTCAGATTCATCGATACCGCCAGATGAAGTGTATGACACATACAGTCAGTACACAGTAGAGATGCAAAGAAAAGTAATTCAGGTGATGGTACAGCACTTACAAGAAGAATGTGTATGGAAGAAGGTTAGTTGCCCCATAGAATTATTGGGTATTTGTAAAAGGGCTTTTTCGCCCGACACTTCTACAGCTGCCTTAGCGCTCGACCTGGCTCTATTGCTCAGTAAGCGGCCGGAGGTACCTATATCTCAGTTGCCTATGAGAGAGGTTCCTCCGACCTTTGTCCCAAAAGTTGAGATCCCCGCCAACGCGGCGACTGGTGCCCCCGCAGTGGATATCCCTGCACATTATGTATCGCAGTTCGTTCACGGCCCTTTTTCGCGACAGGAAGTGAACAAGATTAGACAATCAGTTCCCGATATTAGGAAAAACCCGACGGGGTTTTACAAAGAAATTGAGTCTGTTTTACAGTCCTCTGTGTTCACCTTGAGTGACATTGACTTGTTATTCCCTGTGCTCCTACCCGTAGATGTATGGAAACAGGTTCGGGCAATAGACGATGTGCCGGGGTTGGGAGATACGTGGGCAAACCTGATCAGAATTGATGGAGAAAGACCAGCTGGTGAGAAACCGCCCCAGGTAATACTCACTTTACCTGATAGGATTGTCGTTAAACTAAAAACTATAATTCCAGAAAAAAGGATTATTTGGGACAAGCTTACGGCCTGTGTTCAAGGAAAAACTGAAGGTGCCACCGAATTTTTCAATAGATTCGAGCAGGTATTTTCTGACTTCAGTGGACAGGATTTAGGTACAGAGTCGGGGAAGAGGTTGTTCGTGGACAAATTTGTACGTGGATTGTTACCTGACATCCAGTCACAGATTATGTCCTCTGAGAGCGCTTGGCAGGCAAAATCTCAATCTGAGGTTTTGCACATGGCTCAATATTATGAGAACCGTGTTAATAATGAGAAGGAAAAACTTGAGAAGAAAAAGGGAGATTTGAAAACCAAAGTACTATTACAGCAAGTTATTAGAAACCCCAGAGGAGGTACGACACAGACTAGAGGTCAGTACATTCCAAGAGGAAATGCTCCTCTGAGTCCTATAACTATTAATCAATGTGCTTATTGCCGCCAGGAAGGTCATTGGCGAGCACAGTGCCCTGCCCTTCGCCAGAGGTCAAGCGGTACGTTTGGGGGTATGGGTAGACGACCTAGGGGCCGCCCTGGAGCAGGGGGCCCTGATAAAGGTCAGCTTTTGCAAGATTCCCAGCAACCTTTTTCACGGGAAAATCAGACCTCGAGTATGGACTCGAGAAACATATTTGATCACCCTTCTGCTGCCTACCTTTCTGAAGAGCTTCCTTCTGAAGAGGCGCTATTTTATTAGGATTGCAGGGTTTGGAACCTTTGCCTATTCCCGTTAATCAAAAAGGCCCCTACGTTGAACTATTAGTGGGGAATAGGAAACATCAGTTTTTGATTGACACTGGAGCACAGAAGTGCTCCATTGATCATTCTAGGGTTCCAAACATCCCACTGTCAGGGCAAACAAATGTTTCCGTAGGGTTTTCTGGTATACCGACTGTCTGTCCGGTTTCCGCGCCGGTGTCTGTTTCTTTGGGTCCCTTCACGGACCATTGCCCTTTTCTTCTCACTTCAAACTGTGGAGAGAATTTGCTGGGGTTGAATTTGTTAAAGAAATTGAACGCTGTAATTCATTGTTCCTCGGATGGAATACGGCTAACGGTTGCACCACAGCAACTTCCTAACTCTCAGTTCTTGATTCAACTTCTACCTCCTGAGTTTTGCATTGTTCTGGAATTCTTGTGGGCAGTGGACGACAATGATGTCGGAGTATTACACATTGAGCCTGTTAAAATAGTTCTGAAACATGGGGTGAAACTGCCACGCATTCTGCAGTATAAAATATCAGCTGAGGGTGAACATGCTTTGAAATGCATTATCTCCGATTTTGTACATTGTGGGGTGATCGAAGAGATTACAGGTAGTTTGTGTAACAGTCCGATCTTACCAGTATATAAGAAAGGCGACAATGCAATTCTGTACCGGTTTATAATAGATCTTCGTGCTATTAACCGAGTGGTCGCCCCACAATTTCCAATTGTGCCTGATGTGACGACGATATTAACAATGATCCCTGCTACGGCTACGCACTTTAGTGTTGTGGATCTGAAAAACGCCTTCTTTAGTATCCCTATACATAAAGAAAGCAGATATCTGTTCGCGTTCACCTAGGGGGGACGCTCATTTACATTTACAAGGGCACCTCAAGGGTATACTGAAAGCCCTAGTATTTATAGTAGAGTTTTAAAAGAGCAGCTCGACACCCTTGAACTGCCACCTACTTGCACGCTGCTTCAATATGTTGACGATTTACTTTTGGCTGCAGACTCTGAGAAAGCCTGTAAAGAAGGCACTGTATTGTTGCTTGTTCATCTAGCTCAAAATGGTCACAAAGCTTCGCTAAAAAAATTCCAATATTGTTGTCAGGAGGTTGCCTATTTAGGCTACCTCCTGTCAAAGGAGGGGAGAAGATTGACACCTGAAAGAATAAAACACATTTCTGGCATGTCTGTCCCAAAGACGCAGAAGGAAGTCAGAGCCCTGATAGGGATGGCGTCCTACTGTAGGTTGTGGATCCCGAATTTTGCACTAGTGGTAAAACCGATGTTGGCTTTGACGAAGAAGGGCATTTCTCTGCCACTGCCATGGGAATTGGAACATCAACGATCATTTGAGCTTCTCAAAACCGCGCTATGTTCGGCACCGGTTCTGGGTACTCCAAATTACGACAAGGCCTTTGTGTTGTTTGTGCAT
Source organism: Ambystoma mexicanum (assembly GCF_040938575.1). Taxonomy (NCBI): domain Eukaryota; kingdom Metazoa; phylum Chordata; class Amphibia; order Caudata; family Ambystomatidae; genus Ambystoma; species Ambystoma mexicanum. The sequence continues at coordinate 264,123,243 of NC_090931.1, read as the reverse complement.
GAATGTGATGGATGTGCTTTGGCTGTGTTAACACAGGAACATGGAGGGAAGAATAGGCCGTGCGGCTACTACTCCTCCGCCCTCGATCCTGTCGCATGCGCTTTGCCAAGATGTTTGCGCGCTGTTGCTGCTGCTGCCACGTCTGTAAAACAGAGTGAGGGAATGGTCCTAGGCCATGATTTGATTTTGATGGTACCTCACTCTGTTGATATTTTATTGAATAAAACTCAAACACAACACCTCACCTCTGCACGGTTAACAAGGTATGAACTAATTCTGTTTGCCCCTCATATCCAAATTAAGAGGTGTTGTGTTCTCAATCCGGCTGAACTCTTACCTTTCCCGCAAAACACTGTTTGCGGAGATGAAGGATCACATGACTGCCTGTATACCACTGAGCAAGAAACAAAGGGCAGGATAGATCTCATAGATACTCCTTTGGAGAATGCAGAAGGGGAGCTGTTTTGTGATGGCTCCTGCTTCAAACTTTCGAATGGTACATCTACAGCTGCTTATGCAGTTACTACATTGAGCAAAATTGTTGAAACTAAGAGAATTTCGCATAACTCCGCGCAGGCCGCAGAGATTATAGCGTTGACCCGTGCTTGTGAACTTTCCCAAGGGCGAAGAGTAAATATATATACCGGTAGCCAGTACGCATTTGGGGTGGCTCACAACTTCGGAAAACTTTGATCGGAAAGAGGGTTCCTGACCTCACATGGGACCAAGATTCAGCATGGCCCTTTGATAGTGCAACTACCTTCAGCACTCTCACTCCCTAAACGATTAGCAATCATGAAATGTGCAGCACATCGCAAGGTCATAGATAATGTGGGCAGAGGAAATGCTTTTGCAGATTTGATAGCCAGACAAACGGCCACAGACCTTAGCACGGACATGTATACCTCGAGGGAAGTGAGAGATGTTTGCATAATGGATGAAGGTATTGGGTCTGTGCGAGATATTCAGACTGATGCCTCGATGGAAGAATCTAGAAAGTGGGCTGAAGGAATGGGGAAGTTGGATGAAGAAGGGTGTTGGGTGGATACATCCGAAGGGAAATGGTTGCTTCCTGATTCTTATGTATTGACGATGGTTACGATGGCACACGGTCCTACGCATGTGTGTGCCCAGCAGATTACAAAGATGTTAGAACAGGTTTGGGTGAATGACAAAATTCTGGAAATTGCAAAGAGGTATGTCCAGAACTGCATGATCTGCCTACAGCACAACATGGGTAAAGGGACAGTGACTCCAAGGGGAAGTTTTGGGCCCCCCTCTGTCCCTTTTGAAGTCATTCACTTCGATTTTATTGAAATGGAGCGATGTAATAATTTGAAATATGTTCTTGTCATTATTTGTGCTTTTAGTAAATCTGTCGAGGCTTTCCCCATCAAAGACGCTACCGCAATGACCACTGCAAAGATTATAGTAAAAGAATTCTTTCCTCGATTTGGGCTCCCGAGGATAATTTGGTCGGATAATGGTCCCCATTTTATCGCAGCAGTAATTTTGCAAATTTGTGCCGCCCTAGGCATTGAGAAACGATTTCATTCAGCTAGACATCCTCAAAGTGCTGGGTTGGTGGAAAGACACAACGGTATTCTAAAGAATAAACTTGCAAAAACATGTGCTGATACCAAACTAAAATGGCCAGATGCTTTGCCTATTGTGTTGTTAGCCATGCGTACCACACCTCAAACTAGAACTGGGCTTTCTCCATTCGAGGTGGTAATGGGGAGACCTGCTAATATATGGTGTCTCCCAAAACCTAAAGCCCTGAGGGAGGTGGAAAATGTATTGCTTGTGGATTACTGTAACCAGTTAACTAAAAATCTGTATTTCATTTACCACCAGGTGAATGCTGCTTTACCTGTTCGGTTCACGGGCCCAGGACACGATATACAGCCCGGTAGTTGGGTCCTTGTGAAGGCCTACGAGAGGTCTTCCTGTCTCGCGCCTCGCTGGCGTGGCCCCCACCAGGTTTTACTGGTCACCAGGACAGCAGTGCGGGTGGCTGAAAAGAAGAACTGGATTCATGCGACGCACGTCAAGAAACTTCCTCACCCGACGCCCCACGCTACAGAAGAAGCAGAACCCCTCGCTGATGCTACAGTCTCTGATCCTGGAGTAGCAAACAGTGCTGTGAGTGCATTGGAGAAGTTCTCTAAGCCTGAGGAGCTTGGGGAACAGTCCATTTCGTCTCCACACTCTCTTGATAAATCACTTCCGGAAAACACTGTTTCAAGCTCTGCGACTTCCGTCGCCACCGACACCTTGCTTCCCTCACGAAGTGACGACACTTTGCTTTTGGATCAGACAAATTTGGGTACCATCAGGTACAACCTTCGACCACGGAAACAGAACTACGGCACGAGTGTCGTGCAACTGGAAAGGGAAGTGATCGGAAAATTGTTTTGTTTTGTTGAACAAAAAGGGATTCTGCTGGCTAGAGTTGGGAAGGACTAAGAAATCACGCAACCGTAGTGTCGCCAGCAACGAACATTGGGGCCGTCGATAAAGGAACTACGATGCCTGCCACCTGCACCGCTGCTCCCCGCACTGGACTTTTAGATAAGGGGGTGACCAAATCGAACAATGAACAATGTGCTTGGGCCCCGAAAATGTACAGTTGTGCCTTAATTTTGATTATTGTTATTTTTGCAACTGCTGCTGTAGGACTTTGGTATTACGAAGAAGTCTATCCTTTGAAACCTTTATTACCGACCAAGATCGTACCAATTGTTTTGACTCGCTCTGTACACCATCACACTCTGTCCCCTAGAGATTCCCAACATAGGCAAAAGTATTATAATAACACTTTGATGATAGTGATGAATGCTACTCATGCCATTTTTAATAAGAGCAATTGTTGGATTTGTACTCACTTACCGCAACATGGGAACAAGGGACTGGGATGGTATATACATCCTCTACCTTTAACGACTTCTTGCTATGCCTCTCTTAGAGCACTATTCTTTGGCTGATGGAATGATAGCATCTCAGGGAACTTCGATGGGACTAATTTAAATGATTTTGAGAGACGTGAATTGACTCCCCTGGGATGCTCGCTTTTCGCAAATAGAAGTAAACCTAACGTTGGTTCTATTAGGCCGTCTGACAAACTATCTCTCCCTTTTCAAACTCTGATTTCCTTTAAAATGGCTCCGATAGGCAATAAGGATGCCATGCCTCCTTCTTATTCTGTGAATCATAGTCCTGACTCGGTTCCCTTCTGTGTACAGAGAAATGGCACTAGGCCAATGGGAGATTTCGAAACTTGTAAAAATATTGTAAATTTGACTGGGGAAAATAGGCCTCTGTATGTAGGTGGACCCGTTTATTTTGTCTGTGGTAGTTTAGCGTTTCCCTGGTTGCCCAAGGATTGGCAGGGGACTTGTTATTTGGGAATATTGTTACCCGGGGTAATTATAGCTAGTACCTTAGAGGCATCTAAGGCTCGCCCACGCCGAGACAATGATGGAGATACCCCCGGGCAAGTATTTGGGGACATAGCCAAATCAGTTGTGCCCTTTTGGGGACAAATAGCAAACTCAGAAAATATTAGGGGATTAGCGAGGGTATTGGAGAGAACGATCAACCCGACCACGGACATACTCTACAATATGACCTTAGAGCAAAAGGCGATAAGATTGGTAGCACTTCAAAATCGGATGGCATTAGATGTCATCTTGGCAGAACGAGGTGGAGTATGTAAATTAGTGGGGTCCGCTTGTTGTGTTTTCGTACCAGACTCCTCGCCAACAATTTTTAAAGCAATTCAGAACTTGCATACTCTCAGTTCTGAAGTCCATATCCCTGTAGGAGACTGGAACCCTAGTACTTGGTTTTGGGATTCTTTGCGATCTTGGGGTTGGAAAGTGCTTTCCGTCATTCTGGTTATTTTAGGGATCCTGTTATTTCTTTGTTGTTGTTTTCAATGCCTCCCGAGTATGTGTGGAATGATGGGAGGGTGTTGTGCCCAAGCAGTGAGCGCAATAGGGCGTAAGATATATACCCCAGATACAGTATCGAAAGAGTTCATGTTGCAAGAGGTTCTTATGAACGACCTTATGGCTATTGACATTACAGACAATGATGCGGAACCTATGGATGAGAATACCTGGAGTCGTTTTCGAAAGTATTAGAGATGATGTTTAGCACTTGGCATAGGCCAAAAGGAGGGTCTGTGGAAATCCAAATAATATTGTACCTCTAATCGCATTGTTTAAGTGTATGTTGGACTACGCCAAGCTGTCTAAAAAACATTGTGTACATAGGTTCCGCGGCAAGGTCCTGACCTTAATGTATTGTGCAAATCGCCATCTTGGATTAAGCCGCCATTTTAGGTACTCTTGCAGTGTGGAAGTCACCCTGAACAACAAAATGGAGGCCGAATGACATTTCGAGTGGGATTCTGGCCGTTGTGACCTCTGCACACGTGAATAAATAATACGTCCGCAGGCCACTTGTTAGGGTTGCGAACTAAGACCTTGTCCTCTCTCTGACCCATGTGTAAATGAACAACTGTATCAGCGGAACTGATCAAATTGCATATATTATGGGATTGACCTGGCTACGAACCCTAGGTTTGGTTCCAAGAATGGTTAACTTGCGAGAGGGTTGGCCAATGCCGGACAAAAGGTATAAAAACCCAAGTATCCCGATGTTCGGTCTCTCACACTAACACGGCAAACTACCGTTGACGGTTCGTTCTGTTACTCTGAGGGCCGAATAGCTATCCGTATGTCAATTGACTTTTGGTAACTTTGTAACTTTGAAATAAAGCGCTTTGTATGTCCTTTGTAACCTGTGTTGGTGTGTTTCCTTTTGGGCTTCCCGGCCTCATATCAATTTTTCTGTTTCCACACTATCAGCTCTCTTTAAGGCTTTTTTTTCCTGTGCCACTGCAGTCCGGGAAGCAGGGACTGTAGCGGCGCAGGCAAAATGGAAAGAAATGCCAAAAAAGGGGAAAAAGTAAATGCGGCACTGATGGCAGTTCTTGGCTCGGCCTGTGGTGGGTTCCTAGAGCCAGGCCTGACACTGAGGCTCGGCCCTGGCTCGGCCCTACCAATGAGTTTGCTGCTTCCCCCAGTTCTATGGACGAGTGCTGCTGACTAACCATTGGTACCAGAGCGCAGTGCATCTCATCAGCTGCTCAAGTGCCTGGGCTCTGGCACAGTAAATGACCAGCTGACAGATGGTGAGCCTAGGTGGACTGAGGCTTCAGATGAACCATGGGATCTCCAGTTCCTTCTTCTGAGTAGGGGTAAATGTGTAGGAGTGGGTGAGCAAACATGGTGGACATGAGCCTCGTGGCTTGAGGCAAGGAACATGTTACCCTGGCGAGTGGGTGTATTCGGTTATGATGCTGGAGCTCCCACTCCCCCAATACATGACCAATAGCGAGCGGTTTACGTGAATCTGGATTGCTGTAAAATGGTCAAGAGCGAGGCTCGTGTGAGGGCCTCCACTTAGTACATTTCACAGTTATCAAACACATCTAATAGATTACAGTTACTCACCATAGTGACTCAAGGTCCATAGTCCCAATTCCTCCATCTGGCGTCTCACTTCAGTCCCCTTTGAGCACGCTTAGATACCTGGCTACACCTAGTACAAATTAGCCCTTGGCATACTAGCGGGGGAAGGTGGGCGGGACTATGGACTATGAGTACTCAAGTCACTACCGTGAGCCATACGTCCTGTCCCCTTTCCTCCATCCCTGTGGGTGATTCCACCAAACAAGAACATAGGGTGGAGTTGTGACAACCTGCCTCATATCTAGGATGAAGCAAAAAGGCTCTTCAGAACCACCTAATCATGCCTGAAGCTGGTGTCCAGCCAGTAGTGCCTACAGGAAGCCGACAGAGTGGTCCAAGTAACCGCTTGCTGTTGACATCCCAAGAAGCATGTCCCTGAAACGCGACGGCTGTGGCCTTCACTCTTACTGCATGGGCATGAATCCCCCCAGGAACAGGTTTGCTGAAGGCTGTGTACGCCTCCGAAATAGCCTGAACTATCCAACAGGCGATAGAAGCCTTTTAAGCCTGAGAGAGAGCCGGGGGAGGAGACGGTAGCATTACAGTGAACAAGGGCAGCAGGGGCCGTGGGGGTGTCCCCTGCACCCTTGTTCACTGTAATGTCAGCGGGGGTTGTGGGGTTGTATCCTGCATCAGTCAGAATAAAGTTTTTAAAAAAAAAGACGACCCTGCAGCGCCAGTTCCCATCCACGCAAGTGAAGGGAACCAGCGTCGTAAAGGGATACAGGACACAGTGGCACACAAGGAGGTGTGCTGACCCAGAGGTAAGTAAGGGGCTGAGGGGGAAAGTGGGTAGTCCAAAATGTTCAGAGGAGAGAAAACCGAAAGTTGTTTTCTGCAAAATAACTCATTTTTTTCCTCCTTCGGACATTTCAGATTCGTTAATTTCTCGGTAATCCCCTGCAGCTCACTCGTTGCAAAGCTGCAAGAACCACATTGGGGTCCCAGACCAGGTGCGGCCTATGCACTAGAGGAAAAAGCCTAGACAACCCCTTAAGGTGGGCCTTAACCACCGGATTGGCTGCTGAAAACACATACTCAGGGGAAGTCTTGTATGACCCAATGACCGCCAAATATGTGCATATATCCACCTGAACTCCAGAGTGATCCAGGTGTGCTGAAAAAGTCAGTATGCCGTCCATAGGACAGGAGGCAGGGTCCAGACCTTTGTTGCGCGCCCAATGGCAGAACCTAGTCCATTTACTCTTATACTGGGACCGAGTCGAGGGCCTCCTGTCCTGCTGAATGATGTCCCAGTTGTCATCTGAAAATTGAGCATGCTCAAGCCTCAGCTGATCAGGAACCAGGCCACCAGGGCCAGTTTGGCCGGGTCCGACTGTTCCACTGCCCGCCCTGCTGTGTCAGGAAACCCCTGCTGGGGATCGGAAGATGGACGGCACCCCGGGAGCACAATTGCAGCAGATGCAAAAACGAGGGTCTTGAAGGCCAGTGGGGGGCAACTAGGATGAGTCTGCAGCCCGCGGAGGCTCAGAACATGTAGAGGGTCTGCTGGAGCAGAGGGGTGGGAGGGAACTCATAACACCTGCGGCCGTGCCAACAGATCTGGAAAGCGTCTCCCAGTGACCCCCGTCCTGCCCAGGAGGATAACTTGGGGCACTTGGCATTCAGGGGAGATATGAACAGATCCAGGTCTGCAAACCCCAATGCTGGAACAGGGGCAACAAGGAGTAGTCGTGCAACTCCCACTCATAGATGTTAAACCCCAAGCAACTCAGCTGATCCGCTTCTGCATTGCTGTCCCCTGGCAGGACGGACTGCCGAAATCCAAATACACTCTGTAAGGGCCCATTCCCAGATCCAAACCGCCTCCATGCAGAGGAGGGGGGAGGCACGGGGACGGGTGCCACCCTGCTTCTTCAGGTAGACCATCATAGTCGAATCATCCATCCTGACCAGAAACGACTTGTCCCTGATTAGGGACAAAAATGCCCTGAGGGCCAGGCCCACTGCCCTGAGCTCGAGCAGATGGATATATAGGAGGGTGTCCACCCTGGAGCATGCTCCATGAATTGCAAAGCCCTCCAGAGTAGTCCCCCAGCCCAAAAGACAGGAGTCCATCGTCACCACCAGGGTAGGCTCTGGTTGGGTGAAGGGGGCTCCCACTGAAACATTGCCCTCCATCAGCCACCAGCGAAGATCAGACAGAAGGAGCGGTGGTATTGGGATCCTGTCCAAGTGAGACCCAGTCTCCTGATTGCAAATGGCTGCAGGTGGAGCAGAAGGCGCCTCATCTTGAGACGGGCGTGCTGTACAGTCAGCACGCAGGAAGCCATCAGGCCCAAAATGTGCTGGAACCACCATGCCAAGGTGGTCGGGTTGGTCAGAAAGTGCCCCACTTCCTTGCGGCGGCACATAAGCCTCTCGGGCATGGGGAACACCTACTGAATGGTAGTGTTCCAATGCACCCCTAGGAAGACCAGTACTAAAGACGGGCATAACTGCAATTTCCTCTGGTTGAGGGAAAACCCCAGCTGATGAAGGGTATCCGTCAATGTCTGGCAGGAGTGCACCACACCCCTGCCCTCACCAACCAGTCATCCAGATAAGGGCATAGATGATGGCGCTCCAAGCAGAGAAGGCCTGCCACTGCATTCATCAACTTCATGAAGACACAAGGGGCCGAGTTCAGGCCGAAAGGCAGAACTTTGTACTGGAAGTGGTACGACATAATATTGAACTGCAGAAACATCCGATGTGGTTGATATATGGGTACACGTAGGTACGCATCCTTGAGGTCCAGGGAACACATCCAGTCCCCTGCACACACAGACTCTGCTATGTGAGCAGGCGTAATCATCTTTAAGCATTCAGCGATAAAGACAGATTTAGAAATGACATGTCCAGGACTACCCTCAGCCCAGCCTGGTTTTTCTTGGGTACTGCAATAATCCTGGAATAGTAACCGAAGCCCCGGTTTACAAGAGGAACCGGTTCTGTCGCCTGCATCTCCAAGAGCGAAAGGACCTCCCGTAAAAGATCTGGGGAACCGATCTGACGAAGAAAAGGAGAGGATGGTAGACGCAAAGGAAGAGGAAGACTGAAGCCATATCCGTAGTCTCCACGGGTTGATGAAAATATGCTTCCAGGTGTCCTGGAACAGAGCCAACAGGCCCCCCACAGGTGAGCTGTGTTCCCTGACCTTGACATCACTGCTTCTTGGCATCAGAGGTGAGGGCATAGGAGGGGGAGTGAAAAAACCTGTGCAACGTCCTCTGCTGCTTCCTTCTGTTGTCGCTAGGTGACCTGTGAGGCCTCCGTGTACCCATGGTCTCTGAACCCCTTGAAGCCAGAGAAAGCTCTGGGTTTGGACTTGGTCCTATCCTAGGATTGAGGGAAGGATTTATGACCTGGTTTCGTCAGGATGGCCAGGGACTTGGCGGTTTGAGTGGAGGTTTTCTTCTTCGTTAATTCGTCATCAGTGGACGAATGAAAAAGGTCAGAGCCCTCAAAGGGCAGATGCAGTATTCGCTCCTGCACATCAGATGAAAACGTTGCAGCTTCCTTCTCATCTCAACCCCAAGGCACAGCCCTCTGCTGGCTGCATCGATGTGGGTGACCGAAGATTCCATGAGGTCCTGCGCAATGGCCCGGGCAGGCTTGCTTGTCAGAAGGGAGGTCAGGCAGAAATTCCCTGAGCTCCCACCACAGCTTCTGGTTAGCCACAGCCAAGAGGGCATCCGTGTTGGCCTGCCGCAGATGCAGCCCTGAGATGGAGTAACAGCGCTTTCCCAAGGACTCAAGTACCTTGTCCACCTTGGAGAGGCCACTGGAGGCGGCTCCCGTGGAGGAAGATGATGAAGACAATGGTTTCTAACACCCTGAGGCCACAGCCACTGCAGAGGAATGGGTTGCGGGTGGGAGGCCATGAGGATTGGCTCCCCGTCCGTCAATCTAAACCTGCTGTCCAACTTCTTGTTCATCTGGGCGTTAGCCCTGGGCTTCTCCCAGACCTTCCACACCACCTGCAGGTCCTCCTTCTGTAGGGGAAGGCCAGACCGGATCGTGGTGCATTTACCCAAGTCCTCTGCTAGCACTCCTGACTCCTGGGGGGCTTCTTCAGGAGTAGGGAGCCCCAAAACCTCTGGCAAGCACTGAAGACGGTCAGGAAAGGACTTAATGGATGCTGAGGGTTCATCGTCCTGGGTGTCATCATCATTGTTGCCATCGTCCCCCCACACCACTTTTTTACAGCTCGAGGGGAATCTGGGTCCTGGGACAGAGGTGCCAGCGAAGTGCCCCTAGGCCCAAAACCACAGACAGGTCCAACGGCAGTTGAGGGGAAGGAATTGGTGGTACAGAAGGAGGTGGGGGGTCAGAACAACCGGTGGGGCCTAAACCGGAGGAGGGGCGGGGAGCGCAGGAGGAACGGGAGGAGTGCCCAGAGGAGGGGGCCGAGGCAGTGCCACCTGGAGGATGACCTCCTTCAGTGTCCTTCTGCAGCCCCTTCATCGCAGGGGAGCGCATGAGAAGGAGGAAGCACTCGAAGAAGCGATCCTCGCAAGCCATCTATTCCTAGGAGCCCGGCCCTCCGAAGCACTGGGCGCCGCTCCTGGTCAAAGCGCTGTGGCGCCTGGTGCATGTAGCCGCATGGCTGTGATGGGTAGATGTAGCCCGGAGGGGACCAAAAACCTGCTCCGTAGGATCTATTGCTGCTTTCCGAGGGAAGGAGGCTGGGATCATAGTGCAAAGCCCATTAGATGGGCGAAAGCACTGGTGGGCTTTGAGCTGGATCCAAGATGGCCGCCTGCCTGACAGGCTCAGCCACGTGCTGCTCCGTCATTTTGAAGCATTGTGCCATGCCCTGGGTGGCTGAGTGCGAAGGCTCTGAGTCAAGGGAGGCCTCAGACACAAGAGAATACAGCTTGGGTCTTGCACCTAAAGCAGAGGTGTCGACCTCAGAGATCTATCTGGTAGGCGCATAGCCCTCAGTCAGCCAGCCGGTAGTCATAACGCCCTGATTCACGACCTCAGAGCGCGTACCGGTAGGCTGGGAGCCCTCTGCACCTATGCCGGCAGCTATGCTAGATCTAGACGAGGACAGACTCTTGGAGGTGGCACCAGATGATCCCTTACCCCATGTGGAAGAAGAAGAGGTCGAGCCTGATCGTCCTTCTGAGGACTGCCTGGTAGGGGTCCTGAGCCCCTTGGCTTGGGAGCCAGTAGCCTGGAAGACCTCAGGTCTGCCCCTGCACTGCCCAGAAGAGCCCCGGGGTCCATTGACTTGGGAGCTGGTAGCCTTAGAAGCCTCGGGCCTGCCAGAACTTGATTCCGAGGAACCCCATTCCGTGGGAACCCCGGGGAAGGAGTTGCCGTGCTGTGGAGCTGTGCGGAACAGAGGGCCTACCTTGTCTTGACGAGAGGTCCTGGAGAGGAAGTCCTTAAGGTGGGGCGGAGGAGAAGTGTGGAAGATCTCCCTCCACTGTGACAAATGATTCTTCAATGCCCTGTGACGAAAGATCAGTCCCAGCGGTGGTTAGGCCCCAAATAATCAAGACAGAATGCATGGGGGTTAGAGGCCAGTAACAAACAGTCTCATGTGGCACACCTCCTGAAGCCTCCTGCGGTCAACATGCACTGGGGGAGGCGAGGCACCGAAGGGAAGTGAAATAAGAATTGAAAAAACAGACGGGAAGCAAGCGGAAAGCTAAACAAGTCTTACCGGTGGCTGCCAGGTCCGACACCGTCGTGCGTAAAAGGGGACTAAGGTGAGGTGCCGGAGGCAGGGCTTCAGTGGGACGTTCCCACGCCCAAGGGCGCGCCCCTGCACCCTATACTAAATTTAAAGGGGAAGCTCAATTTCTCGCTGCCAAAGGTTCTGGTACCGTCATCATGTTGGGGGACACCCACAAGGATGGAGGAAAGGAGGCGGCACGTATGAGTATAATAATGATAATATTAATTAATAAAAGAGCAGGTGTGTCGTTAGTGGGAAAGCTGAAGCAGCAGATGACAAACCTTTGGTGTTTATGGGTGCAGGTTGAAAGTTCTCAGTTCCTGTGTGTTGGTGTGCTTCTATGGGATTAGTAGAGTTCTTTGGAAGTAGATTAACCTGAGGGAAGAGCCCACACACTTAAAAGGATAATGAATGCTTAGGGCAGAAATTTCCCCTTAATGTTGTAGAGTGCGATAGTGCTGAAGAGAGGTTTCTTATTCATGCCTCAGTGGAGTTTGTGTGTATTGGCGAGTCCTGTGAAGCCCTTGTGAGGGGAGTGTTTGAGTGTGGTGTATGGTGGAAAGGTGAGGTTTCAAAAGACGGTTGGTTGGTTAGGGGGTAGACAGACATAAGCATAAGGGCCCTCTGGAGGCAAGATAGTATGTACTTGTTAAGGCAGCTCATTGGATGTTTTTGTTGGTAATTGTTGGGTTCTCGTTTGGTTGCATGGTGTCCAACCCGTACAGATTTCAATTTGGTATGTCAGTCGGTGGGGGATCATGGTGGTTTCTATTATGTTGAAGTTGCCTTCGGTGGGAGCAGAGGGATATTAGTCAGTCTATTATTTGTTGTCTTTATACTTTGAATGCACTAGTTATGTCATTGTCTGCTTTGTCCCTTAGCATGTGCCAAATCGAGAAAAGTGTGGATTCTGTTCCTCCGGTTGTCTTGAATCCGTGTTAGGATTCATGGAGCAGAGGTAGCTTTGAAGGCAAGCGGGGCCATCTATTTTTTGATGGCAGTGAGGAGAAGGCATAGGAAGGCAGTTGGAAAACCTGGATGTTTGGTTATATTTTGCTTATGATTGTAAAAAGCAATTCTTTAAAAAAAAAACTATAATTTTCAAATGTACAGTAAATGCCATGTAGCATCCTCCAATGTTGTTCCCATTAAAACACAATACAACTCAAAATCTTGGCGAGAACAACATTACAACCACAAACACCAATGAATTGGTGAAATATATAACAAGTTAAGTGGCATATATGTTCAAACATGATAGGCAGAGAACAATTATAAAATTACTTCCAAGGATATGACGAACAAACACTAAACAAACATACACAAATCAAATATACGCAACCAGATACTAGGACCCCGATGCTGTAGGGTCCATCAACTGATTCAGAGCTATCCATACAAATCATTGAAAGATAACCACAAAACTTCATATAAACCAAATTCCTCTCTTCGTTTATACATTACTTTCTCATAGTTGGGTAGTAGTACACGCAAATCATTTAACCAAGCACCAACTTAAATGTTTTCCCTGGTTTTCCACACCTTTAAGATTTGTATTCAAGCTACCACTAATGCTCTAACAATCCACATTTCCATACCATATTTGGTTCCCACATTGTATCCTCCTAAGAAGAGTATTATGCGCTCAGGACGCCTAGGAATACTCATGTTCGCCACCAGAGCTATCCGATCTAGAACATCTATCCAAAATACACACACTTTGGAACAGTCCCATAGCATATGCAACAATGTCTCTCTCTCCTTCCGAAATCTCCAAACATCGGTCATTGCCCATAAGACCCATTGAATACATTCTGTCTGGGGTCCAATATAATTTGCCCCAAATATTCTGCCGTATAAATCGCAAATTAAGATCCAATTTCATTAGGACTTTCCTAGTCGCCCTGTCCCGTTTTTCCTGGGGTATCTCCTAACCCAATTTTGTAGACCATTTTAAGCACAGACGATCCCACCCATCAAAAATCTCAATCCCAACAGGCATAGGTTTAAGAAAGGTTGACACCATTCGGAGGGCACAATCAAAGATCTTACATAACTTCGGTCCATCAGCTAGAGGGGTGTTTGTCAAAAGGACTGTTTGCGATAAGAAAGCAGAAAGCAGTCGATGATGGTATTGAATAAGCTGTAGGTGTCCCTTCTGTAGGTGGGTGGCGTGGTGTTGGTAATTTCCTGTCAAGGTGGCCATAGATCTGTTACATTTTGTTGCTGAAGTGTGTCACAATGGAATCTTGCGTGTGTATGGGAGTAGTATTGCAGGGTGGGGGTGGTTCTATTAATGGGGCATTTTAAAGACTTCCTGCTAACCATGTTCCATGGAGTTGAAACAATGTAGTTAGAAGGATTTTGTTGCTTTGATTATTTCTGCTTTTTAGTGTTCCGCTAGAGGATGGAAGGTTAATTTGCCTGGTAAATTGCTTCTTCTCCACATTTTCCCCAAGCTACTTTTCTTTAATGTGGAGTGAACCATTTGGGGGATCTGCTCTTTTACGAGGTTCTGAATGTTTTTTTGGAGAAGCGGTGTTCAGGGTACTGCTTATCCAGTTTTGAATGTAGCTGGCTAGGTCATCAGGTATTCTAGTCGGAGTATTGGATGAAATGTTTTTTTTGTGTGCCTTTGAGCCTTTTCACCAGCAAGTCCACTTGGATTTATTTTCACGGTCTGGTTAACATTGTCGTCTGGAGGGTTTCCCTAGTGTTGGTGCTTTGGTGAAAATGTTGAATGGGAGAGAGGGGTGACCTCCCTCCCACCCATCACATTGCAGAAGGTGCTAGCTAACGTGTGTAGGTCCTTCAACCAATAGTTTGAGGTGACAGGCACTAAGGGTTGCGAGGAGACACTTTGTAGCCACACTGTCTTCCTTCTCGACTTACATGCTGAAGTCTCCCAGCATGGAGAGGTTTCATAGGTCTAAGGAGAAGGAGTGGGTATGGGGGGGTTTAGTAAACATTTTCAGCATGTTGCCAGCAAAGGAAGGGTTGTAAGGCAGAAGTCTGTATATGAAGAGGAAGATAAGTGTTGACTTCTGTGAGATTAAGCAGAATAAGAGGTGTGATTCACAGTCTTGTATGTAATCACAGTTTGCTGTAACTTTGATGCAATCGTTGTGAATGAGTGCAATTCCTCCCCATCTCCTGGCTGTTCTGTTGGCAAATGCAAGTTTGCATTGTGCCAGAATGGGTTTGTGTATGAGGCGAGTGATTATCCAAGAGTCAGATTTCTGTTATGAAGAGTAGGTCTATTTTGCAAATGATCATGACCGTGATGTCATCAATGATATTTGTGATGTCATCATTGATGTCCTGGGTGTTAGTCTTAGCAGGGCACGGTGGTGGGCCGAGTTATGGTTGCTTAGCTTACCATAACTGGCGAATTTCAGGGGTTTTTAAATTTTACTCGTAACCATAATGTCCTTTTAACGTTTTTTGACTGAATTTCATAGGTTTTTATTAGTGCAACTTAACCATAACGTCCCTTTAACAACTTTTTTTACTGAATATATACATATCTCATTTTATTTGCTGGCACCATCTTAGCCATTGCTGACAGCTGTGTGACCACAGAAAAAACACAGATCTCAGGGGAGCAGAGTGGGGAGCAGAGCAGCTCTTTTTGTTGTTGTTGCAAAAGTAGCCATTGAAAAAAAGGAATTGTACACTGTTCATGTGTAATGATCACTTCCAGTATACATTTTAGTCATAATACAAACATCTTTGAACTACTGTGGAAAGCACAGTTTCAAAACCTAGAAACATCAAAATTATTTCTGATGAGGGTTATCATTCCTAGATGGATAGAGTGGTACACTCCTATCGTCCTCTTTCGAAATGCCTCTATGAGAAAGGGGAAGAGAACAAATAACACCAGTGAGGGTTCCATCCTGCTTTTCATAACATTAAAGAGCATTTTGGGAACTTATGAATGGCATAATAAAGACCCCGCCCTTTATATTTGATAAACATTTCTGTGAGGAAAGGTTTTTATCCTCAATCACAAAGGTCATAATGCATACTGGGCTCGGTTCTTATTTCATGTTTCACAACACCCTAATATTAAAATAGTGATAATATTGAACTATATATAGTCATTAGGTCTGCCTCACGAATTGAATGCAAGAGTAAAATGGCTCTGACATCTATTAATCCCTTCTGGTCCTCAGATCATTGAATGACAAAAAGGCACATTCTCAAAGCTTTCTTTGGTGCAAATGAGTTGTGCTTTATTCTGAAAGCACATTTGAATGCGCACCTCATGCATGTGCAAATTCAAATATCTTTTACCCCCATTTGTTAATTTGTGCAAATCAGGGGTCATTGCTGCATATTTTAAATCGCATCACGTACAAAAATGGACTATTAAACACTAATGGTGTTGGCCTCTCCATACGTTCCAAACAGGTGCAGGAGAAGGTCTTTGATTTCTACCCATTTCAAATCACATCCATACGTTCTAAAGCAGGCAGAGTGGTGCAATGGCGCATCTCCTGCTAGTTCAGGGCTAGCAACCACCTGCAACCTTCAGCGTCACCTCCACCAGCCCTTCCTCATACAAGAGTTTCCACTGGTGTTTCAGGTATGGTTGGATCCACGGACAAGTCTTCAGATCTCAATGTACCTGAATCAGCTTGAACACAGTTGGAGCCGGTCAATATCCTGTTCTCCTTCCTCCCTTTGGAGATGCTTATTAAGTCTGTCAGTGACAAGTTGCAGGACAGAGATAAATTGGTGTGTGGGCCTTGCCTGCAGCTTCCCCCGGAACCAAGTCTTGCACTCTGAGGTGATTGGATCGTTTCCAAATCTACCTCGTACAATAAAATGGAAACTTGGGTTAGGTTCCAGGTGAGCCAACCTGGATCCCAACCTATATGCCGGTTCATAAGATAATAATAATAATTTGCATTTATATAGTGCTACAAAACCTCAGGCATCTGAGCACTGCTTATATTACCCATGGTGTGTGGTGTTCATTTATTGACCTCGGAAGGATGAAAGGCTGAGTTTGGCCCTGCCGAGATTCAAAACTGGATCAGCAGGCTCTGCACAGATGTCAGAGCGAACGCTCTACTGGCTGTGCTATCAGACCGGCTAATAATGATGTTGAGAGTTACAGAAACTGTGAATAGTCCCAGCAAAGGCTCAGCAAATAAAGGGCCTCATGGATCCAGCTCATGGTTTTCCCATTAGGCAGGGTGGCACACAGACGGGCACGAGCCACATTGTGGCTCCAGCGGAAGATGAAACAGTGCAAGTGGCCTGACCCACGGCAACTTGTCTGTGGCACTAGAAGCATGGTCTAAAATTAGAACGGCGTCCGGCTGGGTGCCTTTGATAAAAGGAAAGAGGAGGCGAGGCAGCAAAATTAAATGAAAGCCAAAAAGCTATATCAGGCTGAGGAAGAAGAGCAATAATAGGAAACCCGCAAGTCAGAGACACCAATCGGTGAAGAAAAGGGAATTAGTGAGGGTGCAAACCTTGCCAAAGTGACGGGGGTGTGATGGTGATGGGCTGCCCCAAGCTTTCATAAAAGGTATGAGGAAGAGGTTCTGAACCCGCTACTTAACAGCAGGGTGCGAGGAAAAGAGGCCAGAAATATGTATTACCTAGGTTTATGTTTGGTTCTTTAGGAAGAGGGAAACGACAATACATATGGACGTTAATGATAATGATTTGTTATTTATATAGCGCCTTAAGCCAAAGTGCTTTACAGAGAACATATTTACATACATTTATCATCCCAACCGAAGATGGACGTTACATTGACGATATAATGATACCGGGTGATAGAGCACAATATAATATTGTTTCTGATGGGTAGGAGATCGCAGGGCCTCATTACGAGTTTGGTGGTAATTCGGCAGTAAATCCACTGAATTACAGGCAAACTCAATTACCGTTAATACCACTTGGCTATTACAAGTGGTGGTAACTTCCCATTTTTGGCGTCAGTGGGACTCCATAGGGATTTTTGGCAGATTTACTGCACAGTAAATCCATCTATTTTTGGAGATAAAGTTGCGAATGTAGAGCTCCAGCCTGTTGCTGAAGGTAAATCTTCCACTTCAACTGCAAATTCATAAATCGCTAGGGTAAAAGGTAAAACGGAGGTTATTCTGTTGCTGCCAAAAAAGTGGTAGTAACGGAATTACCAGGCGCCCCCCCCCCCCCCCCCCCCCGCACTGCCAAACTTTGAATGAGGAACAAAGTCTGGTCTTTAACTGATTGACATTGCTGGATAGATTTACCTACTGGATGAAAATGTAGCAACACGCCTGAAACTAAAATATAACAGCTCGTATGTGCTTAGAAGTGGATGAAATCCAGATAGGAGCACTGTATAAACATGAAAATATATTATGACTCGAATGTATGAAATCTAAAAATGACAAAAGAAGGACTAATGAAGAGAAAAACACATTTTAAAGAACCCCTACACTTTTCCCAGAGGCGTTGCTAGGGGAGGGGGCTAAGGGGGCTATAGCCCCTGATCTTTTGGTTGTAGCCCTGGATAGAATCTCAGGAGCTACAGCCGAAAGACTAGCTAGCCCCCAGTCCCAACAGTTCCTACATCAGCGTAGCCCCGGGTCTTTTCCAGACCTAGCAACTCCCCTGACTGTTCCTATAAATGAAATAATACGGGTGAACAGGTTTGAGAAGAAAGCACTCTGAAGAATGCATGGTTCATTTGAACTGCTTTGAGTTGTCACAAGTACTAGGTAGCTCCATTTATAATGCACATGGACTGATTTATTGATGATGCGAATGCCGCGATTCACGGATCCCTCCTCTTGTGTAATGTGAGCCCGCCTGGGCCTCTTCTGCCCCCATGAAAGTCCAGGGACATTACTTGCATTTAGCCGGAGCTCGGGGTCTTGGCTCCGAGGTGAACTCGGCTAATATAAACGCATCTGGGTCCGGGCAGGTCGATACTAACCGAGCACAGAGTGTCCTTGCGCGCGTTACCTCGTATTTCAGAGGCACTGGTGGTCTGCGCAGAGTACGGGGTGGGGCAGGGACTCCCCCAGCTGCCGATGTGTGTGCGGCGCGGCAGGGAGGCGGCCTTCTCCGGCGTTAGCAGGACGCCATGTTAGAAAAGGCGGCATCTGACATCTGCTTGGCTACTATCGCAGGAACCAGACACACAGACAGGGCTTCCTGCCGCATCTAGGCGTGACTTCTTGAGAATCCCTTATGTGGGGCACGTTATGAGTCTGGTGGTACTGTAAACATGTGTTCATTTAAATACCGCACGTGTTTGAAGTACCGCCTAGTTATGACTAGGTGATTGCATTGCATATTTACGACACGGGGACATACACGTTTTTAAAATACTGCATGGCGGCAATATGGGGATTTACCCCCATGCAGTACTTAGTATGTTCCCGGCGCAATGAATAACCCAGGCTATCACATTTCAAAATTGGAAAACATTTTAAAAATATGCTGCCTCCGAGTGCCGTGACCTTATAAAGGAAAACGGCCTCCGACCCTGTGCCCCTATTTGGTCACGTGACTCCTCAGGGACTTGCAATATCCTTATAACGTGCAGTATGAGGAACTTTGTTCCATATATAACCGCTACTGCTGTCACTTCTATTGGCCACAAGTGTGTGCTGCCAATTCTGTTTGGTGAGCAAAGTGATTGGAGTGGAAATATTCCTTATGGTGAGTTCCTGATCTACTTGATACATTGTTACAGATTCATGGTAATATTTCGCAAAGCACCTGTGCAGTTAGGGGTGCAGCACTTGCCCTGTTTCAGAAGAAACATCGCAGCTGAAAAATGTGAAGAATCGTGCGCAGGCTGGCCTTTTAATATATGATATGGCATTTATAACATGCCTGTACACGTGTGTTTCTAGGTGCCATAAAACAAGGGAGGGAAGACAGAAGGAAGACAAGACAAACAATCCTACTAGGCCTTGTGTCATTTGGATTGTGTAAGTGCGACAAGAAGTGCAGGGGGGAAGGGAGAGGGGGAAGGGCAAGGGAGAGGGTAGGGGAAGTGTGATCAGGGCAGGTAGGTAGGCTCTGAGTAAGTTCAGAAGAGGGCCGGGCGGCTCTGAGAAGTGCAAGGAGGCAGGGGGGCTGAAGGGTTACAGTTACAGCCTCTAAGTGTGTGGTAGGCCCGGAAGCAGTGCAAGAGTGACTGATCAAGAAAGCGCCTGTTACCCAGTGAGACTCTGAGGGTACAAGGCAAAACAGTAGGCGCAGCAGACAGTCAAGTTACAAAGGAAGGGAGTGAGAGAAGGCAGAGGAGAAAAGGAGGGTCTTCGGCTGCTTCTGGAAATTCAGGTGGTCCGGCTCAAGTCTGAGAGAGGCAGGGAGGCCGTTCCAGAGGGAGGCACCTGCAGAGGAGAGAGATCTAGCGTGCCCAATCTCTGTTTGGAGAAGCGCCTGTCTATCAGAGAGCTAGAGGTAGCTGAGCAAAGGGCTTGAGAAGGAAGGTATTTCGGAAGAGAGAGTTGGATGTAGTGCAGGCCCCGGCCCCAATAAGCCATGTGGACAATGCAGAGGGTCTTGTACTTGATCCTGGCAACCACCGGGAACCAGTGGAGAGATTTCAGGGCTGGAGAGATGCAGCCCCTGGGCTTGAGGGCAAGGATAAGTCTTGCACCACTATTCTGAATTAGTTGTAGGGGTGAAGAGTAGAGGTACGTAGATTGAGAAAGAGGCTTTTGCAGCAGTCCAGCCTGGAATTGCAATCCCATGTGGCATTACCGTTAAAGTGCTGCAGTTACCTGTGTTGACCAGAGGTGGTAAAAATATGAACATCTTCAGGAGAAACCTGATGTACACATTTATTGCCCTACTTGCCTGAGACAACCATCTTTGTGGCTGGCTCATACAAGGCCTTAGAACTGTTGAAATCCATCGCATGCAGAAGCAGGACTGTGTTTGGAGGCGCCAACTCAGTAGTTCTTCCAATATTTTTTCTCCTCCTTTCTGCACCGGTGTTTAATTTTTAGTTTTAATGTATGCTTACAAACTTTGTTTTTAACTTTTCCATCGCACAAGGGCAAAATCTAAACCTTACTCCTACTTATGGGCAATTGATAAAAGAGGAGAATTGCATTTGCGATGCCATTTATAGATGCAGTTCTGCCCGAATTAAAAATGGGCATTAATTCATGTGCTGGATTGGGGTTGTTCCCAGGGCTAGCCACATTTAATCCCTGATTGACATCACTGATGGACGGCCATGCAGTGCTCTTCCTCTGCTTCTAGCCCACCACAGCAATAGCCAGGGACAGAGGAGCGGGCAAGGCAGACATGGGTCGTTTTAGACCCATATCCACATTTATGTGTCAGAATAGAAATTATGAAACACACAATGACTATTTCTACTCATATTGTACATTTCCACCCCCAAAATAGTAAGGCAATTATAAACACATTTATAGGGAGAGGGCATATCACCTGAAATGCCCATCTCTTAATCATATAGAACTGGACTGGCCCCACCTCTCCACCCACATGGGTGCACAGGGACAATGCTTATCTTGCTGGCGGCTGCATTCTTACATCTAGGTATGCATCGAGGTAGGTGCAGTGTAAGCCCTGCCCTCCGACTGCACACACATCTCCTTTGTGAATACAGGCCATTGCGTGCATCTCGCAGCTTGCTCAGGCAACCAGCTTTCTCCATGAATTATCCCAACAGATTCCAGATGTGGGCATCATTTCAGTCTGCTACCTGAGTAGCACCTGAGTAAAATAAAATGCACTGGGCAGAAAAGATGTGCATGGCAGGAACAGGACCCCACAGCACAAAGTACTTCTTCGCCACTACCTCTGCATTTGGCAATCACCCTTCTGGTGTGATTCAAGTGGCAGCAGCTGAGTCTGGTCCCTTTAGGACCTTCCTGGAGATCATGTTATTTTCAATGGCATTTGCACTAGTTTTGGTCTGTATTTTCTTTGTAATAGGTAATAACAGTAGTAATGAATTACAGCTGGTGGTGACGTTTTACTGTTAAGTGGAATGTGACACTGCGTGGTATGGAATAATTCTTACCCTCAAGCACTCCTCTGTGCACCCCCTTCTAAGAAGCCTTCTGCCGATCCTTTCTCTCCGGCTAACTATCGCCGGATCTCCAAACATTTGGAAAAGCTGGCCATCTCCCAGCTTAATCTTCACACTGAATCTGTTGGTTGTCTCCACGACCACCAGTCTGGCTCCAGAGCTGCCAGAAGCACGGAAACTGCTCTCCTGAACACCCGTGAAGACCTGCTCCGGAATCTTGACTCTAATCTTCCTTCTGTCCTCATTCGTCTCAATGCCTCTTCTGCCTTTGATAGATCAACCATGCCATTATGCTCAAGCACCTCCGTTATAACCTGGTTATCACTGATCATGCCCTGGCCTTGCTGACCTCCTTTCTCACTGATCGACCCTCTAAGGTCCAACTGGGGTCTGTCCTCTCTTATATCTCTCTCTCTCTACTTGTGGTGTCCCTCAGGGGTCTACCCTTTCTCCCTGGTTCTTCAACCACTACCTGGCACCTCTTGCCCACCGCATCGCCACATTCGGCTCCTACTTTCAGTGTTATGCGGATGACACCCAGCTCTCTTTCAGGCTTCCCTCAGCTGCTGCTTCTCCTTCTCTCATACCAGACAGTCTGGTCACTATTCAGGAATGGTGCGCCGCCAATGATCTCTGCCTTAATGCCAGCAAGACAGAGATCCTCCTCATCGGAACACCAGCTCCCTCCTTTCCTCTCTCTCTCTCTCTGGCCGCCCACTCTGGGCCCTCTTCCTGCGCCTACCTGTGAGGCTAAGAATCTTCGACTCCACCCTCTCCTTACATCTCTGACATGTCTAAGAAGTAAAACTATCAGCTGCACCTCCTCAGATGTATTCTTCCTTTCCTCACTTTTCCCCAGAACCTCACTGTCTCCAGAGCTCTGGTCCTCTCTAGGTGGACTACTGCCACAGCCTCTTTCTAAATCTTCGTGCTTCTACTCTCCAACCTCTACAACGTATCCAGAACAGGACTGTGAGACTTGTCCTTGGCCTCAAGCCCAGGGATCCTATCTCTGCAGCTCTGAAATCTCTTCACTGGCTCCCTGTGGCGGCAAGGATCAAGTTCAAGACCCTTTGCATCGTCCATAAGGCTTTCTGGTGCCTGGGACCACACTACCGCCAACTCACACTTCCTAAACATCTCCCTTCTAGAGCTCTTTGCTCATCCTCCTCCAACTCTCTAAGGGTCAGGCGCTTTTTCAAGCAGAGAGTTCAGGGCAGATCTCTCTCTTCGGCTGATGCCTCCGTCTGGAACAGCCTCCCTGCCTCTCTCAAACTTGAGCAGAAACACCTCTGGTTCCAGGAGCAACTCAAGACCTTCCTTTTCGCTTCCACTTTCTCCCTTCCTCTCCTCTGCTGATGCCCCGAATGCCACAGGCACTGGTCACCTGGCTACCCTCTGAACTTGGGCCCAGGCTCCTGATGTCCAGTTGCCTTTGCACTGCCTCCTGGCTCCCCCAGCACTTGTGGCCTGTATCTGGAACCCTACAGACCCCCCGCTCTGCACTTATTAGCCACTCGCTGGCTGCACATATTGAGTTACCTGCACTCCACCACACCCCCCTCGACGCTTCCTCCCTTCCTCTTCCCTGCACTTGCGCGATCTGAATCACCCAAGGCCTAGTAAGATCATTGTTTTGTCCTCCCTCTGTTTCCCCCTCCTTGTCTTGTCATGCCTAGAAACACTTGTGAACAGGCGCGTTATTAATGCCATGTTATAAAATATCATACATCTAGTTAGGAACCTGTAATTGTGCTAGGGGAGATGGGTAGGAACACGTGGGTTGACTGGAAAGTGTGTTCGTCAGGGGGGATAATGGGATGGGTGGGTTTGGTGTAATGTACCTTACTGGATATGAAGAAGGTGCTCCTTGAAGAGGTGGGTCCTGGTTTCTAAATTGCACAAGGGTTGTGGTGAGTCTGATTCTGATGGGTTTGGGGTTACACAGCCTGTGCGCTTAGACCGAGCAAGATTGTTCCTTGGCCCCCTCCCCTCTGCATATTTCACTCTGGATTTAACCTACAGTCATAAGAAAGACAATGGCAAAGGAGAAGTGGAAATGGAAGGAGAGGCTTGAGGCGCTCTCTCCATGCCCCTCGACTTCCAAAATAAACAACAGAAGTTAGTCAATGGCTCTCCAAAGTAGTTTGGGCAGTTGTACCAACAATATGGTGCTGGGCATATTCACCGCTTCTCTTGAAAAAATCATGGGGTGGCCTTCAAGTTATGATGACCCATACAGTACAGGGTCTGTACTTTTAGGGGACATCAATAGCTTTTCTTTGCGGACAAAGCTGGTGTTAGTAGTGGGGTGAAGGGCCAGTTACACCGCAATGTGAATCATCAAAGGAAGATTTTGTGTTCATCTTTCTAACACTTTAGTCCAACATGTCTAAAAAATAGATTCAGTTACAACGTAAACAATTTTTATCAACTGAAAACTACCACTTCACTTATCTAACTTACTGTAAGTTTATTTTTGTGTGTGAATGCTACTTAAAACAGTGTATAAAAATTATATTCAGATTGCAACAAATAATGAATAATAATAGGTGCAGTTATCCCACATGTATACTGCAGAAGAGAAATTAAGGACATCTTGAGTTGGCCCATTTTAGGAGTACGGTTTTATGCCAGTCCCAGCATTTAGGATCACATAACATTGCATTCTCGTATTTGCAGTCATCCTACATACATGAGGACAGAATGATACAAGTTAGGTAGTCCAAGAAGGATGACTTGACAAGACAATCAAGACCTACAAGGGCCTAAGACAGGTCTGCGTGTTGGTACTGTGTCTTTTTAATCTTTTTATATCTGATTTCAGTGAGGCCCTTTGTAAAACCAGATCCTTTCCTCAGAGCTTTGGGAACACCTCTGTTGCATACTTAGCTTACACCAACTACCTTGTTTCATTCAACTATACCTAAATCGGCTGCAACGCTCAATTGATGCTCTGTACACCTATTTGATTAATAACTCTTTGGAGGCTCATTCTCAGAAATTAAATGTGTTAACATTTTCATACACTAATTTTATGAAACCAAAGTTTCATCTGGTATCTGAAAGGAGCAAAACTCCAATTGCCGAAGCAATGAACCCACTTCAGCTTTTCAATAGGAATAAACAAGTGTCACACCATGATTTTTCAACGTCTTCATGGGAAAATAAAAGTCTTGATTATACAAGAAAAATATACATTTTAAATGTGGTTGTTTCTCCATTCTTCCAGTTTCCAGTGTTACAATCCCACGCACAATTTCCCTTGGTACAAACTGGAAGGATTGTTTTGGATATCGATTTTAAATCTTCCTGTTTTGCGCTTCTGTATCAGCCATTTGATATGAGCTGGGGTTATCTTCATTTGACTGCTTCGTGAATTGGAAATCTTGGCCCTTTTTATTATGTTTTTCAATCCTACTAAAAAATCCCTATTTTGTACTTTTGATTTAACTACAGACTACTGTATTTCGACAGAACTGTTGCCTTGGTATAAAACTGCTAGCAGAAATTAACTCCTCTATGTATATCTTATCTACTAGACCCCAACAAAAATAAAAAGAAATTGTACCTACTTGACTGGGGTAAAACACAAAATATTGTTTTGAAATATAAACTCTTTAACCAAATTGGCTTGACAGTAAATAATTTCGATTGTTTCCCTTTGTACTTTTCGAAATGTCCTTGTCATTTTATTAAACAATTTTTAACATTTTGTTTGAACCTTTTTCTAACTCACGAAATAATAGGAGCAAGATCCAAAATCACGTGAGAGGATCACTTTTGTAGGTTATGTCATGATCGTTACAAGACTGAAACTCTTAAACACATATTAATTGATTGTGGGAAGTTTCACTTTATAAGACTAATGTATTTCTCTGAATTTGTACACAACACTGAAACTCTATATACCATTAATTTTTGGTACAGAATTTTAGAAGGCAATCAAATATCCTCAATCATTGCAGTAGCTAGATTTTTAGGAATGATTCTTTACTAAAGTTTGATGTGTACTTCATTTTATACTGTTTAATTGCATGAATTTATTTGTTTGAAATTGTATGTGGACGTTTTAATAATAACAAGATCACATTATACATATATAAAAACATGTGTAGCTATATGGTTATAGTAGAAAAATAAAACCACAACTGCTGTACAAGAATACACAATGTTATGAGCTAAAAGCCAGAACTTGCAAAACATCACATCCTTCACCTAAGATAATTTGAAAACTTTGTTTTTGCATTGTTTGATAAATTTGCCAAAACCTTTAGCTGGTCATTCCTTAGTTTAGGTTCCCTTACTTTACACTATTGGGATAGTTAGGACTGATAGTTGGGTGACCACTGAGTCCACATCCTTGAGGTCATGCCACCGTCTCCTGGATTCCAACTTGGCTTGCTCTTGCTTGGCCATAGAAGGACTCGTCTGGTCTGTGGCCAGTGTCCACCGAGTGTCTGGGTTGCTCCTGCAACAAGTAATCTTCTCTCCCGGTTCAAATCTCCCAGGCTATCCAGGTTTTGCACCTGTTGCTCTCTTTTTTGAGTCCGTTGCTTTTAATCTTATTTGGCTGGGAACTCCCCAGCGGAATGCCATAGTCCATTGTCAGTCTTACCCGAGTACTCATCTTGCCTCCTTGGGGCCTCCTTGGGGCCTCCTCGTCCCAGTATCTTTCTCATGAGTATCCTGCATGACTCTGTGAATGTTCTTCTTCTTCGCAGTACCTTCATAGTACCAATCCTGTTTAGACTGAGTATTCATATTAAAGGCATCTAATGTTACAGGTAGAATAGAAGCAGTATCACAGTAGAACACAGTAGTACTGTCAGCCTGAACCTCAACAGATCTTAAGGGATTCATCGTTTTTAGGGAGCGCAGATTAGGGAGTTACATCATGGAACTGGAGTCCTTAGACCCATAGAGTGAGTCTCTCCCTGTGAGGTTCTCCTGCTTTTTACCACCCCTAAGGGGACTATCGGATGGTGGCCTCACCTCCCGAGCTTCACAGGGTAGGGCTCCCCTTTGGGGAGAAGCAACGGGATCCCATGAATCATCACACAGGATAGATTAAAAGGGACACATCTGAAACCCAGGTACATGCTGCCACCCCTTCCCAGTCGCCCAGTAATTGCGACCTTTACTTTTTGAGGCAGATACCCCTTTTCTGCGATCTCACTTCAGGCTCAGTCAAAGGTTGCTGCGGCATGCTGGAGGAAAGAGTCGGACAAAGGGGTGGTATGGTATGAAGACTTCTTTATTAAATGAATAGCGAAAAGGCCTAACTCTCCATTTTCTAAATGATTTCCCGTACCTAACTAAGGAAAACGTAGGTGTTCGTCATCAGGGTGGTTATCCAAATGAAGAATTCCTGTCCTCTGTCCAAAACTACCTAACTCGAGCCCTACTACTATATACACAAACAACATAAAGAACACCAGGAAAATGACTCCCTTCTACTGGTTCACTGGTATCCACCTTGACGATTGTGTTTAAAAAGTCTTAACTATAAGTTCATGTTCCATAAAGATATACAGTACCAGGAGAATGACTCCCTCCTCCTGGTCCAATAGTTAAGTGTCTTGACAATATCTTTGGCAACCGTTGATCTATTGTCTGAATCAACAAAACTGTACTGAGAGGCCAGAATAATAACTCCCTTCTTCTGGTTCACTTGACTTTTGATGACAATATTTCTTAACAGTTCTTATTAAGCTTTATTCTTCTCTCCAAGCTTTATTCAGAGTTAATTTACGTGTTCTTGCTTCGCTTTGCTTACTGTTACCATAAGTATTGTTTTGAAGGAGACTATGCCCAAGTCTTTGGTTATCTTTGCCCAAATCACAGAGACAAGGGAGATCACTCCCCAGGCTTTGGTAGGCTTAGCACCAACTACTGAGAGGAGGAGGATCACTTCCGAGATGTTGGTCAGCTTTGCAATAGTTAATGAGGCAAGGGAGATCACTCCCGATGCTTATTCCACTTTGCTTTCTCTTCCAAAAAATACGGTGAGGAGGGAGATCACTCCTGATGCTTTGGCTAGCTTTACATCAATTACTGAGATGAAGGAGATCACTCCCGATGCTTTGGTTGGCTTTTCAAGAATTACTGTGACACCAGAGATACCTCCCGATGCTTTGGCCAGCTCTACAACAATTACTGAGACAAGGGCTATCACTCCCATTTCATTTGTTATTCTCCCCTAAGCTCCTACTGGGTCTACCGTGGTTCTTGTTACTTCTTTCTTCCTGGGATCAGGTCGCTGGTTCTTCCTGGGACATTGGGGCTACTGTTCTGTGTTTGTCGCCACTCTTTCCTCGCTTCTCTCTACCCCGCTTCGGCTCTGCAGGGCCTGTGGTTCAACACCGGCATCAGCGCTGTTAAGGGATCTACCGGTCCACCTCGTTGAGGTTACGCTGCCTTTAACCGGATTATTACTTCTGCATTGGTTGGGCCGCCTCCTAGCTTCTGCGGCTTGCTCCAACCTTTCATCTAAGTCCTCTCGACTGAGGACTTGCTTAACCGTCCAGCATCTTGGTTTCTGGGTTTGAACCTCCTGTGCAGGTGCGTCTTCATGCTGGTTTCTCCCTGGTTTACCGGGTTCGCTTTCAGGCAGTCCTTTGTTTGTTTTTATGGTCGGGAGCTGGGTCCTCCCCAGCACAATGTCAAAGTCCCTGTTCTGCATCAATGAAGCACTCTTCAGGCCTCCTCTGGGCCACCTCTTCTCAGTACTTTGGTTATCACTTGAAAGAGTCGTTTGTATAACTCCAATAATCGTCTTCTGCACAGTATTTTGATAAGACAATGAATACGGTTTTATATGAGTAAAAGGAGGAGTGTCACAATAACATACCGTGGTACTGTTGGAGGCTTTCTTACAGATCATAGGGATTTCAGGGACTCAAAGCTATTAGGGTTATAGAGTTCCACAATGGAAAGGGAGACACCACCCCCATGAGGGAAATCCCTCTCTGTGAGGTCCTCTCGCTTTTTACCACCGTAGGGGGAATATCAGGTAGCAGCTTCACCCTCCCTGGCCTCACAGGGAAGGGCTCCCCCATTGGGAGAAGTGACGTTATCCCACAATTCGTCACATTGCACCTTAAAATCAAACCATCAACATGAAAAATATATAAGCTGGCACCTAAGCACAGAAGACTAGTTTAACTCTTGCCAGCCATTGTGAGGTGGTGCACAACTAAAGTTGCAAGGGGAGAATGTATAATCTGAACCTCCAAAAGTACAGACTGTGCAACCATCAAACCTGGTCTCACAGCCAGGTTGCCCCACTTGACTACTGTGATTGCTCGAGAGATCATTTTTAAAAAATGCTCATTTATATAGTACACAGCAATGGCTGAATTGTTGCCTATCTTGCTCCCTTACCCTTCATATATGAGCCATGGCTCTCTCCTAGCACAAAAATGAAATAAGTGATAGTACTTGAATGATTTTTGGGCGACTGGGTTTGCCTGGGGCATTGTCTTTAACTTCTTAGGGGGACTGCCAGCATGATTTCTTTTACTCTCCCCAGTGACTAGTGGCTTTGGGTGTGGGGTTGCCCTCAAGTTCCTAGTTTTTGAATGGAGCAGTGATGATGATTGCCTAGACCTGAGGCTTGCAACATGCGAAACAAATTTGTAGGGGAATGCAGAGTAAAACCATTAAATGATGAATGGAAGGCTTTGACATAATCAGAACTTCTAACACTGATTGAGACAGTAGTCTTTTCCGTCATTTTGTATTCTTTTTGTACCATTACAGACATATGCAAAACAATATTGACCCTGCCACCAAAAGGAGAAGTCCATTCTGAACCGCCAACCCTCATGCCCTCTGCACAAGAACCCAAGCAACCTCACCCATGTGTCTGCCCTGTGGTCTAGCAGTTTGCTCGCATTGGTGGCAGGACCAAGACACATTTGCGCACAGGGGTATGGAAAGCCCCCACTAGCAATGCCAGAGGTTATGAGGGATTCATCGCTTTTTTGGTTTTAGATTGTCTGGCTAACAAAGAGACTGGAAGCTCAGATGTGGATGCCTTGCTTACTACACCTAGGGAATGAAGCTGCGCCTTACTGATTAGTTCCAGCACAGCAAGTCATGTCTGGGGTTTCTTCTCTTCCTGTGCAGAGGGGAAATGGCCCAGAAGTTCTGATTGGGATGCAGCCTTTAGCAGCTGGACACCAACTGATTTGCAAATGGTTTGTCCCCTGGCTGCAATATTTATAGTATGGAAGTTTGCTAAATTAATTGATTAATTCAAAACTTTGCATCTATCAATGCTTGTAGTTTTGTGAAAAAGCAGGGTTTGATTAAATAAACAAAGGATAGCCAGAGCGTTGCCAGCAGAGTGTGATGACATGCTAAGATTTGTGTAATAATGTAGGATCCTTAGGCTCACAGGTAGGTTCCAGCAGTTACTTTTTATGTAACTTAATGATGATGATAATGATGCGTTATTTATATAGTGCCTTAATCCAAAGCGCTTTACAGAGCACATATTTACATACAATATCACCCAACCGAAATTGGTACTCATTTATTGACCTCGGAAGGATGAAAGGCTGAGTTGGCCTTGCCGGGATTCAAACCTGCGACCTGCAGATCACGCACAGATCGCAGCAGCGAGTGCTTAACCCGCTAAGTATCCTTAAACACCGACTTGTGGCCAGTGAAATAAATGTAGGATCCTTAGGCTCACAGGTAGGTTGCAGCAGTTACTTTATTAAGGATACTGAGCTGTCCGGGAGGAGCTCAGGGTTAACATGCTCGCCTCAGACGACACGGAGCAACACAGGGTCAATCCCCAGTTCCCCGCTTACAAACCTCTGGGTATTAAGCGCGTTCTAAATAACCTATCATATCATACATAAAGATAGCTAGGAAGGTAGGAACATCAAAAGGGCCACTTTCTTCCTGCACTGCATGCCGCAGTGCCCCTCCTGCTGGCTTTCTTCCACACACAGTCTGCCGGCCCTCAAGGGACACATTTCTATGCCACTGCATAACCAACTCACACCACGGTTATTTCTCTTCAGCCCCATTCCCCTTAGGGCCTTGATACAGGTCACAATACCATTTCTTTTGACAAAGTCTTGCCCTGGTGATTCTGGTCACTTGTGCTTTGCCGGTTTGGGGCCTCCTCCAACTCTTTTCTCTTCTTGGCTCAGGACTACAGCTTTTTGCCCAGGATCTTCTACCCTTGGCTCTGTCTGTACCTCCTCTTATTAGCTCAGGACCACCAACAAGGCCACACCTCTAACCCTTCCTCTCAGCACTAGGTGATCTAGTGGGGCAGGAGCTTCCCCATAATCCTTTGCTTACGGCTGCAGCTGTCTCTATACTTTGCCCTCGGCTTAAATGTTCTTCAGCCCCTTCTTTTACCATTTGGAGTGCCTTCAACTCCCCCTCTTCTTTGGTCTGGGTGATGGGACTTACTTGTGGGGGCAGTGGTTCCTCCCTCTTCTTTACTGAACCCCCCGCAGCAGACTGGTCACCTTAAACTTCTCTCTTTTGCCACACATGTCAGTTTCTTGTCTTACTGAAGACAAACTCATCGCAGGTGTAATAATGTGGGATCCTTAGAGCCTCATCACGACTTTGGCGGTAACCCTTAAATCCGGTGGTTGCGCTATTACCGCCGGATTTAAGGGTCCGCCAAATCAGGACTTCGGTGGATTTCGCCCCAGCTCTTGGCATTGAGCCCAATGGGGAATGGGGCATTCCCGAATGGGCTCAATGGGGAATTACATTACCGCCGAACTCGTGATCCGGTGCTATTAGCGCCGGGGGGTTCGGCGGTAGGGCTAATACCGCTGGCGGAAATACCGCCGGCGTTACCGCCAAAGTCGTGATCAGGCCCTTAGACTGCCAGGTAGGTTCCAGAAGTTACTTTATTATGGATACTTAAGAAGTTACATAGAGATAGCTCAGGAGGAACACCACTGGCTCCCATCACCCAGGCAGGGACTCCCCAACTGCCTGAGACCAGAACTTTTACCACAAACATTCCGTCACTCACACCATAACATTCTATCTTTCATCACCAGGCTTCCACAATCATCCCAAGAGCCATATAACAGTTTGTCACTTTCGATTACATTTCCTGGGGGAAAAGCTGCACTTAAGGGCTCATCGCCCCTACACAACACCCCACCCCACACTCCACATATTTAAAAGATGCAGAGGTGGAATGGCAGTAGATGGGTTTTGGCCCTGGGAGGTCTAGGGTTGTGGTCCCTGAATGAGGCTTTATGTTCTAAAGCTCCGGTTTGCTCAACGAGGACAAACAGTGCTACAATATTAACACTGGATTACATCTTTGTGGATGATGGGATGGGGGCTTGCTTTATAAAGTTCAATGTGAAGTTTACTTTATATAGTGATCATGCGCTTATTGAGGCAGAATTTGACATTCTATGGAACTCTAATGAGATCTTGAGCGGGGAGGCCCAGAAACTGCGATGCGTTTTGAATGTGACAGACAATGAATCTGGTCTCAAATTCGTTGGAATTTAGGATATGCGACAAAAAATTGCACATGTGAAAAGGTGTAGAAACATTGGTAGCTCAGAACTGAGAGAAGGGATAAGGAAAATTATGCAAGCACATCGAAACTGGGTGCGCCAATCAAAAGCAGCAAGAGAGCAGTTAGATGGAAAAGTAATGTTAATGTGCTTAAAATACAAGAATTTGAGAGCCTTTTGGCAGATTATTAATAGCAATGACGCGCCCCAGTCTCTTGCACAAATTAATGGAGATTCAGAGACAGATTGGGTGGTGTATTGTAGGTCTTCGCAGACAAAATGGTGTTTAGCGGGGATTATGAGGTGTCGGCCTGGGACTCCGAAGCAGTATCACATATGGATTTTGGGGAAGAACCGATTTTTAGGGTGATGAATTCGATTTGTTCCTTGCGGCACCTGGTCCCAGCGGCCTGGCTAATCTTGTCTTTAAAGCAGACAGTATGGGGTGGTCAAAAACACTATCCATTCTGTTTGCCAACATACTTGCTACGGGAGTCTTTCCACCCACGTGGTCCTGTGCCAATATTTAAAAGAGGGGATAGAGCTAGCCCCGCGAGTTATCGGCCTATAGTACTGCTCGACGCAGATAGTAAGATATTTGCATCGATCGTGCTACATCATTTGGAGGCCTGGTCGGTTGAGACAGGTAGTATTTCGAAATGGCATCAGATGGGGACAGTACTGAATGGGTTAGTCATCAAATCAGTTTAGCAATTGGCATGGAGTGGAAAGTATGAAGCAATTTAAGTGGCCTCCCTCAATTTGACAGCAGTCTTCGATGCACTTGATCGAGGGCTGCTCTGGCGGAAATTATCAAGCTGGGACATTCCTGTTGGTCTCCTCAATTTAATAATTGGTCTCCATTCCAAAATTGAGATTTAATTTGATTGAATAATGATGGGGTCTCGTCAAGGAAAATACCAACTGCCCAGGGGGTTAGACAAGGATGCATGCTTGCTCCCTTTCTATTTCATTTGTATCTCGCTGATATTGAGGATGTCCTGTCTTCTGCTTCTCTTATCTCTCCTAAAATGCAAAATGTGCGTTATCGTTGGCTTTCATATGCGGATGATTTTTTTCTATTCGATGCCACTGAAATCGGTCTTGAACGCCTGATCAGTTCCTTCGTGTCATGCGCCGATTGTGAATCTCTCAAAATCTAAAATAATAAGATTTGCAAAGAGCAAGAAGAAGGGCAATTTTAAGTGGTTTATAGGAAAATCGGTGGTCTCCAGTGTTGACTCATTGATTTACTTGGTTTTTCCCTGTCAATGTGAGATCTTCTTTGAAGGACAGTCTTGTTTGGTTGAATGAGTTAACTTCAAAATTGATCATCCATCTAAAGATGACTGACAAAGTTTGGTAGGCTCTCTTTGAAACCAGTTATGAGATACTATGAGGCTAAAATTATTCCCAAGCTCCTGTATGGTATTGAGACCCACTCACTTGCTACTCTAGACCCTGACAATCTTGAAAGGAAGAGTTTGGAAAGGTGTGCTAAACTTACCTATGAATTTTCCAGTAGCAGCAATTCGATATGAATTAGGATTAGTCTCTTTAAAATCAAGAGCATACTGGAAAACATTATCGCTCTTCTGAAAGATTTTATGTCCGGTAAGCAAATCTTTATTTGTAGATTTGAATACCTTTTGTAGCAGAATTCAAGCCATTCATGAGTTGTTTAATTTGTTATTGGCTAAGATATGCTGCCGTATACAGGACTTGATTGACCATCCAGGAAGGGCAAAGTTACTGTTCTAACAACAGTATTGGACAATGACATTGGAAGGATTCCATTCTTATCCATCTCTGGTACATTTGAGGAACAATTATAAAAGGATGAGCGTGTTAGCCCCATTCCTGAGTATGTATATAACGCGCACATTTTTTGCACATTGGGAGAGCCAAACTTGGATGGATTTTTAACTTGATTGTGCTGTTTGCAAGGCACTAATAAAATTATTATTTTAATTTGAACTTTGTGTCCGGACTTCGTTTACATTGAAGAAGTGAAGAGTGCTACTTACCCTGCCTGATCTAATCAGTGCGAAAATATATAAAATATATATATATATATAATTCATTTGTGTTTATGGTTTATACAAACCTTTACACAAGTTTAAAAATGCAGATACATTTCATGAAGAATATTAGTAGAAAAACACAATATTGGACTCTAAATATACAAGATTAAAATCAAATAAAATATGGGTGAATAACAAGATCATATATTGCATAACAAGACAATTAATATCATCAATAAGATCATCCCATAAAATCATCACATAGTATTAAAATTAGGGTAAATATTTCCCATTGGGTAAAATACCCAATCTGTGTATACATCAAAGTAAAAAGAAGAGAGTGCAGAGTAAGTGAATTAATTAATATCCATCAAAAATGATTAAGTTACTGGGGAATTATACAGGAAGTGGCATTCTTTCAAACGTGGAAGGCAGCACCTGATAGAACAATAGATTCTGCTGAAATAATTGCAGCCCAGAACTGATTTTCTTGAATGTGTATAATGTTAGATACAAACTTGTCATAGCCTTGTGTGTACTCCCTTTCTAGTTGTTTACATTGAGCAAGAATATGTCACAAGGTTTCAATTTTGGTCCTACATATTCGACAAGGCCTTTAATCTCTTGGAATCTGTGCCCAATGGCTTGCATGCTCAAGAGTCGGTAAAATATTGTATCCAAGATAAATAATACATCTTCTAATTTCTTTAGAGCAGATTTTAGTAAGATACGAACAAGGAGCCCCCAATATAAAAGCTTGTATGCCCAGATAAATCGACCCGTACACATATTATGATGAGATACAACAAGATTCCAGCGAACTTGCGTTCTTGCAGATTCTTACTAATATCTTACTATCTGCAGATTCTGTAAGAAAACAGGTGTGTTGGAGACCACCAAACAAATATTGGGTAATGGACTGCATTGCCTTGAGCCCAGAGGACTACCTCGACAGTGATAGGTGTTTCTTGTTTTATTAGAGCACTGAATTTAGAAGAGTTTTAGGATGATTGAATTGATTAACACATTTTTATGCATTTATACTGTTTATACTTAAAGAGAAATGTAATTTTGTATATAAACATGTGAAGTATTGGTTTTTAGTGTTATTTTGGAGGGGAAATTCTTTAAGGAAATGTATTTTGTTCATTATGTATTATTAAAGGTTGAGTTTTCTGAACCAGAAAACAAAAAAAGATGCAACCCCTATCTTTTTTTGCCATTTCAAGGATAACCCCTACAGGAGATACTGGAGAATGCAGGGAACAATAAGCACAACAAAAAAGATTTGAGAGACACAAGTAGCAAAGCATTAGGTTTTAAAGTAACTTAATTTCACATTATGTTTAATTGTGACCCCTGTGTCTGGTTTGCAGCACCGGGGCTGCATTGGGTGCCCTAGGCAGCTGGCTAGTACTGCCCTATCATAGCACTACCCCTGCCTAGACCCAGGGAACACTGTCCTTTACAGGCTGTGATAATGTGAAATGACATACGGCATACGGTAGACCCGAGTAACAAGCAGAGCTTGAAGCTGCCTGTTCCTCACTTTCTTTCTTGTCGGTCTCATTAAAATAAACAAGCCAGCCCCTCTCTTCTCCAGTTTTTCTCTTTAGTCATTAGTTTATAAACTGAATGATGGTTGCACTTTTAACCCTGAAGGAGGGACGCTCCAGGAAAGCCTTTTTTTCACAATATTGGCACCACAATACGTTCTTAATTCCCCTGACATTCAATAAGCAGTCGTAGTTTTCCCTTTTCTTGAAGCAATGGTATTGTGAATAATTTGTTTTTTAAAATATTGACATAATCAATAGTGACACATTGGTAAATGGTAAATTAGCCTCCAAATCGAGCAATCACTAGCTCACCGAGATAGTCAAGCTCACAGCATTGCGCTCCCAAAACATAGGAAATGTTAAAGATAATGTTACAGTACTTGTCACCGTTGTCAAAGCAATTGCTATCTTTCCGCTATTTAATAGACAGTTTCATCCTGTAATGTTCAGAGTATGGCCCACACACTAGAAGCCCTTAACAATGGTGTTATGCGCTTTATAAGTGCTGTGTAGCATAACATACCATACCCTACCTCAAATTGACTTCTGTGGTTGCGATTTTAGAATAAATCTTTGTCACTCTGTGGCAACAGCTACAAGTAATATTGTAATGGTATTTACTGAGCACGAACCAAGGTTTGAGAAGCAACGGAGCGCTGTACAGAGGTATACACCAACACAGATACATAAAGGAGCTCTTTACAGAGGTGTACAACATTATAGATGCATAACGGAGTGCTTTTCAGTGGTAACAGAACAGATATACAGAGGAGGTAGGAAACAGAGGTACACAGAGGAGAGGCACAATTGTACCGGGTGGCGGGGGGGGGGGGGTAGGCGTCATCTAGCGAGTCAGGTGAGTGCGAGAGGCGTTGTGATGGTCTAGGTGTTGAAGAGAGACTCACTGAAGAGGTGGGTCTCTAGTTCTTTTCTGAATTGTAGGAGTGTCGGGTGAGTCTGATGCCAACAAGGACGAGGTTCCATAGTCTTGGCACGTAGGCAGAGAAGGCTTTTTTTCTGGTGCCTTCCTTTTGGCAGCTGCGGATTTCAATCTGCACATGTCCTGGCTTCTGGTGGTGCGCTGTCTGCCGGAGATGCAGAGTTTCTCTGCAAGGTAGATGGGTGACTTGTGGGTGACTGCCTTATAGATGATGCAGCAAGACTTGAAGGTGATTTGTGCTTGCAGTGGGAGCCAGTGATGGTCGATGAGGACAGGGGTGATGTGGTCATATCTGCATAGACCCTTGATGAGGCGAGTGGCTGCATGCAGGAAACTTCTCAGGGGAACAACAGAGGTTGATGGGAGGCCTTCGAGGAATGCATTGCCCCCATCCAGGTGGGATGGGATCAGTGCTTGAATGGTGAAATCTAAAGCTTTCTGGAGGGAGGAATGGCTTGACTTATTGCAGGAGAGAGAGCTGATACCAAGCTGTCTGAGTTTTCTTAGCTATGTGTGCCTTGAAGGAGAGGTGTTTGTTGATGTGAACCCCGAGAGACTTTGCGCAGGAGGTGAGCTCAGGTGTGAAGCCCTCAGAGTTCATGGTTGATAGCCAGGTCTGTAGGTGTGTGTGTTTATTGTTGTTGGTGAGGAGTAGGAATTCAGTCTTGGAGAGGTTGAGCATAAAGTATGCACTGTACATCCAAGACTGGATAAGCAAGAGGCAGATTCTGAGCCTATGGATTTCTTTGACAGAGTCGATCTTGAGGTATAGCTGTGTGTCGTCGGTGTATTGGTGGATGTGGATATTGTGTGTGGCTAGGAGGGTTCCCAGCGGCTCCATGTATAGATTGAAGATCACTGGGGAGAGGATTGAACCCTATGGGACTCCACAGGTCATGGGTAGCATTGGCGATCGAGAGGAGTCCATCTGAACAAACAGCTTGTGGGTGGTGAAGTAGACCTTTAACCAGCGTAGGAAAAGGTTGCTGATCTCCATTCACCGATGTAGGGTGTCCATTAGCGCCTAGTTGTCTACTGTGTCGAAAGGAGCCGAGAGGTCGAGTAGAACCAGGAGGCCAAATTGTTGGTGTCTATGTGTCGTTGCAGTTGCGCGGCTACCGCTTTCTCAATGATCTTACCTAGGAAGGGAAGATGGGTGATGGGGCGATAGTTACCTAGGTTGTCGGGATCCAGAGTGGGTTTCTTTAGTAGAGGGAGGAATTATCCTCTTTTTAGGGTAGATGGGAAGGTGCCTTGAGTTAGGGAGCTATTGATGATCTCCAGGTAGGGAAGGAGAGCTTCTGCAGGGAGGGTCTTGAGGATGGATGCTGGGAGGATGACATCTGTATACGATGTGGCTTTGAGGGTGGCTCGGGACTCTATCAGGTCCACTGTCGAGAATGTCTCTAATGTTAAACAGAAAGAGGATTCAACTTGGGAACCCTCCCGTCCCCTGCACACTTTCAAATGTTTGGATTAATCCAATACAGTTGTTTAAACTACGTTATATGCATTGTACATACATTTGTTTCTAACACATATGGTCAGACACAGGAGTGTGAGATAAGAAAATATATATCTTTATAGTCAGGCTGTATTATTTTCAGCAAGAATTATAGTTCAGACAAAGATTATTTACAGTGCATAGAAACAGTATCAATAGATAAAGCTCAAATTGAAGAAAAGATGGAGTCCAAATTGATTAGCGACGCATTTCGAGGAAGTTCTCCTCTTCTTCATAAGGCCACACTTGGACTCTTAATGTAAAAGGAAAACATAAATTCAGTGAAGAAAATTTGTAAGCACAATGCATAGACTGTTCATGTCATATTAAATGTATACAGTTAAAAGAATAAATGGCATTAATTGTATTTAGAACATTAATCTGTCCCTAAAAAATAGGGAATTGAAACAATGTAACATGTTCTAATATGTATTGTAATTCATGCAACATTATAAGGTTAACTAGGTTGCCCCTACTCGAGAGAGGGGCTGAAGGTCTACTGAAGCATCTCTCCCTGCAAAATTAACTGTATAACGTCCATCATATTGTAATTTAGTAGAGTAATACCTCCAATGGGATCTATCACGTGGATGGTGAAACATAAGCTAGAGAAAATTAAATATGTATGTGATAGATCCCATTGGAGGTATTACTCTACTAAATTACAATATGATGGACGTTATACAGTTAATTTTGCAGGGAGAGATGCTTCAGTAGACCTTCAGCCCCTCTCTCGAGTAGGGGCAACCTAGTTAACCTTATAATGTTGCATGAATTACAATACATATTAGAACATGTTACATTGTTTCAATTCCCTATTTTTTAGGGACAGATTAATGTTCTAAATACAATTAATGCCATTTATTCTTTTAACTGTATACATTTAATATGACATGAACAGTCTATGCATTGTGCTTACAAATTTTCTTCACTGAATTTATGTTTTCCTTTTACATTAAGAGTCCAAGTGTGGCCTTATGAAGAAGAGGAGAACTTCCTCGAAACGCGTCGCTAATCAATTTGGACTCCATCTTTTCTTCAATTTGAGCTTTATCTATTGATACTGTTTCTATGCACTGTAAATAATCTTTGTCTGAACTATAATTCTTGCTGAAAATAATACAGCCTGACTATAAAGATATATATTTTCTTATCTCACACTCCTGTGTCTGACCATATGTGTTAGAAACAAATGTATGTACAATGCATATAACGTAGTTTAAACAACTGTATTGGATTAATCCAAACATTTGAAAGTGTGCAGGGGACGGGAGGGTTCCCAAGTTGAATCCTCTTTCTGTTTACTGTTTATTGTTGGGGTCTTGTGCCATGACCTCAGTTTTCCCCCCCGCACCTAAAAGTTTATATAACATAATCCTCGAATCTCTTTACTAATCTTACTTACTATAGGTGTGCACTTCTATCTAAACCCTTCGCAATGTCTCTAATGTTATCCAGGGTGTGGAGATTTCTCAAAGGAGGAACCTGAGGTGGGTCTGTGGAGGCAGAGCTAGCATCTATGTGCTGGCAAATAAGAAGGTGTTGATGGAGGTGGATTGTTCAATGGAGTGTGGTATGGCAGGGTTGGGTAGCAGGTTGTATGCACTGCTTGACCACTTTGAAGAGGGCTCTCCTTTTGTTGTCGGTTTCTGGTTTCTGCTATGGTATACAAAGTAACAAGAATCGATTGATTGCTGGAAGCATGCCATTGTTCTGCTGAGGCTACATACTGTCTGAAAGAAATCATTCAGCCATGTTGTATCACTGCGGTATACAGCCCATGGTATGACTGAAAGAAAATGTCTATCTAGGCATATCTCTATAGGTGTTTGTTTGGTCGCTGTGGTGTGTGCGCACCATGTGTGCATACACAGATGGGTGCAGGTGTCTGTATGTAAATGCACAGAGGTGTGCATTCCTGCATAAATGTGCATGCACACATGTAGAGCAAATGCTTATGCACAGAGGTTTGTGTGTGTGTGTTGTCATGAAGTCACATTGCTGAACCATCCTTTGACACTTCTATGGACTCTGGAGACCAGTGATTCCCACCAGCAGGGTTATCAGATCCCGGGGGTTGTGATGAGGGGTGTAAACAGAAGATTTCCCCAGAGTCCCACAAAGTACCGCAGGTCACCCTTTTATAGCAACACAGGGATTCATCTCAACCAACCTTCATCTGGCCATTCAGAGCTCAGAAGGGTTACTGAGGATTACCAGCAGAGGCCACCATGTTATAGCAGTTCAGGGGTTAATGCCACCCACATTTCTTTAGGTTATCCAGAGTTCTGAACGGTTAATGAGAATTGCCAGGAGATACCAGACCCATCATTTACCAACAAGGGGACGGCAGAGTGAGGCTGAGTGCCTTGCCTATGTGTTTTACTTTCTACCCTGCTACAGACAGGAGTCTGTTTTTCCTTGCCATTCTTTGCTGGAGGAGGCAGACCATTCAAAACCCTCTGTTTCCAGGCGGAGCCGTGTCAACGTGAGGCTGAGTGTCTTGGTGTCTGGGTGCGGGCTGCGGGTGTAATGTTGGTGACCATGCAGCTCAAATCCATTGTGGATGCAGTGAGGGTCTTCGGAGTCTAGTTTCAGGCAGACGCGACTGGGTCACTGGGTAAGGCAAGACGGTAAGGCAGCAGGACCAACACAGTGGTGGTGGGCGGAGCGCCCGTACTGTTGTTGCAACATAACGTTCCATCCTACTAAATAACATTGCCAGTAAAGGGTAACTGGATTTCAAAATACTTAAATAGTGGACTATACCTGTTATTTTGGCATACATACCAACTGTGCCCTCAATTGTGCTCGCCCGACGAGTCTTGGCAATACCATGGTGAACATCAATACATCCAAGCCAGCCATCCGGAGGACAGCGGCACGAGCAGTAAAACGAGGTCACAGCCCCATGCCATCTGCCACCTTTAAATCAGCAAGGCAACACACTAAGAAACCGAAGCAGGCTATGCATGTTTCTCCACACCCAGCCCAAAGCGAAAAGGACAGCATATATTGAAAATACATTTCCCACTGCCAAGCAGGGAAAGGGACAGGGTAGGACATTGGACACCGACAAATGCGGTGTACATCCTGTCAGCCTCCCGCAAAGCTCCTTTCTCATTGAAAGCAACGTCATTGATAAACCATTGCTTGATCCTGAAGCGAAATTCACTCGCCCTCAAAAACTCCAGTTTTTCAAATCTGAGATGGACTAACCTATCAGCCACCCCTAATCTTGAACAACTGGTTACACCACAATACTCTTATTACTCAGATAGTGAGGGGGGAGAATCGGAATTCACCCCGGTAGAAAAACCCAAATACACAAGGGGTCGGGTCCTTTGAATCTTCCCTGGAATGGTAGTTGCAAAACTTGACGCTTTGTTTGTTCTATGCTCCAAGTTTGCTGAGGACCATCTGGACTTTAAACACTCCGTGGACGAGATTCGGGAGGCTCTGAGAATCCACAACAAGACAGCCACACCGGCCAGTGAATCTACTACTCACCTGGGGAGCAATCACCAGCAGGGCATTCGGGAGGACCTAATCCACTCTAAACAGGCTCTTACGGTCCAGACTGCTAAGATACCAACACCCGTATATCCGGTGGTCTTTAAAGGCCCTTCTCTCAGAGTCTGAGCAGCGTCAAGAGAGCAAGCGATGGAGGCCATTGTAATTGAACAATCCATATTCAATAGTCCATATGGATCACCAAGAAGGAAAAAGCAATGCCGTGCCAAATCTGTGTCCCGGCCCCTTCTTTCTAGGAAAGGGGTCACAAGTAAATCGGCTCCCATACCGGTGTCTCACAAATTGTTAGATCTCCATGGCGACAAATCTAGTCACCAATACTCTACTTGATGGAGTTAAGAGACAAGTTGTACTGCATGGCCCTCTGGACAATTGGCTCACTCCTGCGGGCCCTCTGGTTGAGAATGCATGCCCTACTTCCAATGTAGAGGGCAAAGGTGCAGCAGGCACCCGTGCTAAGCCCCCCTGTGATAACTTGAGAGGATGTGCAATATAGGCAGCCCTGTGGACAGCTATATATGCAGTCTTCTGTCCCTGTGCTGGAAGGTGGTCAGGGCTGTCTCGAGTATAAACGAACTACAGTCCCCAGGGCCCAACATGCTGGGGCCAATAGGGAAGGTGAGCAGAAGAAACAGATCCCCAGTCAATCGAATATTGAGGCCTCTGCACACATCCAGGAAGGAGGGCTACCCCTTTCAGGGGCTCAACTGAATCAACAATCCTGGCACTCGTGTGTGGAGACATGGAGCAGATTTCACTCGAAGGCGAGACGGCCTAATGGAAGTGGTGGAAGGGGACCATTTCCTAAGTGAACTTGAACCATCTCAAAATAGCCCCTTTTTGAACCGTACTTGGTTAATACATCTATTCCAGCTTATCCCCGAGGTGGGGGGCATACCTCTGATGACATCTCCAACCTAGAGCTGCCAGTTCTAGATAGCCCTGCAAACTAGGTTTCAATAACAACTGTCATCTTTAATTGCTGAGCGAATCTGTGTGAATGCTAAAGCTCTATTTGACCTAAGTTTTGAGGTATTTATTTTTCACCCATTTACACAGTCAATCTCTAACATGGATAGGACATACGGTATGTATGAGGACCTATGCAGGCACAAGCACAGGAGAAGGATAAGAACAAGCGGGAGCCCAGATCTAAAAGCAGACTCCCTGGTACTTAGTCACGAATATCCGGCAATTTAGATTTAATACTTGAGTACCAAAAAGAGCAATTCTCCACGTTATCGTGGAACACACAAGGGCACCGCTCTTTTCTAGTGAATCCCGCTGGCTTAAAATAACTTCTTTCTGTACATGTATTCTGCCTCCAGGAAACCTGGCTAACTTCTGATTTTCTTGTAGATGGCTACAAGTTGTTTTTTCACCTCTCACCCCCCCCCCCTTTATCTGGCCGACCAAGGGGTGGGCTTTGTTTGGCTGCCAAGTGTGATTATTCGCCCAGTCTCTTTAGTGGAGGTAGGGAATATGACAATTTTTTCGCTGTGACACTCCCTACTCTTTTGAGGAAGAACGGGGGCACTTTAATAGCCACATTGCATGGCCCTCCTGGGGAACAGCTACAAACAATCTCATGAAAACAGTACATGATATTCTGCTGGCATGGTCGGTGAGATATAAAGATGGGGCATCATATTGACAGGGGATTTAAATGTAGACTGTCTAGCCGAGGACACGCCTTCAGTAAGGTCTAAAGCGGCTACATTGAAATGAGCAGGGGAATGGCACAACCTTTTGCCCATGTTTGACCTTACTCCTCTGATGGTTAGATCTTCAGAAGTAAAATGTACCTGGTCTAGTGGAGTAATAGTAGAATTGATTTCATATTTGTAAACTGAACTATAAGGAACATACTGCCCGAATGAACAACAACATGTGTGAGTATGAGTGATCATGTGACAATGAGGATGATCTGTAATAAGTACATGGAAACCAGGGATGTCATAAGGGTGAGCCCCCAGGTCAATTTAGAGGGTAACAGGTTAAGATGGTCAACGGCAAGCATGGTTGGCTTTAACAGAGCAGTGAATAAGGGAGATTGCAGAGTGGTGACAATTTTGGAGATGTGCCATTGGGATTTGTGCCAATTGAATGAGGCCCTTTGGCCTCAGGGATTGAGATGTGTGGCTAAGCGTATTAAACCTCCGAAACCAGGTCTACCGTATGATGCGGCTATTGCTGCGAAGAAAAGAGAAGTTAGGGCAGCAGTCTGATCCATAAAGCATAAACAGTTTAGGGCGTCCCGTGACTTCACGAAACAACTTAATGTTATAAAAAACAGATATAGGCCATGGTTGAAGGGTCATAAAGCAAGCCACTTATCCTCGAGATGGCAATTATTCCACATCTGGATCAGAAAGCATGACATGTAGAAATGTTGGTA
The DNA here is from genome assembly GCF_040938575.1 of Ambystoma mexicanum. NCBI lineage: Eukaryota > Metazoa > Chordata > Amphibia > Caudata > Ambystomatidae > Ambystoma > Ambystoma mexicanum. The sequence goes on along the minus strand of NC_090931.1, from coordinate 264,079,475 downwards.
AATGTTGCGACTATTTCGTGCAGAGCTAGAGGCACGCAACGTCACTGGGATGGCTGACGCAGACTGGGGCAGATTTATTGGGAAACATTTCTGGTCCCCCAGTGAGGTCATGGAGGATGGACCAATTCTTTCAGTGGTCAATACATTAGTTCAGTCCCATGTTGCTTCATCTGACATTGAAGAGATGATAAGGAAAGCAAAATATTCACAGGCTGTGTGTCCCAACGGCCTCTGTATTGCAGTCCTAAATATCGATCCCCCCCTTCTGGGCTGCTTTGTTAAAATCCTATTTTCAATATATATGTGAGGTGGGGATTATTCTTATTTCTTGGCAGGAATCAATATTAGTGCTGGTCTTTGAGCAGGGCGCACGAGACAAGCCGGCATGCTACGGATTGCTGGCCATGTTAAATGTCAGCTCTAAGCTGTTCGCGGGCCTGCTCTTCCAATTGCTGTCGGACTGGACTCAGAATGCTCATCTTCTACGTCCCCATCAGTCAGGTTTTCATAAGGGTTTTAACACCTCCCACTCCATTTGGATTGTACAGGCACTTATCTCTGATGCGTAGCAATATGCAGAGACACCCCTGTATCTATATTTTGTAGATTACAGTGCAGCCTTCGATAGTGTAATTCGCTCCTGTTTATGGAAGAAATTAATAGCATGGGGCATTGATGCCTCTCTGTTGTACTTTATAAAATCATTATACGGTGACACCAGGGTGAGAGTAAGACTCTCACAGGACGGCGTTTTGTCTCGTCATTATCATACCAATGTGGGGCTCAAGCAGGGTTGTGCACTGGCCCTTCTCCTCTACAATGTATACATATCGGACTTAGATTTGGCCCTGAATACTGCATACAATTTTCCCCCTCTATTTGGGAACACCAAAACAGTTTGTTTGATGTATGCCGATGATACAGTAATTATGGACAGAACACCAATAGGTTTGCAGCGATACTTGAATGCATTGCTATTATACTCCCAACTAAATGGCCTAAAAATCTATATTTCTAAGACAAAGGCCATGATAGAATCAGTCCATATGTATAAGTATCTCGGCGTCTATATACAGACATCCCCCTCCCTTGCACTTTTAGAGGAGAAGATGGTATCCAGAGGTTGGGGTAAGTGGTTATCAAATAGGAGGGTGATTACCCAAAATGGTGGGAGATCTATAGAAGCACTAGTTATGGCTTACAGTGTGGTAATTATTTCTAGCATCCTATATGCATTGTATGTCTTTCCCCTCAAAGCAGTACATTAGCTGCCTAAGCTTAAGGCTAAAATCCTCTGTTCACTATTAGATCTCCCAAGTGCCGTTCCAGAGGAGGCTTTAAGATTAGAACTTGGATTACAGTTTCGAATGTCTGTCTGGAAATCGGCTGCTTGTAAATTCTGGGTTCACGTTCAGTTTAATTGGAGTTCCACTGACCCTGTTGTATAATTCGCAAGCCTATAGTGACCGCTTAAGCAAAAGTTTTTTGTTGAGGGATATAGAGTCTACCGTGATAATCCATCATCAAGACATTAATTTACCCTGTTCCGGGACTCTTGACATTCCTGTATTTTTTAGCAGGATCAATGGGAAAACTTGTGTGTTTGACCACTACACTTCCTTGAGCAGGTTAGCAGAGAGGCGCAAATATGTGATATACACACACCAGGATTTGTTCGGGGACTCCCCAAGAAAATATCTAATCACATTCCGGCTCCCAGAACTTATACGATTTATCCTCTGTCTACGAATTGATCTCCTCCCGGTATTAGCAAATATGGAAGCCTGGAGGGGAATGAAAAGAGAGGCGCGTATTTGCCGACTATGTGACATAAAAGTAGAAACAGCTCGGCATGTGTTGACCGATTCCTCTCCTCTTCATGACATCTATTTAAGGGGATACATTAGATTTGGCAACCAACGTTCTGACCAGTTTTGGAGTGCTCTTTTCTCTGCCGAAGCCTATGTTATCACGGCTTCAGTCTTTCATGTCTGGCGCAAAGTTGATTCTGCATATCCATTTTTTAGCTAACCTGTGATCTTTGACGACTGTTTCAAATGAATTGTAGTGGTATATATGTGATTTTAGTCTGTTATAGATTATGAAACTTTACCTAGATTTTAGGAGGTTTTTTCTAATAATGTATTTTTGTTATACATATTTGATTTTGCTTCATGTTGTTGATTGTGAAATTTTGTACAGATTCTATGCAGTGTGCAAAACGATGCCGAGTGCTTCCTACATGCGTCTAAATAAATAAATACATGTTTTTTTTTTAAAAAAAAGGAAGCATCTCACCTGCAGTACCTTATCAGGGGCTTCAAAGTGAAATAATAATCGGAAACAATACACCTATTTACACGCAGGCTGTAGGCCATTTACGTTCTTTGCCTCTTGCATGTAGACATGTCATCATAGCCACTCATTCCCATGAATCATTGATAGGAAGGCCCTGCAGAGCTTGCAGAATGTGAGCAGAACTTAGAATTATGCACCATGTCTGCTGGTGTCTGGTTATCAGGAGTGTTATTTAACTGCTCAGTATCCATGACCCATGGCTCCACTGCATGTTCTGGAGATGACAAGTTCTGATGCCAAACTTGCATGTCAGCCCCCAAACTTCCACTTGACTCCAAAATGTCAGCTGAACCCTTTAAAGTCTTCATTGTCAGCATTGAGTCTCTCAATAAATAAAACAACACACTAAAAGATAAAAACAATCTCCATCACTCCTTTCCTGGACAAACTCCTGGAAAAGCTGGCCATCTCCCAGCTTAATCTTCACGCTGAATCATCTGTTGGTTGTCTCCATGACCATGAATCTGGCTTCAGAGCTGCCAGAAGCATGGAAATTGCTCTCCTGAACATCCGTAAAGACCTGCTCTCCAACCTTACTTCCAACACCCCCTGTGTCCTCATTTTACTTCATCTCTCTTCTGCCTTTGACACTGTCAACCATGCCATTCTGCTCAACCGTCCCCGTGATAACCTGGGTATCACCGACCAGGCCCTGGCTTGGCTGACTTCTTTCCTCTCTGATCGACCCTCCCAGGTCCAAGTTGGGTCCTTCCTCTCCTCTATCTCCTTCTGTGGTGTTCCCCATGGGTCTAACCTCTCTCCCTGGCTGTTCAACCAATACCTGGCACTTCTTGCCGACCGCATTGCTGCTCCCTGCCCCAACAGTGCTATGCTCTCAACTCATTTTCAGGCTCCCTTCTGCCACCTTCTCCTTCTCTCATCTCTGACTGTCTGTCTGCTATCCAGAAGTGGTGTGCCGTCAATGATCTCTGCCTTAACACCAGTAAGACCGAGATTCTCCTCATCGGCACACCTGCTCCCTCCTTTCCTATCACTCTATGGCTGGCCTCTCTGGGCCCTCTTCCTGCTCCCACCTGTGAGGCTAAAAACCTCAGGTTCATCTTCGACTCTACACTCTCCTTTTCTCCTCACATCTCTGACGTCTCTAAGAAGTCACACTACCAGCTGCACCTCCTCAGAGGTATTCTTCCTTTCCTCTCCTTCCCCCAGAAGCTTAATGCCTCCAGAGTTCTGGTTCTCTCCAGTCTCGGCTACTGCAACAGCCTCTTTCTAAATCTGCCTGCCTCTAACCTCCGCCCTCTGCAACTCATCCGAAACAGGACCGCAAGACTTGTCCTTGGCCTCAAGCCCAGGGATCCTATTTCTCCGGGACTGGAATCTCTGCACTGGCTCCCAGTGGCAGCAAGGATTACGTTCAAAACCCTCTGCATTGTCCACAAGGCATCTGGAGCCAGTGGTCTCAATAACTTCAACTCTCGCTTCCTAAATATCTTCCTTTTAGAGCTCTTCGCTCATCTGCCTCCAACTCCCTCAGGGTTAGTCGCTTCTCCAAGTAACGAGCTGGTGAGAGATCTCTTCTGCTGGGGCCTCCCTCTGGAACAGACTCCCTGCCTTTTTGAAACTTGAGAACCATCTCTGGTTCCGGAAGCACCTCAAGACCTTCCTCTTTGCTTCTGCTTTCTCTCCTCCTCTCCCCTGCTAATCTCCTGACTGAACCTGCACTGGTTACCTGGCTACCCTCTGATCTCAGGCCCAGGTCTCCTCCCTGCCATTTGCACACCTGCAATGCCTCCCTGGCCACCCTTGCACTCAGGGACTGTTTCTGTATCCCTACAGCCACCTCCCTGCATCTGGCACCTGATGCCTGCACTTACCCTTGCACTTGCCATCAGCTGGCCTCACTTTTTATTTGTCTTTATTTATTTTACTGTTTATCCTAGGCACTGCACTGCCCCCTCCCCCCTCCCTTGCACTTGCGCAATCTCAATGTCACCTGGCCTAGTAAGATCGTTGTCTCTGTCTTCCCTCGTTTCCCCCTCCCTTGTTTCGTTGCGCCTTGAAACACCTGTGTATAGGCGCGTTATAAATGCCATATCATATCATTAGTGAGGGGTGCAGACATTCGAGACACCAACAGGTATTCCAAGTATCACAGCAAATATCAAAGTGTGTGAGTCACCATAGGCACAGGTGTTACTGGAGTTATCAGAGTGTAACCACTCCTCCGCCCCCTAGAGCAGACCTCACAGATGACCCTCACCCAGGATTGAAAATCACAGATTATAATTATAGTTGTTCTTTTATAATGCGCTTCACACTGGAGACCAGATTCTATGTGCCAAACTGGGATTGGAACCTGTGTTGCTATACGTTGTCTTGCTTTCAAGACAAACGCTCTGCCCCTGAGCTATTCTCCCGGAGATGACTCAACCCATGAGAAGACATCAGACTCCAAATATCACAGTGCAGTTACAACAAATGGCCCCACCTAGAAGCAAATATCACAGTGTAAATATCCCACTGCCAGTACCACAGATGACCCCACCCAGGATTAAATATCATTGCGAGTATCACAGATGACCCCACCTAGGAGCAAATATCAGGCAGACTATCACAGATGACCCCTAACTAAGAGGAAATGTCACAGTGTAAATATCACACTGCAAAAACCACAGATGAACCCCACCCATGTGCAAACATCAAAGTACGAGTATGGCAGATTAACACACCTAGGAGGAAATATCACTGTGTGAATATCACAGATGACCCCACATATGAGCCAATGTCTCAGATGATATAACAAATGACCCCACCTATCAGCCAGTATCTCAGTGTGAATATTACAGATGACTCTGCATGGGAGAAAACGCCACAAAAGACCACATCTAGGAACACATTTTACAGAACAAATATCACACAAATACTCAGGATAAACTCCAGCCAGGAGCAAATATGTAGCTAAAAATACCACAAGATGACCCAACGTATGAGCAAGTACACTACACTACACCACCATGGAAACAATATCAAAATGACATGGATGAACCCAACACTAGTGTCACTTATGAGCTAATGTCATACATGGCCCCTCTATAAGAGAAAGTATCACAGTGCAAATATCATAATGGTCCCATGACTTAAGAACTTTTCAAGTAGTAGTGTGACATTTTAGGGCAATGTCTCTGACCTTGTTATCCAGCAAGTAGGTGTGGGGATGCGGGGAGGCGGAGCAGGGCTTGGCCGAGCCAACAAACAGGAGTCACCCTTTCCCTTTACTCTGCAAAGCTGCCCTTCGATGTTCAGGTATAAGGGGAGGTTCAGGTTACGTGACCCTAGTGCAGATCAAGGTCTGCTGAGTAGGCATAAGTGATACTGGGAAGGGTTCATAAGTGAGTAAGGTGCATGGGTTGGGGGTAGCAGGGAGTAGAAAAATATTAAAAGTACAAGGAACCAGGTGAAGGTGAGCACATCCTTTGTTGCAGCGTTTTTTCTGCTAGTCGAATGGGGTGTTCAGGTGAGGGCTGTGCTGTGTTCTGGGTTACGCCACCCTAGTATGGTCCAACGGTGGTAGAGAGGGCACAAGGGAAGCTGGAAAGGGCTTTGGAGGGAATCGATTAATGGCCTGGGGTTGGCCTAGCTGCAAGGGGCATCAAATACAAAACCAAGTACCATGTCCCAGGAATGGGACCGTGCATCCTCTACTGCAGCCAGTTAGTTGCTGATGGCAAAGTGGGGTGTTTGGTTGAGGGTTGCACAGTGTTTTGAGTCTAACACACACCAACAGCAACAGGAAGGGCACAAGGGTTTCTGGGTAGGCTTGGGAGAGAACCGGGTTATGTGGGCTTTGTGCTTGGACATCAGTGGAGGTGTGTGGGTGTATGACTCCACAGGGGCTCAATTAAAGATGCAGGATTTGTGCGTGCGTGCATAGAGTGTATGTGCACATACATGCATGTCTATGTGTGTGTGCTCTTGCAGGTATTTGGGCAAGGAGAGGTGTTTCTGAATGCTGAGGCAAGTGTGTTTATACAGTGGAATGTGCAGGTGCTTGAATATGCATTTGGGCTAGGAGGAGAGTGCACATGCAGAAGTCTACATGCGTTCATGATTGTGCATGTGCGAACACACAAACATTTGAGCGCATGTAACTGTGCTAGTGATGCACCGGTATGTGAGTGAACGCGTGGATGCGTGTGTGCACTCTGAAACCTTCCCAGACACAAATACAATATGTGCACACATCTGTGACTACTCACCAACCTGCATGCCTGCTAGCCCAGCTGCATGAGCACACACACACACACACACACACACACCTTTGTACATGATTACACACATAAGCATGCTCTCACAACTTGCATGAGCACTCCCAAGCCAGCACACATGCATCACGTGCATCACTTCATGTAATCACTCAACTGCTCACACACACCAGTGCTCCAATAGGCACACATATGTGAGCACGCACACACCTGTGCATAAACACATACACACACACCTGTGCACACACTATCACCCGTGCATGCGTTCACACCCCTGCACATGGGATCATACACCTGCACATGAGCTAACTAACTTGCACATGCACACACATACACCTCCATATGCACATCACCTCTTTGTATGCATAAATGCATGTTTACATGCACACGCACACACACACTGCCATAGAAAGGGCAAGTGTGAAACAATTCTAGATAGGAATTCAATTTTCAGATATGGTGTATACTGTGCTGTGAATAAAATGTGACCCTGTGTTAGATTTCCAACAAAAGGTAGTCTCTGGTGAACAATGTCGGTCTTCCAGCCAATCTATTCTTGTTACTTTGTAACAGTTGCTGAAGAGACTCCCACGGGAGTCAATTCGAGTGCTCATTTGGGGCCTAATTTACAGATTTACTTAAGTTATTGACATTCATCAAGGTTTTGTTCATGATTACTGTACTTCAATGTTTGGAAACAAAACGTATGCACAAAATCATTTAGGTTCATTTAAATGAATGCAAGGTCCAGTTGTTTTATTTTTGACTATTTTCCCGTAATAGAAAAGGGTGTTCGGATTCTAATGACTATCAAGCACTGATTAATTGATGCACTGTAACTGAATTTAAATATGTATATATGTGTACAGTATAGCTGTTCTCCTCCTGGGATCGGCACCGGATGCCATTTGTGTGTAACCGTTGGATTGACAGACAGCAATGTTGCTTTTCCTTAATGATAATTATAGCTATGTAAAGCTTGCCACTGGGAGCTGGTAAGTATGTATATACTTCTTCTATTTAACTATATGAGGTATGCGTGGAGTACATTCAAGCCCCGCTCTCCAGCCACCAACGGTCCTCTTTCTTCCCCTCGCACTCTCCTCCGACTGCTCAACCTCTGGCATCATGTCATAGGTTCTATGATGCGAAGCACACCAGCACTACATATCCGCTTTCTTTCACCACAATACTTCCACTGATGATTCTGCTGCCACCGCTAATAAGCATAGTCGTCCTGGTAACATGGTCTCTTATAACTCCACCCCACCTTGAAGTGGATGGCGAAATATCAGATGTGCCTGACTCAGAATATTTTCCGATCGTTGCAGTCTGTCTCGATTTCGATGCTGTATCTGATGAGCCTATCAAGGAAGAATCTCTACTCGAATCTCTACTCCTTTCAGACGATCTTGAATCCATCAGCATCACCCTTTCCATATTCCACACCCTTCCTTCTTTCGTCTTCAGTGCATGCTTGAATACCTCGCTCACCTCAATGGGTCTAGACCATCGACAACCATCACCACACAACAAACCTGGCAATTTGATTCTGACACAGCCTCCCACCTGGGGAACATTGCATCTCCTAAACTGCCTGTTGTCCTGGGCAGCCTTTCTTTCAATTGACAATTCCTAATCCTCTCTTCCACACCCCACACCTCCACTTCCATTCCTGACACATCCCCCATCCTGCCCGAAAAGAGCCTTGTTATACCCTTTCTTCCTTTACTGTGTGCAAATGGGGAAAGGCCTGTGGTGCAGTGTGGTGTAAACCTATGGGCAACATTCGTCCTCTTTACCATATTCTTCCATTCTCTTCCATCGGACCATGCCCACCTGATAGCTTCCTTAATGATTCCATTATACCTTTCTACAATTCCATTTCTTTGGGGGAGATAAATGGCACTAGTCTTATGCACAATTGTACTTGTTTCAAAATACCCTTCCATTTCTTTTGATTTAAATTGAGGACCATTATCAGTGAGAACAACACATGGGTAGCCCTAACGCACACACAATTCCTCCAAAAACTCAATTATGAACTTTGTGGTGACATGAGGTGACACCTTCACCTCTGCCCATCTAGTCAAAACATCCAAAACCACAACACTGTACATTTGACATCCATCACTCCATATCGATCCCAACACGTCCAACGCCAATTTCTCCTACGGTCTTTCAGGTATGTCCGTCAATGCCATTGGTTGTCTCTCACTCACACATACTTTGTCACTATTAGCGAAAAGGATGCAGTCCCAAACTTTCTTCTTGATCTCAGCATCACAGGATGGCCACCAATAACTGTTCCTTATCATGTGCTTCGTCTTCACAATTCCTTCATAGCCTTCATGACCAAGACGAATAACCTTCTCCGGCAGACTCTCTGACGGCATCAATTTGTCCCCTCTCATGTGAATACCATCACACACATGCAGTTAATTTCTCAGGTTCCACAAGCCTTCAATGCCTGTTTCTTTCGCTGTGGATTTACTCAAATGCCCTTCCAACAAATCTTTAACTATGATAGTAATTTGTCATCTTTCTCCATTTCACTATGCCACTCCTGTTTGGAAATAGCAGATTCCCACACTTCACACATTTCTTCCTGCTCCTCATTATCATTTCTTGCATTCACACTGTTTATCATACATGACAGGTAGTCAGCAGCATAATTCTTTACTCCTGGAATGTATAGAATTGTGAAGACAACTCCTGTATCCTGGACATCCACCTTCTTATCCTGCCCGATACTTTATCCTGTCCTTTAGTTGAAAAAATGTTGACCAAAGGCTTGTGGTCAGTGTGTAGTTCAAATTTGGTGCCCCAAATGAAACTCTTTTTGAAAAAAAAATGTTTTAACTCTTTATTTTAAAATTTATATCCAAAACCATAAAATCACATAGAACAGGACACTCCAGAAGATAATACATTTGTCAGTGGCCCACTTCACTGCCAGAGCCTCATTTTCAATAATTGGATAGGCTTTCTCCAGCCCCTTCAATAGGCGAGACGCAAATGCTATCACATACGCCTTCTTGCCCTCAAATTGTGAGAGTATAGCACCCAATTCGACATTACTGGCATCTGTGGAAATCACAATCCGTCTTCCCCTTCTATAATTCTGCAATGCTGGTGCCGATGCTAGAGTTTGTTTGACAAATTGAAACTCTTCGTCACTGTTTGCATTCCATGAAAACTGCACCTTTGATCGTAACAGACTCCTTAAGTAGCTTGTGTGATCAGCGAACCCCTTGATGAATTTGGCATAATATTCAGCCATTCCTAAACATGTCCTCACTTGATCTTTACAGGTGGGTGTTGTTATTTGTTCTATTGCATTGACCAACTCCATCTTTGGTGAAATGCCATCTTTGGAAATCACATGACCTAAATATTCAATTTCCTTCCTGTTATTTTTCAATTTCTCCTTGCTGAGTGTCTATCCCACTATACCAGTTTTTTTTAGAACATTCTCCAGTCTTCTTTCCTGCTCTACTTTGTCATTACCAGGACATCATCCTGGAAAAAGATCACACAATCTTCTCCATCAAATATTCTGTATATAACCTTTTGAAAAACTGAGGAGGCTGAAACAAGACCAAATGGCATCCTGCGATATTGAAATAACCCTTCTGCCATAATAAACGCTGTTCGATGACGTGATTCTTTGTGCAGTTTAATTTGGTGGTACGCCAATGTAAGGTCGAGTTTCAAAAATGTTTTTGCAGGATCTATCGTGGCGATTGCCTCCTGAATATGGGCCAGTGGATGCCTCTCTGGTATGACATGTTTGTTTAATTGGTGGAGATCCACACACACTCTGACTTTTCCTGATGTTTTCCGGACTACCACTAGAGGTGTCACACACTCCGCTGCATCAATACTTTCTATAATACCTTCCTTCTCTCTACTTTCCTTAGTTAATTTTTTACTTCTCCTCTCATTGATAGTGATATGGCACGTAGTTTTTGTGCAACAGGTTTTCACCCTTCTTTTAGCAAAATGCGATGTGTGAACCCTTTCAGGCACCCAATTCCTTCTCAAACGCATCTACCTCCCTCTCACCCTTGAGATGCTTCACATCCTCAATTGTGAATACTGCTTCATCAGCATTCCGATCCAGTCATACCTTCAGAAGTCTTTGATGTGTCCAATTTAAGAAAGAAGATGCATCATTCTTTGATACATAAATGCATCCTTTAGCATGTCTACCTTTAAAATCCAACATCACTTTGAACCAGCCAATCAGATCAATCTTCACCCCCCACCACCCCCCCCGTATGCACTGGGGATTAAGTCTACCTCATGCAAATATTCGGGACCAAATTCTTTCCATACTCCCTCTGAAATCAGAGTGTATTTAGCAGCAGAGTCAGCCATCATAGTGATCGGAGGTCTTTTAACTTGGATAACCGCCATTGGGCATTCTGTCATCTCTTCATTCCCGACGGCAGATATACATTCCTCTCCATCATCACTTTCTTCTTCTCCAATTCAATTGGTGGAATTTGTTTTGCTACAACATTTCGTATATATGTCCCCTGACCTTACATATTCTGCAAATCATCTTTAGTGCTGGGCATGTTAAACTGTTGGCTAGGTGGGAGGGATTTTCACACCTATAGCACATTCTGATTATTCTCCGTCCTCTTGTGCTTTGACCTCGGCCACGTACCCCATGCTCCATGTTCTTCCTGAACTCCTACTCATTCAGTCTCTGTTTTCACCATTGTAACTGGAGCCTCTTCTATTATTACTCCGTCTTCTCATCCCAATTTGAGTACTGATCACGGCTATGGATCCATGACCTGGCCGTGGAATGGTGGTTCATCCTCTGCTCACAGTCTTTCTCTTACTTTGCTACTTCTACATTCCAACATAAATTGATCTCTAAGCCACCATCTAACTAAATTTAGAACTGCATGCTGTAGCCAGTTTGTGCAATGCAGTAATATACTGTTCAACACGCTCCCATTCTTCTTGTATACGTTTGCCAAACTTGTACCATTCCAGGGTTCTGCTAATTTTTTTTCATAATGTCTGCTCATTTTTTTAATGGCTTTCTCATATACATTCATGTCTTGACCGTCGTCCGTGCTGAGGTCTGGTAAATCCTCACATTTTTCCTGTCCAGCTGGGCCTAGGTAATGTAAGAACAGAGATGTCTTCCGGTCTACACTGTAGTTTGTGCCACATACTACAATGGCATATTGTTCGAAACTTCTTAGCCAACTTTTCCAGGGCAGGGATGGCTCCCTAGCTTCTAGTAGAAGCATAGTAGGCGGAGGAACACTGTCTAAGGCCATGTCTCCACCACCGCTGAGAGTAGCCATGGTGCTATGTTGTCCAAGTGGTCTTTCACCAGGTCTCAGCTTAATTTTGTATTATACACATACATCAGCAGTGGCACTTGTGTTAATTTCAAGCTTGCCCAAATGACAGTCTCTTTTTGTTTTAACTGGGACGAGCAGGAGTGCTCATATCTTGAGTGTGGATGCAGATCATCACGGTATTGCCTGACCCTCGAAAATGGCTGCCGATCACGTGATTACGTCATGTGGGGCCAGGCACTTCCTTTTATGTCTTCCGACTTAGTTTGAGCCGGTATAACTGAACAGAGCTTCCTAGTTCCTGCTGTGTGCCTAATCGCGGCACTCCCTCTATATTCTCTCTTTTTGCCCCCCCATTATCACCGCACACCTTGGCCTCGCCGCAGGAGTCCCCTTTCACAATCCCGATTAATTAGAGAAGGGGGACTCACTCGTCGCCACTTAAAGCATGAGACTGGAAGACAGTAACTATTTATATACTTCTTTTATTTAACTATATGAGATATGCGTGGAGTACATGCAAGCCCTGCTCTCCAGTCACCAACCGTCCTCTTTCTTCCCCTCGTACTCTCCTCCGACCGCTCAACCTCTTCCATAGCGTCATAGGTTCTATGACGCGATGCACACCAGCACTACACTATGCGTTCAATGTAAGGTGACCAGATTTTAAAAAAAAGGAAAAATGGACAGGCCATAGACATAGAACTAAAGTAAATACAAATAACACTGTAGTCCTACTTCTATTTCACTGGCCTGTTGCGGGGGGCTGGGAGGGGGCGTGCCCACAGGCACACTTCTCTCATTGGAGGAGAGAGCCATGGAGGTGAAGGGGGAAGAAATGGAGGTGTGAAAAGCATTTCACGCCCCCATTCGTGCAGGAAGAGTCGCGCCGGGACCCAATTTCGGGATTCCCCATCGGTGCCCAGCAAAAACCGGGACCGTAGCCACCCACCCTTGCAAACCCAGGACGGGGTTTATAAAATTAAAAAACTCCTGGGACCCCCGGGACGGTCAGGGCTGTCAGAAGATGTGGTTAGGCCTGGGGCAAAACATTTAGTGAGGCCCCCTTACAATTGTTTGCACTCAGCCAGCGGCGGCACCTCTGCAAACAGCAGACTCGAGAAATCTCCCCTTGAGTTTGTGTGCAGGATCCCAAATATGGTTTATTACTAGAACTCCAAATCAACTACAGCAAAGTTAGACTTCCCTACTGAAGAAAGGTTTATGCCAGACTAACTTTCGTATCATATGCAAAAATATATATAGGATGGCATGAGCACTCCACTGCGCCACCTCCAACTCTCTGAGGGTCAGTCACTTTTCCAAGCAAAGAGTTGAGGGCAGATCGCTTTCTTCGGCTGGGGCCTCCCTCTGAAAATAGCCTCCCTGCCTCTCTAAAACCTGAGCAGAACCATCACCGGTTCTGGAAGCAACTCAAGACCTGTCTCTTTGCTTCTGCCTTCTCTCTTCCTCTCCCTTGCTGATCACTTGCCTGATCCATGCACTGGTCACCTGGTCAAGCTCTGAATTTGGGCCCAGGTCCCTGCCTGTCCTGTTGCAATCCCACACTGCCTCTTGGCTCCCCTGCACTTGTGGTCTGTATTTGTAACCCTACAGTCCCCGCTCTTGCTCTTATTCTCCACCCGTTGGCTGCACTTATGAGTACCCACACTTGCCACCCGTTGGCTGCACTCTTGTTTCTCCTTTGTTTCTGCACTTTTGCATCCTACCCCACCCTCGGCACTTCTCCCCTCGCCCCTACCATTGGGTTAAAAGTATGCATTTTACAGCACTTTTTTGCAAAATTGGGTAGAAATCCATACAGTTTGCAATTGGTTTTGTATGGAAGCACCTGGAAATTCCCAATAGTTGCAAATCACAAATTGTGCATAGGAACATTTTCTAATACATTTCATGCCGCCTTTCCACGCGAGATATGCTAGTATAAAAATATATTCATGCTGGTTGTTCTAATTATGTCGATGCAGGCTGCATCAATATATGCAATTATTACCATGTACGGACTCCGAGCTAGTAAAAATGCCATGCCACAGAAAGTATATCCAGGCTGACTGTGTACCATAAGTGTTATTACTGGCTAGATTGGCCTACCTTCAATGTGGGCCAATTTAGCCAAGTAGTATGTTTGCTTTAACCTTGATGCATAGTCCTGTGCATCAAGGGTAAAGCAAAAAGAGCACTGGCAATGCTAACAGTTTGGGCATTCGTGTAGGCATGGGAAAGGCACTTCTGTATTGGTATTAGCTGGCCATTGATAGTGTCAGTGCAAAATGGTTTGAGTACCTGAGCAGCTAATAGCAGTGCCTGATAAATGCTGAATACTTATCCACAAGCCAAAACTGTTGGCTTCGCCAGTGCTTATTTTTAAAAGAAATTCAGCGAAAGACATGCAGGGTGTTTTTAAATTGAGTGGCCAAAGGCAGACTTGATTAAGACATTTATATTACACCAGTTCCCTGTTTACAACTCCAATGAAGTCATGAACTCTCAGAAGACTCCTTTGAGGAAACACTTTCTGGCACATTGAGGGCAAAGTTTGATGGCAAGGCATGTTTAAAGCTAGCTCAAAGAGTTCCAGCGAGGAGGTGTTTTGGGTGGGGAAGACAGGAACTGGGTGAGAATTGCCATAGGGATTAGCATGACCATGAGAAGTCATTTCACTGTTAGCACCTGCATTTATATCCATAAATATTTAGGTAATTGAAATTGTGATGTGGGGTTAGAACTTGCAGGCTAGGGGAGTGATTAGAAGGGAAGTGGTGACATGAGACATCTCATTCTCACAGCAGTCTTTAAGTGTGACGTTTCAGAAATGAAGGCAAGAGGTAGCTGCTTGTAACGTTGAAGCATAACCAGAATAGACTCATTCGAAATGTGGAAAGATGTTAGGTGGCCCCACACAAGGAAGTTTGCCCCTTCCTAACAGCCTCTGACGTTAGCGCCTCTCCCAACATTTGAAGTGTTAGTCCCCTCTCCCCCCTGACATTTTAGCCTAGGTGCACCTCTGATGCCATGAACCCACCCCTTAATGAAGTGGCCCCATGGCAGCTACATTTAGGGGTGGTGCTGAACACACACTCACAAAAAACACTTTCACCCATGCATTCATCTACCAGTTACACAACTCCATACATGCATGTATACATAAAACCAAACACAGCATTGACACAAACACCAACATGCACACATGCATTCATACATACACATATACATACTAATTTAATTTAAATACACATATACACTTTTCATTTAAAATAAAAAAAATACTTACCTTACCTCCATGCACCCTTGAAAAGCATCCACGCAGCCAACATGTAGACATGCTGCCTGACAAGAGAGAACTCCTCTCTCATCAGTCAGCGTGATCACGCTGACAACATGAACACACTGACTGACAGGAGAGGAGTCCTCTCCCATTAGTCAGCATGATCACGCTGACAACATGAACACACTGACTGACAAGAGAAAACTCCTCTTCCATCAGTCAGTGTGGTCACGCTGAGCAACCTGAACACACTGACTGACAAGAGAGAAGTCCTCTCCCATCAGTCAGCGTGATCACGCTGACAACATGAATACACTGACTGACAAGAGAGAACTCCTCTCCCATCAGTCAGCGTGGTCACGCTGAGCAACGTGAACACACTGACTGACAAGAGAGAACTCCTCTCTCATCAGTCAGCGTGATCACGCTGACAACATGAACACACTGACTGACAGGAGAGGAGTCCTCTCCTATCAGTCAGCATGGTCATGCTGAGCAACGTGAACACACTGACTGACAAGCAAGAACTCCTCTGCCATCAGTCAGCGTGGTCATGCTGAGCAACGTGAACACACTGACTAACAAGAGAGAACTCCTCTCCTATCAGTCAGCGTGGTCACGCTGAGCAACGTGAACACACTGACTGACAAGAGAGAACTCCTCTCCAATCAGTCAATGTGATGAAGAGGGAAAATCGAGATCAAACCCCTGCCCCCTCACCCCAGGCGCATAAACAGAAAGAACAGCAGGAAGAATAAGGAGCGCACTTATCATTTGAACCAGGCCCCGGCGCACCCATGGGTGACAAATATGCTGAAAGACACTCACTTGAATAACATTGCAACCTACATGCTACATTAGCCAATGCAGCAATACCAGAATCTACAAAACACAAGAATCCCTATTTAAAGGCTTGCAGATGCCTATATGAACTAACCTGATCTAATTGTACAGTGTAAAGCCATGTTTCAGGAAAATTACAGCCAAGTGCATTTGTCTCACTGAACACCAGCCGCAGTGGGCATTCGTGCTGACTTCAGCAATGCTCCTCGCAAATCCAGCAGCCGCAAAGGTCTTACAGTAAGATAAGATTCCTTTCTTTGAACGACAGTGAACTCTGGCAGACAGAACATCCGGAGCCCAGTGTTTTTTTCCCTGGGAACGAAAGACATTTTCGCAAGACCCACACACCATTTGAAACATAATTGTAACAAGAATGGCTCAGCTCTGGCCAATGAACGCTGAGGGTCCAGGGGCGAAAAGCCTGTTTCAGCTACAACTAATGGGAACAAATTCATACTGCAACAATTTTAGAATTAGGTAATGGGGGTGGCGCAGCTAAACCAACCCATTGACGCAAAAGTCCTAATGCCCAATGATCAGGCTTCCTATAAGGGCTACATAGGTAACCTATCACTTAGCAGCCAATAGCAGGATGAGATAGGTTTCTGGGAGCTGGTCCAATTATGTGATGACAGCCTGCAGTGTGTTACAAAGCTGGCTTGCAAGCCAGCCCCTGGGGAGACGGTGCCTGGATTTTCACTGTGCACAAAGCTCTCTCTGTGTTTTTTTTGCTGCATATGTGTTTTTTTGCTGCCCAGAAATAAACGCAGTTTGGAACATGTTGCTGCCTGCTTGGGTCTCTGCTGCATTTCTTAGGGGAAAATGTTAGGTGTTGGGGTCTCCCATAGCTGACCTCCAGAAGCCCTGGTGGGGGTCCAACTTCTCCCCAACAGTGATCACGCTGATAACATGAACACACTGACTGACAGGAGAGGAGTCCTCTACTGTCAGTCAGCGTGGTCATGCTGAGCAACGTCAACACACTGACTGACAAGAGAGAACTCCTCTCCCATCAGTCAGCGTGATCACGCTGACAACATGAACACATTGACTGACAGGAGTCCTCTCTTGTCATTCAGCATGTCTACGTTGTCAGCTGAATGACGGGAGGCAGCAGAGCCCACTTCTGAGCCCTGCTGTCTCCCATTATTTTGCTGTTTGTTGCAGAGCCAAACGGCTTCATAAAAAAAAAAAACAGCAAAACATTGCAGGGGCAGAGAGGAGACAGCACAGTCCCCCGTGTGAATAAAGAACACAGGAGACTGTGCTGCCTTCCACTTAGGAGAGGGGGCCCCGAGGTCCCCCGCAGGTGCGCGGCCCGGGCAGTTTGCCCCCCCTGGTGCCCCCTCGTGACAGCCCTGAGTAAGCGTGGCCATGCTGAGCAACGTGAACACACTGACTGACAAGAGAGAACTCCTCTCCCATCAGTCAGCGTGATCACGCCGACAACATGAACACACTGATTGACAAGAGAGAACTCCTCTCGTCAGTGTGGTCACGCTGAGCAACGTGAACACATTGATTGACCGGAGAGGAGTCCTCTCTGGTCATTCAGCATGTCCACGTTGTCAGCTGAATGACGGGAGGCAGCAGAGCCCACTTTAGAGCCCTGCTGTCTCCCGTTATTTTGCTGTTTGTTGCGGAGCCAAACGGCTTCGCAACAAACAGCAAAAACATTGCGGGGGCAGAGAGGATACAGCACAGTCCACCGTGTGAATAAAGGACACGGGAGACTGTGCTGCCTTCCACTTAGGAGAGGGGGCCGCGAGGCCCCCTGCAGGTGCCAGGCCCGGGGCAGTTTGCCCCCCCCCCCCTGTACCTCCCTTGTGACGGCCCTGGGGACTGTCCCAGGAAAACCGGGACGTCTGGTCACCCTAGTTCATAGCTATCAAACACGCATCATTTTTGTGCTTCTGTCCTCTTGGGCTATCTCGATTTAACACATTTTTAGAAAGTGAGCTGTTCTATGTAAGTGAAGAGTAAACTATGAGAATACAACAGTGATGTGTGCATCGCATCTATATAGGGTGATGAGTTGAGCTCCAGGCTAACAAGACTGGGGAAGGGTAGGTGAAATGTTACATTTTGCAGCTTTTTGAAAAATGTTTAGAGCATTTGAAAAAGCTAAATAAATAAAAAATGTGGGTCAAGGGAAAAACTAATATAAGCCATTGGGTCTGGATAGTAGCCGCGCACTTCTGCTATTGGTGCCCTTGATATATGTTCTGTTACGTTCCTCCCATGTGAATCCTTCTGGGATCACACAGTGTGTCTGAGCTGTCGCCACCCCTCTTAGCAGCTCTGCTTTCTTAGAAGGCTGTCGTCTTTCAGGCCCCCTCTACTCTCCAGCCTATCCATTGTCTTGCATCATGGCTCTTCTCACTCCTTGCTCACTGTACCTCCGTCTTCATCGTCTCGCTCTGCACTACTGCGGAATCTAGACTCTGATTCACCTCTGGACGCCTGTCCCATAAACATCCTAAAGAGGGGTCATCCATGCTTCTCTAATTACCTCAATGAATTCGTTGCTTATCCCTGGTTACGTCCCCGACTCGCTTGCAACTGCTGCTCTCTCCCTTTTCGGTTTATAAAGCCCACTCTTGACCTCACAACTCTCTCTAATTTTCACCCGAAAAAATCTTCTGGAAGCAGCTGTCACCTCGAACCTGAACTTTTTTCAAAACCTACAATCACTTACACCCGCTTCAGATCGTGGCACTAAGTCATTCTTAGTGGATGCCATCAATTACACACACACACACACGCACACGCACACGCACACGCACACGCACACACACTCACTCACTGTGTTTTCCTGCGCTCGAGTTAAAGGACTGGCTTAGAATAACTTCTCTTCATGTTTCCTTCACTGCCTTTGAAGCTTGAATAGAATGCTGTAATGCCTTTGTTGTTATGCTTGATGGGGAAAGTGGCATTGCTTGAATATCACGTTGAAATTAGATTTGTTGCACACTGTATATGGTCTCGGGAGAATAGCTCAGGAAGCAAGCTGACATGGAGCAGCACAGGTTCGATCCCCGGGTCCACGCTTAGAAATGTCTGGGTGTTATGCGCGTTATAAATGACCTACCATACCACTGGCTTGTTGCTTTTCATCAGTGACTCCTGCACGTTTAGTGATGAGCTTTCCCCAGAAGCTACTTTCAGAGCTCCAGGTTATCAACTCCCTGCAGAAGTGTGAATAATCACATAAAAGTGAGCTTGGTGTCTAATCTGGTGAAGTAGTCAATCCCACTAAATTTCTTAAACAAGCATTGGCAATGCCAACAGTTTTGTCTTTCATGTAAGCATGGGAAGGGATTTGCCAGGCATTACCGTAATGGTATTAACTGGCCATTGATGGCAGCAGCTGTTAAATGGTGGCAGTACATTGGCATATAATAGCAGTGCCTGGTAAATCCCTAATACGCGAGCCAAAACTGTTGATTTTGCCAACGCTTGTTTTTAGCAAGACTTCAGTGAAGTGAAGGAAACGCAGAGTGCCTATAAATTGAATGGCTGAAAGTAGACCTGGTTAATACATTTTAATTAAACCAGTAGTTGTTTACAGCTCCAATCAAGTCAACTCTCAGAAGACTGCTTTAAAAAACACTGTATACCATGTGAGCCTAAACTTGATGGTAAGGCTTGGTAGGCCTAGCTGAAAGATCCCAGAAGGATGTGTTTTGGGCAGGGAAGGGCATGCGTTGAGGGGGAATGGCCATAGGGATTAGCTTGGCCATCGGAAGTCAATGGGAGGGTGGGGGTAAATAACCAAACAACACATACAAGTTTTGTGTCCCTCCTCATATGCCATTTCTCCCTAGTTGTACTCTAAGAGTTTAAGCTTCTGGGTGCCGCTTCAGCGCCATCTAATAGCAAAAACTAAAAAGGGGCTTTAACCTATTCCCAAATCAAGATCCGTTAAGTATTTAAGATATTCTTAAATCTAGCATCAATAGATTTTCTATATTTTGACCCCTCCATTTATTTTCTTTCCATTAACGTTATACTACTTAAGACTTTTGGATTGCCATGAGAAAATCTGTCAGAAGCCTCCCCTGAATAGAAAAAAAAACTTGCTCACGTAAGAACAATTTGGCCATGCAGTGTGATAGATCTTGGTATGTTCGAGCTGTGTTCTAACCTCGTGACAGGAATATCAATGATAACATTCACCAAAGTAGAAATTCTGCACATGGGCCTCATGTACATGTGCGTTCTTCGATATTGCTTGTGTTTCTTAAGTATTGGATGTACTATAGTAAAGGGCTTTAGTCTACGCAGTGGCGTAGCACAATATTTGGGGGCCCCCTGTGAGCCATGCTGAGGGCTCGCCCTCCCACACTCGGCCACAAATCATGGGTCGCGCCACACTCAGGGCCAGCCTAGACTACCACACTACCGCAATACACACAATGATCATGCTGCTGCAGGGGCACGCCACACACTCCACTAGTAGAAAGATATACATATGTGTTTTCGTGTATTATGCAGCACACTTTCTTAGAATAATTGGCTAAAATGCCAGAGCGTTTGCAATTGTTTTGTAGGGTAACATCAAACCAAAAATCCAATACATGTAAGTCACCAAAAGTGCACAGGAACATTCATGTTTTAATTAATGTTATGCATGTCTATTAAAAATGCCAAGCCACAATGAAAACATGTACAACTGGCTGCACATTGCAGACCTGTCTAGACAGGTAATAAACATATTACAGTAAAACATAGACCTAGACTGGTTGCATCAAAATGCCTGTCGAAGCAATACTACTTATCATGGTTATTTTATCGCAGATGCCCAGAAAAATATACAATGCCACAATAAGAAATGGCTAGACTGGCTGCACCCAAATGCCAGTCTAGCCAGGTAATTACACTTTGGTGGACTGCTTTCTCAGATATGCCCATTAAAGAAAAGTCAAGCCACAGTAAGAAATTACTAGAATGGCTGCACCAAAGTGCCAGTCTAGCCACTATTAACACATATCATGCCTGCTTAGACTGGACATGGATGAGCATTATGATGTAGCACATAACTTGCCTCACCCTACCACCCCACATGTTCCATTTCCCTCCCACCCCCTATCCCAACGCTTACCTATGAGGCATTGTGCCTCATAGGTAAGTACTGGAATGAGGAAGAGTAGGGCTATGAGTAATCAAGATTGCCAATAAGTAATCTAGACATTAAACACAAGCACACACCTTTTACCATACACACCCACCAGCTACCCATACATTTACATGTGCAGCCTTTCACCATACACTCATACACTCTTGCACCGCAGGGTGCCGCTATGCCATTGATTCTATGGCACAATGCTTTGACATTAGACAAAAGTTGAGCCAAAGGCTGGCACAAGGATCCACACTCCAGAAAGACAATCCTAAAAATATGTTCATGCTCTTAATTTCTTAACTCTATATCAGAGTTCTGCAACCTTGGGCTCTCCAGAGGTTTTGCAGCATATCGATGGTGAAGGATCATGGGGGTTGTAGTCCAAAACATCTGGAGAGCCACAGGTTGCAGACCCCTGCTCTACATGTAAACGACCAGACAGAGAACCTAGTAAGTCCCCTGCTGCTTTCGCCTCTAAAAGTTCTGCCATCACGAGCCACCCATGAAATATGCCCATTCACCACCAGATTAGAAAATCAGTAAAACGCCCTGCTGAGGTCACGTGGTAAAGAGGGCAGTTGATCTAAAAACAAATGAGTTTATGCTAGAGTCTTTCTTTGATATTAAACCTGTAGGGGAGGACTGGCCGCGAGGCCCTCCTCACCTGCAGCCTTCTCCCCAGGTGAGGACCATGACTCGGTGGGCGCCCCCTCATGCCACCCGGGCCCAGGTGGAGGAGGGTTCACCCGCCGACGACATTGCCCACATGTATCCTTTCCTTGCATTTACCAAAATTCAGTTAGACCTAGAAGCCATCTTGTCTAGCAAACATGGCGTGAGTTCAGCACACTGTAACGAGGCCCCCACCTTTGGAGGGCCTTTCATGCATCTCTGCCGCCGCAGCAGCCCTGGTAGATCCGCTGCGAGCGCGTTCCCATGAGAAAGTCGGATATGAGCTAAACCCGAGATGCCAACACTGTAACATTTTATCATTCACAATGTAATATTGCACCCCGCATGACCTGGTCCGCGAGGCCGGGGTGACGGGGAAAAAGCTGAAGCATCACTATCTGAAGAAAGTAGAAAACAATTCAAGTATTGGTATTAACGAACTACCTCTGTTTAAACAGATCCTGTAAACTGTGAATAAACCATAAAGATGTAACGTTATATGATATCACCCCAGGTCTGGACTAGTGCTGCTATAACCACAGAGAAAGATGTTGACCAAACGTGTAACCTCTATCTGTATAAGTGTTCTTTCAATATTATGTAGAAACCTGACCTCATATATGTTTTCTTAATCACCCAAAGCGGCGAGCATCAATCTCTGTAGGCCATAACCTAGAACTACCTCGTATAACGTCTAATGTACATACAATACGCACACAATGTAGTGAATATAATGTTAGGTAATGAAAAGGTACTGGAACCGACTGTATTAAAGAAATGTGTAACGAAATTGAAATATATATGTGTGTTTAAATAACATCAAAATAAGGCAGAACATTATAAAAATTCTGCATTCAAAAGTCAGCAACGCACGAGGAAAAGACCTTTGTGAATATATGCAAGGCCATTCTCCCTCCCACCCTACCAAGCCTGCCAGATAAAAAAGCTAAGACTTGTGCCGCGCTCCCTCACCTCCCCCAACCAAGCTGGAGCTACTTCAGAGAGTCAGAGGCCCCGGTACCGCACCCAAGGCCACAGCCCGCCACCTGTGTTATTTACAGCACGGTAATAAACCCACGTTTGAATCCACTGATCTACCAGCACCCTCTCGTAAATCCCACAACCCCCCTAGACCCCCCAAGAATCATGACCCCGTGCAAGGACGACCCCCATCACTGGGACAAGACACAGAGACCCATTTATATAATAACTTCTAACGCGGCAGACAGACATGTATCATTCGGCCCAGGCCCCAGAGCCCAGTCCCTCGACCTAAAATACCGGTCAAATAGGACACAGGTAAATCTCACCCCAACCGACAACCACCAGACCTCTCACGAGGTGCATTCCTCATGTGTTGCGTTTATTTTATAAGATAAACTGCTGAGCGATTTATTGATGAACTTAAATGTCGTTTCTTGAATAACTGCAGTGTGCATGGCCTAGGGCAAACGAGGCAGGAAAGGTATTCGTCATTGTCACAGGCTGCCCCAGCATACCAACACCGCGCGGATGACCTCAAGCTGGCCTGCCAGGCCCAACCCAACCCACGAGGCTGACCAGTGACGTCTTCACGCCAAGACCAACCACGCTGCAGCAACACCTATAGTTAGTCGACGCCACCCAATCCCAATTAACTTGTGCCCCCTATAGTGTGTAGGTGCTGATGACGTTTTTTGTATTAGAAATACGCCTGTCTTTGCTATTGTCAGACAGAGCGCTCTCGGAGGTTGCAGAGTTCTTTGCATGCCCTATTCTTGGATAAACTCCCACTTACGCTCACCCGCACTCTGTCTTGGCCTTATTCCCACTACGGGAGAGTCCTTTATTGTCTCTCATTGCGGGGAGGATCGTGCTGAAATTGGGGGCGCTTCCTTTCAGTGGTGACCCCGATAGCGTGATATCTCCAAATTATTTTTCCTAACTCCTTTTTAACGACCCCCTTGTGGCACGAGAATCTCCGGTCGAGAAGGGATACGCACGGTGAGCCGGCTCCGGGAGGCTGCCCGCCAACGGCGACCGGCACAATAAGAAGTGCGCACTCAATGAGAAAGGGTACGGGATCCCGATTGGAAAAAAATCCCCTTTGAGTGCCGCTCGCCGGAGCCAGGGGCTGACCGTTGAGTTACCGGTGACACTGCCTGGACGGACCCAGTTTCGGAGACTATCGGTTCAAAACGGGCACGTGAGTACTGAGTGCGAGCGATCGTAAAGGGAAGGGAGGGGAAATTGTGAACAGAAGAACGGGGACAGGTAGAGGAGAAGAATAACGGGGGTCTACTAAAGACGGGTCTTGAAACTTTCTTTATCTTTTCTTTGCATATGGCCATTAGGAGTAAGAAATAAGTGAAGTGGTAGAAGTGACGGAAACCTAGCTCCGAAAGGGGGTGGAAGGCGGCGCCGCATAGTGCTATCTAAACTAGTACTGGGAATATATGAAGAAGTAAGAAATAAGTTATTGGTGTCTAGCAAAAGGAGACACCGGGAATATTTTTTAGTGATTGCTATTCTCTCTATTTCTTTTTCCATTCCACGGGGCAGGGGGTGAAAGCGAAAAGGGTATAAGGTAGATATACTTGTAGAAGAACTATAAAATAGGGAGCACATTTTGAGGAGTGGGGACTAAGTAGTGGCACGTACAGACGTGAACACAGTAACCTTAGCAGAAAACAGGGACAGCTGGCCAGGGAGGAAAGGGAGGAAAAAAGACGAGGTGTGAGTGGAAAAGCATTGTGAAGGGTGCGCGCACCGTGTGAGTGTTGGAGACGAACGGTTGACCGCGAGGTGGTGCCAGAGAGTGTTGGCCATAACTAGTAATTGATCAGTTGCAAGTGAAATCACATGAGAGTGCCTGGGAATGGGAAGGAGATGAGCTATGGTGAGTGAGAAAGGATTTGCGCAGTGAATAAAATTGGGTGATAATCTTTGAGAGGTCCGCTCTTGTCTGTGCCATAAAGGTATACATACGCATATCTACACCTAACTAAAAGTAAAGAAGGTGGACACGGTTGTGTTAGTGATTTAGAGAATGGGGGCAGAAACTCCCTTGTCACACATTTGTAAGAGCTTACCGGGATACGCTGAACGAATAAATAAATATCACGATCAATGGGTAACAGAATTGAAAGGGGAGGGTCTGCCCCAGATTTGGCCCGAGGGAGGGTCTTTTGACAAAAGCGTTCTTGATATGGTACGAGCATGTATTAGCCTCAAGTATAAGGGGAAACAATGGCAAAATAGGAAGGAGATATTAGATCTCTGGAGATTGTTTGAGGAAGTACCCCCACCCAAAGCTCCGGCACCAAATATTGATCTACCTTCCACCACAGATAACCCACTGATGATTCCAAGAGAGGAAAAGGAACAGCTAAGTACAGAACAACCTGCGGAGGTGATTAGTTTGTACCCAATATTACATAAACCAGCCCCCGCAGCAGGATATAGCGACCCTACTTATGTGCCTCCCCCCTCAACTAGTACACCACAAAGACCAACCGCCCCCCCCGCCATACGAAAGCACCAGAGACCGCGCCCAGGGAAGCACACAGAGGGTGGATATAGAGAAGCTAACGAGTGACTTAGAGTCGAGGCTTACTGTGGCAAGGGATGAACTCTCAAGAATAAAAGACATATGTGAGCGCACAGCGTGCGCCCCTACACAATCAGGACGCACGTCTAGAGCGTCGAGCGAAAGTAGACAAATTGAGGAAGGATGGAAAAAGGGGGAAATACTGTTCAGAATTGAGGGAGAGCCGACAAGAATAATAGAGGTGGGAGCAGTAGAAGGGAGCATTGGTGATGTGTCACGAGAAAGAGGGATCAGGGAGGATTTGTTATGTGATGTCAGAGGAGGGTTGGATGAGAGTGATAGGTTGAGCATGGCAGTAGGAGGGGAAAGCGAGGAGGTGGACGGTGCATGTTCACTAGGGACTATAGACGACGAATGGATGGGACGACTAAGAAATAGGGTGGGGAAGATGGCGTCATTGGAGTCAGCAGCGACTAAGGAAAAGGAGGGTGCAACTGAAAAAGGGAAGTTACAACTTCCATTGCTCCACAGAGGGGGGGGGAGACCAAACTATATACCATGGGCTCAGATGGATAAGGCTAATTTAATGAAATTATTGCCCCAGCTGTCAGGAGGGGCGAGCAAATGGATATATGCATTTGAGAAACATACCGCCGGCATACCGTTGGCAGTAGGCGATGTGAAAAGCCTACTAGTATCCGCAGTAGGAGACCAGGCAGACAGAGTGTGGGCTAAGGCTGGTTTCCCGGCCGTGACGTTAGAGTGTGATCGCCATGATGGGGCTTCTTTTAATACAGTACGAGCAAGGGTGTGGGATGCACTGCGGGAGACATTCCCAGATACCCCTGATTTGCAGTCAGTAATGCAATGTACAATGAATGACGGGGAGGACGCTATGGATTACATTCTCCGGGTGCAGGAGATGTGGAGAGCGGAAACGGGCACGCCCTGGCACCAATCCACATCTCTATTCTATTTTATCATTAAGAGAGGGCTCCCAAAGGAGGTGCAGAAGGCACTCGATAAAATAGCGGGCGTTGAGGCAAAGGGGTGGCCAGAGATCCAAAGCATAATAGTACACCATTGCAAACGGATCAAAGAGAGAGAGAGGGAAGTAGCACAGAAAAGGTTGGCAGACGAGGCAAAGTTGGTGCAATCAAAACTGGTGAAGGTCGCAGCAGCGGTAGCAGGGCTCCCACTCATGAGGGAGGGAGAAGAAGGAGAGGAGGGGCAAATAGCAATACAAGGAAGAATAGCAGCAAATTGGGCAGGACAAGGACAACGACAGTGGACTGAGCAGGAGCAGAACGGAGGTCCAACGTGGCAAGAGTGGGCCCCAAGAGGGGGAAGAGGTGGGTACAGGGGCCGAAGAGGAGGACAAGGGTATGGAGGAATGGGAGGAAATGGGTGGCAGGGTCCCAGAGGTCCACAGGGGAGCTGCTGGAATTGTGGGCGATGGGGGCACTACTCAAGAGAGTGCAGGAGCAGACAAAACAACGGGTTCCAGGAGACAGAACAGTACGGACACCCTCACCCAGGAAGCCCCTACGGCCTCCCCATGGGACAATACCAGCAACCAGACAATGTAGGACAAAGAAGTAACGTACAACTACACGGACATCAGTACCGAACACAAAACCACCCACAGAATAATGACAATGTGCAATACACGCCAGGTAACACTTTCGCCACAGTAGCTAATGGAGCGCCTGCCCCCGCACCTTACAGTGGAGTGTCAGTAGTT
This sequence comes from Ambystoma mexicanum, assembly GCF_040938575.1. Taxonomy (NCBI): domain Eukaryota; kingdom Metazoa; phylum Chordata; class Amphibia; order Caudata; family Ambystomatidae; genus Ambystoma; species Ambystoma mexicanum. The sequence goes on along the minus strand of NC_090931.1, from coordinate 264,052,362 downwards.
TCGGGGAACATTTTCGATCAAGGGGGGGCAATGAGACACCCCGCATAGGACAGCCCACAGAGAGCACTTGCGTGTCCAGTACTATCTACGACCCACAATGCATCAGAGGAACCATTGATAGGAGCGCAGATAGGTGACAAGCAGTTCATATTCATGGTGGATTCGGGAGCGGAGAAATCATGCATTAGAGAGGGCCGGTTCCCGCTATCTAATAGAACGTTAGAGACGCAGGGGTTCTCTGGGGCTGTAATTGAAGTTCCTTACACAGAGGTATTGGATGTGACAGTAGGGGGTAAAACAGTGAAAGCACCCTTACTGTACTATGAAAACTCTCCCATTAATTTGCTGGGGAGAGATCTCTTAAGCAAACTAAATATGACAATATCATTCACAGGGAGCGGTATCGTATGTTCGACGCCAGGCATATGCCCCCTCCGCATACTAGCAGTAATACACGGCCACACAATCATGCAAGAGATCAGAGGGTTACCAAGAAACGAGGAGATGTTTGTTGAGGGCATGAGAACATTGGCTCTCATAGTACCAGAACTAAAAAGGATGGATTGGAGGATTCCAGCCGAATTCCTTTTCCGTCCCATAGCAAGCCCCGACACTGCTCCTGGGTCGGTGCTATCGTTGGATTTACACGCAGTACACGTGTCAGCAAACAGAATATGTGTGATTGGCGTTGACATGGAAGGATGTGAGTGGCGGACAGTACTGTGTACAAATGCAAATATCCCACTGAGGGAGCTCTCGGACGAGGAGCTATTTTCTGACACTGAGACAGATGGCGAAATAGTGATGGAACTAGCAATGCCATGCGACATTGTAGTTACAGCCAGAAAAACTAAAGTTGAATTAATGGCAGTAGTAGGAGCACCACATACATTTTTTGATGATGACATGAGGTCAGTACCCACTAACCTATGGACAAATGGACCCCACGATGTGGGGTTACTACATGGGGTTCAGCCTGTGGTAATAAAACTAAAACAGGGAGCAATCCTACCCCGGGTGAAACAATATCCATTGTCACGCGAAGCAGAAGAAGGGATCAGAGAGACAATAGATGCACTACTAGCACAAGGAATAATAGTGCCCTCAAACTCCCCATGCAACACATGCATTTACCCAATTAAAAAGGCGAAGGGAGGTTCATGGAGGATGATACAAGATTTACGCCCACTCAACGATGTGATTCAGAAGGAGTTCCCTTTAGTCCCGAACCCGGCGACAATACTGTGCAACATTCCGAAAACGGCATCCCACTTCACAGTTATTGACTTGAAAAATGCATTTTTCTCGATTCCCTTAGCAGAAGAGAGCAGGTATTTAACAGCATTTACACTAGGGGGGAGAAGGTTCGAACACTGCAGACTACCACAAGGATATTGCGAGAGCCCAAGCATATTCAACAGGGTACTACATGAAGATCTGGGGAATTTGTCTGTAGAAAGCACAGTGATTCAGTACGTTGATGATTTATTGGTTTGTGCACAAACTGAGGAGGAGTGTAGAAAGGACTCAATAACACTCCTGACATTATTGGCCAATAAAGGGTACAAGGTGGACAAGGGGAAGTTACAATACTGTCTGACAGAGGTCCTATACTTGGGTCAGCTGATATCAAAGGATGGCAAGCGGATCATACCAGACAGGGCACAGGCGATTAGAACAGTTGGGGAGCCCAAAACAGTAAAAGAGATGCAGAAATTTCTGGGTATGTGCAACTATTGCCGAGCGTGGATATTGGATTATGCAGCGTACACAAGGCCCTTGTTACAGGCACTAAAAGAAGCACAGCAAGAAAACAAACACATAGAATGGACAGAGGAGATGAACACAGCATTCAACTCCCTAAAAGAGCTGATATCAAGCGCTCCAGTACTGGCAAATCCAGATTATGGGCGCGAATTCTTCTTATTTTCACACTGCAAAGGAACACTGATGACAGCAGTACTGACACAAAAGACATTGTTAGGGCACAAACCACTGGCTTACTATAGTGGCACCCTAGACGCAGTAATGCAAGGTCATTTCGCGTGCGAGCAATCCCTAGCTGCAGCCGCGTTCGCGATTGAAAAAAGTGCCACGATAGTGATGGGCTGTCCTGTGACACTGTTTGTGGAACACTCACTCTTTGCAATATTAGAGCGATCAAAGAGCACATTGACGACACAACGCGCCACAGCATATGAAATAATACTGTCCAGCGCTAACATCCATACAGTAAGATGTAAAACAGTGAACCCGGCCACATTCATCACAGAAGCGTGCACCGTAGAGGACATGCAGAACCACAACTGCGCCACGTACACAGGTGACGAAGGTCAGGATCAAGTGATTTTTGAGAATGCCCTGAACGAGGGAGAGGTGTATTTCGTGGACGGGTCAGCATCAATAGACATGGAGACAGGAGAAAAACATGTGGGTATGGCAGTGGTACGATTAGAGGAAGATGAATACGAGACACTAGTGCAACACCGCCTCCCATCACACTATTCAGCGCAAGCAGCAGAACTAATAGCGCTAATAGAAGCATTGCATGCCGCCAAGGGGTGCGCAGTGACAATATATACAGACTCAGCATACATGACAACAACAGTCCACGGCGGGTTGGCACGGTGGGGGCGGAGAGGGTTTCGACGAGCAGATGGAACACCGGTTCAGCATGCAGAATTATTGAAAGAACTGATTGAGGCCCTGCAAGACCCCACGGCAGTGGCCATCGTAAAATGCCAAGCCCACACCACAAATACAGATTTTATATCTTTGGGGAACGCGGCAGCAGACGCTGCCGCCAAAGCAGCTTCGTATTTACAGAAAGGTGAAATAGGAGAGTACATGTTGCACCACACAGCAAGCCAAGAGGTCCCCACAGGATACAACATGATGCCCACACAGGAAATAATAGAGCTGCAAGAGGGAGCTAGTGCAGAAGAAAAATGGCTGTGGACTAAGAGGGGATGCAGCAAATCGCCGACTGATTTAATGTGGCGACAAGAAAGTTCAGGAAAAGCGGTAATGCCAGTTACATTGTTAGAAATAGCATTTCAACAACTACACTTTCCCGCACACAACGCAAAGCAACACATAATGGCAGAGATACAAGAAGATTGGTTTGCACCTTGCCTCCAGGAATACATCACAAGGCTGGCTTTAGAATGCACGACATGTCAAATTTACAACTCAGGTATGACATTGCGCACACTAAGAGGAACGATACCAAAACCAAATGGCCCATTCAGAGAGCTCCACATTGATTATGTAGACATGGGAGAAAGGTGTAACGGGGCTCGCTACATGATTGTGGTTGTATGTCCATTCTCAAGGTGGGTGGAGGCAGGCCCTTGTGCGCGCCCTGATGCGAAGGGCGCCGCGAAGTTCCTAGTGCGGGAAGTATTTCCGCGCTGGGGAATTTGCGACGTTATTCGCTCAGACAACGGCACGCATTTTGTTAATGAACTATTCAAAGAAGTGACTACGCTATTGGGAATAAAGCACAAATTATGTTCGATTTATCATCCTCAAAGTAATGGCGTTGTGGAAAAGATGAACGGTTTGTTAAAAAGCAGATTGTCAAAACTGTGTTTTTCCCTTAAAAAGAGCTGGATGTACTGCCTGCCTTTGGCCCTGTTTGAGTTACGCAACCAGCCAAGTAAAGACCACCACTTGTCCCCGCATGAGATCGTCACGGGAAGGAGAATGCACACAGCGCATTCGCCTCTCCGTGAACGTTCTGATGCACACAGAAGCGCAGCGATATTGGGAGAGGAGTTCACAGAGTACTTGAAAAAACTGACACGGGCAGCGCGCGTATTTGCGAAGCAACTAGCCCCCCCCTCTACAAGAGAGGAGGGGAACACAACCGAAGCAGAGACGCTGCCTGAAAAACCATTACAACTAATGCCTGGTGACCTTATATATGTCAGAAGTTTTGTGCGGAGGTGGAATGCGCCACGTTTCCATGGCCCCTATGAGGTAGTGTTTTGCACGCCCACAGCGGTAAAGGTGAAGGGCCTACGATACTGGGTGCATTTGACAGACGTACGCAGAGCTTACAGCGCCGCGGAAAGTGAGGTGCAGGACGAGGCACAGGCAACAGCGGACAATGAAGTTGTGCAGAATGAATGATGGGAATTTTGTGTGCATTAAGTGATAAACAGTGAACGCGACTGGCGCACAACAAGTGCACTGCAATAAATATGTATATATATATATATTTTTTGGTAACAACTTTTGAAGGTTTTTGTGGGGTTTTTTGGTTTTGAAGAAGTTTTTGTCTCTCAACTTTCATTTTTTATATATAAAATAATGTACGGATAGTGATGATTGTAAAGTTACCTTGTCTGTCAACACACCCCCTCCCTCACCCATTCCTATATTTTGTCGAAGCAACGTCACAACGTTAGAAATGTTTACATGCTTGTACTTAATGCACTTTTGTGTTTCAAACAGGATTTACCATGGCATCCAATGGGCAGCCTGCAACTAATAGATGTGTTAGATTTAGAGAAATGTTAGTAGATAGATTGACATATTCATACGAATGTGGTTTATCAATGTGTGTTATTGTGTTCTTCATCTCAATATTTTGCCTGGTAACATATTGGGTCATAGCGTTCATCTCTATCGAGATGAACGAGGGGGGAGGGGGGAATAACACCACCCTTGCCCCTGGCACAAATTCAATTACAAGTATGCATATTAAAGAAGGTGATTTTTTGGTCTGGGATGGATCACACTTTGTATGGGGTTACTATACTACACCACCCACTGCTGCCCTATCACAATCAAGAAATAAAGAAATGGAAAATGACACAATGTCCCTACCTGAAATATATAACAGCCCCACGACCCTTCCCGCCCCGATACAAAACAGCGATTTGTTGTTTATTGAGGAAAATGGAAAAGTAATTACGATGACAGAACACAAGTTCCTATATGAAGAATTGGAAAAGGGGGGTGGGAAGGAGAAAGGGGGGCCTATTCTTTCACCTATCGAAACTAAAAGGTATAGAAGGAGGGAGAAAAGTAGGCGGAGAAGAGAGACAAGTAGGAGGGGGTATGATGAGTATTATGGGTTAGGATTAGACAAGATGGAAGACCCACGACACCCCCACCAAGCAAATAAATGGTATGCAGATATGAGTATAACAGCTAAACAGACAACCAATGAAAGCTGTTATGTCTGTTCGCTCATCCCCCATGCATCAGGCACACCTAAAGTGTTGTTGCCAAGAGAATTGCCCATTGTGGATGCCCAATGTCCCCTTCATCTCACGCTGTGTAGAATAAAGAACACCTTCCAAGCACACAATGTCTCTTTCAAAATGCTACAGAACAACAAAACGTGCTATTCACAAGCGTCTGGAGTGGTCTGTCTTAAAGAACCTTTCTTTGCAATACAAGGGACACTGTTTTCCGAAAACAAATGGAAAGATGAAGAAGTACTGTGCAAAGCGGAAGCACTGAGAGGTGTCCAACCAGACAAGCTGCGGTGGATGGAAAAAACGTGCTTGCCAATATGGAAAGAACACATCTCTAAACTAACATGGGTAACAGCGATGGAGAAACCCTTCAAGCTACAAAGTGAAATACAAAACGAACTATGTTTCAAGGGAGAAGGAAAAGTGGCAATGGGAACGGATAAGAACTGTAACAAAACTCTCACCATCCCAGACATGAAAAAAGGAACAGCAGCACTAATGGACACATACTGGGTATGCGGAAATCAGGCTTACTTGCACCTTCCCCAGGCATGGAGTGGCAGCTGCTCAATGGCCACTTTGCATTCAGCCCTAATGGTGATTCCAGAAAGTCACATCGACGGAAATAAAAGGATGCAAGGAAACGTGAACCAGGATGTGACTTCTCCCACTGCAAAAGCGCACCTCTATGTCCTGTCCTCCGGAGGGAAAGAAGAGGAGCTATCACGGAACAAGCGAGCATCGAACTACATATCACAAGCATCATCCGATTTATTGGCACAGATCCCAGACAGGTATCGCCTGTTCAGCTCCGTGGAAACATTTTTTGCCTCACTAGTTTCAAGTGTCCAAGCAAGAGCAAATGCAAAATGGCTCCAGATCACACGGTGGGAACTGATTCAGCTGGCCAATGACACTGAAGAAGGGTTCAACATAATAAAGGTGGAACTACGAGCTCTGCGACTAATGACCATGCAGAACAGGTATGTTCTGGACCTGTTAACAGCGATCGATGGAGGTGTTTGCCGAAAAATAGGAAGTGCGTGCTGCACGTTCGTACCTTCCGAAGACGCAGAAAATGGGTCCCTGTCCCACGTCATTGAAGCAGTACATAACCTGGGCGAGAAGATGAAAATGGAAGGTGGAGCTGAAGATAGCTCATGGTTCGACAATCTCTTCCCCTGGGTTCCCTCATGGCTTGGAATGGCAATGAAGTTCTTGATACCAATTGTGGTGGTCCTCCTCGTGGTGTTCTGCCTGTGCCAGGTGGGCCTCCGATGTTGTGCTAACGCAGTCCCTAACGGTGCAATGATGATGGTGACAATGGGCAACTCTGGTGGTACAATTAAGGCGACACAAGAAGTACATGTACAGACAGGAACAGATAACACTCCCAGGTACCAGTTAGTGCCTATGTACCATGATAAGTACATAGTAGATAAACTATGGCACACCACTATCAAAGAACCACGAGACGTGGAACTGGAATGGTATGAGGAGGTCTGGGTAGATTTGGAAGGAACTGGCGACTGTATATATTTAACATGTACACCAGACGAGTATGCTAGAAGAGGTGAGAGCTTAAGGGGGGTGTGCAGAGCATGGATGCCTAGAAAAGGAACACCTGCATGGGATGACGCAGTGATAGAGGAACAAGAATGTAGAAGATTGGAAGAGCTAAAGAATTCGTTACTTTAGTAACGAAAGGGGGGAAATGTAGGGGAGGACTGGCCGCGAGGCCCTCCTCACCTGCAGCCTTCTCCCCAGGTGAGGACCATGACTCGGTGGGCGCCCCCTCATGCCACCCGGGCCCAGGTGGAGGAGGGTTCACCCGCCGACGACATTGCCCACATGTATCCTTTCCTTGCATTTACCAAAATTCAGTTAGACCTAGAAGCCATCTTGTCTAGCAAACATGGCGTGAGTTCAGCACACTGTAACGAGGCCCCCACCTTTGGAGGGCCTTTCATGCATCTCTGCCGCCGCAGCAGCCCTGGTAGATCCGCTGCGAGCGCGTTCCCATGAGAAAGTCGGATATGAGCTAAACCCGAGATGCCAACACTGTAACATTTTATCATTCACAATGTAATATTGCACCCCGCATGACCTGGTCCGCGAGGCCGGGGTGACGGGGAAAAAGCTGAAGCATCACTATCTGAAGAAAGTAGAAAACAATTCAAGTATTGGTATTAACGAACTACCTCTGTTTAAACAGATCCTGTAAACTGTGAATAAACCATAAAGATGTAACGTTATATGATATCACCCCAGGTCTGGACTAGTGCTGCTATAACCACAGAGAAAGATGTTGACCAAACGTGTAACCTCTATCTGTATAAGTGTTCTTTCAATATTATGTAGAAACCTGACCTCATATATGTTTTCTTAATCACCCAAAGCGGCGAGCATCAATCTCTGTAGGCCATAACCTAGAACTACCTCGTATAACGTCTAATGTACATAAAATACGCACACAATGTAGTGAATATAATGTTAGGTAATGAAAAGGTACTGGAACCGACTGTATTAAAGAAATGTGTAACGAAATTGAAATATATATGTGTGTTTAAATAACATCAAAATAAGGCAGAACATTATAAAAATTCTGCATTCAAAAGTCAGCAACGCACGAGGAAAAGACCTTTGTGAATATATGCAAGGCCATTCTCCCTCCCACCCTACCAAGCCTGCCAGATAAAAAAGCTAAGACTTGTGCCGCGCTCCCTCACCTCCCCCAACCAAGCTGGAGCTACTTCAGAGAGTCAGAGGCCCCGGTACCGCACCCAAGGCCACAGCCCGCCACCTGTGTTATTTACAGCACGGTAATAAACCCACGTTTGAATCCACTGATCTACCAGCACCCTCTCGTAAATCCCACAACCCCCCTAGACCCCCCAAGAATCATGACCCCGTGCAAGGACGACCCCCATCACTGGGACAAGACACAGAGACCCATTTATATAATAACTTCTAACGCGGCAGACAGACATGTATCATTCGGCCCAGGCCCCAGAGCCCAGTCCCTCGACCTAAAATACCGGTCAAATAGGACACAGGTAAATCTCACCCCAACCGACAACCACCAGACCTCTCACGAGGTGCATTCCTCATGTGTTGCGTTTATTTTATAAGATAAACTGCTGAGCGATTTATTGATGAACTTAAATGTCGTTTCTTGAATAACTGCAGTGTGCATGGCCTAGGGCAAACGAGGCAGGAAAGGTATTCGTCATTGTCACAGGCTGCCCCAGCATACCAACACCGCGCGGATGACCTCAAGCTGGCCTGCCAGGCCCAACCCAACCCACGAGGCTGACCAGTGACGTCTTCACGCCAAGACCAACCACGCTGCAGCAACACCTATAGTTAGTCGACGCCACCCAATCCCAATTAACTTGTGCCCCCTATAGTGTGTAGGTGCTGATGACGTTTTTTGTATTAGAAATACGCCTGTCTTTGCTATTGTCAGACAGAGCGCTCTCGGAGGTTGCAGAGTTCTTTGCATGCCCTATTCTTGGATAAACTCCCACTTACGCTCACCCGCACTCTGTCTTGGCCTTATTCCCACTACGGGAGAGTCCTTTATTGTCTCTCATTGCGGGGAGGATCGTGCTGAAATTGGGGGCGCTTCCTTTCAAACCACTGCGTAAGAGACAGTTCATATCTGCATGTAGTTCCGTTTTATAATCACTTGCCGAGAGGGAGTAAATAAAGAGAGACCTGGTTTGTCCAATTAACGCATCCGCTCCTTTGCTCACTCACATCCTGTTAACATCATCCCGTAAATTAACCGTGCTAGCTACGTCTCACGCCAGGCGCATGAAAAGTAATTGCCAGCATTTGAAGTAATCTTCTGAACATCATTACTAATTTGGAGCTGTTGAAGGTTGTGATTTCCTGACACCAAGAACTCATATAAAATGAATCAATTTCTATTGATGGGCCAGGGACACTGGAGCCACATAATAAACCCGCACAACCAAGCCGGGGAGTTAAGTGCACACCTGCAAAGTAATTAATGTGACTCGAACGATCAAGCCAGACATTCAAACAGAAAATGATGAATATTCATTGCTGAGGCCGGATGTCTTCAGTGGCCCAGAGAGGACATGAGAAGAAACGGGCAAATTTGACGGGTAGCACACAGCTCAAGACCTCATAGACCTCAATAGACCTCATTCCGAGTGTGGCGGTCCGGAAATAAGGGTGCCGGTCGCACTGTATCGGCACCCTTTCGGAACCGCCACACTACAACTCTGCTTTCCTGGGCCGTTGCGCCCGGCGCGTTGACGCAATGGCCCCAGTAGGCAGAGTTGTCTTGGAAGCACTGGCACCGTTAGCAACGGTGCTTCTGTTTCCCGATTCCCATGGAGTCCTACTGGACTCTATGGGAATGGGGAATTACACTTTCCGCCCTTGATATCCTGGGTCACCAGGACTTGTAATGTCCAGGTGGCACCGCGATATCAGGCGCTGGAAACAGAGTTACGAGTATGCTAGCAACCCGCCGCCAAACTCGTGATGAGGCACAATGTCTGGTGCATAATCACTGAAACAGCAAATTGTATAAATAGTGTAGGGGTCTGTAAGCAGAGACTTTCCAGACGTTTTCTTGCAGGACAACCTCCATCAGCTCCAACCAGCATATCCAATGGTCAGCAGCGACCATGGCAGTTTTAGTCCAAAACATCCGGAGAGCTGCAGGTTGTAGTAGGTACTTGGGACACAACAGATATAAAGGTTAGGATTCATGGAATGTTTAGCATGGTGCAAACTGACTTTGCACTGCCAACAACCACCCTGATTCAGAGTGGTGCGCTGACTTTCCACAGGTGCAAAGTCACTTTGGACTGCAAAAATATACTTTGCACCGCTCTGTGAATCAGGGTGTTTGTCGGTAGTGCACAGTCACTTTGCACTGTGCTAAATATTCCAAGAATCAGGCCCAAATTGTGGTAATCTCTGCATCTTAGTATGAATTGTTAGGTGGATTCATCATTACCAGGGAACTCGATAGAGTTAGCATCACGGAAACCAGGTGCACAGTTCATGATTCCCATTCTCAACCCTTGCTTAATGCACCGGCTCGCCAACACATCATCAATTTGCTTTATTTATTTATTTGATGGTCTTGTCATATCATGGATCACTTGTAGAGCACACTTTCATCTCAGCTTGTAGTCCCATGCCTCTGGAGGATGGCATGCATCTCACAGAATCCACGCAAAGTTCTGATGTTAGCTTTTAGGAGGAGATGCATCTGAAAAGATACAATTCGATCTGTTTTCTGAAACGTAGGTGATCTTCAGTAAGTTTGGGGCTCAAATGGTAGTCAATGGTAGTTTAGTGACCCACCTGGAGAAAGTTCATCCCCCTTGTTCCCTAATTTGTAGGTGTGGGCACCTGAAGGAGAGCAAAACAAGTGGATCACAGCTGGTGTCTAGGCCAACATCTCATGACAGTTCCTTTCAAGAACTGTCTTCCTAGATCGCAATCGGCTCTGTGCACCATGCACAAGGACTTGAACACAATGCAGCACAGTACTGGGTGCCACTGAAATAAGCATACTCCCAGGGTAATAATATGCTTGGAGCAGAGAAGGAGCAGCAGCATTTTGCAGGCATTGCAGTGCTCACACCCGGAGACCGACTTATGTACAGTTTGCGTAGTTCAGGTACGGCATCACTAGAATCCACACGGCCTGTACTTAGAAAGAAAACATCAGACAAGGAAAGGTGTATCAAAGCTTCAACACCGGCTGTACTTTCAAAGGAAAAGTCAGATGTGGAAAGGTGTGTCAAAGCTTCAACACCGGCTGTACTTTCAAAGGAAAAGTCAGATGAGGAAAGGTGCGTCAAAGCTTCAACACCGGCTGTACTTTCAAAGGAAAAGTCAGATGAGGAAAGGTGCGTCAAAGCTTCAACACCGGCTGTACTTTCAAAGGAAAAGTCAGATGAGGAAAGGTGCGTCAAAGCTTCAACACCGGCTGTACTTTCAAAGGAAAAGTCAGATGAGGAAAGGTGCGTCAAAGCTTCAACACCGGCTGTACTTTCAAAGGAAAAGTCAGATGAGGAAAGGTGCGTCAAAGCATCAACACCGGCTGTACTTTCAAAGGAAAAGTCAGATGAGGAAAGGTGCGTCAAAGCATCAACACCGGCTGTACTTTCAAAGGAAAAGTCAGATGAGGAAAGGTGCGTCAAAGCTTCAACACCGGCTTTACTTTCAAAGGAAAAGTCAGATGAGGAAAGGTGCGTCAAAGCTTCAACACCGGCTGTACTTTCAAAGGAAAAGTCAGATGAGGAAATCAACACCGGCTGTACTTTCAAAGGAAAAGTCAGATGAGGAAAGGTGTGTCAAAGCATCAACACCGGCTGTACTTTCAAAGGAAAAGTCAGATGAGGAAAGGTGCGTCAAAGCATCAACACCAGCTGTACTTTCAAAGGAAAAGTCAGATGAGGAAAGGTGTATCAGAGCATCAACACCGGCTGTATTTTCAAAGGAAAAGTCAGATGAGGAAAGGTGTGTGAAAGCATCAACACCACCTGTACTTTCAAAGGGAAGCTCAGATGAGGAAAGGTGTGTGAAAGCATCAACACCGCCTGTACGTTAAAGGAAAACTCAGATGAGGAAATGTGTGTCATAGCATCCACGCTGCCTATACTAGCAAAGGAAAAGTCAGATAAGGAGAGGTGTCAGGCATCAACACCGCCTGTACTTGCAAAGGAAAATCTAGATGAAGAAAGGTGTGTCAGAGCAGCAACACTGCCTGTACCTGCAAAGGAAAAGCCTTTTAAGAAAAGGTGTGTCAGAGCACTAACACCGCCTGTACTTGCAAAGGAAAAGCTAGATGAGGAAAGGTGTGTCAGAGCAACAACCACCCCGTACTTGACAAACCACATGGCGAAAAGTGTGTGCCAGCGCCAGCAAATTAAAGAAACCCCTTTTCAGCACTGCAGTAACCTGCAGGGTCATGGGCCGGACCTCCCTCAGTAAGACAACAAGGTTGTTTACCACAGTAACCGGTTGAGGGCAGTCTCCCAATAGATTAGGCCTTCTACCAGATGGTGCATTTAAGCCGTGCCTAAACTTCTGAACTGGGGCTGCTGGATTTGGTTCTGTTTCAAAAAGCTTTTGAATGTCATATGAGCAATTATAGGCCCAAATTCCCAAAATAACGAATCATAGAGTTGAGAGGCCCTCAGCATCTGCTAAACAGAAGCAGGGAATGGGCTGGCCCATGTGGGGCCCAGTGTTCCAGTGCTACATCCTGACATTTGCAGGGAGGCAATGAGATCGCCGGGCAACAATTTGGAAGAAGAATTATAATTATACACCAAAGAAGCACATGCAATAAACATATCTGGCAACTATGCTTGTTCTTGAGAACTATGACCATCGTTCAGATTCCACTGTCCTGATGTGCATGTCCTTTTGTTTATGTGATATCTCAATTCTTCTATCAAACCTGAGACCCTTCCTTTAGCATGAGATGTGATATCCAACTCCTTCCCATTCCAATCCTGAGACCCTTCCTATAGCATGAGATGTGCTATCTCAATGCTTCTAATACCAAACCTGGGACCCGTCCTATAACATGAGATATGATATCCAAATCCTTCCCCTTCCAAACCTGAGACCCTTCCTTTAGCATGAGATGTGATATCCAAATCCTTCCAATGAGCTCCACAAGATACAGTGTTCAGAATGCTTTATAACACCCATTATTCAACATATAGCCGCAACCCGCTAGACGTATTGAAACGTGCTAAAAACTAGCAAAAACAGCTAGAAAATGTACTTTCCTCGCGTTTTGGTAAATGCGAATTCTGGTGGATTCCCATTTTGTACTCTGTGCGTTTGTTCAGTCGAATCCTGTTCTTTTGAACCACTCTTCTCCCATACAAGGGAGGATCAAAATGTGTTGTTCACAGGCTGAATTTATACTGCTGAAATGCTGCTCGCTTCCCTGCTCTCTGGTTTAGACGCGTGTGCCCTGCATTTACCAAAACGCGAGGGAAGTACATTTTCTAGCTGTTTTTGCTAGTTTTTAGCACGTTTCAATACGTCTAGCGGGTTACAGCTATGTGTTGAATAATGGGTGTTATAAAGCATTCTGAACACTATCTTGTGGAGCTCATTGGAAGGCTGTGGGAAGAGGAGAGAAGGCAGGGAACACGCATCTAAATCAGAGAGCTGGGAAGCGAGTACATGCAACGCGAAACGGTGCAGGAAGCAGGGACAGAAAGGATGAACGCCTATGAGGAGGAGCCGCTGGTAGTTAGCCTGCTCTGGAGAGGAGAATGTGATCACCAGGGGAGTGCAGCCTGTAAACTAGAAGGGACGATGAACACAGGGCGACTGCATTAACAGATGGCAAATACACGTTCCAAAACAGTCAGGAAAGCTGATAATGCATTGAAGATTTCAGCCGTATACATACAGCCTGTGAACAGCAGTAGATGTTGACCCCCCCCTAGTATGGGAGAACAGTGTTAGGACGGGTCTCAGGTTTGGTAAAAATTGCTGAAGGAGCTCAGAGAACTGGTTATGGTCTTCTTGCAATCATGTTTCAATTTAGTAACACAGTGGAACTCATTTTCGTGAGGGGCGTAACGTACGCGGAAGGAGTAAAAGCCTTGTATAAGATGTCATGCCTTCTATTCACGTCACGTCCAATTTTCAATCATTTGTACGGCACAGAGGAGGGGCGGAACGCAACTTGTGTTTCCGCCACTCCTTTCCTCTACGCCACAGAAATACTCCCAGCATTTGCACCGGAATGCATTTTCAAGCAGGTGCAAATATTGTGGATCCGTATGGATCCATCCTACACACTGCTGCCATGGGTACATGGGACGTGGCATTTACTTCCTTTGTACAGTGGAGTGCTAAAGTACAGGGCAAAAGGCAGCATACACTCTATCATGCAAATGACAAAATGCTTGGGGACGGGGACGCGCTTACATGGAAGTCTACACGTAACGTGTCCCTGCTGTCAACGTACAGGGATCTCAAAAATGAGCCCCAATGTGTTTCTTTTCCTGTTTTTGACTTCTAATGTTCCACAATAAAGTAATTGCTATTTATTGTGTTCCACAAATACACTCCCATAAAAGGACACACCTACAAACTGGACAAAAATAAGTGCATGCTATCTTGAAGCATTTGCCAAAAGACATACAATACATTGCTTCATTATTGCTTGGCCATTTGTGGACTACGGCCCCCCTGACCAACCTGTCATTAGGTAATGAATGCATCATCTGTAGTAGCGTCGGCCCCTCCCCACCTCTATATCGAAGGAACGATGGGAGAGCACCATTCATGGCCTAGAGAATTAGAGATGGTCAGCTTTCATTGGGAAAAGGGCCTTTCGATGTCTCTGCTCCCACCAGTACAGTTACTCATGTGTTGATATCTTGTAAGCAAATGCACTGGCCAATCCAGAGGTAAAGAAATGACACGTATTCCCTATTATCAGCTAGTTCCATTAGATAAAGTATAGCCAATGAAAAGGCTACTTCATATGGCTTCCATATGTATACAATTTCCTTAACCAATCCCTGTAACTCCTAGGTTTTTGGAACCAAGATTGTGACGTGACATCAGTGATGACGAATGTTCCGTTTTTAAACCATTCTCATGTTCAACAAAGCTGAGAGCTCTGAGGACGTGTTACTTACGGCTGACCCCGTTTTACATGCCTGGTAATAAAACAGGTCTTTGTCATTTACTTTGACTCTTCCATTTATTGGGCGCTGGATTTCCCGGCTTACCTGGTCTGCTTAAGGGCTTGGATTTTGCGCCCCTCCATTACAGTGCAGTCAATGAATTCCAAAAAACAGCCTTTAGCCAACTAGGCATTTCTCACAGAACTTTAATAAAGTGTTCTCAATATCACTTGATGCTTTTACCAATCTCAACCCCAAATGGAGTGCCAGTACAATATTAAGATCAAATGTAATACTTCAATCATAAAAGGAATCTCTGTCATGTGCAGATGAAAACAGCAAACTAGGAATTCATCTACAGCAGGCAGGCAACTTTTCAACTGCAGAAATAACCCACAGAGCTAGTTTTGGGTTAGAATCATTAATACGAAAGAACGAGTATATATCTTGCTTTCTCAAAGAGTGGCAAGTTTATTTTCAACAGTTACAATACACGTCTAACATGGCAAGTTAGACATCTAAACGTAACATGATGATGTTAAAATGCTGGAATTTCTGAATCCAAGGCTTGATAAAAAACCAGAGCTTGCCTGCATAGGAGCGCGTTCATGCAGCACTGGATATCCAAGTGAAGCAATGTTGTACCAGCTGACTGGAGCATATTTAAAATACATTGATGGACACATGCATTGTGAATATATCCAATTCTGACAAATGCAATGGTTAGAACAGATCACAAGATCACATGAGAGTTCATGTTCCACGCATGTGCCGGAGCGATCAGGTGAGACCTCGCAATTGGAACAAGCAATGAAGCTTCATTCATGCATCACTCTATAGACTGGTTTCAATGATAGTGGGGCAGGTGAGGCGACCAAGAGGGAAGCCACAGGGTTGGTTGCAGAATACCAGATGTAACAGTATAGAATGCATTGTATACCTTCTAAAGAAATCATGTTATTCACATTAGTTTCATGGTCTGAATAAATAAACTAATATATGCATTATGTATCTGTGATATCCACCTTCTCCCAGATCTTAACTTAGAAGGTCATTATTCTAAAGAGGCTTTTAGCTTAAAGGTGCTCGTTTGTGGCGCTCCTGATCATTGCAGGACATTGATAGTTTCCACCTCTATACCTGGAATATATGGCAGAGAGAGATGAGGGTATGATGTCATCAGAATACTATTTTATTCCAAAGAATTGAAAACTGCGGTTAGTAGGAACTTGGAGGCTAGCAGGAGCTGGGAGGCTAGTAGAGTCGTTAAGCTAGCAGGGACATGGAGACTGCAAGGTCTTTGTGGATAGCAGTGACTTGAAGCTAGCAAGGACGTGAAGGTAGCAGGGGCTGGGAGGCTAGCAGTAACTGGGAGGCTACTGGGAACTTTAAGCTAACAGGGACTTGTGGACTAGCAGGGACTTTGAGGGTAGCAGGTACTTGATGCTTACAGGGACTGGAGCCTATAAGGAACTGGGAGGTTAGCAGGGACTTTAAGCTAGCAGGTAATTTAAGCAAGCAGGGACTTGAAGCTAGAAGGGACTGAGGGGCTAGCAGGAACTGGGAGGCTTGCAGAGACGTTAAGCTAGCAGGGACTTTAAGCTAGGAGAGACTTGGAGAGTAACAGGAACGTTGAGGATAGCATGGACATGAAGCTAGCAGGGACAGAAGCCTAGCCAGAACTGGGGGTCTAGCAGGGACTTTGAGGATAGTAGTGACTTGGAAGTAGCAGGAACGTGAAGCTAGCAGGGTCTGGGAGGCTAGCAGTAACTGGGAAGCTAGCAGGGGCTTTAAATCAGGACTGAGAGATTAGCATGGACTTGGAGGCTAACATGGACTTTGAGGATAGCAGAAACATGAAGCTAGATGTGACATGAAGCTAGAAGGGACTGAGAGGTTAGCAGGAATTATGAGGCTAACAGGGACTTTGAGCTAAGAGGGACTTGGAGACTAGCAGGGATTTTGAGGCTAGCAGGGACATGAAGCTAACAGGGACTGGAGGCTAGCAAGAACTGGAGGCTAGCAGGGACTTTAGGTGTGCAGGGACTTGAAGACTAGCAGGGATTTGGAGTCTAGCTGGGATTATGAGGATAGTAAGACCTTGAAACTCGAAGGGACTTGAAGTTAGCAGGGGTGGGAGGTTAGCATTAACTAGGAGTCTAGCAGCAGGGACTTTAAGCGAGCAGGTATTTTAAGCTAGCAGGAACACTGACACTAGCAGGGACTCGGAGGATAACCGGTTCTATGAGAATAACAGGGATTTGAAGCTAGCAGGGACTAGGAGGCTATCAGGGAATTGAAGATATTAGGTAGCTCGACGTTAGCAGAGACAGAGGCTAGCCTTGACTTGGGCACAAGAGTTAGAGAAGTCAGTGCCTCTTCAGGCAATTACCTCCAGAGTGTACATTTGTTTATTTATTCTCTGCAAAATAAGAGGGAGCCTTCTGAAACCCCAGGACCCTTAGTATGGTGATATGTATTCTCTGCAAAATAAGAGGCAGTCTTCTGAAACCTCAGGACTTTTAGTATGGTGCTATTTATTCTCTGCAAAATAAGAGGCAGCCTTCTGAAACCCCAGGACCCTTAGTGTGGTGATATGTATTCTCTGCAAAAAAGAGGGAGCCTTCCGAAAACCCAGGACCCTTAGTATGGTGCTATTTATTCTCTGCAAAATAAGAGGCAGTCTTCTGAAACCCCAGGACTCTTAGTATGGTGCTATTTATTCTCTGCAAAATAAGAGGCAGCCTTCTGAAACCCCAGGACTCTTAGTGTGGTGATATGTATTCTCTGCAAAAAAGAGGGAGCCTTCCGAAACCCTAGGACCCAGTATGCTGATATTTATTCTCTGCAAAATAAGAGGCAGCCTTCTGAAACCCCAGGACTCTTAGTGTGGTGATATGTATTCTCTGCAAAAAAGTTGGAGCCTTCCGAAACCCCAGGACCCTTAGTATGGTGCTATTTATTCTCTGCAAAATAAGAGGCAGTCTTCTGAAACCCCAAGTCTCTTAGTATGGTGCTATTTATTCTCTGCAAAATAAGAGGCAGCCTTCTGAAACCCCAGGACTCTTAGTGTGGTGATATGTATTCTCTGCAAAAAAGAGGGAGCCTTCCGAAACCCTAGGACCCAGTATGCTGATATTTATTCTCTACAAAATAAGAGGCAGCCTTTTAGTATGTATGGAGAAGAAAGAATTTGCCAGCTACAGTATCTGTAGTTTAGGTTCCGGCAGAGATTTGAAGCAATAATACGCCAATAGTTCGACACCAGTGTCTTTAAATGCTAAGGATGTTAGAGGTGGCAGCCAACAATGGTGCTAGATTGCTCTGGAGAAAAGACAGAGTGCATCAGATTCTGTGCCCAGAACTTCCAGGACGCGCCAGATTCAGCCATACATAGTGCTCTCAGATCTGTTCTCCAGCCTGCAATGCCCACCTGCATTGACAATCTGCTAAAAGAAGAGATGGGATGCATTAGACTCTGCGCACACTCACTGTGACGAGCTTGCCAGTCTAACCTTTCAACCACTGTCATCAAGACAGGGCTCTGCTCTAGCGTCTTCTTGTGCCAGCGACACCTTGAGACCAGGAACCCAGAGCAGCAACAAACATCCAAAGTTAGGTACCTAAAACATTTTTTTACATTAACCGGGTAAATTGCTCCTGCACAAGGTGCCAACTTGCAGACTTATAAACATACCTTTTTGCCAAGACCTTCTGTGTTATTACCAGAGGTTTGCAAATTTGCAGTGCTAGCATGTGGATGGAATGTAGCAGGCTTCATGCAAACACACACCCTCCAAATCCAGCAGGCTCCTCCCAGCCACAAAGCAGCCAGGCCTATATGCCAACCAATAGCACCATCCTGTGAGGCTAAGCTGCCCCACTGCACTGCGGAGCCACAGGACAATAGTACCCCAGAAACAAGGATTGGCTGGCTTCATGGGCAGCGGCCCTGGCTAGGGTGGCACATGCTAGGCTCTTGACACACTGATTGTTTATTTTGCTATTTTGTGAGTGATTTGTGACTGTCGCTTTTTGTAGGTGACCCATTAACTGTTAAATGGCTCAAGAGATTTCCATTTCCCGCAGGAAAATGCAGATTTCTTCGGGATTTCTCCTTGTTTCCCTAAATTTTAGGCAATCTGTTTATAACAGTAAAATCAAGATTTAAACTTTGGGAGAAGTAGGTACAGATGTCTGTCCGATTCCGAGCCTGGGATACCAGCAACACTGTTGGAAAGAGCTTTGTTTCAGAGCAATGCACTGCCTCCTTCTCCCGGCCGCCTCTACCAACCCAAGCTGAGGAAACAGAGTCTTAATTGGGGGTTTGGCAGCTGGCAAGAGACCGCACCCAAGGAAACTCGCCCGGATTCCCCTTACCAGCTGTGCATGCATTGTGCAACGGGGGAAGGCGCGAGGGCTGCTCGAGGTGGCCACTGTCCTCCGCACCACCGGGCAGCCCCTGGGGGCTGCCTGTTGATGCAGGGAATCTGTGCAGGGAATCTGCCTGCTGGATTTATTTTTGTGATGTATGTCTTTACTTTGCCACCACTTACTTTGCAACGGGGTACTGGGTATGACCTGCACCCCCTCTTCTTTTCTACCTCATATTCTACCTTATGCTACCCCAGGATCCCAAACCTAGCCTTATGCTATCCCTAACCACATCCATGCAAAGTTTTTGCCATGCCGATTGCCACGGATGGGCCTCCTTTGGCACGCCGCTCTTGCATTGGAAAGAGCCACTCCACATACAAGTAGGCAGGCAAGGTGGCGGAACCAGCGGTTTGCTGAAAGCGCTGCCTTCTTCCATTAAGGATTATCTTAGTTTGGCAAATATGAATATATGTCTAACTACTATAATATTATTTTGGGGGAGTCCTTCACTCACATTTAAGTGCTGGGCTATAGTGTCAAACGACCCCTGGCAACCCTTGGTATACCTGCTGGCAACCTTGGGTGTTAAGCTGCCTCTCTTCGCCATGACGTGGCAAGGGCAGGTCCTAGAGCAAAACACCTGTTGAAAGGGAGTCTATGTAGAGAGCACGAGTCGCACGAGTCCTGGGTATCACGTCCTTCCCACCTTACGGACTCAGGGGCCTCATAACAATGGGAGAGCAAAATGGAGCCTGGAATGTGAGTTGACTTGTAGGACATCTACAGCACTGCATGTACTGGGCGGTTGTCAATTTCTGCATTGGGATAATGAGGCCATCTTCTCTTTCCACAGTTAGGGATCATTGGGCCTCATTACGTCCCAGGCGCTGGACCATGGTGCTATTAGCACAATGGTCCATGCCGGTCTCCGGCATGGTGGATGGCGGAATTACCGCCCCCATCACAAGGTTGGCGGGGGCGGTAATTCCCCATTCACCATTTGCCCTTCCCCATTCCCATTTTGCACCATAGGGCATAATGGGGATGGGGAAGGCGCTAATTACGGCACCGTAAATTACGGTTGCCGTAATTAGCTCCAAGATCCCTTAGCGGGTTGGATTTTAACGCCTGCAAAAAGCAGGCGTTAAAGCCTCCAACCCGCTAAGGGACCTTGTAATCAGGCGCTAATGGTTAAACGGCGCCGACGCTCTTTACGGCGCCGTTAAACCATTAGCGCCAGGGTCGTAATGAGTCCCATTATCTGCTTAAAAGATGAAGCATTGGCTGCAAGACTGAGAAGTAGAATGAGCTGCTCCCAGATACCCACCCTCCTCAGTGCATCATCCAATGCTTTTAAACAATCTAATTGTTAAGAGAGCACATCACTTCCCATTGACTAGAAAGCTGTTTTGCCTCCAACTGGCATCAAATGACCATCAGCATCGGATGAAAAGTGCCATCAACTCACATGAGTAGGCTTCCTGGAGCAGACATGGATCTCTCTTCCCTTCTGTTTTGGCACTCAAACGGGTTCCCGAAGGATCGCTTCCTTAGCATGGCTTTCACTAGAATCTGGAAAAGAGAAACAAGGAATGGAAAAGAAACCCATTGAGACTGTGGCTTTGTTTTTCCTCGACATTTTAATGTGCACTCAGAGGATCTCAATTTCATGCGCAGAGTGCACAGCATCACTTAATCTACTGTATTTCAAACTAGTGGGGGCACTGGGCGTGCGGGGGGAGGGTGCAAGTCTGCCTTTATTGTGTTGTATTGTATTGTTAATACAGAGCACGTAGCTGGCTTGACAATAGGGTTAGCAAATACTCATGTGAAGGAAGACAGTGCAGCATATGCATTTCTGCATAAGATAGTACAGTGAGTTAATGCTCCTCCTGCAAGATCTGTGCATAACTTGCAAGCCAAAGCTTCATAGCCAGGCAGGCACTATCAAGCCTTTCATTGACCTGTGGTTGATAATGTACCACTGAGGTGGTAATAAATAGAAAACCATCATTGTGGTCCAGTGCCTCTGAAGGATGGATGCGCCTGCGGCAAAGCCAGTCACATGGGGGGGGGGGGGCAGGCCAGTCTCTGGGTGTTACCATACTGAAGATAATAACAGGGGTTATGTGTCTACAACCAAACAATTTTCATGCATTCATGTTTGAACATACTTTACACATTCTGAAACAAGTTGTTAGATAATTTCACAGAGTATACCTTTCTGATAAAATAAAATACAACAAAAAGAGGATGCACTTCATTTAACATAAGGGCATGCCGGGAGGAATTTGGAAAACTCTGGCATTGGTTGTGCTGAGCTGGCGGATTACGGAAGAGGGCATTGAACGGAAGAGGAAAGACCAGAGTGCACTGCTTTGCCTCATGGCAGGAGAGTGAAAGGCTTGGAGCCAGGAGCAGGGGGGGGGGGGTAGTCAGAAGTCACATTGTGGAGCTCATTTAATTTTTAAAATGTGCTTGTGACAAATTGGGTTCTGCTTCACAGGAGTACAAGGATGAGTGGATGAGTAGGGGTAAAATGGCCCACTCAGCCCTCACACTTCTACAAACCAAAACAACGGTGCCGGTGTTTCCGTTACAGCTTGCTTACCGAGGCCACTGCGTCCGGCAGGGTCTGACATGTTGGGCACAGCGCTCCGGCAAGAAAACCCATAGTCTGCTGGTATGGTAACAACAGTGCCGGTAGGCTTACCGCCGCCGTTGTTACCGGACCGCCACACTTGTAATGAGGCCCAGTAACAGTCCAAAATCAAGGGGATTTCCAATAGAGGTTCTATAAAATATACATACTTTAATTAAACACACCATCTGCAATAGAATTAAACAGAAACACTGTACAAAAACTCACCCCTGTGGAAGAACAAAGAAGAATCAACAGACTGAAGAAAGTATCCCTCTGAGTACTGGGATTGATAGGAAAATACCAACCACAGAAAGATATGTGTAGGTGAAAGAAGGTGCTAAAGTGACCAAACCAGTCTCTGGGGTGCCTGCAGACCGAGGGGGCAGTTTGTGGTCAACGGTACCTTGCTTCGGTTCTTGGGTGGGTTGATGATGTTGAACCCAGTTTTGAACGTTGATGCATGTGCATCAAACTCAGTTCTGGCATGTTGGATCGCATGGGCCTAAGCAGCAAGCAGGTGTCGAGCAGGGGTGAATGCAGTCACTCTGTGCAGTCAAAAGGGGGCTCTAAACGATGAAGAGCAGGAAGGTTGCAGGATCTTTTCCCAGTTGGGCCTGGCCCAGTCGGCTTTAAGCTGCTAGGAGGGGTCGATGTGTCACGCTCCAACAGTTCGAGTCAGCGGGCGACGGCCGTTGAAATGGTGATCTGTGTGTGCGGAAGCGTGGATCGGTGAAGCAGATTTCAAGAGCTAGCCAGACTGAACCTTGGCTGTAACTCCGGGTCAGAGTCGGTGTGTGATTTCCCAGTGATTTGGATCGGGTCTCAGCAGCGAGCAGTTGATTCAAGCCTAGCAGATGACATGGTTAACTAGGGTTCGATGTAGCATTGAGCTTGTTCAAAGTGCAAGCAATAGTTTGGATTGGTTGAGGAGCGCAAAAGCCTGCAACAGCATCTTCCCTCTCATTCAAGGAGCGTGAACATGGTGTGACCGGTTTGGTGCAGCAGAACAGGGGGCATCAGCTAGTCTGATCCTCCAGCTGCTGTGTGGCCCACTCAGGGACAGGATGGTTCCATTCAGAGTCTGCTCTCCTAGCTTAAGGAGATTCCGGTGTAGAGTGGCAGGTCCTGGTCTACAACCAAGGTCACCCTCAATATGCCCTCGCACTGGATAGGGGCAAAGCTCTCTTCTGTCTTCGACAGTTCCTTCTTCACATCATGCTGAGGGCTTTGGAAAACGCAACTTTCCCAAAGAAAGTCCAATGAGTTCTTCTCAGGTGTTTCAGAGCAAATCTTTAGAGTGTCTTGAGAGGATCTGCAGAAGGGGTGGAAGACCCCATCTTTTAGAGGTAAAAAGGCCCCAGGTGACTGGACTAAAGCTAGCTTGCCTTAGTGGTCCAATCCCTACTCTTGAACAGAGTGGACTCTTGAACAGAGTGGACTCTACCCTTCTGATATCACACCCAAAGTGCTTTGCTCCAGAGAAAGTGGAGAGGACAGTAAAGAGAGAGAGAGAGAGAGATAGAGAAAGCGTGAAGAGAGAGAGAGAGATGAACACAGGCTCACCTGCCTACCCTAATTCCTGTCTGCTTCCCTTCCCACTAAAGACAATGGCCTCAGAGTTGTGGCACCCTGGTGTGAGGCTACTGCTTTTGAATGGGTGTGCACCTTTGATGTCCGGGCCCTGAACAGCTGCCTGGTGTGCAGCTGTCTCTGGTGAAGGGTGTTACTTGCCCTCACAAAGAGATCAAAGAAGAGGCCCGGTCCTCCAGGTTCCTGTCCTGCTATTTGGCAGTCTCCACTCTGCTGATCCGAATACACATCCGTTTGTATATCAGAGATGACTCACAGAAGCTAACACATGTGCAATATCAATTGGGATGTGGTGGCCATCATCATAAGTAGTGCCATGCACAATGCCTAAACTCAGGCATAGCTTTATTTTAGAGCTTACCTTGCCACCATTATGGGTTTCTTGTGATCATTGTAGTTTTGGTGCAGGGGGGCATATCCTAAATGCTGCCCCTGCACTGCACAGACTTAGCTGTCGCTGGCGAGTCCGCATGTAGTGATTTTTGAACCTGCACTACGCCACAGATAGAGCAGGTGCTGCAGATCAGGATACTGATGCAGCAGGGCACAAGTGTACTAAGCTTTTGGCATGGAGTTGACGAGAAGGGGAATCCGGTTAGCAAGTTACCCTTTTAGAGATCGAATTACGCACATCATTCGACTGATTATTAATAAAAATTAAAAAGCCAGCACTTGTACCGTTGCCTTGCCAGATGGCAATTCCTCAGTGTACTTGGCACAAAGGAGACTGTCAATGTGTGCACTTACAATGGTGGCATGGAGCAAGATTCAGAGGCTGTCCAATATATGCCTATTCAACATCTTGGTGCAGGCCTTGTTCGGGCCGATCCTGGGGAGCGGGTCCTTTTGTGGAATATAGCTGGGTAAACAAATATACGATTGATAATGATTGGCTGGAACTTATACAGGGACATGGGGTAATTTGCCCCCAGGAGGCCTCCAGGAGATGTAGGCCATTGAAGCCACTCATATTCAGCGGTATGCCACCTTTGCTATTCTGGCACTTAAAGGTGGGAAAGACCGTCCGAGTGGGGGGTTGATCACGTGGGTGGACGTGTCTCTGATTAATTCGGTTAGGGTAGTGGCCACGGGTTTGCCTGACCTACCTGAACTACCGCTCAGGTTCAGGGATGATTCTGTATTATTGCTATCAAATTTTTATAACCCGATTCTGCCAGGGAGGGGTGCAGAATTGATCAGCAGGATGGTAGACCAGGTTCTGAACTGGAGGCTGTCCTCCTCTGGTCCATACGATCGTAGCCATGGGGACCTCAATCTCCAGTTTGAGCCCCTGCACGGCAGATATTATGGACGAAGAGGAATGCCACTGGGGAATAGGGCCGCTAATACAGCTTACACGCCTAGACAACACAGGAATGCAGAGGAGGCAGCCATCTTGCTAGCTTAGACCATGGCCAATTTCCAGAGGATGCCCCAGCTGCACCAACCTTTGAAAACATTCAGGGCAACAGCATGATCGATTACATCTTTGTGAACATCGAGGCCTGGGACTGTGTGAAAACCTTTTGCGTCCCCAAAAAGATTTAGAGTGAGCATCGCCCCCTACTTATGGAGGTGAGTGAGCATTTCTGGGTGGCCTCAGGCAGACAGAACACCTTGTAGTAAGGCAGGTGCTGTCCAATTGGTGGTACATGGACACGCAGGTGTTATATTAGGTGGGGCAAGCTCGATTTAGAGGTAACCCTCACTCTGATTTACTGTGATATTGTCGAGCCCTTGGCTGCTATAAACCCCAATGATCAAGTTGCATTAGTAACTATGTACGAGAATGTAATGGCACAGGTTGGGTCTTGGCTATTGAAGCCTTCTAAAGTCATACACAAACAGATTGAGTCCTCCACCGACTGGTATGATTAGAAGTGTAGACTGGCTAAGGGGTGCCTGATTAACGGAGCCAGGTTTGAAACAGGGTCAAATAGCCATGGGCTAAGGGGGCAAGGGCTGTATATTGTAGGTTACTAAGGGATAAAAAAAGAGGGCCTGGCACGAAGATACTTGGTGCACCCTACTCAATGCTATTAGCAAGGGGGACTGAAAGGCTTCTAGGGCCTCATAGGGTCAGTGCATACAGAGGGACGAAATACCCTACAGGGCTGTATTACAGTGCAAGCCTAGGTTTAATATTATAGTAGTCTCTATGGTGACGACGGGGCCCATAGAAGCACGGTGAACTCCCCTTAGGGGGTATGCACCAGGCAGGGAATTGGACATCATTTCTCACCGCTGGAGGTTGGTTGAGCATTGTTGTACCAAGAACTGGGAAAGGCACCAGGTCCCGATAGGGTCCCAATACATTTTTATGTGAATGTACCTGTTTCGGACCCGTATTTAACAAAACGATATAATGCTAGGCTGAGTGAGAATGTGGTACCCTTGTCCTGGGCAAGCACGGAGCTGGTCCCTATTCATAACAAAGGTCCTAGAGACCAGTCCCCTAACTACAGACCGATTTCACTGGTAGATGAAGGGGGTAAACCCTTTGCAAGGGTGTTATTGTTCCATCTATTCCATAGTCCATAGAAATCCCTTTTCTTTCCACTGTCCTTATACTATTGTTTTAGTCTCCTATTTTTGGTGTTTTTTGTTTTTTCGTCTTGTGAGTGCTATGATACCTGCGGGCCTGTTGGCACGATAGAAACATTCTTTAGATTAGATTAGATCTGGAGGCCTGGGCAAACAACAATCAGATTATCAACCGTTGACAGGCTGGGTTCTGCGGGGGCCTGAGTACAGTGGACCAAAGCGTTTGGTTACAGATGATAACTGATAAATATGCAGTTCTCAGGAAGGTCAGTGTCTACGCAGTTGACGTAGATCTGAGAACTGCATTCGATACTGTGCCCAGGCATCGTCTCTGGGAGGTTCTCAGGGGGCTTGGTATTCCGGTTTCCCTCCTGACTGCTATTCAGAGTTTACATATGGGTAACACAGCAGTGGTTTGGTGGGGAATCCATGGCAGGACCTCCAGTAGCATCAACCTTGAAAAGGGCATCCACCAGGGGTGTGTCCTGGCTTCAAAACTATTTTGCATTTTTGTAAATGGCGTTATTGAAGAGCTGTTGGCCTCCCAGACTGATGCACCAGTGCAAGCTGGTGACGGGATGCCGGTCTGCTATTTGCAGACGATGTAGTGTTGCTATCTTTAACACCTACGGCATCCGCAAGCAGCTAGATGTATTTGTCGCCTTTTGTAAGAAAAAGGGTCTAGCGCTGAATGTAACCAAGAGTAAATCTATGGTTTTCAATACTAACATCAGGATGAAAGGCAAAGGCCTCAAGCTAGTCCTGGACGAGGGGGAAATAGAACAAGGGGAGTTTTACAATTACTTGGGGGTCAAAGTGATGGCACCATGCAGTTAGTCAATGGAATTGGAGAAAGCTAGGGCCACTCTGGCCAGAAACGGTGGTGCTCTAGCTAATTTCACAGCTGAACATGGCAACGGGGCGGTGCATATCTCGCTGGAAGCATATAAGGCCCAGGCGAGACAGGCTGCTATACATGGGGCCGTGTTGTGGGGGCAGATGGACAGCCAAACTTTGGAACATACTTGGTTTACCTCTTAGCACGCCCAATCTGTCAGTGTTTCTGGAGATGGGCATGCAGGGGAATAAGTCAATTTGCCAGCTTCGCCCGGTGTTCTTTTGGGTTCGGTTGTGGTCCAACGAAAACCTTGTCAGATATAGAGATGCATTGATGGATGTTCTTTCACAGTCGGGGGGCACCACTATGAAGTGCGTTGCACACTTTAATACATGCCTTGAGTATCTGGATCTTTGGGTTTATTGGAGCACCCCAAGTACAATTACTAAGCAGTCGAAAGGTGTGGTCAAAGCTGCTGTTCTTGTTAAGGCACAGCACAATATTTTTGTAAAAACTCTTGGTTCCTCGTCCTTGGCACGCTGTGTTAATATTAAATCTCAGGAGGGAGATGAGGGTTAGCTTGACCATGTAAATCCCAAATTCAAAATGTCATTATACGTAAGGTTTCGGTTTGGCACATTGCCGATAGCATCCCTAAAACATAAATGGCACAGCAAAGTCTCTCCTCTGCGCCCTCTGTGTAACAGCGCGATTGAGGACTTGCATCACTTTCATGTTGTGTCTGGTCACACCGCCCTTAAGGAAACGCTTTTCAAAGACACTTTTTCATCTACGTAGCTGTAGGACTATTGAGGGTGCTATGGCAACTTGCTTACAGTCGGCTGATAGTCCTGCAGTGTTTGCTACTTGTAGATATCTAAAATCTAAAATTATAGAAGATCTAAAATCTTGGAGAATTAGATCAAAGAAGATGCTGATGTACGCCCACTAATTACAGTTATATAATTGTTATTTTAACCAATCGTGAGGACAATGCTATGTATTTCATTATGTTTTGTATGTTTTTATGACTTTGTCGAAATAAAGCTTATTGAATTGAAGGCCGGCAGCAGCCCTTGGCTTTGCAGGGCTGGTTGCAGGGAGAAGACAGCACTCTGCTGTGATGCAAAGCCCGAGGCTGCGATGGGAAAGGGGTGCTACAGCAGGAACCTGTCAAATTTCACAACTGGGAGAGCAGTTACAACCAGCTTTCAAAACTGTCATTCACCCCCTCAAAGTTTTGAGGCTGTCTTCACCCCTGGCACTTACACATAGCCTTCAGTCCCTTCTGTGCAAGGTTTGTCATTTACAATGCATGCAAATCTTGGTGGACCCAGGTATACATGCTTTTTTCATACTTCAAAGTGCAAACAAGCAGAAATGCCTCCCGCCATGTATGCATGGTGGGACACATTAAACATAGATTCCATAGGACATTTGTATGGCGCCTATACACGGGTGTTTTCAGGCGCTTCAGGACAAGATGGGGGGGGGCATGAAATCACAAAAGTAGAACAAAAGAAACAGTTATATAGCCTTGTGACAATCCTACAGTGCAAGTGCATGACAAGGTGGTAAGAGCAAGGCGGAGGGGATAGAGCGAGAAGTGCAGGAGTGGGGTACCTCCAAGGGTGGGGATGGGCAAGTGCTGGGCAGGCCAAGGTGGCAAGTGCCAGGGGAAGAGGAGGGAGTGGGAGGATGAGTGCAGTGGACAGGGAGGACCATGTTGGGCTAGTCCAGGAAATGGGGCCCGAGGGTAAGAGCTGGCATCCAGATCAGAGGCTGGTGTCCATACATTGCTTTAGGGAGGCTGAGGCGTTTGGGGGAGGCAGAAAGGTCCCCTTTGTCACACGCGCCAGCTCCGCCTGCCAAAAACAGCAACATCTGCATTTTTTAACACGTTTTACCACTGCGGGACATTCTATTATGATGTCCTGTGAGGTTTTTTTTAAAAACAAATTGGTAGTGGTAAAGTGGGCGGTGAGAAAGCAGATGCCAGAGATGGGGTTGAGGCGTGGTGACGTCTGCTTGGGTGTGGGCACCAGAGGCGCACGATAATACCAAACGAGGAACATATCAGAAGAAGTACTAACATGAGAGCTGGAAGGAGTGT
Organism: Ambystoma mexicanum; assembly: GCF_040938575.1. Lineage (NCBI taxonomy): Eukaryota > Metazoa > Chordata > Amphibia > Caudata > Ambystomatidae > Ambystoma > Ambystoma mexicanum. Next base: position 264,023,372 of record NC_090931.1, on the reverse strand, counting down.
GAAAAAAACTAACTACTAATTAAAGAGTAAACGACGAACCAAGAGCTGCATTTTACATAGCAGCTGGCGATTAACTGTCAGCCATATTTAAAAAGACATATTTTGGAATAAATTGTGTTCTGTCGAATTACCGTCATAAATCAAAGAAAAGGGATTTCCACATTCATTTTCACATTACAAGTTGAATATTCAGGTTGTAATTTCTTTCTAATAAAACATCTCTTCTTTAAGAAATGCATAGATCCTACCGCCATGGGTACCATTGACACAATACAAGCAGAACGCCAACTTCCTGAAGCCAACTAACAACCCATAGTTTCCATAGCCCGAGAGCCTCTGTGAAAGCTGCTGCTTGCAATTAAATCACGTTCACATGCTGCGAAATTCACACACTGGGGCTCTTTTTATTGACATTGTTAATTGCATTGAGGGGATTCTCAATGTTTGCACTTTTTTCAACATTTGTAAGACAAAGTGCATGAGAATGGTTTTTGCACTGAAATGCTGCCCGCCATTACTGGCCTCCAATCAGAGACGTCATTCCACTAAAATGCCAGGGGTAGCGGAAGTGACATCACACGACCCTTGACCCCGATGACATCACAGGAAGTGGTGTCATTTGACCCCACCCTGAAGTGATATCACAGGAAGCGATAGAGCATGACCTTTCACCTGTTGACAAAACAGGAAGTGGCATCACATAGCATTGTACACTACGAAAAATATGGTTACAGTATCACTATAATGTGATGTACATTTCATACAAGAATGGATCGCCATATGTATTGTTAAGATCAGTGCGTATAGGCCCATTTTACCAAATTACTGTGAACGCAAGCAGACGTCCATGACCAAATGATAATGATGTGTTATTATATAGCCCTTATTCTTAAGCGCTTTATATAGAAAAAATATTCACCCAATATCACCCAACCTGTGTTGGTACTCATTTATCAACATCAGAAGGATGAAAGGCTGAGTTGAGGCATTTAAGAACAGACTAAATCAGTGACTCACCCCCTGAAGTGTGCTTGAAATAAACCTTTAATGAGTCTAGCAATTATTGTATAGAATTCCAGAAAGACACATTATTTGGTATTCCTATTCTTTCTTATTTAGGGTCACGGCTGAAAGTGTTGGACTTGTGGCACTACTGTTCTTATTTTTCTTATTTTTTTGAAGGGGCTTCAACAAGAAAGCCAGCCACTCCAGAAGTAAAGAGCCACATGGTGCTGGCAACAGCCCAGGAGCTTGCATTGCAAAAAAAAAAAAAAAAAAAAAAACATTCGCAAGGGAGACCACAGAGGTCGCAAAGGAGACCTCAGAGGTTGCAGTTGCGACCTCTGGGGACCCCTAAATGACGTCCCTCTGAATCAAATGCCTTTCGCAGGTGCAAAAACACAGGTGTTTTTCATAGGGAACCATTCGGTTTAACCCAGGGGGCAAATGCCATGCTGGCATAAAACCTAGTAGACAGACCAGGAATGCATAGCGGATATGGGGCCTGACTTACAAAGCGTTCTTCAATGGGATTGTGCAATTGTAAAACGCTGTTGTAAATCAGGCCCATGGTCATCTCGTTCTGTGTGCCCACTCTGCCTGCAAAAAACAAGTGCCCCGCACCATAAGAAAGGTGTTAAACCCAGCGTAACCCTTTTTCACTTTTTTTTAAAATGCATCAGCGAACCCGAAAATGAGCCCATGTCTCAAGAATAATCCCAAAAAATAAAGTGCAGGAACCTTTTGAGCGTTTGTTCACCAAATCCCTCAAGTATGTTTAAACTGCAGCTGAATTTGTTACTGAAAACCTTTGCAAATGTAAAAAGTTGGACCCAAAACACATGTCAAATGGAAATTCTGGCAGGTCTAATTCTGCCGGAATTGGTTTGCCCTGACCTACTTTACACTGGCAATCTGGGCATTTGGAGGAAACAATGGATATTCCAGTGTTGTTCGGTTACTAGAAAACCCAAGTCCAATCTATTATCCTCCAGAAGACAACCTTTCACCGCTCCCTAACACAATGGGGGTCATTCCGAGTATGGAGGTAGCCATGCCGCTAAGTGGCATGGCTACCCCCATACCGGGTAGCGGGTTTCTGAATGGGGAAATACCGGGCCATTCCAACCTTGTAGAGCCTGGTATTTCCCCATTCAGGGAACCCAGACCCTGTGCATCCCCATTCACATTCAGGCCCCCATAGGGCTCAATGGGAATGGGGAGCATGCTAACAACGGGCTCGTTAATGACGGGCCCGTTGTTAGCATGCTGGACCGCTTGCGTGACCTGTTAAGGATGTCTGGTTTTACCAGGCGTCCTTAGCGGGTCCCGCAAGCGGACCTCGTAATGAGGCGGTAGGGGGTTAACGGCGCCGGTAGCTCTACCGGCGCCGTTAACCCCCTACCGCCAGGGTCGGAATGGCCCTCAATGTAAACAAGGTCCTTCATTGACATCGTGACCCACAAAGCCCTTAGTTGCCGTGAGGGAGTGCTCAATTTGAAATTGAGGGCACCTAATCATATTTTACCGTCCTGGCACTTATTAGTTGTTGCCTAAGCTTGCATGTCGCTTCCTCTGCTGGGTAGACTTCTGCTAGGAAGAAGTGACCATTCCATACTTTCCCCCTCATAGACCATTCCATACTTTCTAAATCACATGCTGGGAATACTGGATCACTCACCAGAAGAGAATCAGGATCCTGGTCAGACGGTCATTCTACAGAACACATGAACATATTGTGTGTGTGTGTGTGTGTGTATATATATGTGTGTGTATAAGAGCGGGGAGAGAGAGAGATCGAGAGAGAGAATTACCATGTTTCAACAGACTGCTTGCCTTGGTCTGGATTTTCTCTATGTTTCCCTTGATTGCTTGTCAGCCCCCCTCGTTCTCCCAAATGGAAAACTTTTTTAGGTTTGTACCGTAACTCAGTAGGTCAGTGTACCGAATCACTTGTCGGCCCTGTGTGGCCGGGAACACGTCCCACCGAATTGCTTGGCAAACACAGAGCCATAGAAAGAAGGGTGCGCTTTGTATGACAAGGTTCCCTGCACACAGGAAGGAAGAGGAATGGGGAGCGGAGGCAACAAGGCAAGGAGTGAATGGGGGTGGGGCGGCAGAGGCTGAGGGTGCACATGGCAGATTGGGAAAGTGGGAAGCGTCGGGGGTAAAGTCCCCCATGGTCGTGGACAGAGGCATGTGTTAGGGGTCAGGGAGTGAACAAGGGATTGGGGTGAGGGGATAGGATAGTTCGAGTGGGGAGCATGGGGTGTGAAATCCCCATTAAAGAGCGGGTAGAGAGGGGAGGGAGATTCTGGGTAACAGGATTCTGTGGGAGGGGACATGTAAGCGCTCTTCAGTGGCAGGGATACAGTGGGTGGATTTTATGTTTTGGGTTTTCGGGGGTAGGGGAGTCGGAGCAATTATATGGATCAGTGCAAGCCTGGATCATCCTCTCAGCTTTCCCTGTGAGTTGTGTATTAATGCCTGTGGTGTGTGCCGTCTGTAAATAATGTGGCCCTCTTGAATTCCTCTTCTTCTGGTTTGCGCTAATGAGGGCACCAAAAATAAAAACAAAGTAACAGAAATGACTCATCAGTCCTAGTTTATTTTGCATTTGCTTAGGAAATGCAACCTTATTACACGCAGACATATTACAATGCCTGCGGTAGCGGACATGTAGTTATGGTTAAGTTGCTCAACTCATAAGAAGAGCACTTTTTGGGCGGCTTATATCTTTGCTCCCCCTGTTTGGATCCGAACCAAACTTTGCACAAATAGTATGTGGCTCGTTGTGAATCTTTTGAGTAGGTCGGATGAGGTTTTGTCAAGGGGGGCAAAGTTATAGGGGGGTCCCAAAAGAACTTGTTTTTTTCATAGACTCAATGGAAAGAAATGTTGCTCACGCCTACAGCCGAAACCGCTGGACAGATTTTCACCAAATTTGTGGCAGGAGCGGTGGCTTGGTCCCGAAAGCGTGCTTTTGTAAATATGGTTTAAATCTGTCCAGTAGGTTTTTTAAAAACAGGCAAAATATAGGTCCCAAAAGATTAGTGATATCTGAGTCCGGTCCCGAGATCCATTTCCCTGTGCAGTCCACAGACAGGCATCCGATTGGCCTAGCGGGTGACGTGATGTCCGCGGACATCGGACGCGCCCTCTGATTGGATGGTGAAAAGCGTGAAGTGCGTCAGATATTTGGAAACGGCCGCCATGTTGGATTCACGGACAGTGGCCAGTGTCCGCGGACATCACGGTAAAAACATTAAAAAAACCAACATTGCAAAAAAAATTGTTTTTCACCCTGAAGTCGGCGAACAGTCCAGATGTTCATCTGTGCCTATTTCTGCATTACAGGGTTGGTGAAAAGCAGTTCTTGGATGGCTTATAACTTTGATGCCACTCAATGAAACTGCATGAAACTTTCCGAAAGTGTGGAGCTGTTTTTTCAAGTTGGAACAAATTTAGAGGGTGGGGTCTCAAAATATTGTAAAGGCTTATAAATGTGATGCCATTTGACGAATGTGCACAAAAGTTTGCAAAACAATTTTAAACCTAGATATAAATGTTTTTGTAAAGTTTAGTGGGATTTTCTCAAGAGGGGGCTAAATTGGAGGGGGTCTCAATATTTTCAGATGGCTTATAACTTTGTTGCCGTTTGACGAATGTGGACAAAGGTTTTCTAAAAAGATTAAAGATCCAACCTTCAATGTTTGTGTAAAGACTGAATAGATTTTGTCAAGTGGGTGCTAAGTTATATGACTATTGGATGTATATACATTTTGACACTTTTGAAAAATAAAACATGGGCGGATTTCAAGCAAACTCGTGCAAGGAGCCTTGGCAAGGACCTGAAAGCATGGTTTTGCAAATGTGCCCATGTTTTATTTTTTTGACAATTGTCATAATGTACGTACAAAAAATAGCCATGACCGTGAGGGACGAAACATGTGGTTAAAGTGCCCATGTCCTCCTAGGACCGGCTATGTGGTAAAGTTATTCTTGGAAAAGGATTTTCCTTTGGCGTCCCGCTGCAGGAAGAAAACTCTTATTTTTTAGCACCCTGGGTTCCCGCTTTCAGAACCAGGGGTGCTAATGGCCTTTATCCCTCTTTGCAGGGGCTGCAATGGAGGATAATGGTCGGGAGCCCTTGTTATTTATTTATAATGCACCGAAGCCCGCAGGCATCAGGGCGCACATAGACACACTTTGCTTGGGCCGATAACTTGGGCTGCCGGGCCGTTATCGCCACATTATTCCCATTAATATAACACAAAATGCTAATGGAAATGTTGGAAAAATGTATCGAGTCTATGTACTTTACTGAGAAATGTAAAGTAGATGGAGTCTATAAGATTTTTTTAGTTCTATTTTTTAACTGTGAAAGGCAATTCCTTAAGGAACCTTTCTTCTGTTTTTAAAAAGAAATATTTGCAGGGGACGTTAGGACATAAGGTGAGGAGGGAAATGAGGGAAGAGGCACCAAGCACTAATATGGAGGGGCAGGTGGACAGGGGAAGATGTTGTGCATGTGTTACTTCTAAGGTAGTGGGCAGTGTTTCTCATGCTCCTTGATTACAGCTTCAAAAGAACTTCGAAATTGCTTCCCCCTGAAGAGTGGTGTGTTGCAGTAGATACAGAGGACTGTTGTCTTCCAAAGATATGGATCAACAGCCTCTTTTATTGCTTGCAAGGTAGCTGGTGGGATTTTGTGTCCCACAGACGTAGGCTATGTGGTTACAGTATTGGTTGAGGAAGATGATGTGGAGGAAGACTACTACTTGCTAAGAAAGAAACAATCTTTCTGAGAGCATTGCAGTAGTTGGATTTCGTGTGGAGGCGCAGGGAGGTGGTCCCGTAGGAGTAATGTCCAGGTAGTCTGCGACTGAGTACACTCAGTGCATTTCACTTTTGTAGCTTTAGCCTTTGGTACATTCCCAACAGTGGTAAAGAACTGCCACATCCATGATTCCGTCAGGGTGCTAGAGGTAGGCACTTCCTGCATCTCATCTTCTTGGTCCTTGTCTTTGGAAATACTGCGCTTTTTTTGTTGTGTGGTTCCTCCAGCGGGTGGTGGCTCTTGGGGAGGAGGGATGGCAACAGCTGATTCCGTTATTAAGATAAATAGCAGGTTTGCTACTATTGTTCCAAGTATGTGCTTTGTACTAATGTGTTAATGGATAATGAGTAAGAATAGGTGTAGGAGCTGCGCAAGGGTACATTTTGAGCTTCAAAGTTTCTAGATCAGTAGAAAATGCAGTTGCGAACTGTCCTCGAAGCAAGGACCCGAACGCGAAGTGCAAACACGTTCATGGACACGTCATCATGCCGCACGCGAGTGCATGGTCACGTGACACTGTTCGGAAGGTCTGTGATGATGTCAGACGTTCGTGGAAGTCAACAGAAACAAAAACAGTGAAAAAAGTATTGAAGTGTTAGAAATGATGCTAGAAGGTGGGAAATGGCAAAGTTTTAAGGTGAAACTTTGTAAATTGGACAAAAATGTTGTTATATTGGGATAAGTATGATATTAGTGAGTTGTAGAAAAATAGCATGCAGTGTTAAAAACCCTTGAAATTCTCTGAAAAAAAATTTGTTAAAGGGACGTTATGGTTAAGTTGCACTAATAAAAACCAATGAAATTCAATGAAAAAAACTTGGTTAAAGGGACGTTATGGTTACAAGTAAAACGGAAAAACCTCAGAAATTCACCAGTTATGGTAAGCTAAGCAACCATAACACGAGCCATCACCGTGCACTGCTAAGATTAACACCCAGGACATCAAAGATGACATCAAAAATGTCATTGGTGACATCACATGTGAAATTGATTTTGATGAAAAGTCCCTACAAGGAGTTGTGTTTATAATGTTGGTAACAGGATGTCAGGGGTGATTGTGTAATGTTAAACATGTAATAACTAGCTAACAATTCAAGACTTAGTACACACTTGTGATAGTACAAACAATACATATGAAGACCCACAATGCATACAAATCAGAGGCACATACAGGGAAACTAAAGTAAGGAAGAAAGAAACAGCATCATCAGAAAATGTTAATAGCTTTAACGTTTATCTTCATGTATACAAATGAATTGTGCGTTTGAGGCCTGCCTATTTCCCCCCATGTACGTGCACCATGAGCTGAGACCAAACCCTAAGGAAAGTACTTTAAGAACATATGACAAGGTTAACGTCTAGATATACAGCACCTTTTGAATGATAATATTCTGACTGTCAGTGAACAAAACCACCTGGCCTAGAGATGTCAGTGAACAAAAGCAAGTGGGCCAGATATGCGATGTCATCCGGGATGTCATCAATTACATTTGTGATATTATCTCTGATGTCCTGGGTGGTTAGTCTTAGCAGAGCAAAGTGGTGGCGCAAGTTATGGTTGCTTAGCTTACCATAACTGGCGAATTTCTGAGGTTTTTCGGTTTTATTTGTTACAATAAAGTCCTTTTAACAACGCTTTTTTCATTGAATATGAATATAGTTGTGTGTCAAGTTCCATACGAAACCCAAAAATTGAATTGCTAATAACTTTTTAATTGCATGACGGATTTGGCTGATATTTTGCAAACAATAAGTATGTCGCCCGCAACTGGTCCCCCCTCGCCCCACCAGAAAAAATAAATAAGTTATTAAGAAAGCAAATAAAATGTTGTTTTCAGCCTACTCCTATTCATTTCCCCATAGAGAGAAAGTCCATATTTCTGAGCAGCGCATAGCTTAAACCGCTGGCAGAATTGGACCAGGTACATAAAAACATGGACATGAAGCATTGATTCGATTTCCAGGAGAACCATGGGGTTATTACATTCAGTAGTTGGTAAAATATTTGACAGAGACGGGGGTGCCACCTTCTTCCAATATTATAGATATATATGTGTCCCCTTCTCCCCAAATCATAGCTATATATATGTCCCAAAATGTATCAGCAAGGCTTTTCAGAAATGAAAAAGACACCTTTATTTTTTGCTCAATGCGAGAGATAACCAGGGTTATTACGGGTATAACCGGAGTTAAATAAAAAGGATCAGTGGAAAACATGCCATTCGGAGGAGAAAAAAGGATGAAATAGCACCAGGCTAAAGACGGGGAGGAGGAAAGAGTACACCATGTACAATTGGGCAGGTGGGGGTGCAGGGGTGGGGGGGTTTGGGACCAAGTACAGAGCTCAAATGTATTTGCATAACCAGGGTTATAGCAGGAATGAAAGTGCGTCACTTGAATAACCAGGGTTACTTTACAAATAACCAAAGTTATTTTACAGATAACTGGGGTTATTTATAGTACATTACTATTATCAGGGTTATACAAACCGCAGTAATGGGAAATGTTTTTTTTTGAAGAGAGTTAAATAAATGAGATTAATACAAAAATAAAGTGGAATGTTGCAGCTGTAGTGAGGTGGGGGTAATGGGTGTTGCCGAAGGCTATGGCAACTGGGTTACTTTAAGGAACCAAATGGTGCAATATGGAAAGTGGACATGGCCGAAGGCCACGGCTAGTGGGCCACAACAAAACCTATTGGGGCAACATGTCAAGGGACCAGCGCGAAAGGCCGTGGTCATTGGCCATCGGTCCCATAGTTATGGTGGACTTGCTCGAAATGCGATTGCTGAGTTTTAGGGGTTTTATTGTATTAAATCTGAACACCTTAACTCTCTCTTAACCAGGTTTTTTTTTTCACTGAATGAATATTATATATAAAAAGCAAAAATGAACTGCCAGATAGCAGTTCACAGCGGCACTCCTCCATCTTTCACTCCAAAAAGTACACCACACTTCTGTGCTTTCTCCATTATAAAACGTTCTTTACTCTTTAAATGTGTAGACAGCCGAGAGTAGACCCGTGAATAAAATCACAATAATGCGTTTCACACCAAACTGGGCTTCAGCAGATTGCAATTAACACCCTGTTTGCAATTCATTATATCTCATTTCCTGTTTGGATCCAGTCTCTTTCCCACATTAAAACCACTAGACCTGGACTTCCTTCTTTGTTTCTCGCCTTTTAGTGGCGGCCATATTGGATTACTCATTGCACAATATATACATGTGTACAAATCATTTGCTGTTTTTTGTGTATACTTGCTAAAACCTTTTGGTAATGCCATTTTGTACATAATAATACACTATAAAGTGTCAAGTGTTGAAGGGAAAAGGGAAGGGGTTTATGCTAATGTGGCTTTTGAATAAAGTGCTAGATATTCTTAATATCAAGTGCACATTTGATTCATTTACCTGAAATTTAAATTTTGTGCATTGCATAATAAAGTGCTTTGTGCTTGGAAATAAAACATTAAATAAACTGATACATTAATGAAGATGTGATCCTATACTTTAAAACCTGTGTTGACACCTATATTTTCAATGTGCAAGGCTTACTTCAATAAAATATTTGATATTTCTAATACCATGTGCAAATACGCTATGTTGACCTGAGATTTGAATTCAGTGGTTAGTGCATTGTAGTACATCATTAGATAACCAAATGCAAATGCATTATCATATGCTTTGCAATTTACCAATAGCTTGATATTTCTAATTCCATGTAAAAATACGCTGTGTTTACCTGAGATATGAATTCAGTGCATCGCACAATAAAGGGCGTAGTGCATTAAAATACAACATTAGAAAAACAAATGCATTATCTTATGCCTTGCAATTTACCAATTGGTTGTGTCAACACTAATTCATTCAATGTAACCAGGTATAATGTACTTTCCAAATGTATATAATTATTATTTGTCAACCGGACAAGTGTCCCGACACACTTGAATATATCCTAATAAACATTACTTCGCTTAGCTTAACCACTGCCCTGGCACTATTCTTTTGTGTTCTAATGAATTGCTGGGTATCAATATAATCATATTAAACAAATGTGCTAAAACCTGGATATCTAAATGTGCAAATGTGAACTGATATAAAAACAGTATCAAACATATTTAAAGCCACACGTACAAATCACACATAAAAAAAGCTTATTCAGTGAGCCTACTAAGTTCGTTCCATTATTTGCTACTTTTGACATGCCGATTACTGTTTTCAATTCCTATCTCTTTTTCCGGATACGCCATGACATTGGATTTTATCCCCATATCAACTCCCAAACTGTTGTTTTTTCAATCTGAAACATTGTGATGGTCATATTACGCTCCTATAAATGTATACAGTTCTTCGTCTTTATTGTGCCAACCTGGGGATTTGGTGTTGTAGACAATTATATATCGACTTTCCAATTGTCGCAATTTGTGCTCCCCATCTCCCCGTCTTAAATGTGGCTGTACATGATCTATACCGAAGAACTGGAGGGACTGAATATCTCATCCATGCACATCTGCAAAATGTTTCGCTAGACGATAGGTTGGATCCAAATTTTTAATCGCTCTTAAATGCTGCAAAATTCTGACCTTGACTTCCAGCTTCGTACTTCCTATGTACCAGAAATTACAGCTACAACTGATTACATATATTACAAATTTGGTACTACAAAGTATAGTTTTTGTAATGTTAGCATCTCGCCCTGTTAATGGGTGAATGTATTGTTTCATATTTTGCCCAAATTTGCAAGCTTTGCATTTTATACATCTCTGGAACCCCGCTGGTTTGTCTGGTAGCCAGTTTGTTTTTGATTTTGTCTGAAACATACTTGGAGAAACTTTGGATTGTAAGGATTTGGCTCTCCTGAAGGTCAAACTTGGATTTGTGTTTATCACTGATTGAATATCTTGATCTTTTCACAGGATATACCAATGTTAGACCAATATTCTTTTAATCTCCTTGGCACCATTGTCAAAAGTTGTAATAAATCTGATTATTTCTTTTTTATTTCTATGATCCTCTTTTGTTTCTGCATTTGTTGTTTTAGAGAAAATCTCTCGTCTTGTTTGTTTGCTGCACTCATTATAAGCGCTGTTAATAACAGATCTTAAAGACCTATACAACATGGATAAACTCGATAAGATATTGCCTATATCTACATCATGTTCATCATGTCAAATCCAAATGTCAATAGAAGATATCAAGTACTTCATCAAAAAATCGAGTGGATCTCGGGCTCGAGGACACGGCGGCTTAAGTAATGCTACATTAAAAGCCCATTCAAGCAGCTGGTCAATCATTTTATACAACATTTTCTCTAACATTATCGAGAATAGATCTATTGCTAAGTCTTGCCGATCTTCGGTGGTGGTGCCCATTCATAAAAGTGGAGATCGATCTGCACCTCGAAACTACAGACCCATTTCCTTATTGGATGTAATGAGAAAAATCTTCACTTGCTTTGTATTGCGAGAGTTCAACTTGTGGACTAAACAAAAATCGAAATGAGACCCTCATCAAATAGGGTGTGTGGCTGGAATGGGCACGACGATTAATCTTATGTCGCTATATGCTATTAAACATCAGCATTATAGCTCAAAACAACCACTATATTTAGCATATATTGACCTACATGCAGCTTTTGATTCTGTCTCACGAGAATTACTGATCAGAAAGCTACAAAAAGCTGAATGCTCAGAAACTATCCTGGATATTATCCACAAATTGCACACTAACACTGTAATGCAAGTTAGATTAAACATCGAAGGCTTGCTCTCAATGCAATTACAGGTTGAGAGAGGTCTGAGGCAATGATGTATCCTTGCCTCGGCCCTCTTTAACTTTTTTTTGCATGACATGCCTGAAATATTTGTGAATATGAATACTGATGCTCCAAGATTGGGACGAAAGAGAGTGACGGCATTATTATATGCCGACAATATCATTTTTAGTTTCAAAAACCCCTATTGGCTTGCAAAATTCCTTGCAAGCGCTATCAACATATATGAAAATTAACCAGCTCACAATTAACATCTCTAAATCCAAGATTATGATTTGCAATGCAGCCAAAAAAGGAGCAAATAGATTTAGATGGATGCTACAAGTCTCAGAGCTCGAAGTAGTATCACAGTATGCATATCTGAGTGTACGAATTGACAATCGACACTTAAATGAAGCCCATCTAGAAGTCATGTGTGACAACTGCTATTTCACAAACTAAAGTAATATTACACAAATATGGTAAATGCTCAATATCCTCACCTGTAACTTATTACAACCAAAAAACAACTCCAGTACTCCTATATGGCCTAGCGACATTGCTTAATTTAGAGAATAACATTTTACAAAGATTTGAAGGAAAATACTGGAGAGCAGTACTGAATTTACCTCAATGTGTTCCTATGGCATTTATACGTCATGAGATGGGCTTACTTTCCTTGTTGATCAAATATCAATGGCATCAGTGTGCATTACTGAGGAAATGCATTTTGGCCAGTACTTCGGACACTTTGCTCTCGTCCCTCTCTTATTATGTTTTGAAATCAGATCATGCTTTTGTAAGTAAATGGAAAGCAGCAGTTTTCAACATAATGGCTTTGGCAGATCTCTCATTGCATGTGTTATTAGAAGATCCAGAAAGAGCCAAATAAAAGCTATACCTGAATGGTTGGATAAAAACGAGAGATCAATGCTGTCTATACAAAGACTTTAGAGAAAACCAATTCTCAAGGAAAAAAATTTGGAGAATGTGAACCTTATTTGATTTGTTATCCTTCTGTAGCACTTCGTTCAGCCTTTCTACGGTTTAGATACAATCCTTGGCCTACTAGAGTGGTAACGATTAAATGTAATTTACGTAGCCATTCATTTAACTTTTGTCGCTTTTGTAAAGATGTAAATAAAACAGAGACCTTACAACATGTCATTTTAGAGTGTCAATCTAGTTGAAAAAAGAGAATTGCAGGGCCGTGGCTTGGCGGCCATGCGAGCGTGAGCTAGTCTTCAAGAGCTCCCACTTGATCCGGAGATAGATCCTGGAAAAGGCCATAAAGTGAAGGAAAACGACAGAGGAAGAGCTAGGGAAGGCATCGGAACGCCCAGAGAACACGCAGAAGAAAGTCCGAGGAAAATCGGGACCGAGAAGGCTGAAAACGGAGAGTGCGAGATACGCGACTCCGCCACGCAAAATGGCGGACGCGCCTCGCTGAGCGAGCCGCTCGCCACCGAGAAGAAGGCGGGCGCAGGAGGAAGGAAAACAGGACCCTGGGGCGCCGCCGGCGGACAGCCAGCCTAGCGAAGACCACCGAGCCGCCCGGGAGAAGGAAGGAGACCGAGAGAAGCGCTGCAGCGCTGTGCCGAGATAGACGGAGGAGGCGCGAACGCCCACGGACCGCAGCATGAGCCGTAGCAGAGCGGAAAAAGACCAGGCGGCAGCAGCGGCGCCAGAGGACTGGAGGGTGCGCCCCCCCCGACAGACAGCAAAGGGGGGCTGGAGGTGAGGACGTCGAGAGCACCAGCCGGGAGCGCCCTGGAGGACTGGCCGCTGCGGGGGACGGAACAGCCACCGCAGAAGGAGGCCGGAGGACGCACCGCAACGCCGTGCCAGGGCAGGCACACAGGGGCGCGAGGGCCCACGGCCCCCCGACAGCAGGCACGGGTGGCGGAGCCCGAGCGAAGACTGGTAGTCGGGCGCTGAAAGGCCCCAGCCGGGGAAAAGAAAAGAGACCCCGAGACCCCGAGGCCAGAGGACGAAGGGGGTGAACGGAGTGTCTGACCCCGACCTGGGGACCGGTAACACTCACTTGAAGAGGAGGGTGATGCGTCTGTGACGGGCCCCTGCGGGAGGCCAGTTTCCACCAACATATGCTGGGGCGGATGGCGACAGACGGCAGAGCCACACCAGAGAGGTTGGCCGAACGCCCGCCCTGGGGGTCACAGGACATACGAAGGAGGATATAGCCCACTCAAACAGCCTTGACAGAGACCCCAGAAGAGCACGAATCACACAACTGGCGAGGCCTACCAGCGGCCTACTCCCACATACACCCGCACGGAAGAAACAGCCAGGGGTACACCACCCCACGGAAGACGGGGTGAAGCTATCCGCACGAGAGGAGGACCATAGTACAGACCCCGGCCCAAGCAACAACGATAGGCTACCACCACGAAACTGCATGAGCAGGACCCGCGCACTGGCACACAGCAATCGGAACCAACATGCCAGACAAACCAAGAGGTGGTAGGGGGAGGCAGACGGTCATGGAGTCATTTGCCCGCAAGAATGAGGATCAGCAGCCCGAGGCAGCTGAAATGGACACGGTAACGTCACATGTGGCGCATGAGAGATCAAACAGGTGGAAGGGAGCATCCTGGAGGCCATAGAAGCACTAAAGACTTCGATAGAAGGCAAGCTAGATGCAGTAATCGTAGACGTGGGGCTCCTTCGGCAGGACACGAGAAACCTGGCAGAGAGAGTGACAACGGTAGAACAACAGGTACAGAGCAATACAGCGGACATGACCGCCTCCCAAACTCAAATGTCAGAGGCACTGGAACGCATCAGAACGCTAGAACGCAGAGCCGAAGACGCGGCAAGCAGGGCTAGACGCAACAATGTACGCATAGTGGGGCTGCCGGAGGGGGAGGAAGGCAGAGATCCCACGAACTACATCGAGAACTTACTGATCCAAGCGGTGGGTGCCGGGACCCTGTCCCAGGGTTTCGTTGTGGAAAGGGCACATAGGGCATTAACAAAGAGACCACGCCCGGGGGCACCACCGAGGCCTATGATCGCAAAGATCATGAACTTTAAAGACAGGGAAAAAATCCTGGCGTTCTCGAGAGACGGAGGAGTCATAACCCGGAATGGAGCCAGGATAACCATCTACCCCGACTACACGGCGCTAGTGCAAAGGCAGAGAGCTCAGTTCTGGCCGACCAAAGACCGCCTTCGAGCTGCGGGCGTGAAGTTCATGCTACTATACCCGGCAAAACTCAAAGTGCTACATAACGGAAGGACACAGATCTTTGAGACCACAGCGGACGCCCAACTGTGGATGGACCAACAGGGGTTCCCGCAGCCGGAAGAGGGGAACAGACGGAACAGAGAGGCGCCCCGACGAGACAGAGAAGGAGATTGAAGATGGAATGCAAGACCCAGGCGCCCGGTAGATCAGGGCGAGACAAAAATCTGAGGAACACTGCAGCGAACCGCAGGTTGCTACACCACTTCACTGCAACTAACTTAAAGACAAAACGGGAGAGAAAACACAGGGATACTCCCAGTAAAAAAAGTGAAGGAGCAGGATAACCAACAGCTCACGAGTTCAAGGCCTAAACCAAGAATAAACTGGGAGCACAAGACTTCCGGAACAGGACCGCCAAGACCCACAGTAGGAACCCCAAGCAGAGACAATGTTTATAGTGCCAGTTCTAAGGCACTACGCCGCGACAAGTAAGCCTGAGGGAAGGAAGGCGACACCTGGAGAGCGGTGGGGCCCGAGCAGGGGGAGGGAGGCTGGGCGTTTGTTATTGTTGTTTTTAGTTACAGTTGTTAGGAGGTTAAGTTTGTGGGGTGAAGGCACTAGGGAAAAAGGACATGACAGACTAAGAAACCACGGCGGAGGCACGGAAGGCGGACACGCAAGGCGGACCCCGGGCGCCAGGGGTCAGCGAAGCGTATTGAAGGAAAACACCAGGAAAAAAACGGATCCAAGAACCGCAAGAGCAGCTAAACCCCTGGGAAACGCGGAGGATGGAGGACGTGTGAACCGCACAAAGTACCACGGGAGAGATGCGGGACGAGGACCCCCGGAAAGAGACAGGTCAAGAGGACATGAAAGTGAACGGGCCCATGGGACGGAGAGGGCCACTAACACCTGCCCCACAAGAACCGAGATGACCTAAACATCGTCACATGGAATGTTAGAGGGCTAAATGCATACGTCAAGAGGCTGAGGGTCTACACCTGGTTAAACAAAACGAAAGCTCACGTTGCAATGCTGCAAGAGACGCACCTGACGGTCGGAAAACAAACCAAGGTGGCCAAAAAATGGGGAGGTCAGATGTACAGCTCATCGTACTCTAATTACGCAAGGGGGGTGATGACCTGGATCGCCCCGAGCACCCCATTCCAGCTCATCAACCAGGAAAAGGACGCTGAGGGTAGGGTCCTGATCGTCCACGGAATGCTGGAGAACCGGGAGGTGTGCCTGGTGAACACCTATGCCCCCAATCATGACGCAACAGCCTTCTTTGAGTCACTCACGCCCCGGCTGGCCCCGTACAGGAACGCTACGATCATCTGGGCTGGAGACCACAATTGCACACTGGACCCCCGACTAGACAGGTCGGACGATAAGCACAGACGACCAGCGCCACCAGCACGGAGGTTGCGGAAGATACTGGACCAGCTGGAACTGGAAGACATCTGGAGGAAGGTACATGAGGGGGAAAGGGGATACACACATTACAGTGCTCCGCATGGGACATTCACGCGGATTGATTACCTTTTCACGGGAAGGGAAACATTAGGTGAATTCACTGAGGCACATATACATGCACGAACCCTGTCTGATCACGCCCCCTTGAGAGTCACATGGGCACATACACACAGAGGGGCCCCCACGCCCACATGGAAACTAAGGGCAGAAGCACTGCTGGACGGGGAATTCCAGGAACATATCCAAAGCACGATAGAAGACTACTTTGAGCATAACTCGGGTAGTGTGGACAGCATGGTGACGATCTGGGAGGCCCTTAAGGTGGTGGTCAGAGGTGCGGCAATGGGGAAGACGGGAGGACTCAGGAGGGAAACCCTGACCCAACTGGACGCGTTAGAAAGGAAGATTGAGAGGGCCGAGAAACGGGCGGGGGAGAACGGAGGAGATCAGGATGACCTCACCACCCTGCGGCAACAGTGCATGGGGACTTGGGAAAGACTGGGGCGCCTAGATTACGGGAAGTACATACAGAGGCTGCACGCAGAGGGGGATAAGCCCGGCAGGCTCCTGGCCTGGCTAACCAAACAGGAGGCCAAGCGGGAACCAATAAATGCAATCCAGAATAGTCAAGGGGAGGAGGTAAGGTCCCAGGAAGGTATAAACGAGGTGTTCTCGCAATTTTTACGAGAAACTGTACACAAAAGTCCAAGAGGGGAAGAGGGGGACCTAGAGGACGCCTTCGCGGAAATCAGGCTCCCGCAACTCACTGAGGAACAGGCCCAAATGCTGGATGCTCCCTTCACAGTGGAGGAACTGGCGGAAGTAATCACCCAACTACCGACAGGGAAGACCCCGGGGCCAGACGGGCTACCGGGGGAATTCTATAAGAAGTACAGAGACAGTTTAGCCCCTAGATTGCTGGAAACACTGGAGGAGGAATATGAGACGGGGAGGCTCCCGAATAGCATGTCGGAATCCATTATAGTGCCGATACTTAAACCAGGGAAACCACCCATCGAGTGTGGGTCCTATAGACCAATTTCCCTGATAAACCAGGACTCCAAGATCCTGACAGCGGCATTAGCTAACCGGCTCAAGAGAGTGCTACCCACCCTGATCCACACTGATCAGACAGGGTATGTACCTGAACGAAACACGACATGGAATCTCCGGAGACTCCATTACGTCATTGATAGGACTAACCAAGTAGAGGGGGAGTGCGCAGTAGCTTCACTAGATGCGATTAAAGCATTTGATTCGGTGAGCTGGGACTGGCTTTTGGGAGCACTCGCCCACTTTGGGATAGGGCAGGGGTTCCTTCAATGGATAAAGTTGCTCTACAAAGACCCGAGAGCAAGGGTCAAGACGGGTAGGCTTGTCTCCGGGGAATGGAGCATAGGGCGAGGTACGAAACAAGGGTGCCCGCTGTCACCAATGTTATATATCCTAGCTTTGGAGCCATTCGCGGCCTTCCTAAGAACGGATTATATGGACACGGGCATAGCAATTGACGGGGTGACACACCAGATATCGATCTACGCAGACGACATACTGCTCTACGTCCAGGACCCACGCACCCACTTACGAGATTTACTCGAGGCACTAGGAGCATTCGGTAGACTATCGGGAATCACTGTCAACAAGGAGAAATCCTCACTGTTCCCCCTGGCGGGCCTGCGAAAAGTGCCACCAGATCAACTGCCGCACCTGGGCCTCACATGGTCCCCGACCACCTTTAGATACCTGGGGGTGGACATTCACCACGATACCGCGGACACACACATAGCCAACACGCAGGCGGCCCTGAACAAAATTGAGCACGCTATGCAGTTCTGGAAGACCCTACCACTGGGGATGATAGGCCGAGCGGCCTTATTGAAGATGACGGTCCTGCCCCGGCTCCTATATTACTTTACCAATATCCCTTATAACATCCCGGGAGCTTTCTTTAAACGCCTGCACAACCTGGTGAGGACCTTCCTGTGGGGAGGGGGGAGAAACAGGGTAGCACTGACTACATTACAGAGGAGCCACGAGTGGGGGGGCATCAAACTCCCGGACTTTTTGCATTACTACCTATCGGCACAACTCCAATTTGTGGTGAGATGGCTGGGGGAGGACACCTCCATTGACGCAATTCTCCTCCGACCAGCACTCAGGCAATATTACCTGAGGGAACTCCTCTGGATGCCAGCTGCCCAGGCTAGGTCTCTTCCTAGCATGGCCCAGCTGGGCCGAACACTATGGGAAAGAGCCTGGAAAACGCAAGGCATGCAGGACCCCTGCTCAAGACAGATCCCCTTGGCGGGTCTGGTAGATACCCGCATAACAAGCCTGGCCACGTACAGGGCACAATGGGAGGACAAGGGGGTAGCCCAAATAGGGGACCTGTGGCAAGAAGGACAGTGGGTCGGATTCCAGTCCTTGGTGGAGGAGCAAGAGGTGCACAAGGGCCAGTTCATCCTGTATAACAGCTTAGTACAAGCAATGAAGAAGAGGTGGGGAACCATGCCAGAGGCGGAGGTAGAGAATACTGGGGGAGCGCTGGATACCTGGTATGACATTTCTGAAGGAGGACACACTGTGTCCAGGCTCTACGAGCAACTACTGGGTACCACTAATAGGAAAACACTGAACGTGCGGGCAAAATGGGAAGAGGAGCTCCAGCAGCCCTTCCAAGAAGGAGAATGGAATAGAACCCTCCAATACACAAAAAAAGTTTCTAGGAATGCCAGGTTCAGGCAGCTGCAAATCTACATAGTCCACAGAGCATACCTAACTCCCAAAAGAATGATGAAGATAAGAAAAGGACAAACTTCCAGCTGCCCACGCTGCCGGGAAGAACAAGCGGACATGGTGCACATGTTCTGGTCGTGCCCCAAAATAACAGAGTTCTGGAATATGGTGAAGAGTAAGGCAAGGACGGCAGGAATCCATATGCAAGCATGGTCACCTAGGTCTTATATACTGGGCCTGTTCCCGAGGGGGGACAGGCAGATGGCACACGTGGCAAAAATGAAAGACCTGATGACAATACTGGCGAAGCGCCGCATAGCAATGGCATGGAACACGAGGGAAGGACCCTCGGCAGAGGGCTGGTGGGCAGATCTACAAAAATGGGCGATAGCGGAAACGACCGTCTGGATGAGAGCCACACAGAGGGGAGAAGGCAATAGCGGAGCCAGAATACTGGCGTGGAACACCCTGGTACGGGACCTGTTCGGAGACGGGGCGGGAAACAACAGGAGTGACTCAGATGACTCGGAAGGAGGACAGGCTGGCCCGACTATGCCCTACGCCCGGGGGCAGAACACAGACCAAAGGGAACTCAGTGAGTGGGGAGGAGGCGGCCTGGCCGGGGCCGGAGCAAATAATGGATAATATAGATACAACTCCAAGGTGCCAACACATATGTTCACGGACAAGGAGAGGCCACTCCCAGAGGAGAGTGAGGGGTGGCCGGGATGACGGTTTCTCTGTTATGAACTTAATAACTTTGGCGAGTGGCCCATGGCAATAATGGACCACGGACATAAGCAATTGCCTTCAAGGGGAGGGGGGGGAACGGGGGGAGTTGGGGATGCATTTTTCCCTTTGTTGTAAAACCAATAAAAAAGAAGTTAAAAAAAAAAAAAGAAAAAAGAGAATTGCATTTAACCAAATATTATATGCGTATTTGTGTGTAGCACTGACCATCAAACATAAAGGTGTTATGTGTTAAACAGAATGCCAGCATTTCCAGTAACATTAGGGAATGTTCTTTGTAACTTAATGATCTTGTAGATAGGAATCTTTTTATTGCTTCCATCCCTTCTTCGTGCTCAATACACACGTACAATGAGACTACATCTAATGTAATCAAAAGATAGTTTGATTTCCAAGGTATTTGGTCTATTTGCATCAAAAAATCTGTTGTATCTCGTGTATACGATGGTAACATTTGTACACATGGAAACAAAAATCTTTCCAAATATTTGGAAGTGTTTTCTAGGAGAGAGTCAATGGATGCAACTATCGGCCTACCCGGAGGTCTCATTGCTGATTTGTGTAGTTTGGGAATAAAGTGGATAATAGGTGTTATTGGAAAATCCTTTGTTAGATATATGTTGTCATTGCAAGAGATCAGATCTGCCTCAAACTATTAAATGTTATAATCCTTATATGGATCCTTTGAAAGTTTCTGATAGTTCTCATGATTTTTCAATTGACACAGAGCTTCTCTTGTGTAATCTTCTGAATTCAAGACTACTACAGTGACTCCTTTATCCGCAATTCTTATTACTATTGAATCGTCCATTTGTGCATTTTTTATCGCTTGTTGTTCTTCTTTGGTTACATTGTGATTCATCCTGCTTGGATGTGAGGCAAGCTGTTTCATTTCTTCTATAATAATATCTTCAAATAGATCGATATTAGGTGTGTTGTGAGCTTGTGGACTGAACTTAGATTTCTTCTTGAGATCATAGTGTGCTCTCAAATCAGTTGTCAAGTTTGCTGATACTTGTGCAGTCCATTGATCTTGTTCTCGGTTGTTGTCATTGGGTCCCTCATCCTCTCCCATATACCTAGCTTCGAGTGTATTCAACATTGGTTTGTCTCTGATTGTTAATTCGGATGGTACTTCATTGCTTTCTTTCTATTCTAGATTTGGTTTTATCAATATTTGCAAAATGTTTTACCAATCTCAATTTTCGAATGAAGCAATGTAAATCAATTCGAGATTGTGTATAGTTGTAACTAGACATCAAGCAAAAAGATAGTCCTTTTTCAAGTACTTTCTGTTCCGTGTTGGTTAGTTCTTTCTTTGACAAGTTGACAACTTGAAGTTTCTGGTCTGTTGGTATTACTTCCTGTTTTTCCCAGAGTGCATCTGACGGCATGTCGATTGACTTATTTTTTTTAATTTTCCTTTGTTCTCTTCTCCCTCGCCTGCTCTTCCCCTTGTTTGAGTGGTATATATATATACACACACATGTATTTATATGTGGGGTTGATTGTCTAAGCTAAAAGAAATAGTGTAAGTAAAGATAAATGTAAAAAAAAGTTTAAAAAAATAGGATAAGTAAAACTTACACCTAAAAATTACTTGAATTCTTACTTAAGCCACTTATTTAGCTTAGTAAATCAACCCCATATATATGTTAGCAATAGCTCCATATGGCAGACCCCCTGCTTCTCAGAACATAAATAATAGGTGTTACTGGCCCGAAATGTTCTGACCTCAGAAAACATGAAAGCTTCCCTTGGGCATGCTGGGATTCCAGCCTGGGTCATGCAGGCTGACCCGAGAAGTCTGGGGCGAGTTATTGATTTGCTGAGCTCTCTTAATGGCTAATGAAGACCACCACCCAGTTGCATGGCAATTATGATCTCCCACATTCGTATTTCAACCCTAGAAACCACACCATTCCTGCATTCAACATTACCCCATAATGTCATGGGTGACACCCATAGAACACACAGGCACAAATGATGTTTCAACGCCTTTATTCAGTCTATAACAGGGATGGGTTTTGGGGTGATCTACAGGAGGGATATTTATCTAAAGGGGAGGTAAATACATGCAAAAATGTTCACATAAAGTCTATTATTGGGGGACTGTCTAAAGGACCAGAGGTCCAAAATCCATCCCTATCATACTATCAAAACAACCCCGCCACCCCCGGTGTTCATGCAGGATAGTGTTCAGCAAGTCATTTTTAGTCCGAGCGTGGTACATCAAGACGTAAGAAGACCAAAGCATAAAGTGGATGCATGCAATGGTATGCAGAACAGGCAACTTCGGTAGTATGCAATGTACATGAGCAGATGCAGAGAAAAGGTGCAAACTGTGTGCCCAGATTCTCAAAAATGCATTCGCAACACATTTGTGTGATGCTAATATATTTTTTAGAATCAAGGCCATACGGTTGTGGACCCCGGTCTTTCTTAACAGGATGTGCTTTGAAGTCCACATGACTATACAGTGGCGGGCCCTTTAAAAGGCTGAGGGCACCCCTTCCTGTCTTAGTATGACCCAAACCAGTGAACACTTTAGTGACCAGCAGGCGCTCATCACTAATGCATTCATAAGTGGGGGCGCTACACACACAGCAAGCTCTAAGCATCTAATTGCAAAACTATAGAGCCTCATTACCAGCTTGACGGCACTCATGTTATTTCTGCAGAAATACCACCAAACTCATTTACCATTACAACCATTTGGTCTGATGGATTTGCAGCCGGATTACGAGTGGCGGCATGGCCGAGTCAATCGCTCTTTTTGGAGACCATAGGATTGCATTGGGGATTTGGTGGCTTTACCATGGACGGCCATTTCACCCAGAGTGCCTCTGCCACTTTTTTCCATTTATGTGGTAGGTTTATCTCCAGCACGGCCCTGGAGGTAAATCTTTCAATTCAAGTCAAACTTAGAATTCGGCATTGCAGTAAAGCGGGAGGTAGTTCCCTTACCGCCCAAAAAAGTGCCAGTAACAGATTTACCTCCAAAAATATAACACCCCATCAAACTCATTAAGAGGCCTTATGTCCTGCATCAATTAACCCGAGTGCGCTGCCTAGGTGCTTCTTGCACTTTGTGTGCACAGATTTTGCAATACTCTCCCGCCATATGTGTGTGTGTGTGTGTCTGTACATAAGTGGTTGCTCTACCAACATGGTAACATTTCAGTCACACGCATAGTCAGTTGAAAATGGTAAGCCTGATCATTGTGTGAAATAGTAGGGCAGCATTTTGGAGGAAGGAAATTCCACAGGAGAATTCTGGTTTACTGTTATATTTAAGGGTCGCTTCAGAGTAAAAGGCTCACATTGGGGCTCAGATTGGAGCCCCCGCTTTTTTCAGGGGCGGGGCCGTGGTGCAAAAAGCAAGTGGACTCCATAGGGATCCCCAGCAATGCACGGGCATGAATATCAATGCCGGCGCAAATGCTGGTGCATTTGTATGGCGCAGAGGAAGGGAGGCAGCAGAAATGTAAGTTACGTTCCGCTCGCCTCTCCGCCATACAAACTGACAAAAATGTGTTGTGGCATGAATGGAAGGTGCAAAAGCCTTACACAAGCCGTCTACGCTTTCCCTTCACGTTACGGCTAGCTCAATATGAGCTCTATTGTTTTTACCCACTTTAGCAATGTTCAGACGAGGTCAGCATGCTTCCTTTGCCATTGATCGTTAGAGACCAGGACGGATAACGTTGCACGGCCATATTGCCACTAAGATGGCTCAGCGGGTTAAAGGATAGTTCCGGGACTTTTTTTTTATTGTCCCTACGGTTCGGCCATGTGTTTTTAAGCATAACTCGGTAGATCGTAGAAAACTTTCCTATGGACCTTACCCGACTTTTCGTCCATTAACGCACTCGAAATCAGCCGCCATTTTCTGATAATCCTATCATTTCCCCCCATCGCCCTGGCTCACCTGCTTTTGCGGCACTAAATCAAATCCCCCGCCCCTGAAACAGACTTTATCAAAACATTCATATTCCCCGCCTCTATCCGTGACGTGACTGTGCTGCGTAGGCAAACGCGCCCAGGCGTCTTCTACGCGACTCCACACAGAACCCGGAAACCAACACAGATCAGCTCACAACACAGCGCGCCACAATTCGCAATATGAAACTGTACTTTTAAATCAAACCGCAAGATTGTAAATTTGGTAAAGTACATTTATTTGACATCAAATGTTTAGAGAATATTCAGCGATTTGCATTTTTATTTGCTCAGGTTCCAAAAAGTTCGTTTTGAGGCACGCGATGTTCCTTTGCTGTACACAGGGTCTTAGATCATCTCACAATACAGCGCCACAATTCGGAATATGAAACTGTGTTTTAAAAGCAAACTGCAAGATTGTACATTTGGCAAAGTACATTTATTGGACATCAAATGTTTAGAGAATATTCAGCGATTTTCATTTTTCTTTGCTCTCGATCCAAAATAGTTCGTCTTGAGGCAAGCGATGTTCGTGTGCAGTACACAGGGTGTTGGTTTACGATAACATAAGCTCTTCGGTCGCACTGATAATCGCATGGCTGTTCCAACAACGAGGCACTAGGCCACCACAACGGTCTGTATGTTGCATCTAGCCGTTAGTACCGCGTAAGGGCATACTTGTACTTGCCGATCGTCCCATAAAATGGTCAGGGTGGTAACGTTGTTCACGCGGAGAAGCAACTGGCGGTTATAAAAGCCATCCGCCGGTGTCTGGTACTCGTGACACAGACAATAATGGGTGAAGTACCTGTTTGAAAAACATAAAAAATGAAATTAGTCTCACCATCAGATCTTTATTAAAATTATTCATTTTATATATTCGGTCGGTAAATTATTTCATAGCTAGGACAGTGCAACTGGGTTTTAAACGTCAAGGGGGGGCTGTAGGATACTGAGACAGTCCCCCAGTGCAGGGGTTGACAGGGAGTGCAGGTGGAGAGTGGAAGGGCCCAGGACCGAGATCGCAGACAGTGGACCAGTTGTAGCAGGGGAGAGGGAGAGAGAAAGCAGAAGCAAAGAGGAAGGTTTTGAGGTGCTTCCGTAAAAGGAGACGGTTCTCCCCAAGATAGTGCGCGGTACAAAACAATATGCCACATAGAACGAACAAGTCCAACTTAACCCGTCTTTAAAGCTACTGTATAGTAATTAAATTGCGGTATAAACTCATCTAAAGAGTTACTTACATTATATTTGCATTTTCCATTGTGTCTGTGCGTAGGGCAGTCCCGAAATACCACTCCTTCTATGCAGACGTTATTTCTTCTAATGAACGAACATGAAATGGCTTTCGTTTCTGAAATTATATTCATTATCGTTTCTTACGTGGTCCCGGCCTGTCAAGGTCAAATAACAATAGAACCTTATACTGAGTCGTGGGCCATTCTGGCACCCTAGAAAAAATCAAAGCAGCTGACCTTCACTTTGAACGAGCACACATTCCTAGTTAGCTACATTCAGTGTAAGGCCGTCTCACAGGACTTGAAATTTACACTCCATCTTTGCATTTTGTCTGCGTGCTTTGCAGCCCCACAGAACCATAAATACGTAGACATTCTATATTTTTTGAAAAATGATTTATATTACTGTTTGGTTTAATTTAATGCGCAAATGAACAAGGGTGTAGAGACACATTACATGTACACTGAGCAATCACTTTTATTTACACAATACATAGCTACACATATTCAATGGGCCTGCGACATGAGGAGACTCGAGAGAACAGACAATCAAATTACAATCATTTAAACCGTGATGTGTATTTCTCAATGAGTTCTTCTTTAGGTGGACATGGAACAGAGGCAATGTTGGGTGGCAATGCAGTTGTCCCCTGCACAGGTTCGTTCACAACTCCATTTATGTGCCTATCTAGGACGTCAACAATAAGTTTCTCAATAAACTCATATTGCATATCCTCAAACACTGGTTTGATCACCCATTGTTTACTTCTTTTAGTGAAGGCCTTATTGTAGCGAAGCGTCCCTAAAGTTCCGGTCGTCCTACTTTGTTGACGGCCAACATTATGGTTATGTGCCAAGACCGCTAAAAGAGTCCGATTTATCATGCCCTCCATGCCAAAATGCAATCGTTTTGGCCTGTACTTTAGGCACATATTGTGGAACACCTCCAAATCTCCTGTGTGGCAGAATTCCGTGAGTCCCCTCAAAGCTTTTGTTATAGTTTTATCAAATACAATCTTTTCAATGGCTTTGTGAGTGGGTGATGAAGGAATCAACCACTTCTTCTTCCGTGCCTCCTCTGTGGACAAATGGCCATGTTCACAATTGTGGAAATGTTGGTTCGTGTTCCATCGGTGAACGTTCGTACAGTGTGGCATTACTGACCGCCATTTTTCCAGTAGAATTTCCAACGACCCTCCACATGTTTTTGAGCTCCACCAAAGATGGTTGCTGATTGACTTGGACCACTGTGAAATACCTTGCAATTCTTTTTTTTTACCTGCAGCCGACAATTTTTTATTGATTGATTTTGCAAGATGCCAAACGTCAAATTGGTGATTTATATTTTTGTACTGTTCTCTCATTGTCTTGGCAATTGAAACGTGTCTGTCCGTGGCTATCAGGTCGATCACCATTCCCCGCGATTGTAGTTCTTGCAATGATGCTACAAAGCCAACTTTCTCCATGGCCACTGAGGATGTACTTTGTGACACCTGCACGACCACCGAACTCACAATTTTCTTACTTTCCATGTCCTGAAAGTGGTAGGTGCAGTACTTGGCTGAAAATCCTGGGCTGTCGCACTGTCCATCACCGGCTAGCCTGAACCGTTTGCCCGCGAATGTACTATCAATAGACATTTTTTCCATTCTCCAAGCTTCGCTAATGGCTGGAAATAGATAATCGGTTTGGTATTTGTAGAACTGAGTTTTCGCAATGAAATGGATTCCCACAAACTGAAAGAAAGACTCTAATTTTTTAAAACTTGAACCACTAAAAAGTGCAGCCGCTGCACAAAGTAGATTGCCTGCTGGCAGTTGTCCCAGCATAGGTTGTGCAGACCATGAGAAAGGATGATATTTTGTACAGGTGGCATGTATTTTAAGGTTAGTGCCTCGAATTGCACGAGTCACATTAATGAATGGCTCCCCACATACTTCCCCACCAACCGAATGCCCACATTTCATCCGAATAATAATATCAATCAAACAACTATCGAATACAATGAATTTGGCCTCTTTCCTTATACTGTCACTCTGCATCCCAGCTGGTTCGGCCTGTAGCGTTGAGGACATGTCACTCACATGAAAGGTAGAATCTCTGATATCATCTTCCGCTATGTTCAGTGATATCGATGGTGTTTCATTGTCGTCCATTACATTCTCTTCCATTGAAACATCTGTTCCTTCACCGGCGATGGGAGAAAAAAACAATTTCTTCAACTTTCTCGCGGTCTTAGTTTTTGCGGGTGTGGATTCTGTGAATTTATCTCCGACTGCATCCGAACTACCAGGAGGACATTCACTATCGATGACTGGTGGTGGTATAGCTCCGTTGTCAATCACTTCATATTCTTCCCATTGGCACGATGCATCTCCAGTCTCAAGTCCCTGCCAAAAGGTTTGACAAGCAACATCTCTCGTTCGCTTCACTGTCTGTGTAGATCTAGTTCGTACACCCACTCGCAACTAGAGGACAGATTGGAAAAGGGATGTTCAGTTTAAACACAACTTACAGTATTGAACTATTAACAGTGAAAAACAACATAATATAGTGACCAGGACACTAACCTTCTTTTGCTTTCTTTTCTTTGAAACTTTCTTGCCTCGAACTTCAACATCAGGACGCTGTTGCTCCGACTCGTGTGTGCATGTCTCCACTTCCTCTTGCGCTGCAACGACTATATTTTCATGATAAGCACATCCATCACGCACTGACGCTCCATCGACTCCCTGAAACATAGAACTTTCATTAGTATGTATAATAATATCGAAAACACAAAATGTACTTGGGGACCAATACCCACGTACATCTCAATAGCAAAACACAAATGAACGCTTTGTGTAGAACATTCAAACGACAATTATTCACGCATTGTTGATCTAGTTAGATGGAACTGTCAAGATCCATACCTCGGGCTCCTCATAGACTTCCATTGATGATAGTATTGAAGATGATGCTTCAGTGACTCCCTGAAACACAGTAATTGCATTAGTATGGTTTTCTATTTTGATAAAAAGAACAGAAACTTTGTGCAGGCGTGAACGGCTCATCTAAATAGACCTGCACAAATGATCAGTTGTCTAAAATAAATAATGGATATGTAAATATGATTCGATTTGCTTGATCGTTGGAAGTGTCACCACCCAGAGATCTGCATCAACTACTAGGGGTGATGTTCTTGTAGAAGAAGCTCCGTCATCTCCCTGAAACATAGTACTTGCGTT
This sequence comes from Ambystoma mexicanum, assembly GCF_040938575.1. Classification (NCBI taxonomy): domain Eukaryota; kingdom Metazoa; phylum Chordata; class Amphibia; order Caudata; family Ambystomatidae; genus Ambystoma; species Ambystoma mexicanum. The sequence continues at coordinate 263,995,201 of NC_090931.1, read as the reverse complement.
AATAAAGAAGGAAGTATAGCGGATGTAATCACGTCATATGATTTCGCTTGATTGAACTGTCAGTATCCATACCTCGAAATGCATAAGAACATCAAGGGACGATGTAACTGCGGTGCACACTTCTGCAAGCTGTTGCGCCGACCCGTAACTGCACGCTCCCCCTTCTTCTTGGACTAATGCTCCATCGACTCCCTGAAACATAGAACTTTCATTAGTAATGAACACAATATTGAAAAAAGAAGACACATAGGAGGGCGACGACAGAAGGACATATCAATGGCTAAAAACGAAAGAAACATTGTGTGTAACAATCACGCTACAAGAATGCAAGATCTGATGATCTCCATCGATGGAACTGTCCTGAAACGTACCTCGAGCATCTGAGTGACATCAACGGTAGTCGTCAATACGTTGGACTCCTCAGCATCTCCCTGAAAGACAGTACTTGAATTATTTTGGATAACAATAATTATAACTGAAAACAAAGACTAGAGGACGAGTACAAGGGTGTACCATTAGGTAAAATAATTACACGATAAATTAAAACTATTGATTTACATGCCTAAAACAAGTCAGTGGCAGAATAGCCAAGTAAGATTACCCGATAGGCGCTTGAAGTGGCTGATGACTGCAATAACGACACGGATGGAGAATCTTCCGCCTTCATATTGAGTGGATACATAAATGGGGAAATTATTGTTAGCTAATGCTACACACTACCGCAAGGCCGAGAGATAAATACGTAAACTTGACTCACCAGTGGAGGGATGTGGACGAATAGAGTGGGAATAGCGGTTGAGAGCAATTTTCACCTCGCTCGCGGTGTGTTCTTCTTTATTAGCAATGATGTGGAGTACATGTCAGAGGTAAAGTGCCTGCTGCAGATGCGGTATCGATCACCCCTCTTGTCCGCAAAGACTTCTAGGACTCTACTTTCAAGCTCAGAGGGTGGATATCCGCAATATCGGACCCATTCTCTTATCTGATCTATTGTCTTAGGGAAAACATGCATTATAGTACCTTCAGATTTATTATGGGTCTTCGAAGGGCAACCGCCAATGGAACAGGCAGGCATTGTGGAAAGTTCTGAAAAGTAAAGATCAACAATTCTCTATGAATATCAATGTGTTAAAAAATTAAATGACACATAAAAGGTTCAATGCAAGGTATGTTTTGGTTCTTGGAACTATACACGTTATTCACATGCGGATAAGTATTTGTTTAACTTTAAAAAAATAGAAAAATTATTTGACTAAACTCAGAACATGTGACTAGTTCCTTGCATGTACTGTCTTGAACAAAAAGAAATTGGACGCAAAATGAGTATGGTACATGGCCTTACCTTGACGAGCAAACAGTTAGATGCAGGGATCAGAGTAGTTTCTTGTCGTAGAACAGGGAGCAGTTCACAGGTTGCAAACTGACGAGTTTCCTCGAAGTGGTCACGGAAGTTCACAGAGACGAAGAGCAGATAACCAGCACCTTCACGGGTTGACTAGCAAAGCGCAAAGAAGTTCTCATTAGAAATATGAAGTGGGTTATAAAGAATTCGAAACAGGGGTGTGTTTGTGAATGAATGACGTGTATATGCCGTGGCATTATGCGGTTTGCAGGGGGCCGTCCAGCGTGAGGGGGGATGCTTGGCAGGAGACACGGGGTCTGGCGGTAGACATGGGAACAACAACCCATGCTCTATAGACCACTTTGAAGTGTACATGGTCTTTGGCACCTCTTGGCCTTTATCGCTCCCTGACAGCTCCCCTTGGCAGCACAAGTACCCCGGTGCGAACTGCCTTTGATAGGGCGGGGGGTGGATTGGGGCGGTGGTCGTGCAGACAAGACACAGGAAGACTCGTGAATGGAGACACACTTATGTGGATTGCAGGGGGCCGTCCAGCGTGAGGGGGGATGCTTGGCAGGAGACACGGGGTCTGGCGGTAGACATGGGAACAACAACCCATGCTCTATAGACCACTTTGAAGTGTACATGGTCTTTGGCACCTCTTGGCCTTTATCGCTCCCTGACAGCTCCACTTGGCAGCACAAGTACCCCGGTGCGAACTGCCTTTGATAGGGCGGGGGGTGGATTGGGGCGGTGGTCGTGCAGACAAGACACAGGAAGACTCGTGAATGGAGACACACTTATGTGGATTGCAGGGGGCCGTCCAGCGTGAGGGGGGATGCTTGGCAGGAGACACGGGGTCTGGCGGTAGACATGGGAACAACAACCCATGCTCTATAGACCACTTTGAAGTGTACATGGTCTTTGGCACCTCTTGGCCTTTATCGCTCCCTGACAGCTCCACTTGGCAGCACAAGTACCCCGGTGCGAACTGCCTTTGATAGGGCGGGGGGTGGATTGGGGCGGTGGTCGTGCAGACAAGACTCATTTGCCGCAGGGCCTCACCAAGGAGAGGCCATCTAACTGCATGTAAGAGGCAGGCTGCAGGATCTAGTACATGGAAGGCAGGGGGGTGAGTTTATAAATACCTCACCCTCCCAGGAGAATATATGGGTGCAGTTAACCCTGGAGACCCTGGATGCCTAGGCAGTTAGTCAGCAGCAGGCTGGCCTGTGGTGGCAAGGCGGCACGTGCCAGAGGGGGTCATCTCTGTACCCGGTGCCCAAAAGGATTATTTATTATGATCAACCATATTGATTATTTACCTATAACCATGTTTTGTATCAATAAAATCCAACGGCCTTCCTTTTATTGCCAACGCTTGATCAAAGTGGTGTGGTAAGTATTTTTGGGGTCGGAGGCAAGGCCGGGAGGCTTGATGCCAACCCGCAAAATAACATATGTATGTCTGCTGCATATGGGTTCAACGGTTATGTGGATTGAAGGTGGGCGGCCAGCGTGAGGGAGGATGCTGGCCGGAGACATGTGGTGTGACAAGACAAGGCACAGGAAGACTATTCAATGGAGACACACTAGATTCATTTAAAAAATCAAAACAACCATTGTTAAAATATATGTTGGGTTTTATTTTAGATCTTAATTTCAATTGAACATAAATAATAAACATTACACATTGTGAAGTTGCGGTTGCAGCACATCCAGGGAAAATCTGCGGTATTGTCCACTGTCGCTGGGGAAATGTTGTCTAATGGCAAGTACCGCACAGGCAGGTATTACTCTCTGAACGCGGTGTCCGAGCCTCCCGTGAAGCCACCAAGTGAAGCAACGATAGGCCACCAGCCTGTACCACCTGTGAAAATGAAAGATGCAAACTGTATTAAAATGACAACTTTCTTATCACTGTCGATTCAGGTAAAAAATGTCATTCTGCTTTGAAAAAAATTCTATCTAGAAAATGCACAACATGGAACCAATTTACATGCATTCGAATGATGAGACGACCATGAAATAGTAGTGGCATCACTGACATCACAACCAGAGTATACTTACTCGTTACTCGGATTACGCGGACGAACAGTGCCGCAAAGTTCGTGCATAAGCACCATCATCATCCTCAACACGGTCCGTGAGAGGCAGGCTTCCCTGAACTCTGGCAGCTCGGTGATGCATTGCGGACTTGGCTCGCCTTCCGAAATGTAGGCCAGGCATCCCGAGTTTTCTCGGCAGCAGCAGTTCTCCTCCTCAGTTGGCATTAGCTCGCACCGATTGCACGTGCACCACGTGGAGACGCCGTCCATGCGACATGGTCCAGGCTCTTCATCCGTTGACTGGTCCTCCCAACTGCCGTCCGAATCCCCATCGTTTTCGCGTGCTTGCCTTTCCAGTAGTTCTTCCTCGGTGTACTCGGGCTCGTACATATACGGCATTATTGTTGCCATTGTGTGGTAAAGAAAGTAAAATAATTTACAGAGATGGTACAGGTGTTCACAAGGCCGAGAAGCGGCGAAGGTAGCTGACCAGAGCACAGAAACGAGTCACAGAATACTCAAAGTAGCACAGAGAGAAGAATGGAATCGAAAATCTGCTGCTGTGTGTTGTGAAACGGTGTGTTTATACTTATTGAGGAAAGAGGCGTCCTGCCATTTCCATGGCGACACGTCATTAGCTGAGGCGCAGCGATTGTTGACACGAAACGTGCTTTGGCGTTGGGAAATGGGCGGTACGCGTCTGCTGATGTCAGGCTCAGGGGCGGGGGATTTGATTTAGTGCCGCAAAAGCAGGTGAGCCAGGGCGATGGGGGGAAATGATAGGATTATCAGAAAATGGCGGCTTATTTCGAGTGCGTTAATGGACCAAAAGTCGGGTAAGGTCCATAGGAAAGTTTTCTACGATCTACCGAGTTATGCTTAAAAACACATGGCCGAACCGTAGGGACAATAAAAAAAAAGTCCCGGAACTATCCTTTAAGCGCATGTTGTTGTGATCTGTGTTTGATTTGTAGATCACAGGTTCAAATCCCGACAAGATCAACTCAACCTTTCATCCTTCCAAAATCGAGTAAGTAAGTACCAACTTCTATTGGGGAATAATAATAATTAAATATGTCCTATGTAAAGTGCTTTGGATAAAGCGCTACATAAAAAACAAATTATTATATTGGATGAAGTACATGTGTACGAATTTGGGGTAGTTATTTTGAAGAAAAAGGCTTTGGATATCAGTCGAAAACAAGCTTTCTAAAATAAACGACTATTTTCTTGGACCACCAACACTGTGTCTGATGGCTGGACTGCACCACCAACTCAGTGTGTGATGGATGCAAAAAGCGAGGTATGTTCCCATGTACAAAATATAGCTAAATATGCCGTTTATTTGCGGTGGGGAAGCTCAAGGCAAATGAGAATGACAGAAGTTGTTGGAGAAATAAAATGCCGAAACAGATGAGGAAATCGGGCAAGGGGGATACGAAGGAGGCATTACCTGACTCGGTAATGCCCCCACGGCGAGGGGCTTATTGCTATTAGTACCCCGGCCCGCAAGACCGGGGTACTAATAGCATTCTTTTTCGGTCACAAAATATGGCCGCCAGGAAAGGGAAAACAGGGTCCGTTTTACCTTTCCATGGCGGCCATCGGGAGTGGACACGCTGGGGACAGAAGTGTTCCCAGTGCGTTTGCTCCAAAAAAAGGAGAAAAAAGAAAGTAAGTGGGTTGGGAGGGCGGGAAGGGGATTGTTTGCAGGGTAGGGGGGGGGGAGAAAAAAAACACTTACCTGAATCGCGGGTGGGGGAGGTTGGTAGCCTCCAGCCGTGTGGAGGCTCTAAGTGGGGATTGCCCCATTTCGAGCCTCCTCATTGGCTGAGGGGCTGTCACACCCCCGCCGGGGATGAAGATTCGAGGGATTCTGCATGGGGTATGGACCGGGCGAGAGCCATTCAGAGTGCGTCTAACAGTCTGAGAACATCTGCATAACTGACTCCAAGAACAAAATCCTGATCTATTTTGGTCACTTTGCGGTGAATTTCATGGAATGTTGTTATTTGGCTTCTTGGACTGCTTATGGATTAGCTATATCATATGGTTAAAAGAGTGGGTGGTTTGCTAATATACTTCATAAATGTACATTAAAAAGGAAAGGTCACCACATAAATCTTAGTCACAAAAGCTTCATTCAAACTACCAAATCTTTTCTGCACGAGTTCGCCCGCCTGTTTTTGACTATTAATGAAGCCATATGGCTAATAATGGATTAAATGAATGCAAAGTGTCAGACGGTATGCAGAGAGATACACAGGGTGATCTATAGGCGCAGTAAAAGCATAGACCATTAGCAACAAATTGAAGGGAGCGCTGGATTCAAATAATCAAAATTAAGATAGACAGCAGTTAATGGAGCGGCATCTGGACAATTATGCAAAATGATGCCAAGTTCGGAAAGTTAAACTGCAATTTTCTAATTTAAGATTGATGCTTAGTGTTTCAAAATATGAAGCCGCCTTAAACGTGCTCGGTTGACATGATACTACAACACAAGCACCCACCAAGATAACCATAACATACCATAAAACATAACATACAACACCATAACATATCAAATCATACAAAAACATCTCCTTACATACAATAATATACCATAACCTAACATATACTACCATGCAAGGTTACTGAGAGCCTCTACAGGTGGTCTGGTGGATCTGAGAGAGTGGGTGAGTTAGGTTAGTGGCGGAGAGGGGAAAACGCAATAAAGCTTTGATGTACTGTTGCTTCGTTTGCAGACCGGAAGTACTCTGAGCTCTGGCTGCATGGATGCCCCCAGAGGTTCTGTGTCGAGGTCATAGATGCTTTTGTGTCTAGACAAGAGCCTTGTGTGCCTGTGGTGCCAGGATGCATTGGCCTAGACTGTGATAGGCAAGTTGAGTGCAGAGCTGTAGTGTTCTGTTGCTTGGTGTCTGTTAGGAGGGTTATTCAGAAGCCTCGCGCAAGTGTCTTATTTGATCGGCATATAGTATGTTTGACCTTAGCGGTTGAGAATGTTGGCATGGGGAAGTTAGTGGAGGGTCCAGTGTGCAACTTGCAGCATCCACCAGGGTTAGCCACTCAGTAGGGGTGCCCTTTGGGCGATGACTTGGTAATTGTGCCCCTTGGGTAAATGACTTATGAAGAGATGTTGTGATTCCCCATGTCTAGTGCTGATATCGTTAGCAGTGGACGGTGAGCAGCGACAAGTCCTGGATGAGAGTGGGGGAATAAGGAAGGGGGGGTGAAAGATATAGGGTCATGCAGCAGTGGGTACTAAGTAGACAGTGGGGGAAATAGTTTCTGCAGAGATTTCGGAGGAGGGAATCCGGAGAGAGCAGAGTCCTGATTGGGTTGGTAAGAAAAACTCAGCATGCAGAGAGGTCAAGGTGTGATATCTATGAGACGGTCACATGAATTACATTGGGCATCAGAGATCAAAATCACAGTAGGGCACTAACTACACCGGGCACCTCAGGTACTTCCTGTTCTTTGGGTGCATTGTCACACGTATACATCCCGAAGGTCCATTGCCATTATCCTGCAGTTCGAGGGTCTGGAGGATCTGGGTCAAAGTGTGCATTGTGAATTTGTCTTTGCAAAAGTAACAATTCAAATGCCTCAGATCCAAGATGGGATGCACGTCCCTGGCTTTCTTTGGCATCAAAAAGAACAGAGAACAGTATTCCTTTCCCGTCTCCCTGGTGGACACACGCTATTTGGCTACTTTGCCAGGAGTTGATGGACCTCCTCTGAAAGGTTGGGATCTGGGGAGGGGAAGGGCAGGAGGGAGGGTGGTCTGGAGGACATTTTAGGTAGGGATGATGAGAACTCTGCAATATAACCTGTAAGGGCCTAGCATCAGATGTAGTGTGCTGCCTCTCCTCTACATAATTCTGGGACCGATTCCCCTGCACAGGAGAGGAATTAGCTAAGTCTCAACTAAAGGGTGGGCCACAACCTGGCTCTTCTGAGTTCCTCTACCTTTGCTACGGCGGGGAGTGCACCTCTGAGTTTGCTTGCTGAAGATGCTTGACCTCAGCACCTGTGGGCAAAGGTGCTATCGTGGTGAAAGGGTTTACCTTCTAGGAATGCTGAAGAGACTTAGGCCGCATACGGCTCAATCGTTGTTGTAGCCTTGGAAGCATTACATTTCTCTAGTGAATCATCAGCCTTGGAGCCGAATAAATTGTATCCATCCAATATTGGGCAACTGAACTTGCACCATGAGTGCCTGCGAACCGCAGTCCCTGTGGCCATGGATCTGGCCACACAATAAGCCGTATCTGTGCATTAGGTCTTTCATATGGTGAGGATGCAGAAAGTCGAGCTTGGGAGATGTACTGGCTACTGGCGTCATGTAAACCTGAGGTGAAAGCAGCCAAAGGAAGCTTCTTAGCTCAAAATTCCTCTAAAGAAATCGCTGGCATTCCCCCTCATGGTTTTCAACACTAAAGGAACGGGATCTCCCTCAGAGTTGATAATGTGTCCCATTTTAGAAAACGTTAGGCTGCGGAGGCAGGAGTGAACTTAGATGAAGTGCCGTACATACACGTAGCCAGGACCAAGGATTCGGGAGGGTGGGGGCGGCATGCAACTCACTAATGAGCAATTATAAGGATGATCGGCAATGGAATGGAGGCTGGACGGTTCCATCTTCCTAGAGAAATACTTGTGAAAAGAAAATTGTTCTGCATAATGAGATCTCGAGGCTTCCAATGTATTTGTGCATTTTTGTCAATGTCTTGCTAACTCTTACACGTGGTAGCAAACAGCATATTGTTTTATCGTTCATAATGTTTATTTTTAAGTTTTCCCTTTATAATTTATTTGTTTGCTACATAATGGCACAAATAACTGAATCTCTCTCATTTCCAAAAGAACCGTAGAACTGTATGGTATGTCCACTTTGGTGAATCCTACAAATATCCATGTCAGAGGTAGACCGGTTAATCAAAGTTACATAATTAGTGAAGACCATTCTAATGTTCAATCAAGTGCAGCTCATAACAAGTATCATTCTAGGGATAGCTCACGTGTGCCAAGCACTAATTAAGCAATAAGATCCGAGTCCGAGGGGGCATTACCGTGTCAGGTAATGAATCCCCCCGGGACTTCAGTGAGGGGCTTATTGCTATTAGTTCCCCGGCCCATTAGACTGGGGTACTAATAGCATGTTTCTTTTAGTTTCAAAACAGCAGCGTTTCACAACTGAAAAAAGAAGAAAAAAGATGGCCACCGTGGAACGGGGTGAAGGGACTATACGTAGTCCCTTTTCCCTTTCCATGGTAGCTATGCAAAAAGGGAAAAGAAAAGAAAACAAAGAAGATGGTCGCCATGGACAGGGAGAAGGAACTACGCATAGTCCCTTCTACCTTTCCATGGCGGCCATTGAATTGCGAGTAAAAAAACATGGAGCAGGAAAACGGGGAGAAGGGAGTGCACGTAGTCCATTCTCCCTTTCCATGGTGGCCAGTCATGAAAAGAACAACGGGGGGTGCGGCGTTGCCCGTTGCTTTGTCAAGCTGGCAAGGACCTGGCGAGGGCCAATCAGATAGTTTGCAACAATCCGAGTGTCCCTCGCCGGGTACTCATCCACATCATCCATTTGATGTAGTATGGCACACATTTCAAAGCTACGCATAAGTGTCGAGCATGGTCTAATGACGGACTCCCCAAAGCCATAGTATTTGATTCCTATGAAGCACACCTTTGGATTTTTGCACAGAGATGTGTATATTGTATTTATTTTAACATTTATAGCATTGCATCAAGACCTAAGGCATCTGGGCGCTAGTTACATGGGTGTAGGTGACAAGCAGACATCATAGAAGAAGACATACATGAAAAAATTGCATTGTTCAACAAGTGACGGTATACAGATGTTTAGATTGTGCAGGCCGGGGGAGGCACCTCCTGAGCAAACAACAAAGTCTTAAGGTTCTTCCGGAAAGCCCCGTACGATTGTTCAGATCTGAGGTGGTGGGGAAGGGAATTCCAGTTCTCAGACACAATAAAGATGCTTTGACATTGTTTTGGAAACATGCTAACTGAATCATATGTGCCATTTGAATGTTAATTTGAACATTTCTACATAAAAATATTCCAGTGAGAATATACTGATATTATCGAAATCTACCATCCAAATGGCGATCACCTCAGCATGTAGGATAAGTGTGTTACAAGCTCTGTTTGCTTGAAAAGTGAATAGGTTTTTCTGCAAGGATATTCAGGTATTGTGTTACATTTTTATTTTAACAATGAGACTTGCTTTCCTGTGCTCCTTCTGATCAAATTTTTGAGGCAGAAAGGATTTTTGGTTACTGTGTCTCTCACAAGAAGGGCAGAAAGACCTCTATACTCATTGGATTGTGTTTTGCATCCCTAAGAGAAACATCTTCAGGAACTCAAGCTTTCACTGTTAAGAGCGAGGTGGTGTTTGTGGCATTCCAAAAATGCAGTCATCGTACATTTGTGTAGCAGCAACTTTGTGCTACACCCACATGCATTCGACTAGTACTGTGCTTTGATAGTCCCACGGCTCATGCCAGGTTTGGCACAGGTACATGGAGCCCGATTCATGGAAGAGTGCGCAGAAATCCTGCAAAGCCTGCGCGCTGACAACGCCTCTGGGCGAGCTTGCGCAAAGTTATTCTGCACGCTCCGCGTATTCGTGGAATTGTTCGAGCAAAGTGACCGTATATGCAAGACGTGGCCGGAACACCCCAGACACGTCCCCACGCAAAGCAAAAACAGCCAGAACAACTAACTTTGCATGCTGCCCGGGCACAAATACATGCACCCTCAAAACAGTGTGTGGGGTCCCCCCGCAAGCAGGCCTGCATCTCAGGGACCCTGTGCAGAGTACCGCGTGACTGTTACCGGCACCCAGACAACATGCGTACGAATTATCATAACTCAGGTAAAACTCTGAAAATCTGTGTGCGAACCCCCGTAAACCATTCCTGCACCCAGCTACACTGCCTGCACGCACCCCTAAATTTTATCGGAACCCCAGCTGCGTAAATGCACCCCTAAATCCGACACCCAATCTTACCTCTTTGCAGTGAATCCTATGCGCAAGTGTCTGTACGCCTGCCTTCGGGTGGCGGATAGTATGAGGGCTGTGCGTGGCCATTTCCCTGCCAAGAGGTTGCACGGTTGGATCCATGAATACTTATCGTTCCGCACAATAGTGGGCGTGCAGTGGACTGCCTGTGGGCTGTCCCTCGTAACGCCCTCATTTTCCCTTTTTCTTCCTCATTTTATGAGTTCCGCCCCCTTCCCTGCCATATGCACATGCCATGCCCATGCTCCAGGAGATGTCTCTCGCAAGAGACTTGCCCACTCGCAAAGACGTGCCGAGCCTGCGCGAAGTTCACGCAAAGTAGGAAAAATTGCTGCGCAGTCGATTTCATAAATCAGCTAAAGGAATTTCGCACACAGTTTGTCACACAAAGTCCCTATTTACTGTGCAAATATTTCCATGAATCGGGCCCATAATGTGCTTCCCGCTTCCATTTTAGAGTGGTATCCCATCTTTACTTCGCACAGAAAACGTTTTCTACGCTTACCACTTCTACGTTCGGTTGAGTTCTGAGATGTTGCTTTCCAAATCAACAAGACGCCTTTGATACAGCTTCTCCAGCAAATGATTTTGGAAGTGCAGCGATGATCCGTATTACCTAAGCAGCAAAACTGATGCCGAGTGCATTTGCTCACTTTCTAGAACTGGCGCAAACGTTAGAAAATCGTAGTCTGATGGCGGGTTGGCTGATTTGAAAGCATTGTGTGTTATGCAAGACACTTAAAGCACTGCTCCTTCCTAGCTAATCTTAGACATCTTACACCCATAAAACCACTCTTTGGGTGCTTAGGCCTCCTTTGATAGGATAGCAGCAGAACTGGGCAGGCAAGTGAGAAACATGGATGTGTTAAGCTCATTTTTCTGGATGAGCCTGATTTACAACTAAAATGCAAATACTGCCAAGAACAAAATCAGCCTCTAAGTATCTGCTTTTAATAATGAAATAGGGGATATTTGGAATTATTACCTGTTTTGCCGTTCTGCTTTATTTATTTGCATTTTTAAAGCACTCACACGTCCCACAGGCATCGAAGCACTGTACAGGATTTTTTTGTTTAGTTACGTAGTTGTTTGTTTTAGTTGCGTACTTATAACGTGCTTAAGTACCCAGAGATTTCTAAGCACGTACCCGGGGATCGAACCAGTGTTGCTTCATGTCGACTTACTTCCAAGGCGAGCATGTTGCTGCTGAGCCATCCTCCCGGGACTTATGGTTTGGGAACCCACACCCAGTAAGATCGCCCGGCTCTGAGTGGTGTAATTGTGTGGTGGAAATAATGGTAGGCAGTATAAGTTCAGGCATTAATACGGCCCATCTGGAATACAGTACAATGGGACCCCAGACTTGGCAAATAACCCTGGCTCTAAATCATGCGGTAACCCGTGGGAACGCTAACCAGGTTTGTTGGTATTAATAGATTGTTTATGGCTAAATCCATCATGAGAGCTAGTCAGTCGGCCCTCATTTTGTGGCAGGACCTGAACGGGGACTTCAATATAGAAAGACATCTTTAAATGTACAGGGAATTACTAACTACAATGAAAACAATGATCTACAACAAAACAATCTTTTAATATGAAAACATACGGCTAAAATAATCCAGCCTTGAAGGTGGGCTACTTTTTAAACTAGTTACAATCCTTATAATTTCATCTTCTACAAATAAAAAATACATTAAATCGGGCTTTTGTATAGCGCTTCATGCAGGCGTTCAGCGCCTAAGCACGGCATCGGGCACCAAACCCTTGCACTTTGCCCCGGAGTTATCCTGCCAGCCATATACGCAGGAAACCCCCCCCCCCCCCATGCTTCCAAATCGTACCACTAAATGAAAGCTACACCTCAGGGCTCGTGTCTCGCACTGAAGTGGAGCTGCAGACGGACCAGCCGCTGGGAGCAGCGCAGCTAGTCTGCCAAACGTTGGGCCACATTAGGAGTAATTTGGTTTTAAATATACAGAATTGCCACCAAAATCTCTCACCGTTACGATGCCTCAGTGCCAAGGAATTGCCGCAGGATGACGAGTGGTGGCAAGGCGTTGCAATTCCCCATTTGCAGAGTCCACGAGACTCCATGGGGATTTTTCAGATTTCATTCGGCCATCAGAAACCCTCCCATCTTTAGACCCTTCACTTCAACTCCAACACGTGTGGTATGGTGGTGCGGAAAAGTGGTGGCAATTCTGCTAGCGCCATTTTAGCACCAGTTTTTCCCCATACCGCTGTATTTGCAATGATGCCCTCTTGTCTCTGACATCCTTCAATGGATGCCTTTGTGAGGTTCCACGTTTTGCCCTCTGTGCTCTTTTTTTTCTTCAGCATTTCTTTCCTGTGCATCTTTAACTTATTTCATCTTCTCTTTTTTTAATTTTTTTAAGTGCTTTGAGATGCTGGTCCAACCCTTTCTCTTACCCTTGTTACCCCTTCTACCCAGCGCCGGCGATTGGGCCGGCTCTCGCCGGATCCGAGATCCGGCACCAAATGTGTAGCCAGATCTCAGGATCCGGCTAGAGTCAGCACTGGGGTGTGGGGGGACGCGCACGCGAGCAAACTGGAACTTCCTCTGGTGACCCCGTGCAAGGGGTCACAAGAGGAAGTTACAGTCCTCAGCCACGACCCGGTCCTCGGTTTATTTATGTATGCAATGTTTGTCGGATACATGGACCTTCATTATTTATTAAATTATGCAATATTTGTCGGATACCTGTATCTGACCAACACTGCATAAATAAATATACAGGTATCCGACAAACATTGCATGAATTAAAAAATACCCCTATTAACATTAAAACTATCACACACGATGCAGCCACCCAACTGCTTTCTGAGGGGAGCTGCAGGAGCTGTGCAATGTGTGGTTCAAGAAGTGGTTTAAAGTGGAATTGATATATAGTTTGGAAAAGAAGCAACATGAAAGAAATAGCGCCTTTTAAAATGATTATTTTGGAAATGTACTTTGATCAGAGGTCAACTGCCAGTTCCGCCCCCTAAACCCTGACTCCTCTGGCACTCCCCCTAAACTCTGCCCCCACCCCGTCCCTTGTGGGATCCCTCACCACATTTTTTCCATTTCCACCACTGGTTCTACCACTATTTTCCCATCTCACTTAGTTGCGCTTCAGCAATGTGTGCGCTCACTCAGAGGTTAATATCCCCCAGTCTGACTCTGGAAACATTGTGCAAGTCCATCTCAGTGACCGTACACAGTGAGACACAGGGAGCACACACCTCTGCTGTGTGGAGCAGTGTTGGAAAGGCACGTCATTCCTGTGCACTACACGAACTGCTTCTTTCCCTACGTTTAGCAAAACGCATCCCGATTTCTAAAGACCAGTCCGCAAACTGTGTAGCCGGTCCCCAGGAATCCTCCGAGACCGTACCTCTCGGGAAACCATACGCCGAATACAGACGTATTCACAGGGGAGCGCCCACGCCGTGCTCTCCAAGAACTTGCCTTGCGATCATATCTCAGCGCCGGGTCTTGCCGATACTACGGCAGCAGCCATGCACTCTGCGCCCCTTCGCGTGGATGATCGTGGCCGGGGCTGGCCGGCAGGTGGGGGGTGGAACTCGGGCTTACGCTCCACCTGTAACACGCCTGGGATATTTACAGTGCAAGTCAACCAAGCGTTGTATTAGCCAGATTGCTGCGACTTTTATACTTCATTTAACATGGAACAGAATACTACTGAGAGAAATGTACAGTGCCTAATAAGCACTAGCTCAAGGGGTTTCAGTCTCTTGAGGTGACCCCATGTTCTCAGAGATGCTGGTGCCAGCCAACTACAGACTCTTTACAGATTTCTCTGCTGATGAAGAACAGTACAAGTATAAAAGCTAAGCATTTTCTTCACTTAATGTGGAATTATTACATTTTATAATGTGCCTGTTAGCTCTGCAGGCTAAATGTGTTTTCAGACACAGCACACTGAAATTCACGTGTGAATTCTGTGATGTGTGATTCCTGCACTAACCCCGTCACTCAGGAAGATGTATTTTTTATATGAAGGCTTGATCCGGCTGGAAACAGGGGCAGTCACAATCCTCTCTGTGAGCAGAACGGGCATTGGTGAAAGGAAACAGAGGTATTGGTTAGGAAGCTTCGCATTTAGAAGACTTAAAGGACACTTATCGGCACCAAAGGCACACCTCTAATTTCTACAGTGTTTGCTTCTAGCTTATGACTGATAAAAGCTTAAGAAGCTAATTATGGTCTACAGAGCGATACAAGGTTTGGGCCTCTCTCTGGCATCCAGACAAAGGACCTCATTAGGAGTGTGTGGGCGGCAGCAAACAATTGCTGCAACAGACCTTCTGCCACTTTTCCTGCTCCATTCAATTACAAGTAGAAGAGGTAAGTCAGAGGAAATAACTCAAGCTAGAAAAAAGGAAGAATTATTGCTGTGGGAGCTACTTCCGGCAGTCATTGTTTCAATCTCCAATGAGTAATGGGAAATAACTAAGACTTATAATGTGGTGGATTTACCTGAAAAGCAGCCGGCGGTAACAGGAAATGAGCTTGGCAGAATGAGCCTGGGTAATTTCACCGACCTCATAATAAGCTTCAAAATAGGACTTCAGAAATCAACCACCAACTAATACCACAGTTTTGTTTCTATGTGACAGAAATATGGGTCGCGCGTAGGATCATTACAAAGAGACATGGAGTCTAACGACCAAGGCAACATTCATCCACCAGTCACCCCACATTCAACTTCAGGACTCTGCCAATCTCTGTGCTACTAAACATTCTGGGACTGAACCCCACTTTCCTTGCCATGGCTCATGCACCTGTTTTACCAACTATGTATGCCGGTTGTAATGGCTCTATAATATGTCTGTTTTTTCTGCCGTCGAGGTTGGGACCCCACACTCCACCTGTAAGTATAATATAAATACATGCCCTGATGTGACATATGGACATTCATTACGAGTTTGGTGGTATCTGGGCGGTAAACCCACCCAGATACCACCAATCCAGTGGTATTAGCGTCGGATTACAAGTGGTGGTAGGCAGTGTTAGTCCCCATTTATTTTGAGTCAATAGGACTCCATGGTGCATTTAGGCAGAATTACCGTAATTCTGTCACTGTAATACCACTGAAATTGGGTCCTCTGTCTGCTCTTTTTTTTCACGAACCAAGAACAACTGGGCCTGTAATTGTTAACTCTGTCATCTGCATTTTAGGCCCCAAATTCCTTGTTTTTTAAGCGTGGCTCAGGATGAAGTCACTGCGCCACACTCATCCTGTGCAGGAAGGATAAACTCAGTGAATCAAGTATTGTGCTCCCTGGTCCCCAATCTGTGTACAACAAATACTGTGCAACAACACCTATCAGACGGCAAATGCCTTCTGATGAATAATGCTTCTAAGTAGCAGAGCAACTGCAGCATTATTATTTTATAGTAGCTGTGGTTCGTGGGGGTGTGGGGGGGGATTTCCAGTTCTAAGATACTAGCGAGGCACATTTAGTGAACATTCATCTTGTATCCTGGCTTGCAACATTATCTGTTACTACTGACTTCTGCAACTGTATTCGCTCTCCCCTCTTGCTTCTCCACTCTTTTTGATTGCTTAATCTGTGTTCTCTCCTCCTCTCCCCCCCCCTCCTCCCCTGAATTTCTTCTATGCACTTACTCCATCAAAATTGTCCCTGGACATAGTGTGATAGCAACCTCGTCTGTCTCCCCTCCTCCCCTTACTTGCGGACCCCCCAGCACTATCTGAAATGTCGTCAGGCCTAGTACGATAGTCGCTTGTTTTGTTCCTCCCCTCCCTTTCTGCTCCCCTCTTCCTCACCTTTTGTTTTTCTCCAGCTCTACCAGAAATAACATCAGACCTAGTACGGTAGTTGCCTGTCTGTTTCCATTTCCTTCCCACTCTCCCCCTCCCTTCCTTATCTATGTCTTAGCTCTTGCACTATCTGAAATGTTGTCAGGCCTAGTACGGTAGTCGCCTGCCTGTTTCCATTTCCTTCCCACTCCCCCCCTCCCTTCCTTATCTATGTCTTAGCTCTTGGACTATCTGAAATGTCGTCAGGCCGAGTACGATAGTTAATTTCACATCCTTACTGTTCATGGCCTGTAAGAATGTCATTGTATTTTTCCTTGTTCCCTCCCTTGCCTTGAAGCGCTTCGAACACATTGTGTATAGGCGCTATATTAATACACTATCATGTCATATATCATATACAGCAAAAAGTATAAGAGAAGTATGAATTCCGCAGACCGTGATCAACATTACCAAAAATTATGAATAGAAACGAATTTTACTAGACAAGTAAGTATACATGAATGCACTCCCAACTTTCCCATCACAAATAAATATAATCTTGAATGACTTGAGAGCATTAGGCAATCTGAGGGGCGAGTCGGTCCTCTGCTCACAGGTTGCCTCCTCGAAGCAGAAGGCTGCGTTTTGCATTTTTAACTCGAGTAAATGGATCCTGATTCCAATTAGCATATTTCCATGGAGACCAAATGCTCTAATACACTTGTGCGCGGAGTAATTGTCAGCTGGAAACTTGATTAACATTGATTTAAGTGTGCACAGTCTGGTGGGTACTGCGGCTTCTTTGCATGCCTCCCGTCCTCAAGGGTCACTGCACATAGGCACACAACCCACCCTGTCAGGCTATTCGTCATCTGAAGGCATTGCCACGTGGGCTGCAGGCAGGTGCGACACCCCCCCCCCAAGCATCCAGCTTTCCCACATGTGATGGAGAGCTTCGAAAGTACACGGTAGCCCAACCATCTTGGATTGGGCTGCCAGCGATTGTGCTATTGGTAACATGTGATGGATAGCTAGTTTGTTTGTATCATAGATGGCTCAGCTGCACACGGGGGTCCCTTGGGGTTGGCATCTGCGTTCCTCCAATGTCGCCCACATATCCGAAGTGTGTTTCCATTCCCTTTTGGTGTATTATCCTGCACCAAACAGCACCCAACGTTTGGGGATGATCCAATATGATGGTTGGGTAAAAGCGGGTCAGTTTTCTCAGAGAACCAGAAAACGGAGTAAAGAGGCCGGGTAACAAAGCTTCCTGGCCCCCTGCTCAGGCTCGGACTGGCCGATAGGGCAATAGGCCCGTGGCCGAACCCAAAACACAAAATGCTGGGCTGGGGCAGTTTTCTTGGTCAAAGTAGGCCGCTTCTTTTGCCAATTGGGGCCAGTTTGGTGAGTTAATTCACTCTGCAGCTAGTAGTTTTGACCAGTGTTGCAGAATAAATAGTCTTTAAAATGTACTATTTGCATCACAATTTATCAAAAGACTCCCCATTGGGTACTATTCAAACAGTGTCACAAAAGGAACGAATAGCCATTTGCAACTGTGGAGCACTTTTTCCATTGGTGCCCGAGACCATTTTATGGCCCAGTACGACCCAGGTGCGCTGCGCTGCCATCTGGAACCTCAGTTATCCAGCCTCCAAACTTGGCGTGCCATCATTTCCTTAACCAGAGTGGACCCATTACTGGAAATGGCAGGTGCCGGTTATCAGAGCTTTGCGGATAACGGGGTGCTGCTGGGTGACAAAGGCTTGCGTGTGATTCACATTCAATACTATCACCTGTCCTCTCGCCCCCAAAAAAGATGTGGAGCGTGATATTCATCTCATGTTAAAAGGAATAACCATTTTAAACGATTAATGCAAAGAGAGCTGCTGTACAGAGCCTCTGGCCAGGGTTGGATTGGCCCCTCGGCCTTTCGGGCCGTGGCAGGGCCGAAATCGCCCCACGGGAGTGGGGGCCGGTTTCTGGCCATGCCTGGGCTAGTTTGGAAGAAAAACCCCCCTTTTTTTTTCAAAAAGCTTTTCATCCTTCTTAGGTTGATAAAGGAGTACCAACACAGGATGGGTGATATTGGATGCATATTTGTTCTATATAAAAAAGAGCTTAAGCGTAAGTGCTATACAATAACATATCATTTGGCCTTGGACGTCTGCTTGGATTCACAGTAATTTAGTATACTTAGGAACAATGCTATTGGATGCCACTTCCTGTTTTGTCAAGGGGTGCATCGCTTCCCAGGATGTCACTTTGGGGTGGGGTCAAATTACATCACTTCTGGTGTTGTCATCAAAGGTCAAGGGTCGTGAGGGGAGGGGTGGGCCACTTTTTTGAGGCGGGGTGGGTCACTTTTTTTTGGGTGACCGGGCCCATTTCTTGTCCCTTTCCGGCCCTGCCTCTGGCCGTCTTCCAAGAGAAGCCAAGAAAAGGGGGACTCACACTTATAGGGATAATGTGAACTGATCTCAAAACATGCCTTATAGAGATGAAACAAATCTCCTCTGAATCAAATGTAACCCTAAACCAACTCAAGAATTTGAAATTACTACAACAGGCGCCTCAGTAAAAATCTCAGTTGCTTGATGCAAACCTAAGACGCAAACACCCTTTGGCTAGAAAATAAATGCGGGCACATTTTAGGCAAATAAATGAAAACTCAAACGCCACGTATGTGCCAACGCTTCATTGAAAACAGACTAGAGATTCTAGCAACAAAGATCCGGCTTTATCCCTCTCTGAAGAAACCTCTCCAAGGAGGCTACAGAGCTTCCGATATCCACAAGTAATAAAATGAGGAACTCCATGGTCAATGAAGGAAATGCCCTGACCCAAACCAACACAGCAGAATTAGACTCAAGAGATTTTGAATTCGGTGTGCATATCGCTAGTGGTACAGCAAAACAGGTTGGTAATATAATGCATTCCTGATTGTCAGCATGTGTAGAAGACATTAACATCTTGTCTGATGTTCAGCTGGGATTTAGAGAAACTGGGGACAGGGCACCAAGCCCTTGACCTATACCTTCTTTGCACAGACTATTGTATTCGAGCAGAGAACTCCAGTCTATTTAGAACTTGTGGATTTTAGCTCTGCTTTTGACAATGTTCAAAGGGACATCCTTTGGGCTACCTCATACAAACTAGGTGTTGCTAAAGAGTTATAGGCAATAATAACGTCCCTTGATGTCAACACATCTGCCAATGTAAGATTTGGTATTAGTGTGGAACTCATACCAAATGTCAGGGCGGTTAAGGGCGGGTGCCAGAGCTGGGTTCTGGCACCTATTCTATACAGTGTGTACACCAATGCACTAAACGTCCCTTTGCTAACATACATACACACACACACAGCTGTTTTGTTAGCAAAACCCGTGATGCACTTCAGAGGCTGGTTATGAGGTATACCAGGCATATATCATCAAGAGGTCTATCGGTAACCTTAAAAACAAAGAGTCACGGTGGCCTCTTCTCAGAACATGGTCTTCAAGTATATGGCTTCCTATGGGATAACGCCGAATCCATGAACTCAATAGGATGATTTTAGTATGAGATGTACAAACAATCTATCATGGCAGGCACACATACTCTAGCAAGCATTAAGAATGCCTCAAATGAATGGCAGAATACTGAGGCTTTTCAGGGATTCCCAATTCATCCATTGATTACACGCTGAAGGTATATACGCCAAACACACTTACATTTGCCAGATATTCTGCCAGTGTTTGAGGCTTTGTGTACTCCGATACAATACAAAGAATATGTGATGAGTTGGTAACAAGTATCACGGAGTCACCAAGATCAACCTCATTGTATAATACCTATTAAAAGTCAGATTGCCTCATTTTGTGGATTTCTGTTTGGAGCAATGGAAAGGCTTGTCACACTCAGGAAATATTGTGGGGCTCTTAAAGACTGACGTTAAACAGGAATCCCCTGGTTCTCCTATATTTAACGACAGTTCGAGGCTGTGAGATACAGTGGCTGGCTTGATAAACCTGCCACTATCTGAAGGAAGCAAAATGAAAAACAAGCATTGGCAAAGTCAACAGGCTTGACTTTTATAAAGGCATGGGAAAGGCATTGTCCAGCCACTGCCACAATGGTACTATATGGCCATTAGATGGCAAAAGCTGGCAAAGGGTGCCAGCTACTAGCTGGCAAATGCCTATCTATGTCTATTCAGGTGGCACAACTATTGGTTTTGCCAATGCTTGCTATTAACAGGAATTCAGTGCAGGGAACAGAAGCAAAGACACATATTGGGTCCAAATCAAGTACCTGATGGCATACTTGGTTGGGACATTACCTCACATAATACTGCTTAGGAATAACACGCTTCCCCTTAAAAGCAGAGCTCGCTCAAAGCGATCCTGAGGCAAGGGTGCTTTGGATGGGGAGGCGCAGGTAGTAGGTGAGAATGGTCATAGTGGCAAGCATGGCCAAGGGTGGCCAATGGGTGGATCCAAATCCAAATACTTACAGCATTTGTGTCCCTCCCCATGCCAATCGGCAGTGCTTAAAGCACCATCTAAATGGCAAACTTAAAAACGTCTGGAAAATCATAAACTAAATAATTTATCTCATTATTGTGCTACATTTAAAACTTGTGATTGCAGAGCTCTCAAGTTTCAAGTGGCCATGCAGGAGAAGGCCATCCAGTTCTGTTTTTTCAGTTTGGATCCTTGGAATTGTAGCTTTTTCCTTCCCATTTGAAATGTAGGAAACTACAAGTCCCAGAATTACAAGCAAAAACAGGACTTCTCACGCAAGGCGCACAGGAAACCTGAGAGTTTTGTGATTCCTGCCTCCCTGCCACATCAGGAGGGTTAAACATTTGAGCTAAGACTGCAATGTTATCAAATGTACTTCAAGAAAGCAATTGGATTTGTCTCTGTCTGCAAACCAATGTTTAGGTGCTATATTGTGATTAGGCACTAGCCACTCTTCCCATCCAGCCCTCCACTCCAGTCTCTAAAACAGGGCAAAAGGAAAAGGGGGAATTGCTGTAAATATTTCA
Source organism: Ambystoma mexicanum (assembly GCF_040938575.1). NCBI lineage: Eukaryota > Metazoa > Chordata > Amphibia > Caudata > Ambystomatidae > Ambystoma > Ambystoma mexicanum. The sequence goes on along the minus strand of NC_090931.1, from coordinate 263,973,930 downwards.
GGAAAGCTTATGGGAAATGCAGGATATGCCATGTGGCTATTCAAAACAAAGTCACAGAGAAGGGTGTGCATGGGCAAAGACAAACTAGGAATGGAACGCTCAACATGCAGAAAACAAATTTTCATTAAACCAAGAAATAGTTAAGGACATGGAAGTATTTACCTTTTGAAAGCTGTTACTGGGTGCCAATGTCCAAGTAAACACAGTAACACACGCTGATCACCAAACATGTTTGGACCAATAATTACCAAAGCGAAGCATGTAATGAAGGTTACGCGTGAATGGGGCATTTTGACATTTAATTGGAAACAGCGTATTTATTGAAAATCTATACAACGGCCACTTAATAAATTGTTAGATGTAAAGAATACGTTCACGCAATAAGAAGTTATGATGACGTGCAGAGGACACGGCTGGTTTAAAACTGCTCATTAGTCATCACAAATAATAACATGTTCCTGTAACCTGAAGACAAGTCTCAATGAGCACACCGCAAGGTGGGGGATATGCTATATGAAAATTAAATAAATACATGGAATTAAATTACTTTACAGCTCTCATGCTGCCGCATGTCAGGAGTGGGTCATCTGAGAAAGTCAGATGAACCTGTTGCCTTTATCAATGCTTGTTTTTAAAAGGACTTCGGTGCAAGGAACAGGTATACATCAATGGGCTGAAGGCACACTCGGTTATTACATTTTTAATACACCAGTAAAACATTTTACAGCTCCAATTTCAGCCACTAGCTCTCAGGAGACAGCTTAAAAATAATACTGCGGGCCAAAGGTTGATGTTACTGCATGATAGAGATAGCTCAAACAGATCCCAGGATGTGTTCTGGGCAGGGAGGGGCAGGTACTGGGCAGAAATGGACCTAGGAATTAGTACAGCCGTAGACGGTCAATGGCTGGGTAAACAACCCAACAACACTTACAACCTGTGTGTCCCTCCTCACAAGCTATCTCCCTACTAGCTGTACTCCAAAGCAATAGTTGTAGCTTATTTATTTATTTATTTGCTTTTTTAAAGCGTTCACACAGCCCTGGGGCATCGAGGCATTGCAGTTATAGGTGGCGCTGAAGAACCACCTACTGCCAAAACGAATTAAGGGGGTCCTTACGAGTCACCTTCCAAATAGAAGAGAAAGGGCCTCATCACGACCCAGGCGGTAAGTTACCGCCTGGGCCGTGACTTTACCACCATGGCGTAAACTACGTTTACTCCATGGTGGTTGGCGGACTTACCGCCCCATTCCGACCTTGGCGGGGCGGTAAGTCCCCAATCCCCATTTACCCTTCCCCATTCCCATTTTCGCCCCATAGGGCATAATGGGAGTGGGGAAGGCGTTAATTACGCCACCGTAAATTACGGTGGCGTAATTAACTCCATGGTCCCTTAGCGCCATGGATTTTAACACCTGCTAAATGCAGGTGTTAAAGTCGCCATGGCGCTAAGGGACCTCGTACTCAGGCGGTAAGGGTCGGCGCTGTTTACGGCGCCGTAAACCCCTTACCGCCTGGGTCGTGATGAGGCCCAAAGTATCACATTTCCAAAAAATAACAACGGATTATCATCCAATAGCATGACTTGCGAGTGGTGCTGATTGTCTATCAATAATTCCATTCAGATCTCATCTTGCAGTACTAAGCCATTTCATGTGACATGCTCCCGCCATCTTCTCTGTTACTGGTCAGGCCTAGATATTACAGAAATGTGTTGCCCATGGGACACTGGTGAAGTAGAAACAATTTCTTTGTTATTTTATTTTGCCTGTTGCAGGTTAATCCGAGATCTTCTTACCTCCAGCGTATGTTTTCTGATGGGGGGTCAACACAATGTGGACCAGCTGTACTACACCTTTTATATTTTAGTGTTTTGATAAGTTCAGGCAGTCTATTTAACACATACGCAAACCTGCTCGTCTCTAGCCAACACTAAGTAACCACTGACAAGGGGACGGAGGGCACATGTGTACGTGTAGTACCATAATCGTTTTAATGTATTGTTGTTAGTGAGCCTGCAAATTAATATGGCTGGCTTTGTTTTATAACAGATCTGTTTTGTATCATGTTACATTTATGGAGCCATGACTCCGAAGTAAAGTTACTGACTGAAATCTGAGCGGATAAAATGGGGTGCCGTTGGTATGATTGATGCGTGTGTGAGAGAGAGAGAGAGAGAGAGAGAGAGAGACTTCACAACAAAGGCTAATGATCACGTGGAGAAAGTATAATTATTTGGTACTTATCCATCCTAAAAGGAAAAAACGTTGCACTGTTTTATTTATGTTCCAAATAATGGCACATGTATGTTGTGTGACGAATCCCAGGGTATTGGTATTGGGTGGGTGAGGCCGCTACCCGATAATCCCCCTTGAGGATGGTACTCAATGGGTAAATCTGATGGGGAGGGAATCCCTAGATTGGACCAGTGACGATTATCCTGGGAGAATGCAGTACACACCCCCTTCCTTTCTGCCCCCTCTATTCTCTCACCCCAGTGAAGTCTCTGTGGGCCAGCACATGTCTATGTACCTCTGTAGGGCAGCAGACCTCATCCATATAGGTCGTACTGGGACGAGGAAGAGTGAGGCTTACCCAGATGTGTTCATACAACCACTGACACGAAGAGCAGACAAGGAGACAAAAGCACACAGCAGAACCAACATACACAGTACAGTCAACTAGAGCCAGCCCGGCAATAAAAAGGAAAGAAGGACTGTGTACCTTGTCAGATCCTCCATGGAGGAGCCGAGAGCCGGTTGGAGGCTTGCCACACAGAAAAGAATAGGCTGACAGAGCCTTGCCAAACACAAGCTGTGTACCCTGTTGTCCAGGCTGGAGAATTGTAGGCTCAGGGGTGACTGGGAGTCAGACCTCGCAGTCGGGCTGAGAAGCACACGTCGAGAGGGACCAGTCCTGGAAACACTGCGAAGACACGCGTAGACCACAGGAATACATGGGGAAGCCAGCGGCAGAAAGAAGCTGTTCCAAGAAGCCACCCAAGCTAGTCGGTAACGCTACAAAAGGTACTTGGGTTACCGTAGTGGGTGGTGGAGATGGAAGAGAACGAAGGAGGTGGTTGGGGAAGGTGAAAGAAGCCCACCTTCCTCGTCCCAGCACTTGGGAAAACAAAGAGACAGTCACATGAAAATAAGTGACTGGCAGGTTAGTGAACCCGGTTTAGTTACAGCATGCAACAAACCTGAGAGAAGAGTTTGGGACCCATACAAAGTCAGGGACGCCCCGGAGGAGCAGCACATCAGGATCTGAGACCCACACAAAGTTGGGGAAGCCCTGCAAGAACAGCACACTAGCGTCTAGGACCCATACGAAGATAGGCGAGCCCTGCAAGAGCAACATACAGGGGTCGAGGGCCCATACAAATCAGAAGAAGCATACAGTCAAGCGGCTGGGGGCCAGAGCAAGTCGGGGAGGTCCTGAGATAACATAAAGCAGTCTGGTACCGATACAAAAGGGAGACAAACTATAGATCAAGTTGGGGAGATCCCTAGACAACAAAGAGGGGTCCAGGGCCCATGTAAGAGAGAAAGAGGTGGGAGAAGTGAAGATAAGGGGTTGAGGATCCACATCAAAGGAAGGGACACTTTCTGGAATACTAAGATCTACAGTCAAGTCTGACAGGATAGTGAACCAAACATGATGCTACATTTGTGAGCTGGAGAAAGAACAGGGGAAGAGACTCCTCCTTGATACATAGGAACTGTGTTTTTGTGATACAAGGATCTGCAGTTAAGTCAGGCAGGATAGTGAACCAGACTTGATACATTTGTGAACTGGAGAAAGAACAGGGGACGATCCCCCCGCCCCCTGTCCCCATGATAATTGGGAACTGTGTTTTTGTATACGTTTGGAGGAGCATCCAACAGAAATAACTTTTAAGTTAAAGAACCATTCCTTGCGTTTTCTCATCACAAACTGTTCTTTTGACTCTACATCCAGAAAGAGAATTCTCCTTCTGGATCAAGAAGACATTCAGTTTCTTCCTCATTTAGTCTACAGTGTAAGGGACGTAAATAGGTCTGGACACAGGACAGTGGACATTTTACTTTATTGGACATCCTGACAGAGTCCTTAATCTATAAGTTGAGGTAGGGAAACTCCTCGTAGAATTCGGGTAAGATAGGATTTCCTTTTCTTTGCTTTTATATATAAATAGAAGCATTTGCCAACAAATATGCCACCACTGTGTCAGACTCATACATCTGCACCCTTACAGTTGTCATGGCTGACACATGTATGCTGTCAACATCTGTGAAAAAAGGTTTGTCTGGGCTTATGGTGCTTCCAGACACATTGATCAATCCCTAATTATTGTACCCCAGTGGGGTCAACACAGTATGGTTTATCTCTCATCTCGTTATTTTGCACCGGCACAAGACAGAGTACAATTCACACAACAGTTCACTTTTATATTTGGAATGGGGAGCCTACAGGCAGAAGGGGGTGTGTTCTTGTTGTGAGGGTTGGATGAGGTGTGAGGACAGATGAGAACACATGTCTTAAGCAGAAACAATGCTCTGTAGTTTTCTAGCTAGTTCCATCCTGCACACATTTCACACACGCATTTACAGGAGATATTCTGGTATCACAAGTGTATATGCATGGTGCTAGATCTTAGCGGCCCCGACCTAGAGTTCTTCTTTTGAATTTAGGGATTGGGAGGATAAGAATGGTGTAAACTGAGTAAACATACTAGCCACATATTAGTGTACATGTATGTGTGAAAGAGCTGAAGGTATTTGAAGTGTGTGGGTCATTTCATGGACAGTCTGTAGAACTGCCATGGGGTTAGGCCAATGAGTTCTCAATTCCTGATGACCAGGCTTGCTGTAGAAATGTGCAAAGCTCCTTCAAGTATAGACTGGAGTTGGCTCTGATTGGCCTAATCCCTTCATTTACACAGATGTCACACTCCTTTATGTGTGATAGGGTGAGCTCTTTTGTGTCATTTAGAGGTGGAAATGAAGAGACAGGGTCAGAGAGGACACCAGCGATTTTGACCAGCGTGATGATGTCTTGAGCGCTCGCTTTGACATCTGTGCAGAGCCTGCTGACACAGGTGCGAATCCCGGCAGGGCCAAACTCAGCCTTTCATGCTTCCGAGATCGATAAATGATCATCACACACCGTGGGTAATAAGCAGCGCTCAGATGCCTGAGGGCTCGTAGCGCTATATATATGCTAAATTATTATTATTATTAACAGTTTATTTTTTAAATCATTATATTTGCATTTAACATAACTTACATACTTCTTGTGATGCAGCACCAAGGATCATACAATTAAGGAGGAAAACAAAACAAATGGCTTCCTTTTCTTAGAAACAGCACTCCTCCCTCACTTTAACCCCCCCCCCGTCCCAGACCCCCTTTTCCCATCATACAAGAATGCGCTCCTAATTACCCCTTGTTGTCCACCAAGATCATGTCCATTTCTGCCTGCAGGTCATGTCCACTGTCCGAAGCCTTTGGTCGGCACAGACCGGTCCCCAAACCTGTGAACTATTCTCAAATACCCACCTCTCACGGGGAAGACACACTTCCTTAAAAGAGTTCAGTACCATCAGCACAGCTCTCGCTACGGAAATACGTGGAGTTGATGCAGAAATGAGTCTCCAAATGATTTCAACTCTAACAGAACATATCATTCATGTTGATTTAGCTCAGACGAAGGGCGCTGCAGCAAAAGTAGACGCACCACTGAACAGTGCCTTCCAAGAAACAGCAATGAAAGATGTACATGACTAGATTGATTTGATAGATGTATAATTAAGTGTGTAGGAATTGATTTTGTGTGCAGGCCACAGAACCATGAAAAGTCTCCATGCTTCTCGGAGCTCTCTCCCTTACACTATAAGTCCAACCAAGGCTGGCACCTAACAGTACCTTTCAAAGAGTTTATGTGCATGAATAAGTCGCAGGTTCAGCGGTTGCCACAGAAATAACGCAAACCTCCAATCTTCTGAGGTTGGTAAATTGTGTATCATTCATTTGGGTAACAATAACACCTGTTATTAAAGTCCTTAGGAGAAAACTGGCATGAGACAGTACATAAGAAAGCACATTTTGGTCACATTGGTGAGGACCTTTATTCACTGATTAAAAAATCAGATGTATGCACTGGGAGATTCATGGCATGTTGGACAGAGCAGTTCATGTGTAGTTCTTATCCATAAGCAGCTGCATGCATTACATTATGGTTCTTGAATTCCATTGATAACTTCAGGTAAAAACAGTAGAATGTCATCATAATGGCAGTGTGCCATCTCTTACGGATAGTGAAGGGTGCTACGGGGCTACTCAAGGAAGGCTAGCAGTATGTGTCAGGCCAAAAATGAAAGCATTCCTACGGTATACATACAAGGACAAACAGAGGCTATACATTTTAATTCAGTCTTGTACAGCTGTATAACAATGCCACCAAGAATGGCAGCAGGTTCTAAGCAGAACACCAACAACTAACACCACAAGACTGTAATCTACAAAACCACCAACCACTCTCCTGGACACACTCCAGCAAACAAAAGAACTGAGACACTCCAAAAATGGACCATGGAAGCTCTCAATGCTGTAACACCGAAGAAACCTTTCACCCACTCCCAAAATAAATTGGCTGCCAGATGGTTTACACTCCACCTCAGAGCCCTGAAGAAAACAAACGGGAAACGGGAACAAGCTTGGAGGAAATATTACAATCAAAAGGTCAAAATTGCATACTAACAACAGATAAGCCTCAATAAAGCTGAAATCCTGAAAGCGAAAAACTAAACTATGTCGAACGCATCTTAAAAGTAAGCGACACACAGAAAGAGATGCTCAACTTAATCAATGAGATAACTCTGTGATGACCTTGCAAACCACTTCAAAACAAAATAAACATCCAACAAGCCATCAACACTATGCCCAAGAACCTAAGCAACAATATTGTCAATGACCCAACTTCAGGAGGTAACCACAATACTGTACTACTTCACACCGATCTCGACAGAAGACTTCCCAAAACTAGCGAAGGAAAGCAACAAAGCCGGATCACAAGTAGACCCTTGTCCACTAGACATCTACAAGAAAGTTCTCAGCAAAGAGAAACCTGCAGAATAATTCGGAAATCACACGAACCACTCGCTGGCAACAGAAAGAGAATAGAGGAGCTTCAAAGCGGCCCAAACCAAACCACTTCTCAAAATTCCCTCTGCAAACACAGGCAACCCCACTAACAGCATATATCAAACATCCCTTAGAAACCTGCGTATATGGACAGATTCTGACAGATCTAGAAGTCACCCATCTACTGGACCAGACACAAATCGGCTTCAGGCCCATGAGAGGAACCCAATCAGCACTATTCATTATCTGGGACGACCTAAAAATGTACTCAGATTCCAATATTACTTCTGCCCTGATACTACTAGACCTTTCAGAAGCCTTTGAAACAGTCAAACTTCATCAAAAGGATCCAAGAAATAAGGATAAGCAACACCATACTAGAATGGATAAAAGCGTTCCTGGCAGCAAGAACTGAAATCGCCTGGTTATCGCTCTTCAAGTCAGATCTATAAGTTAGCCATTGTAACACACATAAGATATATACAGGTATCCTTGATATTGTATTTAGTAGATGCCTGTTGGTAGCCTTTATAGAACTTGGAAGGACTATAAAAGGTAGCTTTTCTAATGCGTTTAGAGTATCCTATTATCCTAGATCTTATGGTAGCCTGCCCGTCACGCCTAGAAGATGTACTAGGATAGCCAGTCTATTGCGTTTAGAAGACTGGAGGGTACCCTGTCCATAGTGCCTAGAAGAGTCGATGAGGGGAGCTTGTTTTCTCCCTCAGACGATCGGATCTGACAGCAACATCAAAGATAAAGCTCAATCTGAGCTCTAGGTACGTGTAAATGCACCACTTTGGTGAACATCTGCCTCAGGCACAGCTATCCATCCACACACATTAGAATGCAGCAACGACCAATGATAAAATTGAGTCTAGCTGGACACAATGTTTTTTCGCCTAATCACACCAGAGTTGCCTCAATACCTCTGCCATTAGAATCCAGCGAAATACTATGACAAAATTCTGTCCAGCTGGACACATAGCGATTCTCTTGCACTTGCGCACCCTCATGACCTCCTTCAGCACCCATCCACATGCCTGGCCTCTTGGGTTGCCTACTGGAGCCTAGCCAGCCAATCTAATTCCTAATCTTGGCCAAATGCAAACACGCATTCTAAGCCTTTTGAGAATGTTCTCATACAGGGACTTCGGTCCCTGAGGGTGTTCCCACCACAAGCACGTTGAGACCATAACAATGGGAAAATACGCTATATAAATAACGGCTACTACTACTACTGAACACCACCCACACCCACCTGTCAGTTTCCACAAGGCTGACTCCTCTCATCACTGCTCTTCAAAATGTAAATGGCCCTCTTCATGAAACTCAAAGGACATGGATGCACTTGCTACATCTGTGTCGGGGGTCGCCTCAGGACTCACCAATAAACATTTCAAAAGTAGTCAAAAAAAGGAGTGTATGCAGGCAAGAAGTAACGCAGGTTTATTCAGGGACTAGGAGCAGCAGGGACAGCTATACTCACCCTGCACTTGCGCTTGTACCTGGGTGGATATACCTTGTGGTTGTGTGGGCTGTATCTGTAGTTGCTTCTGCGGTATTACCTGTTTTTGTTGAGGTGCCTGTGTGGAAGGTTGCTGTTGTTGCCCTGCTTCTGCTATTAGTGGGCATGTCTGTGCGAAGTGACATAAATTCCCACATGCAAAGCACCATCCCCCAAACCGTGTGCCCAGGCCTCTGTACCCCATTCCCCTTACTCGTGTGAAATATCCTCTCCCTGTCTGAGATGATCCCATGTAACCGTTTACTCCACCTGTCTGCACACCCATGGCTGCTGCTGCACGTTTGTAAGTGCAGGCTGTTGCTGCATCTGCACCGTTCCCCAATGCTGGTTGGGTGTTATTTGAGTGTACCCTCCTGGTTGCATTACCATTGCGACTGGGAGCCCCACTTGCTGTACCTGAGGAACGACAACTGGCCCTGTGAGCACTGCTCCTTCCATGTCTCTGTATCCATCTCCTGCTTTCTTTTGCAATTACGTAGGATTGATGCCTGTATCTAAGGCCACCCTTTTACCTCAATTCCTACTATCTTCTCTAGGGATGTCTACACCTCTTTGTGGTGCCGCCTCAATACGTTGTGGTAAAACAACAGTATTTTGTCATCCCAAGACTGTTTATTTTCCTGTGTCCACATTTCTTGTATGGACCGTATATTTTCCACTGAGTCCTCATCAGGCTTAATTTTACAAGCCAATATTGAACCCATGTCTGACGTATCTTTGTTTTATAATATTGACGTATCTGGATACAGCTTCCTTATAGCCTTCCAAACATGTGTCTGAGAGTTATTAAAGGGTGCTCCATCATATATGTTAGAGCTTAATTTTACCCCAGCATATCAAGCCTGTTGCCATATTTGGTCAATTCTTTCCCCAACCAACACTGTCAATAAACTCTTTATATCTCCTATGGCCAATGGGATTCCTGCTGTCTCTTTCTCAAAAACATAAATCCATTTGCTTTCCCCCACCATTAATGAAGGTAAACTATAAACCAAATTATCCCTATCCATGGTCTGCCATGGTATGTAGTGAACCTCACCCCTCGCTTTCTGTAAAAAGGGCATCTGTGTGTGAGCTCTGTGTTTATTACCACGTTGTGGTCTAGTTGCGACTGCTATTCTCATTCTTCTACATAGAAGTTTATCTCCCACAATCTGCCAATGACTCCTCTCTTTTCTGTTCTTCTTTCTCATTTTGTCTCCTTCCCCTGTTCATGTCTGTCAAATTACACGTTTCTAACTCGTCATCCCCATGATCGCTGTAACCACTGTCCTCCCAATCTGATGCGGTACGCACACCATCAGTCGTGTCATATTCACTATTGTCCAAGTCCTGTCCCCAGTTGTGGATTTTAAATTGTATTCATCCTGCAATCCACCCCTGTTCATCAGCTGCCTTTCCTTGTTATTTTCCTTTTTTCTCTATCTCCTATTCCATGGCTTTCTTGGCTTCCCTGAATACAGAGTCATGTTGCTGCTGGGTGCTCTTTTTAATGTCTATTAAATATTTACGCTGCCCCTTATCATCCTTACTAATGGCACTCGCTTCACCCTCATCTTTCCTTTCATGTGTTCCTTCCTTATCTTGGGACATTCTTAGGATTCATATATCCTGCAGCTGGTTTTAGTAATGGGTTTATCGTATATGGAGGGGGCGGTGCACTACCCTGCTCCTCCTCCACCTTCCACTTGTCTGTCTCTTTTTCCTTTTCTTTGTACAACTTCCAAAGTCCTAAAATGTACTGCCTCTTTCCAAAGTCCTAAAATGTCCTTCCTTTTTTTAAGTTTTGCAACTTTGTAGGTAGCCGACAAATATGAATACATACTGTTGATATTTTTATTGAACGTTCCCTCTCCAGGCCATTCTTTATAGCATTTCCCCACTGTTTCATGTACCCACTCAAAATGGTACTTTGTTATCTTGTCACGCTATTGCGGCAGTTTCCTACACATGTGATTAAGTGGTGCATCCATCCAATAGGACGTCATTATTCTACCTTAATCCTTGTCGCAATGCTCTTCCCTCCTTTTTCCTCATTTCCCTTATAATGTAAACCTTTAAACTCTCAAACCTTAATCAATCTCACTCACTCACTTTTATGCTTGCCACTTACTCGTTCGCTCTATTTTCATTCACTCTGGCCCTCTCCACAGGCCCGCCCTTTTGTTCCTCGCACTCCACACTTATGTACACTGGCCTTCTCCACAGGCTCGTCTTGGTAGCTTGTATAAGTACACAAATGGCCTTCTCCCCAGGTCCACCACCTTATATTACAACCACTTTCCACAACACTAAAAAAATAAACTACTGCTATTCACAAACCATGTGCGCTTATGTGCCTCAAAAAATTCTTCCACAGAAAAAAATGAAATGACGCAACTATACCAAGTGCCTGCACTATTCGCAACTCTTGTGTAACAAGGTCTGCCACTTACTACACAACCCTCTGCTCTAACGCAGATGTGCCACCGTCCACCTGCTCCCTATCGGATCGGTAGACCAAAAATCTAAGACTAGTCCGGTCAATCACCCTCCATCACTCTGAGGGTGCACTGCTATACACCATAAAATAGTCCTTCCCACCCCTTGCACTTTCATGCTCGAGTACACTCACATACAGCGCCGGACCAGGCGGACCTTCGGGAACTGTGCATCCACGGACCTCCTCGATATTTTAGCTCCTAGTACTGGCAACGGACGCTGTCCCGCAGGCCTCCTGGAGCATGGCTGGGATCCCCACGCCAGGTCGGAAGGCTGAGATAGCTCACTGGGGCCTCACAAAATGTGCCGAGGGCGCCTCGGCACTCACCAATAAAAATTACAAAAGTAGTCAAAAAAAGGAGTGCACGCAGGCAAGAAGTAACACAGGTTTATTAAGGGCCCAGATGCAGCTGGGACAGCTATATTCAAACATATCGCGGAACAGAACTGTGTGAAAAGGTGCTGTCAAAGAAACACCCCTAGATCTAAAGCCGTTATAACACTCAAGCTAACATTAGTAACTTTACAACATGGAAAATCTCCCCACACCAAGCTGATGGGTGCTCGCACATCATACCCTTATACAAAAACATACATTATGATCTGTAATTTGGTCCACAAGCCTACCCTAGCCGCCCTGAATTGCAATATGTGACATCACAATCCAACCCCCGCTTCCCACATTGTAATGACAATTCATTGAAACATTTGAGATGACCAGGGGAACTTTATTCATCTGTCCCAGTCATCTCATATAAGTTCTCATGAGAAGCGCTCTCTGCCATTGCACTGTCAGAGCCTTGAACCAGGGACATGCTGCTATACCAATTGTGCATATTAAGAACTCTTCAACCTTCTTCCCATGTGAAACATACTGGCGGGGCAATTTGAAACAGCTGTGGTTCTCTTGACTCCATCGAAGAATCACGTTTTGCAAATCATTTTTGATTAATAAAATGGCTACGCCCACCTTGCTTGTCAGCAGGAACCATAGGTTCTAATCTGTGACCTTGAAAGAATAAAAAATTTTGTTTACTTCTTACCATACCGGCCTGGGATCATGGGACCTGGAAAGTGTTACCAGTCACTGTGATTCTGTCTCAGATTAATAAAAATCTAACAGACGTTTTCTGCAAAAGCATGCTGTAAGGCCTATTTTAGCCTACCCCTAAGTTTGGTTATATTTACCTGTGCCCCTGCATTTATTATATATGAGAGTTACTTTCATTTTGGGCTTGACTTGCATAACGATTAAAAGGAGCCCCCTCCTCTTTTACAGTGCTACTCTCTCAATTGATAAGTGCACACTTTTTCACCACGCAAGAACTTGCATTTTTATTACACATCTATGCAGACGACACACAATTCATCTACCAGTGGAGACATAGATCAAACCCTACCAATCGCCTTTCACAAATCAATGGATAGATGAGCCGCAACAGCCTTACACTGAACCCAAACATGACAGAAATGATGCTAATGCCCAAAAGCCTCTCCGTTCAAAAGCACATACTGTGGCCTACGGAAACGGCAAAACAAACCGGAAGCATCCAAAGTAGTTAAAAATCTCAGAATTCTGATTGACAACGACCTAACACTAGATTGCGAAGAAAGGCTTCTACCATCTATGCACAATCAAACGTATACTACCCTTTCTCACCTTCCCACACAGTACACTTGCCATCATCTTTCTCGTCATGTCAAGAATAGGCTATGCTAACAGCATCTACCTTGGAATGCCGGATTCCCTTACCATAAAACTGCAATTGATAAAGAACGCAGCAGCAACACTACTTCTCAAACTTATAAGAGAGAGCACATCACAACAGCAGTAAGATCCCTACACCGGCTCCCAGTCACGGAAATGATTGCTCCAACAACACTTTGCATTGTCCACAGAGCAATACATTGGCAAGAAGCAGAATTCATGCAAGAATAAATCTCCATCTATAGACTGAAAAAAACCCTGAGAATTAGCAATGACGTCTTCTTGAACCCAAACAATAATCAAAAATGAAATATGGTGGATCAGCCTTTTTATAAATCTCAACAAAACTTTAAAACCCACTCCCCAAAGAAGTACGCACAATAAAGGAACACCCGACCTTCAGGAAATCACTTAAAACATGGCCCTTTGATTGCCCAGCCTGGAAAGCCAAATCATGGCCTAACAGATGAGCGATACCTCAATACAAAGAATGATACCATGAATGATGGGGTCCCGTTTGGGATGACAATGTGAAGTCAACCAAGCTGGTTAACCCCCCAGGGAAAGAAGTCATGACACTGTTAACCACCGCACAATGGATTTCAGTCTAAACACCAAACAAGATACAAAACATTAGCACAAGGATCAGCCCTTCTATTAACCCTACTAAAACTCTCTATACTCCCGCAAACATACCACACACTGACCAAATAAAACATCCACACACACACACAGCTACTACAACATGAACTCTAAGTCCATCCAGCAAAATGCACACCTCCTCCAATAACTCACACAATCGCAACAAGCTCAAATCCAACCCCATAGCCACACAAAACCACCAATCCAGACTCGAACGCCCACAAACCCACAGCACCTAAAAGCAAACCTAACACACAGTGACCTGTTTTTCCAAACTGAAACTACCAAAAGAACAGCAACATCTTTCTGGCACTGTCTGTCTCTTCCCACTAACAAACCAACGCCTCCCCTTTTTCTTTTCAGATCCGCCACAGTGCCTGGAGACCAGCGGTACATGGCATAAATCACATTAATATAACAAAACAGGGGTTTTCTATTGGTAATGTATGACTCAATAGGAAAAGAGGCAGGTGTCCGACCAATAGAATGCACTAATTCGCACTCAAAGTCACAGAAAGGGCAGTGTGATTATGTGGAAGAAGTTCACATGTAGCTCCCATAATCATGGCTGCAGTTTAAGAATTGGGAAGGAGAGAGTAAGCGCCGGGGGCAGGGAAGAGGGGCCATCATACAAAACAGTGTGCTAGGCAGAAAAGAGGAGGGTCAGAAAAAAAGTTTAAAAAGGAGTAAGCAAAACGTGATGAGGAGGGAGACACGTAACACATGGAGAATTGATGAGAGGAAGGGACATAGCTCTGGGAAATAGCTGAGGAGAATGTGGGTAACGGAAAGGGGTTCCCTCTGTGCCTCCTGATTGAAATACAACCAAAAATGTATGTTTGGAATACACAGGTAAACACCTAGATTAAAAAAAGGAGTAGATCTTTGAAATAAACACATTTATTGAAAACCGTTAGCATTACCACCTAAAAAGGAAGCCTGCATACTCGGTTTATGAAAGGGAGATACTCCTCTTAACCCCCATGGCTTAATGGAGAAGGCCCTCCCGCTAGAGGTCCCTACCTGCCTTTATGGCTTACTGGAATGGAGGAGGCCCTGATGCTGTATGTCGCTACTTCCCTCCATGGTTTAACGGAGAACGTCTATTGGTCCCTAACTACCTCCACGGCATATCGAAGAAGGTGATGATTTTATATAACCAAACATTCCTTCACGCCTGACAGTGCACAGTTGATCTAGAACGTAGTGTGTGCTGCACACTCATTTTGTACAACATGACATTTAAATTGAGCTGGTCTAATTTTGCAATAAATGGGTGGAAAATATATTAATTGTTCTATTAGTTTGTTTAATGGACTTACCTTTTGAGCACCATGACTTTTTCACTCACTGTAGAGGGTTCATGTTAGAGAACCTGCATTTATTTTAAGATATGTTTTTAATGGACCTAACGCAAGCTAGTAGCACATTCAGAGGCATGTTAAGGGCGAGGAAACCCATGGTGTGCCTGGGAATTTAGTCTGTACCTACTGGTACAAGCATGGCGCAGAAGCCACAGAACATCCAATGCACTGGTGTTGATCAGAGGAGGCATGAAAGAGAGGGTTAGACGGCACCGTCTCATTCATGCGCTAAAAGCATATCTGTCCTTGGAGCATGGATTTGGAAAAGAAAACAAGTGGAGGGGGAGCGACAGCTGTGCATTGTATTCCAATCTGAAATAGGTAGAAAGAAGGAGAGAGAGAGAGAGAGAGAGAGAGGAGAGAGAGAGAGATCCCCTTTTGTTAAACAGGGATTTGTGGGCTGAATGGTGCACAAATCCCCGCTTTTCAGCACAAATAATTCCATGAATCAGCCCCATAGCGTTGTAGATCCTCAGTAATGAAGGATTTTGGAATGTGTATGTCATCATGTTAATTATATTTCAGTTTTCACAAGGTCTAAACAACGCAATAGAATCCAATTTGCTTTTCCACAAATTGTATTTCAAGATTCAAGTATTGAAAAAATACAAAACTGAGACATGGGTCATCCCATGTGACACTGCCTTGCTTCTGCTCTTCTGCTCTTCACATCAACTTTCTCTCACTCTTCCTGGCTGACCAAGAAGGGATGAGCGTTGGGGCCTATGATCAAAGGGCCTGCCCATCTGCCCCCATCTCCCCCGACTTGCTTCCCTATTCCTTCAAACACATTGCTGTTGAAATGCTTGCACAAGCCCCTCTCACTATTCCCTTCTTTTATTGTCCACCCAGTTCTTCTACGTTTTTATTTCCTGTCCCTGACCTCATCCTTGACTCCTCCCAATAAATGCCACCATCATCCCCAAGAAAGACTTCAACCTCCCAAATCTCTATAATGTTTAACATCTTAAACTAGGCTGTAACCTCTCTGATCATTGCCCTGATTGCCCTCCATAACAAAACTCATGGATGCATGTTGGAACTCTCTGACCTTCTGTTCCTCTCATCTAACCTCAGCTCTATATCCTCTTCTTTAAACCTCTTTCCCTGATCATTCCCTCCTCCACTTCCCTATCTCTGCTCCACTGTTCTCTACCCCTGCTACCACTATGATCACTCAACTCTATGGCTCCCTATCTAGCTGACGTCAGCTTCACCATACCTTCTCCCTACCCAATGCCAGCTGTATTGATTAAGCATTTTTGGTCTCCAACTTGGCACTTGTCTCTCAGTTTGAAATCCATATTAAAACCACAATCGTGTGTGCTCTATTAGCTCCCGTTGACCATATCCCGGGGCTTCGGCCACCTCCGTCATCGGCCAGATGACCATGCAACTTCACCTGTGACACATAAGTGTTCTTTACTCAGATACATTTTACCACACTAACCTTATCTCCTGCTCCATTCCCTGTCCTGCTAATTATTGTCTACCCTACAGGCAATGCTTGCTCCCTCTCGCACTTGCACCATCTCTCCATCCCTGTCAGCCAATGACTTTGCTTCTTACTTCTCCTCGTAAATATCCAAGTGTTTAGACAATAAACACTCCCTCACTCTTGCCCCCTCATCCCCACCACCACTTGCTGTCATAATACCACTTTTCTTATGGCATTGGTCACTATGGCAATGGGGGAAATTGGAAAGCGCAGTATAACATTAGCAATGTAGTGTTTCTTATGTACCAGATGACACCTGTGTGAGTAAAGCATATGTCACTTCCATGCAGGTTATTCCTAGTCCTGGGCCAAGAACTTTGATGCATTACAAACTCCTCCTCTGCGTTCAACATCCTATTCATCTGTCCTGTTCCTTAGGGTCTGCCTGACATTTTGGTCCCCTCTACAAACCCACCCAACCCCCCTACGCAGTGTCTACAACCAAAGCGTTTCTACCTGTGCCATCAGCTTAGCCTGAAGATTTTCTCGACTGGAAAAGAAGACCAATTCCACAAAGGTTTCCCTGAATTGGGGTTTCCTCTGACAGACACTAGTCCTACTTTGCTATAAGTCTCCAAAGAGCCAAGTTGGCTGAGAGATGGGACCACCCTTACCTCAGCACTCCCGGACGACAGCCATATGTAATGGTAAGAAAGGATGCTGACACTTGCTTCCTTTTTCACCTCTATTCTGTCATTCTCTCCCAATAACCTCAACTGAAGTGACATCAATCACCTGGGCTGTCAGCCTATCACATGCTTCTGTGGACCCCTTTGCATCACAGACCATTAAGGAATGAGCAACACTGACCTGCTTTTACATCTCCCCTCACCTCAAACCCCCTCTGTCGTCTGGGATATTCCCTGTCTGCTGCCAGACTATTACCCACCCTCAAACAAATCCTGCCGATCCCAAGAACCCCATCAACTATCAACCTGTGTCTCTCCTCCCTCACTCCTTTAGAAAGCTTGAGCGCATTGTGTTGAATCATATGACTTGCTACCTGGAGAGGAACAGCTTCTATGACACACATAAATCTGGATTTCACAGCAGGCACTACAAGGAATGGCACTCATTCACATCTCTAACTTCCTCAGTCCTTTCCAGTACCATATTGTCATCCTCATTGGTATCTCTGCTGTCTTTGACAATGTTAACCACGCCTCTATTCTCCATCCACTTTCTAGCACAGGTAGCTGTGATTCGGCCCTTAACTGTATTAGCTCCTGTCAATAAGGCTGGTCCTTTTCCATCTCATAGAATACTGGCCTGACTGCTCCCACTTTCATCCCTCTGCGTTTTCCTCAAAGGTCTGTTCTTAGCCAATTCCTCCTCATACCCTACACATCCTCATTTGGCAAACTTATGTTTTCCTTTGGTTTGTCTTACCACTTATTTGCCAGCAACACCCAAATCTTCCTCCTCCCCTTCCTTCACGCCAGACCTTTCTCTTCCATACATCAGTATTACTGCCATCCACCAACTGCTGACACTCAGGTACCTGATGCTGAACTCCTCTATCTCCCAGCTCCCAATGCCCCCATCTTCCCCTCCCTGCTATCCTATCACCCTTACCTCCTCACTCCTAATCCCAAGGCTTGCAACCGTAGAATTTTTCTTGAGAGCAAATTTAAAAGTCGAAAAATGTACTACATCGGCTACCTCAAAGGCAAGAATAAACCTTCTCAATATTCACAAAATTCCTCCTCACCTCAAGTATCACACTACTAAAACGTTGATCTTGTCCTCCTCGGTCTTCATTGCTGCTCTAGCCTCCTCCTGGGTATTCTTTTCTTCTCCTTCTTCCCAATCCATAACATTCTCAGAATTGAAACTAGAACTCTATACAATCTCCCATGCTCCCTTCCGAGCCCCATTGGCTCCTTCAAAGAGGACCTATCCATGATACTGTCAGACAACTTAAAAAATGCATCCCAGGTACTCCTACTAGAAGACATGAACTTAGGCTATAATGACCCTAATGATACTCAAGCCACAACTATTGCCAATGCAATCAGAACTTGGCTTCTCACAAAAAGTTACTCAGCCCATGACAAAGGCAGAACCCTTGACTGGGTGGTCGACTACAATTGCAACATCAACATCACTAGCGTTAGCCCCCAAGCTTGGATGGACCACTCGCTTATAGCCTTCACCATTGACTTTAAAATGAACTATTTACCAAACAAACCCATAGCACCTGCTATGCCAACCAGAAATAAAAAGAACATAACTTCAGATACTCCCTACATTAAATTCACTTCCAGACTCACTTGATCCATCTACCTTAGTAAATGAATTTAATTAAGTATCAGAAGCCCTCAATACTATTGCCCCTTTAAAAATGAGTAGCGGTAAGCCAAGAGCACATTTAAATGCCTGGTTCACACCTTATCTTAAGTCACTGAGAAAAGAAAAATGAAAAAGTGAATCCATCTGGAGGTTTACACCATCTGAGGTGAATAAAGTGAACCTCATTAACATCTCTACAAAATACAAAAATTAAATACGACGAGCTAAAAAAGAAAGTTTTGACAACAGGATAATACAGGCTAAAATCAGGTACTAAGGAACTTTTCGTTATACTAAAGGAATTATAAAACCCAATTTCTGCACCTGATAACTGTGTCATAGACAAGTCATGGTGTGCTGACATACAAAAAGCACTTACTGACAAAATTGCCACTGTTCAAGTAAGAATTGACAAAAAAAAATAAAATGTACCAACCTCCACTACCCAATCTAGAAATGAATTGATCCCACCTAAACCAGAACTCCGCTTCAACTTCACTAAAACTACAATAATAGAAGTTAAAAAATTAATACTCTCTCTCTCTCTCTCAAGTCTTCTAACTGCTGAGGAGACCAATATCCTGCCCAAATTATAAAAGATGCCGCAAAATATCTCTCACCATTTATCTCCCAGCATATTAACGCGTCATTGACATCAGGCACTATCCCAAGCAATCTAAAGGAATCCTGGGTCCTCCCTCTACTGAAGAAGCAAACACTTATATTCCCACAAACTATAGACCTGTTACAACGGTGCCATTCCTTTTTAAAATATCAGACAGGGTGGCGTACTTACAGATTCAGAGCTTCTTGGAACAGAACTAACTCCTGGGTACCCGGCAATCAGGCTTCAGACCTCAGCATGGAACTGAAACAGCACTTATCGACTTCAAGGCCCAGGTCGACGAGTTGACAGATCAGGGCAAACGTGCCCCATTACTCCTCCTAGATCTCTCAGCAGTGTTCGACATGGTGGACCATACTGTTCTTTGCAACCACTTAGAATCAGTTGCACACTTCTCACAACACGCCATAGCGTGGATTCAATCATTCCTGAGTGAAAGAAGGATGAGTCTTCTCTACCTCAGATGCAGCTGATCCCATACCCATTACATGTGGTGTTTCCCAGGGTTCATGCGTCTCCCCCACCCTGTATAATATATTTACCAAGCCCCTCTTTGATGATCTGGATTGTCTTGGTGTCACCTACACGAACTATGCAGATGACACTCAGATAATCTTCCCACTTTCAGGGGATTACAACCAGGATTTGGCCTTGGTGAATAAGATATACCTCATCATCCAGGCATGGATGGCACTCCATGGCCTATGCCTGAATGATGATAAAACGGAGCTCATCATCTTGGGGACCACACCTAACATCAACAAACTTCCTTCAATATAATAATAATAATAATAAGCAGTCATGCTTTTCATACGATTGTGCACCTGAGCAAGGGTGTTGCTAGGTCTGGAAAGGTGAGAGGGGCTTGTGCTAATGTCAGGACTGTCGAGACTCTGGGCTAGATAGGGTTGTCGCCACTGAGCTTGTAACTGGGGCTACAACCAAAAGACCCCGGGCTATAGCCTCCCCAGCCCCCTAGCAACGCTTCTGCGCTTGAGTGCCTGAAGGTCTACCATGTGTGGTGCTTTGTAGAGTCCCATTTAGAAGCCGCGGCATGAGGATGTGCCTTGCTGCCGATATGTAGCTCCAAGCAAGACCAGTGTCCAGACACCGTGTCTCAATGTCATATGGACATGAGTCCTGTCGGTTTCAACGTCGTTCACAGTCTTCTACCCCATTAATCACAACGGTCAACTGGGCCTAGAGCTCTGCTTACGCCTGTGAGCTAGTGTTTCCTAGTCACGCCAACAGACCCAAGCATCCATGGGGGTCTGGAGGCAGCACTCATGCTCGGCTCTATAGGACAGCAGCAGTTCCCACTGTATACAAACACTTCTCCTGAACAAATCCATGTTTGTAACAAGATACACTGCCAGTCTTTTACCGAAGCTCTCCCACACAGATTTAATTAGTTAGAATTTACTTTCCAGTGGTCTTTAAACGCCCCATGTGATTTTACAGAGGATGGTGAGTTGTTCACAACACTTCTGCCCCATAGTGTTGTGCATCTCTTCTCCCCCTCCGTTCAGCCTGTTTATCCTTGCACTTCTAGACACTGTCAAGTGAACACTGGGAAGCTCAGTTGATACCAGTGTGCACAGCACAGTGCAAGGGGGCCTAGCCCGGGCATAAAAGACTGGAGGCTGTTTACGATCAGTGGTGCCCATCCCTTCCAGGTTCTCACGCGACATCTCATGCCCCATCCTCTTCGGCCCTGGGTGGATGCCCAAGACCCGAAGGTGGCAGCATTCGGGGACCAGAAGAGGCCTGTCTCTTCTACCCTCCCCCCATGTGGTGTCTAATGATGCAAGGGAGGTTTCCCTCTATGAGGCGCAATCTGTCTTTGAGAGACTCAAGGAAGCCTTTATTGATAAAACATCTGTGCCCGGCCTTGTACCCTCAACTACTGAAGTTATTACAGAAAAACATAAGCACCAAATTGCATGTATTTACAGAATAGACTGATAAATAACACTGTCAACCTTACAATAGGAATATCAGATGGTCTAATCATCATGTCAAATTGTCTTACTCAATTAGAGAGGATCATGTAATTTAATGTAATTTACACCAGGGTATCGCATCACTCTCTAACAATTGACCACGAGACACAATTATTGATGTAGGACGGACAAACTAGTTCAATCTAAGCTAGCACAAACTAACAATATATGCCTTTACTAGCCCTAAAAACGTCCATTAAAAGCACATCTCCTGTAGTAAAGAACACCAGTAAATGTAGATATTTGCACCATTTAGGCTGTACTAGCACCTTCAAAGCCCACAAAGAATATATAACATTGATTAATGTAGATGCCAGTGTTACTCCAGAAAAGTTTTCAATTTAAACATCCAGTACATGAAATGACTCATTCTAACACAGGAAACCTTAAAATGAAGAAAAGAAAAAAACTTAATGTTTACTGGGGTTTCGTCACATATGACATCACACACATTATGTGTGATGTCATGACAACAAGATAAGCATACCCAAAATGGGGCCCACAATAGTAACTTGGGATACGTCTAACGCTGAATACAGCGGGGATAAATAATTATCCAACTGGGCGTAATACCTAGAGACTTGACCTCATGCACTGAGCCTTCACAATAGGTTTATTCAAAATAATACTAATCACTATCCCAGTATGTTTCTGATCCTACACAGAAGAACAAGTAACTTTCTTACCTGGTAACGTTCTTTCGATGGGATGTTCCTCTGACGTATTCCACATCTTTGACATTGATTACCACAGCTGTGCTGCTTCGGAAAACTTTTTTGGCGTAGGCGTCCTGCGTCGATGATGTCGATACGCTCCCTCGAGGACCTCCTCCGACGGTCGACGTCACCGGATGTTATATGTAGGACGCACGACGCCCGTAGCCTCAGTTGTAGATTTTTCCCCCAGAACGTGTGGCACCAATCTCCTGCCAGTATCACTACAGAAAGCCTTGCAGAAACGGAAGCTGCAATCGCATAAGAAATTCTGTAGAGGGGCAGGTAGGGAGGGTACGATGTGGAATACGTCGGAGGAACATCCCATCGAAAGAACGTTACCAGGTAAGAAAGTAACTTGTTCTTCGAGGGGATTGTGTCCTCCGACGTCGCCACATCTTTGACAGACTTCCAAAGCAGTACCAACGTAAGGAGGTGGGAAAAGAATTTAGAATTTTATTAGAATGCCCAATCAAATTGCAGTACAGAGGACTGCCTTACCAAAGGCCAAATCTTGCCCATGGATGGAGTCCAGGGAATAGTGTCTCACAAAAGTATGGACAGAGGCCCATGTGGCTGCTTCACAAATACTACGAATGAGACACCCCTCTGCAGAGCTGTGGAGGTCCTTGCCCGCCAAACGTTAGCATTCAGAGATTGTCAAAATGATCCATCTGGACAAGGTCTGCTTGGAAACAGCTTGACCTAAACGCCTTCCAGCGTATCCAACAAAGAGCTGATCGTCCACTCTGACCTGGGACATCCGTGTGAGAAACTTAAAGCTCTCCTAGGGTCCAACCTATGGAGCCTCTCCTCTTCCTGACCAGGTTGTGGAGGAGGATAGAACGCCAGAAGAATTACCTTCTGGCTCAGATGGAATTCTGACACAACCTTCAGAAGAAAGGAAGGCCGTACCCTAAGGACAACCCTGTCCTTATGGAACACAGTGAAGGGTGGTTTGGCGGAAAGTGCCTGCAACTCACTCACACTGCGTGCGGAAGTAATCGCAAATAAACATACAGTTTTAAAGGACAAACGTCTCAACAGACAATAATGTAAGGGCTCAAACGGAGCTCCCATTAGGAACTTTAAAACCAAATTCAAATCCCATCCCGGCACCTGGAAAGGCAACGGTGGAAACACATGAGTTAGCCATTTTAGAAACTGAGATATCAAAGGGATTTTAAAATAATAACATTCTTCAGACGAGCGCTTAAATATGTACAGCGCCACCAGGTACCCCTTAATGGTACCCACAGGCAGGCTCTTGTGGGCAAATGAAAGCAAAAAAGACAAAACCAAAGGAATGTACCATTGGAAAGGATCCACATTCTGTACCCTGCACCAGTCGCAGAACTTTCTCCAACGGCAACGGTACAAGGATTTCGTTGCAGGCCTTCTGGCCGAAAGCAACAACTCAGTCACGTCTTCAGGGAGGTCCCAATCCTTATATCTCAGCCTTTCAGATACCAAGCATGAAGGCTGAGAGACTTGACCTCTGGATGGAGAACTCGACCCCCCTCCTGTGAGAGCAGATCGTCTCGGTAGGGAAGACGATGTGGAGGGCAGATGGACATGTCTAGAAGGTCCGGGTACCATATTCTCCTGGCCCATGCCGGAGCAATGAGGATCATCTGGGAACCGAACCTCTGCAACCTCCGCAACATCTACGGAATGACAGGGACTGGAGGGAACGCGTACAGCAGTGGGAAGGACCACTCCACTACGAACGCATCCCCTAAGGCTCCTCTTGGAGGAAATTCCCGTGAGCAGAATCTTTCGCACTTCCGGTTGACACTGGTGGCGAATAGATCCACTTGTGGGGTTCCCCAAAGGGTGAAGATCTCCAAAAGAACTTCCTGAGCCAGCTCTTACTTGTGAGAGACTGTGCCCTGCCTGCTCAGAGCGTCCGCCGCTGCGTTTTCGTCTCCGGCCAGATGAACTGCCGTGATCGAAATTTCCTGCTGGATGGCCCAGAACCAGAGCTGCATCACCTCCCTGCACAGTGGAGTGACCCCGCCCCCCCTTTGTGTTGAGGTAGTGCATGGCCACTGTATTGTCCATCATCATCAGGACATTCTTCCCCCGCACAGACGACAGAAAAGCCTTCAGAGTTAGTCTGACAGCCTGCAGCTCTAACAGATTGATGTGGAGTCTGGACTCCGACGGAGACCAACGACTGCTGGCTGTCAGCTCGTTGGCATGAGCTCCCCTACCCGTGAGGGATGCGTCCGTCACGATCATCACCTCCGGGCATGGTTGCCAAAACGGAGCCCCTTTGAACAGATTTCCTTCGACGGCTGATCACAGAAGGTCCTGGGCGACCGAGTGCGGAATCGGAATGGAGTTCGACATCCTGCCGGAGAACTGCGACCACTGCATCTTGAGTGCTCACTGCAGAGATCTCATCCGCAGCCTGGCCTCTGGCACCAGTAAAATGCAGGATGCCATGAGGCCGCGCAATCTCAAGAACACGAATGGCGGGAGACTCTGGGCACGTTGAAATTTGTCCACCATCTGTAGAATGTGGTAAGCCCTCACCTGGGGAGGTGAACACTGCCCCGGGGATGTGTCTAGCACTGCCCCGATGTACTGGAGCCGCTGGGTAGGTGTCACATGAGACTTCTTTAAGTTGAGGGAAAAGCCCAGCTTGTGAAGGGAGTGGCAGGTGACGTATAGATGATCCAGGACTTTCTCGGGAGAGCGCGCTCTGATCAAGCAATCGTCCAGGTAGGGGTAGACGTGAATCCCCCCTTTCCTGAGAGGTGCTGCCACCACCACCATCAGCTTAGTGAAGACCCTCGGGGCGGAGGTCAATCCGAATGGCAGGACCCGAAACTGAAAATGCGAGTCGCCAGCCGCGAACCTCAGGTACTTCCTGTGTTTGGGATGGATCAGCACATGAAAGTAAACATCCTTGAGGTCGAGAGACACCAACCAATCCTGAAGTTGAAGGGCCTGGAGGACTTGAGAAAGAGTAACCATCTTGAACTTGTCCTTCCTGAGGAGCTTGTTCAAACCACGCAAGTCCATGATGGGTCTCAATCCTCCGTCTTTATTCGGGATCAAAAAATATGGGGAATACCATCCCTTGTTCCTCTCCGCTACAGGTACCAGTTCTATGGCACATTTCTCCAGCAGGGATAGGATTTCCTGCGCAAGGAGCGAATCTGGACGCTTCAAAAAGAGCTTCCCTGGTGGATTGTCGTGAGGCCTCTGCCGGAAAGGAAGACAGTAGCCGTGGGCTATGATCTCCAGAACCCACACATCTGAAGTAATGGCACGGCATTCTACAAGATGCTGCGCCATCCTTCCCCCAACCGGTGAACCATGGGACTTGGCCTCATGACTGAGCTGACGCGGCTGCGGCAGTACCTCAGGGCAAATAGGCAACTGCCCGAGCGGCTTTGGCACCTCAAGTACCTTGCTTTCCACCTCTGGTACTCCTACGTTGGACCCTTTGACTGGCAGTTCCCCTCAATCTACCAAAGGAATAGTAGTATCGAAAGGAACCTCCCCTCCATTGCTGTCCCCTAGGATGAAAAGGCGGAGGTTGACGTACTGCAGCGCTCAACGACTTCACTGCAGCTTTGGAGGTATGTAACCTCTCAAGGCTCTCATCAGCCTTGCTGCCAAAAAGATGGACACCATCAAAGGGCATGTTGAGAAGCCAGGACTGTACATCAGGAGCAAACCCCGACTTCTTCAACCACAGAAACCTGTGCATCACGGTGCTCGCCGCCATGGACCGGTTGACGCAGTCTGCCACATCCAGACCCGATTGAACGGTTTCACACATGGCATCCTTGCCATCCTGAACGAGGACAAGAAAACCATCCCATTCCTCCCCTTCGGGTATATGTTCAGCTGCTAACGATACACAATTCCACAGAGTGTGCATGAATCTTGCAAGGGCACAAACGGAGTTGCTGCCTTTAAAGCCATACCCCCAGAAGAAAATACGTTCTTCGCCCAGCCATCAAAGTGCTTGTCGTCCCTATCAGGAGGGTTTGTAGGGTACGCAGCCTGCTTTGCTGGGTCCATAGCTACCTGCACCACCAAACTCTCTGGAGTAGGGTGCGTAGACAAGTAGCAGGGGTCACCACTGGCTGGCCGTTATTTTTTTGGCAATGACTTATTCACTGCCGGGAGACTCTCTGGAGCAGTCCAAGCCGCCGCCACCCTTCTTTGTAAGGTCATATGAAATGGCAACACCGGGTCAGTGGGTGGACCTTGGTCCAAGATATCTGTCAGGTCATCCTGCAGAAAATCCACAGGTGGAGCACACCACCCCAGATACTCCATCACCCTCGACATGAGGCACCTGTATTAGGAGTCAGCATGTGTACCAGGCTCAGGCCTGCCAAACCCAACCTCCGGGGAGGTATCAAGACCACTGGTGTCATGTAAAGATTGATGAAGGTCTTCCAGTTGGCTATGACCAGACAACAGGTCGTCAGGAACCTCAGGAGGCACAACCCCCTCTTCTTCAGACCCTTCCTCCACCTCTGAAATGTACTCCAAGGTTTGGAACAAGTCCACCCTGGGAGGAGGAACAGAGTATGAGTGAAACATAGGCCGCACAGACTTGCTGAGCACCTTTCTCAGAGCTTCCACAGCTCTCCGAGGCACCTCTGGCAATTTTTCCTCAAAAGGCGTCGAGCCGACGATGGAAGAGGAGTCGACCGAGGCGCCGACGACTTTGACAATGGCTTCGAGGCCGGAGCCCCGAGCGTGTCCTTCGACGGCCTTGGTGCCAATGGCGTCGACGACTTCCTCAGAGCCGGAGCCTCGAGCAAGTCCCTCGACGGACATGGCACTGATGGTGTTGATGCCTTCCTCAAAGGCCTCAGTGGCTCCAACGATCTCGACGGCATCGAGAACTGGGACCTGGAGCGGGCACAGTGGCAATCATCCTTGTCCGATCAGGACCGCGACGGTTCCCGATGATCGCACTGACCGCCCGAGCCCAAAGGAGTGTGAGCGGTGGCCCTAGCATGTTCCTTGCCTGCTTCTCTCGAAGGCACGGATGGAACGGTGCCCTGCCATTCAAAAACTGCCATCTTCTGGCGGAATTTCACCCATTCGGCCGGCGACAGGTTTTTCGTGGGACAAGCCACCTGCCGTCTGGCGGAGTCCTCTGATGAGGACGGGGAAGGTGACTGGTGACAGCGCTTCTGTGAATGTCTCGAAGAGGCAGAGGAATGGCGGGACCCACTCCTGGACCAAGACCCCCTGGACTTACGCCGAAGCAGAGAGTCACCCTTCAAATCGTCAGTCCAAAGTCCAGCGGATTTCGACTTACGGGGCTTGGAAACCCTACCTACCGACAGCTTCTTCTTCGGCTCCCGCAAGGCCTTCGACGTCAAAGACTGGCATTCATCGCAGTCATCGGTGGCATGTCTCTCGTCGAGGCACCAGAGGCAGATGTTGTGCGGGTCCGTAAGAGACATCTTGGAACCACAGTCCCGACACTTCTTTAAGCCCGACTTCGGGGTAGCAGAAGACGAAGACATATTTCACAAACAACGATAGAAGAACCGATTCAACAAGAGAACCGAGGCGCGCCGAGATTTCGAAGTGAACACATTCACGGAAAAAACGGAACTGAGGCTACGGGCGTCGTGCGTCCTACATATAACATCCGATGACGTCGACCGTCGGAGGAGGTCCTCGAGGGAGCGTATCGACGTCATCGACGCAGGACGCCTATGCCGAAAAAGTTTTCCAAAACAGCACAGCTGTGGTAATCAATGTCAAAGATGTGGAATACGTCGGAAGACACAATGCCCTCGAAATTAAATTTGTGAAATAGACCGGTACCAAATTAAAATTATAACCACAAGACTTGGTAAGCCATTAAAACTATATTTTGCATGGCTTTAGGAAAGTTGGACAAAGTTCATAAATTACCAAAAATGTGCTGGGCGATACATTGTTTTGTTTTGTTCCATCTTATTAGAACACAGAACTAATGTAAATGATAAGGACAATTTAAGCCCAAGGAATTATATTACCGTTTGAGATAATCAACTCTAACCAATTGGATAGGTGTGGGTAGACTTTCAATGCATTGAAAGTAACATAGATTGAACATGGAGTTAAACACTGAAATTAATGAACATATTCTTGTGTGTTTTGTTCCTCTCTCTCTTTTTTGATCCACTTTTCTTCTTTACATGGTATTTAGGATTTCTTGTTATGGCACTGCTGTATAGTTCAATCACAATGGAATAATTGTTTTATTGACCTTGTATATGTACTATACAAATGGTGGACAATGTATACAACTCACAATTTTAATGACCAATGATATGACTCATACAGCCTTGAAAAAGACGGTGATGGTTGAAACAGGTGTTGGCTAGGCTGAAACGTAGTACGAGAGTCCCAAACGGAATGATAAAATGTTCCCATTAAATTAAAACTGATTTAGTTATTTCTTACTTGCTAAATACCCTAAGAGCAGGACATGGCTCACAGAAACAACTCCCTAAATGTAATGTTATAGGAGCTTTGCTGAGTGTCATGGCGCTTGGGTCAGTGTCGCTGTCTCAGCTCCATGAGCTATAACAAGGGGGTTGTCGTACCCTCTATGAATCTAAGAGGTGTACGAGGGGAATTCAGTGTACACTGATTTTTAGACCCTAATGGGAGCACATACATTATGGGCAACCATTATAGAAAGCAACAGGCTTGCTGATGCCAAACACATGACTCAAAATTATATAAAAAGAATGTTTTAATTTAGCTTTTTATTATTAGTGCGCTAATGCTTTTTTCTTTGTGCAGCATATTTAAGTTATTTCTTTGCATAACAATACATGATATCCATTGATGAAAACAAACACATAGTTGAAAATTCACTATGGCAAAATTTCAAATGGCATGGGATATGGATCAATCATTTATACATGTGACCAACAGCTTGTAAATAAAGTGTCCCATGTCATTGGATGTGAAGAACACACTGTGAGAGTGCAAGTAGAGGAGACGGTGAAGATAGGTCTCCTAACTTAAATATGCTGCATGTGTTTGGCATCAGCAAGCCTGTTGCTTTCTATAATGGTTGCCCATAATGTACACCTCTTAGATTCATAGAGGGTAGGACAACCCCCTTGTTATAGCTTCTCCAGCCCTCCAGTCCTTCCCGATCCAGGGCAGCCTCTTTTTGTTTCACTCAGCTCCATGAGCTGCAGGACGTGTTGGAGGGCCTATTGCTTTAACTGGGCTCTCGATATGGGAATTTCTATGGACCCAGTCATATTGGCAAACTGGATGCAGCGTGCAGAATGCAACAGAGTCTTACAACTCAAGATTGACTCGAAATTGTGAGAATTTGCCTCGTCTGAGGCTGGTTCCGTGGCCAAAGGCCTCCTTTTCGGAGTTCGGAGATCAATATGCCAAGAAGTTGGTAAAGTTTGAGAATGCGTACATGCCCCTGGACAGGGCACACATTTCCATAAAGTGTGTCGTCTTCCCCTCTCACATTTTCTGGAGAGCCAGGATGGAGCAGGGGCTGCTCACCCGTCCACTTCCAAGGCGGAGCGTTCAGGTCGCAGGCAGGTCGAGAGGCATCACAGTACTGGAATGGTTACCAATAGGACCCCTTCTTCCCAGCACAAGGCTGGAGATGCAGGGGTTGTCGATGGAAAGACGTCAGGCAACACGCCATTAGAGCAGAAGGGACCAGTGACTTCAGTACGTAGCTGTACAGTGGAGTTGGTGCGCAACTGGAATCAGATGTCAGAGGATGCTTGAGTTCTCTCAGCTGTTTGTGGGTTTAACGTGGAGATGCTTGAGGTCCCAATTCAGCTCAGGCCGCTTCACCCAATCTATTTTACCAATGAAGATATGGATGTGGTGGATATGGAAGTGGCAGCTCCAACTCGGAATGAGGCACTGCTCCCTGCCTCACAGCATCCATGTGGGTTCCTAGTGCGCAGGAAAGACAAAGCATGCTCATAAACTTAAGGAATTCTAATCCTGGGTCATCAGCCGCCACTTCAAGATGGGGAGCATCCTGAGCAGGTAGTTTGAGACGCGGCTTTGCCAGATTGCACCTTCATGCCACTATTGTTGTTACCTTGCATCTGAAGTAGCCCCTCGCACCCTGTGGCGTGGCTTTGCCAGATTGTGCCTTCATGCCACTATTGTTGCTATCTTTACATGTGCATCAGAAGTAGCCCCCCCACCATGTGGCGTGGTTTTGCCCGAGTATGTTTTTCAAGACCTACCCACATTTTGTAACCACTAAAAGTGTTCTCACGTATCATAAACCGTTAATTCTGCAATTACTGTAACTAGCGCCTAGATACCTGAGGGTTTTTCCCCCTATTATACATGTAAAATAAATAAATAAAATCCATGTGCTTGAAGCTGAACGAATCCCCCGCACAACTTTCAGGATGCATAACTGACAATCTCTATCTTTCCTTAACACGCACTCTCTCAAGTTCCGCTGGGTCAGCCAATGTTGGGAATTCAAAAGCCTTCCTTTCGGTGTGTCCTCCACTTCTTGGCTTTCACAAAGCTGGTGAAGCTGGTAGCCACGCTGAGGGTGCTGGGAGGTAAGGTGATCATTTATTAGAAATCGTTTTTCTAATATCTGAATAAACACTGACAGGTTATTTGCATTTAGCCTTAAGCACGCTTCGGATCCCCTACCCCTATAAACTGGCGGAGGAGTTGACTCCTTCGGACAGCCTGGAATTTCTGAATTTTGAAGTGGACATAGTGTTGGTGGCTTTGACATTGCCATGCCAGAAGTTTTAGGAGATGAAGAAAATCGGTGTGGTCCTCTGCTGAGACACAGTATCCCCAAGAGAGCTAGCCAGGCTAGTTGTTCTGCTAGTATTCTCCATCCAGGGCATCTTCCCAGGTCCCTTCCACTACTGGACCCACCAGTGCCTCAAGATTAGGTATCTACATTGGGGCTTCTCATATTCCTAGACCTGGACTTGGAGCCTTTGACCAACCTCCCCTGTTTTCTGGAACACTTGGACACCTGGAACTGACATGCCATTTTCTGTTACATTCTAGACCTTGTGTTAGAATCGAATGACAGCAGGACAGCCTCTGTGTTAACTGGTCAGAAAAGGGTCTGCAGATGAGCTGGAACTTCATATAAATTACTTGGAACATCTGGTGGGTTCATTTGTGATAAAAGATCCGACCTCGAGCCATGTAAATGCCTACATCCTCCTTATAACAGACAATATCTCTGCCATGCAGTATATAAACCACCTGGCGAAACAAGATCCAGGATGTTGACAGAGAAGACTTCTGCACTATTGTCTTCAGAAGAAACAGGCTGTGACAGTGCAGTCCCTTCTAGATCTATCCAACAGAGTGGCAGACTGTCATTCAAGACATCCTTCGCTGTTCTTGAGGCTGCAGGACGTGTGAGGTCTGTTTCATACAGACCTCTTTGCATCCCTGGTCAATAGTTGAGGTTCTTCAGCTGCCAACCAGATCTGTTTGCAGTCACGATGGATGATCTTCCTGACCCATGCGGTCCAGGAATGGAATATGCCCTTGCCTTCTTAATGCTTATAGTGAGGAAGGGTGCTGGCAAATATTCCAAAGGAAGGTGGGATTGGTGGGCTTGGAGACACTCTTCTGGAGAGCACAAATCAAGTTTCAAGTTCCAAGTTCCAGTTCTCGAACTACACTTACCCAGACCCCTTGTCTTCAGATGTATCCTTCAGAGTCCCTTAGTCCTCGGGTGTTAGGGGGTTCCATGCAGCTGCTGGCCTGGCAGGTTTTGGGGCATGCTGTAAAGTCTCTGGCCTATTGGCCTCAGCTGCACCTCTCATCATAGATATGGACTTGTTGGCCCATTCCACTACTACAAGCTATGAGGCATCCGGGGCAGTCTGGGCTCACTAGTGTCTGGGACAGGCTGACAATCCAGTTACAGCACCCTTGGTAGAGATTCTTCAATGTGTAGCAGCTCCAAGAAGGTAAAGACTTTCAGATTAATGGAGTCTACCGTTTGGTTATTTCTGCTGGCCACAACCATGTGGATGCCCTTGTTCAGCGCCATCATTTTCTTTGCCCTACTGCACCCAGAACAAATTCCCTATAGGGCATGAAGACAGTGCTACAGCTCTTGGCGACATGGGGGCATAAAACAGGTATTTCATTGATGGCCCTCTCCAGTAGGGTACAAGCATGTTTTGGGTGTGAGGGCCCTGGAGTTCTCGCAAAGAGTGTACTTCCGGGATAAAGTCACATCCCTGCTTCCCGATGCACTAAGACAGGGGTTGCCTCACTGTCATCTGCAAAGAATATGAGTGAGTTACAGGTTTTCATCAGCCATTGGGTACTGTGAGAAACCTGAAGGCGTCTCCCTAGCTAGTCCCTGGGGATCTGTCATCCAGGTGGCCAGGGCATGGCCATCACTATTGGATCCAGTTCCTGGGAGTGGACCAGTGAGGGAGGATCACCTGGATGGGGGAGGTGGGGTCCTTGGGGAGCAGGACACCAATGGGTCAGATGCAGTATCCCCCTTCTTTCAACACCTTTTCCCCATCCTACCATGTATGATATCCCAAAACACTGCCCCCCTTTTCTGACACAAACACTTTCGCACAACGCGAAAGACAATGGACTGACACCCGTGCCGTTTACCTGACATGTCCCAATACAAGGGTCAAACAGTTGACCAGAATCACACACACCTGACAGCCCTTTCCCTTCCCCACAGAAATAAAAAATGGAGCACGAGAGCACAGGACGAGCATGGCAGACCGCACGACGTGAGAGCTAACTCAGCACAGCAGTTCAAGAGAAGGCCCACAGCGACGAATACCGAGAGGGCGACAAGGGGAGAAGTAACATTGCCCTTTCCTATCAAGGCCCATGAAACCTCCACAAATGGAAACATAAGACCGCAAACAAAGACCAGCGTGTATTGCAGCAGATGTTGATGGTACACAAGACACTCCTCCGCTGACAGCCAAGCCAGCGAGAAATGCTGGTCTCTTTGGTACCAACCTTGACTCGAAGGAGAAGAAAGCCAGGCAGTTCATGACAGCCGTAGAGTCAAGGGGGAGTTGGTAACAAACCGGGCTGTGTTGAACGAAAAAAGTGGCAAACAGCTCATTAGAACTTTGGAAAGCTTAAAGGAACTTTTGAGAAAGGGGGGAAAAGCCTGCAAGAGAGTCGTCCAGCATCACATGGGTGCTGACACAGAAAACTCTGGGCGATTACCCAAAGGTAGAGACTACCATAACCAGAAGGCCTGCGGAAGAGGCGAAGATAGGTCAAAGTGGTCATACAGGGGTCTTATAAAACCCTCTGTACCGTCGAAAGTCTTTGGCTGACAGATGATTGTGAAGAAGGGAAATTAATCCCACATGGTCAAATCAGTAATGAAATGTGTTTCGTAAAGTTGGCAAGAGTGAACCTAATGGAGGGATGCTAATGAGAAGGGGTGAGAAGTCATCACCCAAGAAAGCCAAAGTGAGCCCGAAGGAGGGAGGCGAATGTCAAGTGGGTCCGAGCCCGGTAAAGGGAGATCCAGGGGTGAGAAGTCATCACCTAAAGTTCATTGAGAAAGAAACTGTCAAATTGATTGGTTGAATACGATATGTGAGCGGCTGGCGCCCGGAAGAGGGGGACACAGGGTTGAAGCCATCACACAACATGAACTGTGGAAAAGAACTTTGTTTGTGTTTGTTTGTTGGATACATCAGGCCTCGAGGGCAAGAGACTTTTTTATAGAAAAGAGACTTTACCATGGAAGAACCTGATCGCTGGAACAGAACTGTCAGCTCGTTCTGGAAAGGCTTGAGCGTGTGCTGTACCAGCCGGAACAGAACTGTCAGCTTGTGTTGGGAAGGGTCGAGCGTGTGCTGTGCTCCAAAATCCCACCTTGCCCTGTGCTAAAGAATGTGGGGAAGGGAGACCCATGTCAATCACATCCTGACTTAAGATTTGAGAGCACTTCTTTATTTATTGATACCCTATACAACACTCTTTCTGTAATTTAGTTGTAGGGAATTGGCAATAGGTTTTTCTTAGTATAGGCCCCTTTTATTTTGACACAATGCCACTAGGACTGCCTTATTTTTCATTAGATGGTCGATGCTTGCTCCCATCTTAGATTTAGGTTTAGATTAGGCGTTTTGTCACCCATTTATACAGTTTAATAAACTCCCTTGAACTGTGATCACTTGTGTCTGTCTTTACTGTTGCCACCTTGAGTTCATCCCTTTCGACCAGTATGTGCCTCCATGCTGGCTAAGGGGCTGAGCTAGGTTATGAACCATGCAGGGATTGATGCATCAATCTTTGGTGCCCACTGCGTTGTGGAACCATGGCCTCCAAAGCTTTCAGAATTGGTGTCCATTTGGAAGATATCATTAAGGCAGCCGACTGGTCCGGCGACTCAAGAGTTTAAGGAATTATTTTTTAAACCAGTCGATAAAATTGATTCATTACTGGTGAACAAGCATTGAACGAGCATAATACCTACCCCTGTGCTCTAATTGGAGTATAGATTCCCCACAAGGGCGTACTAATTCCATTAAGGACACAGAGATGAACGTCATCATTCCTATGACAACAATAAAATGGTAATGAAGGTTGACATTTTTGTGTTGTTCTAAAGTACTGATTTTGATGCCCTTTTGTACCGTCTTATGATATATAATATGATATTTTATTTGTATTGCGCTCATACACAAGTGATTCAGAGTGCGACTAGGCAAGAGAGGGGAACAGGGAAGAACACAACACAACAACAACAACAACGATCTTACTAGGCCCAGTGACATTGAGAATGCGCAAGTGCATGGGAATGGGAAAAGGGAAAAAGTGCATGGAAGGGGGAGAGTGGAAAGTGCAGAGCAGAGGACAGCAGATAAATAATAATAAATAAAAAATAAATAGAAAAAGGGGGCAATAAACAGTGGTAGTGCAGCCAGCAAGTGGCAAGTGCTGTGCTTAAGTCAGCAGACTGGGTAAGTCTAATAAGTGCAGAAAAAGAAAAATGGGGGGGCCTGTAAGCTTAGAAATACAGTCCCCAGTGCAAGGAGTGGCCGGGAGGCAGTGGAGGATGGTGGCAGGGTGAGCAGGTACCTGGGCCCAGGGGACAGAGGGTGGCCAGGTGCACAGTGCCAAGAGAGAGAAGATCAGCAGTGGAGAGGGGGAGTGAAGGCGGAAGCAAAGAGGAAGGTCTTGAGGTTCTTCCGGAACCAGAGATGGTTTTCCTCAAGTTTTAGATTGGCTGGGAGGCAGTTCCAGAGGGAGGCCCCAGCCAAAGATAGAGATCTACCCCCTGGGAGCCAATGGATAGATTTCAGGGCTGGAGAGATACGATCCCAGGGCCTGAGGCCAAGGACAAGTCTTGCAGTCCTTTTCTGGATAGGTTGCAGAGGGCAGAGAGTAGAGGCAGGTAGATTTAGAAAGAGGCTGTTACAATAGTCCAACCCAGAGAGAACCAGAGCTTGGGAGACAGTGAGCTTCTGAGGGAAGGAGAGGAAAGGCAGAGTACCTCTGAGGAGGTGCAGTACGAAGTTTTACTTTTTAGAGACCTCAGACATATGATGCGGAGAAGGAAAGTGTGGAGTCAAAGATGACCCAGAGGTTCTTAGCCTCGCAGGTAGGGGTAGGAGGAGGGCCAAGGGAGGCCGGCCAGAGGATGAGGGAGAAGGATGGAGATGGTGTGCCGATGAGGAGGATCTCCGTCTTGTTGGCATTCAGACAAAGATCATTGGCGGCACATCAATCTTGGATGGCAGTAAGGCAGTCAGAGATGAGAGAGGGAGAGGAGGTGGCCGAGGGCAGTCGGAAAATTTTAGCAGCAAATGGCAATGCAGTGGGCGAGAGTTGCTAGGTATTGGTTGAAGAGCCAGGGTGAGAGGTTATACCCCTGGGGAACCCCACAGGTAGAGAGGAAGATAGATGATAGGAAGGACCCCAGTTGGACCTGGGAGGGTCGGTCAGAGGGGAAAGAGGTCAGCCAGGCCAGAGCCTGATCAGTGATGCCCAGGTTATCATGGAGACGGTTGAGCAGGATGTTGTGGTTGACCATATCGAAGGCAGAAGAGAGATCAAGAAGGATGAGGACAGAGGGAATGTTGGAGTCCAGGTTGGAGAGCAGATCTTCACGGATATTCAGGAGAGCAGTTTCCGTGCTTCTGGTTGCACTGAAGCCAGATTGGTGGTCATGGAGACAGCCAACGGAGTCTGAATGAAGGTTAAGCTGAGAGATGGCCAGCTTTTCCAGGAGTTTGCCCAGAAGGGGGGTAATGGAAATTGGGCGATAGTTAGCCGGACAGAAAGGATCACCTGTGGGTTTCTTGAGAAGAGGATGCACAAGGGAATGCTTCAGTGAGGAGGGGAAAGATCCTGAGGCAAAGGAGTGGTTGCAAAAATCGGCAAGGGCTGGAGCGAGGGTGTCAATGTGGTCCTTGATGGTTTTAGAGGAACAGGGATGGACCTGTTTTGACTTTCACAGATCGGACTTCTCTAGCGACCTCGTCAGGGGAGAAAATAGGAAAGGAAGAGAAGGACGGTGGGGGGTAGTTAAAGGGGGTAGTTAAAGGGGGGTCTGCAAGCACAGACTGAGAGGGAATGGGGGCAGCGGAGGAGAGGGTGGACAGAATGTCCTGGGTTTTTTAAATAAAGTGCGAGGCAAGGGCATTGCAGAGAGCCTGGGAGGCAAGATGAGGGGTGGAGACTGCCACAGGGTTGGCAAGCTCCTTGCAAATTTCAAAGAGTTCAGCCGAGTTGTTAGATGCCACAGAGAGACACATGCTTGAAAGTGGGCTCCCTTCTTAGTGCGGACAGAGAGTCGGTATTGCCTTTGGAGCAGGCGACAGGCCAGTTTGTCAGAGGATGAACAAGAAGCCCTCCATTTCCTTTCAGCCGCCCTACTCCTCCGTTTAAGTGTAGCTAGGTCGGAGTCATACCAGGAATTGCACTTGGCTTTGGGCTTCAAGCGGATCCTCATGACAGGGGCAAGAGCATCAAGAGTATCAGAGATAGAAGAGTAGAGAAGGGACAGGGTTGTGTTGGGGTGTGAGTCAGTCAGAGGAGGAGGAGGGGGAGAGAATATGGCAGCGAAAGCCTCAGCTGACACACGCTTCATAGGTTGGATGTCCGAGAAAGTAAGTGGCAGTGTTGGGGTTGGCTTGGGGGGAAGTGAGTGCAAGATGGGAGGAGAGAAGGCAGTGGTCACTCCAGGAGAGAGGAGTGGTCAGAGGGATAGAGAGGGGGAGGCCAGGGGAGATCAAGACATCAAGTGTGTGTCCTGCAGAGTGTGTCGGGCCAGAGTAGAGCATAGATGGGGGGGGGAATCACAGAGGTTGGGAAAGAGCAGAGATGAGGGACAGGGAGAATCGAGGTGGATGTTGAGGTCACTAAGGAGGAGAAGTTGAGTGGTTGAGGCCAGGAGGGAGGAGGAGAGGTCAGCCCACTCAAAGAGAAAAGAGGTGATTTGGCCAGGGGGGGCAGTAGAGAGTAGCAACAGTAAGGGAGTGGCTGGGAGAGATTAAGAGCCTGCAGACAAGGCATTCAAAAGAGGAGTAAATCTGAATCGGGATGATAGTGGCGGGAATCCACTCAGGAAAGATCAGGGCTACGCCCCCTTCAGGTCGAGTGGATCTGGGTGCAGAGAGGATCTTGTAGCCTTCAGGGAGTAGAGTGTCAAAGCTCGTGACAGAGCTGGCCGTGAACCATGTCTCCGTAAGGCCGAGGACATCAAGGTCCAGTTCTTCAAGGAGGTGGCAGATGTCAGAGGAGTGTTTGACAGCAGGGCGAGAGTTGAGAGTGGCAAGATGAAGAAGGTTGCCAGCCTTAATGACCTTCCGGGGAGGGGTACAAATCAGAGGTACGCCCTGCAGAGCTGTGGAGGTAGCCTTTAGAGTGGCAAAGGAGGAGGAAAAAGTGGGCAAGGTAGCCAAGGAGTGAGAGGAGGGGACAGCTAGAGATGAGAGTGTAGAGGAGGTCCCCGATACGACCTGCACCCCTGGCCCCCATTGCGAGTTGCCAGTAAGGTACTCGCCAAGGTATGTGATATACGAGGAGCAGCTGAATCAACAAAGGGCTGCAATGGGCCTCTGCCCTGTGTACATTAGAAGATCAATACCTGTTGAAAAGCCCATAACGAGGCAACCCTGGGCAGCACGGTACCCAATCAGACAACCGTACCTGCCATTGGTACGAAACGACAAGTATTTACAGACTGTCCACGAGGAAACCCCAAAGGCCTTAATGGAAGGCCAATGGAAATATACTATGGGCCTGGGCAGCCCCGAGAACAACCAGAAGTGGCTACTGAAAGCTATGCATGCCAGTACCGACAACTGCGAGGATAATTGTAATGGACGAAGGGGAGAGACACTGTGAAAAACGTATGAGAATGGTGCGATGAGACAAGATGGAAGCAACCGCCTTATTGAACGTGTGTAAATAAGCTTGAAACGCAAGATGCTAAGTAATCGAATCTGCTTGCAATGCTTAGTAGAAGTTAGAGCGACAAGCGCCGACTGCATACATCTACCTCAATACAGCACAATGTACACGTGCAACTCCATTTTGTATAAACAGAAGTACTCCCAGGCGACCAAGGCCTGATTGGCCAAGTTTCATATCCAGGCCCAAGCGGAGGAAAAGAGCGGGATCGAAACTTAACAAAGGATGGCTCATGCCGGGGAAATCGAGGTCAACCCGAGAAGGCATGCCAGCCCGCCAGTGAAGGTCAAGATAAGAGAGGCCAATGCAGGTGGCCAAGCACATACAGAATTAAATGCACAAAACTAATTGACACATAGCCCTAAACCACTGATTGATGGAAGGGAGGCAGGGTGAATCTTGGGACACCAGGCACCAGGGTGTCTATTCTGCATGCTGCTAATTAAAGTGGAGATTTATGTTTAGGGGCATAACTCGCCCAATCACAAGGGACCATGTAATCTAGGGTCCTATAGACATTGTAACCAATGAGACGTCATACTTGTAGTGACGTCAATCACGTGTGGTGTAGAGGGATGGGCATAGACGCACTCCCGATAAGAGTTATCCAATCCGTATGCCTTATTTTCATATACAGATATAACACCTATAATTAAGTTACCTTTTCCAACCAATTATATTGCATGACTATTTTTTATAGAAGTGTACGTCATTGATGACGGAATTTGAAGTTCGGGGAAGTCGGGGCAAGACAGGTGTTCGCAATGCTGCTGATTTCCATAAGCTGATGTATGTATCATTAAACGGACTGATTCTTGCCGGAGTATGTGAATCCTGCACTCTGTGCTTGCATGGTGCAGCTATCTTGTATTACAAGTTTTCGAGGGCGAGTGCTGACCAATGGGCCCGTCAGTAATTACCTCTCCTCGTCAACACTTGGTAGCGTGAGGATGGTTTCGGCCATCGATTATTGATAATCGATTAATATAGTCATAAGACACCCTTAGACCGACGGCGCAAAGTAACTCTGGATCTTCGGTTACATCGCAAGTCCTTTCGTTATTCCGGCTGAGTAGGCCGAGAAGCTTCCCGTGGACAGTGAATAGTGTATTTACTCCCAAAAAATCTGCAGTGGGTCTGAAGGAACCCGCTTTTCCAAGCATAACCCTTTTCATTCCTATGGGAAGCGGATCGGACGAAAACCATAAAGTGGGAAGAGGAAGGGACGGTGATCCCTGAGATCAAGAGAGGAAAAGAGACGATCGGTGAGTGAAACAACGAAACTCGTTACCTTGGCAAATGACTTATAGGCATTAGAGCAAGTGGGGGAAAGGTAACGGAGGGTGGCGGAGAAAGATAAAATAGTTAGAGGTAGAGAAGACGGTATATATATATATATGGGATACATTACTCACCGTAATCGTATTTCTGATGCTTGTATCTGCTTAGATTCACAT
The DNA here is from genome assembly GCF_040938575.1 of Ambystoma mexicanum. NCBI lineage: Eukaryota > Metazoa > Chordata > Amphibia > Caudata > Ambystomatidae > Ambystoma > Ambystoma mexicanum. The sequence continues at coordinate 263,934,065 of NC_090931.1, read as the reverse complement.
GCTGTGCATAGGCCGACATCTAGTGGAAGCTGCGGAGTATTACATTTTGTTTTTCGAAACTCGAAAATGGGCGTCGACACAGGCGTGCCAGTAATACTATCCCTAGTGTGACGTCCACTGTACCCAAGATCCCTCACGCGTCTGGGATCCTCAGATTGTATTTTTTCTGACATGAGGAAGCATGAGGAGTAGCGTGAGTACAGATAATCCAAGCAGATAGACAGAAAGGTAAGACTACAAGCAATCATGCGCCTTCTCTCGGAGGGGAGGAAGGGTGGGTCGCATGTGAATCTAAGCAGATACAAGCATCAGAAATACGATTACGGTGAGTAATGTATCCCTTCTGAGGCTTGTGGCATCTGCTTAGATCACATGCTGTGCATAGATTAGCGAGCAGTACCCGAAGAAGGAGGTGGGATGTGAGAAGGGTCATGAGCAAACAGGTGTCTTAGAACCGCTTGTCCCACTTGTGTATCTGTCTTGGAATGAGTGTCAATGCAGTAATGCTGAGTAAAAGTGTGAATAGAGCTCCAAGTAGCTGCTTTGCAAATGGTGTCGAGGGGAACATTTGCAATGAAAGCCAGAGTGGCCCCAATGCCTCTAGTAGAATGGGCCCTTGGCGTAAAAGGCAGAGTTTTTTCAGAAAGAGAGTAACACAGCTGTATACAGTTGATAATCCACTTCGAGATCGCGCCTTTAGAGACGCGATCCCCCTCTCTGCCTGTAGCTACGGAGACAAACAGTTGATCTGTTTTCCTTAGCGGTCTGGTTTTATTTACATAGTAGAGGACCGCCCTACGCACATCAAGGGTGTGTAGTTTCACCTTAGCTGAGCTTTGCGGGTTCTGGAAGAAAGCCGGAAGCTCGATGGACTGGTTTACATGGAATTTAGATATAAATTTAGGTGAGAACCTAGGGTGTGTGCGTAAAACCAGTTTGTCTTTGTGGATAGTAAAGAAAGGATCCTGCACTGACAGAGCCTGAATTTCACTGACCCTTCTTATAGAGGTAATGGCTACTAAGAAGGCCGTTTTATAAGTCAGGTGTTTGAGACTACTTTTATGCATGGGTTCGAAAGGGGGGCCCATGAGCTTAGCTAGCACCACATTGAGGTCCCATCCTGGCGGTGGGTTCGAAATAGGAGGGTGAAGTCTATTTACTCCTTCCATGAAGGCTTTAACTACTGGTACTTTCCACCACGATACTTTGTTATGGGATGTGGTGTAAGCCGAGAGGCCTGCCAGGTGTACTTTCAGAGAGTTAAAAACCAAACCTGCGTCCAGCAGGTGGAGCATGTATGTTACAACGTTGGAAGGAGTGCAATCAACTGGGTTGATTTGTTTATTCTGGCACCAAATAACGAATCTCTTCCACTTGTCAAAGTAACAGTGCCTTGTGTTTGGTTTCCTGGATTCTTTTAGGATGTCCATACACCTCTGTGGTAAATCGAGATGGCCAAACTCTATGTCCTCAGGAGCCATGCTGCCAGGTTCATTGAGTTGGGTTCCTGGTGCACTGTTTGACCTTGTTGCTGGGACAGTAGGTTGTACCAGGCTGGGAGTTTGATGGGCTCGCACACCGCCATCCTGCGTAGGTGTGGAAACCATGGTTGTCTCGCCCACATGGGAGCAACTAGGATGAGCGTCATCGATTCCTTGTTCATCTTGTACACCACCTTCCTGATGAGAGGAGTTGGTGGAAAAGCGTACGCAAACCTCCCTGACCAGTTCATCCACAGGGCGTTCCCTTGGGAGTCTGGCTGGGGGAACCTGGATGCAAATCCTGGGCATTGTTTGTTTTCGCTTGTGGCGAATAGGTCTATAGTGGGGAAACCCCACTGAGAGAAGAGATCTTCTACGATATCTCTGTGAAGGACCCATTCGTGTTCTTCTGGGAGGGAGTCTCTGCTTAGGGCATCCGCTAGGGAATTGAGCTCCCCTGGAACATGTTGTGATGACAGGAAGATGTTCCGTCTGAGTGCCCATATCCAGATTTTCTGGGCAAGCTTGGACAGATTTGGCGAACGAGTCCCTCCTTGTTTGTTCAGATAGAACATGGCTGTCGTGCTGTCCGTCCGGATCTGCACCGACAAGTTTAGCAGATGGGGCTCGAACGCCCGAAGCGCTCGGAATACTGCCAGAAGCTCTAGCAGGTTGATGTGGTTCTTGGCTACTGAGTGAGACCAGAGACCCTGAGCTGTGTGGTGGAGATGGTGAGCTCCCCACCCAGTCAGGCATGCATCTGTAGTCACCACAGCCTGTACTTCGGGATCGTAAAAGGGTTTTCCCCTTGCGAGATTCTCTCTTGTCCACCAGTGTAAGCTCTGTACGAGTGTTGGCGAAACGACCACTAGATCGTCCCACTGACCACTTGCCTGAGACCACTGTTTCGCCAACCATTCCTGCATGGGACGCATGCGCAGACGCGCGTGGGGGACCAGGTAGATGCATGACGCCATCATGCCCAGTAACCGCATTGCTTTGCGTACCGTTATTTGTTGACCTGACTGATAATGTGGAATTTGCAGTAGTATATTCCGAATTCTCTCTTCCGAAGGGAAGGTCAACCCTTTTTGAGTATCTAGGATTGCTCCTAGGAACTGTTTTGAGGTGCTTGGCACTAGACTTGACTTCTTCTGATAGAGAAGCCTAATTCGTGGAGGAGGTCGATAGTCCTCTGAATGTTTGACCTGCAAATTCCTGGGGTTTCCCCCGTTATGAGCCAGTCGTCCAGATAAGGGTACACTGGGATTGCCTCCCTGCGTAGGTGTGCAGCCGCCACCGCCAGTACCTTGGTGAATACCCTTGGTGCTGAAGCTATCCCGAAGGGCAGTACCTTGAATTGGTAGTGGCGACTGTCCACTTTGAAGCGCAAGTATTTTCTGTGCGCTGGGATCATGGAAATATGAAAATAAGCATCTTTCATATCCAAGGTTGCCATGTAATCCCCCCTTTTTAGGAGGGGGATTACCTCTTGTAGCGTGGTCATACGGAATTTTTGGGGCTTGACATACTTGTTGGCAGGCCGTAAGTCCAATACTGGGCGCATTGTCAAATCTTTCTTTGGCACAAGGAAGTAAGTTGAATAGATACCCTTGTTTACCTGGTGTCCTGGGACGAGTTCTATCGCGTCCTTTTCTAGCAGAATGGCGATCTCCTTGAGAAGGATCTTCTGATGTTCTAAGGAGTGTATTCTTTGTCGTGGAGGGTGGTTCCGGGGACGCTGCAGTAATTCTATACAATATCCTGTGGACACTGTTGACAGCACCCATCTGTCTGAGGTGATCCCTTCCCAAGCCTGGGTGAAGTTGGAAATGCGTCCCCCTACTGGGGTTGCGTGAGAAGGGACCCTGAACTGAGCGTCACTGCTTTGGTGGAGGCGTGCCACCTCCCTTGTTGGGGCTGCCTCTGCCTCTTCCACGACCTCTCTTGTTACCCCTGCCGTAACTCTGGGTAGACTGCTGGTTGTTGTTCCATTGTGTACCCTGTCCTTGGGCATAGTTGCCTCTTTGTGAATTTTGGCCGCGTGGGCGACGAAAATTACTGTTCCCCCTCTGGTTAGGGGGTTTGTTGGTAAGCTGGCCAAGGGATATGAGAGTCTCGTACTCGTCCTTGGCATTTTTATGTGCGTCTTCGACCGCTTTCCCAAACAATAGATCGGGTTCCACCGGCTTGTCTATTAATGAAGCCTGGGTTTCTGTTTTGAACCCCGGCTGCCGTAACCACGCATGTCTTTTGATAACAGTACCTTCTGCTATCAATCTTCCTGCGTTGTCCGCGGCGTCGAAAGTTGCTTTTAATATGCAACCAGACACGGCTCTCCCTTCTGCCGAGATCCGAGCCAACTGGCCCTTTAACGGTTCAGGAGCAGAGGCTATGAGCGCCGCGACCTCTTCCCATTGATGGCAGTTGTAACTAGCCAACAGGGTGGTGGAGTTTGCAATCCTTGCTTGGTAGGCGGACGTTGAGGCTACCTTCCTGCCAAACCCGTACAGTCTTTTGCTCTCCTTGTCGGCAGGAGCTTCTGACGAGGATAAGGGTGTCCCAGCCCTCTTCCGAGTGTTGGTAACCACTAGGGAGTCTGGTTTAAGCTGTCCTCTTATATAAAGAGGGTCAGACTGGGCTGCCCGAAAAAGTTTTTCGACTCTGGCGTTGACGGCTCTGGTGAGGTTAGGATTCACCAGGGATGGATCTATTCTACGTTGGATGGATTTAAGGATAGGGATGGTCTGAGCGGCCGGCCTCCTCTCTCCCACCAACTCTTCTGCGAAGTCCCTTTCCTCTTGTACACCGTGGGTGTCGATGTGAAAATGTTCTGCTGCGCGAGCGAGAACTTCATTAAGGAGGGGCTGGTTATCAACTGGCGAGTCGGTAACTGGGGCTTCGCTCTCTACCGGGGAATCTACTTTGTAAATTTCCTGTTCATCGTCTACCTCCTCCAGGTCCCCATCATCCGCATAGTATTCAGTCCCGGTTTGTTCCTACATAATTGTAAACTCCTGGTCCCCTTCAGGGAAAGGCTGTCCTTGGTATCTGGGGTGTGGAGTAGAGTATGGAGTAGAGAAAGGCTGCACCTCGAAGGGTTCAGGTCTTTCGAACCGGGCCTTCTTACTTAGGGGGATAGGATCAGAGGAGCCTGAGGGTGTGGCCCCTTGAGGGTCATACGAAAGGAAATGTTCTGGGTTTTTGTCATAAAAATCCGCTAAGGAAGACATCCTTGACATGACCCTGTCTATGTCTTCACTGGACCATTCTTTGGAACAGGGTATGACTTTAGTAGGCAACTTAGAGGACTTATCAAGGGTACCTTTGCTGGAAGTTGATGTCCCAGTAGATTTATGTTTGTCTGTCTGCTTAGGGTGGAAGGATGGTCTTACAGGAGTGGAAGGCTGTGCTTTCCGCTGTTTCCCCCCCTCCGCGTGCGTGGAAAAATGTTTTCCAGCCCCTTGGAGGCCCCAGAGACTTTCGACGCCTGGCGTCGAGGGTCTGGAGAGGTATCTTGTTTCGAGCGTGGGGCCTCGCTGGTGTTAACTGCGGCCTCGGTCTCCTGGAGCGCGGCCTGGGGGTGGAAGTCGTCTTCGTCTTCCGACGATCGAACTTCCGTTAATCTAGGGAGCGAGGCACTCTTGGCAAGAGTGGATGATTGCCTTGCGTCATGAGGCGATCTCGATCGAGAGCGCCCAGAGGACACCGAGTCGGACCGTTCTATTTGTGCCTCTTTCCGAGAAGTCGACGTCGTCGAGGTTCGGTTGGATTTAGTGTGCTTAGTGTGTGTAGGGTGTGTAGCGCTTGCGTCGCCGGGGGTCTTCCCCATAGCCGCCCTGCCGGACAACCTTCCGAGGTCGGGGACCTGCGCTCGGCAGTCTTTCGACGCCGTAATGCCCTCGCCGTCCGAAAGTACGGCGTCGCTGCCATCGCTGAAGGCGCCCTCCGCTGCCATGGCCGCCTGCCTGGCGTGGTGGGCCCAACGCTTTGTCGAACGGTCCTTAAGTGTCTTAGGCCTAAACCTACTACACGCTCTGCAGTTCGCTTCGGGGTGGTCCCTCGGCAAGCAGAGATTGCACGTGGCGTGCCTGTCGACCCAAGGGTATTTGCGGTTGCACTTGGGGCAGAATTGGAAAGGGGTACCCTCCATACGCACCTTGAGGCAGCGGGCTGGTAAGTGTAGGAAATATATAAGGTGTACCTATATACCAAGAGTGAAGAGTATGTACCACCCCCCACTCTCCCTACTTGCAGGGCCGAGGCCAGCGGCTTACTAGGCCCGGGCCGAGGCCAGCGGCCTTCCGAGGCCCAGATCCGTCGTGCAGCAGCCGACGGTCGATGTCTTCTCCAGCCGTCGTCGAGTGTCGAGGGTCGACGTTGGGGTGGGGAAGGATGTCAGTAAATAATTTTAAACTTCTATAATTAGCAAAAGTATGGCTAAGGCCAGGGGACTCCGCAAGATGCTTCCGACCAGTATGGCGGAAAAAAACAATCTGAGGATCCCAGACGCGTGAGGGATCTTGGGTACAGTGGACGTCACACTAGGGATAGTATTACTGGCACGCCTGTGTCGACGCCCATTTTCGAGTTTCGAAAAACAAACTGTAATACTACGCAGCTTCCACTAGATGTCGGCCTATGCACAGCATGTGATCTAAGCAGATTCCACAAGCCTCAGAAATATATATATATATAGTGGGTTAATGACTCAAGTATAAAAGGAAGACAGATATAGCGGAATACCGGGGAGGGGGGGCACCCGAGATTAAAAACTGTAAGGAATACCGGGGGAGCACCCGAGATTAAAAACTGTAAGGAATACCGGGGGGCACCCGAGATTAAACACTGTAAGGAATACCGGGGGGGCACCCGAGAGAAAACTGTAAATTCGCCTTGTTCCTGCGCTTTAAAGAGTGGTCAGAAGGAACTTGAACCCAGAGCCCACAGAGAGGGGGACGCTAGGCTACGATGACGTTTAAAGACGTCATAAAGGGGTCGTTCAAATCCCATGACGGGGTAATAATTAGAAGGCAGATATACGTTGACCAGCTGGTGTCTGTCTAGTCTGACAAGCGTCTGTCCTACATGTTCTGTGTATGCTGAATGTGGAATTATTGTGATATTAAATGATGGCAATGCATTTTGGTTTTCGCGATTCTGTAAATGAGAGGGAATCGCCACTGAATTGATGTGTCTCGAGTAAAACTGTTGGTGTAAAAAGTTTTCGGAAAAGTTGGATTGGAGCTTGCGTATGTGGTGCTCGCTCATAATAGTGTAAAATTGAAACACTGTGTGATCATTGTTGAAAAAAGAATGGAAGAAGTTACCCCACTTGCACACTTGTGCAAGCAATTGCCAAAACATGCAGCAAAGCTGAAGAAATACAGCAAGGAGGTTAAGGGCACCCCAAATAAAATGTTTATGTCGTGGCCCCAGAATGGGTCATTGTCTAAGGCTGTCTTACAGCACATGACCATGTTCCTACATGCCACATATAGTGGGAAGGAACTCAAGAAACGCCTTGCCGTTCTCGAGCTTTGGAAAATGTTTGAACAAGTAAAGGAAGAAGAACCTCCCGCAGACTGGATATTAAATGTATGTACGGAGGGGGGTGAGACGCCTACCGCACCACCTGCCCCGCCGGAACCAGTTGTTGAGGGAAGTAAGTCGGAATGCCTTTACCCACTACGAGAATTTAAGGCAGCCACAGGTTATAGCAACCCTGCATACGAGTCACCTGCGTGTAGCAGTGACGAGACGAAAGAGAAGGAACAGGAAATTGACTCGGCCTCCACGATCCCGTGGGATAAAGAGAGGCGAGATTAGAAAAGAAAGGACCAGGCACAAACAAGTGCACCTCTCGATAGAGAGAGAGAGGGAAAGAAGCGGAAAGGAACCGATGAGGTAACATTTGCAAAGGACGAATGGATGGGAGGGCAGATACTATTGAAATTAGATGGAAAAGGAAGTGATGACGCAAGGCCGAGTGAACGGTCTTTTGAGATGCAAAGTAAGGAAAAGAAGAAAGGAATGGCTATGAGAGACGAGAGGGCAAGAAAAAAGGATAGGTTGAGGCGAGACCAACTATATTGCGAAGAGCAGGGTATAACGCTCAGTCGCACGCAATATGCAGCCTATGAAAAGTGCAGGCAGAACATGCTAAAGTTGGAGGAAGAAAGGAGGCTGCACGAAAGGAAAGTGAAGAAGAGAGAAGATGAGGAATCTAGAAGGGCAAAAGAACGTAGAAACAAACGGATGAGGGAAGTAAATAAGGCTAGAGAGGAGGCGAAGAAGCGAAGAAGAAATGGATGAGGAAGCAGAGCGTAAGCGCAGGCAAAGGGCGCAAGATTTAGAATATTTGCAGCGGGAAGTGAAAAAACCCAATCCTGTTGTAGACTGAGTTCTTTCCAGCCAGTGATGCAGTACCAGGTACAAGCGGGACAATTATTGATGATGACTTCGACACCAGAAGCATCGGGGAAGCGATTGATAAAATATATGATGAAATGGGACTGGAACGAATGTCCCAAGAGGGAAGGGAAGATGAGTGCTTAGAGAGCACTCAGTTATATGACACTGAGGATGTCACCCAAAGTAGTGGGAGTAGGGGACTGTCCCTAGATAGACTCGAAGTCGAGCAGAACGAATATGATAGAAGAAGCTGTGTGAACTGGGAGTATTCAGGGTCTGACTCCGAAGGGGAAACGGAAGAAACTGTGTATGACGAAGGGAGACGGTGCGAAAAGCAGCACCCAGGGAACCAAGAGGTACGATGGTCAGATGCTAGAGGGTCCACAAATAGGTCACCGAAGTCCGCTGGACAGTCCAGCTGACCCAAAGAGACACCCCATGGTCAGAGGGGGGCATCAGCCCCTGCCTATGCGGACAGGCTAAGAGCATTACCAGGCAGGCGGCAAGGCGGAAACGCCACCCTGGCAAAAGACCAGAAAGATAGAGAAGACTGCGCATTCCAATTCCCACTGCTAGAGAAAGGGGGAGTAAGACCGCAATATATTCCATGGCCACACATGGATCAAGAGAATCTCAAATGTGCTCTATCCTTTCGGTGACACCAGACCCTAATAGGGAACCGAGGGTAAATGTCACCATAGGGGGAAAAGAGTATTCCTTCTTAGTTGACACAGGCGTAACGCGTTCGTGCATAAGAGAAGGCAATTTTTCCTTGTCCGGCGAGGCAATAGACACGCAGAGTTTCACTGGAGCTCATAGTAGAGTTCCCTTTACAGACACTCTCCCGGTCTCAGTGGGAGAGCATGAAATGAATGTGCCTTTACTGTACTCCCGTCAGTCCCCAGTAAACATCATGGGTTGAGATCTAATGACAAAGCTGAATATGTCAATCTCATTTACTGAGGATGGCATAGTGTGCTCCACGCCAGGAATGCATTATTCCAACGTATGCGAAATGATCAGAGCATACTCGGGACGTGCAGCTATGAGAGCGTTACCGCTGGAGCCAGAAGTCTTCGAATATGGCGTGCGAGTGCTTATGGCGGGATTGCCGGGCCTCGCAGGCAAAACTATGAGGACCCCTTACGAGTTTCTTTTTAGACCTAGGATACCCATGCATGAAGAAGAGGGACAAATATTTCCTTTGGAGATACAGTTTGCCGCAGTAAAGGGGAAGGTAGTTTTAGTAGAAGGATACGATGACGAAGGAAGGCAATGGTGCGCAGGTATCGCCATTGAAGAAGGGTATCGAGTGACTGACGTCACAGATGATGATCTGTTCGAAGAGCACCCTGACTTAGAGGAGACACAGGTGGATGTAAGTCACATATTCTGGGTTAAAATGATCAAATGAGAAGTGCCACAGCGAATGATGCTAGTGATGGCACGACCAGAATACTTTGAGGAGGACATGGCCCAGGTGCCAGTCACAGTATGGACAAAAGGACCTTATGACGTAGGACTCCTGAAGGGGGCAGGAGAGGTGAAGATTAAACTCAAGCCTGGAGCGATCCTACCAAAAGCACGGCAATACTCCATGTCCAGAGAAGCGGATGAGGGGATTGCAAAGACAATCTCTGCCATGATGGAACAGGGCATTCTGGTAACGTCAGAATCACCTTGTAACACAGTGATCTATCCTGTCAAGAAATCGAAGGGAGGATCTTGGCGTTTAATCCAGGATTTACGAGCATTGAACGACATAGTCGAAGCCGAGTTCCCATTAGTCCCTAATCCATCCACTATTTTGTGCAACATACCCACGGAGGCAAAATATTTCACGGTAATCGATTTGAAGAATGCATTTTTCTCGATTCCATTGCACCGTGACTCACAAGACCTGACGTCATTTACTTTCAGACAAATGCGCCTGAAAAGTACAAGGCTGCCACAGGGGTATTGTGAATCTCCATCCATTTTTAACAGAGTCCTGCAAATGGACCTAAGCAACATTGCGGTAGACAGTGTTGTATTGCAGTATGTAGATGACATTCTGATCTGCAGCACCAACATGACTCTGTCCAGCTATTGACCATATTAGCTGAAAAGGGATACAAAGTGGACAAGGACAAGTTGCAGTACTGCCAACAGGAGGTGTTATACATAGGGCAACAAATCTCACATGAAGGGAAAAAAGTAACACCAGAGAGGGCTGAAGCTATCATGAACACGGCTAAGCCGCCCACGGTAAAACAAATGCAGAGCTTCTTAGGCCTATGCAATTATATCAGAGCATGGATCTTCGATTACAGCTCATATACCAAGCCCTTGCTCCAGGCCTTAAAGAAAGCCCAGGCAACAGGGGAAACAATTGAATGGACTGAAGAAATGGAAAAGGGGTTTGCAGAGCTAAAGGGGGCAATTTGTAAGGCCCCAGTTCTCGGGATCCCCAATTATGCAGAGGATCTCTTCTCTCATACCGATGGCAATTTTATGACGGCAGTGCTCGCTCATCACTCTGGTATAAGCCCCTAGCGTACTACAGTGGGAGCTTGGACCCGGTCATGAGGGGCCACTTCCCATGTGAGCAAAATTTAGCAGCCGCCGCGTTTGCCATCGAGAAAGCGTCATCCATTGTGATGGGATGCTCCATGACATTATATGTTGAGCACTCATTATTTGCCATATTGGAGAAGCCAAAAGGCACCTTGACCTCACAGAGAGCATCCGCATATGAGGTGATTATCTCAAATCCATTGATAAAAATAGTGCGATGCAAAACTGTGAACCCTGCTATGTTTATTGCTGAGCCAGTGACAGAGGGAGAACCTGTGCATGACTGCGCCAATTATGAAGAGTTTTATGATGAAATCCCCAGAGTAAGAGAGAATGATCTGCCAAGCGGAGAAGTCGTCTTCATTGCCGGGCATCGAGAATTGACCAAGAAGACGGGCAAAGGTATACAGGGGTGGCCGTGATCAAACACATGGCAAATGGAGAGTTCCAAGTACTAGTCGTTGCACAAATATCATCCCACTATTCGGCACAGGCTGCAGAACTAGTGGCATTGATACTCGCCATTGAGAATCACGCAGACAAGGAAGTAACAGTGTACAGTGACTCCGCCTATGTGACGTCCACCGTGCACGCAGGCCTGGCAAGTGCGCCGCTCACACCAAGGGAACAGATTTCGTGTCACGTGGAAACCATGAAGCGGGCACGGAAGCCAAGCGCATGGCATCCAAGGGTGAGACAATCATGGACGTGGAGGTGGCACGTACCCATGAACGAATGATGATAGCCCAAGCCACTCCAGAAGCCTATAGCAATATGGGGCAGACACAGTTAATGGACTCCAGTGGGAGGCACTTCAGGATGAGAAGAATTTATGGAAGCGTCGAGGGTGTTCTTTAAACCCCTCTGATGGGTTATGGAGGCAGGACAGCACTGGTAAACCAGTAATGCCTGTCACCCTTCTAAAGGTAGCGTTAGAACAGTTCCACTACCCTTTGCATATGTCAAAAGAAAATCTTGCGGCAACGCTCTCAGAAGACTGGTTCACGCCGAATCCAGCGGAGCATGTTGCATTCTTTATGTTCAATTGCATAATTTGCCAGCAATTCACCTCTGGGCACACATTGAAGGTGATGAGAGGAATAATTCCCAGACCTGAAGGGCCTTTCCAGCACCTGCATATCGACTATGTCGATATGATTCAGGTTTGTAATGGCTACACGTATTTAATTGTCGTGGTGTGTCCATCCTCTAGATGGATAGAAGCAGGGCCATGTACACACCCTGACGCTGCCTGTGCTGCAAAATTCCTGCTGAGGGAGGTTTTCCCAGGTAGGGGGTGTGTGAGGTTATGAGGTCAGACAACGGGCCCCATTTTGTAAACTCAGTATTTGAGCAGATTAGCTTGTTGCTTGGTATAAAGCACACGTTCTCATCGGCGTATCACCCAGAAGGCAATGGCATATGTGAACGGCTCAACGGCCTGTTGAAAGAAAGGATAGCCAAATTGAAGCTCACATTAAAGAAGGGATGGCTGCACTGCCTACCGCTGGCATTATATGCGCTTCAGAACCAGCCAGGCTCCGACCATTACCTCACGCCGCACAAAATTATCACTGGTAGAAGGATGAGAACCCCTCTTACCCCCCGAGATAGAGCTAGATGTGATGCCCAGCCTGCTAGGGAGGTTCTGGGAGCAGAAATGAAGAATTACCTTGACTGTCTTACCTCTAGTACATCTGTCATTTCAGGCCAGCTGCATCGAACGGCGTAAAGGGAACAGCACACCACAAACCACAACAGACAGTGCTGAGACAGGTGCAGCACACAGTCTTTGTGCACTACTCATCTTCCCTGGTGACAGTGTTTTGGTGAGGAACTTTACGAGGAAGAAATGGGACGAACCTCGATTTAATGGCCCTTTCATCGTAGAGTACTGCACCCCGTCCGCTGTCAAGCTCCAAGGAAGAAGAGCCTGGATCTTCCTGAATGACATCAAGCCCTTTATAGGAGAAGGCACTCCTACTACATCTACTGCCGAGGAATCCGCAGACAATGGAGAAGAACCTCAGCACGTGCAGACAAGATCTATGGCGAGGAATAAGGACGCATGAGCAGACAAGTTACAAGAACGAAAAAAAAAATATATAAAAGTGAGACTTTCAAAACAAGACAGTTCTTCAAACCAAGTGAAAGGTGATAAGGGGACAATTAAATGAACATTCAATGTAGCCAACAAAGAACTTTTGTGAATATCTTGTCCACACTGAACCTTTTCTATAGGCATAAAAAAGACAATAAGAAGCAAGCAAACACCCTGTGCAGCCAGAGGTGCAGGGTAAATGAAGAAAAACACGTATTCATATCAGCAAAAGCGTTAAGCTCATGAACATTTCAAAGCCACACAAAGCATTGAAAAACCTAAAACTCTGGTAAGCAACAGAACCGGACATTCCTGAGAACTGAAACTGTTATCCTGAAAGCATCCAGTGTCTAGACTTTGTTCACAAACTTATGGTACACCCCAGCACAAGCCTTAAGTGGGATGTACTCACCTACTTCCAATTAGTGACATTGACTTATCCATCACTCATAGGGAGAGAAACAAGTGTCACAGAATTCATCCAAGATCCAGAAAATAAGAAGGTAATCAGGCAACTATTGACTGTCATCACAGAGGTCTTCGCCGAGTTGCCTGAGCACAGTGACTCAAAGACCAATGCTCCCGCCTCAAGCAGTCATTGACGAAGTGACCTACACGTTATTCTTTCGAATCATTGAGGAGTGCCCAGAACTTGTCGGGAGGACCACAGATATACTGACGTTCATCAGAGATCCCCGAAACAATCATTTTCTAAACCAGATATGGAGTAAACTAAATAATGTGGTAGCAGACCACGCAGCAGGCAAGTGCAAAGACTGCTCGAAGCAAAAGTGAGACGTGTGATTGGGACCCAGCAAGGTGAAGCAAATGCCACTGTCCCCCGCAGACACGCAGCTAGCCCACAATGTTCTGATTAGACTGGTCACAGACTTTCCTGAAATCGTGGGAAGGCCGTCTGGTGTCGACGTTGCAACCTTCTTCAGAAATCCAGCCAATTTATTACACATGAAGACTCTTCTCCACGGAATCATGCTCCAGGTAGAACTGACCAACTTTCAGCAAGAATTCCTCAGGAGTCTCCAGTGAAACTTTCCACTGAGGGACAGATTGAGGAGATAAGCAAAGAAACTGTTCACGACAGCAAAAAACCTTGTGATTGAGACTCTGCAAAACGAATAAATGTCCCTGTCCCCTGAGGACAGCCTACTAGCCCACAATGTCCTCTTCGGCTTAGTAAATGACTTTCCGGAAATGGTAGGGAGACCTGCCGAGTTTGACGCCCTCACCTTCCTCAGAGACCCTGCCAACGCGAGAAAGATAGGAACACTCTTCTATAGCATACAGCTACAAATGGAACTGTCCAGCTTTCAGAGGGAGTTTCTGAGAGAATTCCAGTGAAACTAGCCGGCGAGGGACAGATCGAGGCGGCAAAAACAGATCGCACTGTATGGAAGACCTGTGACCTAAGAGCCAAAGAGACAGAGCAAATGTTGTTAGCACCCGAAGACAGCAGAATTGCCTTCACAGTCTTCTTTCACCTGATCGAGAACTTTCCAGAACTAGTGGGTAGACCCATCACTGTCGATGTGCCCACTTTTCTTAATAATCCAGCAAAGAATGCCCAACTTAACAGGCTCCTAAGAGCCATCGCATCACAATTAAGAAGCAATTATGGACATCCGCTGCTGAGGCGAGCCTTAGAAAGGAGAGATCCAAGATAAAACTCTTTAGAATCCCCAGCCGGGGGCAGAGCAAGGAAACAAAGACACCGTTTTTCATGCTCCCAACGTAGAACGAATCAAAAGGGGATAACTACATCTTGAACTTCTTTTCCTATTTTTCTTATTTTTCTCTGTTTTTCATCATCATCCTGCAGTAGAGTAAACGGGGGGGGGGGAGAGACTGTTCAGCAACTCGACCTCGAAGAACCAAGCGAAAGGAGCAGAGCCACGGACTTCACTGCCGTGTTTACTTTTTTCAACGTTTTTCTTATTTTTTTCTACCTTCTCATATGTTCACTTTTATTTTTATTTTTGTTTTTATTTTTTCAATGGTTTATCTATGCATGATGTGCAGCGAAGCCACCCTTTTATGGTGTCACTGAACAAATTCCTGCAGGTCCTCAGGGCCAAGATGAATTGGGAAGGTGCCCTGGGAATGCGTTGTATACACAAATGCAGGAAGAATGTGATGTGCTAAAACCGGTAGTTTAACCTTTTTCCATAGTCTAGCAAAGGATCTGTACTCCATAACTAGAGACTTCCGTCATCACTCGCAAGAGGGGGGACATTAAACTGCACCCACCACTTTAGTGTTTGCTGAACTTTTTAAGTAACGAAAATCAAGATAAGAAAAGAAATAAACTATTGACTATGGACTTGTTCGAGATGGGGGTTCAAACCAGTAATTTAGTTGTGCCACCAGTGGATGGGCGCCCCCGCTTTCCTGGAAGGAGGTGCTGCAAACTGTCCTTCAAGGCAATCATAGTTATATGTATAGTGATTATTGTAGTATTTTTGTCGTTAACAATCAGAACTGCATTTTTTATTGGTGCACGAAGCATCCCAATGTCTGTGCATCCACCAGGTAATGAGCGTCTGGGCCCCACAAAGGCACCCAGACCTTATATTGTCATCCCTGTCCCAAGAAAAATTGATGATAAAGCAAATGATTTACAGTTGAATTTAATTAGCAGTGATATGGAAGCACCTGAAATTATGAATGACGAGAAAATCTGGAGACAGGGTCAGCACGGAATGAATGACAACATAGCACTGTCCACAGCATGCACCCACACACTGAGTGCACACGAGCAAGGGCAAGTGTCAATGGCTGTGAGACCCCAGGCCGAACCGACAGAAAACAAAAAGATACCTGTGAAACAAACAGCTCCAGAGAACAGAGAACCAAGCGAGCAACAAGACAGAGATGGCATGACAAAATCCCTCAAGAGAACAGAGGAAGCCACAAAAGAACTCATGGGGAAGACACATGCGGTAGTCAAGTATGTGTTTCCGCTCATACTAAGAGCAAAGAAACTACATGAGGAGCTAAGCAAGAAAACTGCAGCAACTGTGATAACAAGCACACCTGCTCCAATGCCAGAAGTAACTACCGAGCCTCCGACACTGCCACATGTTGGAAGGATGATGAGCCACATGTGGAAGGAGGTCTATGAGAGAATGCACGAGGGAAGAAGAAGAAACACAAGACCTCCCCATAGTACTGCAGGGCAGGAAATGAAACCTGCCGCTCCAAGGATAATACCAGAGAAACTACCTGAACGAAAGAGCAGTACAGACGCATTCAGAGACATAGTGTTGGCCAACTACAGGAAAACGTTAAGAATCAAGAGAAGCCCATATGAAACGGACAATGAACTAAACGACTACTTGGACAGCACAGCCCATCTTGGAAACAACATATGGTACCAGCACATGAAGGAAGTTGGACGAAGACAATCAGAAGGAGAATGTTTCGTCTGTGCACTCCTGCCATACAGCATGGGAAAGCCCAAGATCTTCGTGGCTGTACAAAATGTCCCCACAGCACACTGTATGTCACACATAGCTATGTGCAACATCAGAGGACAATTCATGAGAAGAGATGCCTCATTGATATGGGCCAACGAAAAGGACTACCCTGATGAAGACGGGTTTGTCCAGGATATCAAAACAAGAAACAGGACGCATACCAAGAATCACGTTATTAGATATGAAAACCCTGACGTCAAAGGGTCAGGAATAAGGTGGGAAATAAACTCAAGACTGAATGTCCAAGGGAGAACGGCAGAAGAAGCTCAAATTTGGAAAGACCGAGGACAAATGCAGATCTAGGGATCAGTAGTTTCCCCTATCGGATGGGAGGAAGGAGTCGTAATCTGCCGAGCTTGGATGATCCTTGAAGCCTGCAAGGAAGCAGTAGGAAACTCACAGAGGTTATGTAAACCTCTATGGCCGAAGTTGGTGAAGCTGTTAACATGGGTCGAAGACAGGGGAGGGCCCCTGCAAATAGTACCGTTGGAGAACCCGAAACTGTGCTTCAGAAGTAATGGTACAAGGAAAATGGGGAAAAATCAAAACTGTGGACGAATATATGAGGCACCAGGAATGGCACAAGGAACCGCAGTCCTGATGGACCACTATTGGACGTGTGGATCCAAAGCATACATAGAACTGCCAAAAAATTGGGGGGGCATATGTACATTGGTCACTGTCCATGTTCCCGCACTGGTGATTCCAAAAAACGATCTGAATCTGGACAGCTTCCCGAAAGCAGATGCTCTTCTGAGAAGGAGGAGATCTGCAGAACTGATATCCAGAATGAAGAGAGAAAACTACTTTTCTGCCAAATCAAAAGCAGCATTCTATGCGATTCCATACAAACACATGCTGTTCAGCCTCACTTCAACAGTATTCACCACAATGCTCCTGCCACACATCCAAATTGGAGTGAATGCTAAATGGTTGCAGATAACCAGATGGGAGTTATTGCAGACCATCAACACCACTATAAAAGGATTCAATGCAATCAAGGAGGAACTAAGAGCAGTCCGGCTGAGGACTCTTCAGAATAGATACGTGTTGGACATGATCACAGCAATGGATGGAGGTGTTTGTGCAAAAATCGGAGAATCATGTTGCACATTTATACCATCGCATGATGAGGGAAATGGAACCCTCACAGAGGCCATAAGCATGTTGATGACTTTAAAAAACCAGATGACTGATGAAACGGACGAAGTGGATGATGACAGTTGGTTTGGGAACCTATTCCCATGGGTCTCGCAATGGATGGCCGATATATTCAAGTTTGTGGGAGCTTTGCTAGCAATGGTGCTGCTAGGAGTCTGTGGTGCCAGAAAACTGCAAAGAAGGCCATTGGGATAAAAATTGTGGTCGATGTTGAACCAGGCTGGAAGCCCAGAGACCTGACAGATGAGGAGATAAAGGACTTCGTGAGGGCCAGTGAATTTGCACTAGAGGGAACAAAATTCACTTATCCCAAGAAACGAAGAAAGTATGAAGTCAAATGGATTTACTGCAGTCCAAATGGACAATGCCAATTGATGACCTTGAACAAGGATGAGCATGTGAAAACAGCAGGAAGCTTGAAAGGGGTGATAAAGATATGGACACCAAAATTGCATACTTTCACACCTTCTTGTTTAAACCCAGGAGACGATGAGCAAGAAGCTGAGGAATCAAAGAAACTGAAAATAAAGGAGGAAGTAGGAGTGGTCGATGAACCGACCAGAGGGTGGAGTGTAGAGGAGGTCCCAGATACGACCTGCACCCCTGCCCCCCATTGCGAGTTGCCAGTAAGGTACTCGCCAAGGTATGTGACATACGAGGAGCAGCTGAATCAACAAAGGGCTGCAATGGGCCTCTGCCCTGTGTACATTAGAAGATCAATACCTGTTGAAAAGCCCATATCCATGCAACCCTGGGTAGCACGGTACCCAATCAGACAACCGTACCTGCCATTGGTACGAAACGACGAGTATTTACAGACTGTCCACGAGGAAACCCCGAAGGCCTTAATGGAAGGCCAATGGAAATAGACTAAGGGCCTGGGCAGCCCCGAGAACAACCAGAAGTGGCTACTGAAAGCTATGCATGCCAGTACCGACAACTGAAAGGATAATTGTAATGGACGAAGGGGAGAGACACTGTGGAAAACGTATGAGAATGGTGCCATGAGACAAGATGGAAGCAACCGCCTTATTGAACGTGTGTAAATAAGCTTGAAACGCAAGATGCTAAGTAATCGAGTCTGCTAGCAATGCTTAGTAGAAGTTAGAGCGGCAAGAGCCGACTGTATACATCTACCTCAATATAGCACAATGTACACGTGCGACTCCATTTTGTATAAACAGAAGTACTCCCAGGCGGCCAAGGCCTGACTGGCCAAGTTTCATATCCAGGCCCAAGCGGAGGAAAAGAGCGGGATCGAAACTTAACAAAGGATGGCTCATGCCGGGGAAATCGAGGTCAACCAGAGAAGGGGAGGTGAGCATGAGCTCAAGAGGCTCCAACTTCAAAGCATGCCTGCCCACCCGTGAAGGTCAAGATAAGAGAGGCCCATGCAGGTGGCTAAGCGCATACAGAATTAAATGATGCACAAAAGGTTGGAAACTGAAGCAGATTCACGGTGGACCAACATGTGACCAGACAGGCGCGAAGATGTACCACCGCCTGATGTCACCCAGAACCAGAGGGTGCCATAACTTTTCCTGATAAGAGACTACAGATCCGAGGCCATACTCAGCCAACTAATTGACACATAGCCCTAAACCACTGATTGATGGAAGGGAGGCAGGGTGAATCTTGGGACACCAGGCACCAGGGTGTCTATTCTGCATGCTGCTAATTAAAGTGGAGATTTATGTTTAGGGGCGTAACTCGCCCAATCACAAGGGACCATGTAATCTAGGGTCCTATAGACATTGTAACCAATGAGACGTCGTACTTGTAGTGACGTCAATCACGTGTGGTGTAGAGGGATGGGCATAGACGCCCACCCGATAAGAGTTATCCAATCCGTATGCCTTATTTTCATATACAGATATAACACCTATACTTAAGTTACCTTTCCCAACCAATTATATTGCATGATGATTTTTTATAGAAGTGTACGTCATTGATGACGGAATATGCCAATAAAAAAGGCTGTTTGACTGAAGTTCAGGGAAGTCGGGGCGAGACAGGTGTTCGCGATGCTGCCCATAAGCTGATGTATGTATCATTAAACGGACTTCCCTTTGCCAATTTACTGAGTCCTGATTATTGATTCTTGCCAGAGTATGCGAATCCTGTACTCCGTCCTTGCATGGTGCAGCTATCTTGTATTACAAGTTTTCGAGGATGAGTGCTGACCAATGGGCCCGTCAGTAATTACCTCTCCTCGTCAACAAGAGGAAGTTGATGAGGCGAGCGAAGCACCTATCGAAGAGGAGGAGATTGGCCTGAGGACCTTGGACCATGATAGTGCCATTTAGGTAGACATTAAGGATGACTCTGGAGGAGTCGAAAGAAGCCCTGCGCTTAATACCCAGAGGGTTCTAAGCGTGGACCCGGGGATCGAACCTGTGGTGCTCTTTGTCGTCTTGCTTTCAAGGCAAGCACGTTGCCCCTGAGCTATCTTCCCGAGCTATCCTCCCTATGGTGGCATTGGGCCAGATTCGGAAAACCTAGTCTCAGCAAAGAATGCACAGAGGATGTGCTTTTTCCTCAAGTGCACTGTATTCTCTAAGATCACCTGCACATTTCAGGGGAGTTGAGCAGCAACGCCAAATATGCACCGGCCAGCCTCCTTATGCACTGTTCTGTGATTATATGCTTGTTTGTTATGCATGTGTCGATATTTTTTTTATGTGTTATGTAAGCATATCATATGTGTGAAATGTTGTTTTTTAATTGTACCACACTAAATAAAATGAAAAATAAAGAAATTACTGTCAGAGTGCGCTCCCATCAACAATGAATGATAGGCTGTAAGCACCCATTTCGGAGGTCATTCTACAGTGACAGACGAACAGCCATGTCGCTGTGAAATGCAGGGCAAAAAAAACATGTTCTCTGTGTGAATGACAGAAATGTAAGTGGGGCAGCAGAGGTTCAGACCGCTGCTGCCTTGCTTAAAAACTAAAATGGGTGATAGGGTCAGCAAGGATGCTGCCATGCAAACCCACTGCACCGGTTCCCTATAGGAGAAAGCCTTATTTCTGTGTGCATTTGAAAAGGACATCCTGCTTGTGAACACGGGATGGGCTTTAACACATGAAGAAACGCCACTGATGTGTGCAAATGCGCAAAGAGAGGGAAAAGGGCGTATGAATGTGCGCATACATGCCCATTGTGAATAAGGCATGGTTTGTGGCACAAGTGATGAGATGTACTACCGCATTACCCGGGCTATACAATATTTTGGGAATCAGTCCCATTCTTTCTGTTAAGCACTGACCCCAAGGCTTTGTGATCGCTTTCTGCGTTCATGTGGATGATGGCTTGCTTGCATTCTAGTTTGGGGTTTGGCAGTTTTAGTGGGACTTTTCATTGGTAGCTTGTCTGACCTTCCCTGTTGTGAGTGATTGGAGCGAAGACAGAGGGTGTGCCTTGAACATTAAATGAGGTGATAGTACCAGTACCTCCTGGATTGGACTACAGATTCTGGAGGCCTAGACCTCCAGGTTGTTTTGAAAAGAGATTTAACCACCAAACCCTCCTAGGTTTCCTAGGAAATGTATTTTTGCTCTGTTGATTTATTTTCTCCTGGAAGTTAAAGTACAATTTGAGAAGCAGAACACTCGCGTCCATGTGCGCAGGAGAATCAGTACTAATTACCAATTAGTACAGGCAATCTGTATCCGTAAACTGACCGGGGGTTTCTAAATGTACACACACATTTATTTGGCACTAAAGACTTGGCATTCATTTGGGGCTTCTTCACAGACAGATGCCAACGTTTGGGAAATAAGCTGAAGTCTCTTACCACGGCGGTCAGGCTTGGGATCAGCTTGACGGAGTTCTGCACCTCTTCCTCTGTGACTTCCACCACCGTGCAGTGCTCTTCCTCCAGAGGCAGGGGGTCCTCGCCATACTTTGTGACCCAGGGATGCAGCTTCAGAGAAAAGAACAGGGGCACAAGGTCACACAGGAATGGAGCCAGTCACCAGGGGCACATCAACATATTCCATATTTAGAGATCCTTATTCATATGCGTGCGCAACACTGATTACGTCTTAATGATGGCCCTACAGCGGGGGCTCGCAATCTACACTGCCCCCTGTGAGTGGCACCATATTGCAAAGGACTCCCAGGATGCACTGGGCTCGTGCCACAGAGCAGACCTGAGGTTGATGATTATACTGGAGGAACCAGGCAAAGATTAAACAGTGTCCACAAACTGCATACACAGGTGGAAATCTGGGTGAATAAAAATGAGCTCACTATAATTCTTTTCTTTTCAATAATGTTTCCCTCATAATTCTTTTGCACCTGCATTGTGTAAGTTCCATGATGCTCAGGCCATTGTACATTGATATGCCAGGCAGTCCAGGTCAGCGATAGAAACACACGGCATAGTGTCGCATAGCACACCCTATGTGCCACGGGATCTACAGACCAACCAGGACACTGCAGGAAGGTTTAACTATCTATTCACTCCAACAGGATGGGTAAGGTAAACTCGTATCGGGACTGGGGGAAGCAATCTACGAACAATGCGAATCCTTAAAGTGTCAGGATGGTTTACCAAGGTCCAGTCTTGCAGAATTCTGAGCTGCCCTCTTATACCCTAAAAAAGAGTCTCAAAGGTGTAGCCCCAAGAACATTTCTTATCTCCAATTTAGGGGTATAGTGTTCTGCATGGTTCTTGAAACATAGTCTTAGGGTTGTGGTGGCTGGACGGCTTCTCGACTCTTATCCATAGTGTCAGGGTTGTAGCCCCATCCGCTATCGACCTCCTAGGCGATACATTTTCACACACTACTATTATCAAATATTTCTTCACCGTTGCGTAGGACTTTTGTCAGGGTGTGCTATTTTAAATCCTAAGACAACCGAAAAAGCCCTCTGTTTCTCTGCCAAATACAATTGGTCAATTGATATTCTATTGATCAAGCTCCTGCACAAAAATATATTGAATGAAAAAATAAACAGATCACAATAAATCACGAAATAATTCAAAAATCAAACACATAAAACAAATTACATCAAAAAGCACATTACCTATACATACTTATCAAATGTCACACATTGTGTTAAGGACCTAATAAAAAACATGATTTAAGACACAAATCGAAAACATGATACAAAATAAGTGCGTTTGACAAATTCTTTAGAGACCAAGAAGGAATAGCAGTGTGGAAAATGCACCGAATGGCAATTTTCATGCTTCGCATCCCACCCCCCACATCCACACCAATGAAAATTAATGAGGAAACGGGCAGAATGCAAAAAAAAATAGCATTCACTGTGGATCAATGATTTGCCGTTGAACCTGGCATCACAACATACCTGCATGCTGGAAAAGGACAACTCCACTTCAAAAGTAATTACAAAAAATAGACTCTTTTTCATTTTTATTTTTGTGTATAAAATAGTCAGCCGACCACAATTAGTGTTGAAATCAATAGCAACACAATCCCAGGTGTTAACAGTGTTTGCAGTAGATTTATGCTCTTAGGTTGAATACATGATACGTGACGAGGTCAAGCCTCAATTCCCTCGACCTTCATTACTTGACATTTCAAGATGGGAATGGACCTCATTGTGGGGGGCTTATTAAAACAATCCTCTTAAGCTCTTCCGCTTCCAACCATGCCGCTCTCGGTCGGACTCCCATGGATCTGTGCACACTCTAATGTGATCTTGCACTTCCTCTGGGTGGTCCCTGCTCTCGACGTCCTCTTTACTCCAGGGTTTCCTCCGTTTTGGTATGCTCACCAAAACAGTGATTTTGGGCACAATACCGTCCATACCTGTGCACTAAGTGGGACTATCAATGCATTGTGCCAACCCCTCAATGCATAGAACCCATTGCCAGTGGAAGGATCTATGCTTTTGACGGCCAAAAATGCCGACTTTTTAAACAAAACGCTTTACACCACACATATATGTGGGGAGAGACCCCCGCATTCCCCCTATATTAATATTATATACCCCCCCACGTATAAATGTGATGTAAGGGGGGGTCCAAATAATAAAAGAAAAGTCGGCATTTTCGCGGCCGTCGTAATTGTAATTGTCAGGGCCACATTTTGGTACGATTCCCCAGTGGACTACTGTCATTAGCTCCAAATTAGGCCAAAGTCGTCTTTTGTGAAAATAAATGATGACAAAAAAGCAAGTGGCCTGAGTGGGGAAAGGATGCTGGAGGTTAACTACTGAACTCGGCGGGAGGTGGCAGCCCACGTCCCTGGGCAAGCCCCATCTTTTGCACAAGCGGTGGAGGGCTACATCCATGTGGCACCCTCTGTATATGCGGGCACCACAGGTGTGATGCCTTTTTCAGCTGTGGTAAAGCAGTTAATGCCCTAATACACCCGTAGTAAGGGAGAGCAGGTAGCTGGCCTTGTATTCATATCATGAGGCTTTGCACAGACTGAAAAGGATTGTAGATCACGTGAGACAACGTCGACTCTAATTGCTGCTGTCACAAAGATATGTTGGGAGTCCACCAACTGTGTGACATTTCAAATGTTGGTAGGCAGAGAAATTGATGTTGGTTTTTACGTGGGTAAGAGACACAAACAACTCCCAGTCGACAGCATTATGATTATTGTATTAATGGTAACAGTGTTTTGGCTAATGCCCCAAATTAAATAGTAGGAGATATTTCTTATGTTTAATAAATCCAGCAGTTTGATATACACACTACCACAGCCACTCCTTGAAGGGACCAGCACCACACTTGCTACAATATTGGGACATGATTGAATGCAATCCGCCTCAACATGCACGGTGCAACTCTGCCTCTGCAGTTCCTGCTGGTACCTGGCAAACAGCCCTGCAGATAGGGAGTGCATCAGCCACTTTCACTCCCTATAAATAGGCAAATACTCCCAAAAAATAAAAATAGGGAGTAAAAATACTCACAACAGAAAATATTAAACCAACCTTGTGTCCCTGCTTTCACCCCAAAAGCTCCATGGATATGTTTGGACCAGTAATGCACGTAGCACCAGAGGTAGAAGCTACTGTTATAACTGCCTGATCCGAAGAAGTACACCTGTATCTGCTAATGTGCTGAAATAACCAGGTGCAAAGAAATGATTACAAAATCGTTTCCATTTTCCAGTTAACACATTTTTTTCCACTTATAAAATACTCATTACTTCCATAAAAATCATTTTACTTCCAACTTAAAATAAATAGTAGGGAGTAAAATACTCCCAAATGTTATCTGAAGCACAGCTGGCAAGCCCTCTGTCCCACTGAACCAGTGGCACCAGATATTCATGGGGGGTATGGTGAAGCAATGGTAACAAATACACAGCGGCAAGAAAAAAGGCCACACTAATCGATGCAATGCAGGTAGAAGGAGAGAGAATACTCAATGGTTTGCACACCGCACATGCCTCTACAGCACAGGCTGAGGACTCCAAGGAAGCGGGTAAGGATTTAGCAAAGAGTACCAAAACATCATCAATTTGAGAGAGCTAGCGTCCACTTTCCAGGCATATTTTGAAGACCTCATAAGAGACATGTTACTTGCTCATAGTAACAGCAGCAAAACATAGAAAAGATGTATACAAGAGACCTGACACTGGGCACAGCACTTCAAATCACCCGGTCAAACAACGAGACATCAAATAGAGAAAAGGAGCTGGTAGAAAACAGCACCACCTCCGAGATGCATGCTCTCAACCAGTCACCAGAGACCATACCAAGGAGAATAGATCCTGACTCCATAGACAGGCAAGATGCGGCAGAAGAAAAGATCACCAAACAACCCTGTCACTGCTGTGGCAGCACATATCAACAAGGACGCGACACCAGATGTCCAGCAAGAAATAAGGACTGCGCCATATGCCGAAAGCGAGGACACTATGCTAAGGTATGCCGATAGAGGCATTGCAGTCCTGTAGAAGTTCTCTGAGAAGACGAAAAAGCAACAGCTCTCTCAGTAGCGATGCGGCTACCATCCGAAACATCCAGACCGGCCAAGAAAAGGGAAGAATTACATTATACTGTGCAGTCAAGGTCGAAGACAATGAAGTCAGTTTATAGGTCGACTCATAATCTGATCTCATGGTCATTACTCTTCAAATGCACAAGGTGGTCAACAAAGACTGATATGCTTTGGATAATTCTCCTCCGTGAAAGATAGTGAGCTAAAGAATCTGGGCAAGGCTCTCATAACAGGGACTAATGTCCGGCAGAGGGACTCCCAGGACCCCCCTTGTTTTTCTCAACAAAGACACTGTACGAGTGAAGAAAGTAAGCATAAAACCAACAGCTTCCAGTGGCTCGAGAGTAAAGCTCCTGTGATATAAACGGTTCCATGTGTTAATATCCCCAGAAAAATATCACAATACAAAAATATCGCCATTTTTTGCAGCGATATTGACCCATGGACCCTGCAGGGGACACCCCCGCAACCCCTGCATTATTTTAAAATGTGGAGGGGACACTCCCGCTCCTACAGATTATCTCCCCCAAAAATATCGCCTATGGCGAGACAAACGTATGTACGGCGATATTTTTGGTGGGGATATTTTGTAGGGATACCGATATAAACTATGTTGCAAAGAATACCAGGGACAAGAGGATGCCTGGCAGAGCATGGACCCGCTATTTTGGGATGGTAAAACCAAGTGAAACTGGACTTATTAATGGACCAGAATAATGAAAAGCAAGTTCGGATACTACATGTTGACCCTATCGAGGACATCCTTGACAACAACTTTTCTCCAGATCCTTAGGCTATATAAAAGGTACGAACACAAGATAAGACTTCATTAAGGGACCCCTCCCAGTCAAACATAAAGTATGCCAGTGCCAGCTATGTCAAGGAAAGGACTCAAAAAGACTTTGTCAAAGCTACTAGCCAAAGGAATCATAGAAACAGTTGAATCGACTGAATGGCTACTCCCAGTTGTTCTGATAAAGAAGCCATTATCGCAACAGATTTGCACCTGCGTAGATTTGCCCAGCCTCAACCAAGAAGTTGTAACCGATAGCTTCCCTCTACCCAGTATCTGTGAACTCATTTTCATGTTGAGAGATTCCAGGGTCTTTTCGAAGTTAGATATGGGGGTGCCTATCACCAGGTGAAACTGCATGACTTCTTTAAACCCCTTACAACTTTCATCATGCCACTGGCAACCTCTCAATATACACAAATGCACTTTGGGATCTGCTCAGTGGCCTCAATGTTTCAAAAGACAATGGATATCAATGCATCCCAATGTTGTCTATTTTCGGGATGAACTACTAGTTTATGGGAAGTCTAAAAAGAGCCATGCCATCACACTAAACACAGTGGCCCTCATTACGACCCTGGCGGAGAGGGGTTTACGCCAGCGTAATGCATGGCGTACCTCTCCGCCAGACTACGACATTCCGTAGCGCCATGGAGATTTTTACGCATGCTTTTTGCAGGCGGTAAAATCCATGGCGCTACGGGACTTGTTGTTAATTACGCCACCGTAATTTACGGTGGCGTAATTAACGCCTTCCCCACTCCCATTATACCCTATGGGGCAAAAATGGGAATGGGGAAGGGTAAATGGGGATTGGGGACTTACCGCCCCGCCAACCTCGGAATGGGGCGGTAAGTCCGCCAACCCCCATGGCGGTATTGGCAGCTCTGCGCCATGGTCCATGGTGCAAATTGCACCATGGACCTCCGCCAGGGTCGTAATGAGGGCCAGTGTTACAGAGACTGAAATCCATGGCAATGAGAATGGCACGGGACAAGTGCTTTTTTCTGCATGACATGGTAAAATACCTAGGCTACTCAATTTCAGAAAAAGGGATCAAGCCAAAGTGTAACCTTCACAAAGCCATCACGAACGCCCCCGGCACTAAAACATAAAGGCATTCCTTGATGAAGAATCCTGGTGCCACCAAGACAAAGAATGCCAGGAAAACAGCCACGTTAAATAATACTAGTTATGACACTGTTAGAAAACATAGCCATGCCGACTGTACCAATATAGAGTTCAGTACTGCAACATAAGAGCACACTCATGTTAGCTTTTCCCTTAATGCCACTTCCCGTGCTGCCAGTAATGCCACTGTAAGAAAGCATGATCGTGAGGACTAGGCTTTTGCAGTGAAAGGCTGCATAGAAAGGAAGCTACGCAACTCTGATCCGCCCACAAAATAAACTGCTGTGTTAAACAGCCTTGTAATGTTCATGTTGTCTGCTTGTTTGGTATTCAAGGAGGAGCGTTCTTCATTTTTGAGGAACTTCCAATTTTGTTCTCTTCATGCATTTTTATTTTTTAATTTTTAAATTTATAACGCGCACAAAAACCCAGAGGCATCAAGGCGCGGACAGGGAACCAGTTACATGTGGCCAGTTGGCATTTGATAGGGAGTGCAGACAGATTGTAGTTACATTCTAGGTAATAAGCCAGACAGACTTAGTGGAATGTTGGTGTGTTTCCAAGAAGGTAGTGGGGGTTGGGAGAGATCAAGGTGGAGCATTGGCAATTAAGTAAACAGCCAGGTTTTGAGAGCTTTGCGGAAAGCCCAGGAATATTCTTCCGCTCTCGGTGCATGTGGTAAGGTAGTCCATAGTTTGGCTGCAATGGACAGAAAGCTGACCTGCAACATGCGCATTTTAGGCAAAGATTGACTAGAAGAAGGTGACCTTATCTCAGTGTATTTTTTTCATGTTTTCATTACGTTGCCTTCTGTTACTGTTGTACTAGGAAATGAAAACTACAATCACACTTTTGTAGGAATTACTTGTCCGATTTTTATTTTATTGGGATTAGTGTACTTTTCAAATAATCTTTAAAACAGAGTACTAGTTTATATCTCCATTGAAAGCTATACATGAATACCTAGCTTCACTAACTGGAGCTAGGAAGACATGTGGTCACTTGCCCAAACTGCATACTTGTCTCAAATCTCAGCTTGACCATTTACCAAAAGTGGTTGATCCTGAGCAATTTATCTCACTGTTCCTTGTCGGCTGAAATTGTTTGTTCTCATAAGTGATTCAGCTCGCCCCACTCATGATTGAACAGACTGTATGTAACGCATTGGTATTCAAACTTTTTCATGCCAAAAACCCCCCTCCCCGACCCCAAGTACAAAATATTGTTCATGCCCCCCACGAGAGGGGTTTCCCCCAAGGGAGCACAGAGGATGTTCAGCAGGGGAGGGGGGAGGCAGGATTACGGTGACTACTTTTATTAATAGAAAATATAAGCAGTAGAAAATCTACTTATATTTTATGTTAGAAAGAGTCATCTTTACCCCATTTTAAAGAGTCTGGGGCCCTCCTGGAGATCCTTTGCGTCCCCTAGGGGGGGCAGCCCCCCAGTTTGAAGACCATTGCTGTATCATTTCTCATTTAATAATAATAATAATAATAATAACGGCCTTCATATATTGAACATTTCAACTATTTCTCTGTTGACGTATTCAAGGTAACGCAACTTCCAAAACATGGCCTCTTGTGCCTGAAGAGTGCAATAAATTATTTGTTGCACTATTTAGTGCCACTTATGTTTTAGATGCATTTAGAACTGTAAGTAAACACATATTTGCTACCTTTGGACGTCTATCGTTCTTTATTTAATTACTGTGTTTTTCTTAAGGTGCTAGCGATGGATAGCGCCGTTTCGTAGTGCACTCAGGGCAATAGCAGGATGGACAGGAAATCAGATCTTTCACAGTCTCAGAGAACCTTGGGATTGGTAGGAGAGGAAGGAGAGGGGAGAAGACATTGGGGCTCATTATGACCCCGGTTGTAGGGGGTTAATGGCGCCGGTAGAGCTGCCGGCGCCGTTAACCCCCTACCGCCTCATTACGGGGCCCGCTCACGGGACCCGCTAAGGACGCCTGGTTTTCCCAGACGTCCTTAGCAGGTCCCGCGAGGGGACAGCATGCTAACAACGGGCCTGTCATTAACTGGCCTGTTAGCATGCTCCCCATTCCCATTGAGCCCTACCGGGGCTCAAATGGGAATGGACCAGGTCTGGTTCCTTGAATGGGGAAATACCTGGCCCTCCAAGGTCGGAATGGCCCGGTATTTCCCCATTCAGGGAACCTGGACCCGGGTTTGGGGGGCATGGCTACCTCCAAACTCTGAATGAGGCCCATTGAGACATTCTAGGTGTCAGAGGTATAACACAAATGCCTAGTACAAAGACATTGGTACATTACAGTGCAAAATATAGTATATCCAAAGAGAGGACAGGGAGGGCATAGTTGTAAAGTAGCTAAATGAGGGGGGGAGTTCATGCATAGGCAATTATGCTAGCCGACCATGTGATGGTATAAGGTCAAAGGTTCAGTCCGTAGGATTCCCTGAAGAGGAAGGTTGTCAGTCTTTTATGGAAATAGAAGTGTATGTCTACTTCTCTGAAAGTCACAGGAAGGTTGTTGCAAAGGAGAGCTCCTGCTATTCCTAAGCTTCTGCCACCAAGTTCATGTTTTCTGAAAGCAGCAGTAACAAGAGTTTTGGCACCTGATAATCTCAGTGCCTTGTAGGACAGTATTTGTTCAATTTCTGCCTGGGATACAAGGGGCCTATCTTCCAGTTTGCTCTGTGAATATGTCAGAGGACTTTGAAGTCAATCTGTGCTCTGGCAGGGAGCCGATGAGGATATAGGAGTTATGGGGTGACGTGATATCATTGTTCAGTGGTCCCTAGTTTTGTTTATTTGTCTTCTGGGTCCTACTAATAAAGATTGTGAATAGATGGGAGCCGGGGGTTACTATCTGTTGAAGAGGACAGATGATAATACTATGCTTAGATTGGAGCACCTTACGCCCACTCTCTATGAATGGTGGGTTGGAGGCCCAGGGAAAACAAGAAAGGGGGCCCAATATACAAAGGTCCTGATTCACAGAACGTTTCCCTGTGGGATTGCGCCATTATAAAATGCTTCTGTGAATCAGGCCCAAAGACTTTGCATGGGCGTGTTAGGGATATTGTGCATAGGTTCTTTTGGACAATGCACACCACCAGCAGAATTGTCTCTTAAGTGCTTGAATAATCGGTGTTACTACCCAGCACATTGATACTCAGCTATTGATATCAACCGTTGAAGCATGAACGGTTCGGCCAGTCTGGATTGAAACCTGTTACCTGCAGGTCAGTGCTAAGCTCTTGGAGATCTTACTAGTTAGATGTCTAATGCTACATGGAAGTGTGATTTAATAAGCTGTAAGGAATTCCCTTTCCATGGATTGCCTTTCTCCCGCAGATTCCTCATCTTCATAGATATCCATCTGCCAGCTCTGCTGCTCAGAAACTTTTCGACAGGGGGCATAGTGGACCTTGACTCGGCCGCCGATCGTAGATCCGTCTTGCTTATTGCTCGATCGTCGGCTCCCGAAGTGACGTCAGGCATCGTATATATAACACGTAATTATGCCCCATGCTTCAGTTCCTTTTATCTGCGTCCTTGCACGCTGCATCAGGAACATGGCTTTCAGTCTTCTTTACTTTTTTGTACAAAATTTGTCCATTTTCCTCAGAAAACCTTGACGCAATATCTCCTCACCGGGTTTCAGGCTATAAGCGATGCTGCGACTGCAAGGTCAAAATGTATTTAACCGACCCCCACGACGTCTGTCCATGGTGCCTATGTGTGCGTCAAAACACAGAGGCTTGCACGCCGTGCTCGAAAATGCAGCCAAAATCCCTACGTGAGAGAGCTGGGAAACTGGCTTTGGGCCAACCATCTGCAAAATCTCCAGCGCAGTCTCTCATCCGGTCTTCCGGGGCTGAGACTGAGGAGCCCACCTCCGACAACGGGAAGGAAAGACATTGCAAAAAGACTAAGAATTGGCCCCATTCCAGGAGCCATTCCTTATCGTCTTTCTCACGAAAGAAGATGCAGTGCCACCACAATCGACGCAAGTCCAACTCATCGTCGGAACAAGGTAAGCCCTTGGCGGGGCTAACCACTGGGGAAGAGTGAAAATGTTTTAAAACTTCAATGTTGGTAATGTTTATGCAACAATCTGCTGTAGGTGCACCCCCCCCTGCCCCCGACCAGCAAGCTTTGGCAGCAAAAGCGTCACTCAGTGCTTCCAACCCCAATCTAGCCAATCCGTTGACTCCTTCGATGTTGAAAATGCCTTCGGGCCCCACGCTGATAAAAGGAGTGTACATTTTCAGAAGGCCATAAGGTCGATGCCCACAGCGTCCATCGGTCGTCCGAGTTCCCTTGGCGCAGAAAGTACCATCGGCGTTGAAAGTCCCATTGGCTTCGAAAGTCGTTCCATCAGCAGTAAAACCTGAAGCGCCGACTGTCAGTGATGGGACCTTCACACCGGTGTCAAGGTCAAGGTTCTTCGACTCCATGCAATCGATCCTCAGCGCTGACGACCCCGATGACCAAGGGGATGTCGACCCCATTTTTACAGGAGCCGGTGGTGTTGATGATTTCGACGATCAGGCCAATTTGTTAGCACTAGCTCTGGGTTTGACTTTTAATTACAGCAAAGCCAGTCCTACATGCATGCCAATACGAAATTCAGAGCTTTGGTTGACAGGGTTGTAGACACCCTTGGTTTGAAGTCATCTGCCTCAACTCTTCAGGGATAAGACCTCACAGACAAACTGGACAGGGTCCTACAGTTGAGCATAATAGGCCATTTAACCCGACTATTGCAGACCCCTCAGTCTCCTTATGGCAACATCCTTGCACTATTCCCCCAATAAACCTCAATTTTATGGGGACGTATAGGCCGGCAAGATGGGATCCTTCTTTCCTCGCTATACACCCTTCCCTGGAAGGGCTGGTTATGCAAGCTGCCGCAATTTCCACCAGACCTGCGGCATCCACTTCCAATCTGCCTCTGGGTGGGGAAAGAAGTTAGACGCACTGGCCAAGAAAGCTTTCACTTCTGACAGCATGGCACTCAAGGCTACCAACATAGCCTGCAGATCCGCAAAGTATTCCATCGGCTTGTGGAAAGTTGTAGAGCATGCTGCTGAACAGTGGCGGCTGGTGACTTTGAAAGGTGGTGGGGCACAAGGTTAGCAGGGTGAATTTGCAAGTGAGCGAGCCCGACCCACTTCCACAGTGGTACGGGAGGGGTTCCCCTGCGAAATCCTTGGAATAATGGCTTCTAAAATGGGCACTTTACTGGCCAAGCCCACATAAACATGGCCTAAAAAGCATTAGGGTTTAGGTACTAATGATGGTACATTAGTCAAATGTGTGAAAGTGTGGTGACATATTTTACAGCAGCTAGTATTGAAAATAGCTGGTACTATGTTGTATGCATAAAGAAATTAATTATCTAAATAACCAGTAATGCTGGAAAAATAATCATTTTGGGGTGCACCAAGAAAAACATTTTGGTGGGGGTTGGGGAGGCCTAACCCTTGAAATGTTGGCAGAGAGGCTAACTTCAGAGGCTGAAGGGGAGGGGAATACATACTTGCGTGGGGGTATCGAATTTCTTTGCACATTGTAGTGAGATGATTCAGGTGCAGCTTCAGTGTTACAAGCAGTTAACACTGTCCCTAATGTCTGAAACCACACACTTAACTGCTGTGAGAATGAGCTGTCTGCTGTCCGGGATTATCCTCCCAATCACTCCCCTGACATGCAAGTGTTAACACCCCCATCAAGATTTCAATTGCCTAAAAATATATGCATAGGAATGCAGGTGCTAACAATGAAAAACAAGGGGGTTTTGGGAGTCCTTCTACCAGCGCTAACACAGCCCATTGACCTGTTCTTGGGTGGATGGCCCCTGGGAGAGACTCCACCAAGTCTTTAGCTCACTGTCCCTTTCACAGAGGAGAAATTTCCCTGCATATCAGTCTTTGTCCTACCCAGGGGCAGTCCAGCACCAAAATGCTAGGCAATTCTCCTCTGAACAAGAGTACCAACAGCAACCCCAGACACGTGTTTCATCCTAGTCGGGCTTCATCAGTGAGTTGGAGCTGTGCCTCTCTAAAAACAGTGAGCAAGGGTCCACGTCTGGGTTCCCCTGGTAACTTAGGGTGAGACCCAAAGTTACTTAGTATGCAAAACAAGGGGGTTTTGGGAGTCCCTCTACCAGCACGAACACAGCCCATTGACCTGTTCTTGGGTGGATGGCCCTGGGAGAGACTCTACCAAGTGTTTAGCTCACTGTCCCCACCACCCCGACTAGGTAGAGCGAAGGCAGAAGCAAAGAGGAAGGTCTTGAGGTGCTTCCGGAACCAGAGATGGTTCTCCTTAAGTTTCAGAGTGGAAAAGAGGCTGTTCCAGCAGATGAAAGAGATATACACCCAACTTGTTGCTTGGAGAAGTGCTTGACCCTCAGCGAGGAGGAGGAGTGAAGAGTTTGAGTGGGAAGCTATTTACGGAGGGAGTGTTGAAGGTATTTTGGACCCAGGCCCCAGAAAACCTTGTGGACAATGCAGATGGTCTGGAATTTAACCCTTGCAGCCACTGGGAGCCAATGAAGAGATTTCATGGCTGGAGAGATACAATCCCAGGGCTTGAAGCCAAGGACAAGTCTTGCAGTTCTGTTCCGGATGGGTTCCAGAGGGCCGAGAGTAGAAGCAGGCAGATTTAGAAAGAGGCTGTCGCAGTAGTCTAGCCTAGAGAGAACCAGAGCTCTAGAGACAGTAAGCTTCTGGGGGAAGGAGAGGAAAGGAAGAATATCTCTGAAGAGGTACAGTTGATAGTTGGACTTCTTAGAGACATCAGAGATGTAAGGAGAGGAGAGTGTGGAGTCGAAGATGACCCCAAGGTTCTTACCCTCAAAGGTGGGAGCAGGAACAGGGCCAAGGGGGGCCATCAGATAGACACTCCGGATCTGCAACAAGTGAATGCGGAACCTCTCTGCCCCACGCGCACCCACCTTACCCCATCCACACTCAGTCATACCAAATTTCATTAGCTGACAAACAGCCAATGAAATAAACGTTAACTATTTGTACATTTCTGTTACTATGCTGCTTATGTGACACTATGCCATTTGCATATAAATTAATGCTGGCGGGGCCATCTGTCTAGCGCCCTGCCACCCCCTAATTCCTTAGATTACGCTTACTGTGCACATCCCTAATAGCTCTGTGCTGTATACAAAGATAAAACTGCATGAAATGGGACGCGCCCCTCTGCCAGACTCAGCCTGTGTGGCAGGCCATGCCATGTTATCATTATTTATTTGTATAAACATTGCAGCAACGACCCTGCATGTACTGCGTTCAATCTGAGACTTTTAATAAATTAATAATCAATGCACAATGTTTTCTCTGCACTCTGGGAGTGTGGGGTGGTGCCCCCACACCCTAAATAAGCAGCCGCCACTGCTGCTGAATAAGTTCCCGAGGGTGCAAAGCAGGATCGATTTTTACAGCTGGTGGAGGATGGGAAGGAGGTAGCCAAGCTGTCACTGCAAAAAGGCCTGGGCGTAGCAGACTGTGCTGGCCGCTCTATGGGGTTGGCTGTTGTGTTGAGGTGACAGTCCTACCTGAAAACCTCAGGTTTCTCCCCAAATTTTCAAAACAGGCTTCTGAACATGCTCTTTGAGGGAGACATGCTTTTCGGTCAAAAGCTGACGACGCCTTTGAAAACTTTAAAGAGTCAACTTGCTGCTAAATCATTGGGCCTAGCTGCACAGACTGCCTTTAGCTTTGCCTCTAGAGGCAGAGGCTATAGGCATTATGTACCCTATGGCAAAAAGGCACAGCTCCTGCAAGCCAGGCAGGGGCAGAGGTGTTTCTCGCAACCCAGAAGGGGCAGAGGGACTTCTAGAGGCCAACAAGCAGCAACGGGGCACCTGCACACTCTAATCCGCTTTGATTTCCCTTCACACGATACAACGGTTGGTGGATGGTTGGCAGGGCATTGGCCCCAGTGGCAGGAGATAACCTCTGATGCCTGGGTCCTGCATGGATTCAGTGGGGTTATTGTCTGACCTTTTTGAAAAGAGCACCGGACAGACCCACACCACTCCCAATCCAACTGGGACAGGACCTCCAGGAAGAACTGAGAAACCTGTTGTCAAAGTGTGCCATGGAATAGGTACCTCCCAATCAGAGAGGGTTGGGCTGGTATTCCTGGTATTACCTAGCAGCCAAAAAGGGAGGAGGCCTCCATTCCATTCTGGATCTCAGGACTCTAAACAAGTTCCTGAGGAAAGACAAATTTAGGATGGTGACGTTGAGAGAAATTCTTCACAGTCTTGAGCTTCAAGTTTAGCTGGGGTTAATAGACCTGCAGGATGCCTATTTCCATGTGCCCATACCTCATAAACACAGGAAGTTACCAAGGTTCCTCACATGGGACAAGCACCATCAGTTCAAGGTGCTTCCCTTTGGGTTGACCTCCGCTCCAAGGGGCTTCACCAAACGTATGGTCGTAGTTGTGTCTCACCTCAGGAGATCCGGGGTCCATGTATTCAGCTGATCCGGGGAAAGTCATCAGAGCAAGTCTTGTCTCATCTGGTGGACACCTGCCTACTACTGCACAGGTTGGGCTTCTCCCTGAACTTTAAGAAGTCCCATTTCATGCCAGTTCAAAGGCTTTAGTTCATCGGATCAGTCCTAGACAATCTGGTAGGGAAGGATTTTCCTCCTGAGGAGAGAGTCGGCAACATAGCACAGATGGCACATTTTTGTCAGAACCATGCCAACTTACCAGCGGCTTCCTTCCTCCACCTCTAAGGTCTCATGGCCTCCTGTATTTTTCTAGTGGCAGAGGCCAGACTGTGCATGAGATCCCTTCAGTGGCTCCTGAGGGACCAGTGGTCTCAGTACCTGGGAGCGCTCACAGATCCTGTCCGGTTGTCCAACTAAGTGGTCCGCGATCTTGACTGGTGGGACATGCATAGCTATCTTATGGCGGGGGAAAGCCTTCTGGCCTCCTTGGCCTCAGGCCTGAGCAGGCAGAGCATGGTCTCACATAAGGGTGAGGTGATCCAAGAAGTCCTCAAGGAGGTCTTCTCTCTCTGGGGTAACCCAGCAGTGGATCTGTTTGCCACAGAGTCCAACAGGAAGTGAGAACAGTTTTGCTTGAGGGAATTCCCAGTGAAGGGTTTACTGGGGGATGCGTTTCTGGTGGACTGGACCTTCCCTCTCCACTATGCCTTCCCTCCAATTCCCGTCATTCCTTGGGTTCTCAGGAGGTTGAAGAGATTTCCCGAAACCATGATCTTGATTGCCCCAGACTGGGCGAGGAGAACGTGCTTCTCTGATCTCTTGGATCTGACCATCTGTCCATCTCGCCGGTTGCCTCTGCATCCGCATCTTCTGACCCAGTCAGAAGGTTGAGTGCTTCACCCAACCCTGAACTCCCTCAACCTACATGTGTTGCTCGAGAGGATGAGGTATGATGACTAGGACCACTCTGAGGAGGTACTTGAGGTGTTGCTGGCTGCACGCACACCTTCAAGATATCTGTACGCGTGTAGGTGGAGAAGATTTGAGGTGTGGTGCATGGAACGCGAGATTGACCCCATCTCTTGCCCCACCACTACAGTGATGGATTTCCTTCTGTCACTGGCCTCAACAGGCCTTCAGGTTACCACAGTCAAAGGATATATGGCATCCTTCTCTGTTTTCAAATGGTCCCCGGACCAAGGTTCTTTCTTCACTATTCTCGATAAGTTTCTGCCAACTCCCTTTGTTGTCCCAGATTGGGATCTTAATCTGGTTGTGACCTACTTGATGGCTGAACCGTTTGAAGCCATGCACTCATGTTCCTTAAGGCTGTTATCCCTTAGAACAGCTTTCTTGGTTGCAATTACGGTGGTCAGGAGAGTTGGTGAGTTGCAAGCACTGTGCTGCAAACCTCCATTTCTATGGTTCTTTCGTGAGAAAGTTTCTCTCAAAGTCCGACCTGGGCTCCTTCCTAAGGTAGTTTCAGAATTTCACTTGTCTCAATCTATCGATCCACCAGTCTTTTACCCTCCACCAAATCCTTTGAAAGAGGAAGAGCTGTTCCACTGCATTGACCCCAAAAGAGCGTTAAGCTTTTATGTTGCTTGTACATCTGAGTTTTGGAAGTCAGACCCGTTATTCATGGCACATTCTTTATCTTGAAAAGGTCTCGCTATAACCAAGCAAACCCTGTCATGTTGGATTATTTTGTGTATGTCTGAGTGTTACCATTTGGCAGGCAGGGAACCTCCGACAAGCATCAGGGCACATTCAACAGAGTGGTTTCAGTGTCTACATCCCTTCAGAGGGGTGTTCCTGTTAAGGACATATATTGGGCAGCCACTGGGCCGTCCTTGCATACATTCACCAAGCATTATTCCTTGGATGTTGCATGGGAGCTGATGCACGGTGTGGTAGGGCAGCTGTGCAGAATCTTCTTGTTTAACACTTTCTGCCCTCCTCCATTATTCTAACTGCTTGGGGAGTCGATCAAGATGAGGAATTTGCGGGAGAAAGCAATCCATTGAAGGAGAAATTACTTACTGCAATGATGTTTCTATGGATTCTTCTCCCGCAGATTGCTCCTCACCCCTCCCAGCCGTCCCGCTTAGAAAATGTTGTGGATCTTGGCTTTTGATTTCATAAAGTGCATTGGCGATGGCTTTGGGATGATTATCTCAGTACTAAAATAAAAAATGTTTTCTAATTTGAATGTTTTCAACCTGTTGGTTTCTATTTCATAGTTGCTTTTGAAGGCTGGATAGCCTCCGTCCGTTTTCCTATGCAGCGTTTGAGCTCGGGAAAATGTGGGAGGAACTGAGGCATGGGGTATAGTGACGTGGTATATGTATGGCGCCTGACATCACTTCTGGAGCCAACGATCAACCACCGTGCAAGACGGACCGACAATCTACGGCCGAGTTTAAATCCACTACACCCCCTGTCGACAACATTTCCGAGCAGCAGAGCTGGACAAAGGATATCTATCAAGATGAGGAATCTGCAGGAGAAGAAACCATAGAAAGAACATTACAGTAAGATAATTTCTCCATTTTTATCTGTGATTTACTGGCAAACAAACACACTTTCCTTCTTTCCTATTGGCTTGGTCAGTACTTGAGCCAGAAGGTTTGACTGTTTATTCTCACCAAGTGTTCATCTCCTGATCTTGTTTTGTCACAGTGCTTCCCACGCCTGAGAAAGTATTAATTTCAAGTCTCCTGCCACCAGAAACTGTCTCTGCACTTATGTGCCGTATCTCACTTCTAATATAGTCACTGCGTTGCTGTGCACATTTTTAGAAGTCTCCTGAACTCAAAGTCAGTGCGCTGTCCGGGCTTATTTAAAAGTCTCCAGAACACAAGGAAAGTCACTGCACTGCAGTTATTACGAAAGTCAGCCGTGCCGCCTGTGATAACGAAAACAGTTGCGCGCACACTCGGCCACCGAGCAATAACTTATCTGAAAGGGAAGCCCTGATGCCTCCTAGTTTTCTTGGCTACAGAACGAGGAAGGCCCCCTCCCAGGGCCGTTCCTCTAATACATCCGTTCACATGGAAGGAACGATATTCTGCAGCACTCAAGCCGAGTGGGGTGAAATAACACATGCAGGTGGAAATTAAACTGCTGTAACTTTAGGGAGCGTTTCCTCAGGTTATTTACAGTCAATCCTTTCCATACAGCTCTACATATCTTACTACCTAAATTGATAGACAGCAACTACTTAGCTTTTTCTGCTGGATTCCTGCTGCCTCACTTCTTCAGTCTTCTTGTTTTCCTGACCTGATGAGTTTCTCACAAATGTTCTTCCTAAAATTGCTTCTTTTTGGAAATAGGCCCAGTTTACAGGAGCTTCAAAAAACTGACCTTCGCAGCTTGGCAGTTGACAATGAAAGGCAGTTGAGAATGTTCACCAACTGAACAAGGACCATCCCCTGACCAATCAAAACACAGGTAAGACCTCCATGTTGGCCAGAGAAATATCTATCACTCTAAATTACCAGCATTAAGGCCCAACCAACAACACTGACAGGAATAAAATAAATAACTCACATTAATAAAATAAATACATTACTAAAACCAGACAATGGGTCCTTTTGACCTTGTTCCATTCTCCAACCTCAACATTTTGGCTTTTAACTGACTTCCTCATGTCATACCGAAGTTGCCTGGTTCGTTGCACTTTTTTCTCTCACCACAGTACATCGTCGATATAGATGAATTTGTCTTCTCTGATATCTGGTAGTAAAAGAGATCTCCCTCATTAATTGGAATGGGGAGACCACTGTTATAGAATTCATGGTAATCTGATGTGCGCCCATTCCATTTGGGTCCATGTTGGAGATGGCCGCAAGCAGGACACTACCCCTATGGACCTATTAGCCCTCTCTACTTGGCTATTTGCTTGGGGGTGAGAGAGGACTGTTTTGCACTAGGTTATTGCACAGGAGGGGAGTTAGTATTTCATCTCAATTGATGCTAGCTGGATCCCATTGTAGATCACTAATTGTTTTCGGATCCCTTCCCCATGAAATGTGTCATCCAAGTGATTGACCACTGTGGTTGTGGTGTATTTGGGTATGAATGCTTGCTCAATCCATTTCAAGAGATTATAAACCAGGACAATCTTGAATCAGAGTTTGTCTTGCATGTTGTCCAAGGGACTGATAAAATCAAGTCCTAGTTTTTCCCACATGGTGGGTGGTGGTTCCACACTCTTGAGTGAAGCTTGTCTCTTTTGTAGCTGTTTTGTCACTGTCGAGATATGCATAACCCTTTTTGACTATTCTAGCAACATCCTGTCCATCTGTGGCCACTATAAAGGCTTATCACACTATTTTTGTCTGAGGGGACTGCTGAAGTGTCTTTTGTGCCCTTGCTCTGTTATGTTGCCTTGTATTGATGTCGGTCATATTAAGTTGTTGTTGTGAAGCAGCATGCTATTCATCGTAGCAAGTTCAGGAGCTACTTGGTAGTACAGAGCCAGGCCCAAAAGAAGTCAGCACTCATCTGCCATCCATCGATTACATATTAGAACACACTAGAGGGTGTTTGACATTTGTGATTGGTCAATCTGCGGGCTATATGGACTGGTATAGCCCACAGATTGATTAGAGCCCGGAAAAATGTAAGCAAAGCTTACCAACGAAAGGGCAGCAGTTGATTTCAACACTGCACACAGAACTGAAACAGTTAAAGTTGCGTGTGCTGTGTTGCCTTCGCAGCATTCCTGGCATGGCTCTGCCCCATCAAGGAAGCAGACTTCCATACGTAAAAAAAAAAGAAACTGCTTGATATACGACAGGCATTTTGCATTTTCTGTCATCTGCAAACTGTGCTATAATACTTTGAGATGCGAGCTGTTGCTCTCACGCCCGAATAAACGAAACAAGCAAAGAGACTTTCGGGAATGGCATTGGGTGCCAGTTAAAAAATGAAAACTTTGCACATTTTCAAGTTGATTGTGCAGTGTATTTCTTTTTGTGAGTCACGCATGGAGGACGAAGGGAGTGTGGGGAGGTATGGGGAGAGGAGATGTAGCAGAACGGGTTCATGTTCAGAGTATTGCCTCGAAGTTCATGTTTCCATATAGTGGGGGGTGGCCCGGGCGAGGGGAGGAAATATATTTTGTTTATTTTTTGCTGGATTTCTTGGCTGTTTCCGGCACAGCATAATGTGCTTCTACCCTCTGTTATTACCACAGACATATTCAAAAAGACTATAGCAGAGCATAGCACTCAATTCACAGTTCAGCCTATACATTACATCACCCCCCATCAAACCCCCTTCTCCCACTCAAGTACAATTTGCCAGCCCCAGCTCCCAGAGGTGGGCACGTGTCCTATTGTTATCAGCCCGCTGCGCGCACACTGGTGTGAATAGCAGCTTGCAATCAAACATTTCTCATGTATTGTACTTTAATGAAACACTAAGGGTGTTCTTATAGCTTTATAGACCTGTAGCTTGGTCCGTACGGGGCGTTATTACCTTGTTAAAGGCCCTCTCTTCGCTCGAGCCATTAACTTGGTCTTCAGGGCCCATAACGCCTGGTACCGCCCTTGCTGCAGGTCTATAAAGCTATATTATAGGCAAAGCCAACATGAATGTGTTTTTACACAGTCATACTGGTATATACTTGTAGAGGAGGTCCCAGACATGGCCTGCACCCCTTCCCCTCACTTCGAGGTACCAGGAGCGTACTCGCCAAGGTATGTGACATATGAGGAGCAAATGAACCAACAAAGAGCTGCACTGGGACTCTGCCCAGTATACATCAGAAGATCCATACCTGTTGAAGCGCCCATAACCAGACAACCCTGGGCAGCATGGTACCCTATCAGACAGCCGTACCAGCCGCTGATACGAAACGAACAGTACCTACAGACGGTCCATGAAGAGACCCAAAGAGCCCTAATGGAAAGCCAGTGGAAATGACTCAAGGGCCTGAACAGACTCGTGAATGAACAAAAGCAGCTATCGAACATAGCACGCCAGTGCGAGTAACTACGAAAAGAAATGTAATGGACACAGAGAAAAGACAATGTTAAAACGTGAGGAAACGTTGCTACGAGACAAGATGGGAGCAACCGACCTGTCAAACGTGTGTAAATAGGCTTGGAACGCAAGAGGCAAAAGAAACGATACTGCTTGCAATGCTTAGTAGAAGATTAGAGCAGCAAGCGCCAACCATATATCTACCTCAATAAGGCACATTATACAAGTGCGACTCCATTTTGTAAAAGCAAAAATGTACCCAGGCTGCCAGAGGCCAGACAGACCAAGTTTCGTAACCCAGACAAAGGCAAGAGAAGGAGCGGAATCGAAACTTAACAAAGAGCGGCTCATGCCTAGGAAATCGAGGTCAACCAGAGAAAGGAAGGAGAGCATCAGCTAACAAGACTCAAACTTCAGAGCATGCCAGCCTGCCTCATGAAGGTCAAGATAAGGGGGGCCCATGCAGGTGGCGAGGCTGAAACAGAATTAAATGCATTAAAAGCTGGAAACTGAAGCAGATTCATGGTGAACTAACACGTGACCAGCCAGGCGCGAAGAAGTACCACCGCCTGATGTCATCCAGGACCCGAGGATGCCATAACATTTCCTGATAAGAGGCTACAGTTTTGAGGCCATACCTAGCCAACTAATTGACACATAGCCCTAAAATACTGATTGATGGAAGGGAGGCAGGGTGAAACGTGGGACACCAGGCACCTGGGTGTCCATTCTGCATGCCGCTAATTCAAATGGGGATTTATGTCTAGGGGTGTAACCTGCCCAATCACAATGGACCAAGTTATCTGGAGTCCTATAGATAGTAGAACCAATAAGATGTCGTACTTGTAGTGACATCAATCACGTGTGGTGTAGTGGGATGGGCGTAGACGCCCACCCGATAAAAGTAATTCAATTTGCATGCCCTATTATCATATACAGAGATAGCACCTATACTTAAGTTACCTTTCCTAACCAATGATATTGCATGTTGAGTTTTTGTAGAGTTAGACGTCAATGATGACGAATATTGCCTATAAGAATTGCTGTTCAACTGAAGTTCGAGGAAGTCGAGCGAGACAGGTGATCGCAATGCTGCTGATTTCGTTTTGTTTCTCTGTTTGATGTACTTGTCATTAAACAGACTTCCCTTTGCCAATTTACCGAGTCCTCATTATTGAGTCGTTTTGGAGTAAATGAATTCTGCACCCCCTGTCCTCACATGGTGCAGCTATCTTGTCATACAAGTTCTAGAGGGTGAGCACTGACCTATGGGCCCTGTCAGTGAATTCCCCTCCTCCTGAACACTTGGTAGCAGAGGATGGTTTCGGCCATTAATTATTGATTATATAATACTAAGATACCTTAGACCTGGGGTGCACAAAATACGGCCCGCGGGCCAAATGCGGCCCTCCATCCTGTGATGTGCGGCCCGCCAGGAGTGTTTACTTTTACAATGAGATACGGCCCACTTCAAGCAGTCGGCCACATTTCATTGCTTAAGTAAACAAACAGTTTGCCTGGGACCATTGCTGGCTAGGAGGCCAGCAGTAGAGAGGATCATTTGTAATGGACATTTTAACAGCACTTCCACGTTCCTTCAAGAGGAATTAAGGTGCTGAGAAGAAACATGTCATTGCCCTTTGAAATGCAAAGTGACTTTAACTTTGTGCCCAGTCCATGGCGCCACACTTGCATAGTGACACGAGTGTAGGTGTAACAAAAACGTTCTGATTCAACTCTAGATTAAGCAACAGAACGAGGGGTGTGTGGGGTGAATTCTATTTCATATTCACGCCACAGTGTTATTTTTAAGTTTATTTGCCCGAGCATGCTGTGGAGGGAAATGTGATTGGTGATAATTTTGTAAAATGACAAGGGAACCAGGGCAAGGGCCTCTACAGTATTTTATGACAGATGTCCTCAATGGTTCTTTTTGGGAGTGCCAGGAACAGAAGCAGCTGTGAAAATCATCAAATGGAACATTAAATGAAGCTGTATATTAAGGCTTTGTCAATCTCTACTTTGCGGTTCATTTAATTTCCAAAAGAAATGCAAGTGCCAGAATTAACAAAGAAAACCACGACTGGGCTAGAATCTTTGGAGTGGAATGGGGGCCCTATCGGTGTGTATGAACACCTGTCATGCTTTTGGGGAGGGCAGTACAAAATTAAATGTTCATGCTGATGCGATCTTTCATAAATACTAAATAAGCATAGCATACAACCACATAATGCAAATAAGGGTTTTGGCCAATTGATTGAGTGTAGGGATGTACCGAAGAGCATGTAAATAGGCTGTCAGCTCACTCTGGCACCCAGAGGTAGGAGGGAGCAAGCTTATTGAGTGCTGCTTACAGGGTGTGGCAGAGCCCCACCCCGGACCTTCTAGCAAAATGCTCCTCTGCATGAGAGGGAGGTAGAGGAAGAGGAGAGAAAGGGACAGAATAATAGAGAGAGAGGAAGAAGGGAAGAGATGGAAAGAAACAAAAAGAGACAGAAATAGTGACATAAGGAGAGACAGACACAGAAATAGTAACAGTGTGGAAGAGGAATGAGAAAGAATGACAGAAAGAGACAGACAGAGAGAGACTGCGAGAGAGAGAGAGAGAGAGAGAGAGAGAGAGAGAGACTGTGAATGTGGCGTTGGGCAGCAGCTGAAGATAAATATGTGAAGACGGTAACATGTGTTAATTTGTGTGAAATATATGGTACTGAATGGTGATGCAGCTCTCTGCACTTGCAAATTAAGTGTTTATCTGCTGGCGATAACCTAAAATGGGTAAGATTGGGGGTCTGTCTTACCGGTAATCTTCAATACTCCTAGTTCTTTTCTTCCTAGTCACAGTACTTACTCTCCGAGGGCCCCACCTTCATGACCAGGAAGCTTTTTCTGTTTAATTTTCCTTGCTTCACCCCCTTGCTCATGTCGTGTGGTCACCTCTCAACCACTCCACGTAACACATTAGTAGTCCGGCCCACGGTACCCAGTTTCGAATGTACATTCGGCCCTCTTAGAAAACCAGTTGTACAACCCTGCCTTAGACCGACGGCAAGAAGTAACTCCGGGCCTTTGGCAACATCACGAGTCCTTTCGACATTCCGGCTGAGTAGACTGAGAAGC
Source organism: Ambystoma mexicanum (assembly GCF_040938575.1). Lineage (NCBI taxonomy): Eukaryota > Metazoa > Chordata > Amphibia > Caudata > Ambystomatidae > Ambystoma > Ambystoma mexicanum. The sequence goes on along the minus strand of NC_090931.1, from coordinate 263,889,404 downwards.
TCCCCGTGGACAATGATAGAGTAAGTCTATAAAAAATCTGCAGTGGGTCTGAAGGAACCCGCCTTTCCAAGCATAACCCTTCTCATTCCCACGGACAGCCAATCGGATGAAAAAACCTTAAAAGGCTGGAAGAGGAAGGGGCGGTGATCCCAAAGTTCCAGAGAGGAAAAGATGCGATTGGTGAGTGAAACAACAAACTCGTTACTTTGGCAAATGTCGTGTAGGCATTAGAGCCAGTAAGGGAAAGGTAACGGTGAGTGGCGGAGAAAAAATTAAATAGTCAGAAGTAGAGAAAACTGTATATATATATATATATATATACGGGGTAATGACTCGAGCATAAGAGATAAAGAGTGGATACCGAGGGGACACCCGAGAGAAAAACAAGGAGTACCGGGGGGACACCCGAGATAAAGACGAAGGATTACCAGGGGGACACCTGAGATAAAAACAAAGGATTACCAGGGGGGCACCTGTGATAAAAACGTAAGGATTCGCCTTATTCCTGCGCTTTAATACAGCGGTCAGAAGAAACGTGAACTCATAGCCCATATAATAAGGGACAAATAGACTACGGTAACGATTAAAGGATTTCGTTTAAACTCTATGATGTGGTATTAATTAGAAGGCAGGTATATGTATGACCAGCTGGTGTCTGTCTAGACTGTCAAGTGTCTGTCACATGTGTGTTGTTGTACGTCGAATGTAAAATAATTGATTGTGTGAAATGAAATTTGGTTTTACACAATTCTGTAACTGAGAGGGAATCGCTAATGAATTGATGGTTTTGAGTTAATTGATAGTAATATTTTGGCGGGAAAAGATTGGATCGGAGCTTGCATATTTGGTGCTTGCTCATACTATTGGAGGGATAAAATACTGTATAAACATTGTTGGTGGCGGAATCAAAAATGGAGGAGGTCACCCCACTTGCGCATCTGTGCATGCAACTACCTAAGCATGCACCAAAACTCAAGAAGTATAGCACAGAGTGGGTTAAGGGTACCGCCCACAAAATGTTCATGCCTTGGCCACAGAATGGGTCCCTTTCTAAGGCTGTTTTCCAGCATATGACGACCTTCCTACACACCACATATACAGGCAAGAAGCTAGAGAAATGCCTTGCTGTTCTAGAATTGTGGAAGATGTTTGAAGAAACGAAGGTGGAAGAACCACCCACAGACTGGATACTAAATGTATGTACGGAGGGGGGTGAGACGCCTACCGCGCCACCAGCCCCATCTGAGCCAGTCATTGAAGGGAGTAAAACAGAGGGCTTTACCCACTAAGAGAACTTAAAGCAGCCAGGGGGTATAGCAACCCTGCATATGAGTCGCCTACGTACAGTAGTGACGATAATAAGGGAAAGGAACAGGAAAACAATATCGACTCTGCGGTCTCAAGGGACAAAGAGAGATGCAAAGATGAAGGAAAAGATTGGGCACAGAGTTGTGCACCTTCAGATAAGGAGAAAGAGGGAAATAAATGTAAAGGAAATTAAGGTAGAGTTGATGAGATGGCATTCGCAAAAGACGAATGGATGGGGGGTCAGATATTACTGAAGTGGGATGGAAAAGGAAGTGATGATTTGAGGCCAAGGGAGAGGTCTGATGAGACGCAAAGGAGAGAGAGAGAGAGAGAAGGAGATGGCAGTAAGGGATGAAATGACAAGAAAGAAAGATAGGCTAAGACGAGAACAACTATATTGCGAAGAGCAAGAGAAACAGCTCGATCGCAGACAAGAGGTAGCCTACGACCGGTACAGACAGACTAAGCAAAGGATGGAAGAAGAGCAAAGGGTACATAAGAAGAGAGCGAAGAGATGAGAAGAGGAGGAAATTAGAAGGGCAAAGGAACGTAGAAACGAAAGAATGCAGGAAGTAGATAAGGCTAGAGAAGAAGAGAGGAAGCGCAGGGAAGTAAATGAGGAAATGGAACGTAAGCGCAGACAGAGGGCACAGATTCTTGAATATCTGGAGCGGGAAGTTAAAAAACCCAATCCTGTTGTAGAATGGGAAGACATAGAAGAATTCTTTCCTGCACACGACTCGGTGCAAGGTATAGGTGGGACAAATATTGAAGATGACTTCGACACCAGAAGCACAGGGGAAACGATTGATAAAATATACGATGAGATGGGGCTAGAGCAGATATCTGATGGGGGAAGGGAAGATGAGCGCTTAGAGAGCACTCAGCTATATGACACTGAGGATATCACCCGAAGTATTGGGAGCAGAGGACTGTTCCTAGACAGCCTGGAGATCAGGTAGAACGGAGAGGATGCAAGGAGTTGCGGAGAATGGGATGATTCAGAAACCGACTCCGGTGGGGAAACGGAGGACGAGGCACATGAAGAAGGGAGACGGTGCGAAAAACGGTCCCCAGGGGACTGTGGGGTACGATGTTCAGATGCTAGCGGGTCCACAAGTAGGGCACCGAAGTCTGCCGCGCAGTCCGGCCCACAACAAGGAACACCCCATGGTCAGAGGGGGGCAGCAGCACCTACATATGCAGACAGATAGATTAAGGGCATTGCCAGGAAGACGGCAAGGCAGGAATGCCACCCCAGCAGTAGACAGAGGAGCTATGAGGAAGGAAAAGGAGGACTGCGCATTCCAATTCCCATTGCTAGAAAAGGGGGGAGCAAGACCACAATATATTCCATGGCCACACATGAACCGAGAGAACCTTAAAAATAAGCTTCCAATGCTGACATCGGGAGCCGGAAAGTGGATACATGATTTAGAGAAAATGACGGGGGGTGTCACCTTAGCTATAGGGGACATTAAGGGCCTCCTAATTGCCATACTTCGGGAATAAGCAGATGATGTATGGAAACAGGCAGGCTATCCTAGGGTAACCCTAACTAACACCTCCCATGATGGAGCGCCATTTAATAACTGTAGGGCAGCAGTGTGGAAAGCGCTGCGAACGCTATATCCAGACATTTCTAATATGGGGGCTATAATGACTCGGAAAATGAAAGAGTCAGAGGATCCGTTGATCTATATCCAGAATTTTCAAGACGCGTGGGTGCTCGAAACGCATGAGTCTTGGATGAAATCTATCCCTGTATTCTACCACATATTATACCAGGGGATGCCTGAACCGGTGCAGAAGCAGCTCAACAAAAATTGGTAGGAGTAGAAGCAAAACCATGGGCCAAAATACAGTTGACAATTGCACACTACTGTAGACTGCTGCAAGAAAAGAATCAGAAAAAGGAAGCAACCCGTAAAGTATGCACTCGAGGGAGCCATGCTGATGAGCCCAGCTGAGCCAAGCGCACAGCAAGCAACTAACCCATCACAGAACAATCAGGGTAACGTGGGATTTTACCCGAGGGGAAAGGATTTTGGAGGAAGAGGATGGCAGAGTAATCAGGGAGGGTTTCGAGGTAACCAGGGAGGCTTTCAGAATAATCAAAATGGCTTTCAGAACGCGCAGATAGGCGGTCCAGCTATGCCAGATGGACAGATGGCCCGACCACCGCCAGTGTGTTGGCTGTGTGGAATGACAGGACATGTGGCGCGGGTGTGCAGAAGCCAAGGCATGTGGCAAAATAGCCAAGGGATGGGGGCAGGCATGGAGAATCAGCCTGCCGTCCCGCAGCAGGGCACTGCACAAAATCACACAGTGCAGCAGCAGGCGCCAGGCCTGCAGCAAGGTGCACAACAAGTGGTTCATCCCCCGCACATGGGGAACATACCGCAGGGACAATCCCAGCAGGCACCACCGCAAATGTCACAGGGCACTAGCTCCGGAGTGGGAGTCAACCCTGGGGCTGTGGGAAATCAACAAGTATACAGTGGGCCGAACTTATATATGAAATAGGACAGCTCACGGGGGACTCTGATGTGTTCTATCCTATCAGTGACACCAGACCCTAATAGGGAACCTAGGGTGAATGTCATCATAGGGGGTAAGGATAATTCCTTCTTAGTTGACACGGGTGCGATGCGCTCATGCATACGAGAAGGCAAGTTTTCCTTGACCGGCGAGGCCATAGATACTCAGAGTTTCATGGGAGCTCACAGTAGAGTTCCCTTTACAGGCGTACTCCCAGTCTCTGTGGGAGAGCGCGAAATGAATGTACCCTTATTATACTCACATCAGACCCCAGTAAACATCCCGGGTCGGGACTTAATGACTAAGTTGAATATGACAATCTCGTTTACCGAGAACGGTATAGTGTGCTCCACTCCAGGAATGCATTATTCAAACGTGTGCGAAATGATCAGAGCATATTCCAGACATATAGCCATGAAAACTATACCATTAGAGCCAGAAGTCTTCGCATATGGGGTGCGGGTGCTCATCGCAGGATTGCCAGGCCTCGCAGATAGAACTATGAGGACACCTGATGAGTTTTTATTCAGACCCAGAATACCTATGCACGAAGAGGAGGGACAAGTATTTCCCTTAATGATACAATCTGCTGCAGTGCGAGGGAAAGTGGCATTGGTAGAAGGATATGATGACGAAGACAGGCAATCTCTACAAAGAACACCCAGTCCTGGAAGAGACGAGGGTGGAATTAAGTCTGACATTTTGGGTCAAAATGATCAAACGGGAGGTGCCACAGAGAATGATGTTGGCGCTGATACGTCCAGAATACTTTGATGACGACATGGCCCAAGTGCCTGCCGTGGTATGGACTACAGGGCCCTATGACATAGGCCTCCTGTAGGGGACAGGTGAAGTAAAAATGAAACTGAAACCAGGAGCAATCTTACCACGAGCGCGACAATATCCCATGTCCAGAGAGGCAGATGAGGGGATCGCAAAGACAATTTCCGCCATGATGGAGCAGGGCATCCTAGTGACGTCAGAATCACCTTGCAACATGGTCATTTACCCTGTCAAGAAATCAAAGGGAGGGTCTTGGCGTTTAATCCAAGATTTACGAGCATTAATCCAAGATTACGAGGTTGCCTCAGGGGTACTGTGAGTCTCCATCCATTTTCAACAGAGTCCTGCAGATGGACCTAAACAATATTGCAGTAGACAGTGTTGTTTTGCAGTATGTGGATGACATTCTGATCTGCAGCACCACTGAGGATCAATGCAGGCGCGACTCTGTCCAGCTACAGACAATCCTGTCAGAGAAAGGATACAAATTGATAAGGAAAAGTTACAATACTGCCAGCGAGAGGTGCTGTACAAAGGCCAGCTAATCTCACACGAAGGGAAAAAGGTAACCCCAGAAAGGGCTGAAGCTATCATGAACACGGCTAAACCACTCACGATAAAACAAATGCAAAGCTTCTTAGGCCTGTGCAATTATGTCAGAGAATGGGGTTTCGACTACAGCTTGTTTACCAAGCGCCTGCTTCAGGCTTTGAAGAAAGCCCAGGCAACAAAAGGAGAAATTGAATGGACTGAGGCAATGGAGAAGGGGTTTGCAGAACTTAAGGGGGCAATTTGTAAGGCCCCAGTTCTCCGGATTCCTAATTATGCAGAGGAATTCTACCTGTTCTCACACTCTGATGGTAATTTTATGACGGCAGTGCTCGCGCAGCGAACCTCGCTGGGGTGCAAGCCCCTAGCATATTACAGCGGGAGTCTGGACCCGGTCATGAGGGGCCACTTCCCATGCAAACAAAATCTAGCTGCAGCCGTGTTCGCCATTGAGAAGGCGTCATCTATTGTGATGGGGTGCTCCATGACATTGTACGTCGAGCACTCGTTATTCGCCATACTAGAGAAGCCAAAGGGCACGCTGACATCACAGAGAGCATCTGCCTATGAGGTGATTATCTCCAACCCATCGATCAAAATAGTTCAATGTAAAACTGTGAACCCTGCTCCATTCATAGCTGAGCCAGTTGCAGAAGGAGAACCTATACATGACTGCGAATTATGAGGAATTCTATGATGAAATCCTCAGGGTAAAGGAAAATGCCCTGGCAGGTGGCGAAATCGTGTTCATTGACGGTTCTTCAAGAATCGATTAAGAAGACGGACAAAGATATACAGGCATGGCCGTGGTAAAACACCTAGCGTATGGAGAGTTCCAAGTACTCGTCAGTGTGCGAATACCCTCTCACTATTCTGCGCAAGTTGCAGAACTGTTGGCGCTGATACTCGCCTTAGAGAATCATGCAGACCAGGAAGTAACTGTGTACAGTGACTCAGCCTATGTGACGTCCACAGTACATGCAGGTCTAGCAGGCTCGAAAAGGAGGGGCTACCTCCGAGCGGACGGCACGCAGTCTTACTTGACAGGTTGATAAAAGCACTACAGCTCCCAGTGGGCATGGCGGTCTTAAAATGCGCCGACCACACCAAGGGGACAGATTTCGTGTCACGTGGAAACCATGAAGCGGGCACGGAAGCCAAGCGCATGGCATCCAAAACTGAAACAATCATGGATGTGGAGGTGGCACGTACCCATGAGAGGATGATGGTAGCGCGAACCACACCTGAGGCCTATAGTAACATGGGGCAGACTCAGCTAATGGAACTCCAAGGGGAGGCACCTCAGGAAGAGAAAAATTTGTGGAAGCGTCAAGGGTGTTCCTTAAACCCCTCTGACGGTTTGTGGAGGCAGGACAGCACTGGTAAACCGGTAATGCCTGTCGCCCTACTGAAGGTAGCATTGGAGCAGTTAGACTACCCTATACATATGACAAAAGAAAAACTTGCTGCAACGCTCGCAGAAGACTGGTTCACACCAAATTTAGCAGAGCATGTTGCAGTTTTTCATGGTGAACTGCATTATCTGCCAACAGTTTACCACTGGGCACACATTAAAAGTAGTGAGAGGACTTATCCCCCGGCCGAATGGGCCATTCCAGCACTTGCATATCGACTACGTCGACATGATTCAAGTGTGCAATGGGTACAGGTATTTAATTGTGGTGGTGTGTCCATTCTCTAAATGGATAGAGCAGGTCCCTGTAAACACCCAGACGCTACCTGTGCTGCTAAATTTCTAGTGAGGGAAGTGTTCCCTAGATGGGGGGGGTGCGAAGTAATGAGATCAGATAACAGGGCTCACTTTGTTGATGCAGTGTTCGAACAGATCAGCATGTTGCTTAGTATAAAGCACAAGTTCTCATCGGCTTATCACCAGGAGGGTAATGGGATATGTGAGTGGCTCAACGGCCTATTAAAAGAGAGCATAGCCAAGTTGAAGCTCACATTCAGAAAGGGATAGCTGCACTGTCTACCAGTGGCATTGAATGCAACTTCTGAACCAACCCGGCTCCGACCATCATCTTACGCTGCACGAGATAGTTACAGGCAGAAGGATGAGGACCCTCTTAACCCCCGAGATAGAGCTAGATGTGATGCCCAGCCAACTAGAGAGGTTCTGGGAACAGAGATGCAGGAGTACCTTAACTGTATGACATCCAGCACCTCTGTCATTTCAGGCCAGCTGCAGCGACTGCGAAAAGGGGACAGCACATCGCAAAACACAACAGGAAGTGCTGAAGCAGATGCAGTTAAAGGTCTATATGCGCCCCTCGTGTTCCCTGGTGATGCAGTGTTGGTGAGAAACCACACAAGAAAAAGGTGGGACGAGCCAAGATTCAATGGTCCTTTCATCGTAGAGGACTGCACCCCCTCCGCTGTCAAGCTCCAGGGCAGAAGGGCATGGATCTTCATAAATGATATTGAACCTTATGTAGGAGAGAGCCCTCCAGCTGCATTCAACAACAAGGAAACCACAGACAGCGGGGAAGAACCTCAGAACGTGCAGACAACATCCATGGCGAGGAAGAAGGACGCATGAGCAGCAAAACAATGGCAAAATAATCCAGTAAATTGAGGCTTTTGAACAAAACATTTCCTCAAACCAAGTGAAAGATGACAAAACAACAGTAATACGAACACTCTGTGCGCCACAGTTGCAGAGTAAAAAGAAGCACTTCCAAAGCCACGACAATGTTGATAAAACGAACTTTGAAAGCATGTCATGCCCAAATAATACAAAGAATCAAGACTCTGATAGACTGAAAATAAGACATTGCCTCAGAGTGAAATACAGTATCCTGAAGCAATCAGTATCGAGACTTTGTTTACAGAACTTATGGTATCTCCCAGCAGAAATATCACAAGGGATGTGCTTTCCTGTTTCCGGCTGGTATTAGAGACATATCCATCACTTGTAGGAAGTGACACCAGGAACCCAGATTTCATTCAGAATCCTGCTAACAGGAAGATAATACAGCAACTACTGACTGTCCTCGCTGAGGCCTTTGCCGAGGTGCCAGAGTACGGGGAATAAGGACACAAATGCTTCCACCGCCAATAGACATTGATGAACTCACGTTTCATTTGTTCTTCCAAATAATCGAGAAATGCCCAGGGCTTGTCGCGAGAACAACTGATACACACACTTATATCAGAGATCCAAGAAACCTAGCTCAACTGAGCCAGCAGTGGACTAAATTAAATCATTTGGTGGTAATCCACGCAACGGGAAGGTGCAAAGACTGTGCGAATCAAAAGAAAAGCTTGTGATCAGGACACAGCCAAACAGGGCAAATGTCCCTATCACCCGAGGACACCCGGCTGGCACAGAACGTCCTGTTTAGATTAGTCACAGACTATCCAGAAATGGTAGGAAGGCCTGCAGATGTTGACGTCATCACCTTCCTTAGAGATCCAGCCAACACCCCGCACATGGGCACACTTCTCCACGGCATAATGCTCCAGGTGGAGCTATCCAACTTCCAGCGAGAATACCTCAGGAGGTTTCAGTGAGACATTCTGCTGTGGACAGATCGGAGAGATAAAGGCACAGGTCTTCAGCTTTCCGCCGTGGACAGATTGAAGAGAGCAGAGTCAAGAACTAAACCATCTTATTTTTCTTTTTACTTTTTCATATTTTTCCTTATTTTTATTCTTACTTTTCCATGTTTACTTTTATTTTTATTTTTGTTTTTATTTTTACAGCATTCTATTTTGTGTGATTTTTAGCGGTTCCATCTTTTCATTCCTTCACATTGAACAGGTCCCATCATGTCCTCAGGACCAAAACAAATTCGAGGGGTGGACTGGGACTTCACCTACTATAGATATGCATAATGAATGTGATGTACCAAAGTTGCTAGCCTAACCTTTTTCCATAGACTAGCAAAGGAACTGCACTCCCTACCTAGAGACTACCTGCATCACTCACAAGATGGGGACACCCGAAAAGCACTTGTCACTTTAGTAGTAATTAACTTTTGAGCTACGAAATCGGAATAAGAGAAGGAATTAAAATAACAGACTATGAACTCGTTCAAAATGGGGGCTCAAAATAGTAACTTAGTTCTACTACCAGCAGAGGGGCGCCCCCGCTTCCTCGGGAGAAAATGCTGCCAGATTTCCTACAAATCTATCATGTGTATATGCTTGGTAATTATCATTGTTTTTCTGTCATTGACTATCAGAACTGCTTTCTTTATTGGTGCACAAAGTGTCCCAATAACAGTGCACCCACCAGATAATTAACGTCTGGGGCCAGCGAAAGCACCCAGACCCTATATAGTCATTCCAGTCCCAAGAAAACCTGATGATAAAAGTAACAAACTAAAATTAAATGTAATTAGCAGTAATTTAGACACATTTGAGGTAACAAATGAAGAGAAAAGCTGGAGATAGGGTCAGCACGGAATGAATGAAAACGCTGCACTGACCACTGCACGCACCCACACACAGGATGCACACAGACAAGGGCAAGTGTCAATGGCTACAGAGCCTCCAACGAAGGCAGCAGAGAGGGGGAGACTGCCTGCCGAACAATCAGTTCCAGAAAACAGTGGAAGTACCCAAGAGGAGCCAAGTGAAATGCTAGAGAGAGAGGGCATAGCAAATCCCTCAAAAGAACAGAAGTAGCCACAAAGGAATTCACAGAGAAAACAAAAATGCTGATAGACTATTTGTTCCCCTTCATAGTCAGAGCAAAGAAACTGCATGAGGAGCTGAAAGACAGGACTATAGAGACTATAACAGCAAGAACACCTGCACCAACGCAAGGAACAAGCCTCAGGCCTATAACACGACCACGCGTTGGGAGGTTGGGGAGCCAATGGCGGTTAGAGGAAGTCTATGACAAAATACAAAAGGGAAGGAAAGGAAACACAAAACCTTCTCCTACCACAGCGATGCAGTCGAGGCAGCCTGCTCCACTGAGACACCCAGAGAGGAAAAGCAGCAGAGATGCATTTAGAGACATAGTGCCTCATTACAGGGCCTCATTACATGGACGGCGGTATGGGTTAACGGTCACCGTTAATGGCAACGGTGACCGTTAACCCTTACCGCCGTACTACGAGGTCCCTTTGCGGGTTGGAGGATTTAACGCCTGCTTCTTGCAGGCGTTAAAATCCAACCCGCTAAGGGACCTCGGAGCTAATTACGGCACCGCAAAATTGCGGTGCCGTAATTAGCGCCTTCCCCAGTCCCATAGTGCCCTGTGGGGCAGAAATGGGAATGGGGAAGGGCAATGGCGGAAAGGGGATTTACCGCCCCTCCAACCTTGGAATGGGGCGGTAAATCCCCTTTCCGCCAAGGCGGTGCCGGTATTTTACCAGCATGAGCCATGGCGCTAATAGCGCCATGGCTCACCGCCTACCGTGTAATGAGGCCCATAGTCATAGCAAACTACAGAAGAACGCTGAGAATAAAGAGAAGCCTGCACGAAGATAACAATGAACTTAATGATTACCTGGACAGCACAGCCCATCTCGGAAACAACATATGGTACCAGCACATGAAGGAAGTAGGACGAAGACAGTCGCAAGGAGAATGCTTCGTCTGTGCTCTCCTACCATGCAGCATGGGAAATTCCAAGATCTTCGTGGCTGTAGAAATTGATGTCCCCACAGCACACTGTATGTCACACGTAGCAATGTGCAACACCAGAGGACAATTTATGGGAAGAGACGCTTCACTGATATGGGCCACCGAAAAGGACTACCCAGACGAAGATGGCTACGTCCAGGACATTAGAACAAGAAACAGGGCGCACACCAGGAATCACGTGATGCGATACGAGAATCCTGACGTCAAAGGATCAGGGACACGATGGGTGACAAACCCGAGACTGAACATTCACGGAAAAACTGCAAAAGAGGCACAAATCTGGAAGAACAGAGACCAAATGCAGATCTGGGGAACAGTGGTTTCCCCAAATGGATGGGAAGGAGTAGTGATCTGCCGAGATTGGATGGTCCTTGGAGCCTGCAAAGAAGCAATAGAAAACTCTCAAAAACTGTGCAAACCGCTATGGCCAAAGCTAGTAAAGTTACTAACATGGGTCGAAGATAGAGGGGGACCCCTGCAGATAGTGCCACTGGAGAGCCCGAAACTATGCTTCAGAAACAATGGCACAAGGAAGATGGGAGAGAATCAAAACTGCGGACGAATCTTTGAAGCTCCAGGAATGACACAAGGAACCGCAGTTATTATGGACCATTACTGGGCGTGTAGATCCAAGGCATACACAAGACTGCCGAAAAACTGGGGAGGCATATGCACACTAGTGAACGTCCATGTTCCCGCGCTAGTGATCCCTAAGAATGACCTGAAGTTGGACAGTTTCCCGAAAGCAGATGCTCATCTAAGAAGAAGGAGATCTGTGGAACTGGTATCCAGGATGAAGAGGGAAAATTACTTTTCTCCTAAATCAGAAGAGGCATTCCATGCAATCCTGTACGAACACAGGCTGTTCAGCCTCACCTCAACAGTATTCATAACACTACTCCTGCCCCACATCCAAGTTGGAGTGAATGCTAAATGGTTGCAGATGACCAGATGGGAGTTATTGCATACCATCAATACCACTATAAAAGGATTCAATGCGATCAAAGAAGAGCTGAGAGCAATCAGACTGATGACCCTCCAAAACAGATATGTGCTTGACATGATCACTGCAATGGATGGAGGTGTTTGTGCAAAAATCGGAGAATCATGTTGCACATTTGTACCATCACACAATGAAAAATACTGAAGCCTAACAGAGGCCATAAGCATGTTGACAAACCTGAAAAACCAGATGATCGATGAAAGTGATGAAGTGGACGATGACAACTGGTTTGCAGACCTATTCTCGTGGGTCCCACAATGAATGGCAGATATATTAAGGTTTCTGGGAGCTCTACTAGCAATGGTATTGCTAGCATTCTGTGTTCTCAAGATAATCATTACACAGTGCCAGAAAACTGCAAAGAAAGCCTTAGGGATGAAAATAATGGTTGCCGACGAGCCAGGGTGGAAGCCCAGAGACCTGACTGTTGAAGAAATAAGAGACTTTGTGACGGCCAACAAATTTGCACCAGAAGGAACAAGGTTCACATACCCTAAGAAACGAAGAAGGTACGAAGGAAAATGGATCTACTGCAGCCCAAATGGACAATGCCAGCTAATGACATGGAACAAAGACGAACATGTGAAAACAGCAGGGAGTTTGAAAGGAGTGATAAAAATATGGACTCCAAAGGCTCACACATTCACACCATCATGTACAAACCATGAAGACTATGAACATGACACCGAAGAATCAAAAGAAATAAATGCAAAAGAGGTTGCAGAAGTGGTCGATGAACCGACCAGAGGGGGGAGTGTAGAGGAGGTCCCAGACATGGCCTGCACCCCTTCCCCTCATTTCGAGGTACCAGGAGCGTACTCAAGATATGTGACATATGAGGAGCAAATGAACCAACAGAACTGCACTGGGACTCTGCCCAGTATACATCAGAAGATCCATACCTGTTGAAGCGCCCATAACCAGACAACCCTGGGCAGCACGGTACCCTATCGGACAGCCGTACCAGCCGCTGATACGAAACGAAGAGTACCTACAGACGGTCCATGAAGAGACCCAAAGAGCCCTAATGGAAAGCCAGTGGAAATGACTCAAGGGCCTGAACAGACTCGTGAATGAACAAAAGCAGCTATCAAAGATAGCACGCCAGTGCAAGTAACTACGAAAATAAATGTAATGGACACAGAGAAGAGGCGATGTTAAAACATGAGGAAACATTGCTACGAGACAAGAAGGGAGCAACCGACCTGTCAAACGTGTGTAAATAGGCTTGGAACGCAAGAGGCAAAAGAAACGATACTGCTTGCAATGCTTAGTAGAAGATTAGAGCGGCAAGCACCAACCATATATCTACCTCAATAAGGCACATTGTACAAGTGTGACTCCATTTTGTAAAAGCAGAAATGTACCGAGGCTGCCAGAGGCCTGACAGGCCAAGTTTCGTAACCCAGCCAAAGGCAAGAGAAGGAGCGGAATCGAAACTCAACAAAGAGCGGCACATGCCTAGGAAATCGAGGTCAACCAGAGAAAGGGAGGAGAGCGTCAGCTAACAAGACTCAAACTTCAGAGCATACCAGCCTGCCTCATGAAGGTCAAGATAAGGGGGCCCCGTGCAGGTGGCGAGGCTGAAACAGAATTAAATGGACTAAAAGCTGGAAACTGAAGCAGATTCATGGTGAACTAACACGTGACCAGCCAGGCGCGTTGAAGTACCACCGCCTGATGTCATCCAAGACCTGAGGATGCCATAACTTTTCCTGATAAGAGGCTACAGTTTTGAGGCCAAATCCAGCCAACTAATTGACACATAGCCCTGAGATACTGATTGATGGAAGGGAGGCAGGGTGAAACTTGGGGCACCAGGCACATGGGTGTCCATTCTGCATGCAGCTAATTAAAATGGGGATTTATGTCTAGGGGTGTAACCTGCCCAATCACAATGGACCAAGTTATCTGGAGTCCTATAGATAGTAGAACCAATAAGACGTCGTACTTGTAGTGACATCAATCACGTGTGGTGTAGTGGGATGGGCATAGATGCCCACCCGATAAGAGTTATCCAATTAACATGCCCTATTATCATATACAGATATAGCACCTATACTTAAGTTACCTTTCCTAACCAATTATATTGCATGTCGAGTTTTTGTAGAGTTAGACGTCAATGATGACGAATATTGCCTATTTATTTATTTATTTATTAAATTTATATAGCGCGCAGGCAGCCCATGGGCATTGTGGCACTGTTACTTGCAGGAAGACTTAGTTACAATGTGAGCAGGTTGTGCCTTGGGTTACATTAAGGCAGTGACCTGTGATCAGATATATCACATAATACATCATACAATACAATTATGAGGGCTAGGCCATGTAATTGTTAGATGAACAGGGTCGTTTTCAGGGTTTTCCGAAAGGCGGTCAGTGAGGGTTCAGAGCGCAGGGAGCTAGGGAGGGTGTTCCAGTGTACGGCAGCGAGGTACGGGAAACTGGAGCCCCCTGCTCTGGTCTTTTTTACCCTGGGTACTGAGAGCATGCTGGCATAGGGTGATCTAGTGGGTCTTGTGGAGGAGACCAGGTGGATCCTCTGCGAAAGGTACATTGGGGCGGCAAGATGGACACATTTGTGGGTGATGCTTAGAGCCTTGAATAGGATCCTCTCCTTTATGGGGAGCCAGTGGGAAGCTTTTCTGGCAGCGGTGATGTGCTCTCTCTTGGCAATGCCTTGTGCAGCGCGTAGGGCACTGTTCTGTATTACTTGGAGCTTCTCAAGATTTTTGTTGGAGGTCCCAAGGAAAAGAATATTGCAGTAATCAAGTCGCGAGCCGGTTATGGCCCTGGCTATGTTAGTGCAGGTGTCTTTTGACAGATAAGGTCTGATTGCGTTAAGGAGTTTTGCATGGTAAGCGGCAGAGGAGGCAATGGCTTTTACTTGTCTGGTCATGGATAGATTGGAGTCTAAGTAGACGCCTAGTGTTTTTACCGTGTCAAGTACTGGGATCGTGATTGAGTCAATGGTGAAATGGCTGAACTGAGCATCAAGTTTCTTGATGGTGTCAGGGGAGCCTACGAGTAGGAGCTCAGTTTTGTCGGAGTTAAGGCAGAGGCCATTGATAGCCATCCACATTTGAATTGTGTTGTAGATGTTGTTGAGGGTAGCAGAGTCCGTGTCATAGTTGCCTGTCAGAGTGAGAAGGATCTGTGTGTCGTCGGCGTAGTTGGTGTAAGAGATGCCCATGGCGTCAAGGATGAGGAAGAGGGGGCGGGTGAAGATGTTGTAGAGAGTGGGGGAGAGGCAGGAGCCTTGGGGCACCCCACATAGCATGATAGAGGGTATATGGGGTGCCCCAAGGCTCCTGCCTATAAGAATTGCTGTTCAACGGAAGTTCAAGGAAGTCGAGCGAGACAGGTGATCGCAATGCTGCTGATTTTGTTTTGTTTCTCTGTTTGATGTACTTGTCATTAAACAGACTTCCCTTTGCCAACTTACTGAGTCCTCATTATTGAGTCGTGTTGGAGTAAATGAATCCTGCACCCCCTGTCCTCACATGGTGCAGCTATCTTGTCATACAAGTTCTAGAGGGTGAGCGCTGACCTATGGGCCCGTCAGTGAATTCCTCTCCTACTGACCATCCTGGAATTGCCAACATAGGCATGTCTACTTTCAGTGGCATGATGGTCAAAACCTACATGAATGTGTTTCATTACACGGGAATACTGGCACAGGCAACAGAGAAATGCTTTCTTTCATTGGTATTCCTGTCAGTATTGGGCACAGATATTATAAAAATGTCTTTCTACACCAGCAGACTTCTGGCACATATTGTGGGCAAAGGCAACACAAACAGACTCTAACCTCTGAATGTGTGCCACTCACGCACCACCCACCAGCCCTCATTGAATCATATCTCCCAATAAGGTCCCAGACACAGAGCAGCCACAGGGCCCAGACACCTCTGCAACTATCTCTGTAAATGTACCATACCATAGCCTGTGGCAATGGTAGCTATGAATAACTCTGTGTTTACATTTGCAAATGCAGAAACGTGCCCGACGCAGCATTAATGAGGCATGACGGTGGGAAAAGGAAGATTCCCCAGCGACCCAGTAGTGTCCCCCCTGTTCTCCGCGGCCTGTCATGCGCGTGCAACGCAGGCATGACACTAGTGCTGAAGTGTTGCCTCCCTCTCATTAACAGACTAGGGCGCCGCTATGGGTTTATCTCAAGGACCCACACTCCGCACGGCGCCCGGTGCTTTACGGTGGTTATTTGCGGGTGTCCAGCTTCCTTTCCAGTTGTTCACCCCAGAGCTGCTTCACAACACTCCATTAACACGCCTGTTCCAAGCGTGATTAGAGGCGTTTGCAATACACCTCTTCAGAAGCAGAGCAGCCCTCTCCCGCCCGAGCGAGCTGTTTAAGTGAGACTGGAGAGGACTCCAGCGTTCTCGAACATTTCAATTAAAAGTCAATTGTGTTTGACAGAGCAATCTAATTTAGGAACGTTTGCTTTTTCTTCGCAGTTGCATTTTCTAACATTTAAGTGATTTTGGAGGGGGTCTAGAAAATAATGAAACACACACACAATGAGGTGAAATACATATGTCCACTGCATTAACTAAATTGGATTTTTATTTTCTCTATTTCAGGGCTGTGGGGAATAGTTATTTCCCTGTTCAGATTAAATTGCTTTTTGGGTTCTCATTTTAAAGCCTTTGGCAGTGAAGCAGTTTCTGTCATAGCTCACTGGGGTGCACTGCTGAAGAGAGGGACTGAGAAATGATCGTATTTTAGTGAGGACAGCTGCGTAAACCTTGGCAACAGCAACAACAAAATATTGACTTTTTCATGACTGATTTAATTTCATTTGATGTTTCTCTAGTTATTCTACATTTTTCGAACCCACTTTTGCAATTCGCCCCTTGCTATTTGTTTAGACAAGTATATATTGGTTGAAAAATGTTTCGGAGATTAAAAAGACCGAGCAGATACTCAAAAGCAGACAGAGTTAAAGGCCTGAGACTAGCGAGAGTGTTTAATGAGGTTTACAGGCCCATAACTCCTGGTAAGGCCAGAAGGCGAGGTCTATAAAGTTATGGGTGATGTGAAGGGGTAAAAAGAAAAAAGATATCAGTCTGGAGTGGTTGGTGGGAACTGGCTAGTTCCCAGAAACTATGCACAGCTTGATGAGGGGGGGCGGGGCAGGGCTAGGATTGCAGCCCTTTGCTTGGCTTCATGCAGCAGACGTGTCCCGGGAAGTTGAGTGATTGCTGTGGTGGAGGAGAAGTCCGGCCGCGTCTGCTAGGTGTGCCCGGCAAGGGCAGTGTCTGTCAAGTGCGACCCGAGCGAGACGTAATGGTGCTGGTGGGAGGCAGGGCTCTCAGTGCGGTCCTCACTCCCATCTTGGGAACACAGTGCTGATATCTCTGCTGGAGGCAGTGACTGGGGGAATCATGCTCTCCCCCTCTCATTGGCCAAGTTCTGGGACCTTTATTGAATTTCTGAGCCATACTAGTAAACATGGCCTGGAAATTAGCCAATGGGGGAGTTCCACGTCAATCCCTCAGGGTCAAATGTTATTTAAATAATGAACATTAAATGAGTACTTTTTTGTGCAAAAATGCTATCCAATGGTGAAACCACACTCATACACGCTGCAGAATATGCTATAGAAGCTTGGAGAGGTGGGAATGGCTACAGTAGCATTACAATTCAATTAGTCAACAGTTAGAGGAGAGGGCATAGAATAAATAATATAAATCTAGATGTTCTCCAGTGAGGAGGTGTTTTGTTCTGTCCTGGTAATAGCAACACGCACCAGGCCTCCTACCTGATGCAGAACCTAACCCAAAAGTAGCCTTGGATGCCTGATGCCTCATGTGTCTTTGAATAGGGAGTATTTACTGTTAGATTAACCATACAGATGTACTAAGGCATTTATAGCCATTGGTAGTGGTGTTAATAGCAAAATCTGGCTATGACTAACCCGGCATTTAGTTTGATACAGGTATTCCTTATCTGAATTGAGTGCTAATATTAAGTAAATGTGTCATTTTTATGTATTTTCTGCTTCTTTGTTATTGATGAAGTAGACTAATGTAGAGAGATGTCTGTATTACTGCACAATTTTTTCAATGATTATTTTCCAAAAATGTTTTGTATAATCATTTATTTTTCTGTATAATCAATTCTTTTTTGTATAATTAAATTTCTTTTCAAGTATTTGGTTTGAAGTATATGATTGTATGAGTTTTGTAATAAAGTATTCAATATTGAATTTTTGAAATAGGTTTATGAGTTTTTATTGACAACACCGACCTTGAGTTTTAAAATATAAAATAATTAAAAATAATAAATTGAAACATTATTTAGAGTGTTGATTTGGGTACGCAGTTCTGAGTTTTCCTCAAAGAAAGGTAAGTTCTCTTATTACGGGACGCTGAACCTATAAGGTATAGCAAAGTGGTGACAGGAATTTTTTGGCAAGATTTTGGTTGGGAGAGGGGCTCAGTCCTGTCCTCTTGTCTAAAAAATCCCCAGGTCCTTTTCGAGTTTCGAAATGTGTCTTTGAATGCCTTCTCGCAAGCCTTTCCATTCCTCTCTGATTCCAGAGCATCCACAATGTCTCTCCTCCAATAATCCTGGACGCACTGTAGGCAAGAGTCACCCGTAACCTTGACAGATTGCCTCGCCGCAATATAAGACCAACTCTGCCAAATCTGGGTTAGTCAGGTAATTTTCACAAAGATCTTAGCAATCTAACATGACAGAGTCCCGAGCTGGATAGGTTTCGGAGACAGTACAAAGCTCTGGCGGACTGCAGGTCTGGCAACACATATATATCAGCAATGCAAGCGAATGTTACCCATAATGAAGAAACACAACATCCATGGAGCTGACGACTGGTCTAAGAATCTCTTTACAATTACTAGAGCCACGCCAGAAAATCGCAAGGAATGAACTCACCTTGATCTTAAAGTCTTTGAGGATCATACGACTTTCTTTCAGATGAAAATACAACCACCAAAGACCTTCACAGATGCTCAAGCCAAAGGCAGACCCCACAATGCTCCCAAATCTGAGACTAGTCTCTGGACAGCAGTGTTCTTTGAAAGCATTGATTACCACCCTCACTGCTAAACTCTCCACTGATAACAGAATTTTTTTTGCCCATGACGAAGCAGGAAAGCCACCCTGTTGCAGTTACTGCAATCCAGCTCAGTACCTTAGACTGACGTGTTGTATTTCTTCACACCAGTCACCCACATCTTAACCAGTCTCTTATTAACTGTCCATTCAACCGATCAGCATCAGAAATGTCATGGCTCAACTCCAACCATTTGATATCATTAATTCACACACTCCTCCTATCCATCTCTTAAGGATTGGGGTCCTCTTACTGTGTGTCATGCTTTTGAGAGGCTTATCCCCGTAGTGGTACCATGGCCCTCACCTCCTGCGATACTGTTCGTCCCTGGCCACGCTCTCCATATTTACTGAATCTTGCTGTCCCCTCCCAACCCCCCCATTGGGATTTTTCCTTTTCCCCCTTTTTCATGTTTTCCATGTGATGCTATTCTGGGTTGCACAGGGTGCGTCCATTCTCTCACTTCCATGGGGGAGGCCACTTTTGCCTAATGTTTCCTTGGGGTTGCCATTTCATAGGAAGCCCCCCTGTAATCCTGCCTAATTTTAGTTACCCACAGAGGAGGCACCCATGACCCAAAACGTTTTTTTCTTACCCCCCCTCTTCTCCCCCACTGCCTGCCCTCACACGAATCTGCTACCTCCTACAGCCCCCTTGTTTACAGCCCCCTTGTTCGTGCAAAGTTTCTGGTGAAAAAGTAGTCCAGTTCATCGCTACCAATTAATTCCCCTCCCCCACATGGCCAACAGATCACACAGCCAGTAGCAATTAACCGATCTTGCTGTGCCTATTATCACTAAGTAACACTGCAACATTATTTTGCAGCAGTGTTCTTCTGCACCAGTGGTCTATGCCAAATATCATTCTTTTCAGAATGTACCGCTGTTTACCTCAACCGGCTGAGCACGGCATGAAGGCTGGTTCCTACCGGGGCACTTCACTGGCAGTGTCTTTCCCTATTGAGCTTGTCGATGAGGTCAACAGTTTCCAGTTGACCCCTCCATGAACCAGTGATTGTCATTATTTATAAGCATCAGCTCTATAAGGCTAGTTAATTTATTTTCTGATCAGCGGGGTCCATAGGTGCTGGGCCTGCAGCAGCCATTCGAATTTTGCAATTTCAGTGTCGTGTCAATTCTGTTTATGGAGTGGGTGAATTTGGTTTTATAGGGCTGAAGTGCCAGCTGATGTCCAGTTTAAGGCACCATATGCTGCCAATGAAGGCACCATAAGCCCATAAATATGTATAAAAGTGCAAACTGGGCCACCCTGACGTTATTTTAGTAAGACGAGTGAGTAGTCATATCAGTCGAATGGCCTTCCCAGTTTATGAAACCATATGCTTGCTCCAAAAGCCTGATTTGAGTATCACACTGTCCATTGAACCAATGCTCACCAGATTTCACTGGCTTTTCTTGATCCAACCTGAGCCATTGAATTTATGCCACATTAGGAAAGGTGCCATTTTGGTGTCCCCTCCTTTGCAACAAGGGACGATTGCCGTCTGTAGCGCCAATCTGGAATCCCCTGGGGCCCCGCTGTTGGCTGCAGCCTAGGCAACCACCTAAATGTGCTTCTCGATAGAACCACCATTGTTGCAAGGGTCATTCACCATCAGTGATTTGTCTACCTTTTTACTATTGAGGTCATCCTCACCCAGAAACCCAGCGAACCAGGTTTGTGGGAAAAGTCACACATTGTTGGAAATGTTTCACACATTGTGGGAACTGTCAACCTGCTGATTACTAAGTTTAGTTTAGTTTATTGTTTGTAGAGCGCACCAAACCCATAGGCATCTAGGCGCCTGAGCATAGGTAAAAGTTACAAGTGCATAAGCAAAGAAACAATTCATAGTAGGCTTGTTGACCCGGGTTACAGGATTGGTCAACTTGCCTACATTAAGCATAAATACAGAGAGGCAGCAGCACCTGAGGAGTAATTCACAGATGGCCTAAAAACACAAACGTTGTGACAAAATGGGTGCGAGCTAGGTGGCGACCATACGAGACCACACAATTCAGACCAAAGACCGAACTAGGATCATAACCACTAGCCTAACATGGACAATATGAGAATGAATAGAGAGATCAGCATAGTCTTAGACAAGTCAGTGGGTAAGCGTGTGTGAAGTAATAGGCGTTAGAATTAGTGTTGCTGATCAAAGAGACAGGTTTTCACTTTTGATCTAAAGGCCCAAAGGAGCACACGGCTGGTGTGAGATGTGAGCAAAATCCGTCTTCACACGAGTAATTACGTAAGCCGGTGAGAGGCAGCCCAGCTAACACCTGCTTTCCTGAGTGGGCTCAGTCTGGAATCTTTTGGCTCTGTTCCTATACAGCCATAGTTAACAAAGGAAAGACATCTCAACCTTACACATTTGAACAAGCATTGTCAATGCTAACAGTTTGGCTTTTGTGAAGTTATGGGGACAGCATTTGCCAGGCACTGCCATAGTGGTATTAACTGGCCATTGATGGTAGCAGGTGCATTAACTCTCCGAAGACTGCTTTGAAAAAACACTAGAAGGCACTTCAAGTGCAAAGGTTGATGGTAAAGCTTCATTAAAGTGAGCTCACGGAGTTCCCATGAGGAGGTGTTTTGGGCAGGGAGGGGCAGGAACTGGGTGGGAAGATTCTGCCATAGGGATTAGCATGACCATGGGCAGTCAATGGGTGGGCAATTAACCCAAACAATACCTTCAAGCTGTGTGTCCCTCTGCATATGCCACTTTTCCCTATCCGTACTCTAATGCAATAAGTGGTTCTGGCACCTAATAGCCAAAACTAAAAATGTGCTTGAAATGGAGTGCTTGGGCTGTAAAAAAGGAAAAAGGAATCTTGGTGAAAAAAATCCCATTCAATTTCATTAGAAATTGTAATGCTCACTTAATTGGGGAGCCCATAGTTTTCGTCAAAGTGGGAAATATTTCATAGTGATCCATTGGTAGTAGGGGATTTCTTTTGGGCAGAAGATTGTTCAGGGCTGCATAACATTAGAAGTTGATCCTCGAACCAAATAGTTGCATGGACAGGGTTTATTAGTGTTTTCCAACCCACATACCTTGCACATTAAATGTAACAATGGATTCAATACAGCTGGCAGCCAACTGCAACAAGCATGGTATTCAGTGTTGAATTTGATAATAAAGTTTTGCTAAAACTGAACTGATGATACCTAATAAGGGTGATATCGGGATGCAGTTGTCCACAGATTTGAGAACTTTCTGTCTTGGGTTGAAGAACCTATGTATACAACAGCACTGCTCTGAAAGACAAATAGAAATGTCTGGAGCTAATGGATTGCATTGCGGATAATTTGCAACCCACAATGCTTTGCTCATGTGGCTCTGAACTGGTGGCGAACTGGTTGGCACGATGCAGTACGCAACTTGGGTCAATTGGCTATTTCCACGTTCACATTTCAAGTAAAAGGGATTTGGTTCAAGCCTTTTAAAACCCACCTTAACTTTGCAGGTGTCCGCAACACATGCCCCAACCACAATGCTGTTGGATTATACTGCACTGATGCGCCCTAAGAAAGGTGAAACTGGTATACATTTGTCTGCAACCTTGAGACTTGTCAGTTTTGGGTTGATGAAGCCATGCATAAACTAGCACTGCCCTGCAAGCGAAAGACAATTTTTAGGAGCAAAAGGCTCGAATTAAGGATCATTTTCATACCCACAATGCTTTGCTGTTCTGGCTCTGAACTGGAGGTGAATTTGCAGTGATGGCCACAGGGTGAGCTGTGGCATGCGTGACTTGGCTCAAATGGCATATTCCCCTTTCGAGATAAATGTTTTGAAGATTATAACAAACAAATGATTAAGAAGAAAAGGCCATGTTGTTTCAGAGGTACTGGAAAAATGCCTAACAATGTTAATATGAAAAGGCGAACTTGTTTTTAAAAAACTGCAAAAGGACACAGTTTCAAGAAACTGAAGACGGCCCAGAGGGCAAAAGCTGGGAAGCAGGGGTGCGCCGGAGCCCTTGCCCACTGTTATAATGTTAAATTTAAAGATATAACTACAGGATGAGAAAGATAGGATAGAGGATCGGACCGGGTCAGTCAGGAAGAAAACATTTGCAAACTCACATTTTTTAACTTAAAGGCACACACAAGCACTGTATGTAAAATATGCAGTTTCAAACTTCAATTTTAGAGACTCAAACTTTAAGTTTACAAGCTGAAGACCTCTAAACATCTGAACACGGCAAACTCCTGCCAGCTGAACACCTCTCCGCGTCTACACTCTACAACAGCTTGAGCTTATCAGCTGATGGTGTCTCTAGGATTGGCCACCGCTGTCAGCATATGATAAACTTACATTCACACTCGGCTGTCGTTACATGCTGACCTTCTCGCAGATTTCCTTTTTGGTTGATTTTTTAGTTTATTCGTATTTATAAATGATGTTGATACAAAAAGGTGATTAATATCTTAAGTGGTAAACAACCTTTTGTAAGAAATGGCACAACAGAAATATGAGATATTAACTATAATTATAACTATTAGTATGAATGTATGTTAAAATTGGCAAAGTAGACAAACAGGGGAGAACAGGCCCGACAGACATGGTGCAAAAGGAATAGGAGGAAGGGAAGGCAATTGCATAATACACAATAGAATAATGAAACATTAAATTAGTCAGAACGATTGAGATATTGAACAAATATATCCCATTTGCTATTAAACCTATGAAGGCAATTGATAGAAAACGCATAGCAGTTTTCAACACAGTGGATGCAAGAAATGTGATTCCACTGAGAATTATAAGTTAGTTTGCAGGAGTCTTTCCAATTGGAGGTGATTATCTGAAAAGCAATGCTAATACAAAGATCAAATAAGCCAGGGGATTCAATTGTTTTCATATATTGATTAACAATGGGACCAATCATTAAATTACATAAAGAAATCGGTTCTTGGAAATGAAAAATAGTTTGAAGACATCTCCACATTTTTGACCAAAGAGTGTAGACACATTTACAATCGTAGATTACATGAGAAAAATCAGCTTTGGGAATTTGACATGACCAACAGCTATCAGAAGTCATATTGGATAATTGAGTAATTCTTGAGGGAGTTAAAAAAGCTTGATGCAGAATAAGGGAATGGTCTGGTTTAGGCTAGCAGACAGAAGTGGAATGATCCAATTTCCAAATATTGGTCCAAATATCTGTGGAGGGTTGAAAGTCCCAATTTAACTTCCATTGTCTAGTGGTAACAATATTGAATAGGTTTTACATTTGAGTTTCATTTAAAAGGGAGTAAAATCTGGCGGCTTTGGTGGAGTAATTATTAAGCATTAGGATTAGTGGAGGTGAAGGAGATTTTCGAGATAAAGTGGATAAAGATTTGGATAGGGAATTAATAATAATTAATAAGGGAGCAATGAAAACTGGAGTCAGAATCAATATTATATTAATGACAGAATTGTGCAAAAGCGATTTTCAACAAAATGAATGAATGAATACATGTCTTATTTGATTAATGCCTGAAGAATACCATCTATTAAAAAATAATAGGATTTGGTTTATTGGAAATATATTTATTAAACCAGAAAAAGAGATTTCTAAATCCAGTTTGAGAAAAATAGCTGACTGGAAGTTTGCTTGAAACAGATTTGAGTGAGTGGAGCAATTAGATCAGCTTCAACATTGATCCATTTGAAAGTGTCTGATAAGTGGTTTTCGTAATGAAAGAAAGAGGTCATTTACTTAAGAGCGAAAGCTCTGTGATACAAAACAAAGTCAGGGAATTTCACGCCACTGGCAAGTTTGGGGAGCTTACATTTTGTTTAATGGTGATTCTAGATGTTTTTGGTCTCATAAAAATGTGGAAAACGTAGTGTCAAGTTTTTGGAAAAAATACTAATAGGTATAGATACAGGCATCATCAATTAAAAGTATTGTAGGGCTCAGCATCATTTTAATAAAATTAAGGCATTCCCCACTAGGACAAATAAAGAGGTGATCATTTAGAGATCAAATCATTAATCTAAAATGAGGTTAGTATTGAAGGTAATAGCAGTGTGAATGTCTTTTGCAAAATGTAAATCAAGATATTTAATAAAGGGGAACTGCCAGTGATACTGAATAACATAGTGTTAATTAAAGTACAGGCATTAGTGAGTGGCATAATTTTGGATTTGTCAAGGCTTAGCTTATATTCAAATACTAAAGATACATTGTATATAGTGAAGATCGCATTCTGAATGGAAGGGGCAGTGTTAGAAACATAAAGTAAAATATCATCCACGCAAGCAGAGGTTTTTACTTCATATTTTGCAAAAGCGTTTCGACGGCAAGGTTGAAAAGTAGCGGCGAACTAGGGCAGCCTTGACAAGTGCTTCTAGTAATACCAAAAGACTGGGCAATAGAATTATTGATAAGGATTCGAGTGAAAGGTAGAGAGTAAAGAACGCGGATACAATTAATGAAATAAGGAGAAGAGCCATGCCAACTCAAGGACTCGACCATAAAAATCCAGGCAACTCGATCAAATGCTTTTCCATCAACCAAAGTAACAAGTGCTAAGGGGTTCTGTGATTTCCGAGAGTGAGAAATAATATAAAAGAGCAATCTAGTGTTGGAGGATGCAAAACTAGCTTTAATAAATCCGGATTGGTCTGAATGGATGAGTTTAGGAAGAAAGATTTCAAATCTTTTGGCCAAGATTTTTGCAAATATTCTGCAGTTGGAATTAATTAGGGAGATAGGTCTATACGTTTTAACATAGGAAGGATCTTTATTGGGCTTGGTAAATAGAACAAGAAGTGCTTCATCAAAAGAGCCACAACTACTATTCCTGTCTATGAAGTAGTTATGAAGTTCCAAATGTTTGGGAGACATGTGGTTAGTGAACGACTTATAAAAATCAATTGAATAGCCATCAGGGCCTGGCATTTTCCCAGATTTGAAATCAGAAATGGCCTGTTTAAGTTCAGATAAAGTAATGGGATTGTTGAGCAAAGAAAGATCAATGGGGTCAATAGAGTTCTGCTTAAATTTGTCAAAAAAGAATTGAATTTCATGTAGCTTAATAGAAGGGTCAGCAGAGAATACATTAGAATGGAAGTTTAATAACGCATTAATAATATCATTTTCTTTGGTTAGTCTCCTACCATCAGGGCCAATAATGGATGTAATAGAAGATTTTTATTTTCTAGTCTTCAAATCGGAGGCTAGAATTTTGCGAGCTTTATTAGAGCCACTATAAAATGTAAATTTAGAATGGAGTGTATAATTGGTGGCTTTATCAGTACATCATTTGTTAAATTTGATGCATTTACTCATGAGAGATTTTAAAATATTGGGGTCTGGGTTACTGAGATATGATAGTTTCTGGACAGAAGTCAATAATTCATTGGATAAGGATTACGTTTTTTTTCTTGGATGCTATGAATTGAATAATAAAACCACACAAAGCCGACTTAAAAGCATCCCAATTATTGTGTATGGAAGTATGTTCTGAACGATTGAAGCAGAAGAATTAATAAAGGTCTTTGTTTTCTGAATGAAAGTGTCATTTCTTAAAAGAAAAGAGTTAAACCTCCATCTTGGAGAAAGTTTGGAAACGTGAACCCACTCCAATATAGTAGTGACGTGGGGCATGATCGGAGATTGCAATAGGTCCAATTTCTGAGTTAATTATAGCTGCAGCTAGCGAAGGAATAAGAAATACGTAATCTATTCCAGAAAAGGACTGATGAGCGGGTTAACAAAAAGTGTCATCTTTACTATCTGGATGACAAAAACGCCATGAGTCTATTACACCTAAATTGTCAAACAGATTTTAAAAGCTTTTACGAGATTTAGATTTGAAAGAGTTGACCGTAGATTTCCAGTCTGAAGTAAAGTCTAATATTTGGTTAAAATCACCACAAACAATAAGTCTATTTGAGTCCTTCTGCAAAAGTTTTAGTTTCAAGTCTGACCAGAATAAAGGTTTAGGAGCTGTAGGGCAATAAATATTTGCCATAGTAACAGGTAGATCATTAACAATAGCATCAATGATAATCCATCGTCCTTCAAGGTCCTTTTCTTCTTTGATTCGAGTAAAAGAAACTTGCTTGTTAACCAAAATAGATACATCTCCTTTTTTCCCTGGGGCATTCAAAAATAAAGTGTGACCAATCCAGGAACCTTTATTTTTCTTATTTTCAGAATCACAGTCCAGGTGAGTTTACTGAAGGCAAGAGAATTCCACTTTGGATTTGACAAGATAGGAAATCATTTTATGAAGCTTAGTGGGACGATTTATTCCCTTAACATTCTGTGTAACTATTTTAATTGTCATTTGTAAGTATAATGGTATAGACTAAACATCATGAGGAAATTGTAATAAAGGGCAAAGAAAACCAGCAAGCTATAGACAATATCAAAATGGCAAATACGTAAGTATGAAACATCATCAAACAGGTAATGCAATAATAATGTAACAAAGGAGAAGACACATGAGGAGGGGTACATACAAAAAGGGAAAGATGAAAAAGTGACAAAGGAACAGATAATGATTTGTTAAAGTCATAGTCAATAGGAGGAGAAAAATTTAAAGAAAGAGAAGAAAAGAAATTAAGGATAATGTAACAATAGGGTTCTGGTACTTTAATGTGTTATCTGGATTTGTCTCTGGAATGATCCGGGCTATTAGGAGGAATAGAAGGGACTGATTATTCAGATCTGCTGCGGGTGGTGCCGTATTTTGTCGGCTTGTTTTTACTTCTCCTATTGACGGGCTGCAGCAGATGAAGTTCACCTTGAGGAGAGGACGTAGATGAGTCCAAAGAGGATGAGGTTTCCATTGGTGATGATTGAAGAGATTGAAGCAGGTTGAAGAGTTCATTGGGGTCCATCAATTCTTTAGTGGGGCCATCCAGGATTATTACAATCATTTTAGCCGGTTCTAATAAGCCATATTGGATTCCTAGTTTTTTAATGAGAGGTCTCATGCCAAAGAGTTGTTTCCTCTTAGCTTGCATGGCCTTAGAGAAGTCAGGAGAAATAAAGATGTTCGGGCCCTGGCTGCTACTAGTGTTTGACGAGCTTGCTGATGCCTAAGAAAACATGCAATAAAATGCCTGGGTCTCACTGTAGCTCCAACGCAGGTGAAAAAGCACTGTTTAGTACCTTGGGGATCACAGTAAAAAGGAAGCCAGTAGGATCAGAGGAATCAGCTTTTTCAGGATTTCCATTCAAATGCAGATTGTCTCCCTGATTTTTGTCCTCCAATTCGGAAACCTCAAATTCTAGGTGGAAAATTATTTGTAAAATGTTTTCCAAGGCCTCCATTCTGTCTTCAACAAATTGAATTCTTTCTTCTGCCTCATCTAGTCTCCCAGTCACCATTTTAATTTCATTTTTGAAACATTTTATGTCCTCTTGGATGCTTAAAGAACTAGTGTCTAACACAGTTATTGAGCAGCGAATGTTAGTGAGTTCACCCAGCATTTCTTCCATACATGTCCTGAAATCGGTGGAGTCAGGTAAAGGAGTATTTTTAATATTACTAGCCATTATGATACAAGATTGAGTGACAATGGAGGTTGAATTGAAGAAAAAGTGAGTAAAATAAAAGCAAATTGTCTGCGAACACATGGTGTCATCAGAGAGTAGGCCTCACACAGCCGACAGGAACCACAGTGTAGTGGGCTACGTCATCTGATGAGCAGAGGGAGGTTGTCGGCAAACTAAATTGGCAAACGGCCCGCTGACAGTGGCCACATAAATGAGGTCTCCAGATAATTTATGGGCTTAAATATTTCACATTAAAGCTCCATTGTAGCGAGTAATTAAGAGTCCTTACCAGTGGCACAACAGAAAAGGCCTCCAGACATAGCAGAGCTGTTTACTGCTAACAGGCCTATACTTATTGATTCCCCGCCTGAGGCAAAGGAACTACACGCTGTGTTCATCAAACTTTCACCGACATGACAGTGTTTTTCCACCAGTGAGCTGCAGCTCCATACACGGCCGCTGGGCTCTAAAAAGAGGAAATCCAAAGGCTGCGATGCAACCGCGGGACGCGGCATGAAGAGAGGGGCACAGAGCCTACACCATACACAGCTGTCAATGCGGGCTCCCGACCCTAGGGTAAGCTGGTGGCTGAGAAATATGTTGAAAGGAAGGTGGTTATCACCATTCACCAAATGAATGTAATTGTTTATATGAATGTATATGTTTGGTTGACTAATGCTAGATTCCTTGACCTAGACCGACCTGAAAATTCATCAATATGCCACGGCCATATTGGCGATATCTCCCTCAAGTTTGTGACATCATGATCCCATTCCGCTTCTATCAAGGATGGGAGGATAGATTAGGGGCAACATGCTCACCTTGAAAGCAAGACGACACGGAGCACAACAAGTTCGATCCTCGGGCGTCCGCGCTTAGAAACCTCTGGGTATTAAGCGCATTATAAATAACCAATCATACCATATCATATCAACAACAAAAAATCCAACCCATCAAGAACCTAAGAAAGTGATATGTAATCATCACGTTCAAAAGGTGAAACAAGGAAAAAGAAGAGCCACATGGATGAGACCTGCTCTACCAGAGATAAGAGAACATTAAAGTTATCAACACTAGTTTCTCTGGCTCCAATTAACAAAGTTTGCGAAGAGGTTGATAGTGCGTTTGCATTTTTAGGGGGCATCCCAGTAAACTGGCAAAGTTATCAGGCCTGCTGCCAGAGATGAAAGCAAATAACAACCTGTTGCTAGCAGATGTAAACCGTACTTTTAAAAAAGCCTTCTCAACAATAACACATTCAAACACTGGCTTTTTTTTCCTTTGAAATTGATTTCTTTGTCCTCTATCTGCTGAATTGAGGACGCAGTGTTCTGAAGCTTTGCTAAGGGGTTTCGAACAGCAAATCACCCATAATTCCACACTATTCACACAAGAGGTGACTCATCACAACATGAAACATGTCCTCAACCAGAGAAAGAAGTCAATCAATGTGGCAATTTAGTCTGATAGGTAAACGCTGAGCACAAACAAAGGAAGCCAATGAAACAGAATATAAACAACGCTACAACATAAAGTCTGAACACCTGAAAAGTAATAAGTGTGCAAGAAAAGCGTCGGGGAAAGTAAAGTGGGTACAGCTTTGAAGGTCCCCTGAGTCGCAGATATTTTTGTGGGTCTTTATGAATTCGTGCCTAAATGCTTTTCACCGGCCACCCTGGCAGACATTACTTTTACTTCCCTCGGAGGACGAGCAGGAAATATGAAGCGGGCCAATAGGAAGGCATCCATCGTACAGCCAATCACAGGAGATGGACATGCCATTGGGCTGGATAAACATGGTCTTTCAGGGCACTACCCATGGGTATGGTTTATACCTGGTAAATGCTTTGAGTCTGAGCACAGAATGTTGCCAATTCCTCACTGGTGGGTGGTGGCCAAGTTACATTGCCTGTGCCATGGGCAATGTTCTACCTGCGTGGACGTATGTGCTTTTGCAAATGCAGGACCCGTCGCATGGGACCCATTCCAGCTCAAAATATTTCCCTAGTTAGTGAGCAGACTGTTTATGGAATATTCTGCAAATCAGTTTCGGACATTCTCTATTGCCCTGTGCGATGTTGTGCAGCTGTAGTGATATCCGACTCTGCAACATTGATGAAACGGAAAATACCACTGCTGCATTGCTTAATGAACTATCCTCTGCTTGGACGGGAGAGGCGTCACTAGGGGAGGGCTGGGGGGGGCTATATCCTGGGTCTTTTGGTTGTAGCCATGGTTAGAAGCTCAGGGGCTACAAACAAAAGGCGAGCTAGCTCTGAGTACCAACATTAGCGTAGCCCCGGATCTTTTCCAGACCCAGCAACACTGAGGGTGTCTGCTTGCTCTATCAGTAATTAATTCTGAATATTAGTACCCGGCGAGAGTCAAGCAGAATGAAACACGCATTACCCGTTAATTCTCGGTGGGATTCCAGCCGCCTTGTCCTCGGCGGGGGGCGTGGCAGCCCCTCAGCCAATGAGGAGGCTCGAAGCAGGGCCATTCACACTCCGAGTCTCCCCACGGCTGAGAGGCTGCCTTCGCCACCTGCCGGGGACTCAAGTAAGCTTTTTTTGTTTGTTTTCCCCTTCCCTCCCTCCTCACTGCCCTCCCCACCCCACTTACCTTCTTGCTTCGTCGTTCCCGGTGGGAGACTATGGCAGCTTTCAGCCGTGTGGAGACTCAGAGTGGGGCCATACCCAGGTACGTTTTATTTTTCGTTTTTTTTCCTTTCCCCTCCCTTCGGCCCTCCCAACCCCCACTTCAGTTTTTTTTTGTTGGGAGCGGACGCGCTGGGAATGCTTCTGTTCCCAGTGCGTCCTCTCCCCGATGGCCGCAATGGAAAAGGAAAACGGAGTCTGTGTTCCCTTTCTTGGCAGCCATTTTCTTTTTTTTACTCCCAAAGCGCTGCAGCCTTTCAGGACAAAAAAAATGCTTTTAGTGCCCCGGTCACAGAGTTCTTGCGGGCCGGGGTACTAATAGCTATATGGCCATTGCGGCGGGGGCATTACCTGAGCCGGTAATGCCCCCACCGCTCGGGGCATATTGCTTTATTATAATCACAATTTTCCAGGGACCAGATCCGTTGGCATATAATTTAGACTTGAGCAACATTGAGTAATGATGTTAAGAGAAAACGTTGCCGTGTGATAAGTCCATCCTTAACTCTCAATGGCTGCATTGATCTATATTATTGATAGCCTCGTAGCAATGAGCCATCAAATCACAAAACAGCTCGCAGTGATTGATCTGTTTGCAAATCGGTATTTGCTGCCAGTAAGATTAATGTGGCGCAGGATAGAAAAAAAGAGCTGCTTGAAGGGAAATACATTCATGGCCCTGTTTGAATATGTAATTCAATTCCTGAAACATATAACAAGGGTGCGCAATCCGAGACTGCATTATTTTACATTTTTCCAAAGTAAATAATTTGGGATGTAGATGGGAACATGGTAAGTAGGCAGTAACAGTAGTTCTAGTCCTGGCAGAGGTTCTTCAGGAAATCTCACTCTTCCATATGGAAGGGCCCTTAGAAGAAGATACTAAGGGCAACATGTGGAAAAGAGCACGCCGCCGAGTCATGCTTTTCATGTGGGCGAGAGTCATGACGCCACCCCAGCCCCTGCTGACAGATGACCAATAAGAGGGAACAGAAGCAGATCTCTTGGGCGGAGCGTGGGGCGGCCGTATTTCTCTTACAAAAGCGGCTACTAAATAAACACATAGACGGACGTTCTTTAGTGCTAACATTGCTAACTTGCTTGTTTTTAAAATGTTTCAATGTACATTTCCATTATGTATTTTAGTCATAATAAGAAGGTTGCACTCGTTTTACTGAATAAGCAAATGATTAAAACCTAGAATAACCGTAAACATTATTTCCTGGTACATTATCATACCAAGAAGGACAGTGGGCCTCATTATAAGTTTGCCGGTCCGGTAACAACAGTACTGGTAAGCTACTGGTACCGTTGTTACCGGACCAGGCAACTACGAGTTCTGCTCGCGGGTGCCTTCCTGACCGCCAGGTCTGACCTGGCAGGCAGAGCAGCACCCGCGAGCAGCTGCATCCGACCTCCCCATTCCCATTGAGCCCTATAGCTCAATGGGAATGGGGAGCATTTTTTTCCGCCGCCCGCAAATGGGCAATTACCGGGTCCGGCAAGGCCGTAATGATCCGGTAATTGCCCAATAGCGGGGGCCGAAAAAAAATGATACCGGTGGCAGCGGTGCCGGTTTTACAGGCACTGCTACCACCAGTATCGTAATGAGGCCCAGTGTGTCAGACTTCTGAGTGTACGCCAGTCTAATTATAAAGTCAAAGAGCATTTTGGGAACATAAGATTAGCCACAGATCTTTATATATGAGAAATAAGTCTTCAATAAAAGGGATGCATGCCCGAATCACTATGCAGATGTTGCACACTGGACTCGATGCTCAACACTAACACGGAAATATCTGCCACATTGAACCACATATATGTATTCAGGCAGCCTCAGGACTTGGATATGATCACAGAATCCTGCCCTATGATTTTCAATATAATGGCAAGGAACACCCACCAGAGAAGGAGCGAATAGATACATCACTCACTAGTAAAAAGGTTGTGTAAAGCGGCTTGCCTCAGCAGGCCGCCGCCCTTGAGCTGATATTATACACCCACCAGAGAAGGAGCCCATAGATGCACCACTCACTGGTAAAAAGGTTTTGTAATGCGGCTTGCTCCAGCAGGCCGCCGCCCTTGAGCTGATAAATGTATTAGTGCCCTTGGAAAGTGCGAGAAGACGACCCAGCGGCAGCTGTGCAGATATCACCAACAGACCTTTCCTATGAAAACCCCAGTGTGACGTTGTCCCAGAGAGAGTGGATCACAAACTAACCCAACACATGATAACATTTTTACAAAACAGATGACGAGCCGAAGGTCTATGAGTGTAACCCAGATGTGGGCGTGCCTCTCAAACTCCATGAATCACAGACCACTGCTGACCACTTATTATCAAGAGCCTCGTGAGTAACACGAGACTCTAATATCAAGCTTAAGCAAGTCCACAGGCGGAATCATTTCACCATGCTGTCCGGACAGCAAGTGTAAAGCTCACGAGCACAGTGAGCAAGCAGCACGCGTGTTTGCTTCGCCAAAGAGATTAGGAAAAAGGTCCAACAAACCACAGGCTGACTAACACTTACAAAACCAATTGTGGATGCTATAATAGATTCTAAATCAAGGGTCTGCGACCTTTGGCTTTCCAGATGTTTTGGCCTACAACTCCCATAGGTCCTAGCCAGTATCGTCAATGTAAGGGGTCATGGGAGTTGACACCCCAAAGAGCTGGAGCGCCAAACTGTTCAGACCCCTGGTTTTTATGAATGGAGAGGATTGAGAAGCTCATCTCCTGACAGCAAAGGTAGTAGAGGGTGAGAGCATAATGGGTTTCTCCAGACCCGGACGATTAACCATTAGATACACAGGCCATGTGTATAGTGTCCCCTAAGATTACCGGGTC
This sequence comes from Ambystoma mexicanum, assembly GCF_040938575.1. Classification (NCBI taxonomy): domain Eukaryota; kingdom Metazoa; phylum Chordata; class Amphibia; order Caudata; family Ambystomatidae; genus Ambystoma; species Ambystoma mexicanum. The sequence continues at coordinate 263,855,476 of NC_090931.1, read as the reverse complement.
TTCAAGGCCACGTGACGACAAGGTACAGATTCCTTGAGATTACGGTTCTGCCAGTGTTGAACTTTCAGGGATGTTTTAAAATTCCTCAAAGGACGTTCCACATTTGTTAGGGATTATTGTGGCACTCAACCGATCCTGGCAACTTTTGGACATTTGTTTTGTTTAGTATCTGTTCCTATGGGTTGTAAGTCATAGCATTGCATAGACTGAGATGGCTGCAACACTTTACCGATGCAGGCCAGTGAAATGCAATGGCACATCTGGTGCACTCACTTTAAAATAAAGCTCAGCGGTCTGTGTTGCTAAGATATTAACATTAGCCTTTCATCGATCTGCGACACTAGTTGTAACATTATTAATCTTGCTTGCTGACAATATACAAATTATAGCTGGACAACTATCAAATATGGGGATATAATCCAGCGGGGGGTTCCGAATAACATCTTATATACAACGAGGGCAAAGCTCCAGTTGTCCATGATGTCACTCAACCACTTAGCTTAAAGCTACTATCTATAACTTTAGGGCGTGTAGCGCTCCTGGCATCCATTTTCCATGCCTTGTGATGCCCTCATGGACCATCGTTGGATTAGGTTTGAGGGGGAGGTCTGCAAGGAATAGTATAAGCCTTGGTTGGGGGCTCGTCTGAAGGTGGGCCTGGAGAAAGAGGACCTGAGGTCGCCCATGGCTGATTTTTTAGATGAGGGTATTCTCTACTCTGCGAGAAAGAAGTTATTTCATTTTGAAATCCGAGGCCCCTGCCCTCCCTCCTGCCGCACAGGACGTGGAGCCCTCTGGCTCCTCTGCTGCATATGACAGGAACCAGAGCTGGTTCCTTGAGTGTGTGCTGTACAATGGTAGCCAGAGGCTTGCCTGCAGAGGAAGAGCAACGGATTCAAGAAGGTAAGGAAATGTAATTCTTTTAGTGTAAAAGTCTGTGTGTTTATATATATATTAAGTATGGTACATGTGCGTATATGTCATATAATGTGTGTGAATGAGCGCATGATGTATGGGTGGCCGGGGGTGCGTGTGTGAGTGAATGGTGAATGGGTGCATGTGCAAATGAGCAAGTGAACGTGTGTGCTTGTGTTAAATGCCTGGTTTACTTCTCGTCCCACTCTTCCTCATACCAGTACTTGCCTATGAAGCACCTTGCCTCATACATGAGTACTGAAATGAGGAAGAGCGATGTGGAGGTAATGCTGGTCCGGGGAGCTGATTTTGGGCATTGGAGGAGGAAAGAGGCAGGCGAAGGGGATATGTGGGAAGGGTGGGGCAGGAGAGGGGTGCACTAATACATAATGGTCATCAATGAAACGCAGGCATGATATGCATTAGTCACATTCTAATACAATCAGTCTAGTTATTTCTTACTGTGGCATGACATTTTTATTTGGCATCTATAATAAAGTAAACATGATAAGTGTTATTACCGGTCTAGCCATTTCTTACTGTGTCGTGGCATATTTTCTGGGCATACATAATGAAGTAAGTGTCATAAGTGTCATTATGTGGCTAGAGTAGCATTTTGGTGCAGCTAATCTAGCCATGTCTTACTGTGGCATGGCATGTTTTACTGTGCATCATCAAGGTTACATCAAACGTGATAAGTGTTATTACATGTCTGGCATACATTGTGCAGCCAATTTTGACATATTCTCTTATCTTGGCATTGCATTTTTAATAGCAAAGCAGTAAGATAGCTCAGTGGTTTGAGCACTCTATGCCGCGATCTATGTGTGATCTGCAGGTTGCAGGTTAGAATCCCGGCAAGACCAACAAAGCCTTTCATTCTTCAAAGGTTGATAAATGAGTACCAACTTCGGTTGGGATGAAAATGGTATGTAAATATGTGCTATGTATAGCACTTTGGTGAAAGCGCTATGTAAATAAATCATTATCATGAATCAAAGCATTAATGCTCAAATGCACTGTTGGTGACTAGCAAATATTAGATTTTTGGATACTGTAATATCGCAGCAACTGACAATGTAGGGGCTCTTCTTATTATCATATAATGACAATACCGGACATACAGACATAATTGGCATAATATGGAAGTAACTGGTCATACGATGCTGAAATGGCATATCAATGGCAGTGCCTCGGCCTATGTTGATTCTTTTGGGTCTAACCCTATCATAGCATGACCCCACCCAAGGCATATGAAGGCAGCACCTTTGTTAAAATGTGGTTGGTATCTAAAATTTTCTTGTCTGCTTTAGTACCTATTTGGTATTTTTAAAATTGTACATTTGTGTACTTTTTTAAACGCTGCAAACCACTTGCGGTGATGTCACCTAAAAGAGTAACTGATGACAGCCGAGTCAAAGGTCACGTGCCAACACTTCCTGTGATATCATCAGGTGTGTGATGTCACTTCTGCCACCCCTGGCATTTTGGTGAATAGATGTCCCTGATTGTGAGGACTGGTATTGCTTGTAAAAGTGGAGGAACCAAAAAGCATGAGGGATCAATGTGTGTGTGATCTGCAGGCCACAGATTGGAATCTCGCTGAGGCCAACTCAGCCTTTCATCCTTCCACGGTCGATAAATGAGTATCAACTTCGGTTGGTTGATATTGTACGTAAATATGTTCTCTGTGTAGCGCTTTGGCGAAAGCGCTATATAAATAACACATAATTATGGGTTACCAGACATTTGGTCGGAAAAAATTGGTCGACCGGACAAATGGTCGAACCAATTTGGTCGAAAACCAAATGGTTGAATTTTTTCTTTTTTTATTTTCACCCCTTTTTTTGGGGGGGGTCCCCCCTAACCCCCTTTTATTTCTAAAAACCCCTTTTTTTTAAAAACGAAAACCCGAAAAATAAATATAACATTAAAAAAAAAAATTCGACCATTTGGTTTTCGACCAAATTGCGTCTGCCAAATGTCATTCGACCAGTTTTCAGTCGACCAAATGTCTGGACACCCTAATTATCATTATGAAATGTTGCACGAAATAAAGTACAGTGACAAAATAGCTCTCTGGCTAAACAGCAAAGAAAGAAAAGATAAAGAAGAAAATAAATCAGACATTTCATTAAAAGAGTGAAGCAACGGAAAAGGAGCGAACGGAAACAAGGAATGATGAAGAACAGCCATGTAAGGAAGTGGCTACAGAATAAAACCATCTCAGAAGGTCAGCAGAAATGAAAGAGCCAATAAACAGCACGTGGATCTGTGTGTATGATGTAAAATCAATACAGACACTGCAGGTTCACAAAGCAGCGAAACAGGCATCAGTCCGCCTTCTGAGCGGGCCTCGGAGTGACATCACTCGGGGGATGAATGCAGGGATATGATATGTGAAGTTCCCTGCAGTTCAGGGCTGAAGCCCTCACAGGTCTCCTTCGATTCTGTGGCAGGAAACTGGAACTGGAAAATGCTGTCGTAATGTTTACATTATGAACTGAGACGTCTGCTGGAAAATGAATACCTTTTCCAAAAACACCAAATGTGAGAAACGCTGAACCCAAGAATGAACCAAGGTTGTAATAGCTTGCTGGATGGCCACTTGGGAGAGTTTCAATCACATTTTAGCCTTTAGTGCCTTTCATAGAGAAGAAATATTATTTTGCAAATGAGTCTGGTCCCTCCCACAAGGACAGCCCAGCATCAAAATGCTAGGCAATTGCCCTCTGAACAACAGTAGCACCAGCACCCCAGGACACGTGGTTCTGCCTGCTGGCCACCATCAGTGGGGTGCATGTAAATCTCTTGGTAACTGAAAGCAGGGGACTATGTTTCTCTTACCCCCACAAACAGGAGCTCATTTTCATAATTCCCAGAGGGGAAGTGGAGGGGCTAAAGACAGGCGTGACCTCCTACTCCTGTCTTAACGCCTCCATTCACGCTCCAGGGATTTTCATTGTTTTTTTAAGGTGGATGACAGAGCATAACGGAAGTTACGTTTTCGACTTGCATATACCCTTCGCCTTCAAAAACAACTTGTTTTCACGCCAGCACGATATTTTCATGCTGGCATGAAATCAAGGATTTCCCAATGAATATGCCTGCTTTTTTCACCAGCAAAAAGAAGAGGGTTTCCATAGAAAATGAGTTTAAACGCCACCTGCCATGCGTACATGGCAGGCAGCGTTTACTCTATTTGCATTATGGAGTGGCAACAGAGTAGTTCAAAGAGGCTACCGCCGTCTCTCTACACTTCTCATTTGCACACTGCAGTGCAAATGATAAAAATCACCTGGAGGCAACCTATTTGCACGTAAGTGCAAACGTAAGCAGTCAACTCCGGACAATTATGTTTTTTTAATAAAATGAGCTCCTTAGTATTGTATTGTTTTGTATTTGGTTATTTATGTACCTCTCTTTCCCCACTTGTGTGGCCTCAATGTGCTTTTTTCGGTTGGAACGCCCTTGGTGACCGTTTTAGGTGTGCTGGAGTGTTCTAGGAGGTTTGGGTTAGGAGATGCATGTATGCATTTTTGCCAGTCTAGGACTTGGGTGGCTGGCTAGACTTAAGCAGTCCAGAAAGAGGCCAGGCACGTGGGTGGGCGCTGTTGGGGGTTGTGATACAGTGCTATTGTTGAGAGAGTGGATGTGTCGCCGGCTATACCGAATTTCTTTTCGTAGGCATTCACCGTATGCTAGGGGCATATGTGTTGAGGCATATCAAGTGTTTCAGTGTTAAGGCTATATGTGCTGCTAGACCGGAAAGCATAGCCGTAGTTGCATTTTACGGTGCATGGATGCTTGCCCGTGTCTGCGGCCTGTGTCCACAGATGTGGTGTAAGGTATACGTACCGTAGTCTGCAAGGTTATACGTAACGTAGTTTTCAGAGTTGTTCGGCTGAAGCGATCTCTGCCCAATTGCGAACTGCGTGGTCTCATTCATGGTCTCTCTAGTGCGAGGGTCTGCGCATGCGCTAAGCGTGGATGAGTTTATTGCGGTGTGCCGCAGCAAGCGCTGCAGGCTTCCCTGGTATATTTGTCTTATTATTTGTGGTCTCTCTTGAGCAAGGGTCTAACAGGTGAGCGCGACTGACTTTGTTGCGTTGTGCCACAGCAAAAACTGCAGACTTCACTGGTGTCTTTGTCAGGTGGGAATGTTGTTGTGCATGGGGTGACATGTGTCAGGTGAGCCGCTGCGAAAGCTGACGGCCACTGTGTTGTAATTGTTGCAAGGGATGTTGGTTTCAGCAGTGTAGTCTCAAGGTACATGAGTTCAGGGGAATATTGGGAAAAGCCAAGATTTTAGGGCCTTTCTGAATTTTAGGTGGTTTTCAATGTTGCGAATGTGTAGTGGTGGGGAGTTCTGCTAGGCCCTGAAGACCCTTCGCATATGGAAACAAGGCACAATCACCATATACTAGCGATACGACAGACACGAGGTTCGATTTCCAAGTACTAGGGTTTATTGCAAATAATATGCTCAGTCGGCCGACTGGGCCTAACGTCTCGCAACGTGTGTCACCCAGACCTCGTGAGACGCAAGAGAGCGAACATCATACAAACAGTTACATATATATACAAAATATTAGCCTTCAAGGCACATCAGAACCACCCATAATATATCTTCTTCAGCTAGGGTTCGGTGATGGACAATTATGACACATATGACACATTATGAAAAGTTTCTTAATCTATTATATTCAGCAACAGTTGCAGATATAGTTCTTTGTTATAAAGAACATAAAGCAGTCATTCAGTGAGGATATCGTGTTCGCGGGAGGGACACATTCCAAAGCACCTTATCTACTAGTTTCTATTCGTGAACTCAGGGTCAGCCCGTTCTGAGGAAGATCCGTGAAGGAGGGTATAAAAGTATAATTCATGTTTTAACTGCCTATTTCTACAGCTTAAGTGAGACAGGCCAGCACCTGGGCCGCTGATAAAATGCCATTTCTGCTTGCTCAAGGATTTCATGAGGGAGGAAAACAATGTATTTCTGTACTGCTTGGCATTCCTGTCTCAGCTGACGTTTCAACATGCAGGCTGTGGCCTTGTACCGCGTATGAGCTTTTCAGAATATAATATGTTTTAGCAAAGCATTTAACAGAAGAGCAAAAGAGCAAAGAGTGATCAGCACAAAATGGCAGATGTTACACAAGATAGATGCCCTGTGGTTCTATAGGCGATTCTGTGATCGCACATGATGCGATTGGTTTATGGGCAACATAATATACCTTCTCTACTTGGTTTAGGGTCATTTCTAGACTTACCATTTTTTTTTCGTAAGCAAAATGGGACAGTACGTGGACTGTAATTGATAGTATAGGAGGGGGGCACAACGTCCTTATTTCCTACTTGATTCATGTGGAAAGTGATTACTGATGATTTATAAGGCACAAACAGTCTATTTACTGGCTTTACATTCGTTTTTATTACTCTTGCCCTGTTAAATATGGAACAACCCACCGGTTCCATCACCACTTTTTCGAACTCATCCATGTCTGTTCCATCCAATTGACCCGTATCACTCTTGTTCCATTTCCCATTAAATAGTGCACTCAATGATGCATAACATTCCGTATTAAGCGGTATTGGCTGTATGTACCAACCCATTCCTTTTCCCCCATGCTGGGGTAAATGGGAGCAGACCCAACAATTCGTCCTATTCAGGATAGTGTGAGTCATATTCATAATTAAAAGCAATGTGTTATTATCATACCCTCTTCTGTGTCTCACCTCTGAAGGAGGAAGGGTGTAAGAGAGCACATGTACCGGACTGTCTGTGGCTGGAGCATTCGTGGCAGGGAAAAACAGGCTTAAAGCATGCACAGTTTCCAAATACCAAAAGATCGGGACCAGCGTACCCAAGATGCAAAGTAGCGTCATAATGATTAACATATTTTTCCCACAGAAAATTCCATGTAGTTAACAGTTTACAATAAGTGCTGAACAAAGGGCGCTCCAAACATTCGCAGGTCTCCCCATTACCATTTCATATGGGGAGAGTCCAGTCCTTGCCTGCACAGACATTCTCATACACAGCATAGCTAATAGCAACGCATCAGGCCACTTCAACTGACTCCCTGAGCATAGTTTGCTAATTATATTCTTCAAAATACCGTTCTGGCGTTCCACAAGACCGGCACTCATCGGGTGTCTAGCCGAGAGGAATCTTGTGTCAATCTTAAGGCCTGCACAAATCTGTAGTATCATGGCTGCAACAAAATGTGGGCCGTTATCTGACCATATTACACGTGGCAGGCCAAATCGGGAAAAGTACTCTTTTAGCATCACTTTTGCTGTGCTCCTTGCTGTACAGTTTTGAGCAGATAGGCCTCCACCCCTTTACTGAATTCACAGACCACCACAAGGACGTACTTGAGATTCTGACACCTTTCTATGAAATCAAAATGGGTCACTTCAAATGGCATAGAGGGTTGGGCCAAAACTACCTACTGGAGTCGGGGTTCCTTTTCCAATGTTATGTTGTAAACATGTCATGCAGTTTTGGACCAATCTGTCAGCAGTTTTTCTAATGTGCGGATTCTGCCATACTGTGTCTAGATGCTGAACCATTTCCTTAGCACATATGTGTGTGGGGCTGTGGGCCATAATGACCATCGCTGTTACATAGGCTTTGGGCAACATCCATTTTCTACTCGTTTTGTCTACCCAGCAACCCTCTATGTCTAATTCTGCTGTACCTTCAGACCAACTTGTTATCTCATCTGCAGTTGCTTCTGTTTGCATTTCTTTAACTGTGGCAATTCCATTCTCTACCATGCAGGGTACCTCTTCCGACCTTTCAATACACATTGTTGTATGTAAATCAGTAGCATTTTATTTCGCAATTTTGTCTGCAAATGCGTTTCCCAACATCACTAGCTATTTTTTTATGCACTTCGCATTTCATTATTGCTAATCATTTAGGAAGTGCAAGAGCAGACAACAATCTTACTATTAAAGTGCCATGTTGGATCTTTGTTCCATGTAATGTCAGGAAACCCCTCTCAGCCCATAATTGACCAAAATTGTGTACCACTCCAAATGCGTACTGACTGTCAGTATATATGTTCACATTTAAATCTTCAGAAATTTCACATGCTCTGGTTAACGCTATTATCTCTGCAGCCTGTGCTGAATTGTATGGGATTCTTTTGCTTTCCATAATACTCTTTAGTGTCGTGATGCCATATGCAGCGGTTGATGTACCATCGGGTAATTTGAAACAAGAGCCGTCACAAAATAGTTCTCCGCCTGGCTCTTTTTGTGGTGTGTCTATTAGATCGATTCTCCCTTTCGTTTCTTGCTCAGTAACCATTAAACAATCATGGGGGGGAAGTCTTTTTCACCCGTTCTTTCATTTTGAGGGGGCATTAACTCAGCCGGAATCAAAGTGCAACACCTCATAATTTGGATATGCGGTGCAAATAGAACTATTTCATACTTCGTCAGCCTGGTTGATGTAAGGTGCTGCGTCGGCGTTCTATTTAAAAGAACGTCTACTGCGTGAGGCATCATTATGGTGAAGGCGTGACCCACGACCATCCCCTCGGTTTGTTTTACTGACGCGGCAGCCACAGCAACAGCTCACAAACAGCATGGCAAAGCGCATGCAACAGGATCCAGCGTGGAAGAAAAATAACTGCATGGCCTATTTCTCCCTCCTTGTTCCTGTGTCAAGACAGCCAAAGCACAACCATTGTTCTCATGCACAAATAACTTAAAATTCTTTTCATAATTTGGTGTGCCCAAAACTGGAGCTGAACACAACGCCACTTTGAGCAGATGAAATGCTTCTTAACATTCCATGCTCCATGTCAAAGGCAAAGCAACATCCTTCTTTGTCAATGCCACCAAATATGATGCAGATGGTGGAATCATAGTTAAAATCGTCATCACGTCTGGGACTAATGGAAATTGAATATCAACTACTTTATTCAATCCGCACAGATAATTATGAAAGGATAAGTTATCTTGTTACCTCCTTTCTTATAAACTGGAAGAATTGGACTATTGCATGTACTACCTGAAATCTCTTCAATTACGTTACGTTTAATCAAATCAGAGACAATGCACTTCAATGCTCTCTCCCCTTCCACCGAGATCTTATATTTGTGGAATGCGTGGTAATGTAATTCCTTCTTTCAACACAATTTTCACTGGCTCCATCTTTAAGCAGCCCACATCGTTATCATTCATTGCCCATATACATGTTGGTACCTTACTCAATTCAGTCGGTAATGGTTTGGACAAAAATTGTGATACCAGCACACATGGAACTCTGCACAGATCCCTCATCATTGCCTTCAATGTACGTTTCGGCCCATTCTTTCAGCTGCTCTTTCCTCTCTTTGCTAATCATACTACAAGTCACTCTGGTGCTTCCTTTCAGCGCAGGACCCACCTCCCTAGAACTGTCTCCTGTGGCGGCTGCTAACTCACGCTCTGTCGGCAGTGGAGGAAATTGTGTCATGTGCACAGGGGGAGCTGGTGCAGACGGAACAACAGGAGTGGGGGTGGCAACTGAAGTGGAGGAGCAATGGGTAGAGGTGCAATAGCATCAGCACTACCTTGAGGATATTAATTTCTTCGTTCATTTAACATTTTTGTTTATTAGCTCATCTGATGTATGCAAATCTTGTTGTGGATATATTTTTTGTACACCTATTTGAAAGGCCCTGTCCATTCTCCTTAGATCCTCCGTTATTTTAAGCTCATCAAGTTCTAGTGCTTTCTGTGTGTTTGATATGTGTCTTTGTGCATGTTTCTCCCTACTTCTTAGACAGAGGTTAGCTTCCTTCCTCCAATCTCTCACGACATCGAATGCCGCTGGGCGTGCTTTTTTGCATAGCAATACTGGTTCCAAGTGTTCTATACCTGCCAACTCAAAAGTCCCATCGTGAGGCCACTGCAAGTCTGCTACATGTCTGGTCTTCCTATGCCAAATCGCGTTAAACATTATGGACCCTATTCCATACTTCAAATACATTTCAAACGCTGGTGACCCTACGGGTGGCGCAACCTGGCCAGTTTCCAAAGATTGTCTACCACAATGGAAAAATCCCACTAGACAAGAAGACAATTTCCCAGGCATAATTGATCTTTTACTCGTATCTTACCCTAGGCGTTTGATCTTGCAAGAGCAATAATCAATATCAGGCCGATTAAGAATCGGGGCACGACTCACCTGATCAATCAGTTTGTCACTCAAGATGCAATTCGTCCCTATACAGACGCAACCAAGAATCGTCGTGACTGCGTATCTGGCTCAATCTGCCTCGTTTCAGGACCCTCGCCTTGATGCCCTCTGGACACTCGTCGATCAGGGATCGGCTGTGTACAGATCTGCAAAGGAGTCTCTGACCACTTCTACAGGGGCGTCCCGAACACCTTTTGATCACGGCTTGACCGTCTCGTCCTCGATTCGTTTTCGCCTTCTTCAATCTTAATGTATACGATGGAGCAAAAGGGGAAGGGTCCCTATTCGGACGCCATTCTTTGCTAGGCCCTGAAGACCCTTCGCATATGGAAACCAAGGCACAATCACCATATACTAGCGATACGACAGACACAAAGTTCGATTTCCAAGTACTAGGGTTTATTGCAAATAATATGCTCAGTCGGCCGACTGGGCCTAACGTCTCGCAACGTGTGTCACCCAGACCTCGTGAGACACAAGAGAGCGAACATCATACAAACAGTTACATATATACAAAATATTAGCCTTCAAGGCACATCAGAACTGCCCATAATATATCTTCTTCAGCTAGGGTTTGGTGATTGACAATTATGACACATATGACACATTATGAAAAGTTTCTTAATCTATTATATTCAGCAACAGTTGCAGATATAGTTCTTTGTTATAAAAAACATAAAGCACTTGTTCAGTGAGGATATCGTGTTCATGGGAGAGACACATTCCAAAGCACCTTCACTACTAGTTTCTATTCGTGAACTTAGGGTCAGCCCGTTCTGAAGCATATCCATGAAGGAGGACCACTAGAAAAGTATAATTCATGTTTTAACTGCCTATTTCTACAGCTTTAGTGAGACAGACAGGCACCTGGGCCGCTGATAAAATGCCGTTTCTGCTTGCTCTCAAAGATTTCATGAGGGAGTAAAACAATGTATTTCTGTTCTGTTTGGCATTCCTGTCTCGGCTGATCTTTCAACATGCAGGCTGTGGCCTTGTACCGCGTATGAGCTTTTCAGAATATAATATGTTTTAGCAAAGCATTTAGCAGAAGAGCAAAAGAGCAAAGAGAGATCAGCACAAAATGGCGATGTAACACAGGATGGATGCCCTGTGGTTCTATAGGCGATTCTGTGATCGCACATGATGTGACTGGTTTATGGCCAACATAATATACCTTCTCTACTTGGTTTAGGGTCGTTTCTAGACTTACAGTTCCAGATGATTGGCGCTTGGACGGAGAAGGAGGAACCACCCAGTCTGGAGGAGTTGTGTGATGGGATCACTAGGCGAAATGCTGTGCGGGATTTGAGATTCCTAGAGGGTCGATAGGGAACGATTTTGTCTTGGATGAATTCCGGTCCGGTGTTGTGGAATGCGCGATGGGTACATGGCTTTAAAGGTAGTGTGTCAAGCAATCGGGAGCCAATGGAGCACTCTTAGGGGAGGGCTGATGTGTTCTCTGGCAGAAAGTTTAAGGAGCAGGCGTGCTGCCGTGTTTTGGATTCTTCAGAGTTTCCTTGGTAGAGATGCTGGGGCTCCTAGGTAAAGGGTGTTTGCATAGTCCAGGTGGGACAGGATGATGGTGTTGATGGCTGAGAAATGGTGGGGATATGTGATGTAAGGGACGATACGCCTGAGAATCTGTAGGTGGAAGAAGCCAGTTTTGGATACAATAGTTTTGTATTGGGTGAGGGATAAGTCTGAGTTCAACATGCACCCAAGATTTTTTACCACGTTAAGGACTGCCAGTGCTTGTCCTAGTGGGTTGGGCCACGGGATTGGTTGGGAGAGGAGGGCTGTTTTCTGGCAAACTAGGATTTCAGTTTTCCCACCGTTGAGGATGAGGTGCTTGGTCGTCATCCAGTGGTCAATATCCGAGAGGCATGAGGACAGGTCTGGACTGCCGGAGTCTTGAGTTTTTGGGATTTTGAGGATGATCTGGGTGTCGTATACATAGTTGTAGCAGGTAAGATTGTACGAGCGGATGATCGCCGGAAGGAGTTTTAGGTAGAAGTTGAAGATTAGGGGTGATACGGATGTTCCTTGTGGCACACCTTTACTAACTGGTCGTGTTGTGGATGTGAACTGGTAGAGGAGCACGATTTGTGATCAATTTGAGATAAAGGAGGATATCCATGAGAGGGCCGTATTTCTGATTAGTAGTAATTGTAGCCTGTCAAGTAAGATGGTGTGATCAATGGTCTCAAAGGCTGCAGAGTGGTCCAGCAGGATGAGAACCGCCAGCCTTCCGCATCAGCTATTCTTTTTAGGTCATCCCAGAGGGAGACTAGGGAAGATTCTGTTCCCCTTAGTGGTCTGAAGCCTAGAAGGTTGCTGGCTTCGTCTAATTGACCAAGCTGTTTGTAAGCCGGTCGGTCCATGAGTTTGCCGATGAAATGTGTGTTGGAGTTAGGCCGGTAGTTCTGGGGAAGGAGTGGGTCAAGTGTCTGTTTTTTGAGGATCGGATTGATATAGGATGTTTTAAGGGCATTCAGGAAAGATCTAGATGTGAGTGAGTGGTTAAGGATTGTGCGAGCAACACTACCTGCACAGGCAGAGGCCAGGGTGTTTTTGAGGAGTGAGGGTGGGCAGGGGTCCTCAGGGGAGCCTGACGGGCAGCTGACTGCTACGAGCAAGAGGAATTCTGTGATGGGAGAGAAAGTCGAGGACATGTAGTGGGGGGTGGAGGTTGGTCTGAGGGTGGCTGAATGGTGGCAGGGGCATATGTTTTAATTTAGAGATGATAGCAGAGCATCTTTCATTGGCGGCATTGTGGAAGTGGAGTGATAGGGCATCACAAAGGGCTTGGGAGCTTGGTGGGGGCAGGCTCGAACAAGCAGGGGATTTGAATTTGGCTATGATTCGATTTAGTTTGTTGCATGGGTTTCGAGTGTTTAGGATTTGGTTCCCATGGAATGTTTTCTTGCTTTTTTTGATTTCCCGTCTGTATGTTCTGGTTGCCCTTGCTAGGGCGTTTTTTTTCTGGGCTGAAGGGTCAGCTCTCCATGTCCATTCCAGACGGTGCTTGAGAGTTTCGAGTGATATGAGGGTGGCAGTGAACCACCTAGGGGTTGGTCCTGGTCTCCGTGGGGTCCGTTTTGTTGGGGTGATGGGTGTGAGGGGCTTTGTGAGCCACAGGTCGAAGGGTCCAATATCTGAGGGTACTTCCTGGAGGCAAATTCTATGGAGGGAGATGAGCAGTGAGTGTTCTAGATCTGGGGTGATTACAACTTTGTTCCGTACTGAAAAAGTAGGGGCGGTGGTTGGCGGTGGTCATGTGTGGCCTAGAACGTTATCCGCTGTACTCACAGGTATGATGAAGTACATTGCTGAGTGATCAGTCCATGATAGGGGCGGGGGGCTGGCTAGATATATTTGTGGTGCTGAAAATTGCGTTGAGGATGTGGCCTCTTGTGTGGGTTGATGTCGAGATGTAATATTTCAGGTTGAAGGATTCTAGGTTGTCTGTGAACGATCTGGTCATGGGGTTTGACGGGTAGTCGGACCATATGTTGAAATTCCCTAAGATGGTAAGAGATGGGTGTAGGATTAGGTTGGTGGCTATCGTTTCACCAAGAGTGTCTGCAAAGTTTCTGTTGCAGCTGGGGAGTCGCTAGATGAGTAGGAAACTGTGTGAGGTGGAGGGCGTGAGTTGGAGTTTTACCAAACCAAGAGAGATTCGTAGTCTGGGGTGGTGGTGGAGGTGTCCTTGATTATTAGCTTGTATTGGTGTTTGTGTAATATTGTGAGCCCCCGTCCCCTTCGCGATCTGTACCGGACAGTGAGGTTGTATCCAGGTGGGAAGGTCTTGTGCGCGATGGGTTCGAAGTTGTCGGAAAACCAGGTCTCGGTAATGAAAAGGATGTCTGGGTTTTCATCTGTGATGAGGTCATGGTTGTGTAATTTGTTTTTGGAGACTGACCTGGCGTTGATGAGGGTGCAGGATATTTGGTGGGATGTTCTTGTTAGCGTTGGATGGGTGGGGATGTAGGGGATAGCGGGCGGCGGTTTTGGGGCCGGGCAGCATGGTGGGTGTGGCACAGCAGGAGGAGGCGGAGTGTGAAGAGGAAGGCACAACTGGAGTAGGGGAGTGGAAAAGGGAGTAGAGGGGCGGGGAATAGGGCTAGGACCAGGTTAGGTGCGGGTGGAGAGTGTTCGCTCCTATACTTTGGTGGCAGTGGTTGCGTACTGTGTTGGAGGATGGGTGATGCTAGGAGAGGCATAAGGTGTCTTCTGGTCTCGGCCTTTCCTTCACTTTGGCATAGTCCTAGGTGTGTGGGTGAGTGTGGGAGGGGCTTTGGAGCTTGAGGATTTTACCAGAGCTGCTCTTGCTGCGCTAAGGCCGGGGAAGTGGGAGTTAGAGGTGCTGTGTAGTTGATAGGAGACAGTGTGAGTAGAGGGTGTTGATGGATGGTTGGTGGCAATGGTGGTGCTTGATGGGTATATTATGTGTCTCGCTGCGTTGTTTGTTATGTTCCGGGGGCAAGGTTCACTGCTCCCTCTCTCCATCTTGCCATTCTTAATTGCACAGAGCAGGAACTACGAGTGGGGGATCGTGGGACAGAGTCTGGTGGGCTGGTCTGGGGAGGGATGGGATAGGTGTGATGTGAGGGTTGCACATTGAAGGTGTGCAGTGGTGGGGGGTGGGCTGTGTGTTGGTGGTGGTAGGGAATGACTGCAGAGGATCTCATTGGGCCTGCTGGCGTGCCAGCGTGCTGCTCTGCTTTGGCTGGTGTGTGGCATGGTGCCTGTCTGGTCTATGGCTGTTAATTGGCAGAGTTATGCAGATGAGGCTACGTTTCCCTGAAAATGAAGCTACTGTTTGGTGTGTCAGAGGCCTACGTTTCTCACTACCGTATGTTTTATAAATTAGTTGGCATATATGGGGAATAAACCTAGGATTGAGAGCCCTCTATAGTGGGAGAGAGGCCTAGGTTTCACAATACAGTGGATTTCACAGTATAATAGTCAGATATGGGGAACACTCAGTACCGTAGGTTTCACACTATAATAAGCAGATGTGGGGAAACACCTAGGATTGAGAGTCCTTTATCGTGGGAGAGAGGACTAGGTTTCACAATACAGTGGGTTTCACAGTATAATAGGTGGTTATGGGGAACACACCTAGAATTGAGAATCATGTATAGTGGGAGAGAGGCCTAGTTTTCAGCAAATATTTTAGGTAGGGCAACACACTTAGAATTGAGAGTCCTGTAAAGTGCGAGAGAGGCCTAGGTTTCACAGTACAGTGGGATTCACAGTGTGATAGTCAGATATGGGGAACACTGAGTACCGTAGGTTTCACAGTATAATAAGCAGAAGTGGGGAATACATTTAGGATTGAGAGCTCTGTATAGTGGGAGTGAGGCCTAGGTTTTACAATACAGTGGGGTTCACAGTATAATAGTCAGATATGGGGAACACTGAGTACCGTAGGTTTCACAGTATAATAGGCAGATGTGGGGAATACATTTAGGATTGAGAGCTCTGTATAGTGGGAGTGAGGCCTAGGTTTTACAATACAGTGGCGTTCACAGTATAATAGTCAGATATGGGGAACACTGAGTACCGTAGGTTTCACAGTATAATAGGCAGATGTGGGGAATACATTTAGGATTGAGAGCTCTGTATAGTGGGAGTGAGGCCTAGGTTTTACAATACAGTGGCGTTCACAGTATAATAGTAAGATATGGGGAACACTGAGTACCGTAGGTTTCACAGTATAATAGGCAGATGTGGGGAATACATTTAGGATTGAGAGCTCTGTATAGTGGGAGAAGGGACTAGGTTTCACAGTACAGTTGGTTTCACAGTGTGATAGTCAGATATGGGGAACACTCACTACAATAGGGTTCACAGTATAATAGTCGGATATGGGGAAACACCTAGGATTGAGAGCACTGTATAGTGGGAGAGAGGCCTAGGTTTCAGCAAATATTTTAGGTAGGGCAACACATTTAGAATTGAGAGTCCTTTATAGTGCGAGAGAGGCCCATGTTTCAGAGTACAGTGGGATTCACAGTGTGATAGTCAGATATGAGGAACACTCAATACAGTAGGTTTCACAGTATTATAGGCAGAAATGGGGAACACACCTGGGATTGAGAGGCCTATATAGTGGGACAGAGGCCTAGGTTTCACAATACAATGGGTGTCACAGTGTAGTAGTCAGGTATGGGGAACACAAGATTTGCAAATCCTGTGCAGTGGGAGAGGGTCTAGATTTCAAGTAGTGATATCTGTGAAAAGTTGTTGTTGTGCCTATCTTATCCGTTGATGCTGGTTGACGGTGGCCTGATTCTCGGGAAGGCATGTCTGGTTGCTGCACCCTCCTGGTAATGCTGGGTTGTGGCTGGGTTATGCCTTCGCAGCCACCTCGTGGTTAGCTGTTGTTGTGGGGCAGGGGTGGGGTCTGAAACTGTGGCTGGGGTTTAGGAGGGGGTGCTGCTGGTCCTACTCTGGGGTCAGAGCGTTGAGCAGGCTGGGTGGGCTGGGCCAAGGTACCCCTTTGGTTGTATGTGTTGCTGAAAGGAGTTAGGGGGTGGTTGGTGGTTAGGCTCAGTTTATGTGGGTGGCTGCTTCCCCTGCTGACACTTACAGACACTATCAGGAGCCGCTACTGTAGGAGCCGCCCTTTGCCTAGGGGCCCTTAGCAGGAGGGGCTGCACAGGCATTGGGCTGCCCTGGGTGGGTGTGTTAAGAGTACTGATTAGCCAATCACAGGAGGGGGGTGGGAGGGAGGAGGGATCAAGCCCGCACCCACAAGGAACGGCTCTGGAGGAACACCACACTGTATACATAGTATTCAGTGGTCCAAATACACCAAAGGCTACCAATTCCAAAAGGTTTGCAGGCAATCTATCTGTTGATGGCTTACCTCGACCCAGAGTCGCAGGAAAATGCTGGTCTGACCAGCGTGCTGTGGCCTATAGCCTCGCACAACACAGGCTGTGTAATCAGCCAATCACAGGAGAGGGGCGGGTGGGAGGAGGGAACAAGACCACACAAGCAAGGAAACGGCTCTGGAGGAACACCACACCGTATACAGAGTGCTCGGTGGTCCAAATACCCCAAAGGCTACCAATTTCAAAAAGTTTGCAGGCAATCCATCTGCTGATGGCTTACCTAGACCCAGAGTCGTAGGAAAATGCCGGTCCGACAAAAATTGCAGTACCGTAATTAGCACCAAGGCCCCTTTGTGGGTCCCAACTTTAACGGCTGGTCTACACCAGCTGTTAAGGTCGGGTCCCGCAAAGGGACCTCGTAGTAAGGCGGTAAGGGTTAACGGTCACCGGTACCTTCCGTGTAATGAGGCCCATAATGTCGAGAAAAGATTTTTTTATGTTTTATTTTTTTATTTACATGTTTTTTTTGGGTTCCGCAAGTAAAAAAACAGGGTAAAACTAAAAAATACCTGCTCAGTTAGCTTATGATTTTGGGTAGATGTTCCCTCTCACCCACATTTAGAAGGAAAATATAGGCGTCTCCGGGACAACTAAGAAGTGGCTTAACCCTATGAATACTTCTGTGTAACCCTCCACATGTTGATGCAAAAGCCTTCTGGCCATCAGAGAAGTGCTACAACGCGAGTTTCAAAGTGACCCTCATGCAACTACTGGGGCATTAATTTTCTATTTAGCCGCCAATATCATCAAAGACCACTTCATCTATTGGGGACAAGGGTGCATCATGACCCAGAAATAGGACTCCATACTTTTGGTATGCATAGCTTGACAACTTTTATACTATCTTTCACATGGGACACAATTTGTCGGAAAATTCATTTTTTATGTGATTTACCTTAATGTCAGGAACAGTTATCCGTGATTCTGGATTTTTGTCAAGCATTTTTAGAATCAGATCCTTGAGTTCCTCGCTGATGCTTGGCCTATAAAATAAATGGTTATGGCCTGGTTAAATTGATGAGCTCAATGCACAGAAAGAGTAAAGCGATTTAAATGAAAAATGGATGTCATTAAGCACTTGACAATGCATGCAGTAAGTCTTCATAAATGTCTACATCCAATGCAGGGCCATAAATACTCATGGACAATTGGGGGTGCCAGCCGCATTTCCCATTTCATTAAAGATTTAAAGACAAATATTACCACCCGTGGGGCGAGCATCAGCCAGTTAGGAGACTGAGAAGTCCATCCGAGTCCAGCAATATATGACTGTGTCCCTTCCACAGTCAGCCATTTTCTGATCGGTCAACTGCAACCAATTGGCACCCTCTTTTGCTACCCATGACTGTCCCCGAATCCAGCTCCTCCTACCGCTACACAAGGACCCACTTTACCACGCCCTTGCTCTGGCAGTCCTTCATTCCATATGCACCACCTTCTTTCCGCCGCCCGCAATGACGGCCACCCAGAACATAGTAAAGGGACTTAACTATGAGCTCCCGGAATTATTTTTTTTCCATTAGCCATCATTGTTTCTAGCTGGTTTCCCTCAAAAACAAAAACAAAAAGTTTTGATTGGAAACCATTTTTGCTTTTAGCACTGTGGCTGAAGCGTCGGGTGCTAATGGAGTTAATCACTAATTGAGGGGCAGAATGGCCATTAATGGCCCTTGTCCCTGGCTGTACTCGAGCAAGCCAAGCTTGGTCTGTCAGACTGTGCTCACTCCCAAACCCAAGGATTAACTCTGTGGTAACCAGAGCCATAGAGAAAGTGTTGATAGAAAGCATACAAGGAAAATCTAGTCAGCTGTTTTCTCTTGCCTGTACTAAAAGTCCTGAGATGCTACTGGTCTCCGCACACAGCTTGCACCAACAGAAATTCTTTAACACTTTGGCTATTTAATTCAAAAAGACATCCCCTCAAAAATCTACAGCCCACCGGTTACTGCACGCCCCAACGTGTCTCCAATAAGGTGTGCGAATTTGCCGTACTTTGCAAAGTGTACTGAAAAACGTTGCGAGGTTCTTTAGAAAATTATTACTATATGCATAAAAACACGTTGTGTACATTTACAGATATTATGTACATGTATGTACTTGCTCCCACCTATGCATATTTATTCATGGGCTGACAGGAGTAAATGAATGCTCGCTCCAGTCAGTTTGGAAATAATTACTGGTTTTGATTAATGAATGACTTGCTTATCATTTGGATAGACACCACAGATTTCGAAGAATATGTGCTCTTAATAAAGAACAACGTCAATGTGTACTGTTGCTTATTAAGAGCACATATTAGAATTTCTTGAAATCAGATTGTGAATTCATGATGGTCTGTTGGTAAGTTATCTGTGCACGAAACCAAGAAGTACTCTTTGGCACTAACAAATATCGAAGAGCCTTGCAATGGAGCATTCTATATGGGAATGCTCCTGGTTAATAGAACAACACCCTGAAACATGATCATGAACTAGAAGTTTAATAAATATCACAATGGCTCTCAAAATGTGGATATCACAATTATTCCCACTGTAGAGACGGAGATGTGGAGCGACTTGATGAAGGTCAGACTAGCAGCTTATCTCATGAACAGACCTTGAGGACAGGTCGCAAACCAAATTCAGACCACCTAGCTCATTTACTCCACCTGACTCTGAAATTCCACCAGAGATCGTGGTTTTTGAGAATCTGGTTCTCAAAGGGTTACCCCAGGCAGTTTTTAACACCCTCAACCGGAACTCCAAAAATGTATCTCCTTGGAAGCTTGCTGCTCTCCAGGAATTACATGAGAATCAGTCCATTATATTCCAACCAGCCGACAAGGGTGGTGGGATTGTCATCATGGATGTCGCCCACTATGAAAGAATGGCCAGGATTCTGATTTCGAACACAGACCACTACGCTTGTGTGCGAGTTGATCCATCAGATTCAATAATGATGTACATCCAGGAGCTTTGCACGGAAGGCGGCGAAAGTGGGTTTCTATCACAAAAAAAAGCAATGTTTCTTACTCCCAGGGACTTGCGGGTTCCAGCAATATACATGTCAACCAAAATTCACAAAAACTTCCTAGATCCACCAGGGTGTCCTATTCTCTCCCTTTGTGGGTCAGTGTTGGAACCCGTGGTAACTATCTGTACAGTTTGTTGCAGCCTTTTCACTTAATACAATTTCTAGATATTTCTTCAAGGACACCACATCTGCTATTTGACTTTTGGAGGCTACAGATTTTGAACATGAGCAGCAACTACTTGTTACATGCAACATTAATTCATTATACATGAACATTCCTCAAGATGAGGCCATTCGAGCCATTCAATCTAAATTGGATCAATGCCCTGACCCACACCTTGTTCCCACCCGAGCTCCTGTAGATCATGTTATGCGAGAACTTCTTCCCATTTGGCAATAAATTGTTCATTCAGAAGAAGGGCACATCCATGGGCACAGCCATCGTGCCCAGTCTGGCAAACCTATTGATGAAAGAGTTTGAGGACATAAACCTCTACTCAAATAATCCCTATTTTTCTAATATCACGCATTGGCATCGATATATAGATGATATATTTTTGATCTGGAGCGGTTGGGAGGACATTTTACAAACCTTCATAGAATGGCTTAACAATCAGAATATTCCCTTACAATTTACCTATCAGTCAGCCAGAACTGAACTACCCTTTCTGGATCTTTTGATCAAAAACACAAACAAGAAAATATACACCACTTTGTTTTGAAAATCCACTGATCCAAACTCACTTTTGTTATTTAACAGTCAACACCATAGAGCCATGAGGGAGAACGTATTTTATAGTCAGTTTCTGAGAGTTAGAAAGAACTGTTCTTATAGAGAGGAGTATAAAAGGCAGGCTAAAATATGTATTGATCGAATGAGAGACAGAGGTTATCCAACTAAGTTACTGAAGCATGCTGCCAAGCGTGCCTATTATACAGACAGGGATGCTATGTTATTCCATCAACCCAAAACCAGTACGAGTGACAGATTGGTTTGTGTGACTACCTTTTCCAGCAACACATCCAGGATAAGAAATTTTTTTAAAAACCATTGGGGCCTAGATCGTAGAACAGCCCGAGTCTCTCAACCATGTTTGTTCGCCCTTAAGAGGGGACCAAACATTTGTGACAAACTGGTCCATTCCCGTTTTTCATATATGGGTGCTAGGAATACAACATTAACTGACCTTTGGCGTCTGTCAATTTGACCAGTCACGGGACACCACCCATGTGGTAATTGCAGTGTGTGCGAGTTCAGCTTCACGGCCACCACTTTTAATTACTGTGACGTGAATTGGACTTTGAAACAACACACAAACTGCAATTCTAGCAATGTTAAATACATGGTTCAGTGCCCATGTGAAAAGTTGTAGATTGGGATGACCACCAGAAAGGTCTCCACCCATATCTGAGAGCAGCTATCCAGGATCCGTAACACCACCCTGGCCCCATTTGTGCAACTCTACATCGAACAAGGTCACACAGACAGATATTGAATGGATGGTCATTGATGACATTATCCCTGACCTGAATAATTACAGTATAATCTCTAATCGCTTTATCAGGCTGGAGCAACACTGGATCCTCAGGCTCAAGACCCATCAGTCAGACCTGAATGAGGGGATTCTCTGGACTGCACTTGTCTGGGAACCTTACCTGCTAGAAACTCTTTAATCCTTGTTCAGATTACCATTGTTTTGCTATGGACCCCGTGTTCATGGACACTATCGGGCTTGACCCACTTACCCTTTTCTTCTTATCATTTTTACATTACTTTTTTCAATTGAGGTGATCGCATCCAACTTTAATCGACCATGGGTTCAGGTTTTCTTATCGACAGTATGACTTTCAAAGTTGGGACAGCCATTCCAACATGGCGGCCGAGGAATCAGCATTGTTCCTTTGAGCTGCCAGGTCACATGACACTCAAACAGCCTTTATGTGAACACTCACGTTGTTTTAAGGGACTCTGTTCAGGAGCCCTGTAACACGCCTGGATTAATGAAGGAGTACATCTGGACATGGTGGTTCAATGCATGGCAAGCCAGAGGTGGAAAAGGAAAGGGGCCACCTTGTACGCATTGAAACAATTTGCTTGGTTCTGCGCAAATACTCCCCACGGTACACCGCATTGCATGCCCTTCCAACTACGCTTCTTTCTCGTTAGTGCACACATCGGCGCAGGGATGTTGCTGGCATCGTGTTCCAATAATTCAGATTTGATGGCGATCCCAGTTTCACTCACGGTATGTACCACAGTTGAGCCCGACACACACTTGTTGGTCCTTAGTTGTCTTAAAGTATCATGATGTTTACTTTCAATTTGGTCCTTTCTTTTTGCAGGGTTTGCAATGTCATTGATGTCTGATGGTAGAACATGCAATATTTACTGTCGGGTTGGATGCTGGTTCTCTTATCAATTAGTTGTGAATCTCCTGAAAAGTACTGGTCCTCCAGTTGTTTCAAAAAGCTCACTGTACCAATTTGGCCATTCAGGCTCTCTAATAGTGCTAGAGGACTCAGGGACGCCAACGTAGGATTCCCATGAAGAAAGAACAGTTTCAACTGTTTCGCTATAAGTAAAGCAAGCGTGCTTTAACATGGTATTGAATTTACCAAGTCGGGTGGGAGGGTGCTTGGAAAATGTTTCTAGGTACCTTGTGACACAATCTATATTATTTTATGTTGTTTTCAACAGTTGTTCAATACAACCATCTTGCCATACATTTTCTTCAACCTGATGAAGGCTTGGCCCGTGAACTTCTTTGGCCATTTAAAGCCGAAACCTGAGTAGGCTACTGCTGATGGATGACTAATACTTCAGCTTCTTGTGTTTGATACAGTCCAGGGAAAGAGGCAGATTAAATTGTGATATGTGCCCTTTCTGATCTTATTTAGCATGAAGCAATTGCACGGAAGACAGGGCTGATATGCCTATGCAGTCCTATGTGCATGACCCGAATTTGAGCCTTTAGGTTTAGTGGTTTGTTTCATATGTGGATTTTGTCTTTTATAGCATTTTTTATGTGTCACAGTCTCTTGGTGACCATAGCTCCTTTGGTCTTTCTTTTCTTTGTTTCAAGATGGTTCTGTTTAGGTAATTCATTTTTTCTTAGTCGGTTTTGATATTTTGACATGGCTTTTTCATTGTTGTGTATTCCTTATTAAGAAACTTTGCTTGTGTAGTGTTGCCTCTATGAACTTTCAGAACAAATGAACATATTCATGGAATTTTGTTTTGTTTATTAAAAAAGAATCCCTTTTGAATAATTGTTTTTCTCCCATTTGATTGAGTCTGAATGAATACACTTGCCTTTTGTATCATGCATGTTTTACAGATCAAACTTCTTGGCCCATGAAAATTATTGTGGTCTTCCTCTCTCATGTTCCCAACTGTGTCATGAATTCCGAGTATATTAAAGCAATGCCTAATGTTTGTCTGGAATAGTTACATTGAAACCTAAAATGAATAAAGGTTCTGCCCCAGTTAGGTTCATAGCTACTTTCAATAGTCAAGTTTCTCAAATCAGGGATATACTGAACAAACATTGGTCCATACTTAGTGTGGTCCCAGATATTAAGACACACTTATTTTAGTTAAATTCTTTTTTTTTCCTCTTAACCCTTTTAGTTCTGGACTTTAGTTTCTGTCCACACCTTTTTGGGGACAACTGGTATAGAAACATAGAACGTGCTTGTTCATATGCAAAGGAGCTATTTTTTCTCCTTACTCAGAGGCCATCTTTTTGTAGTTTATTTCTTTTACAGCAATGGGTGGGGCACTGTATGGTAATGATTTCCTTTAAAAAGAAAAAACAGAGGTGCTAATGATAATAATGCCGGTTGTGGTGGACTTGCTTCGCTCTAGTCTATTAACCCTGCAAGCAGGCCGTTAACCTCATGGCACACCTCACCATAGCCAGCATTATTGCCTTTTAGGGATGTTGGCAGGTTATAATAATAAAGAATGGGTGAGCAGAGGACCTTGATCATTGTCACAAGGACTGAAGATTTCTGCCCAACTTTGTACTGTGTGGCCATTGGATTTAATTATGAACCACGATAAGGAACTAGAGTTCAAACGTTGTATTAAGTAAACATGGTGTGTCCAGTCTTATGTCTTTGTACTGACACAATGTTTCTCCATTTAAAAGTCTCTAAGAACTTTTCCATTAAATTCCTGGATGCAGTTTTCTTCTATAAACACGTCATCAATGTATTTTACTGACTTTCCCTTCAATTCTAAAAATCACCAGGAATGCTGCCTTCATATCCCAGAATGCAGTGATTATCTGTACAGTTAATTTCTTAAAATCTTTAAGGACGCAATGCAGTTTCTCCATCTACAATTACACTATCACTGTCTCTGGAAAATGTGACGGAAATGTCCAATATATAGTGTAATTTGTTGGTAAATCCGTCAAATTACCACCTAAATCAGTTACGCCATTTGGACCCATGGGTTAACCACAGGATTACAAATGGTGGTAGGGTGGTGCAATTCCCCAGGTGAATCTGCCACTTTTTCTCCAATTCTGCCAGTGGTAAATCCACCAAATATTATGATCTGGTGGTGCGGAAAAAATGGCAGTGATGGAAAAGAAAGGGTTCCATGTGATCTTAACAAAAACTGAAATAATGAAAACATTTTTCATGAACCTAAAATACTGAAAAAATACCCATTTCATTTAAATGTGGGGGGTCCCACAACAAGCCCTCCATTTCCCTAGGTCTATAACCCCACCACAACCCCCTCCCCACCAGTTTTAATCCCTTACCACACCCCAATATATATTTTGAAAAAAAAAAACAGTTTTTCAGTATTGGGGGTCCGTTAAAAGTTATCCATTATTGGAAATTCATTAACATCACTGGATATAAAAAAATGTGTTGTTAGCGGAACTATCACCACTGTTTTCCCCCACACTGCTAAACTTGGAATGAGGTCCATAGTGACCTGGGGAAATACCCCATAACAAAAAGTGTTCACCAAACTGTAGAGTTTTAAAAATCAGTTTATGTGAGCTCGTAGAACCTTATCAGGCAGTGTTTTTTTAATCACACTTTGTCTCTCAATGGCTTTAGGAACTTGTACTGTAAGTTACATCATAGAGTGTCTCATATCACATTTAGTTTCTCAATGGCTCTAGGAACTGTCTCTCTCCACTCAAATCACTTCACTCATCACACAGTGTCTTCCTTCAGTGTCGCTCAACTGTTCTGTTGACACCATTATGTTCTCCTTTTCTGCAGTATTGAGTATCCATGAACCTCTCTCCCTTCCGGACTCCCCTTTCTGCTACCTATTCATTAGAAAGACTTACAGAGTCCCTGCATGGCCACAGGGGCTGGTTTCCAGATCCACCTCCTCACCTTGCTTTCGAACCACGTCTGTAGCATCACATTCTGCCGCTTTTCATGGCCGCTCCCCATTTCTGTGCCTGACATCAGCAGTCTCTCCATCACATGGCAGATCGGCTTTGAGCCTCCATAGGCTGCTCCCAGTACTGTATATGTTGGCTGGTTCAGAACATCTGCCCACTTCTGCCAAATAATTCCTTCTTCCCCCTGCATCTGGTCTTTCTATTGCTCTTGGAAGATGCAGGGCTGCCACTGTGTCACGTGTCTATGGACATGGTGGAAAGAATTGTGGTGGCCCTGAGATTCTGTGGTCATCAAGGGCACTTCACCATTCAGTCTCTCCCATAATTTCCACATCGACTCTTGAGGTGGGGGGCAAGACATAAAATCTATGCGAAGGTGGGGCTAAGATGTTTACTCCAACAATTATGCAAATTTGACAAATTAAATAGTGGAAACCAGTCCTACAGATAAAGGGTGTATCAGCCTCTTTTACTCGCTAGTCATTTTTTGTATTTGTATTAATTGAATTTTTTTGAGCGCTTGACGCCTAAGCGCTGAGCAAAGTAAAATAAATGGTACAATGAAAATGAACATGTGAGAGAAAACAAACCGACAGATCAGTGAGAGAGAAGATGAGCTTTGAGGTGGGACTTAAAGAGGGGAAATAAGATAAAAAGCATAGAGCAGGAGGGAGAGAGTTCCAATTTTTTGGTGGCAAGCAGATCAAAGGACCGGAAGCGAGATGATCCACAGGAGGAATTGGGGAGAAGTTAAGAAAAAAAGCTATTGAGAGCGAAGTGGTCGGGCCGGGGAGTAGAAAGAGATTAAGGAAGATAGATACAGTGGGGGCAAGGCCATAGAGACGTTTGAAGACAATACAAAGGAAGTTACAGAGTAGACTAGTTTAAAAAGAAAGCCAGTGAATGGAGTTTAGAGCATAAGCTATAGATTTGCAGGGGAAAACTGTGCAGAGTACCCAAATGGATGAATGATAGATAAAAGGAAGAGGAGCTAGTTAGATGCCAGAATGCCAACACAAAGAGAGAAACATTAGAATAGCCTAGCGAAAATTGGAGAGGAAATGAGGAGTTTGGTAGAAGAGAATGTAAGAAAATGGTGAGCTTTATGGATGTTAACAATTTGATAGCGGGAGGAACGGAAGATAGAAGAGATGTGAGTGGAAAAGGAAAGTGAAGAATCAAATATAACACCAAGATTACGGGCCGACAAAGATGGAAAGGATAGAAGGGGGAAACCAGACTGAAGAAGGAGGTAACGGATGGGGGATAGTAAGAGAAGGGAGGACTAGGACTTCTGCTTTCGAGGGATTAAGGTGGAGATAGTGAGAGGACATCCATGATGAATAGCAAGAAGACAGGCAGTCAAGGAAGAGTAAATAGAATCATTGAAGGAATTGAAAGAACGATTGTGAATCATCCGCGCCAAAAAGAGGAGATGAGAGAGCTGAGAGGAGAGGTATAGAGGGGAAAAAGGAGGAAGCCAAGGATTGAGCCCTGGGCAACACTGTGTGCCAGAGGCAGAATGGCGGAACAGTAACCAGCCTAGGAGACAGAGAAAGTGCATCCTGAGAGGTAAGAATGAAACCAGTTGAGAACCAGTTGAGAATAGATTCTCAAAAGCCCAGTTCAGAAAGAGAAGAAAGAATAATAGTTTGGTTGACCATGTAAAATGCAGCTGAAAGATCGAGAAGTACAAAAATAGAGGAAAGTTTTGAGTGGCGAAAGGTGAGAAGTGAATTAGTGACAGACAAGCAGTTTCAGTGGAGTGGCATGGCCTAGAGCCCAACTGGAAAAGAGGTCAAAGATAGTGAAGATTGATAAAAGAGGAGACTTGAGACTTAACGAAACGCTAGAGAAGTTTAGAGGGAAAAGGGAGAAGAGAAATAGGGTGGTAATTAGAAGGCAAGGAGGGATCAAGTGTGTTTTTTTCAAGATAGGAACAATTGATGCATGATTGAAATTAAGAGGGAACAGTGGAAGATGAGAGAGAAGTATTGAAAATGGAATTAACAAAGGAAATAAGTCTTGAATAAACTGTCATGAATAGAAGAGCAGGAAGAGGATCATCCGGGGAGGAGGTGGGATGAGCCCAAGTTAAGCTAAGGCAGAGGCGATGTCTGCATCAGTGAGACAGTGAAATGCAGACATCACCAAAATAGGAGAAGTAGGACATCTAGGGGTAAAGGAAGGAGAAGAGGGAGTAGGGAATAGAAGACCAAAGAAGATTTTAGAAGTAAAGTAGTTAGAAAAATCGATGCGAAAAAGGGAAGAAGATGAAGCAGGATCAGAAGGAACAGGAGGAGGACGACGAGAAGGAAATAGATTTAAGTTCTGAAAATGATGACGACGGCGAGAAGCGAGTGAGGTAAAAAGAGAGTGAAAGTATTGTTGCTTGGCACAGAGAAGCAGTGAGTCATGAGTATAGTGAAGATAAGATAAAAGGGACAGATACATTGATCTCCTGCACTTGCGTTCAGCATGTCACAGTAATACAGTAAAAGCAACAGAGCCGTAAAGAAGGCCTAGAGCATCAGTCAGGGTGTCAGAGTGAAGAGAAGAGGCCAAATCAGTTAAAGAGATGAAAAGATATAGAGAGGGAAGAGTAGAGACAGTAGCAGAAGAAAAAGAAGAGATATTAATGAGCCGAATGTCCCTGTGACGGAAAGTAGATGAGGTTTGAGAGGTGGAAGAGGAATGAGGGAGCGAAAAGGAGAACGAAAGAAGGGAGTGATCAGGACCGTAGATTGGAAGAGCATTAACTGAAGCAGGCATAGGGATGATGGAAAAGATATGGTCAAATCAGGATCTAGATGTATGAGAAAGCGGAGTGGGAACCATTAGTAGTTGTGAATAGGAATCAGGAATAGAAAGGAATGGTAAAGTTGCATGGGTAGGCGAAAGATGGAGGTTAAAGTCACCCAAGAGAAAGAGAGATAGTATAGGGCAGGAGAGTAGAGAGAAGGTCAAGATCGTCGCAAAAGGTGGACACTCGGCCAGCCGGATGACATTTAGCAATGAAGGGCAAAGAGGGGCAAGAGAAAGAAGAACAGTGGTATTCAAAGGATGGGAAGCGAGGGGGATCCATAAACAGAGTAGAAGAAGCTGCAGAGACAGAGGCTAGAATGCCAACACCTCCACCACATCCAGAAGGGTGGGGGTATGGGAGAAAAAGGCGGGGCAGAGGAGAGTGCAGCAGGAATAGCAGTGTTGGAAGGAGACAGCCAAGCATCTGTGAGGCAGAGGAAATGAAGATGAAGACAATAGGAAACATCTAGGACAGAGTGGGCTTTATTGTTGAGGGAGCGAGAGTTCCAGAGTGCCACATTAAAGGTATGGGACAGGCCATTCAGAAGAGGATAGATAAGATTAGCCTAGTTGCGGGAAGCAGGGCGATTGGTCTGGAAACAGGGTTGAAAAGCAAGCGTATAAGAGTGAGGAAAGCAAGGAAAACAGAAATAAGCAGCAAGAGAATGGTTATAAATACACCAGTAATTGTAGACAGTCTCAGGATCCCCCGGTAAAGGTTGGGGGCGGGCATGGCAAGGGGCGGAAGTCCAGAAAAGAAGAGGGGGCAGGCTGGTAACTAAAAGACAAAGACCAAAGTTGCTCAATAATACAATACAGCATGGCGAGAGCCAAGATAGGCTGCTGCCAGCGGCAAACAGCTGCAGACAGCAGTGCAGCGACTTCCCCATAGCTTTGTCAGGAAGAAGATTTTAAGGCTTTCAGGCTCTGAGGTCGGGAAAATAGGCAAATACTCCCAGAAAATGAAAATAGGGAGTACCCTAACTCAGAACAAAATAGGAAACAGAAACACCACCTGCTTTCACCCACACAGCTCGATGGATATGTCTGGACTAGTAGTACACATAGGGCCAAAGGAAGAAACTACTATTATTGAAACCATTCTGAAAAGGTGAAAGTATGTCTTTCAATGTACATTATTAACTTGGTGCATAGAAAAGTTACAGTTAAAACATGTTTTCTCACTTATTAAAATACTCCCATTGGGAATGGGAATTGCTTTTTACTCCCTAAAAAATCATTTTCCTCCCAACTTTAAAAAAACAGGGAGTACAATACTCTAACTTCAAAATCTTATCAGGAGCACTGGTGGAAGCCTCAGGAAACATTTTAAGATGCAGGTGATAGTGTCTTTATTCCATGATAACAGACCAATGGGAGGGAGAGACGAGATGAGAAAGGAAGAGGGAAATGTTGCTGAGGGGACATTGAAATATTAGGTGGAGAAGATGGTGAAATCAGAAGGGATGAGAAGGCGGATGAAAGCTTAAAGAAAGTCATTTATTTGGAAATACAAGGTGAGAGCAGACTGGAGGTGATGGTTGGTGCCCAGTGTGGATGCATTGGAGCCATCCAAGGGTAACATAGCAGGTTTTCTGGAAAGCCTGGTTGACCTGGGGCTGGACGTTGGTGGGGTCTAAACCCACACACTCCTCAACCTCCGTCAAGAGAAATACTAAGGCAAAGAAGTAGACTCCCCTCTGGAACTGGTGTCAGTTGCCAGCCCAGTGAGGAATACTGAACATACTAGCCCAAAGATCAGGAAGCAAACAGCTGCTGAACTGTCAACTCCCTGGGGTGTCTAGGGGCCAGAGGCATCCCTCCCTCAGATTGAGCCAAGGTGTGGACTATCGGGAACCAAGTCTCCCAAGTACATGGCCTGGGTAAAGGGGCTATAATGATGATGGCCTGACAATCCGACCATGACCGAAGGGGGAAGAACTGATGGTCATCTGACATTTCTTACACAGACTCAAGGTCTCAGGAGTGGAGAGGTGAATCAGATCTGTGTCAGGTCCAACCTGGCCTGGTGCAATTCCAGAAGCTCTATGGAAAACTATTCTCCCTACCAATAGTGGTTCCCGAACAGCTGAAGAGGGACAGCCTCTGCAGTACCCAGTAGGGAGAGAGGAATTATGGGACGTTGTGGTAGATTGTGATCACAGTGGCTCTGGAGTGCTTGTGATCCTGTCCCTGTAATCAGATTGGAGGACTGTTTGGTGGGCAAGGGTCACTACCTCAACGATAATAATCCCCGTCATGGTTTATAGTGGTATTAGCAGTACATGTTTTGGAGGGTTTATCGCAAATACTTTTTTTCTACTGTAATACTGGGTAAAGTAAACAAGCAACTAAGCTTGGAAATGTAAAGTGGATTTACTTTGTAATATTAAAATAGCATAGTTCCCATAATGTTGGCATTTTAATTTCAAACTTCGTTGAACTGAAACAGGTTCAACATGAGCATGCATTTGGTGTCATGTAAAATTAAAACTTCTCTATAAGAGAAAATATTTCACCACGTTAGCTTTCTTTTTCGTGCGTTAAATAGGATGTTGCAGAAAACAGAAAGGTCCTCTCAGAGAGGAAGTGTCTTGTTGAAGAAATCTTGTCTGCAAATTGCATTGTTGTTTCCCTGTCTGCTTTTGAAGACGGAATGTTCAGAGTGCAGTCAACAACAATAGTTATTGACTGCATTCTAAACAATCTGATTGGCTGAGAGGTGGTCAAAAACACTCTTCATATGCTAATATGGTATATATCACCCGGCTTTCACTTTTAGTGTTCTGTATCTGTGAGAGCACTGTGGATCCAAATAGCCTTCAGGAAAAACATTGAGTGCATGTTTTTCAGTATCCATGAAGAATATCCCAAAAGTCTTATGTGTGTTGCAACCAGCGCCAACACCAAATGTTCACTGCCAATTCGTTCACTTGATCTCCGCTTAGTGGTTGAAGTTTGTTAGCGAAACGTCCTTACTTCTTTGAGCCCGTGTATCATGTAATTGAGGTACTAATTGCTCAGGCAATGCTTGCTCCATCCAACCTGCTAACGCTGTGTTTGACTTAGGTAACATTCAAGCTTTCCAAACTCTAGAGCTTTTCTTGGCTTAGGCAATGCATATGTCATATCCAAATTGCTAGCAATGTGCTTGGCTTATTCAGTGTTTATGTTAGGAAATGTTCATGTCCAAATCGAGTGGGCAAACTTGTCTGCTCAGTTTTTTAATGCTTTTACAGATTCTGGTGTGCGCATGACTGTAGCGCTGCGTGCAGTACGTTCCTCCGGAATCGAGCGTGATTGTCTAATCCTTTGCGTTCTCTTTGCACAGGCTGCTGGTGCTGCAGAAGCGCTGGATTCCGAGGGCGATCGCGGAACACCTCTGGTAGAGCTGGAGCAGAGCGGGAACTGAAGAAGAGGAACTGTTGCAGGCAGGTGCCCTCGAAACATTTGGTATATGTTGGAAGAAGGTGGAGCCTTTTAAAGAATATGGGGCAAAATTACTTCTCAGTTTTCATGTGACTGCAAAGAATTCCGGTAGATGAGTCAACATTCCTTCGGACCATTCTGCATCTCCATTGGTGGGATCACAAGCTCTACCCACCTTTAGGCAAGGCTCCCTGAAATTGAGGACAAGTATGGCTTACCCTCCAAAGGACTCGGAGGGCATGTGGGGCTGGCTGAGAATGAAACTGATGCGGCTCATGACACATTTGCAACGTTCACATTTGCTCCAACACCTTTTTTGAACATTTTGGATGAACATTGTTTGGGCGTGGGAAGACTCTTTTCCGAGATTATTCTAGAGACTTTGTGAATATCCCCGCCACTTCCTGTTTCTGTTGCCCTCATCCCTTTTATTTCGAAACCTCAAAATTTAGTTTCACTTTTGCTGCACTTCAATTGTTTTCTTTGCACAATAAGTCTTGCTTTTACGCTATGCCTGTGGATTGAGTTCTCCACTGTTTCCTTTTCGGCCTACAGCGCCCACAAATGGCACTGTCGCTGCTCCCTGTTTGTGCTATGGATGGCACTTCATGTGACCGTGCCAACATCACCCAAACAAACCCAAAACAGGTCGGTGAGCACACATCTTAGGTAGGAATTCTCTTGCTCCTGTTCCTACTCCATGCTTTCTTCATGAGTGTTGGTATGAGTCTTATTCTTCCGCACACATTTTGCCCAGCTTGGACTAGTGCATTCTTGGTCGTCTCACTCCTTTCTAATCATGCCAAGGACATCACGTGGATTACTCCCATAAAGCAGCTCAAGTGGGGATCAAGCAACAGTGCAATATTGAGGAGTCTTTCTAATGGCCAACAGGACCCAAGTCATCAGAGAACCCCAACTGCGGCCATCCCGATATAATACATAAAAATCTTTATTGGATTGTAGATGGTCAAAAAATAAAAAATGCAACCTTTACAATATCATGATATACATGTAGTACATACTAAAAAAAACTATAGCACAAGAATTAGTAAAGCACGTTTCTTCAGACATCATAACCTACAATGAATATCAACAGCATAAAACATACACAAGCACATATCACAACATTACAATACCTGATAAAACAGTTATCGAAAAACGGATTCAATTAAGACCACAATCACTTTAAATATACTTTGGGAGCATTGATAAATCCCCACACAGCCAGTGCGACCTTTACATTTTCCATCAAAATTAATTCTCAATAGACCTTGGGCAGTAGAAAAATTCTGAAGAAAAGAAGTGGCGGGCTTGGAATGTTTTTACTTGTAACCATGGAGATCATAGAGGGGAGAGGAAGTACACCACAGAGGGACAGAAAAGTACCCAGAGGTTATGGGCCTCATTATGCATATGCTGGAAAAACGGCTGGTATTTTAAATGGCACTTTGGTTATAAAATACCACATAATTATGCATTGGGATTGCATGGGATACTCACAGGTGCAAAGGTAGTTCAGCCCGGGATGCACGTGCCTCTTTACCCCATGCAGTCCTGGCTATCTACTCCATGCAGCAACTAGCCCGCGTGATCCCAACTCATAACTAGGTGGTGTTTTAAAAACAAGTGGTATTTAAATTATCATACGTTATCACTGCTACCACCATACTAATAATGACGGAAAAATTCAAGCAAAGGCTGGAAGGTGGCACTCTCCTTGTCTGGGATCGTCACTAGGGGCCACATTACGGGCCCGGCCGTAACCCTGCCGGTAAAACCCAAGGTGTCTGGGACCCAAGGTGCCGCCTTTGACGACACCAACCATAGCAGGGGTCTAGATATATAAATTGAAAGCGTTACAATATATAACCATGTAGTTAGGTTTTCTTCTATGTATGACAAATGCCACTACATCATGTTTGGTACCATATGGACCTTAAGGGGTCCACCTATAACACAGTATATATATGCTAATGTGTGAACTTAAATGTTGCCCTCTGCATGTCACTAATGTTTTTAATGCACACCACTTACCAGGGGCCATCAGCCCTTGGCACGGCCAGGCTGACATTTATAGTAATTGTATTTACGGCTCTTTTGACTTTAGCATAGTATTTCTTTTATTTCTATCATTTCAATTTTGGTTTTCCATTTTTCAATACTCCACAATTCCTCATTAATAGCCATGAGGCCAGACAAATATTCATATTTGTCCTAAACAAACCCACAGGTTTGAATGCAGCCTCCCATTCTCAACCGCGCGCCAATTTGGGCTGTCTTGCGGTCACGTGTCTTTTAAAGGAAGCATTGCCCTAGTGACGCTTCGATGCTACAGCCGCAGTGTTTCACGAGCAGGCAACGGGAGCACCACAGTTCCCCGTGTCCAGCACGGTAAGCCTGTCTTAACGCTTACATTCTGGTTCTTACACACAGATTTCACCCGCTTACCAACACATATGCTTTCTGATTACAGCCATACTGCTGAAGGATGTTCTTCTGCGCTGATTTTACATCAGGCAGTTTTGAATTCTAAATAGCTGACAACGCCATACACAGCACACGCATTTTGCTATTTCAGGTAAAATATTTTCTTTTTGTACCTCATTGTCCTCAACTCGTACCGTATAGAGCCTCATCATTTTCTAATTTCTTTTTCTCAAATTTGCTTCCTCATCTTTACCATCCACTACTGTTACTCCAACTAAACGGTATGTTCTTTACATTCTCATATATATATGACACTGACATGTGTTAATGTGTTTTGACACATGATGATGGTTAACTCGATTTGATGGTTTGATATACATTATTTTATAGACCTGCCCTGATGAAGGAAATGTTATTCCGAAATGCATTGGCAATTTTTTGGTCTGATTGAAAAACTTGATGTGGCAATTTCTTCCTCACTAAGAGTGTATTAGTGACTTCTCACATAAGAGATTCCTTTCTTTGATAAAATGATGTTGAAACACAATTGAACCACAACGTTGTCATTCTTCAATCAACAACATATATTTTTTATTAACTAATTGAACTTGAAATGATTTTTGTCCACTTATAAACCCGGATTGCGTTCCTGTGAGAGCGGCTGTGTGACCTCGTATCTCACTTGGTCTTCTCCTGCTGCACATGTATTTTGGATTTGGGTGTCTCCAAATTCATCACAGCCAGCTCCTTTTTGAAAATTAGGATAAGAAATATTTGAACTAATCGACCATTTGGTTTACATTTTTTTAAAATTGATACTCGCCGATCTATTATCAAGTGGTGCCCACTCATTTCTCTTCTTGGTCTTTCTAATGGCCAACAGGACCCAAGTCATCAGAGAACCCCAACTGCGGCCATCCCGACATAATACATAGATATCTTTATTTTATTGTAGATGGTCAAAAAATAAAAAATGCAACCTTTACAATATCATGATATACATGTAGTACATACTAAAAAAAACTATAGAACAAGAATTAGTAAAGCACGTTTCTTCACACATCATATCCTACAATGAATATCAAAAGCATAAAACATACACAAGCACATATCACAACATTACAATACCTGATAAAACAGTTATCGAAAAACAAATTCAATTAAGACCACAATCAGTTTAAATATACTTTGGGAGCATTGATAAATCCCCACACAGCCAGTGCGACCTTTACATTTTCCATCAAAATTAATTCTCAATAGAAGTGTCGGGCTTGGAATATTTTTACTTGTAACCATGCAGATCATAGAGGGGAGAGAAAGTACACCACAGAGGGACAGAAAAGTACCCAGAGGTTATGGGCCTCATTATGCATATGCTGGAAAAACGGCTGGTATTTTAAATGGCAGTTTGGTTATAAAATACCACATAATTATGCATTGGGATTGCATGGGATACTCACAGGTGCAAAGGTAGTTCAGCCCGGGATGCACGTGCCTCTTTACCCCATGCAGTCCTGGCTATCTACTCCATGCAGCAACTAGCCCACGTGATCCCAACTCATAACTAGGTGGTGTTTTAAAAACAAGTGGTATTTAAATTATCATACGTTATCACTGCTACCAGCATATTAATAATGACGGAAAAATTCAAGCAAAGGCTGGAAGGTTGCACTCTCCTTGTCTGGGATCGTTACTAGGGGCCACATTACGGGCTCGGCTGTAACCCTGCCGGTAAAACCGGCGGGTTGCTGCCGGACCCGAAAGAAATTACCGGCACCTGGCTTTCCAGTGCTACTGGGCTATTCCGAGTCTGGTGGCCAGAAAGTCAGGTGCCAGTAGTTTTGTTAGTCCCCATTCCCATGCGATTCCATAGGACTCCATGGGAATAGCGACACGGGAGCACCAGCACAGTTAACAACAGTGCCGGTGCTTCTGTGAGAACTCTGCGAGCGGGTGCCGTCCCGGCTGGCAGGTCTGACCCTAACGGGTGGGACGGCATCCGCCCCCAGAGTTGTAGTGTGCCGGTAGGCTTACCGGCATTGTTGTTTCCGGATCGACACTATTGTAATGAGGCCCTGTGTGTTTCGGAGACTAGACGGCGAAGAAATCAAAGAGATAGATGGGTGAGCCTATGTGGCCAACTACTGAGGTGCAGGTGTTGTGATCAGTCTTAGACATATCATCGGCAGCGAGGAAAAATATTAGGATGCAATGGAGGCATTCATGCAAATAGTCCATTTGGATTGAACAGGTGGCAATAAAAAGAAGCTGGGGCAATTGTCTTTTACGCAAACCATGAACACTAATAATTGAGCACAAGATTTGTTATCCAGCACCAATGGCGCCGGAAAGCCAAATATGGCAGATTAGTGACATCAGCATGTAGGATGGCAAAGAACTGGCAAACGTAGCAATGCTGCCAGATGACAGAGCTTCATCGCCTGCTCTGTGTACCAGCCCTTTTCCACCTGGAACCTCAGGTTTCAAACTCATGTCACTAGTGGGCACTTGCAATCCACTGTGATATCACACGAGGCTTGTGCACTCAGAGGTTTTCAAGGCAGCCCCTCTAGTTCAGGAGCGCTGCTGGTTTCTGCATCTCACTTTATTGGCAGAGCGTGAAGCAGTGCGCAGGATAATGCAGGTTAATGCGCTGGTTCCTGGAAGAGGAAAAGAAGCAGGCAGGTCTGACATGTTTGCACTGGGAACCAGATGGGTCTCCAGGCAACCGTGGAAACATGTAAAGGTCATTAGGGAAGAGTAAACAGAGGGCTGTGCAAGTTGAAGAACCGCACTCTATGAAACACCTCAAGTGAAGCTGAAGTCAATGTCACATCAGCAGCAGAAAAACACATTTTCAGGCCGCACATCAGTATCCACTTGCTCGGTCCAACTGGGTAGCTTCCTGGAACAGTAATTTGTTAAATTAAATGGAAACAGAAAATACCCAATTGCTCTTTTCCATGACCTGAGTTTCAACCTTGGAATGTTGACGGCGCACTGTGAGAGTACACATTCTACAGTGACCCGGTGGATCAGGCGGTGGCTTCCCCCAGAGTCGCTGCAAACATGCACTCTTGCCATAGAGGGTTAGAGGTAGAGACTTCCTTCAGATTTCACATTAGTACCAGAATGTGCTACAGATGTACATACTTCATACTTACCCCAGAAGCTACTTAAGTACCTCAGAGGAACACACGTTCCACAGAAGTTACGTTAGTACCTGCACAGACTGCAGTGGTATAGACTTTCGTCAGGGCTCCCTGCATATATTTTAGAAGAAGAGCCTTTCTACAAAAGGCACTTTAACACTTTCATATGCTACAGAGGCCCTGACTTTCTGCAGAAGGCACTTTACTACCTGCATAGGCTACAGAGGTACAGACATTCTGCCGAAGGCACTTTACTACAGACATATGTCCCAGAAGTAGAGACTTCCAACAGTAATCACTTTAGTACCTGTATAGGCTATAGAGGCTCTGACTTTCTGCAGAAGGCACTTTACTACCTGCATAGGCTACAGAGGTACAGACATTCTGCCGAAGGCACTTTACTACAGACATATGTCCCAGAAGTAGAGACTTCCAACAGTAATCACTTTAGTACCTGTATAGGCTATAGAGGCTCTGACTTTCTGCAGAAGGCACTTTACTACCTGCATAGGCTACAGAGGTACAGACATTCTGCCGAAGGCACTTTACTACAGACATATGTCCCAGAAGTAGAGACTTCCAACAGTAATCACTTTAGTACCTGTATAGGCTACAGAGGCCCTGACTTTCTGCAGAAGGCACTTTACTACCTGCATAGGCTACAGAGGTACAGACATTGGGCCCCATTACGAGTTTGGAGGTAGCCATGGGAATGGGGAGGATGGTAGCAGCGGCACCGTTCATAATGGTACCGTTGCTACCATCCTGTTCTGCTTGTGGGTGCCGCTCGGCACGTCTGGTCTGACCAGGCGTGCAGAGCGGCCCCGTGAGCAGAACTCGTAATGAGGCGATGAGGCAACAACAGCGCTGGTAGCACTAGTGGCGCCGTTGTTGCCTTACCACCACAGTTATCATGAGGTCCATTCTGCAGAAGGCACTTTACTTTAGTACCTGCGTAGGTTACAGAGTAAGATTTTACTGGCGAGGTAGAGACTTTTTATCCGGAACTCACATTAGAACCTGCATGTCCGACAGATGTAGATACTTTCTGCAGAAGTCAATTTAGTACCTTTGTATGCTACAGAGGTAGAGACGTTCCACAGAAGTCGCTTTAGTATTTGTATAAGCCACAGAGGAGGAGACATTCTGCAGAGGTCACGTTAATATCTGTGTATGCTACAGACCTCCTGCAGAAGGCCCTTTAGTATCTGCACAGTATAGAGATGGAAACATTCTGCAGAGGCACTTCATTACCTGCATTGGCTGAGGAGTTGGAGACTTTCTTCAAATGTCACCTTAATACCAACATGTGCTAAAGATGTAGATCTTTTCTGCAGAAGTCACTTTAGTACCTCTATAGGCTACAGAGGTAGGGGGCCTCATTACGACCCTGGCTCTCACGCAATGAAGGGTGCCGGTACGGGACCATCACCCTTCATTACGTGAGGGCCGATTAGGAGGTTACCTTTGCGGGGCCCGGACCAGACGGCTGGTAAAACTAGACATCCATTCCGGGTCCCGCGAGGGGAAGAGGGAGCTAATAACGGGCCATTCATAATGTGCCCGTTATTACTTCCCTCCCCATTCACATTGAGCCTTATGGGGGCTCAAATGGGAATGGGGAATGGTTCCTTCAAGGAGGAATTACCGGGTCCTCCAATGTTGGAATGACCCAGTTATTCCTCACTGAAGGAACCCGGTAATGGAGCCCAGTTTTGAGGCAGCCATGGCGCTAATAGCACCATGGCTACCTCCATACTTGTAATGAGGCCTAGGGACTTTCTAAATAAAGAACCCACTATAGTCTCTGTATGGGCTAAAGAAGAAGAGACATTCTGCAGAAATCACTAATACTTGCATATGCCACAGAGGTCGAGACCTTCTGCAGAAGGCACTTTATTACCTCCATAGGCTACAGAGGCAGAGAATTCCTGCAGATGGCACTTTAAAAGCTGCATAGGCTACAGAGATAGAAAAGTTCAACAGAAATCACTTCAGTACTTGCATAGGCTACAGAGTTAGATACTTTCTATACAAGTCACTTTAGTACCTCCATAGACTGCAGAGGTAGAGACTTACTTCGGATGTCACATTAGTACCTCAGAGGTAGAGATGTTTCACAGAAGTCATTTTAGTACCTGTACAGACTGCAGTGGTAGAAACTTTCTTCAGCGCTCGCTTTACTACCTGCATACATTTTAGAGGAAGTGCCTTTCTGCAGAAGTCGCTATAACACCTGTGTAGCTACAGAAGGCACTCAAGTACCTGCACAGTCGAGAGATGGAGACTTTCCGCAGAAGGCACTTTATTACCGGCATAGGGTAAGGAGGTAGAGACTTTATTCGGAACAGCATGTACTACAGATGTAGATCTTTTCTTCAGAGGTCACCTTAGTATCTCTATAGGCTACAGAGGTAGGGACTTTCTAAAGGAGCCACTTTAGTATCTGTATAGGCCACAGAGGGAGTGACATTCTGCAGAATTCACTTTAATACTTGACTATGCTACAGAGGTAGAGACTTTCTGCAGGAGGCACGTTAGCACCTGCATAGGCTAAAGAGGTAGAGACTTTCTTCGGTAGTCACATTAGTACCAGAATGTGCTACAGATATAGATACTTACCGCAGAAGCTAATTTAGCAGCTGAGAGGTAGAGATGTTACACAGAAGTCACTTTCTTCAGCGCTTGCTTTACTACCTGCATACATTATAGAGGAAGAGCCTTTCTGCAGAAGGCACTTTAATACTTACATATGCTACAGAGGTACAGACATTCTGCAGAAGGCACTTTAGTACCATCATATATTACAGAAGAAGAGACTTCCAACAGAAATCACTTTAGTACCTGCATAGGCTACTGAGTTAGAGACTTTCTATAGAAGTCACCTTAGTACCTGCATAGACGGCAGAGGTAGAGACTTTTTATTCAGTAGTCACATTAGTACCAGCATGTCCGACAGATGTAGATACTATCCGCAGAAGTTACTTTAGTACCTCTGAATGCTACAGAGGTAGAGATGTTCCACAGAAGTTGCTTTAGTATCTTTATAGGCCACAGAGGAAGAGACATTCTGGAGCAGTCACTTTAATACCTGTGTATGCTACAGACCTCCTGCAGAAGGCACTTTAGTACCTGCACAGTCTAGAAATGGAGATTTTCAGCAGAAGGCACTTCAGTTTCTGCATAGGCTAAGGAGGTAGGGACTTTCTTCGGAAGCCACCTTAGTACCAACATGTGCTACAGATGTAGATCTTTTCCAAAGAAGTGACTTTACTACCTCTCTGACGAATCAACCTCTGGAGTACCAGTGGTCCAGGAGTGAATATCAGTTTCTAAACAATCAATCAGTCCCACACCTCTAATACACCAGAAGGGATCTGAACAGATTGGAAACACAGGAAAATTATAAACCTCTTTGTCCAATTCTGGTAGCGTGGATGGAACAGCAGGCTTATCTCCAAATGATCGTGGATCGTTGGTAAGTTGCAAAACTGCAAAAATACAGTTATTACCCAATGATAAAAGGGACTGTCCAGTCAAGGTAGGTTGTATCTACTTTATTTATTTCACAACACACAGTTCTAGCAGCACTATGAGATACAACACATCCTGGAAACGATTGCAGAGGGCAGACCATTTCGAAGAAGGAAAAGGGATCCACTCTGGATACTGAAAGGAGGGTACTCGGTATGGTTAATAACCACAACAGTTTACGGTTTCTTGGCTTCAGCACAAAGGGAGCAATGGGTCCTAAAATGTCTCTAGGGGTCTTCTGGGAAGGACCAGCGGGACAGAACCACAATGTAACCTATGCTGTAGGTGTTCTTGATGTTCGACAGGGTAGAGTCGGCTTCAGGGCGATTTGAAGACTTCTGTGACAGAGTTCAAGATGGGAGTCAGCTGCAGGTATCAGGTTGCAAGACGGTTTGGCGAGCAAAGCTGGATGAACAGCTGCAGGCTACCCTACAAGGCAGCTCGGGGTCAGGAATCGTCTCCGTGCTGATCGGCGGTTCAGAAGCACTGGTTGACAGCTAAGATGTCTTTAAGTGACTGCGGCTTGACAACGGTCAGCATTGCAGTTAGTTGTAGCTCGAGGAACTCGACTAGCTCAAAAATGCCCTTTAAGCCAGACGTCAGTAGATGCTCATCATGGCACTTCTTCCAGCTTCTTCAATGGGCTTGTATCGTCCATTAAGGCAGACGGCCCAAAGCTGAGGAGTGTGTTGCAGGCAGCTGCCCTGTCATTGGTTTAGGGTTTAGAGACCTTCTGGCCCTTCCTACTTAGGAAGCTTGATACAGAGCGTAGCAGGGCATGCTGTGTGCCGGCTGGGTACCGGTCCTGGAGCAGCCGGACGGTCCACTGGATTTGGTATCTCCCTCTGTTCCCTGGGAGATGTTTAGGGGAGGGATTTTGCTTCCCTCTTTGGAAATCCTGGCCTTCCTTCACTGGCGGAAGGAGTGAGGAAGACTGTACCTTCAGGCAGGGTCCAATGAGGAGTTCTTCTTGCTACTCCTTCCAAAGTCTTCAGATGATATGCCAAAAGAGGGGCTCTTGCCCTCTTTTAAAGCTAAGTGGGCTAAAATGATTGGTGTAGGCTAAGCCTACCTTAATGAACTAATCCTGGGGTTCCTACCAACAATCGCCTG
The DNA here is from genome assembly GCF_040938575.1 of Ambystoma mexicanum. Classification (NCBI taxonomy): domain Eukaryota; kingdom Metazoa; phylum Chordata; class Amphibia; order Caudata; family Ambystomatidae; genus Ambystoma; species Ambystoma mexicanum. The sequence continues at coordinate 263,813,589 of NC_090931.1, read as the reverse complement.
TACGCATGAGGTTATAAACAGAGTGCCTTGCAACAGGAAAGGTAAGGGGGTGAAAACAGGAACAAGGTGTTCCCCAGAATACATTTGCGGCAATCTTCTCTGAGTAGAAAGATCTCTGGCCACACTGCCTTCTGACACTAAATCCCACCCATCTTTCTCTCTGTTGTTGATCAAAGAGTTTTTCTGGTTAATGGCCCTCTCTATGTGGTCCCTGTTAACGCAGAATGTCTCCCTTGAAGCTGCTGCCAGACCAGACTCTGGCTCCTGCAAACCACATTCTCGTACTTTATGATTGGGGTCCCCTTAGCAGGGTTGCCTACTATACACAGCAGTCCCAGACATGACAGCTCACATCATTGGTTCTGAGGGGGAGCTGGCTTCAGGTGGACACAGTTACATATGAAAGGGTGTTGGGTTTCCTGTCTCCTTTGTTAACCTCTGCAGCTTTTGGTATGTTAATTGCTGCCACAAGAGCAGGGCGGATCCATGGAGCCTTTGTTAGTTAATCTGGCTGGCCATGGCACAGGAAGCTTGGTCCTCCCCCTTCCTGGAAATGACCTAGTGTACTCCTGGCTGTCACATTCCAATTAAATATGACAGGCCGAACTGTGCCTGTAGGCTGTGTCCACACAGAGTACATGGGTCAATGTGTTTGTCAAGGTGTGAGCATAGGAAAATGTGTGTGGATTAGCCTCACACCTTTTCCTGAGGTTGGTCTGCCATCATTCCACTTAATTAAACACTTCGAATAGCTCAGGCGAGCAAACACCCACCATGAGGATGGTCAAATTCCTCACAACCTCTATAGGCTACAGAGGTAAGGGCTTTCTAAAGAAGCCACTTCGGTAGCTGTATAGGCTACAAAGGAAGAGAAGTTCTGCAGAAGTCACTTTAGCACATGCATAGGATAAAGAGTTAGAGACGTCCAACAGAAGTCACTTTTGTACCTGTATAGACTGCAGAGTTAGAGACTTTCTTCGGAAGTCACATTAGTACCAGAATGTGCTACAGATGTAGATAATTTAGTACCTCAGAGGTCAAGACGTTCCACAGAATCACTTTAGTACATCCATAGGCTATGGGGGTACAGACTTTCCGCAGAAGGCCCTTTAGTACCTCCATAGGCTACAGGAGTAGAGCCGTCCTTCAGAAAGTACTTTAACACTTGCATATGCTACAGAGGTACAGACCTTCTGCAGAAGGCACTTTAGTACCGACAAATCCCTCATGGGTAGGCGTTTTCGTCAGACATCAGTTAGTGCATGTACAGGCCACAGAGGTAAAGATGTTCTTCAGAAGTCACATTAGACCCAGCATGTGCTACAGACGTAGATATTTTGCTCCGAAGTCACTTTCGCAAACGTATATGCTACAATCGTTCCACAGAAAAATCTTAAGAACGTGCACAAGGTACACAGGTAGAGATTTTCTGCAGGTGGCACTTCAGTATCGACATACCCCGCAAAGGTAGACACTTTCTGCGAAGTCACTTTAGTACCTGTATATGCTACAGAGGGAGGTACTTTCTGCAGTAGGCACTTTAGTACCTGTATGTGCAACATAGGTACAGACTTTCTGCTGACGGCACTTTAATGCCTGCATATGCTCCTGGAGTCATTCATACCTGCATAGTCTATAAAGCAGATGCTACAGAGACACATACTTTCTGCTTAAGTCACTTTAGTACCTGTATATCCTCCAGAAGGTGGGACTTTCTGCAGAAGTCACTCAAATATCTGCCTCGGCTACAGAGGTTGATGCTACATAGAAGAGACTTTCTGCAGAAGTCACTTTGGTACCTGTGTATGCTACGGGTGTAGATGAAGCCATCTAAATAGCAGCATGTGCTCCGAAGGCACAGATTTGCTGCAGCAGTCACTCAAATACCTGTGCAGGCTGTAGAGGCATATGCTACAGAGGTAGAACTTTTCTGCAGACGTGTCGTTATGCCTGCATAATCCACAGAGGCAGAGAGTTTATGCAGAAGTACTTTAGTATCTTAGTACCTGTATATTCAACAGAGCCAGATATCTTCTGCATAAGTCACTCAAATTCCTGCACAGGCTACAGAGGCGGATGCTTCAAAGGTGAGACTTTCTGCAGAAGTCACTTTGGTACCTGCATATTCTACAGATGTACATACTTTATTTTCTGTTGCTTTATTGTAATATTGGTTGTATAAAACAATCTTATACAAAACACATTAATCACAAATACTAAAAGAAAAATGTATTTCTAAACACACAATTAATGAAACTAATACAGTTAAAATACATTTTAGAAAAGCGGGAATCATCAAATATACATAGAAACGTTACATGTTAAAAATGTTAAAAATCCCACTACTTAAAATCCAATTTCATAGTCACTAGGAATCCTGCTTACCATCTCACATCTGCTTTTACCCTGTCTCACATACAATATTAAAAAATATATTTGATTCATTACCCTATTAAAGTGCAAATCTGTAACAAGAGGCGATCTCAAGATAGTCATTTTACCCAGTCTCACCGACGAACACTAAAAAGATATATAATTAATTACCACAGTAAAGGGCAAAGCTGCAACAAGAGGCCAATATAGTCTATAAACCATGCCCCTGCCCTCATTTTCTTCACCATCTCAGCTCAATGAGCTCTGCTGCCTTAATCAGTTTGGTTCAATACTGGCTGTTCACCACTGATTACCCTCATATAAAACTCAGACACACTTAATGGACATGTTACATATACCTGGACCACAGTTCCTCTCTGAGCGATTACAGAGCCTCAGATCCGATCAGCACATGGTACCTTGTTTGAAGCACTGCAACCTTTTTGCAACAGCCGCAATCCCCAACACTAACATTGTTTTGGTTGCGCATTTGCAATACCTCACCGGTCAGGAGAGTGTTTGGCCGAAATCTCAGATACTGGCAACTCCAATAGTAGTTGGGGAACATTTTCAAATAAAGCGCCACTGTTCCCCTTCTCCTTTCAGCAACAAAAGGATGTGTATATAGTATGTGTATTCTCCCCATCTACTGTACAAATCCAGTCATAGGGCCTCATCACGAGTGGGATACCGCCCTACTTTATTTGTGTTAGCACCCACCCATCCGGCGGTTTACCGCCAGACACGGGTTGGGTGCTAAACGTTACTCCGCATTCCCCATTCCCCATTGGGTCCAGGTGGAATTACCGCACAGTAATACCGCCGGCGATAACTGCGCCAAAAATTTGCATTTTCCCAGCATGTTTAAACATGCCGGACTCAAGATTGGGTGGAGCAGCAAATGCTGCGCTAACCCCGCTACTGCCGCATTCAAAGGCTACCGCCCAACTCGTGATGAGGCCCATAGTCTAACAGTTTCTTTTTGGCCTTCATCGGATTACAAATGAGGTACTCAGCCTGGAGGTTACTGCCCATTAATATAGCCTTTGCTTCTTTCTCTAAGTTTTCTAATTGCAAAGACCTACCTAGTGACATTGCCTTTGGCAAATCCCTGTACAATGATCCAGTCACTGAAACTAATACGTTTCTATATAAGGTCAAAACCTTCCACTGGAAGTGACATTTTAAGGAAGTGAGTCCTAGTTCAAAACGCAAAGTATCAGCAGGGAGGCAATCAGGGAGGTTCCGAGCCCTAAAAGAGGCTTGAGTCCAATAATTGCCCGTTAATCGATCTGGTAACCCTCGCCGTTTCCATGCCGTATAAAAGGGCCAGAACTGCCTTCATGTTCTAAAAGTTAATCAAAGGCAGGAAGGAAAAAAAGCAAAACCTGCCATAGATTATTTTCGTCTGTGATGCCAGCTGGTCAGCTTCCTCCACAGAACAGGCCGGCATACTTTTCTGAGATGGTATAGAATTCAGAAACAGGCCCAAATACATAACTGATGCTTCCGGGACCAGGACTTGCTTTCCCAATTTCCATTAAAACTCAGTCTTTTTTCTCACATTACCCACAAAGCGGATATTTGTATTCTTCTCTTTAATAACGAGTTAGTTCTAGATGGATTAACACTATATAGAGAAGAATTGCCTCTGCAAGCAAATCTGCGTTTTGTCCATCAGAATCACATCCCCAGCATACGCGAGATAAGGTATCGAAAGATCAGCGACTTTAGGTGGGGAAAAACTTGACTCTTCCAAATGCTCCCCAAGGTCAGCCAAGTATAAATTAAAACAGGCACGGGGCCAGGACACACCCTTGTCTTAGTCCTCTTTTAATGGGGTTGCTCCTGGTCAGCTCTCCATGCCTGCTCACGCGCACCTGGAGTGAACCGTTTTCGTGCATGAGAATTAAGATAGAGAACAGCATTGGAGGAATCGTCCAATCTCCCAACTTCCACCACAGAAAAGTGCAGATGACTGAGTCAATGGCCTGGGAATAGTCGATTGTGGCCACAAAAACTGTGGGAGCCCCCTGCCCCCATGATGCCTCTTTCATACATCTGATAATTAACCCATTAAGTGAGGTTGATAACCCCCTGCAGAACTCAGTTTAAAATTTCTGTAAGCGCCCACTGGATAACGTCCAGGCCTCCAACTCCCCCAACACAATCGATGCAAAGATTTTCCTTCGGAATCTAATAGTGAGATCAGACCAAAATCACACGAGTCACATCTATCACCTTTTTTGTAAATTGTGGCTACTATCGACCGACACCAGGAACTGGTAAAAGCCCTTGCATCAAGCAGCGCCCTGAATAGAAAAAACAGAATCTGTGCCCAAAGTTCGGGATTCAATTTCAACAGAGCATTTGCTAAGACATTTGGGCCCACTGCTGGCGAATTAGAGTCCTTCTTAATGAGGCCCTCAATAGTGGTTACATCAAAGCGCAGCGTCCATGGCACCTCCAAGTGAGAATATGAGTGCAGCTGGCTAGACTCTTTATAAAGAACCCTAAAATAATGTTATTTATTCACATTTGCAAAGCGCACAGCAGCCCTTAGGCATTGTGGCGCTGTTTCAGACAGTTGAGCTTAGTTACATAGTACAGGAATAGGGATATGCAGCAATACATCCTTAGTTACAGAACAGACTTAATGCAAGAGAGGAAGCAGGAGGTGTGAGGAGGTTAGTTGAAAAGGGTAGTTTTTAGGGCTTTGCTGAATGCTGAGAGAGGAGGTTCTGCACTGAGTGCATTGGGTGGTCCATTCCATAGTTTGGGTGCTAGATGGGGGAAGCCAATATCCCCGGCTTTGGCCCTTTTAATGGAGGGGATGCAAAGTTTGTTGGCATGACAGGTTCTTTTTGGGCGAGTGGAGATATCTCTAGTAATAATGTAGGAGAGGTAGGGTGGAGCACTGAGTGTAAGACTAAACGTGAACCGGTCTTTCACCGGGAGCCAATATGCGTCACGCCTGTCTTGGGTGATATGGTCCCTTTTGGGTATATTGAGGGCAGCTCTAAGGGCATTATTCTGGATGACCTGGAGGCGGTTTATATTTTCTGCAGAGGCCCCTTCTAGGAGGACATTACAGTAGTCTTATTTCACTCCAATGGTGGCTCTGGTGATAGCGAGGCTAAGGTTGGGCGTGTGAGCGCAAGCTGAGGCCATGGCACTAACCTGACGTGTCGTGGACAGAGTTGAAACTAGGTGGACACCTAATGTCTTGACTGATGGGGAGACAGGGATGATGGAATTGTCTATGGTGAAGTTGCAGTATTGTTGGTCTAGTTTAGCTAGTGTATCTTTGGTACCGATAATGATGATCTCGGTTTTGTCACCATTTAGACATAACCCATTTGTTGCCATCCAGGCTTGAATAATGCTGTAAATTGAATGGAGCTCATCAGCGTCTTTGTCGTAGGAACCAGTGAGAGGCAGGAGTACCTGTGTATCATTGGCATAGTTTGTGTAGGCTATGCCGATTGAATCCAGTTTGTCGAAAAGTGGTTTGGTGAACAGGTTAAAGAGAGTAGGAGCTGTGCAAAAGCCCTGTGGAACCCCGCAGTGTATGGTGGTGGGAGTTGCATTTGCCTGGCTGGACAATACTTTCATGTCTCTTGCATTTAAGAAGGAGGTGATCCATGCGGAGGCCTCATTGGAGAATTGGGCTGTGTTGATAAGGTGACAGTCTACAAGATCAAAGGATCAAAGGGAGCCAAAAGGTCAAGAAGTAGGGGAAGGGCAGTTGTACATTTGTCCATAATTGATGTGATTTGATGTTTAAGATCAAGGAGGACAGTTTCAGTGACATGTCCTTTACGGAACTCTGATTACCCCTTACCGAGGATGGCATTGGACTTGAGAAATAGTTGGATTTGGTTATGCACCACTTTGTCCAAGATTATTAAGAGGAATGGGACTGTGGTAATACGCCGATAATTATTAGGCGAGAATGGGTCTCGTGAGTTTTGTTTTAGAAGAGGGCGTACCCATGCTTCTTTGAGGCTGGCTGGGACAGACAGAGGTGAACGAGGCATTGATGAATGCCTTGAGGAGAGGTGCAAGTTGGTTGGCGCATTATTTGACAATATTAGAGGGGGCAGATGTCTCTTTTGCATATGGATGGTTTGAAATGTTTGAGGAAGTCGAGGACATCTTGTTCAGTAACATCATGGAAGGAGAAGAGCTGTTTGGGGGGCTTGTTGGGCATTTGATGAGTTGGGGAGGGTTGATCAAGGTTAGGCAAATCTTTGGATTGTGCTTGGATTTTGTTCTGAAGTAGTTACATTTTTTTTAGCAAGGCTGCTTGAATACTGGAGCACCAGGCTTCATCTTTAACATTCTCATCAGGGCTGCTGGCAGGAGTGATGAGTTCTCTAAAGATGGAGAATAGTTCTTTAGGTTGAGAGTTGGCCTTGGTGATGCGTGAGTTGAAAAAGATAGATTTAGCATGAGTAACTGCTGTAGAGGAGGTCCCAAGCATGGCCTGCACCCCTGCCCCCCAATTCCAGGTACCAGGAACGTACTCGCCGATGTATGTGACGTATGAGGAGCAAATGAACCAACAGAGAGCCGCGCTGGGACTCTGCCCAGCCATACCTGTTGAAGCGCCCATAACCAGACAGCCCTGGGCATCACGGTACCCTATCAGATAGCCGTACCGGCCGCTGAGACAAAATGAAGAGTACCTACAGACAGTCCATGAAGAAACCCAAAGAGCCTTACTGGAGGGCCAGTGGAAATGACACAAGGGCCCAGACAGACTCATGAATGAACGAAAACGGCTATCGAAGGTAGCATGCCAGTGCAAGTAGCTATGCAAATAGATGTAATTGACACAGGAAATAGACTGAGTTAAAACGTAAGCAAACGTTGCTATGAGACAAGATGGAAGTAACCCAGTTAATGCGTGTAAATAGGCTTGGAACGCAAGAAGCTAAGAAAACGGTACTGCTTGCAACGCTTAGTAGAAGAATAGAGTGGCATGCGCCAAGTATATATATCTACCTCAATGAAGCACGCTATACAAGTGCGACTCCATTTTGTAAAGCAGAACCAAGCCCAGGCTGCGAGGGGCCACCAAGGCCGAGATTCATATTCAAGCTATAGCCAAAGGAAAGCGCGGAATCGAAACTCAGTAAGAAGTAGCTCATGCCCGGGAAATTCAAGGTCAACCTAAGTAAGGGAGGAGAGCAGCAACCTCGGAGAATGGAAACTTCAGAGCATACCAGCCAGCCAGTGAAGGTCGAGATAAGGAGGCCCCAGGCAGGTGGCAAGGCTAAGTAGGAAACAAATACACGAAAAGAAAGAAAATGAAGCAGATTCACGGTGACCAGACACATGACCAGCCAAGGGCAAAGAGGTACCAACGTCTGATGTCACCCAGAACCCAGGATGCCATAACTTTTCCTGATAAGAAGCTACAGTTTTGAGGCCATCCTCAGCCAACTAATTGACACATAGCCCTAGAGGTACGGATTGATGGAAGGGAGGCAGGGTGAATCTGGGGGCACTCCTCATCTGGGTGTCCATTCTGCATGCTGCTAATTAAAGTGGAGATTTATGCCTACGGGTGTAACCCACCCAATCACACAGGACCAAATAATCTAGGGTCCTATAGCTTGTAGAACCAATAAGACGTCGTAGATGTAGTGACGTCTATCACAAGTGATGTAGTGGGATGGGCATAGACGCCCACCCGATAAGAGTTATCCAATCCACATGCTCTGTTACCCTATACAGATATAGCACCTATACTTAAGTTACCTTTCCTAACCAATTATATTGCATGACGAGTTTCATAGAGTTAGACGTCAATGATGATGAGTTTTATGTATAAAAGTTACTGTTCAACTGAAGTTCGAGGAAGTTGAAGCAAGACAGGCGATCGCCATGATGCTGATTTCCAATTGTTTCCCTGTTTGATTACTTGTCATTAAACGGACTTCCCTTTGCCAAACTATTCAGTCCTCGTTATTGAGTCGTGTTGGAGTAAGTGAATCCTGCAACCCATTCCTCACGTGGTGCAGCTATCTTGTCTTACAGGTACTAGAGGGTGAGCACTGACCTATGGGCTTGTCAGTGGAAACATCACCCTCCTGTACACTTGGTAGTGTGAGGATGGTTTCGGCCATCGATTATTGATTATTGATTATATAATTTTAAGACACCTATAGACCAACGGCACAAAGTAACTCTAGGCATTCAGCAATATCACGAGTCCTTTCGCCATTCCGGCTGAGTAGAATGAGAAGCTTCCCGTGGACAATGATAGTGTAAGTCCATAAAAAATCTGCAGTCGGTCTGAAAGAACCTGCCTTTCCAAGCATAACCCTTCTCATTCCCACGGGAAGCCAATCGGACGAAAAGACCGCAAGAGGCTGAAGAGGAAGGGGCGGTGATCCTGAAGCTCCGGAGAGGAAAAAGATGCGATCGGTGAGTGAAAAAATAAACTCATTACTTTGGCAAATGTCTTGTAGGCATTAGAACAAGTAAGGGAAAGGTAACTGAGGGTGGCGGAGAAAAAATAAAATAGTCAGAAATAGAGAAGACTGTATATATGTAAGGGGTTAATGACTCAAGTATAAGAGAAAAATGTAAGGTTACCGGGGGGGGTACCCGAGAGAAACACACAAGGTTACCAGGGGGGCACCCGAGAGAAAAACGTAAGGATACCGGGGGGGGGGGGGGCACCCGAGAGAAAAACTTAAGGATACCGGGGGGCACCCGAGAGAAAAACGTAAGGATTCGCCTTGTTCCTGCGCTTTAATACAGCGGTCAGAAGAAATGTGAACCCAGAGCCCACATAACAGGGACGATTAGGCTACGGTGACAATTAAAGACGGCACAAATGGGGTTCGTTTAGACCCTATGGCGGGGTATTAATTAGAAGGCAGGTATATGTGTGACCAGCTGGTGTCTGTCAAGTGTCTGTCTTATGTCTTCTGTTGTATGTCGAATGTAAGAAGAACTGTATCATTGATTGTTTAAAATGAAATTTGGTTTTACGCGATTCCATAACTGAGAGGGAATTGCCAATGGATTGGTGTTCTTGAGTAAATTGAGAGTATACAATTTTGGCGGGAACAGATTGGATTGGAGCTTGCGTATGTGGTGCTCGCTCATACTAGTGGAAGGATAAAAACTGCATAAACATTGTTGGTAACAAAATTGAGAATGGAGGAGGTTACCCCACTTGCTCATCTGTGTAAGCAGTTACCCAAACATGCACCTAAACTCAAAAAGTACAGCACAGAGTGGGTTAAGGGCACCACCCACAAGATGTTTATGCCTTGGCCACAGAATAGGTCCCTATCTAAAGCCATCTTGCAACATATGACCGCTTACCTACATGCCACTTACACAGGCAAAACATCTGAGAAACGCCTCGCTGTTCTAGAACTGTGGAAAATGTTCGAACAGACGAAGGAGAAAGAACTGTCCGCAGACTGGATATTAGATGTATGCACGGAGGGGGGTGAGACACCTACCGCGCCACCAGCCCCGCCTGAGCCAGTCATCGAGGGAAGTAAGTCAGAGGGACTGTACCCGCTAAGAGAACTAAAGGCAGCCACAGGGTACAGCAACCCCGCATATGAGTCACCTACGTATACTAGTGATGAAAAAAAAGAGGAGTAGGAAATTAATCTTGCCTCCACCGCCCAGCGGGACAAGGAGAGATGCGATGATGAAGGGAAGGACCAGGCACATAGTTGTGCATCTTTCGCTAGGGAGAGAGAGGGAAAGAAATGGAAAGGGAGTGAAAACAGAACAGATGAGATAGCAGTCGTGAAAGACGAATGGATGGGAGGTCAGATATTGCTGAAGCTTGATGGAAAAGGAGGTAATGAGATAAGGCCGAGGGAGAGGTCTGATGAGGTACAGAGAAGGGAAAAAGACAAGGAAAAGGAAATGAGGGATGAAAGGATAAAAAAGGATAGGCTGAGGCGAGAGCAACTATATCGCAAAGAGCAAGAGAAACAGCTCGTTCGCAAACAGAAGGCAGCCCATGACCAGCACAGACAGGATAAGCAAAAGTTGGAGGAAGAGCAAAGGGTATGTGGGAGGAGAGTTAAGAGAAGAGAAGATGAGGAAGTTAGAAGGGCAAAGGAACATAGAAATGAAAGGATGAGAGAAGTAGATAAGACTAGAGAATAAACAAGGAAGCGCAAGGAAATGGATGAGGAAACAGAACGTAAGCACAGACAAAGGGCAAGAGATCTTGAATATTTGGAGCGGGAATTTAAAAAACCCAATCTTGTTGTAGAATGGGAAGACATCGAAGAATTCTTTCCTGCAAATGACTCAGTACTAGGTACGAGTGGGGCACATATTGAGGATGACTTTGACACCAGAAGCATCGGGGAAACGATTGATAAAATATACGATGAGATGGGGCTGGAATAGACGTCCCATGAGGGAAGGGAAGACGAGCACTTAGAGAGCACTCAGTTATATGACACTGAGGATGCCACTCAAAGTAGTGGGAGCAGGGGACTGTTCCTAGATAGACTGGAGACTGGGAAGAACTAAGAAGATGCAAGGAGTTGCGTAAACTGGGAACAATCAGAATCTGACTCCGGTGGGGAGGAGGACGAGGCACACGAAGAAGGGAGACGGTGCGAAAGGCAGCTCCCAAGGGACCAAGGGGTACGATGGTCCGACGCTAGCGAGTCTGCCGTGCAGTCCGGCCGACATGAAGGAGCACCCCACGGTCAGAGGGGAGGCATCAGCACCTGCCTATGCAGACAGATTAAGGGCATTGCCAGGTAGACAGCAGTGTGGGAATGCTACCCCAGCGATAGACAGGAGAGCTACGGGGAAAGAGAAGGAAGACTGCTCATTCCAATTCCCACTGCTAGAAAAGGGGGGAGCAAGACCACAATATATTCCATGGCCACACATGGACCGAGAGAACCTGAAAAATAAGCTTCCAATGCTGACATCGGGAGCCGGAAAGTGGATACATGAGTTAGAGAAAATGACAGGGGGTGTCACCTTAGCTATAGGGGACATTAAGGGCTTCCTGATCGCCATACTTGGTGAAAGGGCAGACGATGTAAGGAAACAGGCTGGGTACCCTCGAGTAACCATAATTAACACTTCCCATGACGGAGAACCATTTAACAATTGTAGAGCAGCAGTGTGGAAAGTGCTATGAACGATTTACCCTGAAACTTCCGATATGGGAGCTATAATGACACGGAAAATGAAAGAGTCAGAGGATCCGTTGATTTATATCCAGAATTTTCAAGACGCATGGGTGCTCGAAACGCATGAGTCTTGGACGAAATCTATCCAGGTATTCTACCACATATTATGCCAGGGGTTACATGAACCGGTGCAAAAGCAGCTCAAGAAATTAGTAGGAGTAGAAGCTAAACCTTGGGCCAAAATACAGTTGACAATTCCACACTACTGTAGATTGTTGCAAGAAAAGAACCGAAAAAAGGAGGCAACTTGTAAGGATGAGGAGGCATAGCTGGTGCAAAAGAAACTCTCAAAGGATGCTCTCGAGGGAGCCATGCTGACAAGCCCAGCTGAATCAAGGACACAATCAGCAGCTAATCCATCCCAGAATGAACAAGGTAGCGCTGGATTTTACCTGAGGGGTAGTGGTTTCGGAGGAAGAGGATGGCAGAGTAACCAGGGTGGATTTCGGGGTAACCAGGGAGGTTTTCAGGCTAACCAAGGTGGATTTCAAAATGTGCAGATGGGCAGTCCAACTGCGCCAGATGGACAGATGGCCCGACCACCGCCGGTGTGTTGGCTATGTGGAATAACAGGACATGTGGCACGCATTTGCAGAAGCCAAGGCATGTGGCAAAATGGCCAAGGAATAGGAACAGGCATGGTGAATCAGCCTGCTGTCCCACATCAGGGCGGTGCTCAAAATCACACAGTGCAGCAAGGTGCACAGCAAGTGGTTCAACCCTCGAACATGGGGAATTTACCACAGGGACAATCCCAACAGGCACCGCCGCAAATGCCTCAGGGCACTAACTCCGGAGGGGGAGCCAACCCTGGAAATGGGGGAAATCCACAAGTATACAGTGGGCCGAACTTATATATGAAATACGACAGCTCACGGGGGACTCTTATGTGATCTATCCTATCAGTGACACCAGTCCCTAATAGGGAACCAAGGGTGAATGTCATCATAGGGGGCAAATAATATTCCTTCTTAGTTGACATGGGTGCAACGCGCTCGTGCATACGAGAAGGCAAGTTTTCCTTGGCCGGCGAGGCCATAGATACTCAGAGTTTCACAGGAGCTCACAGTAGAGTTCCCTTTACAGATGCACTCCAAGTCTCTGTAGGAGAGTGCGATATGAATGTACCCTTATTGTATTCACGTCAGACCCCAGTAAACATTCTGGGTAGGGACTTGATGACAAAGTTGAATATGACAATCTCGTTTACCGAGAATGGAATAGTGTGCTCCACTCCAGGAATGCATTATTCAAACGTATGCGAAATGATTAGAGCATACTCAGGACAATAGCCATGAGATCTATACCTTTAGAACCAGAAGTATTCGCATATGGCGTGCATGTGCTTATGGCGGGATTGCCAGGCCTCGCAGATAAAACTATGAGAACCCCTGATGAGTTCCTATTTAGACCAAGAATACCTATGCATGAAGAAGAGGGACAAGTGTTTCCCTTAATGATACAATCTGCCACAGTGCGAGGGAAAGTGGTATTGGTTGAAGGATACGATGACAAAGGTAGACAATGGTGTCTGATTATCACCATCAAAGAAGGGTATTGAGTGACTGACATCACCGATGACGATCTGTTCGAAGAACACATGACCTAGAAGAGACAAGGGTGGAAGTGAGGCTCATATTTTGGGTCAAAATGATCAAACGAGAAGTGCCACAAAGAATGATGTTGGCACTGATACGCCCAGAATACTTTGATGATGACATGGCCCAAGTACACAGTATGGACAACAGGGCCCTATGACATGGGCCTCTTCAAAGGGGCAGATGAAGTGAAAATGAAATTGAAACCAGGAGCAATTTTACCAAGAGCGCGACAATATCCCATGTCCAGAGAAGCGGATGAAGGAATTGCGAAGACAATTTCCGCCATGATGGAGCAGGGCATCCTAGTGACGTCAGAATCACCTTGCAACACAGTGATTTACCCCATCAAGAAATCGAAAGTAGGGTCTTGGCGTTTGATCCAAGATTTAAGGGCACTAAACGATATTGTTGAAGCCGAGTTCCCTCTAGTCCCTAATCCATCCACAATTTTATGCAACATACCCACTGAGGCAAAATATTTCACAGTGATTGACTTGAAGAATGCGTTTTTCTCAATTCCGTTGCACCGTGATTCGCAAGACCTGACATCATTTACTTTCAGACAAATGCGTCTGAAAAGTACAAAATTGTCACAGGGGTATTGTGAGTCTCCGTCCATTTTCAACAGAGTCCTGCAAATGGGCCTAAGCAATATTGCAGTAGACAGTGTCGTTTTGCAGTATGTGGATGACATTCTGATCTGCAGCGTCACTGAAGAACAATGCAGGAGCAACTCTGTCCTACTACTGACTATCTGAGCTGAGAAGGAATATAAAGTTGATAAGGAAAAATTACAATACTGTCAACAAGAGGTGCTGTACATAGGCCAGCTAATCTCACATGAGGGGGAAAAAGGTAACCCCAGAAAGGGCTGAAGCTATCATGAACACGGCTAAGCCGCTCACGATAAAACAAATGCAGAGCTTCCTAGGCCTTTGCAATTATGTCAGACCATGGGTCTTCGATTCTAGCTCGTATACCAAGCCCTTGCTTCAGGCCCTAAAAAAGGCCCAGGCGACAAAAGAAAAAATTGAATGGACTGAGACAATGGAGAAGGGGTTTGCAGAACTCAAGGGGACAATTTGTGAGAGCCCGGTTCTAGGGATCCCAAATTATGCAGAGGAATTGTACCTGTTTTCATATACTGATGGCAATTTTATGATGGCAGTACTCGCTCAGCGAACCTCCCTGGGGTATAAGCCCCTAGCGTATTACAGCGGGAGTCTGGACCCGGTTATGAGAGGCCACTTCCCATGCGAACAAAATCTCGCTGCTGCCGCATTTGCCATCAAAAAAGCATCATCCATAGTGATGGGGTGCTCCATGACATTGTATGTCGAGCACTCATTATTCGCCATACTGGAAAAACCAAAGGGAACGCTGACATCTCAAAGAGCATCTGCCTACGAGGTGATTATCTCTAACCCATCGATTAAAATAGTTTGGTGTAAAACTGTAAATCCAGCCACGTTCATAGCTGAACCAGTCACAGAAGGAGAACCTATACATGACTGTACAAATTACGAGGAATTCTATGATGAAATCCCCAGTGAAAAGGAAAATGCCCTGGCAGGTGGTGAGATTGTGTTCATTGACGGTTCTTCGAGAATTGACCAAGAAGATGGACAAAGGTATACAGGCGTTGCCGTAATAAAAAACATGGCAAATGGAGAATTCCAAGTACTCGTTAGTGCACGAATACCAACTCATTATTCAGCACAGGCGGCAGACTTATTAGCGTTGATACTCGCCATTGAGAATCATGCAGACCAGGAAGTAACGGTGTACAGTGACTCCGTCTATGTGACGTCCACAGTGCATGCAGGTCTACCACGCTGGAAAAGGAGGGGCTACCTTCGAGCAGATGGCACGCCAGTGCAACATGCAGCCTCATTGGACAGGTTGATAAAAGCACTACAGCTCCCAGTGGGCATAGTGGTTGTGAAATGCACCGCCCACACCAAAGGGACGGATTTCGTGTCACATGGAAATCATGAAGCAGACACGGAAGCCAGGCGTATGGCATCCAAGAATGAAACAATCATGGATGTGGAGTTGGCACGTACCAATGAGAGGATGATGGTAGCAAGAGCCACACCCTAGGCCTATAGCAACATGGGGCAGACTCAGCTAATGGAGCCCCAGGGGGAGGCACCGCAGGAGGAGAAGAATTTATGGAAGCATCGTGGGGGCTCTTTAAGCCCCTCTGACGGATTGTGGAGGCAAGACAGCACTGGTAAAGCAGTAATGCCTGTCGCCCTACTGAAGGTAGCATTGGAGCAATTACACTACCCTATACATATGAAAAAAGAAATTCTCGCTGCAACGCTTGCAGAAGACTGGTTTTCACCGAATTTAGCAGAGCATTTTGCATTCTTTATGATGAACTACATTATCTGCCAGCAATTCACCGCTGGACACACACTAAAAGTAGTGAGAGGAGTCATCCCCCGGCCCAATGGGCCGTTCCAGCACTTGCATATTGATTATGTCGACATGATTCAAGTATGCAATGGGTACGGGTATTTAATTGTGGTGGTGTGTCCATTCTCCACATGGATAGAAGCAGGTCCCTGTACACACCCAGACTCTACCTGTGCTGCCAAATTTCTGGCGAGGGAGGTGTTCCCTAGATGGGGAGTGTGTGAGGTAATGAGGTCAGATAATGGGGCTCACTTTGTCAATTCAGTATGTGAACAGATCAGCTTGTTGCTTGGTATAAAGCACAAGTTCTTGTCGGCGAATCATCCGGAGGGGAATGGCATATGTGAATGGCTCAACGGCTTGTTAAAGGAGAGGATAGCCAAGCTGAAACTCACAGAAAAAAAAGGATGGCTGCACTGTCTACCACCGGCATTGTATGCACTTCGGAACCAACCAGGCTCCGACCATCATCTCACGTCGCACGAGCTAGTCACAGGCAGAAGGATGAGGACCCCTCTTATCCCCCGAGATAGAGCTAGATGTGATGCCCAGCCAACAAGAGAGGTCTTGGGGACAGAGATTCAGGATTACTTGAACTGCATGACATCCAGCGTCTCTCATTTCCGGCCAGCTGCAGCGATGGCGAAAAGGGTGCAGCACAGTACAAAATACAACAGGAAGTGCTGAAACAGATGCCGCGCAAGGTTTATGTGCGCCTCTCGCCTTCCCTGGTGATGCTGTGCTTATAAGGAACTTCACAAGAAACAGGTGGGACTAGCCACGATTTAATGGCCCTTTCATCGTGGTGGACTGCACCCCGTCGGCCGTCAAGCTTCAAGGAAGGAGGGCGTGGCTCTTCCTATATGAGATTAAACCATACATAGGGGAGAGCCCTCCAGCTGCATCTAACCACAAAGAAACCACAGACAACGGGGAAGCCCCTCAGCATGTGCAGACAAGATCCATGGCGAAGAAGAAGGATGCATGAGCAGCAAAATAAAGACAAAAGAACTCTGTTTTAAATTGTGGCTTTTAAGCAGAACACTTCCTCAGACCAGAGAAGGGTGATAAACAACAATAATGCGGACACTCTGTGCACCGCAGTTGCAGGGTGAAGAAGAGAACTCCACATACAAAGCCACAACAACGTTGATAAAACAAACTTTTGAAATCACATCGCTCAAGCAGTATGAAGAATCAAGACTCTGATACACTGCGAATAAGACATTTTCTGAGAGCGTAACACAGCGTCCGGAGGCAACCAGTGTCAAGACTTTGTTTACAGAACTTATGGTATCTCCCAGCAGAGACCTCAAGTGGGATGTGCTCACGTATTTCCAGTTGGTGGTGATGTGATATATCCGTCACTCATAGGGAGAAAAGCCAGTGTCACTGACTTTATTCAAGATCCTGCCAACAAGAAAGTAATCTGGCAACTGCTGACTGTCATCGCGGAGTCCTTCGTCGAATTACCCGAGCACAGTGAAAAGGACACAAATGTTCCACCACAGGAAGACATTGATGAACTCACCTTCACGCTGTTCTTCCAAATAACAGTGAAGTGCCTGGCACTTGTCGGAAGGACCACAGACACACGCACTTTTATCAGAGACCCAAGGAACTTAGCACAATTGAACCAGCTGTGGACTAAACTAAATTACCTGGTGGCAATCCACGCAACAGGAAAGTGCAGAGACTGTTCAAGTCAAAAGAAAAGCTTGTGATCAGGACTCAGCAAAACAGGACAAATGTCCCTGTCACCCGAGGACACCCAGCTGGCACACAATGTCCTGTTCAGACTGGTCACAGACTATCCAGAAATGGTGGGAAGGCCTACAGATGTTGACGTCATCACCTTCCTCAGAGATCCAGCCAACGTCCCACACATGGGCACACTGCTCCACGGCATAATGCTCAAGGTGGAGCTATCTAACTTCCAGCGAGAATACCTTAGGAGGTTCCAATGAGACTTTCCGCCGTGGGACAGATCGTGGAGAGCGGAAATGAGGACTCCACCATCTTGTTTTTCTTTTACTTTTATTTTTCTATCTTTTCCTATTTTTATTTTTATTTTTCATGTTCACTTTCATTTTTATTTTTATTTGTATTTTTACAACATTTTATTTTTGTGTGATTTTTAGCAGTTCCATCTTCTCATTCCTTTGCATTGAACAGGTTCCAGCCTGTCCTCAGGACCAAGGCAAATTCGAGGAGTGCACTGGGATTTTACCTATTATAGATTTGCATAATAAATGTGACGTGCCAAAGATGCTAGCCTAACCTTTTTCCATAGTCTAGCAAGAATTGTACTCCACACCCAGAGACTACCGTCATCACCCGCAAGAAGGGGGACACTCGAGGAGCACTCGTCACTTTAGTATTTCGTGATCTCCTGAGTAACGAAATCGGAGTAAGAAAAAGAAGTAAACGCTGAAAATAGACTTATGCTCGACATGGGGGCCCAGAACAGTAACTTGGTTTTACCACCAGCAGAGGGGCGCCCCCGCTTCCCTGGAAGAAAATGCTGCCAACTAGCTTATAGATCTATTATGTGTATATGCATAGTAATTATCATTGAATTTCTGTCATTGACCATCAGAACTGCATTTTTTATCAGTGCACGAAGCGCCCCAATCTCAGTGCACCCACCAAAAATGAACACCTGGGTCCCACAAAAGCAGCCGGACCCTATATAGTTATCCCAGTTCCAAGAAAACCTGATGGTGAAGTAAGAAAACTGAAATTAAATGTAATTAAAGGTGATTCTTACACATTTGAGGTAACGAATGCAGAGAAAGATTGGAGACAGGGTCGGCACGGAATGAATGAAAATGTAGCACTGACCACTGCACGCACTCACACACTGAATGCACACTAACACGGGCAAGTGTCACAGGCTACAGGGCCTCAAACGAAGGCAACAGAGAAAACGAGACTGCCTGCCGAACAACCAGTTCCAGAAAATAGTGGAAGTAACCAAGGAGAACCAAATGAGAAACCAAAGAGAGAGGGCATAGCAAAATCCCTCAAAAGAACAGAAGTAGCCACAAAGGAACTCACAGAGAAAACACAAATGCTGAAAGAATATTTGTTCCCATTCATAGTCAGAGCAAAGGAACTGCACGAGGAGCTGAGAAATAGAACTACAGAGACTATAACAGCAAGCACGCCAGCTCCAACACAAGGAACAAGCACCAGGCCTATGACACAGCCACGCGTTGGGAAGTTGGTGAGTCAATGGTGGTTAGAGGAAGTCTATAAAAAATTACAAAAGGGAAGGAAAGATAACACAAAACCTTCTCCTACCACAGCAATACAGCCAAGGCAACCGGCTCCACCAAGACGCCCAGAGTGGAAAAGCAGCACAGATGCATTTAAAGGCATAGTTATAGCAAACTACAGAAGAACAGTGAGAATCAAGAGAAGCCCACATGAGGATAAAAATGAACTCAATGATTACCTGGACAGCACGGCCCATCTCGGAAACAACATATGGTACCAGCACATGAAGGAAGTAGGACGAAGGCAGTCAGAAGGAGAATGCTTCGTCTGTGCACTCTTACCATACAGCATGGGAAATATAAGATCTTTGTAGCTGTAGAAATTGATATCCCTACAACACATTGTATGTCACACGTAGCAATGTGCAACATCAGAGGACAATTTATGGGGAGAGACGCCTCACTGATATGGGCCACTGAAAAGGATTACCCAGATAAAAATGGCTAAGTCCTGGACATTAAAATAAGTAACAGGGTGCACACCAGGAATCACGTAATCAGGTACAAGAACCCTGAAGTTAAAGGATCAGGAACACGATGGTAAATAAACCCGAGATTGACCATTCAAGGAAAAACTGCAGAAGAGGCTCAAATCTGGAAGAACAGAGGCCAAATGCAGATCTGGGGAACAGTGGTTTCCCCAAATGGATGGGAAGAAGGAGTAGTAATCTGCCGAGCGTGGATGGTCCTCAGAGCCTGCAAGGAAGCAATAGAGAATTCACAGAGGGTATGCAAACCTCTATGTCCAAAGTTGGTAAAGTTGCTAACATGGGTCGAAGACAGTGGAGGACCCCTGCAAATAGTACCACTGGAAAGCCCAAAACTATGCTTCAGAAACAATGGCACGAGGAAGATGGGAGAGAATGTAAACTGCGCACTAATCTTTGAAGCCCCAGGAATGACACAAGGAACCGCAGTTGTTATGGACCATTACTGGGCGTGTGGATCCAAGGCATATATAAGACTACCGAAGAACTGGGGAGGCATATGCACACTGGTGAATGTCCACGTCCCCGCTCTAGTGATCCCAAAAAATGACCTGAATTTGGACAGTTTTCCGAAAGCAGATGCTCATCTAAGAAAAATGAGATCTGGGGAACTGGTATCCAGGATGAAGAGAGAAAATTACTTTTCTGCCAAATCAGAAGAGGCATTCCATGCAATCCCATACAAACACAGGCTATTCAGTCTCACCTCAACAGTATTCACCACAATGCTCTTGCCACACATCCAAGTTGGAGTAAATGCTAAATGGCTAGAGATAACCAGATGGGAGTTATTGCAGACCATCAACACCACCATAAAAGGGTTTAACGTGATCAAGGAGGAACTAAAAGCAATCAGATTGATGACCCTCCAGAACAGATATGTATTTGACATGATCACAGCGATGGATGGAGGTATTTGCGCAAAAATCAGAGAATCATGTTGTACATTTATACCATCCACGATGAAGGAAACGGAACCTTAACAGAGGCCATAAGTATGTTGACAAACCTGAAAAACCAGATGATCGATGAAAGTGATGCAGTGGGCAAGGACAGCTGGTTGGGAGCCCTGTTCCCGTGGGTCCCACAATGGATGGCAGATATATTCAAGTTGCTGGGAGCCTTACTAGCAATGATACTGCTAGGATTTTGTGTTATCAAAATAATCATCACACAGTGCAAAAACACTGCAAAGAAAGCCATTGGGATGAAAATAATGGTAGATGTCGAACCAGGGTGGAAGCCCAGAGACCAGACTGATGAAGAAATAAGAGAGTTTGTGAAAGCCCGTGAATTTGCGCCAGAAGGAACTTAGTTCACATATCCCAGGAAACGAAGGAAGTATGAAGGGAAATGGATCTATTGCAGCCCAAATGGACCATGCCAGCTAATGACATGGAACAAAGATGAACATGTAAAAGAAGCAGGAAGTTTGAAGGGTGTGATAAAGATATGGACTCAAAAAACACATACATTCACACCATCATGTACAAACCCTGAAGATGATGAACAGGGCGCTGAAGAAAATAAGGAAATAAATACAAAGGATGTAGCAGAAGTTGTTGATGAACTGACCAGAGGGGGGAGTGTAGAGGAGGTCCCAGGCATGGCCTGCATCACTGCCTCCCCAATTCCAGGTACCAGGAACGTACTCACCGAAGTATGTGACGTATGTGGAGCAAATGAACCAACAGAGAGCCGCGCTGGGACTCTGCCCAGTGTACATCAGAAGAGCCATACCTGTTGAAGCGCCCATAACCAGACAGCCCTGGGCATCACGGTACCCTATCAGACAGCCGTACCGGCCGCTGAGACAAAATGAAGAGTACCTACAGACGGCCCATGAAGAAACCCAAAGAGCCTTAGTGCAGGGCCAGTGGAAATGACACAAGGGCCCGGACAGACTCACGAATGAACAAAAATGGCTATCGAAGGTAGCATGCCAGTGCAAGTAGCTATGCAAATAGATCTAAAGGACACAGGAAAGAGACTATGTTAAAACGTAAGGAAACGTTGCTATGAGACAAGAGGGAAGTAACCAACAAGTTAATGCATGTAAATAGGCTTGGAACGCAAGAAACTAAGAAGACGGTACTGCTTGCAACGCTAAGTAGAAGAATAGAGCGCCATGCGCCAAGTATATATTTCTACCTGAATGAAGCACGCTATACAAGCACAACTCCATTTTGTAAAGCAGAACCAAGAACAGGCTGCGAGGGACCACCAAGGCCGAGATTCATATTCCAGCTAAAGCCAAAGGAAAGCGCGGAATCGAAACTAAGTAAGAAGTAGCTCATGCCTGGGAAATTCAAGATCAACCTAAGGAAGGGAGGAGAGCAGCAACCTCGGAGAATCGAAACTTCAGAGCATACCAGCCAGCCAGTGAAGGTCGAGATAAGGAGGCCCCAGGCATGTGGCAAGGCTAAGTAAGAATCAAATACACGAAAAGAAGGAAAATGAAGCAGATTCACATTGACCAGACACGTGACCAGCCAAGGGCAAAGAGGTACCAACGTCTGATGTCACCCAGAACCCA
Organism: Ambystoma mexicanum; assembly: GCF_040938575.1. Classification (NCBI taxonomy): domain Eukaryota; kingdom Metazoa; phylum Chordata; class Amphibia; order Caudata; family Ambystomatidae; genus Ambystoma; species Ambystoma mexicanum. The sequence continues at coordinate 263,791,671 of NC_090931.1, read as the reverse complement.
GGATGCCATACCTTTTCCTGATAAGAAGATACAGTTTCAAGGCCATCCTCAGCCAACTAATTGACACATAGCCCTAAAGGTACTGATTGATGGAAGGGAGGCTGGGTGAATCTGGGGGCACTCCTCATTTGGGTGTCCATTCTGCATGCTGTTAATTAAAGTGGAGATTTATGCCTAGGGGTGTAACCCACCCAATCACAAAGGACCAAATAATCTAGGGTCCTATAGCTTGTAGAACCAATAAGATGTCGTAGATGTAGTGACGTCAATCACGAGTGATGTAGTGGGATGGGCGTAGATACCCACCCGATAAGAGTTATCCAATCCACATGCTCTGTTACCATATACAGATATAGCACCTATACTTAAGGTACCTTTACTAACCAATTATATTGCATGACGAGTTTCCTAGAGTTAGACATCAATGATGATGAGGTTTTATGTATAAAAGTTACTGTTCAACTGAAGTTCGAGGAAGTTGAAGCGAGACAGGTGATCGGCATGATGCTGATTTCCAATTGTTTCCCTGTTTGATGTACTTGTCATTAAACAGACTTCCATTTGCCAAACTACTGAGTCCTCGTTATTGAGTCGTGTTGTAGTAAGTGAATCCTGCACCCCATTCCTCACGTGGTGCAGCTATCTTGTCTTACAGTTACTAGAGGGTGAGCACTGACCTATGGGCTCGTCAGTGGAAACATCACCCTCCTGTACACTTGGTAGTGTGAGGATGGTTTCGGCCATCGATTATTGATTATTGATTATATAATTTTAAGACACCTATAGACCAACGGCGCAAAGTAACTCTATGCCTTCAGCAATATCACGAGTCCTTTCGCCATTCCGGCTGAGTAGACTGAGAAGCTTCCCGTGGACAATGATAGTGTAAGTCCATATAAAATCTGCAGTCGGTCTGAAAGAACCTGCCTTTCCAAGCATAACCCTTCTCATTCCCACGGGAAGCCAATTGGACAAAAAGACCGCAAGAGGCTGAAGAGGAAGGGGCGGTGATCCTGAAGCTCCGGAGCGGAAAAAGATGTGATCGGTGAGTGAAACAATAAACTCATTACTTTGGCAAATGTCTTGTAGGCATTAGAACAAGTAAGGGAAAGGTAACTGAGGGTGGCACAGAAAAAATAAAATAGTCAGAAGTAGAGAAGACTGTATATATGTAAGGGGTTAATGACTCAAGTATAAGAGAAAAATGTAAGGTTACCGGGGGGGTACCCGAGAGAAAAACACAAGGTTACCAGGGGGGCACCCGAGAGAAAAACGTAAGGATACCGGGGGGGGCACCCGAGAGAAAAACTTAAGGATACCGGGGGGCACCCGAGAGAAAAATGTAAGGTTACCGGGGGGCACCCGAGAGAAAAACGTAAGGATTCGCCTTGTTCCTGCGCTTTAATACAGCGGTCAGAAGAAATGTGAACCCAGAGCCCACATAATAGGGACGATTAGGCTACGGTGACAATTAAAGACGGCACAAATGGGGTTCGTTTAGACCCTATGGCGGGGTATTAATTAGAAGGCAGGTATATGTGTGACCAGCTGGTGTCTGTCTAGTCTGTCAAGTGTCTGTCTTATGTGTTCTGTTGTATGTCGAATGTAAGAAGAACTGTATCATTGATTGTTTAAAATGAAATTTGGTTTTACGCGATTCCATAACTGAGAGGGAATTGCCAATGGATTGGTGTTCTTGAGTAAATTGAGAGTATACAATTTTGGCGGGAACAGATTGGATTGGAGCTTGCGTATGTGGTGCTCGCTCATACTAGTGGAAGGAAAAAACTGCATAAACATTGTTGGTAACAAAATTGAGAATGGAGGAGGTTACCCCACTTGCTCATCTGTGTAAGCAGTTACCCAAACATGCACCTAAACTCAAAAAGTACAGCACAGAGAGGTTTAAGGGCACCACCCACAATATGTTTATGCCTTGGCCACAGAATAGGTCCCTATCTAAAGCCATCTTGCAACATATGACCGCTTACCTACATGCCACTTACACAGGCAAAACATTTGAGAAACGCCTCGCTGTTCTAGAACTGTGGAAAATGTTCGAACAGACGAAGGAGAAAGAACTGCCCGCAGACTGGATATTAGATGTATGCACGGAGGGGGGTGAGACACCTACCGCGCCACCAGCCCCGCCTGAGCCAGTCATCGAGGGAAGTAAGTCAGAGGGACTGTACCCGCTAAGAGAACTAAAGGCAGCCACAGGGTACAGCAACCCCGCATATGAGTCACCTATGTATACTAGTGATGAAATAAAAGAGAAGGAGCAGGAAATGATTCTTGCCTCCACCGCCCAGCGGGACAAGGAGAGACGCGATGATGAAGGGAAGGACCAGGCACATAGTTGTGCATCTTTCGCTAGGGAGAGAGAGGGAAAGAAATGGAAAGGGAGTGAAAACAGAACAGATGAGATAGCAGTCGTGAAAGACGAATGGATGGGAGGTCAGATATTGCTGAAGCTTGATGGAAAAGGAGGTAATGAGATAAGGCCGAGGGAGAGGTCTGATGAGGTACAGAGAAGGGAAAAAGACAAGGAAAAGGAAATGAGGGATGAAAGGATAAAAAAAAGGATAGGCTGAGGCGAGAGCAACTATATCGCAAAGAGCAAGAGAAACAGCTTGTTCGCAAACAGAAGGCAGCCCATGACCAGCACAGACAGGATAAGCAAAAGTTGGAGGAAGAGCAAAGGGTATGTGGGAGGAGAGTTAAGAGAAGAGAAGATGAGGAAGTTAGAAGGGCAAAGGAATGTAGAAATGAAAGGATGAGAGAAGTAGATAAGACTAGAGAATAAGCAAGGAAGCGCAAGGAAATGGATGAGGAAACAGAACGTAAGCACAGACAAAGGGCAAGAGATCTTGAATATTTGGAGCGGGAAGTTAAAAAACCCAATCTTGTTGTAGAATGGGAAGACATCGAAGAATTCTTTCCTGCAAATGACTCAGTACTAGGTACGAGTGGGGCATATATTGAGGATGACTTTGACACCAAAAGCATCGGGCAAACGATTGATAAAATATACGATGAGATGGGGCTGGAATAGACGTCCCATGAGGGAAGGGAAGACGAGCACTTGGAGAGCACTCAGTTACATGACACTGAGGATGCCACTCAAAGTAGTGGGAGCAGGGGACTGTTCCTAGACAGACTGGAGATTGGGAAGAACTAAGAAGATGCAAGGAGTTGCGTAAACTGGGAACAATCAGAATCTGACTCCGGTGGGGAGGAGGACGAGGCACACAAAGAAGGGAGACGGTGTGAAAGGCGGCTCCCAAGGGACCAAGGGGTACGATGGTCCGACGCTAGCGAGTCTGCCGTGCAGTCCGGCCGACATGAAGGAGCACCCCACGGTCAGAGGGGGGGCATCAGCACCTGCCTATGCAGACAGATTAAGGGCATTGCCGGGTAGACAGCAGTGTGGGAATGCTACCCCAGCGATAGACAGGAGAGCTACGGGGAAAGAGAAGGAAGACTGCTCATTCCAATTCCCACTGCTAGAAAAGGGGGGGAGCAAGACCACAATATATTCCATGGCCACACATGGACCGAGAGAACCTGAAAAATAAGCTTCCAATGCTGACATAGGGAGCCGGGAAGTGGATACATGAGTTAGAGAAAATGACAGGGGGTGTCACCTTAGCTATAAGGGACATTAAGGGCTTCCTGATCGCCATACTTGGTGAAAGGGCAGACGATGTAAGGAAACAGGCTGGGTACCCTCGAGTAACCATAATTAACACTTCCCATGACGGAGCACCATTTAACAATTGTAGAGCAGCAGTGTGGAAAGCGCTACGAACGATTTACCCTGACACTTCTGATATGGGAGCTATAATGACACGGAAAATGAAAGAGTCAGAGGATCCGTTGATTTTTATCCAGAATTTTCAAGACGCATGGGTGCTCGAAACGCATGAGTCTTGGACGAAATCTATCCCTCTATTCTACCACATATTATGCCAGGGGTTACATGAACCGGTGCAAAAACAAACAGCTCAAGAAATTAGTAGGAGTAGAAGCTAACCCTTGGGCCAAAATACAGTTGACAATTCCACACTACTGTAGATTGTTGCAAGAAAAGAACCGAAAAAAGGAGGCAACTCGTAAGGATGAGGAGGCATAGCTAGTGCAAAAGAAACTCTCAAAGTATGCTCTCGAGGGAGCCATGCTGACAAGCCTAGCTGAATCAAGGACACACTCAGCAGCTAATCCATCCCAGAATGAACAAGGTAGCGCTGGATTTTACCTGAGGGGTAGGGGTTTCGGAGGAAGAGGATGGCAGAGTAACCAGGGTGGATTTCGGGGTAACCAGGGAGGTTTTCAGGCTAACCAAGGTGGATTTCAAAATGTGCAGATGGGCAGTCCAGCTGCACCAGATGGACAGATGGCCCGACCACCGCCGGTGTGTTGGCTATGTGGAATAACAGGACATATGGCACACATTTGCAGAAGCCAAGGCATGTGGCAAAATGGCCAAGGAATAGGAACAGGCATGGTGAATCAGCCTGCTGTCCCACACCAGGGCGGTGCACAAAATCACACAGTGCAGCAAGGTGCACAGCAAGTGGTTCAACCCTCGAACATGGGGAATTTACCACAGGGACAATCCTAACAGGCACCGCCGCAAATGCCTCAGGGCACTAACTCCGGAGGGGGAGCCAACCCTGGAAATGGGGGAAATCCACAAGTATACAGTGGGCCGAACTTATATATGAAATACGACAGCTCACGGGGGACTCTTATGTGATCTATCCTATCAGTGACACCAGTCCCTAATAGGGAACCAAGGGTGAATGTCATCATAGGGGGCAAAGAATATTCCTTCTTAGTTGACATGGGTGCAACGCGCTCGTGCATACGAGAAGGCAAGTTTTCCTTGGCCGGCGAGGCCATAGATACTCAGAGTTTCACAGGAGCTCACAGTAGAGTTCCCTTTACAGATGCGCTCCGAGTCTCTGTAGGAGAGTGCGATATGAATGTACCCTTATTGTATTCACGTCAGACCCCAGTAAACATTCTGGGTAGGGACTTGATGACAAAGTTGAATATGACAATCTCGTTTACCGAGAATGGAATAGTGTGCTCCACTCCAGGAATGCATTATTCAAACGTATGCGAAATGATTAGAGCATACTCAGGACGATAGCCATGAGATCTATACCTTTAGAACCAGAAGTATTCGCATATGGCGTGCGTGTGCTTATGGCGGGATTGCCAGGCCTCGCAGATAAAACTATGAGAACCCCTGATGAGTTCCTATTTAGACCAAAAATACCTTTGCATGAAGAAGAGGGACAAGTGTTTCCCTTAATGATACAATCTGCCACAGTGCGAGGGAAAGTGGTATTGGTTGAAGGATACGATGACAAAGGTAGACAATGGTGCGTGATTATCGCCATCAAAGAAGGGTATCGAGTGACTGACATCACCGATGACGATCTGTTCGAAGAACACCATGACCTAGAAGAGACAAGGGTGGAAGTGAGGCTCATATTTTGGGTCAAAATGATCAAACGAGAAGTGCCACAAAGAATGATGTTGCCACTGATACGCCCAGAATACTTTGATGATGACATGGCCCAAGTACACAGTATGGACAACAGGGCCCTATGACATGGGCCTCTTCAAGGGGGCAGGTGAAGTGAAAATGAAATTGAAACCAGGAGCAATTTTACCAAGAGCGCGACAATATCCCATGTCCAGAGAAGCGGATGAAGGAATTGCGAGGACAATTTCCGCCATGATGGAGCAGGGCATCCTAGTGACGTCAGAATCACCTTGCAACACAGTGATTTACCCCATCAAGAAATCGAAAGGAGGCGTCTTGGCGTTTGATCCAAGATTTAAGGGCACTAAACGATATTGTTGAAGCCGAGTTCCCTCTAGTCCCTAATCCATCCACAATTGTATGCAACATACCCACTGAGGCAAAATATTTCACAGTGATTGACTTGAAGAATGCGTTTTTCTCAATCCCGTTGCACCGTGATTCGCAAGACCTGACATCATTTACTTTCAGACAAATGCGTCTGAAAAGTACAATATTGCCACAGGGGTATTGTGAGTCTCCGTCCATTTTCAACAGAGTCCTGCAAATGGGCCTAAGCAATATTGCGGTAGACAGTGTCGTTTTGCAGTATGTGGATGACATTCTGATCTGCAGCGTCACTGAAGAACAATGCAGGCGCAACTCTGTCCAACTACTGACTATCTGAGCTGAGAAGGAATATAAAGTTGATAAGGAAAAATTACAATACTGTCAACAAGAGGTGATGTACATAGGCCAGCTAATCTCACATGAGGGGGAAAAAGGTAACCCCAAAAAGGGCTGAAGCTATCATGAACACGGCTAAGCCGCTCACGATAAAACAAATGCAGAGCTTCCTAGGCCTTTGCAATTATGTCAGACCATGGGTCTTCGATTCTAGCTTGTATACCAAGCCCTTGCTTGAGGCCCTAAAAAAGGCCCAGGCGACAAAAGAAAAAATTGAATGGACTGAGGCAATGGAGAAGGGGTTTGCAGAACTCAAGGGGACAATTTTTGAGGGCCCGGTTCTAGGGATCCCAAATTATGCAGAGGAATTCTACCTGTTTTCATATACTGATGGCAATTTTATGATGGCAGTACTCGCTCAGTGAACCTCGCTGGGGTATAAGCCCCTAGCGTATTACAGCGGGAGTCTGGACCCGGTTATGAGAGGCCACTTCCCATGCGAACAAAATCTTGCTGCCGCCGCATTTGCCATCGCAAAAGCATCATCCATAGTGATGGGGTGCTCCATGACATTGTATGTCGAGCACTCATTATTCGCCATACTGGAAAAACCAAAGGGAACGCTGACATCTCAAAGAGCCTCTGCCTACGAGGTGATTATCTCTAACCCATCGATTAAAATAGTTTGGTGTAAAACTGTAAATTCAGCCACGTTCAGAGCTGAACCAGTCACAGAAGGAGAACCTATACATGACTGTACAAATTACGAGGAATTCTATGATGAAATCCCCAGTGAAAAGGAAAATGCCCTGGCAGGTGGTGAGATTGTGTTCATTGACGGTTCTTCGAGAATTGGCCAAGAAGATGGACAAAGGTATACAGGCGTTGCCGTAATAAAACACATGGCAAATGGAGAATTCCAAGTACTCGTTAGTGCACGAATACCAACTCATTATTCAGCACAGGCGACAGACTTATTAGCGTTGATACTCGCCATTGAGAATCATGCAGACCAGGAAGTAACGGTGTACAGTGACTCCGTCTATGTGACGTCCACAGTGCATGCAGGTCTACCACGCTGGAAAAGGAGGGGCTACCTTCGAGCAGACGGCACGCCAGTGCAACATGCAGCCTTACTGGACAGGTTGATAAAAGCACTACAGCTCCCAGTGGGCATAGTGGTTGTGAAATGCACCGCCCACACCAAAGGGACGGATTTCGTGTCACGTGGAAATCATGAAGCAGACACGGAAGCCAAGCGTATGGCATCCAAGAATTAAACAATCATGGATGTGGAGTTGGCACGTACCAATGAGAGGATGATGGTAGCACGAGCCACACCCTAGGCCTATAGCAACATGGGGCAGACTCAGCTAATAGAGCCCCAAGGGGAGGCAACGCAGGAGGAGAAGAATTTATGGAAGCATCGTGGGGGCTCTTTAAGCCCCTCTTACGGATTGTGGAGGCACGACAGCACTGGTAAAGCAGTAATGCCTGTCGCCCTACTGAAGGTAGCATTGGAGCAATTACACTACCCTATACATATGAAAAAAGAAATTCTCGCTGCAACGCTTGCAGAAGACTGGTTTTCACCGAATTTAGCAGAGCATTTTGCATTCTTTATGATGAACTACATTATCTGCCAGCAATTCACCGCTGGCACACACTAAAAGTAGTGAGAGGAGTCATCCCCCGGCTCAATGGGCCGTTCCAGCACTTGCATATCGATTATGTCGACATGATTCAAGTATGCAATGGGTACGGGTATTTAATTGTGGTGGTGTGTCCATTCTCCACATGGATAGAAGCAGGTCCCTGTACACACCCAGTCTCTACCTGTGCTGCCAAATTTCTGGCGAGGGAGGTGTTCCCTAGATGGGGAGTCTGTGAGGTAATGAGGTCAGATAATGGGGCTCACTTTGTCAATTCAGTATGTGAACAGATCAGCTTGTTGCTTGGTATAAAGCACAAGTTCTCGTCGGCGTATCATCCGGAGGGGAATGGCATAGGTGAACGGCTCAACGGCTTGTTAAAGGAGAGGATAGCCAAGCTGAAACTCACAGAAAAAAAGGATGGCTGCACTGTCTACCATCGGCATTGTATGCACTTCGGAACCAACTAGGCTCCGACCATCATCTCACGCCGCACAAGCTAGTCACAGGCAGAAGGATGAGGACCCCTCTTATCCCCCGAGATAGAGCTAGATGTGATGCCCAGCCAACAAGAGAGGTCTTGGGGACATAGATTCAGGATTACTTGAACTGTATGACATCCAGCGTCTCTCATTTCCGGCCAGCTGCAGCGACGGCGAAAGGGGTGCAGCACAGTGCAAAATACAACAGGAGGTGCTGAAACAGATGCCGTGCAAGGTTTATGTGCGCCTCTCGCCTTCCCTGGTGATGCTGTGCTTATAAGGAACTTCACAAGAAACAGGTGGGACGAGCCACGATTTAATGGCCCTTTCATCGTGGTGGACTGCACCCCGTCGGCCGTCAAGCTTTAAGGAAGGAGGGCGTGGCTCTTCCTAAATGAGATTAAACCATACATAGGGGAGAGCCCTCCAGCTGCATCTAACCACAAAGAAACCACAGACAACAGGGAAGAACCTCATCATGTGCAGACAAGATCCATGGCGAAGAAGAAGGATGCATGAGCAGCAAAATAAAGACAAAAGAACTCTGTTTTAAATTGTGGCTTTTAAGCAGAACACTTCCTCAGACCAGAGAAGGGTGATAAACAACAATAATACGGACACTCTGTGCACCACAGTTGCAGGGTGAAGAAGAGAACTTCACATACAAAGCCACAACAATGTTGATAAAACAAACTTTTGAAATCACATCGCTCAAGCAGTATGAAGAATCAAGACTCTGATAGACTGCGAATAAGACATTTTCTAAGAGCGTAACACGACTTTGTTTACAGAACTTATGGTATCGCTCAGCAGAGACCTCAAGTGGGATGTGCTCACGTATTTCCAGTTGGTGGTGATATCATATCCGTCACTCATAGGGAGAAAAGCCAGTGTCGCTGACTTTATTCAAGATCCTGCCAACAAGAAAGTAATCTGGCAACTGCTGACTGTCATCGCGGAGTCCTTCGCCGAATTACCCGAGCACAGTGAAAAGGACACAAATGCTTCCACCACAGGAAGACATTGATGAACTCACCTTCATGCTGTTCTTCCAAATAACAGTGAAGTGCCCGGCACTTGTCGGAAGGACCACAGACACACACACTTTTATCAGAGACCCAATGAACTTAGCACAATTGAACCAGCTGTGGACTAAACTAAATTACCTGGTGGCAATCCACGCAACAGGAAAGTGCAGAGACTGTTCAAGTCAAAAGAAAAGCTTGTGATCAGGACTCAGAAAAACAGGACAAATGTCCCTGTCACCCGAGGACACCCAGCTGGCACACAATGTCCTGTTCAGACTGGTCACAGACTATCCAGAAATGGTGGGAAGGCCTACAGATGTTGACGTCATCACCTTCCTCAGAGATCCAGCCAACGTCCCACACATGGGCACACTGCTCCACGGCATAATGCTCAAGGTGGAGCTATCTAACTTCCAGCGAGAATACCTTAGGAGGTTCCAATGAGACTTTCTGCCGTGGGACAGATCGTGGAGAGCGGAAATGAGGACTCCACCATCTTGTTTTTCTTTTACTTTTATTTTTCTATCTTTTCCTATTTTTATTTTTATTTTTCATGTTCACTTTCATTTTTATTTTTATTTGTATTTTTACAACATTTTATTTTTGTGTGATTTTTAGCAGTTCCATCTTCTCATTCCTTTGCATTGAACAGGTTCCAGCCTGTCCTCAGGACCAAGGCAAATTCGAGGAGTGCACTGGGATTGTACCTATTATAGATTTGCATAATAAATGTGACGTGCCAAAGATGCAAGCCTAACCTTTTTCCATAGTCTAGCAAGAATTGTACTCCACACCCAGAGACTACCGTCATCACCCGCAAGAAGGGGGACACTCGAGGAACACTCGTCACTTTAGTAATTCGCGAACTCCTGAGTAACGAAATCGGAGTAAGAAAAAGAAGTAAACGCTGAAAATAGACTTATGCTCGACATGGGGGCCCAGAACAGTAATTTGGTTTTACCACCAGCAGAGGGGCGCCCCCGCTTCCCTGGAAGAAAATGCTGCCAACTAGCTTATAGATCTATTATGTGTATATGCATAGTAATTATCATTGAATTTCTGTCATTGACCATCAGAACTGCATTTTTATCAGTGCACGAAGCGCCCCAATCTCAGTGCACCCACCAAAAATGAACACCTGGGTCCCACGAAACCACCCGGACCCTATATAGTTATCCCAGTTCCAAGAAAACCTGATGGTGAAGTAAGAATACTAAAATTAAATGTAATTAAAGGTGATTCTTACACATTTGAGGTAACAAATGCAGAGAAAGATTGGAGACAGGGTCGGCACGGAATGAATGAAAATGTAGCACTGACCACTGCACGCACTCACACACTGAATGCACACGAACAAGGGCAAGTGTCACAGGCTACAGGGCCTCAAACGAAGGCAACAGAGAAAATGAGACTGCCTGCCGAACAACCAGTTCCAGAAAATAGTGGAAGTAATCAAGGAGAACCAAATGAGAAACCAAAGAGAGAGGGCATAGCAAAATCCCTCAAAAGAACAGAAGTAGCCACAAAGGAACTCACACAGAAAACACAAATGCTGAAAGATTATTTGTTCCCATTCATAGTCATATTCACGCACTCACACACTGAATGCACACGAACAAGGGCAAGTGTCACAGGCTACAGGGCCTCAAACGAAGGCAACAGAGAAAATGAGACTGCCTGCCGAACAACCAGTTCCAGAAAATAGTGGAAGTAATCAAGGAGAACCAAATGAGAAACCAAAGAGAGAGGGCATAGCAAAATCCCTCAAAAGAACAGAAGTAGCCACAAAGGAACTCACACAGAAAACACAAATGCTGAAAGATTATTTGTTCCCATTCATAGTCAGAGCAAAGGAACTGCACGAGGAGCTGAGAAATAGAACTACAGAGACTATAACACCAAGCACGCCAGCTCCAACACAAGGAACAAGCACCAGGCCTACGACACAGCCACGCGTTGGGAAGTTGGTGAGTCAATGAAAGAAAATAAAAAAGAGAAAAAACTCACTACACATTAACGCTTGGTTCACGGATGAACTTGCAGCCTTACGTTCACCAAGCACAAAGTCCTTGCTATGTGGCAAACCAACCCTAATGACATCACCAAAGCTAGCTTCAAACAGATTTCCTCACAATATAAAAAAGCATTGTACAGGAGGGCGGTGTTTTCACTGACGGGCCCATAGGTCAGTGCTCACCCTCTAGTAACTGTAAGACAAGATAGCTGCACCACGTGAAGAATGGGGTGCAGGATTCACTTACTCCAACACGACTCAATAACGAGGACTCAGTAGTTTGGCAAATGGAAGTCTGTTTAATGACAAGTACATCAAACAGGGAAACAATTGGAAATCAGCATCATGGCGATCACCTGTCTCGCTTCAACTTCCTCGAACTTCAGTTGAACAGTAACCTTTATACATAAAACTCGTCATCATTGATGTCTAACTCTAGGAAACTCGTCATGCAATATAATTGGTTAGTAAAGGTACCTTAAGTATAGGTGCTATATCTCTATATGGTAACAGAGCATGTGGATTGGATAACTCTTATCGGGTGGGCATCTACGCCCATCCCACTACATCACTCGTGATTGACGTCACTACATAGAAAGTCTATAAAAAATTACAAAAGGGAAGGAAAGGGAACACAAAACCTTCTCCTACCACAGCAATACAGCCAAGGCAACCGGCTCCACCAAGACGCCCAGAGTGGAAAAGCAGCACAGATGCATTTAAAGACAAAGTTATAGCAAACTACAGAAGAACAGTGAGAATCAAGAGAAGCCCACATGAGGATAACAATGAACTCAATGATTACCTGGACAGCACGGCCCATCTCGGAAACAACATATGGTACCAGCACATGAAGGAAGTAGGACAAAGGCAGTCAGAAGGAGAATGCTTCGTCTGTGCACTCTTACCATACAGCATGGGAAATATAAGATCTTTGTAGCTGTAGAAATTGATATCCCTACAACACATTGTATGTCACACGTAGCAATGTGCAACATCAGAGGACAATTTATGGGGAGAGACGCCTCACTGATATGGGCCACTGAAAAGGATTACCCAGATAAAAATGGCTAAGTCCTGGACATTAAAATAAGTAACAGGGCGCACACCAGGAATCACGTAATCAGGTACAAGAACCCTGAAGTTAAAGGATCAGGAACACGATGGTAAATAAACCCGAGATTGACCATTCAAGGAAAAACTGCAGAAGAGGCTCAAATCTGGAAGAACAGACGCCAAATACAGATCTGGGGAACAGTGGTTTCCCCAAATGGATGGGAAGAAGGAGTAGTAATCTGTCGAGCGTGGAAGGTCCTCGGAGCCTGCAAGGAAGCAATAGAGAATTCACAGAGGGTATGCAAACCTCTATGGCCAAAGTTGGTAAAGTTGCTAACATGGGTCGAAGACAGAGGAGGACCCCTGCAAATAGTACCACTGGAAAGCCCAAAACTATGCTTCAGAAACAATGGCACGAGGAAGATGGGAGAGAATGTAAACTGCGCACTAATCTTTGAAGCCCCAGGAATGACACAAGGAACCGCAGTTGTTATGGACCATTACTGGGCTTGTGGGTCCAAGGCATATATAAGACTACTGAAGAACTGGGGAGGCATATGCACACTGGTGAATGTCCACGTCCCCGCTCTAGTGATCCCAAAAACTGACCTGAATTTGGACAGTTTCCCGAAAGCAGATGCTCATCTAAGAAAAATGAGATCTGGGGAACTGGTATCCAGGATGAAGAGAGAAAATTACTTTTCTGCCAAATCAGAAGAGGCATTCCATGCAATCACATACAAACACAGACTATTCAGTCTCACCTCAACAGTATTCACCACAATGCTCTTGCCACACATCCAAGTTGGAGTAAATGCTAAATGGCTAGAGATAACCAGATGGGAGTTATTGCAGACCATCAACACCACCATAAAAGGGTTTAACGTGATCAAGGAGGAACTAAAAGCAATCAGATTGATGACCCTCCAGAACAGATATGTATTTGACATGATCACAGCGATGGATGGAGGTATTTGCGCAAAAATCAGAGAATCATGTTGTACATTTATACCATCGCACGATGAAGGAAACGGAACCCTAACAGAGGCCATAAGTATGTTGACAAACCTGAAAAACCAGATGATCGATGAAAGTGATGCAGTGGGCAAAGACAGCTGGTTTGGAGCCCTGTTCCTGTAGGTCGCACAATGGATGGCAGATATATTCAAGGTGCTGGGAGCCTTACTAGCAATGATACTGCTAGGATTTTGTGTTATCAAAATAATCATCACACAGTGCAAGAACACTGCAAAGAAAGCTGTTGGGATGAAAATAATGGTTGATGTCGAACCAGGGTGGAAGCCCAGAGACCTGACTGATGAAGAAATAAGAGACTTTGTGAAAGCCAGTGAATTTGCGTCAGAAGGAACTGAGTTCACATATCCCAGGAAACAAAGGAAGTATGAAGGGAAATGGATCTATTGCAGCCCAAATGGACCATGCCAGCTAATGACATGGAACAAAGATGAACATGTAAAAGAAGCAGGAAGTTTGAAGGGTGTGATAAAGATATGGACTCCAAAAACACATACATTCACACCATCATGTACAAACCCTGAAGATGATGAACAGGGCGCTGAAGAAAATAAGGAAATAAGTAGCAGAAGTTGTTGATGAACTGACCAGAGGGGCGAGTGCAGAGGAGGTCCCAGGCATGGCCTGCACCACTGCCTCCCCAATTCCAGGTACCAGGAACGTACTCACCGAAGTATGTGACGTATGTGGAGCAAATGAACCAAGAGAGAGCCGCGCTGGGACTCTGCCCAGTGTACATCAGAAGAGCCATACCTGTTGAAGCGCCCATAACCAGACAGCCCTGGGCATCACGGTACCCTATCAGACAGCCGTACCGGCCGCTGAGACAAAATGAAGAGTACCTACAGACGGTCCATGAAGAAACCCAAAGAGCCTTAGTGCAGGGCCAGTGGAAATGACACAAGGGCCCGGACAGACTCACGAATGAACGAAAATGGCTATCGAAGGTAGCATGCCAGTGCAAGTAGCTATGCAAATAGATCTAAAGGACACAGGAAAGAGACTATGTTAAAACATAAGGAGACGTTGCTATGAGACAAGAGGGAAGTAACCAACCAGTTAATGCATGTAAATAGGCTTGGAACGCAAGAAGCTAAGAAGACGGTACTGCTTGCAACGCTAAGTAGAAGAATAGAGCGGCATGCGCCAGGTATATATTTCTACCTCAATGAAGCACGCTATACAAGCACGACTCCATTTTGTAAAGCAGAACCAAGCACAGGCTGCGAGGGACCACCAAGGCCGAGATTCATATTCCAGCTAAAGCCAAAGAAAAGCGCGGAATCGAAACTAAGTAAGAAGTAGCTCATGCCTGGGAAATTCAAGGTCAACCTAAGGAAGGGAGGAGAGCAGCAACCTCGGAGAATCGAAACTTCAGAGCATACCAGCCAGCCAGTGAAGGTCGAGATAAGGAGGCCCCAGGCATGTGGCAAGGCTAAGTAAGAATCAAATACACGAAAAGAAGGAAAATGAAGCAGATTTACAGTGACCAGACACGTGACCAGCCAAGGGCAAAGAGGTACCAACGTCTGATGTCACCCAGAACCCAGGATGCCATACCTTTTCCTGATAAGAAGATACAGTTTCAAGGCCATCCTCAGCCAACTAATTGACACATAGCCCTAAAGGTACTGATTGATGGAAGGGAGGCTGGGTGAATCTGGGGGCACTCCTCATTTGGGTGTCCATTCTGCATGCTGTTAATTAAAGTGGAGATTTATGCCTATGGTTGTAACCCACCCAATCACAAAGGACCAAATAATCTAGGGTCCTATAGCTTGTAGAACCAATAAGATGTCGTAGATGTAGTGACGTCAATCACGAGTGATGTAGTGGGATGGGCGTAGATGCCCACCCGATAAGAGTTATCCAATCCACATGCTCTGTTACCATATACAGATATAGCACCTATACTTAAGGTACCTTTACTAACCAATTATATTGCATGGCGAGTTTCCTAGAGTTAGACATCAATGATGACGAGTTTTATGTATAAAGGTTACTGTTCAACTGAAGTTCGAGGAAGTTGAAGCGAGACAGGTGATCGCCATGATGCTGATTTCCAATTGTTTCCCTGTTTGATGTACTTGTCATTAAACAGACTTCCATTTGCCAAACTACTGAGTCCTCGTTATTGAGTCGTGTTGGAGTAAGTGAATCCTGCACCCCATTCTTCACGTGGTGCAGCTATCTTGTCTTACAGTTACTAGAGGGTGAGCACTGACCTATGGGCCCGTCAGTGAAAACACCGCCCTCCTGTACAATGCTTTTTTATATTGTGAGGAAATCTGTTTGAAGCTAGCTTTGGTGATGTCATTAGGGTTGGTTTGCCACATAGCAAGGACTTTGTGCTTGGTGAACGTAAGGCTGCAAGTTCATCCATGAACCAAGCGTTAATGTGTAGTGAGTTTTTTCTCTTTTTTATTTTCTAACAGGGCAATATCCTCAATGGCATTGATCATAGTGCGGGCGTAGATGTTAGCCAGACTGTCTGGGTCATTAGAAAAAGGAGGCTCGAGTTCGGGGGTATTCAAGAAAGGAAGGAAGTTTTCCTTGGTCAATTTTTCTAATTTCTTGCTTGTGCTGCCAGTGCATAGGTGGGAGCTTTGGTCGGTTGGACTGATGGGATTGAGAATTGAATGAGATTGCAGTGCGTCCATGTGAGGGCAGAGATGGCGGTTATAGAAGTGTGACAATTGTGATCCGTCACCCAGTCAAGGATGGGACCTTTGCAGTGCGTTGGGCTAGTGACATTCTGTAGGAAACCTGTGTTAGTTAGTTCTTTATCTAGTGCTGCTGCAATTTTATCTTTGGGATAATTGAAGCCTAGATTGCGATCTTCTAGTAGAATTGTTTTGGTGGATTTTTTCAGGTTATCTCCTAATAGATGGAGAAGTCCTTGGAACTCTGCGGTAGTGGCAGGCGGCCGATATATGATGTGTATATTTATGGTACAGCTGGACGATAATGACAATTTAGCAGAGATTAAGTCAGCATTGCATTCCCATGGGAGATTGCATTGTCTGAAGGAAAGCCAGACTTTTGTTATGAGGGCTACTCCACCCACACTCCTTCAGATATTGGGTTAGTTTGAGCTTTAATAGTGTGATTGATCAAGACCCAAACATTACAGGAGATTTTTTCTACCAGGGTTTTTAGCATTACCTCTCTCTCCCTTTGGAGTAGAATACATGTATGGCTCTTACACAGTTATTACAGTTTTTATAGGTTTGCCGCAGCTTCCTCTCTTCTTCTTGGCACGCTGTATTCAAACCCCACTTTCTCCTAGCTACCCGAACATTACTTCTGAGCTATCCCTTTTTAATTTGCAACTCGGGGTCAATAGATTACGATTGAGCCCGAGGGGGTCCATGTTGCCTTTGGACAGACAATCCCAAATTATCAATGAACATTTGAAAATGTTCAATCATAATACTCTCAAACGTTTGTTCTAAGGACATACCATTAAAGAGTTTGCAGATCTTTTCATTAAACTTTCTTGGGTAAGCTATCCTGTTGGCCAGGCGGTTCCCACCATTGTTAATTTCCAGATTTCTGCAGCCCTTATTAATCACCTCCATCACACCATACTTAAAATGTGCAGTTATTAAACTGTGATCACTAACTAGCTGGTCTACTATTTTCACGTCAAAGCATGCATCGAAAGTTATCCTTTACCCCTCCACGTCGGCCTACCCGGTATATCACCCATTATCGCTCCGCTGATGCATATCAGATTCCAAAGGTCAAGGAAGGTGACCCACTTCTTTCCATTATTCGTAGTATATTTGGGATTCATCTACTACGAGAACCCTTCACCAAAGTAATTTACCCTGGCTGCAATTAAACACAACTTATTTAAACCCTCCCTCCCCCAACGAGCATATGCACTCCCCCTTCATCTTCCATGAACGCATCACACACTAAATAATCCTGTCCAAAAAGCCTTCAAGGTTGATGACACACTGATTCCAGTAAAGACACAGAATAGGAACCAGTGCCTCCAAAATTGGGACCTTAAACCAAACTTGTATAGCCAATAGCCCATATGTATCCTCCGAAACAACCAGCATCTTCTTAATCATAGAACTTCCAATGGCTATCATAAGGTCCCCCAAGGGACCACCACCATTAATTGGTGTCGCCAACTGCTCCGCAATTGGGAATCCATCAATGACTACATACTGGGTAAGCCAAAACCTCCAGGAAACACACTAAGTCATATACAAATACCTCCTTAATTCGTTCTGGCGTGCCTATAAAGATATTCCACCCCCTAGTGTTCCAGGATGGAACACATGGTGTGAGTACCCCCAGACGGGGTTAGAGATCCTCCTTCCGGTCTCCTAACTTTCGAAACTCACCCGCCAAATTTGTTGACAGCGAACCCCAATCTTGGGAGCTGCCCCCATCAATACATTTCTTTTCTGTTACAAATTCAACATGTCTATTTTACTTTACTTCATTTATTTGTAAGGCGCTGCAAAAGTGGCCCGGAGGCATACGGGCGCTGAGAACTAGGGACTCTATAAAGTGGTTATAGACAGACAAAGGAAAAAGAGCAGAAATCTAAAAGGGATAGTTATCGTAATAATAGAATATTTCCCTGTGCCCCTGCAGTGCAAGTGACTCTAATGGAACGTCTGTCATCTGACCCACTTAGATCAGCCAGGCACTATACTGAGTCATCCAGACGATTAGAGTGGGCCCTGTACAGGTCATACCCCAGCACCCTAACACTGTCCAGTTCTCCCAGAACAATCTTCACCTCTGCATTTGTTGTGAAATCAATCTGCACACGGTCCAGGCATTCATCCCTCGTGAAGAAGACCCTGTCTATATCCCCAGTGGTTATGCCTCTTAATTGCGGGATTTCATGAAACAGACATAGAACATTCCCCCTGTTCAACACCACATTGCAATTTGGAGCTTCCAGCCTTTCTAAAATATATATTTTTTGGGAGATCAACAGGTTGGTCGCAGCCCACACTTTTCTTTTCCTTGAATTGGCCCCAACGGATTCTCTGTGTGGAAAAGACTCAGGTTCATGACTCACTATAAACTCTTCAGTAACCTTTTGTCCTTTGAACTCGGACAACCCCACACCTTCTTTCTCCTGTCCAGAGTTGGCCTGAATTGACCATTAAGACCAACCGAGTCTACAGCCTGTGTTCCTTTTAGCATGGTGTTAGGAACATTAACAGCCAGGCTTTTTGGCTCAAACTACCATTGCTTTATTGGGGGTTAGGTAGGATCTTCGTTACAGAGAGCTGGTTTGGCTGTACCATCAGAACAGGCCCCAACAGTATTCTCCATCCTCTGGGGGACTGGAGTAAAACTTAAAACAACTTGCAAGCCCATCTCCTGGTTCTACTTCCCAGTTTGGGCTGATACCTGTGTGTCACCTCCCAACCTTCCATGTATGGTGGCAACAGTCACCTCCACAGACTTTTTATATTTCTGCCAGATCTTAGGCAGACCAACCCTTCCCAACTGCATGGGATGGTGAAATTCCCCACCCTCTGCACACTTTGTTTGACAGCCCTGTGCCATCATGGTTCCCACCTCCATAACCCCTGAGGTAAACAATGGAAATAATCCAATGACCTCGGAGGATCCAGGTACCACCCCATCAGACTTAGAGTACCATTTTTTGAAAATGGCCCAATCGTTCTTCCCATTTCCCCACCCCCTCAGAACCGTCGACTCCATCACTTATCTGCTTAAAAGAGGAACAATTGGACAGAGTTTGAGTGGCACAATCCATCTTTTCGGCCGTTATTTGTTACTGTGTCCGCTTCCATCATTGACTCGGCAGAGGCATTAAGTGGTACCACTCTAGTTTGGGTGCCGACATTAACCTCACTCCCTGATGATTCATTTTTCACCATAAGAGACAAATCTTGTGCGCGGTGTGAGGGGTCAGAAATGCGAGATGGACACAAAGGTATAGTTTTCTCTCAAGTTGCCAGTTTATTAAATAAAAAGGGGTGAGACAAACGCCTATCTTTCCCTAACCTAACAAGGATGTCCCTGCCTAGTAAACTAAGAATAAAGACAAATGAACCAGTGTCCAAAAAGTCTCTGCCACAAATATACACAAAACAATTAAACAAGGATTGTTTAGCTGTCTTCAGTTGCACACAATAATAAATCAATTCAAACTCAAAAGCTTCATAAAGTTCTCCTTGTGACCAGAGTTGGGCTCCTTTCCCCTGGATCAATTCAGGAAGCCCTTGATCAAAGTTCACATTCAAGAAGGTTCTGTGTAATAACAAAGTTCCATTCAATGTAGGACACAAAGTCTTTTCCATTCAATATATCCTTCCACTTGGCAAATTGAATGTCTCTTTTACAAATGCTGGTTCATAAAACAAATCAACTGTTATTTTCCACAATCGCCTGTTTGGCAAAGCAAAGGTCTTTCAAAACGCAAGTTCATAAACCAAGAAAAATATTCTCTTCCCAAAGACCAAGGAATTGTTAGCACAACATACTTCTTTTTCAAAGGAAACACTTTAGTCAGGATAGCTCAGCAATCACTTCCTGTAATGCAACAGTTCATCAACGCAATGTGATGAAATTAACACGTTCTTTTTCAACCACAACCACAGTGCTTTAAATCATCTTCTTCTTAACTGGTATACTTGCCTGCCAGGACTAACTACTATTGGTCCCTTTCCTGGTTTACTCGCCTGCCAGGATGAAAACTACTACAACTACAATTGTATTCAGTGGTAAGGCTTGTTCCAGACCTCTCCACACCAGGATCCTAAGTGAGGAGACTTGAACAATAACTGCTTCTCTTTACAGTCTCTTGACTCTTAACAATGTTGGTTACAGCTCTTGCCAAACTGTTATTCAATAAAAGGGAAGTTGTGCCCCTGTTGTCTATGTATTATTCTTTTATTGCCTTTTGGTGGTAGGTGATGCAGGCTTCAGTTTCCTCCCCATCGGAGTCTCATAGAAGGAGGGTTATGCTCCTGCAACCCTTGTATGCTTCTCATTCAACCTCTTGGCTGCTGGCAATGTAGGTTACTAATTATCTCCAAATTGGCATCTTTTATCAGGAGAGTAGTCCCGTTTCTGCCTTAGAATCACTCTTCGGTGCGTTCCAATTTTCTCCCAATTGGTATCCCTTATCAGGAGAGTTTCACTCCGGCTGCCTTGTAATCACTTGTCTGTGACCTTGGCAATGGGGGTTACAGTTACCCCCTAATTGGTATCCCTTATCAGGAGAATTGCACCCTGGCTGCCTTGTTTCATTTGTTTGGTATTCAAAATCATTAGCTCCACTTAGCGATATTTTTGGGGTGCCCCGGGGTCACCTGCTTCAGGCCAAATCATTGGTCTTCCTTCCTTTGCCTCTCTTTCTGACTCTCGCGTACTGCAGTGGATCTCCTCGGGTCTCTCTATGCCTCTGCCAGCTCCGTTCTGTGATGGCATGCGCCAACCTTCAGGGGAGCGCTGACAGCTCTGCGTAAATTCTGGTTCAGTTTTCTACCGGAGCGGTTCATGGCGTGTTGAGAGTTTGTCTCCTACACGGCATAGCTTTCCTCACAGTTGCTCTGCATGGAGTTTTCTCCTGTGTTGGCCTCAGCTGGAGCTTCCTCTGTCCCTCACAGCTACTGCCACATGCAGTCCTACTGCCGCCGCTACTACACCATCAGCTTCTCCTCCTTCTTGCACCTGAATCCCATTTCTACATTTAAAGGTCCCACTCAGGTACTTCCTATCACAACAACTAGACCACTCACTATGCTTCATCAACAGCGAGTCCATCTTCCTCGTCCCAGTACCACAGGCATTATGGAACTGGAAGTCCATAATATTTTTGGTCTTTTTATAATTAGTTAAACTGATTTGTGAACTGAGAGTTGTCAAATTTAAGGGAGGTTGTTAAAAGAGTTGACGATTGAACCTTGGGTTTTGGACCTCTATATAAGGCAGAACAACAGCAATTAGAGGTTGTGATATTTACTTCCTGAACCCCCAATGTACCAAATGTTATGCTGTTTAGCATGGTTTTCCTAGTCTGTGCTTTGGGTAGTTCTGTGAGAGTAAATTGTACATTGACAGCATGCCATTAGATTGTTGGGTGTTAGGGGGAATCTCATCCACAAAAGAGGATGAATACTGCATCTCTCCTAGCAGAGTCACTGTTTCCCTTGACAGCAGTCTCCTCCCATGTGATGCTCCCTCATGTTACCGGCCCTAGGGCTAGGATCAGGTAGCGGCTGCCTTCCCCAGGCTATATGGGAGGAGACTTTAGGCTGGGGTTTATTGATGACTCCGCAGTATTCCTCACATAGGCTTGCCACTGCTTCCCCCTCTGTTAAATCAATTAGAGGTCTGGTACCAAGATCATCCGGGAAAAAGATGTTGACCCACTGTTGGCCTTCCTCACCTCAAGTTCCAGCAAACTTTTATTGCTGATGATGTTGAACAAAATATCCTCTGCATTTTCTTTTGATCTTCTAATGGTGTTTTTACAGTAGTACCCCATAAAAATAAATGACAAAATAACAAGGCAGAAAAACAGTTTTTTAATCACATTTCTCGATTTATTGGCACATTTTAAAGCAAAAAAATAGATGTGGGGTGAGATTTAAGGAAGGGTGAATAAACGAAAAGGCATTTTCGAAATTTTGAACAAAAAAAAACTCGGCCGTTCAGCCTCGTTATTTGTAATTCGGTATTTCAACATAGAACCATTTTTACGTGCAGCTATACTGGGGCTGGGGATGGTTTTAAAAAAGTCCTCTAATCTGCGTTGGCCTGAAGTACAATTTTCAACGCAGGTGGAGTTACCCCCTCCTTCCAGGCTGCTTTTTTCTAACCGGTGGTCTAATAGGGCTCACCAGTTTTTCAATCCGTTCTGACTCAATACAGGAGATGGGCAGTGTCTTGTTATTTATATATGCGTGGCCCCCATCTATCAACTTCACAGAGACCTCATCCTGGCCACTAAAGCCACACCCCAAGGTACGGAAGACTCGGGTGGTTGTGTAAAATGCAAAATGTCTCGTGTCAGACACTGATCCGATTGTAAAATGCGATTCACAGAACTTAAATTTGCTTTATCAGACGGATCATTAAATGTCGTCATATCGGTGTTGCTGAACAATAGATTAAGGAGACCTGTCAAAGTTAAAACCAGTTCAGCAACATGAAATATCTCGGGCACAAGCGAAAAATTGGCCCACAGTTGCCAATGGAATTCATTCCTCTTGTGACACTGTTTGAATAGTACCCAAGGGGGACTTTTGTGATACAATGTGAAACAAATTGGGCATTTTAAAGAATATTTATTCAGTAACACTGGTCTAAACAGCCACATATTGAAGTGACTCATCAAACTGGCCAAAAAAGTGGCCCACTTTGGCCCCAAAAACTGGCCCACACGAGCATTTTTCATTTTGGTTCAGCCCTCAAAGCGTGATCTATGTGCACTCCACCTCCAACCACGTTCACGGACACTAGTCTTACGCTTTGCCCGCGCTTTACGCTGCCGAAGTCATTAAGAGGGATTTCCTGTAGGTTGCTCCACCTTCTGGACACAGCAGGCAGGGATCCTTAAAGCTGCAGTAAGCCCAATACAAGGCTGGGTGTACATTTCCCAACGGAGTGTTAACAGGCTCCAGAAAATTATTGGATCAGCAGAACAGACAAGTGGCCACCTTCACAGCCACACAGACACTTGTGTACATACTTTCTGCAGAAGTCATGTTAATACCTGCATATGCTCCGAAGGCACAGATTTGCTGCAGCAGTCACTCATATACCTGTGCTGTGCAGTCTGTAGTGGCATATGCCACAGAGGTAGAGCCTTTCTGCAGAAGACACAACTTCGATTCATTTACATATTTTGTTGTTATGCGAGATGTGAATAAAAAGTGTAAACATGAACTCCTCTATTCCTTACATTTCATACAAGAACGGATCATCATATGTATCGTTAATATCAGTGCATAAAGGTCCATTTACCAAATGAGTGTGAATGTAAGCAGACGTCCAAGGCCAAACGATAATCATGTGTTATTGTATAGCACGTACGCTTAAGCACTTCATATAGAACAAATATACATAGAATATCACCCAACCTGTGTTGGTACTCATGCATCAACCTCAGCAGGATGAAAGGCTGAGCTGACCTTGCCGGAGCCGAACCTGCAACCTGCACAGCGCACGCACATTGCAGCAGCGAGCGCTCAACCCACTGAGCTATCTTACCGGCTATAGCTATCAGAAGACGAGCCACTCAAACACAGAACCACTTACTGCTGGCCACAGTCCAGGAGCCGCAATAAGAAAAAAACAAATCTGTATTTTTTTACTTTTATTTTAGGGGTAGCATGGGAGAACTCAGGGTCGCAGGTGCGGCCCCTAAATGATGTCCCTGGATGTAGGTGATTTTCGGTGTCACCCGCGTACATCTGGAATTGCTTGTGGTATAGCTTGATGACTTGGACTATGGGGCGCATGGACACCGTGAACAGAAGAGGTGTCTGCAGGTGCTGTCATGTGCTTGCCTGGGCGGTACATACATACACACTTTGGTTGGGGATGAATATTTTGATCCAGCTGAACATCCGTACAGATAAGCAGACTAGCAGCCACTTTGACAGATGTCTCGTATGGTTTGGAGCTTGCACTCGCAGCTCTCCATACAAAAATGACAGGAGATGCCAGAATGACTCATTTAACACAAGGAATTTTAACTGATTGCACACATTGGGCCCCATTACAAGTACTGCACCAGGACTTTATTTAATTACTGCCCCTTTACCGCACTGCAATACTATAGATTTCACAGTATGGTGGAGGATTTGCCTCCAGCTTTTTGATGGAGGTAAATCCTTTGCTTTACCCCTAAACTCAGTGGATTTACAGTGTGGTATTACCGCTTGTGGTAAATCCCATGAAAATCCCAATGCAGTCCCATGGACTCCAAAAATGGGGATTTACACTGCCATACCACCACTCGTCATCCTGTGGTAATGTCATGGAACCAAGTGGCGGTAACAGTAAACAAATCTAACCGTAAATCAACATGTTTACTGCTGATTTACCGCCAAACTGGTAATGAGGCCAATACAGTGTGCCTCTTTACAACTTTTGCATAAAGGTGTGCGTCATAAACAAGTTCACAGAGGGAAATGGTGTCCGAAGCTTCCCCAAGGCCAGCCATCTTGAGGGCTGACAGGCAGACTGGGCCAGGCAGTTTAGCCCGCCCCAGCCAGCCCATAAGCCAATAGCAGACACTACTTGGGGGAAGAGTCTTCTGGCTCCCACCTATGGCGACAGCCTCACTCCCTCTCGAGGTTGCAGACCAACATGGAAAGCAACTGGCCACTTTTTTTCTGGCAGCAAAATGTCAAACCTGCTGAGGGAGGGCAGTTAAGGTAAGTCGATGATGAGTTAAAAAACTGCAAATGATGTGCAAAGTGGGCAGGCATAATGTTAACTAGCAATTATATGTGAAGTGGGTACACTGAAAACTGCTCGTGGTGTGCCAACTGAGCTCCACAGAAACGGGCAATGATCTGCTTAGTGGGCAGAAGGTAATTGAATAAAAGAGCCTAATGTAGAATGGTTATCATGGGCCAAGTTGTTTGCTGGAACTGGCTTTAATGTATTAACTGGGCATAATGGAAACTGTCAATGGTGATCCAACTAAGTGTAAACCCACAGACGTCAAAAGAGGAAAGAACATTTTTTATTTGGCAGCATATTTGGTGCCTCAAGGTGGCAATGCCACTATGATGAAAGTTTTTGTGAGGCCTATGAATCCCTAATGTGTATTCCCATTTAGGTGAATTAATTTGCTTTGAGTTCTCACATTATGTACTTTTTATACACTTCCACCTATGAATGAGTCAAGGAAGGTATTAAACAAAATGTTGGATGACTGGCCAATGTTCTTCCTGATTAAATAAATGTACATATTTTGAGATGAAGGAGTGAAGTGCCATGCTTTGCCTACCAAACATTTTTAAGATGGACGCCAGGGCTGGACTGGGAACACAAAATGGTGCTGGAAGTGTTTTCCATAGTGGCCACATAGTACAACGAGCAAGCCAAAGTAGGGTTTGGGGATTCCCTCAGAATAAATGTTGAAAAAGGTTTTAAAGCACTTTTTACCCCACATAGCAATTAAGTAGTTAAATACACGAAAACGGACATATCATTTGCTAACAGTGAGCAATGACGTATTAGAAGCTTTTAACAATATATGGGGGATGAGGCCAGATGGAAGGAAGCGGGCATGGTGATTGGGGGAGAGGGTAAAAGGAGCAATAAAAAGGGTGCCCTCGCAAAAGAGGCCCCTACTGCAGATGCCCACAGGGAAATCCCCAGAGTTCCCTGTAGTTCACTGCTGGAGGGCCTGCCTGAAATAAGGACTTTTGCATCCCTGATGAGTTTCTATGCAACATGAACTCTCTCAAAGGCACATTATTCAACCTTTCAGTGATGGGACCCTGGATGATCGATTGGGAAATAACAGCAAATCCCTTCCTCAAGGATTCAATCCATGCTGTGTTAAATTAAAACAAAAATCATTTGAACTTACAAAAAACTTCTACACTTTCAAGCATGCAGCTGGTAACCAACACGGTCTGTATTCAAAATGTACCGTGCTGCAAAACTTCATACCAGGAAAAAAGAGCCATTATTTTCTATTTTTAAACTTGAAAAAGGTTATTATGCTAGTTGGGACCCCTGCCCCCACCTAGGATCCTCGTCTTTGATTCTGGTCATTTCCGCGTCAGCTTTTGCCAAACGTGTATGCTACTATACATTTATTAGGCCCTTCCGTGACCATTTAATTGGTACGCCATGGATTTTCCATTAGCCACTCAGCTTTGCCCTTTGAAACGTCCAACCAGTTAGCTCAATGGGTTAAAACCTCACTGTTGACATATGCATTCAACATGCGGGTCACAGGCTTGAATGCAAGCAGTGTTGACCCAACCATTCATCCTTCAGAGTCAATATTTGGGCACCATTGCCTTTGCGTAATAGCAACACTCTTTTTTTACAGCGGCAGGAAACTGCAAAACCTACACACGAAGGTTATTATTACTATCATCTCAAGTTCAGGTAAAGTTGGGGATTCTGGAAACAGGTTAATCATCAACACTTCCATTAACTCCTCGTGCGTAGGCCGTAGTGTCAGCATGCACCCATAAAGAACCCAAAAAGAAAGTGGTGTTACAGCAGCACAGTGGGAGCTCATTTCAGATGCTCCAGTAGTGCCTTGGCTCCAGTCCATATTTAGTACACACGTGTAATCCACCAATCAAGTGATCAGTCCTGGATTTGAAGTTGCATTCTGGTTCTGCAAATTACCTCGATCCATGGACAAAATGGAATAGGCATTTATGTTCTGCCCTTTGCATCTGTAGTGGTCTCCTGGTGCTAAGGCATCTCCGGGTGGATGTTGGGCATTGCCCCACGCCTGGCCTTAAAGGGCAAATCTATCACTGAAGGCTTTGACCCAAAGTGCGGAGATATCCCATTACCATTTGACTGGAATTTCCCCAATCCCAAAAGAACCACCAAACTATGATTGCATTGCGAGTAAGGTGGAGTTCCATTTCGAATTGTCCACACTGTATGTGAACAAAAGTCTCCTCTGGACTTCTGAATAGGACATGTTCTGTCCCGGTCACTGATAACATGTGTAACCTTTACCACTCTTCACCAAAGCATGAACATTCCTATTAGCACAACCAAAATCATGAATGTTGGGTGCTGTATGGTCAAGACGAGCCAAATTCCATGAGAAATTATAAAGGAGATGAAGATAGAACCTTGGCAAGAGAACCAATTTTCTTGACTGGCTTCATATGAAACTTCAAATCAGACACAGCAACATACAAAGCGGCATGAGTAAATGACTTGTGAGTAATGGCTTGTTCAGCTATGTATATGTGAGTGTCTGATTTTAAGTTTCATATGAAGCCATTTAACAAAGGCGATTCTACCATCTCCTTCTGGTAGTCTTGGCATTACATTGCTTCCTATATGAATGAGGGATAGCTGCCCAGTGTATGGGCAGATTAACCATGTGTCATATATAAATGTTGAATGAATGAAACAGCAGTAGTGATACAGTGCTTTTACAGTGCCCTGCTACTACACAGTACGGCTAGTGCATGCACCAGTGCACACAAGGATCAGGAGATCCATTCCAAGGATCAGTCCAACTTCGTCATAGGGAGCCGAGCCAACAATTACAAGCTGAAATTGCTGTAATGGGGTCACTACCAGAAAAAGCCATCCAGGGCACAGACCTACCCCAATTCGAAGGGTGTGTATATAAGGGGCAAGAGAAAAAAGAAGGATCAAGGCCTCAGATGAATGATGGCCTCCACACAATAAGAACCTGGAAGATGTGGCAGATTGTTGGACAGTGGAACCTATGAGTAATTGGGAACAGCCACAATAGTGTGAGGACCAATTGACCCTTGCAGCAACATCTATTTCCCAAACCAACTCCCTAAATTGCATTGCCCATATCATATGTACTGCAATTCCGCTCCTGAACATCAGTAGTTTTGGAAAGCGAGAGAGAGGCTGCACTGCTTTCTTCACTGGCTCACAGCAATAATAAGACGGTGGCTGAATTAGAAAAAACTTTACATTGCTTGGGAAAATTGGTGAACGATCATATGGCCAGAAAGATGCACGATTCTTTGAGATCCAAGTGCAAGTTGATCTCAGGGTGGGCATACAAGTGGGTGTCAACCTTCCACAATTCAGCTGCATTTCTATAACTATGAATTCACAACTAAGCACTGGTGCAAAGACTTCCGGCTTCTTAAAAACAGCCCCTCGTATTTATAGGGGAGTAACTAAATCTTATGGATAGAACTCTTTTTATTCAAGATTAGTACATGGATTTAATTTTTTTTTAAAAGGCAGATTTGAACTCCCCGACAATCCATTTGCACACGTCCTCTCCCTTTAAATCAACACATCTGAGGATTATATGACAATGTTCAGGACTTGCTCGTGTCCAAATATGAAAAATTTCAGACTGTCTGTCACATTCATCCCAAATAGAGTACTATTTACAATTGCAACGTTCAATCTGTACTGCCTCCGTTTAACCTTTTGAGTGCCGTGCCACCACACGCCAGCCCGACCTCATAGCAGTGCGCAGTGGACTCAGTTTTCAAAAGGAAAGTTCCTTGGTAGTAAAGTGAAAGTTCCAGTACCCTTAATTAAGTAAAATCCAATATTTGGAAAGTGATTTATTGCGTTCACAGCAGACACGTGTTTCGACCAATGAGGTCGTCCTCAAGGCTGTTATTAGTGATCAGGAGTGTTCATATATATAATAATCATGTATTCACATATAATCCACACATTATGATCATAGCAGTAAAATCAAAGTGAAAAACGCTTGACGTCATGCGTTTGCGCCTGACGTCACGCGCATGCGCATGAGAAATGTGACATCACGCGTAATGTCTCGGGAATGTGGCGTGCACAAATCAATAGGACTGGAAAGTTTGTAGCAAAATGAAACTATTATGCGTAGTGTCTAGAAATGGTCGCGGAAGAAGAGAAACATTTATGAAAGTGAGTTGCAAATGTACTGAATATGTCAATGTATATGGCAGATTTGTAAAATAAAAACAGAAGTGAGGGAATACTGGCATTAATGGCCCGAAAACCAGACCTGAATGAGGAATGAGAGGTACAGGGTAAATCCTGAATTTAAGCAAGGGACACCATCAAAAGGAAAATTGGGTGAAATCAATTAGCACTGGTGGATCAGTATACATATTAGTGAACTAATAAGACTGAACATAAGGAGAGAGATTAGCGTCTCCTTTTAAGAAGGTATTCAGGAGAGGAAAAATAATGTCTACTAATGAGAGGGCATAAAGCATGGCATTGTCAAAGATGGGAATAAGACATCCATGGTGGATGGTAGTCGAGGTAAAGTGTAAAAGCAGAATGTGTGGAAAAAGGTAGAGTTTCTAACTTATGAAATCTTCAAATGGGAACTCATCAAGGCACAGCCTATTAGGTGTGTCTGTTGTGTGATATACTTTATAGACAAACATTCATTTCGTGGTCTGTGTTTTCAATCCATGTTGAACGCAACGTAGATTACAGAGGGTTCTGGCCTCCATTTGCCTCAGCTTATGTTTCAGATCGCCCCTCTTTTGTCTGGGGAGGCTCTCATTAGT
Source organism: Ambystoma mexicanum (assembly GCF_040938575.1). Lineage (NCBI taxonomy): Eukaryota > Metazoa > Chordata > Amphibia > Caudata > Ambystomatidae > Ambystoma > Ambystoma mexicanum. The sequence goes on along the minus strand of NC_090931.1, from coordinate 263,761,967 downwards.
CCAATGAATCTGATGTCATCCACGCTGTCCATCTGGTGGCATTCCTGCCAGTGGGTAGCTAGGGGTAACAAATGGTATTGTTTCTGTAGACTGGTAAGATGTTCTCGTATGCGGGTATGTAACTGCCTGATGGTGCTCCCTACATAGACCACCCTGCAAACGCATACGATAGCATAGACTACATACTTAGTCCTGCAGTTGATGAAATCTGTGATAGTGGACTTAATGGCCAGAAATGGTGGTAAATTCTTTACAGTCTGGATATGCTAATTTATATAGGGTGCAAGTACCAGATTTGAAAAATCCCCTTGTTGGTCTCAGCCAATCTGAACCTCTGGGTTTAGAGTTGGTGACCAATGAGGGGCACAGTCTATTCTTCAAAGTTTGTGCTCTAGCGTACACAAATGATGGTTTATCACTGATAAACGGTAAAATATCTTTGTCCAGCTTCAGAAGATCCCAATGTCTGTGTACAATGCTATACATTATGTGAGCATCAGTAGAGTATTGCGTGATGATGTCCACATGTTTTCTCAGTGTTGTATTGGGTTTGGTCATGTTATTTGGTTTTTCCATCTGTGTTCTAGATTTCTTCTCGATTTTATTGCGCGCTGATGTGATTGCACTATCTGGATAACCCCTATGCTTGAATCTCGTGGTCAGGAGTCCCCCTCTTATGTGAATGTAGCATTTGTGCTACAGTTACGGCGTGCCCGGAAGAATTCACCAGCCGGAATGTTCATGACTTTTGATTTGCGGTGGCAACTCTCTGCATGTAGCGTACTGTTAACCTCAGTGGCTTTTCGGAAAGTTCTGGTTTCAATCTTGCCTTGGGGAATGTAAATTGTGAGATCTAAAAAGTTGATGGATATACTATTACTTTCCTCAGACAGATGGATACCAAACTCATTATTGTTCAGATGATCACCAAAAGCAATAAAATCATCTGGTGTGCCCTTCCAAATTATTGGATCTGGGTATGTATACCCTTACTGCTAATTGTCTTATAAACCAACGGGTTTACGTTAATGTTGATTCAATGCCAATGACCCAACGCCCATGTTGAGTGTTTGTGACTCAACTATGCGATTCCTTGTTTTGTGTTCTTTACTTTTTCACTTTGATTTTACTGCTATGATCATAATGTGTGGATTATATGTCTATACATGATTATTATATATTTGAACACTCCTGATCACTAATAACAGCCTTGAGGACGACCTTATTCGTCGAAACACGTGTCGGCTGTGACAATCACTTTCAACATATTGGATTTTGCTGATTTAAGGATACTGGAACTTTCACTTTACTACCAAGGAACTTTCCTTTTGAAAACCGAGTGGACTGCCTACAGTTTGGGGAAATTGAGCGCACCACAACTTGTCACTCCCCGTTTTCTGTGTTTAACGACCTCATAGTAGCAGGCCAAAAAAAGGTTTTGCATACTAGTCCTTGGCCTCGGTGGGTGTGGGGAGGAGTGCACAGGATCCAAAACCACTTTTTTTGTAATAGTGTGTGTGCATGTGTGTGAGACACACACACATTGATTCATGCCTTCCTGAGGGCAGACTCACAATTTTTTTCTTACTCTTCGATGCCCCCACATAGTTCACACTGCGTTGTTATTCAAACCTTGAAGAATGTAATCTCAGGTCTGGCAGGTTGTCTACAGTCATAAATAGAGAGATTAGATATTTTCCCTGGCAAAGGACAAGAATGGAATTGTCAGGGGAAAATGGAACCTTGCTGAAGATTCTACAACTGCCTTTCATCTAGAGTGTTGGACAAGCAGGACCTTTTTAGGAGGGGCTGTGTGGAAGTAGGCCCTTTGCAGTTACTTCAAAAGAAAAGAAATTGGAAATTGGCTGATTACTACAACTAAATACGGGGTAGTTGGTGACAGGAAGTTTAATAACTATGATAATATCCGTAAAGCATTTAGATACAACTATGTAATAGCATAGCATTAGATTAGGACATTTATTTATGTGTATATATTTTCCCAGGAGTATAAGTCTTATAGATGGGTAGGAAGAATTCTGCAGTTGATTGGGAAAAGAAGCGTACAGTATCTACGAACTGGTGTGCAGTGAATGGCGTGAGAAGAAGGTATCTTGCACGCAGTCACATTGAGGGGTGTCGGGCATTCTCCAAATGAAGTGTGGTGCGCGTAAGTGACAGGCCGCTGCTCAGCATTACCTCGTCTGGCCATATCAAATCGCGGCCTGCGAAAAAGACCAGCATCGATGCGCGTATGAAGGTGCATCACGTCTCCCTTAGGTGGCGCGTGTCAGGGAATAGCGTCCCGCTTTTGGAAAAGTGTCATTCGCACAGCGCCTGAATCGCGTAACGTGGAGAGCTACAAACTGTAACAGTGCAGAATCACAAACAAGATTCTGACCAGAAAAGAAGATAAAATACAGTGCACATAGTTTGTTTTAAAGAAAAACATTTTACGATTTTCAACATGTCAGTTTTAAAACAAAATTGTGAATTGTTATAACTAGAAAACCCTATCTAGCAAACAATTTAAGAGGAAGAAATCAAAAAGGATTGATAGAAGAAGCGAGAACCAGCTATATTCAATGAGTAAGGAAACAACACCTGACACACGTATCAGAGATTACGTTTGAGTGAACATTATCAACTCAGCAGAGGAGTAGCGAGTAAAGACAGGGTTTTGGAAGATAAAAGAAAGTGGAATTTTGGAGAAGAAATGTAGAATGCTAAATCTTTCCTATCCTTTCATTCCCCTTCTGCAGGTCTCGAGTGCAGACAGAAAGAATACCAGCCCGTGTTTCTTATTTTATCCACTTCCCCTTAGGGTGTTCCTCATCTATCCACTCCTACAGGTTGGAAAACCAGGTCCCGACATGCAATGCATGGGATTAACCTCTGGAGTGCATGTCTCTCTGTGAAGAAACACTGCAAATCAGGCACAAAGGCAGAAACAGGGAATTCCACAAGGGACTGTTCAAATTGTCTTCTTTTTCAAAAGCTTCATTCACTCTCTGGCTAAAGAAGAGATCAAGCAAGCTTGCAAACACATCACTTTGTTCGCCTAATTAAAGTACTCTCTCTCTTAGACATTCACCACGTCATTAGCATCCGCTCTGTGCTTTGGACTAGACAGAGTGGCTGTGCGAGTAGCCCACCCCTGAACTGCGATCCATGAGGTCATGCAATTAACACAGCCATTATGCATGGTCATTTATTGAGCAGTTGTGAAATCTATACTTACTCCTCGGGGAACTCCACAGGCTTGTTCTTGATCATGTTATGGAGAACGAGAATGTAGTCATCTATAAAAGGGCACTAAAAAAAAAAAAAAAAGCATGCGGTCAGCCCACAATCCCATAGCTTTCTTTAACAAAGGCTTAACATGTGCATAACGATTAAGCATTCAATATGACAACCAGGTGCGGAAGCTGGATAGGCATACGGTTCTTGACCTTCCTCCCCATCACCCACCAGACATCACACTTCCTATGTGTAGCAGCTAAGTTAAATGGGATCTGCTGGGCCACTCCAAGGACTCAAAATGCAGTCAATATGATAGTTAACGCCCACATCTTGGGCCTTCTGATTGGCTGAAACACATCTCCAGGATGCACATTGCGTGTGTGGCTTTAGTTGGATAGGACCAGGTAGAACACGTCTTTTGTGAATTTAGGTTAGAGGCCAGTGACTCTAAGGGCCTTGTAGGGCTGTGACAGGTTCAGACACATGTATGTACTCCTGCTATGTCAGTGAACTAACCACCTTTTCACTAACCACCTACGGAAAAAATTTTAATGCGGAGGATCCCATTGGGCTAATCCTCCTCTGCTCTCAACGTCCATCATCCTCACACCTTTTCCCATCCACCACACTGCTATTTGATGGTATTTAATTTTTCACAGTTGCAAAGGTTTTACTTTCTGGGTTGAAAACAAAGTTCCTGGACCTGGAGGGAAGATAACTGTAAGCAGAAGTGACATCTGGTTTGGGTGTTATCAGATGTCATGGGCTATTTGCAGAACCTCCTCATTCCTACACTGGACTGACTTGTGCCTGCTCCAAGCAGGAATGGAAAAGAGGTTTCCCAATTACTGCACCCAGGCAATAACTACACTCCTAAATTCATGAAAATCTTGAACTTCCATGACATGTGTAGTTCATAGTTTGCCTGAACCTGTTTGCCAAGTCAACTGATAGATAGTTACCCTGATGGTAACCCAGTCGATGCCCCGTTTCTATTGGAAATGAGTAGGTACCCCGCCCCCAAGCACTGCACTTCATAGCGGTTACCTAAAGCCGTGAGCAACCCGACACTGGACATGCATGCAATTGAGTTCCGTTGTCACGGCCATTGAACTGTTACTTAATCAAACAAATAAGGAAAAGTAATTGAATTTCAGGTGATTGGCAGAGAGCTTTGAAGGGAGATGTTTAAAATCAGGCAGAGGCCCAGGTAACTTAATTTTACTTGAACATCCTAGGCTATTTCCTAGTCCCAATTTTTGGGGGAAACTTCTGGTAACCCTATGCAAACATTTTCTTACAGGACTTCTGGGCCAAATTGTGGGCCCATCAAGCAGCTCAAGGTTCCTTGGTGCCAGAATCGGTGCAGGTGTTCTATGAGGCAGGATATGTATCGAGTCATAATATTGAACGCAGGAAGATAAACACTTCTCATACTGCTTTTGGAGCCCCTCTTTCTTCATATGAAAGTTAAGTGCATTGTGAAGGGACAGTGTATGAAGTATCTCATCAGAGGAGGACATGTGTGAATGTGGAGTAAATATAGTAAGGCAGATCTGCTTGTCAAGGTGTAAATTATTCCAATTTCGGAAGAAAGTTGGTGCGGATATGCAGAACCCTCTTTTCCAACAGAAGATGGTGACAGGTTGAGAGGCATGCTGCATTCAGAGGTTGATAATGTATCTTGATGAAGCAATGGTGACCTGATAGACTGTCAGCCTGGAAAGAAGGGTAAGCTTTCAAGGCCAGACTGGACAGAACGTGTGGAAGGACACAGCAGCTGGAGATCATTTTTCTAGAGGCGGAGAAGATCAAACAGATCTGGGCGTCATGTAGGCACCAATGGGCATCACAACTATTTATTTGCATTAAAATTGCTCACACAGCCCGGGGGCATCGAGACACTGTTACAGGAATATTACTTAGTTGTGTATTTATAATGCGCTTAACACCCAGAGGTTTCTAAGCGTGGACTCGGGGATCGAACCTGTGTTGCTTCGTGTCGTCTTGTTTCCAAGGCGAGCATGTTGCTGCTGAGCTATCCTCCTGGGATATTTACCAGGTGCATGTTTGAACTCCTGCCTTTGACAGATGCTAGGAAATGGACACACAGTCACAAAATGGACGAGATGGGGAAATGCACAGTGGCAAAATATTTATTATGTCATTTATTTTATTTGAATTTTGGTCCAGCGCTGGCCCTACCCAAAGGGTCTCAGATGCCTTAAAAAGTTCAAAAGGGGGAGGTGAAAAATAAGTTATACCATTTTCAGGCTAGGATAGGGAGATACAGAGGATGGCGGGGGAGGTAGTTTGGTTGTATTAGGAGTGGGGAAAGGAGTATGTTTCAAGGCTTTTTTGTAAAGTGATCAATGGAGGGTGCGGGCGGGTGTGGAGTTGTATGGCGTTCCAGCCTTTGGGTGTCTTTTCAATTCTTGTTATTGTGTGCAGATTAATTTGCACAGTGCAATGTGTAGAAGACTTATGTTGGCTTTTCTGGTGTTTGTGAGGGTGATGGCCTCCAATTTGTTGTGAAGGCAGGATGGGGTTTTGAGGTCTATGGCATTGTATATGATGCAGAGTCCTCTGGAAGCAATTCTGTGAAGTGTGGCGTATGAGAGTTTGGGTAGGTGCAGGATGAGGCATTGCAGCTGCGTTCTGTATGGCTTGCAGCAGATGAGGCTGATGTTGTGGAGTTCAGTGAGGATAGAGTTTCCGTAGTCCAGCATCAACAGAACTAGTGCGTGGAGTGCGGTGCAGAAATTGTCAGCGGGAAGGTGTTATCTTATCTTGCAGAGGAGGTGTAGTTGTAAATTGCTTGTTTTGATGACAGTAGCTATGCAGCTATGTGGTGCGTGAATGATAATTGTATTTTAATATACAAACAATAAGAGCCAATCCCTCAACATGAGAGGCCCCATTATAATATGAATACCTAACCACACAATAACATCACAATAAACAAATAGGACTTTGCTGGATGTCCTCTTCAATCTGTGTGGGTGGAGCCGGGAGGGACACCACATTCCTGAAGAATAACAACTCCTCATAGACTTGACAATTAAGCTAAAAGGAAGCAAAACTGTGGTAGAAGAAGTCATTCCCAAAGTCTTCCTCATATCAATATACGAGCTGGTACTGTGTGATGTCATATGTGTGATGTCATATGTGCTCCTGCGTCCTCATATTCGTGCTTAGAGTCCCCTCTTATTAACTAAATAGCTTACTGTCTTGTCTATCTGAACACACTCCCATGGTAGTCAATATGTACAATGTCCAATTAACCTCACTATCCCCACTATCCCCAACTCTTAACCAAGGATTGCTACCGGGTGTGACGCTTTGTGCATATATTTTATAGACCACCCCATGATTAATAAACTACACCACAGACCCATCCCAGGAAACCCAAACCCACAAAGTTTAATTATAAGAGTTGGCCCCACTTGTGAAATCTTGCCATTTTTCTGAAGACCGCATCTTAATCCTGAACCACCTTTCTATGCAGATTGGGTCCTCCTCTACTTCCAGTGCAGGCATCTCTGGAAGCCAAACAGTTGCAAAACAGTTGCAAAAGAGATAGGAGTCTCTCCATCTGCACCTAGTTGAAGACCAGTGATCTGCTTGGACAGGACTTCAGGTACTGCATCAGGTATTCAAGCCTATTTTCCATGGCTCTATGTCTCTTAGCCACCCCTTCCATCTCCTTACCCAGACGATGCACTATCGGGTTCATCTGGGTACTTTGCTGGCCCAGCTTGTCTGTTCTTTGCTCCACAGTGGATATCGTAGATTCCAGTTATGCCACCTTCTCATTGAGTTTATCAAACTTACCCTCCAGGTGTGACATAAACTTTTTGATTTGTTCCAAAGCGGCTAACACTGGGTGTCTAGAGGTTCGAGATGTACCCTGGCTGGAGGAGACTTGTTTACTGGACCCCATCTGTGGCATGAAGAAGTCTAAGTCTCCGACTCTATCCTTTGTTTTCTCTGTTGCCATGGTTTTGGTACTAATAGTATGGGATCTGATGGCACATTGCATCTCGAGCATTATCAGGGAGCATGGATTTGTTTAGTGACTGGTGAATTGCTCTGCGTTTTACTGCAGTACTGAACAAGGTGGATAGTTTCTGGGCCTAGTCTGTAGTGTTGATAGAGTGTGGTCCTTTCCGGCTCTTTCAGGACGCAAGCTGCAAGCCTTTTAGAATCAAGATTTGTACTCTGTTCTTCACCACAATTATCAGGTGCACAGCAGGAATCAGGCTTGTCAGGCCAACGGTATCATCATGGCTTTGCGGTCAATGGGCAGAATTTGCTGCCCTGGGTTGAGATGACCACTCTCCTTCGTGCCTCACCGCAAGGGAGAGCAGCAAGATACTTCTAAACGCTTTCGAGATTTTGTGCTGTAGTTCCTTGATGGAGACCCCCTTGGAATGCACCTCTTACCTGGTCTGAAACCTTCCCCAAATACCTCAAGCCATCATCATTGTATGTCACTAAATTATTTAGCCCAGGTCGGTCTACGTTCTCCCAGCCTCAATTGCCTCCACGGCTCTCTGTACGTCTCCCCACTGCTCCGCACACTTTGTCGTCTGTCTGCCATCCTGGCACTGGTAGCCTCATCCATGGGACACTAGATCCACCCTTCTCGTTTGTGCTTCAGCCTGGTCACCACTGCGATGCAAAGATGGGTAGGCCCGTAGCCTGCAGCCCTTCCCAGGGGCATTGACCAAAATCTTGTGCCATTTCTACGATTCCCACACCGATCCTTCACATTTGTGTGGGTTAAGGTTGCTGGAAAAGGGTCCCTCTTGCTCACAGTTTCATGGAGCTCCAAAGTCGGCCTCCTGACCACCCCCACTGCCAGTTCTTTAATCTAGCGTGTGAGGTCAGGTTTGTGCCATTGTGCAGATGAGGAGGCATTGTGTTTTGGAGGGGTTGAGTTTGAGGAAGTGGGCGGCAATCCAGGTTGTGATGGTGAAGAGATTCCTTGTGAGGGTCTGGAGCTGTGAGGGGGGGGTGAGATTTAGAAGTGTATTTCTGTTTCGTCTGCATATTTGTCAAAATGGATGTTCTGGTTGTTAAGGGTCTGTCTGAAGGATTCAACATGTAGGTTGAAGATGGGGGAGAAAGGGAGCATCCTTGAGGAACTAGTACTTGGAATTGGATTGATATGGGGGCATGCAGACACAATGTATCAGTGAGGAAGGAGGGGAACCAGTCAAGAACCGTACCAAATGGCTTCATCCTGTGGGATAGGATGTTCAGAAGAAGAACAGTTTGGTCAATGGTATCAAAAGCCGTGTAGAGTTCTAGGTGTATAAGTAGGGCTGTGTGTCCTTTATCAGTGATGTTGTGGATTGCATCCATAGTGTGAAGTGTTGCTGATTTGGTACTGTGGCCAGGTCGAAAGCCTGATTGTAAGGCATTGAGGCAGTCATTTGTGGTGACATGTTGGATTAGAGAAAACCATAGCATTTTGCTCTTTCAATGGGCACTCAGAGAACTTTTTGTGGGATATCAAAATGTCAAGGTTATCTGAGGATAGACCCAAGTGGCCAAAGATCCCCTTTTTCAGGAACTATGCGCTCAAGTTGAGAGATGGCAGGGAGGGGTGTAAGGTGTATGCCCTCTTTCAACAGCTGATGGTTAGTCTGTGGAGGTGGAATGTTCCCATGCTCCCCAGGGGTGTGCACGCTCTGCTACCCAGTGCTGCTGTGGTCTGGCTTGGGCTATAGGAGTCACTGAACAGAACACTCTGCCTTGACATTTCTGGAGGACGCTGGGCATAAAAGAGTTGGGGTAAAGACAAAAAGGAACCTTGTGGATTAATCTCTCATTAGACCCTCCATCCAATGAGCAAGATCAATCCACAGCAGGAATATATCATCCATGGTGTTTTGGAGGTTTAGGGAGGGGGGGGCGCCAAAATATGCCTACCAATCTAATAGACAGAATCAATAACTCTCTTGTTGTGCTCGAACCCACATAGAGTACACAATAGAAATGTCTATTCAATGTGGCTATTTGCAGATAGATAGGGACGGTGAAGAAAAATCTTCCAAAGGGACATCTCATTCCCAGATATCCATTGCTAGTACAGAGAAAAGGCGTGGGTTCTGCCCTACTTTCAGATGTAGTAAAGGGCATTCGAGTCACTGGTGTGGTTCTTAACCACCTTGCACTTGATCACTGGCAGGAACCCACTAGTAGATTAGAGACGTGGACCCTGCAGAAGGAAGAGTTAGTTGAAACAGAGTGCGGAATCTGTAAGAGAACTGTCCAGCAGCCCGAGACCCAGTACCCTTGTTTTGTAAGGTGCATCTAGGTTTGGCGCATCCACACCCTTGCATGCAGAACTTGGCCTATGTAAGGGGCCAGAAGGCCCAGGGAATCCTGAACGAATGATCTGGAATCTAAGCAAAGGAGAGAAGATGCTTGTTGTCTCCTGAGTAGCTAACATCTTCTCTTGGAAACACTGTTGTTTGACAAGTCCAATTTTAGACCCATGAACTTTGATCCTCTTACAAACAATGAAGACTGACCTAAGAATAATGCTGCCTGAAAACACAGAATGAAAAGCATGTCAATGACGAACATCAGCTTCAAAGAGCTTCTTATAAAACAGGCAATTAATTATGCTTGTAAGCTGGATTTCTGTAGGCACAGGAAGGTCATTGCATGGGCTAACATCTTGGTTAGAAAATGCAAGACTTGATTTAAACCTAAAGAAAGCATTTCATATCATAAGTTATTGCTGATCCGATTCTCAGAATTCTGGAAGCGTGCATGCAGGTAATGGCATGTTGGATGCTGGACATCTGGAAAATCAAAGCAGACAATTATGTGATATGCATTACAAGAGCATTTTTATGTCTATGGAAAACCCAATGCAATAAATACGTTTTTCTTGCACATTCTTTTTTTGTTTACATGACAGAACTCTTCACAGTCCACCACATTTGGCATGTGTGTTGGATGTGGCCAACCTGTTTTTGCTAAATCTGATTAGCTTTCATGATCAAGGTTTTCCTGTATTATGGTTTTATATTCAGCTATGCACGATTGGGGTTGACGTGCTAAAAATGTAATCCCTGGTGCATTACATTAATAAGAGCCTTCCATAGTTTTAATGTGTAGAGACACATAAATTAATCAATAGTAAAAGAGACATAAATACTGCTTCTGGAGAGGTTAACATCTACACTTGAGATCCTTGCAATCTCTGTAATGCTTCTTGCGCAAAATGTTATACTTAAATCATATGCACCGTATCAGTACGATGATACTCAAAGACTTCACCCTATATATATATAATCTCATTTGTTAAAACAAAATTCACTGTTTGCAAACCTCATCTGAAATTGACTCACCTTTCCAAACACAAAACAGTAAAGGGTAGTTCCCATGGCCCATACATCCAAAGCCTGCAAGAAAAGATATGTTGCGCTTTAATAGGACAGTTAAATAGGATCATTGATTTAAAGATGATTTGTTTGTGAGTCTCGAAGCTACAATGCTATTGGTAAAGCAACATAAACATACATGTTTCAACTGTTTTGCTGTGTTTATATTCTTAATATTGAGCCCATTTTCATGTGTGCCAATACTTAACCAATTTATCATGTGAGGAGTGTTTGGAGGAAGGGGAAATGCATACAAGGGTACCAACATCAATTCATATCATTCACACAGTATCTAAAAATGTCATGTGGCAAGACTAATGCATCATTGTGGGTATAACTACCCTTTTCGCAAAAGGCATGACCAGCAATTGTGTGTAGCAATTGTGTGCTTCACCCAAGTGTGTAATGTTGACTAGACCCTATTGCGGTTGGCTAGTGTTTACCAGCGCAGAGAACGCACCAAAGTAGATGCCCAGGGGTTTGCTTAGGCTATTCACCCAACCTTTCATGTTAAAGCCTTGCTCCTTGACTAGAACCCCCCTCCCCCCAAGAAGTGTCAGTATGCATCCCAAGAGCTGTCGCTGAATCCCCTGGTAGGGCAGTGCATGTGATGCAACCGCATAGAATGGTGTTCCCAGCTGGCACAGAACTTACAGTTGATAGGTACTTTGAGTAGGGCCGCTTTCACGTCCATGTCCAGGATGCATGCAATGGACCTGTGAAGCCTCTGCTTGAATGCGCTTATCAGGGTAGAGGTGAGAGAGAGGCAGAGCACACTTGCGAAGGAGTTCCTAACATGGGGATCAGGATGATGTGATGAGAACAGCTGAAGGGGGGATAGTGTGCTTTGTTTGTTGAGGGCAAGTCCGTTGAGTTTATCGCTTTTGGGAGGGTTCAGCAAAGAGCTCTCAGAGATGGCGCTCTCTGGGGGAAATCATAGGCTGGATCTCCCCAAGACGGAAACAGGCCTGGACAAGTTTGCCCAAAAGACGATGTAGAAAAGCCCCTAAACGCATACAACCCACTAGGGAAAAAGGTCCAATACACCGCTTGCAAGGTTAACAAGGCATATTTCCACACACAAGGAGAAAACACCAACAAAGAACTCTGCTGCTGCAGAACGTTCTGGCAACATCGGCATGCACCGCACATTATAAAGGTACACTGCGTCATCAGTGACATCATTACATACAGTAGAAACCCGTGCAGCTGGTTGGTGTAGCCCTACACATAGGTCACGAGCTCCATAGGGGATGCCAGGCCATTGGCCCCAGCCCCGTCTGTCCATATTCTTCCACGTGGGGATGCTGCATTCGTCATCACCCAAGTGCACCCAGTTTCTATCGACTGGGGGAACTTGAACCCCCTCCACTCCTCCCTACCCATCTTGCACTTGCACAATCTGAAGGCATCTCTGCCTGAATATCGACTGTCTGTTCTCCCTTGTCTTCACTCCTTAATGTGCACTTGTAAAAAAAATATAAGGTTAGATGCATTGCTCAGCCATTGGAGGGCTAACCCTTTGTGGGTATACATTGAGAAGCTAGGTAATCCAGGGTGCAAGACTACACATGGACGTGCAAGAAGACAGCTTTCCCACTGTAGGGGGCTAGTTAGGTCGCATGTCTATACTAGGATGTCCAGTTTGCAAGAAGGTATGGCAGGCATTGGACTATAGCATGTCACCAGGAAGTGAGAGACAGTAAAAACAGAGCACCAGCACAAAGGGTCAAGTGAGCACACAGTGCGATACGAGAACACTGGGTGGGGGTAAGTTAGAGACCACTTAGGGAAGGCTTGTAACAGTAAGAAGCAGGCCAAGTCCCACTGCAGACAAACAAATGTCGGAGTGTCCAGGAAATAAATGTTCACTTTGGTACTATAATGTGAGTGGACATGTTATTCACAGGAGCCAGAAGGGAGCAAGGCACTATGAACCATTTGCTACTCATTAGGAGGAAGCTACACTGTGCACAGAGAGCGTTCCACACGGGAAGGAGGACGGAACTGGATAGACCCCTTGGACGGAAATGGATAAACCCCCTACCTAGAAGATCTCTCAGGACTAGCCTCCTCCCGGCTCCTTTGCCCACGCAGCTTACTCCTGTCCAGTTCTGTGACATTGCAAGCATTACCAGTAAAAGAGAAGCTACAACATTCACCTTTCCATAGACTATTAGCTTATTTTTCCATGATGTATCCACTCATTTGTAGTCATAAGCAGGGAGGAATCAAAGCTCCACAGGCTAGCAGACCACCTCCACAGGCTAGCAGACCACCTCCACAGGCTAGCAGATCACCGCCACCATTGCTGCCGGAGAAGTGTTCAGGAAGGTGTGCCCTGCAACCGTGCTAACATCTCTATGCAGCAGGTATGACCCAAGTGGTGCTAGATTTAGCGGGATGTTTCCCCTTGCTTTATTCACTCCTTGACATCACTATGCAGGTGGTAGAGGCTTAGGTGGGAGAACTGTTCCATGTTTCAGATAGCTGGGTTCATGTGGACATCTGCCAACCGACCTGCGCTTTGGCTCTTCACCTGAGGCAGCAGCTTCCAGAGCAACTGAACAAAATATTCATCTCCGGCCCCCAATGTCTGACCTACAGCTGCCTCCAATGCATAGAACTAATGCTTTTTAATACTGGCAGCTGGTAGGCTAGCTCTCTTGCTGTCTCTCAGAAAATACTATGGGCCTCATCACAAGTCGGTCGGTAACCCTTAAAAGCTGCGGTAAAGGAATGAGTGCTGCCAATACCGCTCCGCTGGATCATGAGCCGGCGTAAATGCCACCGACAGGAAAATCAGCCGGTGCTATTACAGCCAGCGCAACTACAGTCGGCCACACGAGGCACAAACGCACCCGCATCACAAGTCCATGTTCGGTGGTATTAGCACTGAAGACCGGCGCTAATACCGCCGAAAAATGGCACAGTAAATGAGGACTGGTGCCTGAAATTAAGCCACAGGTGATCCCAAACCACCCCAGAAGGCAAAATAGGGCACACCCCTACCCCAAACACTGATCCCAACACCATGCTGCCACTAGCCACTGTGAGCTGGGACAGGCAGCTTCTCATCCTGCGCTTGGAAGTAGAGAAGCTGAACAACCAGGACAGGGCACAGGGAGTACAGCGGGTTGTGGGCAGGGGGAGAAGGAGGAGAGCCCAGGCAAAGCGTGCCCCGATCCCCAAGGTCAGACCCTCACTGACAGCCGGTTGGTTACCCTGTATCACGTCAACAGAGAGACCATAACAGAGCAGCTCACCACAATACAGCACGACATTGGGAGCAGGATCAACATCCGGACAGCTGTGCCCCCACTGAAGGAACTAGTGTCCGTCCTACAATTCCTTGAAACTGGCACCTCAGCAATCTGTTGCCATGATGCACAGCATGGCACAGCCCACATTCTGTGCAGTGCTGGCCCAGGTGTTTGAATCTCTCCTGCGGCAAGTACAATGTCACATATCACTGCCTACCACCCCAGCTCAGGTCAATGCCATGAAGACACAGTTCTATGCCATTGCCCAAATGCCAAATGTGATTGCTGCCCTGGACTGTACCCATGTTGCGCTGGTGGCCCCATAGGCCCACGAAGCAGTGTACCAAAACCACAAGCACTACCACTCCATGAATGTGCAGGTGCCCTGCGACCCCAACCTCATCACCCACAGCTGTGCCCGCTGCCCTGGTTCCACCCACGATGCCATGGTGCTACAGAACAGCGCATTGCCAGGATACATGGAGAGGCACAGAAGACTGACATGGATAGTGGGTGAGAAGAAAAGCTGGCACACATGCGCTGTCGGTCACATGCCCAAATGGTTGGTGGTGTACACACAAAGGCTGGCATGACAAGCAAATGTGAAATCCACACTTGACCACTTCCCACACCCACATCACAGTACAGACCAGGGAGCCTGCACATGCCGTGAAATGATGGCCCATCTGCATGCACAGGTACCCCACTGACCTGATATTGACCCGACCTTGCTCCCTTCCACTGGAATGCACTTCCTTTTTATCTACTCTATCACTGTATACTCCTTGTTTCGTAAATTGTTGAAATCTCATCTGATTCAGCAGGGTTGATCCGAGGCTTCTCGTGTCATTTTTAATTTCATATCATTGTACTGTTTTTATATTGTTGCTATGTACAGTGCTTTGGATTAAGGCACTATATAAGTCTCAAATAAATACAACAACAACAAAATAGAACATCTCCATGGAGAAGCAGTAGTACACATACAGTATCAACCAAATCATACAGTATCAACCAACTACACCAACATGACAATGCAACATGCACCCACCAAAGCAATGCAGACAAATGCCCAAATTCCCACACAGCACAACATCCCTGCCAGTACCACGTCCATGCACCCATGTGCGGCCAGCCCACAGTGCCCCCCCATTGCCACCATACACCCAGGAAGGATCCACGGGAAACCCAGCATTATGCCCCATGCACAGTGTGAATACACATCCACATGACAGCCACTATGTCCACTGGAGATGTCCCCGATGGACACCCTATGTAACATTTGCTGAAAGGGAACAGGGTGCATTTAAAGCACAAACAATGCATGGCAGTAGTGACATTGCATGAATAGACACATGTCGTGACATGATGGACCATCTGCATGCACAAGTAGCCCATTGGCATGTTATTGTGTAAGTCCACCCCCAAAGACTACACAGTGACTAATGCCTGTGCCTCCCCCCATGCAGGTGACTCTGGGTCCCAAGAGCTGCCCTGGCTAATGACCCCTGTGCGTGAAACACAAACACTGCAAGAGAATGCCTAGATCCACGCTCACAGCAGGACCCGTTTCTGCATCTAGCGTACTTTCAGCCTCCTTAAGGCATGTTTCCGCTGCCTTGACCATACCGATGGAGCCCTGATTTACGCTCCAATGCGTGATATTTACATTTTAAAGTGCATCGCACCACCAGGTACCATAACACTGGGTTCAATGTGAATAGAAGATTTGTGAAGATTGACAGCTTGTGAAGATTTGTGAAGATTGCTGTTGTATCGGACTTTGTGTTTTTGCATGGCAAGCGCAGTGCAAACACATGGTGGAATTTGGAGGTTTATCCATTGAAAGCAAAGACAGCTAAATTTAGACTCTACATATTGAAGATGTCATGCCTTGATGAAGACCAATGTGCTTTTAGGTCAAAACACGTGTTGGCAAAGACTGAACACTACTATTGTGTGGAGAATAACATTTGGCAAAGATTGAACATTATTATTGTGTGGAGATCAAAATCATTATTTGCTTGATGGTCCTGTTTGAGTAATAGAATTGTGAAGATAAATAACAATAACCTCAATCACCTGAGCGTAGCGGTGAGAGCATGGCGTATTGGACAGACCAGCGGATTTTCCCTCTCCTTTTGTAAGGCTTGTTTCAGGGACTTGGAGCCTTTTTGTCGGAGGCCCATGCAGCCGAAGCACACTAACTGATTAGGTGTATCATTTAGTTTATTAGGTTTTCTCGATTAATTAGTGGTTTGCGCAGAGGAGTATCAGTCCCTAGATCTAATTTACGTATGCCGCAGAGAAAGTTGAAAACATTGTGCTAATGTGTGCAATGTTGCACAATATCTGCCTGATGAGAAATGTTCTGCTAACCTGTGACACAGCTATGCCACCCCAGAGGATGAGGATGCAGTGCCTGTGCCAGAGGAAAATGCACGCATTGCCAGAGATGATGTGAGGGATGGGAGAATGGCACACCAGGGACAGATAGTCAATTTCTACTGACACTTATACATGGCACGAGACATGCACCACTGTGTGACATCCCCCCCCCATCAATAAACACGACAAGGACACAATCAGGAATGCCCTCGCATTGATGAATTTTTATGTTTTTTATAGAATGAAGTGCCCCAACTAAACCCTCTCCCACCACCAACTCCCCATCACACTATCTGCCCTCCCTCCACCAACTCCCCATCACACTATAACCCCTCCCACAACCAACTCCCCATCACACTATCCCCCCTCCCACAACCAACTCCCCATCACACTATCACCCTCCCACTACCAACTCCCCATCACACTATCTGCCCTCCCTCCACCAAATCCCATCACAATATCCCCCCTCCCACCACCAACTCCCCATCACACTATAACCCCTCCCACAACCAACTCCCCATCACACTATCCCCCCTCCCACCACCAACTCCCCATCACACTATCACCCTCCCACTGCCAACTCCCCATCACACTATCCCCCCTCCTATCACCCATTCCACAGCATGGCCACTCAAGGAAATAAGTGTCCCAGAGTTTATCACAGCCGTGGCCTCTTCCCAAACCCTGTTGGCCCCTGGTGATCTTGGGTCAGAGGGCACGCTGACTGTCGCCACAGGGTGCCCTGCTGTGACCCCTCTGTGGGTGTGGATGACGTGGATGGGAGGGAGCCTGTCCAAATGTTTTGCTTCTGTTGCACCACGGTGCTCTGGCGTATGGCCTCTGCCATTGCAGAGACGACCTCTGTCAACTCCCGGACACGTTGGCCGTAGAGTGTAAGGGCAGACATGTTTGCTGCTGTCTTGGCCCTGTTCCTCACTACCCTGTGGTGCACACCTGCCATCCTGGAGGCTCAGACTTACCAGACAATGCACTTCACCTGTTTCTCACCCACGAACACCCCAGCACCTACCCCCATTCTCCCTCCCTTCTGCACTTGCATGTTCTGAACACTCACAAGGCATAGTAGGTTAGCCCCCCCCCACTGTATTTAATATTTGTTATGGATTTTAATGTAATGTTTCTCATCCCCATGTCCCCTCCCTGTTGACCTGTGGGGGCTTTGGAACAGAATTTACTTGCTGTATAAGCGCCTAACAAGCGAACAATAAATACATAAATAAACAATGTCCCTAATTGTCTGCATGTGTGCAGTGTGGGTGCGGCCAATATCCTCCATCTCCTGATGTCTGTGCTCCATATACTTGAGCCGCAGCATCAGCATGCTGCATGTAGAAGTGTGCTGTGGTGTTGTGGGGCTCTGCACTGGCTCAGGACTGAATGCAGGGGAGCCATATGGGTGAGTATCTACGTCCGGCTCGAGTGTACGTAAGCGATAGCGGTGTGGAGGTCTCTCTGGGGAGTGTGACCCTTCAGCATGTGATGTCACTGGGCTGGAGTCCCCCTGTAGCTCCTCAGTGGCCCTGGCAGCAGGTGTGGCCTCAGTGTCAGGGCCTCCTGCTGCGGGAATGGGTGCAGTGTTCCCTGCACTGCTCCTGGTGGCCTGTGGTGTGGGCATTGCCTTGGCCCTGCTCCGGTACAGCATTACACGCTGGGACATACAGATGGGCATGGCCTGTGTGGGGTAGCAGACCATGAGGGCCAGGTAGCGGCGCTCCCTGATGAGCCAGCATAATCCTCTTCTGATGCCTCTGGCAATGTGTGAGTGCCTGTAGTTGACATAGGAAATGTCAGGTAACATTATACCACGTGTGTTCGCATTCAAGGAACAATTGCTATGGCACATAGTGTGAACCCACGCATATGGGCAAATGGGCATGGTTGATCATGTGGGAATGCATGTGGGCCCAGCGTAATAGGATTTCTTGTATTGATGGGTGTGTGACCCATGAATTGTTGGTCTTTGGCCTGTGTTTGGGTGGGCCAGGGTGTCCATGCTGGGTAAGCTTACGTCTGGTAGGCATACCTGGGTTCCTTCATGGCCCTGCATCCCCTACCTAGGTGGCACTCACATGGGGGGTGCTGGCTTAGTCCATGGCACCGTCATGGCTCCACAGAGCACTGCTGTGAGGACCAGTGGCTCTACAGTGTCTCCTCCAGTCACTAGGGACCCCTACCGGTGTTGGGATAGCAGTCCCTGCACCCTGACCCTCAGGTCTTTCTACCACTTGCGGCAGTCCTCTCCATCACAGGGCACGCTGGATAGTGCGGTCACCTTCTGGGAGATAGTAGTCCATGTGGCTGTCCTGCAGTGTCCGGTGGTCTTGCATTGGCCACTGCCGTACAGTTCATCACAGTGTGAGATTACCTCATCCGTGAGTACAATAAGCGAACCCTCGCTGAATTTCGGTTTGCAAACGCAAATTTCAGCCACCTTGCCTCTTATCCTCTACTGCAGGGGTCTGCAACCTGTGGCTCGCCAGATGTTTTGGACTACAACTCCCACAATGTTGCACTATTGACGGTGCTGGTTGGGGCTGATGGCAGTTGTAGTCCAAGACATCAGGACAGCCAAAGGTTGCAGACCCCTGCTCTATTGAGACATTATTGAGAAATTATTGATGTTTGCCAGGACTGGATGGCTGCAGGAAGTGGACATACTTAATGGATTGTGTTTTTCAAAATGGCTGTCGCAATGCTTCCCGGTCCAGCGGTGATGCAATTTCTGCAGCGCTAATAGCGCCAAGATCACAGGCGGTAGTGCTGTAAGCCCTGCTTCCTCGGCAGTAGCCCTAGTTTCCATCACTCAATGTTATACAGAATTGTAAAAGGTTTTATAAGTAAACCAAATCATAATAAATAAATAAAAATATCGCTCAATATGCTTGCTATGAAATTAGCTCACTATTAGTGTATCCCATGTGAAGCAAGCTGGGAGATACATAAAGCAGGCAAAATGACGCACAATAAACACAAAATGCACGGACTTAAGTGGAGACAGCTATAAGAAGGTAAAATGAGGAGAATTAAGCACAGTAAAATACATAAATGCACCCAGTAAATAGTAGCAGAGATAATAAAATGGGAAAACCAAGCCACATAAAGTTCAGTAATGAGTACTTTTAATTTTGAAAAGTAAAGCGCCATCTATAGGCAAAGACTATTGCATTGGAGAAAGAAATGAGAAAGATGAGACCCGAGGAGGGACACAGAGCTTGCGGTTGCTGTTTGGTTATACCCACCCGATGACTGGTCATGGCCATGCTAATCCAAAGGGCCACTTGAACCCCTATCTGTCATTTTCCACCCAAAGCACATCCTACTGGGATCTCTTTGAGATATCCCTCAAGCAGTAACATCAATCCCGGGCCTGCAGTGTTAGTTCTAAGTTGTAAATGTGCTACGTTGTAATACAAATGTTGAATCCACGTGTGCCTTCAGCCCCTTGACTTACATCTGTTCCTTGGACTGACGTTCTGTTAAAAACAAGCCTTGTCAATGCCAGCAGTTTTGGCGTGTGCATAGGTATTAGACAGGCATTTGCCAGGCACTGCTATGCAATCCTGAGTTATTCACACCATTTGCGAGCAGTTGCCATTTTATGGGCAGGTGCTACTATTATAGCAGTGCCTGGAGAATGCTTATCCCATGCCTCCACAAGCCAAAAGCGGCTGGCTTTGCCACTGCTTGTTTTAAATTGCCACTTTTTTCCTTACCTTCTCCCAATGGTTAAGTCAACACCAAAAAATACTATTGTAAATACAAGCAAATCTCGAATGCTATGTGCTCAGCATTAAAATCTTAAAAGTTGCTGTTTTATAAATAAGAAACACTTCAGAGAAAGTTCTGAACATTGATGAGGACATCATTTTTAATAATAATAATAATTATTATTATTATTATTATTATTACTACATGATGTTACAAAGTCTATCCTGTTCCTTTAGCCCCAGTCGGGGCCAACATCTAACGCTACTTAACCATCGTGCTTCTGCTTGAGGGAGGTCAGGTGTCAATTCATATTTTTTTCTAATACTGAATATGATACGACTCTGTACTTGATCTTTAAGAGGAAATACTAGGGCCAGCCCGAGACATATGCCCCTTTATAACGATTAAAGCGCTTGCCAGACATCCTGCACTGACACCTCTCCTGGCCCATCTGTTAGCACAAGGAGCAGTGCACTAGGTGTCAATGAAGCCCTCATCAGCTCGCTCTTCAAAAGCCATTAACGTACATGCAGCTCACATGTGTGCAACAGTGTGTCCTTATAGCATGTAAAATGATATTATAGTCTTCTTCACAGACTGCCTGTAAGTGCACGAAGGGGAGGAAACCTAGGGGCACGGCGGGAGAGTCACGTGACGTCCACAAGCGCAAACCGGCAGAGTTACATGCATGCATAATGATCCCACCACCGTGCACGTGCACCTTCCACTTACTGTGTGCTCACGCACACCCTACAATCACTGTTGCACTAGGCCTGAGAAATCAGAAGAACTTACCCTTCGCGGCATATATCGGCCATGCTGCGTACTCTTCCGATTTGGTCTCGCCGCAATCAGTGACTGTATTACCGATGATAAAATCAAGTTGAATACCTCAATATGATTGTAGTCGGCTTCCAGGGTAACCGCAGAAAAATCAGAGATCCTACCTTCTAACTTTGGAAACTTCCCCTACTCTGTCTAAATCAGAGGAAGGTTAGTCCTTCCCACATGCAACAAAAGACGTACATCAACGCGACACCAACATCTGCTGCGTCTTCCATCTAAGACTACCAAGGAACATTTTCCTTCTCTGGCCTTCACAAGAATTATGATTACAAGCAGTTTAAAATGATTGCACCAATCTCTTGATGACTATGCATGTAAGCTAAAACCTCCCTGCCAAATTGCAGCACTCACTAGCTGCGAATTTCGATGGGCAATTGAATTCAAGGATCCTGCTCAGATGTTATGCTACAAGGGCTGCCTGCCTGTTATTCTGTGCAGACTGCCTCATTATAACGCTACTGGATGCCTTCACTCTTCAACAAGGACCGCATGACATGTTCTGAAGGCAGGAGAGACTTCCATGGGCAGTGCCCATTCTGTGTATCCAACTCCAGCTGGGGCTCCAACTCATCCCAAAAACCTGGCTGTCGAGGAAGCTACTCAAAACATACCTTCTAGCGCAGATTGAGCTATAGATTGAAAGTGCACTATATAGGGATCTAATTAACCGAAATAATGAAGGTGACATAGAGAGGGCAAATAAGAGAGATAACAAAAGGCAAAGCAGCCCAGAAAGGTCCAATAAAGACTAGCTTCAAAGCGCTAATAGATGAGACAGAGCTGAGTTTAGGCTGGTACTTAACTGCTTGAAGAGCAGCTGGTAAAGATGCTGTTACTATGGAGCTGGTGCTTCGGTTTCTTTGAATGTTCTAAAACCTTTGTGATGTCACAAAACACCGCATTTTGTTAGGGAATTACTTGGAAGAACATACTCCGAAACTCCTCTCCACAAATAAAAATGTGATTGGACACCAGCAAGGTTTACCTTTACCTTTTTTCGCACAATACAACACATATGCGGCTATTTTGAGTGTCGAGGCGGTAGTCAATGGCGAAAAAACCAGGCCAATTTAAAGAACGGAGAAGTGGCGGCAGCTAAGTTACTATCCACATCCGCTTCTAGGCTGGCAATAGCCACAATCCAACTTCCATCCCCAGGGCGAGTCCCCAGAGGTTCCCCTTGCTCGGCCGTGCATGCATAGACGGGTGGGAGGAATCCCCTGGCTGTTCCAGTAGGAGACTGCTCTTGCCAGTACCAAGGTGGCAGCCAACCTCTTGTGCAGGGCACCACCAGCTAGGCTTGGTGTCACACCGTGTCTGCCCGGCAGAACCAGTTTCGCCGGGCAGGACCTCGCCGCTGTGTTACCCATGGCTACTGGGAATCATTTGGGGTATTCGGCAGAAGTGCAGCTCACTCTAGTTCCCCTAAATTGACACTTTTGTGACCAACACATGCATTGCCCCATACAATTCATGAAACTGACAATGAAACTAAGACTGCACCGTTCTACGGCGCTTTGACACATGGGCAGGTGGAAATGAAGGAAGGGTATATGTGTTGCTGGCAGTACAATGCACGCGGTCAATTATGTTAAGCTGTGCTTTTCACCTTGCCGTGCCCCGGAGAGAATTGTTATTTTTGTAAATGAAACACATATTATACTGATTCTAGTGGGTTATTTATCATTAATAAAATCTTAATTAAATATTCATGCCACTGAATTTTAATAATGTGTTGCTCTTGATAATGCAATACATATTTAATATGCTGCATTAGCATAGCAATTATTGTATTGGAGCATGTAAAAATTAATTTGGCCCAGACATAGCGTCTGGTAATTTCATTTAGAATGTTATTACCACACAGCGTCATTACATTACTAAATACTAAAGGAAATGGAGAGAGGAAATGATGTTTTCTAGAATGCAACACCAACTGCACACTTTGCAAGGGATAATATACCCCTGGATGTGCAATATACACACTACTATACACTATATAGAATAATGAACCCCGACTGTAGCCCTCCAACTATACACTCCATATAGAATAATGTTCTCCAACTGTACCATGTGCATTGCATAGTACAAAATATATAGGGGCTCATCAGCGGGGATACAAACATGTAGATAGGTCCCCGCCGCTGAATTTTGCTCATTTGCATGGTCGGGGTCAGGGCAAAGGGCAGCGTTCAAGTGTGTATGCCGCCATTTGCCCTGCACTTTTGCAGTCCGACGAGCAAATGAAGTAAATGCCACCTGCAATGTGGGCATGGCAAGCAGAGTTTACGATGCCTCCCTATGGGGTCCGCCGGCTAAAGGATCCCCATCATTTGCCCCGGCATAAAAATGCATGCCGGCACAAATGCTAGTGCATTTTTATGGCGGAGGGGAAGGAAGGTGGCGAATACGGAAGTTGTGTTCCGTCTCACCTGTTCGCCATACAGAAATAGACGATTATGAGCCGCAGCGGGAATCAGCATCGTAAAAGCCTTATGCAAGGCTATCACGCTGCCAATTCTCACCATGCAAAGCCCAAATGGAGCTCTATAGTATATGACTAAACACCATGGAACAATGTACTCCCATTATGTAAGGAATATGTTCTCCAATCGGAGCAGTGTAAGCACTTTTGGTCTGTCGGATCAAGTGTATTCAGACAAATTCCATCAAACTTAAAAATATGACGAACCATTCCTTCTTAGAATTATGATTCAAAATAGGCGACAAAGGTTGATGAACGTCCTGGCCATCCCAAATCCAGAGGGTCCCTGTGGTTGGCTCCCGGAATAAATGCTTGACTTTGACATGAAGCCAGCCTGCACTTCTTGAGTTCCAACCCAACTCAGCCCTTCACCCTTCACCCTTTCGAGGTCGATAAACTCAAAACCATAAAGTTATTTGGTAGCCTGGCCTTGTGTTCCTGCCCTCTCACTGGCTGTTGCCTGGGCTTTTTCTCAAGGTATGGCTCGGGATTTGAGAAGCCTTCGGTGGCATCACTGCTCTGTACCCCCTCTCCTCACCCGTGCCCGATGCTGGAATTGTCCTCCTTCTCAAGGTCTCTTATTGCCACCTGGGACACCACTTCCCACCTGCTGCTCCTTGCACACTGCAAGACCCCTTCCAGACCCTCTCATTCTCTACTTTGTCCTCGTTTCCTTTTTTGACTGTTGTCCCCACGGCTGGAACAGCCTCACACTCTGCCTCAACTCATGATAGTCCTTCTTTGCTTTTCGTCACAAGAATTTCAACTTTCGTCTCTTGCACACACCTCCATTATTATTACCCAGAACTGCAGAGATCTCTACTGCCGTCCCTGGGTACCAATATCTATGTATACCTAGGAAGGGGGCTTTCCCAGCAGGTAACAATGCAGGGCCCCCATTAGGGCCCTCGCCACTTCGGCCCCCGACTGTTATCAGCCAGCAAACCACTCCTTGTCTGTATATATTGCCTAAGTGATAACACAATTAGCAGATGGAAATGGTTATTTTCCTCCTTTCAGCCAATCAGAATGTTCAAAGTACAGTCAATAACTACTGCTACTGACTGCATTCTGAGCATTCTGACTTCGAAAGAACACACAGAAACAATGAGGCAATTTCCAGGCAAGAGGTCTTTCAAAAAGACACTTCCTCTCTAAGAGAACCTATTTTCACTGCAACATCCTATTCAGCACACCAACCAGACAGCTAAAACATGGACACATTATTTCACTTTCTTATAGATAAACCGCTTACTTTTACATGACCCCCATGGATGCTCATGTTATTCCCGCTCGACTTTAACCAAGTTTGCATTTTAAATGCATAACGTATGAAGACAAGCTTGTTATTTAAATGCGACAAAATCATACCACATTTAATTTACTAACTCAGATTGCTGATTTACTTTCTCATTACTGCAGCAACAAAGCTCCAAAACATGTATTACTGGTACCATGTGTTACTAGCTTTATAGACCTTGGGAAGGGTCATTATACCTTGGATAATGACCATCCCCAATTTATGGTAGTGGGTCCTTATTTCATGATACCACAGTCTGCAAAGCTATATTACCAAAGCACTTAGAAATGGGAGGAATCTCGCATGATGTGTTACATTAAAAAAACAGATATTACTATTCCTTTTTTTATACAATGCTCTTGAGGAACCTGTTATTTCCCGTTAGTGCCCTGTTGACATAATTTGATAGGATTCACCCAATTGAAGACGTGAGACTAATGTGTCCTTTAAGCGAGTAAAATAGCTCGTTTAGCCAGTAAGATAGCTCAGTAAGTTAAGCCCTTGCCCCTGACATTTGTGTTTAGCCACATGTTTGAATCCCACGAGGGCCGACTCAGCCATTCATCCTTCTGAGGTTAATAAAGTGAGTACCATGACGCACTGGTTACATGTGATTTTAGCGAATAAATAAAGAATGCATTTTTACCAAACCTAAAACAACGAACCCTCCCAAGACCCTCGTTTCCCCGGGTTTAAAACGCCTCCCAACCCCCCTCCCCACCAGATTAACCCCTTACGACACCCACACATATATAGTAGTTTAAAATTCGGTATTTTTGTTGTTTTTATTCGTGAAAAATGTATTCTTTCTTTCTTATTCGTTATAACCACTGGATACCAGACGCACTAGGTAATAATATCAGCTATTATTACAGCCCTTAGAAGCGGGGGGAATCTAGCGTGTAGCGCTACATATTTACATGGTGTTATACGCCATAGAGGAGTTATGTAATCTTATAAAGACACAGAGCTTTAAGAAGTATTTCATGGGATATTTTAAACTGGTATAACACACACATGAGCGCATTTTCCCTCTGAAGCCGCCAGGAGGCGTATCCAAGTTGTGAAAACATCATGCTGTGTTGAGAAGGACCGTCTTTTGTGTTTGTTAAGTGCAGCTGTCTGTGAGTTAAGACTCAGGTGCTGCTTGAGGTCAGAGTGAAAGATCTACCCCCGGGCGCTACAGCCGCGTCCCCCGAGCATGGCTTCCCGCCAGGAACACTTCCCTGACATCACAGCTGACAGTTTATAGTATAATCATCAGCCATGCTATCACAACCAGAGGATTATTAAGAGATTAAGTCTAAGAAAATGTAAGGCACTAGGCTTGTTTTGTGATTATGGAGAGAGAGTTTGTTACCACAGTCTTGTGTTCCCGTGAAACTGTTAATACCAATTTAGCAAATCTGGCACGAGCGCCGTGAACAAGTATCCGATGTTGCTAAATACCTATGTCAACCATACAACATCCTGAAAACGGGTGAAAAGGTTACAAGGCATCACACCTTTTTCCTAGGGTAATAAAATAACTGGAAGGATGGGAGTGCTCTGGGTTTTAGAACTAGGAGGCACTGCTGCAGTGATGGTGTGTGGGACTACCCAGCGGGTGGGAGCCAGGAAGGGCGGCAATGGGAATGATGCAAGTCTCATCCCCGTCTAATGGGAAACAGGACAGAACACGTACGGCCAAACAAAGATGGCCGCCATAGACTTCTGGGTCAGGGCAAGGAGAGCAGTCCCGAAGTTGCGCTTTACGGAAGAGACGCAAAACGACGGAGCGCGTCGCAAGGCACCTGATTAGGTGAATTAGTGGGAGTAGACAAGCACAGTGGTGATGGGAACGGGTAGGGTGGCCAACTCTTTGATAGTATTTCGCTGACACTTACCCACAAAGTAGCAATGACGTCACAACGTCATTCACGTTTGGCCCGCCCCTTTTAAAATTTACATTTTTTTAATGGCTCTTAATTCCTAGCTTAATTGAAATGCAAATGGTTTGTCCTTGGGAGGTGATGGTCACGTTTTTTAACTGCAAACATGACCATCACGACCCCAGGAACAAACAATTAGCCTTTGAATGAAGCCAGGTGTCGAGCGTTACAGCTTGACCTGTAGGCTCAAAAGGAGCTGGCGCGCGGAGCCGCCCAGCGAAAGGAAGCAGCAGGCGGCAGTGCCCTGCTGTGTAAAAACCCACTTCAGTTTGCAGAGTGGCTGTGCTTGAGGCAGGTTGTCCTGATGAAAGTCGGGGCAACCTGCATCTGGCACAGCCACTCTGCAAACGGCGGGACAGAGTCCCTAATTGCGGGACAATCCCGCGAAATCCAGGACAGTTGGGCAACGATAATGGTAGCACAGGCCAAGACAGGCAATACACAAAATCAGAGAGGGACATAACTTTGGTGGAGTGCGGTGGGAAACCACTTGAAAAATAAAAATGCCGGTCACTGCATGATTGGCTGAAGTATCCAATGACGCCACTGCCCCAGAGATGTACTAAAAGCTCCTTCCGTTGCTATATGCCACAGATGTCATCCACTGGGATGTGGATCAGCATCGTGCAAAAAGACAAAGGGTAAGATACGAGGCAAATAGCCCAACATAGACATAGATGGGCTAGAGCATGACCAGCTCCACAGGAGACATGCAGACAATGGGAGTGAGGAGTGGGGCAACGCACTAAACTTGTAGACATCAACAATCTCGACAGCAACTGTCGAATACAGACAAGCAGTTGTTAAAATGGATTTCCGAACTCTGACTTGGTGGGCAGAGGTTCAGAAGACCAGCCTAGTTTCTTGGAACAGGGTAACCTTCTGGACAGGCCAGACCAATCAGGGTAGCTATGGCAGGCGGTCAAGACTAAGTCTCAGTCTCAGGAGGGGTGAGGGTGACTGAAAGACCTCAATGAGCACACAGAGCAAAGGACACTACAAATCACTCCCAATCAGGTGTATTTATATATATTAAAAATACACGTACATTTATTCAAGACCTTGGAACTTCAACACAAAGCAATTATTAAATAGTAATACATGAAACCAATAGAACACTACTATAAAACATATATACAATACCATGTGGCCTAAAGGGTTAAAAGCACAGAATCGGTCCACAACCTAAAAGGGAAGGAAACAAGCAGTGCAAATAGTCTTTAGGAAATTCTTCATTAAATTAACCCTAAGTGAGAGGCAGTCCAGTCCCTAAGAAGAGAGGAGCCTAGCGCTCAATGGCCTTTCAAATGATGGTGCACGCGATAGTGCAAAAGGGCGAAAAGAGGGTCTCTTGCAGGGGCTTGTAGCAGCACAGGAAGGTGGATGACACTATTCGTGGAGGGTCTCCTCAAGAGGGCAGAACAGTTTCCACGAGTTGGGAATGGGGCAGTAGCACAGGCTACCTGTAAAAAGGTGAGTGGTCCTCAGGGGACACTTGTGTGTAAAAGTGGATGAATGTGCTAGGGGCCACTGGTAAGGGTTGCATGTACTCACCGACTCCCTGTGCACTCCGGCCCAAACTTCGGCAGTTGAGTCCACTTTGGTTGCATGTTCAAATGCAGCAGTTGTGCAGCACTGCAGCTTTCTGCGGCAATGTTACAGCAATGATTCCATGATGGGACAGTGGCGATATCTCTGCTCCTGGTGGAGGGATCAGGCCAGTTTCACTGAAGCGGTCTTCATGGCACAGGGGGGCACAGCAGTAAGGCACTGGCGAAGTTTGTCACCACGGCTGGGTGACAAGGTAACCGCATGTACTCTGGTCCAGGCGCTCTCTCTTTATTCCAGACCTGGGAATGCCAAGTGTACGAAATTCAGTAGGAGTGGCGTGAACACACAGCTTGCAATGTACCAAGTTTCAAGGGTCTCCTCAAAACAGCAGCAGTGTCAGAGCAAAGGTCCTGTGCAAGTTGGTCAGCCCACTGGTTGGCCCAGGGACACTTCTGAGAAGGCTTACTTGCAGGGTTTGATAAAGGTGGTGAGAATAGTTGGTCCCACTATTCCAATGGGTTGAAGCGTCTTTGCAGACAACCTAGTTCGATCAGATGCAGAGGGGCCCAGTGGGACAACAGTGGGCTCAGGGTGCCAAACCTTCCAGCGGGTCACCAGTGGTTCCTCGACTCGGCTTCTTAGTTTCAGAGTACTTGGATCCTATCCGCCAAAACAAAGCACACCCAAAGGGAGATCTGCTCACATACAGGCACACGAGACGTGGACCAATCACGGCCCACTGTGGTCCCAGTCATTCACAGCACACCAGACTCCCTGGCACCCAGGATGTGTATTGGAACTAGACAGTCCAGCCCACATCCTGGAAGAACACACACCAGGCATGCAGAAGCCCACAAAAGCTTGGCGTTTTGCGGGAGAATGCATGCCCAAATAAGGACTGACATGGGTTGGCTCGAACTGGGGAAGACAAAGGGGCAAGATGGCCAAAGGACAGGACAAAGAACCTTGTGGCATGGCCATTTTGGAGCCATGCCACCTTCCTGTGCCAACCGTGGTAAACACGGTTTGCATGGCAAGAAAGGGTTAAAAATACCCGAAAAAGATAAGCTACCACCAGCCCAGGTCCAAGACACATCTGCACCTCTCCTAACAAATCCTCTCAAGGAGTATAGGGAATTTGGAAATGAAAGGAAGACCAAAGCGCACTGTACTGTAAGGTACATTGTGCACTTGTAACATGTTGCAGAAAACTTGCAACATTGGAAAGGAATAAGGGAAACAAAGTCTCCCAGTACTGACTGTCTTTAAGGGCATGTCAGTTTCCCCATAACAAAGTGAGCCCAGTGAAGGCTTTGCTTCACTGCAAAGTCAGACTATGGTGTTAAAACAGCAGCAAAAATGTTGGGGAGTACCCAACTCGAGGGAACATTACCCATGAATGTGAATTTTTCCTAACAGCAGTCAAAATCAATATTGAGTACTGGGAACAAAGGTGCCACTACTAAGACAGGGCCTATACACAAAATGCCTACCACAGTTACTGAAGAGGAAGGAGATTCAGATATAGAAACTACGAAACTTAGGTGGCACACTTATATCCCACGTTTCGGACCTCAAGGCGCACATTCTGGAAGTGAGTTTTGGAGATTGTGGCAGAGTGGTATTAATAACAAAAGGACGTTGTTTCTTTGCCTGAAAGTGCCATTCTGTGTTATTTTATTAGACCACATTACTCCCATATGGTTATGTTTCTCCTGGCTCTGTCAGGATTACTTAGTCTCTGGTCTTCCACCTCTTTGCTCCTTTCTCGAGGTTACCAATCTTTACCAATTCTTCTCAGCTTTGGGGACATTCATACTTCTCAGCACTTTTCTATGGCTCTAGGCACTTTGAAAAAATGTGCAACACCTCTCTCAGGTTCCTTTCATCTTTCAGACTTGTTAGTGCCCCTCTCAGGCTTTAGACTTTTTCCAAAACAACAACCCTCTTAAGTTCTAGACTTCTTTTAGACATTTTAGCACCACTATTAGGTTCTTGCTGCTTTCTAAAGCTTTTCAATGCCTCCCTCAGGTTCAATGCATCTTTGATGTATCTGTCCCTCTTTGTGGCAACCAAGCACAGGGAGGCAGATGCAGTCCCCTCTCAGTACAGTATCTCAGAGCTTCTTCCTCCAGTTTCTGAAAATGACTCACTGACTTCCAACAATCTTGCTCTTCTCATTCCCATTCTCTTGATCCCCAATTGGTAGGTAATTTGACTCCATTTTCTTTTGAATTCTATTAGGTCAGGAAGTTTTAGATATGCCTCTTTTCCTATTATGCTCTATTTTCTGGGCTTTACCACATGACAGAGGATAGTGATGGGATGCACTACAGCTCAACCATCTTGAATTTTGTAAGGTTCTATTTGTTTATGGAAACCACCATGCTGAGCTGCTGTGTATCGGAGAGAGAATATCAGTAAATAACTAATTTCTAGGTAACTCACTGTTTTATTTCCAGGGTTATGTGTTTCATTACACGGCTTTGAAGATGAAACAACCTGTGCATCCTCAAGATGGTGGTGGGTGAGGAGCTTCCTTGCAGTGTGTCTCTTCCCCTGAAACCAGCCACTTCACTCTACTCCCTCGTCCCGCTCATTCTGCATTGGCTGATAGCAGCACTTCCCAAAGCTCTCCTTTTCACCGGGGCCGCCTGTGATCACTGGCTGCACCTTACATTCATGGGACTCCAATGCTCCCAGTGGAAAGTCCTCAAGAATCAGCACTAGGCCAACTTCTCACCCTAGACACTTCATCCCTCTGCAAATTAATTCCCTCCCTTCACTTTGTTTATCCACTCTTTGCTGATACTACTTAGACCTTCTTCTCATTCCCTTCCCTCATTCCCCCAATCTCTGAACACATAACCAACTGCATATCCAACATCCACCACTGGATGTCTCTATGCTGCCTTGTGCTCAACTCCTCAAAGACAAAAATCATCTTTCTTCTTGGCTCTAATGCCAACACCAGTCACCCCTTTTCCATCTCTCTCCCCAAACCTCCTCACCATTTCTCCCAGGGCTTGCAACCATTGGGTTCCCTTTGAAAGTGACCTGAAACTCTCCCAGCTACTCAGTGCCACTGACACTGCAGTCAGACTCAGCCTCCTAAACAATCTTCAGCATTTATGATCAGCAAACTGGACTACTGCCTGGCACGACTTCTTGGTCTACAACAAAACTCTTTTTATGCCCTCAACTTTGTGACACACATCCTTCATAACCTACTCAGAGTCTCTCCCTACTGTCACCATGCTGAATGGCTATGCATGCAAAATCACTGTCTTTAAATTCCTGTTATTTGTCTATCAATCATCCTTGGTCTTTATCCCCACTACCTCGCTGACTGCATCTGACTCTACTCATCCTCTCAAACTCTCTGCATTTCATCATTGCTTGCACAACCAATCATTGCCCATCCCCCTCTGCCACTTCACATGTTTTTTCCTTTTCCGAACTTTCCCCACTCCACTGGAATACTCTCCCCTGCTCATCAAAGGAACTCCTTAAAATGCAAACCCTTCCACCCACATCAAAATGACCACTGAACAACATCTCTTGCATGGTGTCCATGGGGCCACTCTCTGTAATTTGTCAATCCTGGCCTCAGGCTATCAATGTTAAAACATAATTATGTCCTCCAGTTCTTACCCTGGTATATGTTTGCACTGTTAACCCTTCAACACCCGGTATACAAATGCTAAGTCCCGCCATCTTGGAATTAATTTGGGCTCCAGGTCACGCTCTTCTTTATTCAGCACATAAATTGCAGCATCTGATTAGGGCTCCTCTTTACCATTGCTCAACTGAATTGTGACTTGCAACTCCTCCCCATAAAATACACTCAGTGCCAGGAGCTCCTCGCTTAAAATGCATGAAGTATCAGAAATCATTTTCGAGAAAACCGGGATTCTGGGTGATACAAAGATGCGCTCTGTCCTATCTGAAAATCACCCCACTTAGCCTCAACCAATTAAGCAAGCCGTCAGAACGTGGCACTCTCCCAATTCTTCTTCCCAAAAACATTCTGTGCTCCGTCATCCGGTTCAATGAAATGTGCTTCAATTAACACAAAGTCCACCATCCAACATTCTTGTTACATCAATCACACCATAAATAACTGTAAACTTGACTGCATCTTTCCAAGTGAGACCTGGTTCAGTGACTACTACAAATACATCTTCCACCGTATTTCCCCTTCCATTTGTCAACTGACCTACTCGATTATCTGAAGGAGATGGCTTGCTCATCACAGTTTCCTTTATTGCCTCTCAAAACTACATCAGTTTTGAAAATCTCCTCGCAATCCGGCAACTCCCAATAAGCAGGAGCTACTTCTGGGGAACCTGGAGCTAGTACCTAGCGAGTTGCAAACACAACTTCCACATTCCATTTCTTTTTGTCCATTTACTCTAACCCATTGTGGTTTAAACTATTCGCTATCTTCAACGAGCTAGTCATACCTCCCAAGTCCAAACATCAAACAGTCAAAGACGAGAAATGGTGTAATGACATCCAGAAGGCTATGCTTGACAAATTAGACCTACTCCAAAAGAAAATCAAAACTAACCTTGGCAATCTACCCAAGTCCCCTCACAAAAAAACCGGACCGCCCCTAACCCTAAGCTCCCCACTCAACACAATAGCAACCCTCCACCGCCATTCACCTTTAGAAAGGTAACCGCTCCTGAGGTCTTACACATTATGAAACAAATAAAACCCTCACTTTGCAAAGGAGACATCTGTCCAGCAAACATAATCAAAGACTGCGCTGAGTCCCTAGCGCCGTTCATTGCAACCTTTATCAATGCATCATTTGCCACTGGCTCAGTACCCTCCTCCCTCAAAGAAGCCTGGGTTCTTCCATTGCTAAAAAAGCCCACTCTAGACCCAGATTCGCCCAACTACAGGCCCATTACAACAGTGCCATTTTTGCTGAAAATCCTGGATAAGGCTGCCTATCTACAGATACAAGCCTACCTCAAATCTCATAACATCCTAGGCAAGAGACAGTCCGGTTTTCGACCACGCCATGGCACAGAGTCAGCGCTACTCGACCTAAAAAAACAACTCCTAAAAATATGGATAAAGGCAAATGTGCCATCCTCCTAGTCCTTGACCTGTCGGCTGCGTTCGACCTAATCGACCATAAAACACTAAAGACACACCTCACCAATACAGCTCACTTCTCTACTGAAGCCACAACATGGATCTCATCCTTCATGGAGGGCAGAGCTATGAGAGTCTACTTAGACCAAGCATCAGCCACTCCCTCCCCCATCAACTGCGGAGTACCACAAGGTTCCTGCACCTCCCCCACACTATATAACCTATTGACACTCCCTCTATTCAACGACCTAGAAGAATTCGGCATAACGTTCAACAATTATGCCGACGATACACAAATCCTTCTCCCATTAACTGGCGATTACGAGCAAGACCTAAAAACCCTACAACACACATATGAAATCATCCAGGCTTGGATGGCAGCCAATGGCCTCTGTCTCAATGGAGACAAGACAGAGATCTTACTGGTGGGCCCCAAAGAATCCCTCAGCAAACTAGACAGCAAATACAGCACCTTCTTAATTGAGAACTCGGTCATCTCGGTCTCCTCTGCTGTAAAAACCCTCAGTCTCCTCTGCTGTAAAAACCGTGGGAGTCTATCTAGATTCTACCCTGTCCATGGATAGACATGTCAGTTACATCTCCTCCTCAGCAGCTCTAAGAACCAAAATAATCAATGCAGTAAAGCCTCACTTATCCACTACAAACTGCCTCAACATAGCCAGGGCCACCATAGGTGCAAAATTGGAATACTGCAACGTCCTTCTAATAGGCACCTCTGCCAAAAACATTAATAGACTCCAAATCACACAGAACAAAGCCCTGGGAGCAGCCCTTAATATTCCCAGGAGGGAACACATCTCCCTAGCAAGACAAAATGCTCACTGGCTCCCAGTCAAAGAGCGCATCCAGTTCAAGACTCTAACCATTACCCACAGATGCATATCCCAATCTGCCCCTAGCTACCTTACTGATCAGATACAACCAGTCCAGACACTCAGACCCAAAAGGGACCTGTACGCGAACCAACTCTCAGTCCCCAACTTCAATAGAGTTAAAGCTGGCGGCTCGAGCTTCGAAGTCCTAGCACCAAAAGCCTGGAACTCTCTACCGCCCAAACTGAGAGCGGAAACATCCCTCATTGCCTTCAGAAAAGCACTGAAAACCACCCTATTTAAGTGAATCCCTCTTATAACACTACTGCAATGTAAATAATGTCTGTAACATACTACTGCACCCACGCTCACTGTTCCCATGTAACTTCGTATCTTCGACTATGTCTGTAACCATGTCTCCATTGCTTTTGTGATACTCACCCTTGCCAAGTAAACATTCATGTAACAGCGCCACGATGACCGGGGGCATCTGTGCGCTTTAAAAATGCAAATAAATAAAAAATAAAAAATAAATAAATAAAATGTCTTCTAGATATACTAGAATTCTCCTTCAGAAACATTCCAAACATCCACATTTATTGTCACATAGGTATGTTTGAATGGCACTAGGAATCCTGAATAATTAGCTGCTAGTAGCTGTTCAGCCAACCAGCCTCTTCCAGGCTACAAGTAGCTGCTAAGTAGCTCCCAGCTCCTGGGAATGTCTAACCCTGTCTATGAACCAACAGGAGACCGAAGAACAAATTTTCTCATCCAACTTGTTTCTAGCCTCAAATTCTATAGTGTTGGCGATGTAAACCTTTAGATCAATTATGAATCAGTCCCTAGCCCCATAGAACTCCTCAACGTTGGTGACACTTTGGGATTCCGGCTCTTTGCCAAAGAACCAACCCCCATTTAAAGGGCATGGCCTTGAGGTCATGTGAAATTATTGCCTACAAA
This sequence comes from Ambystoma mexicanum, assembly GCF_040938575.1. NCBI lineage: Eukaryota > Metazoa > Chordata > Amphibia > Caudata > Ambystomatidae > Ambystoma > Ambystoma mexicanum. The sequence continues at coordinate 263,726,917 of NC_090931.1, read as the reverse complement.
TGATCTACCCCTGTAATCAACCTTACATTGGGCTTGCTTCCCAACTCCAAGCCTTCATTCAATTCTCTTACACTAACTTCACCAAGACATACTGCTCCAACTGCTCCCCGGCTCCAAAATAAACCCATTTTCGGGGGAAATGTAAGAATCACCCTGAGCGCAAGGGCTCACCTTACCACATAATGCCTCACCAGGCACCTTTCTGTCCTCTCTCAGAAACTGTGTCCACCAACACTAATGACATTGCCCACTTGAAAAGCATCCAAATGAAGAATCTGAGCTCTCATCAGAGAGCTCTATTGTGAGGTTGGTGACTGCAGCCAAAGTGAGTGGTCGTGAGTATTAGAGTGTCTGCCTGGGGAAAAGGGCAGCCTCACCTGGGGCTTCTTTTGACACAGCTTGCACAAGTCTCTGACAAGTGGCCAGCATGAATACATGACAATGAAAAGACAGGAATGCACCTTTTAACTTTACAGGTGGTTAGAGCCTTCATTCCCTGCCTTCTTGCTGATTGGCCTGAGAGCTGGGAGCTGTGAGAAGAACAAAGGAAGGAGGAGCAGACAATGCAGGCTTCTACTGTGGTTAGCGCCTGGATTCCACACCTTTTCACTGTGTAACGATAATAAAACGTGCTCTAATAAGGCTTCCACACCACAGCTGGCTCACAGAAGAACTGGCAAGAAAAACCCCACAAATGACAGGTAACTGGAAACAGTATGGTGCAGAAACTCTTTCACATCTTTCCTCAACTGTGCAAAGCAGTAAGACACTTTTACATTAAAGTCACCAATGAGGTTAATAAATCCTCCATTCAGGTAAAATCTAAGAGGTGGTGAAAAGACTTAAAGCATGCATTCTTCCTTCTAGTCTACACACTAGGCTAGACTGTCTGCCCTCAAGTTTCCATCTCTCTCTCCCAGGGGTTCTTCATCGGCCTTTACACCATCTTCGGTGTTAAGGTCAGAAATATTGTATCTGAGGTAAAAATCTCCTGTGCCAAGTCCAGTAATTATGCTGATCAGATCTCTCTACTCACCCTAACACACACTTCATTTTCTGCACATCCCCTGCCTTCAATTTCAATAAGGCAGTCCAGGAGGACTTTCTCCTTATGAACAAAAAATGTACATCAGCCAAAATCTCTGATGACCTTTGTCTTGCTGCTAACATTGCTGATTGTGATGAAATACTAGGGTTCCAATAACGGATGTCAGCAACCTACCCTTTAGTGTCACTCAATATGTGACTCTTTTGTTACTCCCTTATAAAACAGTCCATAATTGATCCACTTATTTGTGACAATGAGTGCGCTTTTGTGGGCCCTCCATTGATCACTTAATTCCTGGAAAATGCCTTCCAAATAACTTCAAAACCATTTGGAAACCACATTTTGGTGGACTCTGTTCTGAAACTCAAATGTGCAGGACAACATATTTGGCATGGCCAACAAAAGCTCCCTGACTATGCTCGTTCTTGTCGATATTTCATTCGTCTTAGACACAGTTAATATTGATCACCTATTCCTATCCAAAATGCACCATGAAATCAGACTGGGGGAATGCATTTCCCCTTCTGCCCCAATTCCCTTTTGGGATTACGCAAGATTCCCAACTCTCCCCCTTACTCTCTGACATTCATATGAAACCCATCATGGACACCATCTGTGAACACCACCTATGCATTTGTTCCTATTTGGATGGTGCCAACATTTCTCTGCACGTCTCTGACAGTCAAGGCCACTGTTTAATGTTTCTACTCGGCTGACTGCTCTGAACAATTTGAAGCTAAATGGAGGAAAACAGAGATTCTAATTGTTGGGCACAATCACTACTTACAAAGCACCTCCTTTCTGTGCCATCCTTCAATGGCTCTCTCCTCTTCCCCTCCCTTAAAGTAAGGATTTGTGATTGATCTCGGAGGCTGAATGCTTATGTGAGAATGAACCCTTCAATTGGGGTTGTTGTCAAATATTGCTCCTTTCATATGAAGACATTGAAAAAAGAAATATGTTATTTGCCCAAGGTAACCACCCAGCCATAGTAAGCCCCCTAAACAACTCTAGCCATTTCTGGCCAAGGTTCACCACTCAGCCCTAGTAGGCTCCCTAATCTCCCTAAGACTTCGTTTGAATCACCTGCCCTTATCGGTTTTAGCTCTTTAACCTCTCCCTCTGTCTCTCAGCTGGACTTTTCCCGGCCCACTTAAAATCTGCAACTGTCATACAGCTGTTGAAGAAACGCTCTGCTGACCCAAATGTCCTGGCGAGTTAACGACCAGTTTCCTTCCTTCTACATTATTCAAAGGTCCTTAAGCAGGTGGTTTTCAACTGGATCACTAAGTAGCTGGAAGATAATGGCCTTGGTGATCCACTATAATCTGGCATTACAAAGAAGGTAGCAGGCGCTCCTCTCCAGAAAGAACATGGCATGATAGCCTGTTATGAGATGAGAGTTTGCAGCACACGCTTTTTGCTCACTGTTATCCATTTGCATATCAGTCTTTGTCCCACCCACATGGGCAGTCCAGCACCGAAATGCTATGGCAATTCCTCTCTGAACAAGAGTACCAAAAGCAACCCCATACACGTGTTTCAGCCTTGTTGGGCCTCATCAGTGAGGTGAAGCTTTGTCTCTCTGAGCACAGTGAGCAGGGAGTCCACGTCTGGTTGCCCCCAGGTAACTCAGGGTGACCAACCCCAAGTTCCTTGCAAACATTACAAAGAAGGTAGCAGGCGCTCCTCTCCACTATAAACTGGCCCCTGTAGTAAACAGCCCACCACGACTGCAATCCTGCATGCATCCAACTTTCTTTCTGCTGTTCACCACTAGAACATTTATTTTATACTCATTCTTTTGGACAGCTCTGCCACTTTCGACACTGTCAATCACTCCTCTCCCCTCCCACTCTCTAGGACCTTGGGCTGCTGCTGGATTGCCCACTGCCTGGAAGGTTGCTCCTTTAAAATCTCCTCAACCTCGCAAACCTTCCCAGCCCTTTCCTTGTCAGGGTCCCCCCAAGGATCAGTCAGTGGACATTCGGTCTTCACCCTCTATACCTTTGCTCTAAGAAGGCTTATTTCGTCATTAGCTATCACTGCTTTGCTCACGACACTCAAAGTTATTCCCCTTTCCGTCCTTCACAACAGCCATTTTCGAACAGATTACCAACTGTCTAAGGTGCGTCTATAGCATTGACATTATATGGGCAGATTTGTAAATACAACTGAGACGTGTTATAGCATCTGCTTGATCCTTCCAATTGGAGATGCAGTTGGAGGAACAAGTGTGGGGTTCAGAGATCCTCTATAGGGGATCAATTAGATGCTAGTTTCTGCCACCATAATGCTCCTAATTAAAGTTCAAGGGACATGGAAATGGGACAAACACGTTAAAAAAAAGGAATTGAGGCAAGCTCTCGGGGTGCAATAAGAAGTGAACTTTAGCACAATCAGTACACACGAAGTCATATTATAGGGCCTTCAGCACTTAGCAAAGATAACTAGAAATATATAGAAGGTACTGAAAGATGAGGAGGTTTCATCGATATAAATTGAAATGTACTTGCATACATGAATTTTGATGTAGATCTTAAAGAATGCTGGTAGAGTTTTATAAATGATTGGACAAGTCTGTCCCAAGATCTTTTTCACGGTTTATCATAATTGAACTTGAAATCCTAGGTAGTGCTCGTGCAAGCCGTGGGTCTGCAATGACAGATATATCTCAGAAATTGATCAAAGCTGCACCACCCCCATTGGCTGAATAGCTCACAGTAACACGGATGCTTAAATCAACGGATACGCACACTTAAATTATAGAGACTGCCCCAGAAGTATGAGGATATTGGGGCTGCAGGTAGAGGGCTGTGGTAAAGTCTCATGCCTGATCTTGTTGGTACATGGCGGGTAACCAAGGTGTGCGGGTGGTGCCACAAGCTAGTTAATTATGGGCCCAAGGGCAACATTGGAAGAATCCCATGTATACCCCCACCATGCCACGCATGGAAGGCATTGGCTCATCCTATGGCCACCACAGTGCCTCTAAGGAAATTGAGAAGTGGCAACACGTGCCTGCTCAGCTATCTTTGTACAGGTGTAGACATTCCATACAGATTTACACCAAGAAAGGCAACTAGAATAGGAAATTTGAGAGGCAGTCATCTCACAAGGCCATCACTCTCATACAGTTAAGGATAGAGAGGCTAAGGTAATCTGCTCTGAGGGCCAGGGTGGGACAACTAGAGTGAGGCGTGCCCAATGGGGGCTATGGGGTGCTAGCCAGTCATGTGGGAACTGGAAGCCATCCTCAGGGGTGGGACCCACCAGCCAATCCCCATACCTGCTGCCTGAAGAGACACCCGAGTTCTTTTAAATCAGAGAGGGGCTGGAAGGAACAGCACATTTTTAACAGGCAGTACATTATGGCTGTAAGCCAAACCGAGGGTAAGAGCCCAACAACCAACTCCCATTGCAGCAGCCAAAGGAGCCACAACTGAGTCTCCTTACACCAGAAAGAGGCTGAAAGTGGGACCAAGGCTTGACCTGTGCCGGGCGTCTGGGTGAGTTAGGAGGGAACGCTCAGTCAGACCTAGTTGAATAGATGAATGAAAAGAGCTAGAGAAGGCGCTGGAGACATGAGACGTGTGGAGAGCCCCTGGATTCTGGGGTGAACAGGTGACAAGATCCTGGAGGAGTCAGGAGGCTGCAGAGAAGGCCCAGGAGGCTGGGGAAAGACTGGCACTGGAGGTAGGGAATTAAGAGAGGTGGAGTAGGAGGGGAGAAACATCGAAAAGGTGGAGGAGATGACATGGAGGAATACCATGTAGGTGAGGTGGGGGTGGTAGAAGGAAGTGGAGAGGAGAGATGGAGAAACCTCAAGCTGGTGAAGAAGTAGGTGATGTAATATGGAGAACAAGTGCAATATTGTTAAGGAGAAGGAAGAAGACTTTAAATCTGAGGACAAGTGGAAGATCAGGAGAGAAGGTGGTGAACCCTAAAACATAAAAGGAGTTCACTAGGAGGGGCTGAGGAAAAAACACATAGCAATGAATTGAGGAGGGGCAGGAGAAACTTGGAAGGAATGGAGAGAAAGAGGAGGAACAAGTGCTGAGTCTTTTAGGAACGTCAAGGAGGAAAGAGGGACTGGAACAGGTGGTAGGAGACCATGGACACAGAGAGAGATTGGGATGCTAAGGGGCCTAGGCCATACCCTGTTAAGACTCCAGTGCAGCCTCCTGTTTTCCTGTGGCTCGAATCTTTGTTGGAAGGCCTATCCCTTATAACCCCCAAGACCAAGCCCACTAACATGCCCCAATCCAAAGCTGAGACTCAGGAGGATGTTTACCTTGTGTAAGCAAGAAGACGGGTGCAGAAACCCCTTTACACTAAAGACCGACAACCAATCAGGGAGAGACCCCTGAGAAGACCAAAGAAGGAAGGTGTGAGATGCCCTGGAGCCTGGGTTTGAGAGCCAAAGCGAAGGGACCCTGAGAAGTCTAAAGAAGAAGGGAGCGTGAACCTCTTCAACCTGAGCTTGTAAACATATGGGTTGTTGGTTTAACCTGATGGGAGAGATTCGGAGAACTAAGGTAACTTTTTATTTGGACACTCTTTAACTTCCACGAGAGCCCCTTTCTCTTAAAGTTGCCCTGAAGCATTGTCCACATCCAGTAGAATCTTCATCCTGCAACTTTGGTTTATTCCATAGACTCCCTGTTTATTAGTTTGGCCCTAATGTATACACTGCTCTAAATAAAGTTTTTGTTAATTATATTATGCGACGGACCCTTTTGTATCAATCAATGTCAATAGGTTAGATGGACTTAGAGACTTGGTGAGAAACACTTTTTTACACGTTTGCAGTGATTACTGTTGATGTTGTGTCTAGAATAAAATGTATTGATTTAATACAAACAGTCAATACTCAATGTATCTGGTCTGACAAAATGTAATAAAAATGAAAAAAAACTCTTTTGAAATGCACTAATTTGAAGTGTTAACTCTCTGTGTCAAACCTCTACAAATAAAAAAAATACCCATAATAAGATGTAGTCAGTTTTAAACCCAAAACCTACTGGAAATGATGCGTTGCATTCAAGAAAGCTAAACAAAATATATTAGGGGTCTACTCACAAATTATTTACACTAAGCACCAACAATAAGGGTCATGCTATTCCCAAGTCACCTTAAAGAAATCAGGAACAGGACACATGCATGGCTATCCGACAAGCACATAGGCTTATACACACGTGATACCGCAGACCGCTGTCATTATGCACCTCCAATTATGAGCTTGTAAAGTGGTTCAAATTAAAGAATGCAACTGTTGCTCCACCCATGCAGTGCAAATTATGACAGGCAGATGCAATTTGATTTAATGGGACAAGGGGATAGGGGAGAATAAATTAGCAATACAAAACCACAACATTCTGTATCAAAGAGCACAATATAGTAGTGAACACTACTGAACTGATGGACTTCACTTAAAAAGAACACCTGCCGAGGTATGCGAGTCTAGCGAATAAAGAATCTAGAATGGGCTTCTAGAAAAAGTAGTGCTAGTCCAAATTGTCCTTAGTTCTGGCAAGCCCTTACTCGAATTCATCCTACAACAACCGCAAATGTACGTACAGATCACATATAGATTTCTGGTTTGAAAAGTAGGAACAGAAACGTAATGAAATCGATCATTACATAACAATATTAGATATGAAATAAACACTGTTCAATACTTATTACTGCACTCCACATGAATGGTATTTCCCAAGTGTGGTGTGTGTATATATACACACACAAACCAAACAAAGCGGTAAACATTAGATAACCCAATGTATTGTGCAAAATTAATGTCGAAAATGACACTTCTATTTCCATCCAGATATTGATCAGTTACTTTGTATAAGTCTAATAATTAGACTAAAGCATTAAGTCACTATCTATTTCTATGAAATCCGGCACATACAGTACATACTCCTATGTACTGAATTCCAGAAAGCACTTGATATTGACCTATCAGGTACCCAGATACCCAGTTATGTGCTGCTCTGATTAACTGTATATATTGGTAACACACTGGAACATGTTCTAATTTAGTTTTATATTTAGCTAGCTATCAGGCTTGCTAAACATAAACAAACAACCACAGATTACTAAACCTCGAAAAAGCACTGACTTTTGGCACAGACTCTGGGACAAGAAATCGACATTTTAGTACTACATTTCCATGGCAATTGTGAATTTTGTAAAGATGCACACCCCTAAAGCAGCAAAGGTGAAACACAGCTCGGAGAACTCTTTTCTCATTACAAAATATTTAGTTGCAGTGGAGAACAACATCCAGGAAGGTGCTGATCAAGGCCAGCTAATATACTAACCAAGAGACAAAAACAAAGAAAGAACGAGGGACAGACAGCCACAGGCACACACATAAACGCACACGCGCGCACACAAACCCTACCTTTCCACTGAACCTTTGACCAGAATCTGAAATGGCTTCAGGTGCCATAAACGCTGGCGTTCCGGCAGTACTTGAAAGCAGGGCGTCATTCCCTTCAAACTGGTTACTGACTCCAAAATCAGCTATTTTGATGTGGCCATCATCTCCCAAAAGCAGGTTGGAGGGTTTGATGTCGCGATGAATGATCTTCTGGTAATGTACTAAGAGAAGGAGAAAAAATTAAATTCTTACTTTAGATTTCTAGATACAGTAGATATCAGCAATCCTTGGGTTGTTTATGGTTAAACAGAATCACCCAAAAGCCACATAGCTATCATTTGACTAACTGAACAGGTTATGCTGATGTCAGGAATTCAGCCATCCGCACAGTGGGTGTGCGCTCGCCTGGGCTTTTTTGAAATGTGGAATTTAATGGAATGATGGTAGACAAACCTCAAGGAAATGTGTGGGGCTAATCCAAACACATTTTCCTAAGCTCACAGCACGACAAACGTAAAGACCTGTGTACTATGGATGGACAGAGACTACAGGCACAGTCCGCCGTGTCATATTTAGTTGGGATTTGACAGCCCGGGGTACACGATGCAGCCCCAGAAGAAAGAGGACCAAATCTTCCTCCTGCCAAGGCCAGCGTGATTAACAAGGGCTCCATGGATCCGCCATGCTCTTTTGTTGGGCCTGACAGCTGTTGGCAGCGGTTTGTAGAACAATTAGAGTAATTCAAACATGCCCACACGGGGCCTGGCTGCAGAGGTTAATAAAGGAGACAGGAAACCCCAACAACCTTTCATATGCAAATGTGTCAACCTGAAGCCAGCTCCCACCCTCAGTATCGATGACAGTGAACTGTCATGTCTGGGACTGCAGTTTTACAGTAATCCCGCCCCCACAGGTGGAACCCATTCATAAGGTACGAGAATATGGTTTGCTGGAGGAAGAGAGTCTGGTCTCGCTGCAGCTTCAAGGGAGACCTTCCGCTTGAATCAGGAAACACAGAGAGATCCATTAACCAGAGAGAATCTTTGATCCACAACAGCCAGGAAAATGGGTGTGACTTAGTATAAAATGTTCACCCCTTTACCTTTCCTGTTGCAAAGCACTCTGGTTATGACCTCACGCATACAGGAGATTGTTGGTGGGGAACCCAGGATTGGTTCATTAAGGCAGGCTTAGCCTACAACAATCACTGTGGGAAATTTGGCTTTAAAAGAGGGCAGAGTCCCTCTTTTGGCAGATCATCTGAAGACTTCACAAGGAGTAGCAAGAAGAACTCAGCATTGGACCTTGGCTGAAGGTACAGTTTGCCGTACATCTTCCGTCAGTGGAGGAATGCCAGGACCTCCTAAAAGGGAAGCGAGATCCTCCCCTAAACATCTCCCAGGGAACAGAGGAGATACCGAATCCAGAAGACCCTCTAACCACTCCAGAAAGGGTACCAGGCGAGCACACAATGTGCCCTGCTAGGCTCCTCAGCAAGCTTCCTAGGTAGGAAGTGCCAGAAGGTCTCCAAACCCGAGATCAAGGACAAGGCAGCTGCCTGCAACACACTCCTAAGCTTTGGGCCAGCCCCTTAAAGGATGACATGAGCCCAGTGAAGAAGCCAGGAGAAGTGCCTCAAAGAGCATCTACCGACATCCACTTTAAAGGACATTTTCGAGCCAGTAGATTTCATCGAGTTGCAACTGACTGCAACACTGACCGTTGTTACACTGCAGTCGCTTAAAGACATCCAGGACATCTCGGCCAGTGTTTCAGAACCTTTGACCAGCACTGAGACAGCGATTCCTGACCCGAGCCACTGTGTAGGCCAGCCTGCAGCCGTTCGTCCAGTTTCATTCGCCAAACTGTTTTCTGCCTGGTACTCGCAGCTGACTGCCATCGTCATAGAAGCCTGCAAAGTGCATTGAAGCCGACTCGACCCTGTTGAGCACCACAAACACCTACATTACAAGGTACATTGTGGTTCTGTCCCCCTGGTCCTTCCCGGAAGGCCCCTAGAGACATTTTAAGACCCATTGCCCCCTTTATGCTGAAGCCAAGTAACCTTGAACTGTTGTGATTATTTACCATACCAACTATCCTACTGTCAGTATCCAGAGTGCATCCCTTTTCCTTCTTTGAAATGGTCTGTCCTCTGCATTCCTTTACAGAGTATGTTTTTTTTCGTAGTGTTGCTAGAACTGTCTGGTTGTGATAATAATAAAGTAAATATTTGTATACTACCTTGACTGGACAGTCCCTTTTATCATTGAGTAATAATTGTATTTTCGCTGTGTTGCAACTAACCAACGATCCACAACCATTCAGAGATAAGCCTGCCATTCCGTCCACTTTACCAAAATTGGACAAGGAGGTTTATAATTTGCTTGTGTTTCCAATCTGTTCGGATCGTATCCTTCTGGTGTACTAGAGGTGTGGGGCTGATTGATGGTTTAGAAACCGATATTCATGCCTGGACCATTGGTGCCCCAGAAGTTGATTTGTCACAGCTGAGAAGGTAAAATGCATTAGCTTTCAAAGTCCATTAGACTTCTTCATCAGATGGTGGTTGTGGTTCTAATGAATACCAAAAAACCCACATTGGACATTTTTCATCGAAACAAAGGGACTGGTCACTTTAAACTTTGTTGGGAGGTGGAAGAGCATTTGTGGAATTCAGGCCTGGAAAGGGCCACGCTATACACAGAGGCATACATAAAAGTAAAAAAGATGGTACACATTAAAATGTATTAAAGCCAATAAAAGACAATATGTGAATGTGAAACACAAAATGATACTTTGCAAGAGTGAGTGTGCCCAAAACAAGGACATGGATGTCTCCAAGAACCTAGTACTTCCCCCAGGAGAATCAGTGATTAAAAGTACCATTCCATCACTGACAAGTATGGGGTTGCTTCGGTCTTCCACTGCCATACAATTACAGTGATACCTGAGGGAGCCATGACATCTATTGTCATCAACAAAAGGCATAGAAAATCAGACAGCCAGGCTTATGTGATGTCTATCTCCCAAGGTCCTGCGCATGTACTGTGTCATCAAGAACGGAAAGTCGCACGCATGTTGTTTGACACTCTTTCAACTGCTCCCAATTTGGAATGCATTGTGCCTGCCATCTTTTTAACTTCCAGAAGTACTCTAGAATACTGACTCGTGCACTGTTATGAATCATTGTATTTTAAAACATTAAAGCAGTTTACCAGTGGCACTTTGCAGAACACTAACATACTTATGAAAACATATAAAATAGCCTCACAGATGAGAATCCAATTAGTTCCTGTTGGTTTCCATGGCATATCTTACAAATTACACTGTCCACATTGATGAGGATGATAGGAAACATTTCCAATTCTGAAGTGCAATTCTGAAATGGAAAAATTCCCAAGTCCAATGCAATTTTGCAGTTCTATTTTGAGCATGTTCCTGCCTGCCTTTTCTTTTTTCTACTTTTCATAATATGTCTAACCTTTTTCTTTCGTTCTATTACTCTTCCCTTCTTTTCTATAATTTTCCTCTTTCCTTTATTATCTTTGATTTCTCTTCCACTTTTTTTCTGTTCTTTTTTCTTTTCTCCCTTTCTTTGCATGCAGCTCTCTTTTATTTATTTGCCTTCTTGTCCCTTCACACGATGATCAGAGTAATCACATAGCAGCCCCATCTACGATTGCTAGCCAAGTATCCACACACTTCCAGCCAGGAGTAAGATGGAGATTGTAAGTATTATGTCTGAAGTTAGAATAAAGGATAGCAGAATGTTTCACACTGTAACAGACTCCTTTCCTGGTAATTATTACGCCTCGTTTCATCTACTCTAAGTGCATAGACACATGTTTTTTCTGTCTCTCTGTGGCAGGGTAGGCCGTCTGCTAAAACCAGCATGTACCACGAGCCACTGTTTATAAAACCCAAGATGAAGAAATTCCACTGAGAGGAATTTGGGGAAAAACTCAGTTCACCTGTGTTGTGCTTCAAGTACATTATAAGGTGTTTATTAAGGAAAATGTAATCACAGAGACTTCACTCAGAGTCTCCCCCATCACCAATGAAGGCTCTCAAAAACAGCAATGAAGAAATCCACACCAGGCTCACAAGATGATGTAATCGTGACCATTTATATAACATGCCATGAACAAAATATTATTTGAAATATAAATGAGTTAAGCAAAGAGAAGGCAAAATAACTAATAGAAGGGGGATGATAGCCAATATCATCATCTTAAAAGCTTTATTTCGACATACAATGTCATAAAAGAACATAGCAAAATTACATACAATACCTCCACCCTTACTCGCCTCCCTCTCTCCCATTACACCAGATGAGATCTAGAGTTGTCCGCTCTATGAACGTCTCCTCTAAACAGGTGCTTCCCTGCTCCTCTAGAACCATCAAGGACAGCATTGACACTGTCGCCGCTGCCTTGGCTGACCTCTGCAACCACTCTTTTGCTATAGGCTCTTTCCCTCAACCTTTCAAGCACTCACTTGTGCACCCTCCCCTAATAAAAGCTGTCTGATGACCTCTCTTCTCAGGCTAACCATCGACCCATCTCTATCACCCCCTTCTTGGGCAAACTCATGGAGAAGCTGGTCATCCCCCAACTGACCTTCCACACTGAAATGGCTGGCTACCTTCATGATGAACAGTCCGGTTTCAGGGCAGCCAGAGGCATGGAAACCACTCTCCTGAATACCCGAGAAGACCTACTCTCCGAACTGGACTAAAACTCTCCATATGTGCTGATCCTCCTCAATCTCTTCTCTGCCTTTGACACTTTCAACCACTCCATCCTCAAACTGTCTTTGTGATACCCTAGGCATCACAGAGAGGGAACAGACATGGCTTACTTCTTTCCTCTCTAACAGACCCTCCCAAGTTCAAATGGGTCACTTCCTGTCGTCCACCTCAATCTCTATTTGTGGTGCCCCTCAGGGATCTATCCTTTTAGCATGGTTCTTCAACATCTACCTGGCCCCTTTGGCCCACCTGATCTCCAAATACTCTCCTCACTTCCAGTGTTACGCAGACGACACATGACTCTCCTTCCGGCTGTCTTCCCCTACCTCCTCCTCTTCTTCCTGCTTTATACCTGACTGCTTGACTGCTATTCAAGCATGGTGCTCTGCCAAAGACCTCTGCCTCAATGCCAGCAAAACTGAGATTCTTCTCATTGGGACGCTTCCTACCAATTTCCCCCTCACTCTCTGGCCAGACTCCTTGGGTCCCCTCTCTTCACTCACTTGTGAGGCAAAAAACCTTGGAATCATTTTTGACTCCTCTCGCTCTTTCTCTCCACACATCACAGACCTTGCCAAGAAGTCCAACTTTCAGCTCCATCTCCTTAGGGGCACTCTACCTTTTCTCACCTTCCCCCAGAAGCTCAATGTCTGCAGAAACCTGGTTCTCTCTAAACTTGACATCTACAACAGCCTCTTCATCAACATTCCTCTCTCCTCCCTTCGCCTCCTCCAACTAATCAAGAACAGGGCTGCAAGATTTATCCTTGGCCTCAAGCCCAAGGACCGCATCTCTCCAGCCCTTAAATCTCTCCACTGGCTCCCGGTTACTGCAAGGATCAAATTCAAAACCCTCTGAATCATCCACAAGGCTGTCTGTGGCCTAGGACCTCACTAAATCCAGCTTTCCATCTCTAAATATCGCCCATTCAGAAGCCTTTGGTCCTCTGGCTCCAACTCTCTGGAGGTCAGACGTTTCTCCAAGCAGAGAGTGGGAGGTAGATCCCTCGCCTCAGCTGGTGCCTCCCTCTGGAACATCCTCCCTTTTCCCAACAGACTTGAGCTGAAGTGTCTTAAGTTCTGGATACTTCTCAAGACCTTCCATCTCCCCCTCCCTTGCTAAGCTCTCCACCTGCCGATGCGCCTGGGGCCTGGTCCCTGGTCCCTTTTTGAGTCTTACAGGGACCAGACCACCACCTCTACCAGTCCCTCCCAGTATCCTCTGCTAGCACTTTCCCTTGGGTTCCCTTTCCCGGACTTCCCTACCCAGTCCAACTGCCATCAGCACTTTGTTTCCCCACCCCCCTCTCTCCCCTGGCACTTACCGCCCTGGCCTATATAGCACTTGCCCCTCCCTGTGGGATCCCCCCACTATTGCACTTCTCCTTCTACCCCTCCCCTGGCACTTATCCTCAAGAACCTGCACGTTAGGATTGTTGCAAGGCCAATATAACCGTCTCTTTTTCTTGTTGCTATTTTTCATAAGATATCCCATGTGCCTCCACCCTTTCTTGTCTTGTTGGCGACTGGAAACACTTGTGTATAAGCGCCATACAAATGTCCAATAAAATAAAAAATAAAAAAGACACATTTTAAAAGGAATAAAATAAGAGTCAAAATACAACAAATCTAAACATGCATGAATATTACACCCTACTGCACATCATAGAACATTCAGTGAATCATGTCAAAACATTCAAAAAGTACTCTTTAGATGTATGCATACCCACTCATACCAAGGCATGAAACCTCCAATAGTACAGATCAAAAACCACCCAAAGATTAGAACACCTCTAATGTTGATCATTAGTACAGTAAGATGTCCCAGATACAATCAACATGGTATTTTCTTCTCAATACCCATGCCCACATAAGATATTTAAATGTTGAGAAAATGACTGGCACATCACGAGAATCGGAGCAGAGTAACAGTGCCTCTGTGGTGGTTCGTACTCTACAAGCCAGAAACAACAGCTTCAAATAATGCTTCCTAGTCCGTAAGATAGCTGGGCAAATAAACATAAAATGAGTCATGAGTTTCACAAATGTAACCACACAGGGTTCAAGCCTCAGAAACAGAACGGTCCAGCTTATTACAGAGGCTAGCCATCGGCAGAGACCTATTTAAGTGCATACAATGTTCTTTCACATTTGGGGTTTACAAAATCCAGATGTACCTCATAACGCTTTTATATCCTGAATCATGTTCCAGTAGCGCAGCAAGGCAGCTGAACCTTCAGATTTTGAAACAATGTTGCATTGAAAAATCATCAAAGCCGCCAATTTGACCTCTGCCTTGACTGCACTAGACAGTCGTAGCTGAGGGAATGCACCAAAGCTTACTCAAGCCAAGTACATATATTTATTCCTGAATATGTACGAACCACAGTAGGGCCACGCCCCCAGCCTGTGCCAGGACATCTTTCACGGCTTCCCTGTACTTCACTAAAAGTGAATTTGACCACAAGTGAACCCAGTAATAAATTGGCTGCAGTCGACATACAGATTCCATGTTTTGGATCCCTGTTTCCAAACAAACCGGTACATTCGGGGTAACCAAAGGCCCAGAAAGTTACTCATATATTTATTTTAAATTGTGGTTAGTCGTGAGCAGTTTGTATGCCCCCACAGCTCTCCTCCGCAGATAGCAGCCTGCCTTGCTTGGGCTTTCTATTCTTCCAAAAATACCCAGACAGCACCATTGCCAAAGTTGTGTGAGAACCTCTAGCAGGCCCCACTGTATCTAGCCAACGAGTCCCTCACCTTGTCCATGTGTAGATCCCAGCGGCAGGACGACACCACCCTCAAGCCTAGATAATCATAGAGGTCGACCTGATCTATGCAACCCTCTTCCAGTTCTAAACTTACGGGTTTCTGTTTCTTCTTTTCCCCCACAATGAAGACCATGCTCTTAGTTTTTGAGGCATTGATGGCTAGGCCATTTCTGCCACAGATACCCCTGAAGAGCTCTAATTGTTTCTTGGTGCCTATCGGTGTAAGAGATAGAAGGACCACATCATCTGCAAACATTAAGACAGGGATTTTATCAACAGCCATCTTTAGGGCATCAGTACCTGCAGACACCAAATCAGCAATAATCCCATTGCTGAAAATGCAACAGAGCTTGGGAGCCAGTACACAACCCTGTCGGACTCCCACCTCAGTGTTAATGGGGTGCGTTGTGCTCCCATCAGTGCCCCAGCGCACCACAGCCGTGTTGCCTGTATAAAGATTTTATATGGCCGCGAGCAAATGAAATGGGATGTATAAGCTACATAAAACTTCCCATAGGTGGCTCCTTGGCACAGTATCCACAGCTGTCCGAAGATACACAAACATGGTATATACATTCATAAGCGCAACCTCAAGCTTTGATCCACAGTACTTAGGGCACTGCACACACCTACCTAACTGTGATCAATACGTTTATTATCACTAATCCAGACTTCCAGGGGGCTCAATAGCACTCTAGCGTATATTTTACCTCCTGAGCAGAGCTGAGATATGGGACCGCGGTAAGTTCTGTGGTAAATCCACAGAGCCCATTTTAAAAATCAGCACAATCACTGCCTGCATCCAAGAGACGGGAACAACATTAGTTTGTATAACAGAGTTAAACAGCCTAGTCATATATGGAACCCATATTCCAGGTTCTGACACGTAAAAACCAACAGGAACCCTCTCCAGGCGGGCCTGGGGCCTTGCCTTATTTCTGATTCTGTGGAGCTCTGCTAACCTCACAGGAGAAGACAAAGAATGTATCAGTGGGGCCAATCACACATGGAGTGCCAGTCAGGAAATTAATTTTGTTATAGTGTGAACTTTTGATCCAATGTACCGTGCTCCCTATAGTGGTACCGCTAGTTGATCTCTGTGATAACCAGACACAGGAAGGCCCGGTGGGTCCTTCTATTCCCCCTCACGCCGAGGCCATTTTTATTGATACTCCCCTCTCGTCATCTGTGATGGAGGAGTTTCTGAGATTGGCTGCTCTGGCTGATAGTGACTTTCAAGTTGGGGCCCCAATTGTGGGTTCTCCAATAGATATCTCTTATTAGAACTCGGATTTACCAGTCCCTCAGAAAAAGAAATCAAATGGGAAGTCCAAAAAAAAGAGAAAAAATAGGAAGTTAATAGCCAATGAAGCCATCACCCCCATAACTAAAAAGGCGAAATGAAGGGAAAAACAGATTAATTCTGGAATTAATCAGCATCCACGAAAATCAAATGATGGCTCTGAAACCCTTGAGAAATCTCAAAAGGGTTTGGCTATAACTCCTAGCTCGAAAAAGGGGAAGAACATTCCCAAATCAAAAGCTCAAAAAGTACATCTTATGGATGAAACGATAGTGTCTGGAGGTAAATCTACAGTGGGAAGTCAAACTGACTATGTGAAACAACCAAAAAAAATTGCACCGATCTTTCTAATGGCTAAACAGAAAAAGCTGCTGCCTAACCCTCTGGTTAAAATTGCTCCTATTTTTTTGAAAAAACCAGTGAGGGTGGCCGTAGATCAGGCTGCCAAGGGGACCACTTCTAGCTTTGAAAATCCGCAAGCGAATACTGCTGCTATAACGAAGCATCCATCTGATAGACTGACTTCCCTTTTGTCTGATGGTGAACCACGGGCTGTAGGATTTGAGGTCCCAGCTGGTTTAGGAATCTTGACGGAGAGTGGAAACTTTGATACATCATCTCAGGTGCATGATGAACTGTATAAACAGAACCTAGATTTGAGAGTTTTTCTATCAAGATCTGTTGCATCTTCTTGTTTTGACTCTCCATTAAATCGTTCTGCAATTATAATGGAAATTAAGTCAATCCCAGCCTTGAAGTACTTTTCTTCAGACGATATTGAAGCAGTGAGCTTCCCATGTGACACTGATACTAATATAGCGGCAATAGAATTGAAATCAAGATTGGGTTTGAATATAATTATGGGTGAGGCGGTGGCATGGGAGCAGAGGGGACTGAAGATCTCTCTGACTTGCCCAGTACTTACTCCCACTGACTCCCGCCAGATAGTCAAGCAAGATCATTGTCGGGGGGCAATCAGTAAGGATATTTCCCCAATTATTACAACGAATATGTGGGACATGTTACCTGAAGTGATCTCTCAAGTCTTTCTTAAGATGGGGATGACCCATCCGAAGCTTTAGGGTCAACTGAGGTCAATGTGTTATCTTGGAACACTAGAGGCTACACATCTTTCTCTGAGGAGCCTAGGAGATCGGAAATTTTTAAAACTTTCGATCTAATTCTTTTTCAAGAAACTTGGCTAACTGGTCTAGTGGGTATTGATGGATACTCAATTTTTCAACAGTTGGCTTTGGCTCCTGGGGTGGGCAGACCGATGGGGGGTTTGTTGGTAGCCTCTAATAACGAGATGTTCAAATCATCGATGATTGTTTCAAATAGCACCCAGGGGATCCTCATCGTGAGAGTATCTTTGAGAAACTCCAATGAATGTTCAAGTTGGATTGTGGCAAACCTGTATTGGAACCCGGGTATTTCTCCACTTTGTGAGTTTCTGTGTGCTCTCTCGGAGGGTTTACTTGATTTTTCTATCCGTTACCCAGCGGATGAAATTCTTATTGCCGGGGACATTAACTCCCAATGTATTTCCACTGTGGATCCCAGATCAGGCAACTGTAAGCAGAAGTCTATTAATGGCAAATATGGTTAAAATTTATGCAGGAATGGAATCTATATATGTTGAATGGAAATATTAGGGGGGATATTCCTAATTCCCCCTCCTGGCATAGAGGTTCCTCTTTCTCCACGATAGATTATTTCTTTGTTTCTAGAAATATCTTCGAAAATTGTAATAGTTTGATAGTTGGAGATGGGAACCCTGATGACCATGCTATGTTGAAGGTGGCTCTGTCTTATGATTGTGCTCCAGTAACTTTTCGCTATGATCATGAGCTACTCGTTAATAACTCAGGAAATGTCATTAGAAAATTTCAAAAAGGAGGTCAGTTATTAAATGGCGAGTTGCGTTTTAGGACGAGCCATTTATCTATCAGAACCTGTCTGAATTTTGTATCCCTAGTGTTTTTTTGAATTTTTTGTCGGTACAGGCGTCAGTGGAGCCCCCCGTGCAGAAACCACATAAGCTGCATAAACATTCTTTCAATGTGCAAATTATAAGTCGTAAAAAAGAATTGAGGTCCCAGATATCTATCCTAAAGAGATCAGGCCTATGTGAGAAAGCCTATGGAGAGGGGTTAGTAAAGCTGAAAAATAACTATAGGAATTGGCTTTGTGCACATAATCTGGTAGTTCAACAGGATGCTGAGAGAATGCTCTACGCCCTGTCTCTTAAGAATTCTCGAAATTTCTGGACTTTAGTGAATCTGAATGAGGTTACTCAACATCAGAAACAAGATTCAATTATTCAAGAGGGGATCTGGATTGACCATTTTTCTAAGGTTTATGGTTCTGACGCCTCGATATGCTCGGTTGCGGATGTATTCCGTAGTTGGTTTCTTGAGTTTAACGTTCTGGATATAGATTTGTTAATTAAAAAATCCTCAACTTCCAGAGCTTCTGGTCCAAATGGTTTAAGTAATTCGATCTTGAAATCGGATCCAGAAATGTGGGCGAAGATCCTTAAAGCCCTCTTTGACAACATAATTGTCCACAGGAGAATCCCTGACTCTTGGACTCATTCAATAGTTATTCCCATTTACAAAAAGGGTGATAGGCTACTGGCTTCTAACTATCGCCCCATTTCTCTCCTAGACGCTGAAAGTAAAATCTTTACGGGCATTGTTCTAGGTGAATTGGAATCGTGGGCGAAAACAAAGGGAATTATTCCAAAGCAGCAATCTGGCTTTTGAAAGGGTCTTTCTACCTCACTGAATGGGTTAGTTTTGAGTTGTCTTGCGGCAAAGTCTTTCTCCAAGGGGGGCCCTGCCCTTTTTGGAGCCTGGATTGATTTATCCCAGGCATTCGATATGGTTGATAGAAATCTATTATGGGTTAAATTGGATGCCTGGGGTATTCCTGCTGGCCTACTTTCTATCTTAATAGAGCTGCATTCTAACAATTATATGCAGGTCAGACTGGGCAGGTCCGGTTTGCTCTCTGAACCAATCAGGATAACTAAACGGGTAAGCCAAGGCTGTTTATTAGCTCCCTTGCTTTTCATCCTTTTTATGGCGGATTTAGCGGCTTGGCTACAGAATATAGGGTTAATATCTCCTTCCATCGGTAACGTAAAAATAAATTGGTTAGCATACGCCGATGATATAATAGTCTTGGACTACTCACAAGTGGGGTTGCAGCGTTTGTTAACTGCTTTAGAATCTTATGCCAGGACTAATAAATTAAAAATAAATCCCTCAAAGTCCAAGATTCTTGTATTTAGGAGGCCTAACAAAATAGTGAAGACTTTGATCTGTAAGTTAGATTTCGCCCGGGTGGAGGTTGTCTCCGAATTAACCTATCTGGGAGCTGAATTAAGATCCTTCCCATCTAGGCTTACTTTGATGGCCTCTATTGATTTAAAGGTGATCAAATTGGGAGCCCAGATGAAAAAAATCTACTCTAAGTTTGGCAGATTTACCATCCTCCCTCTTATAAGATTTTATATCGGGAAGGTAGTTCCCATAATCCTATATGGCATGGACTACAATCCTTTAGCCTTCCAACTAGACTGGGATGCTATTGAATCAAAGATTTGGAAACGTACTTTGGGCCTTCCTGATTGTGTTCCGATTGTTTCTTTACGATATGAGCTTGGCTTGTCTTCACTTAGATCATGGCTAGCCTGGAAGTGGCTTACTCTCTATAGGTCAATTCTTGATCCCCCTAGGAACTCACTTTTTGAGGAAATTGATGTAGAGCGGGAACAAGGAAATAATGTTTTTTCGTGTAGGCTAGAACTAACTTGCTTAGCACTATTGTCTGGCTGTGACTCTGATGTAGAGTCCCTTTTACAGAATCCTCTAAAAGCAAAAGGAAAAATTGAAAGTGACTGATTGGATTCACACGATTGATAAGATGTGGAGAACTACAAGATCAGCCTCACTGACACTGTTAGATAAGCGTTTATCGTTTCTTCCGGCTTATCTTAAGAAGTCCCCCAGTTTTTGGTTTAGATCTGCTTTTTTGAGATTTCGTTTAAATTTACTCCTTACCCTGGAATTACTTGCTATAAGAGATAAAGAAGGGGGTACTGCACCAATATGTGATAGATGCTTAACTATGGAAGTGCAGACTACTAAGCATTTACTTTTTAAGTGTATCGGGACTTGGAGTACCAGGGCCAGTTCTTTTGGCAGATTTGTTCATGAGGAGTCTCATTTGAATACTGATGATTTCTGGGTGAGACTATCCTCCGGTAATGAGATGGCTTTATCAATTGAAGTGGGTAGAGTTTTAAAGGAATTGAAGTTAGTAACAACTTGATTTTTCGTTTTATGAAAAAAAAATTTGGTTAGATCTTTTACTCTTTTCTTTTCTTTTATTATGATATTTTTTTTTCTAGAAATTGCAAATGTTTGTTTTTATTGTTTATGTTAATACATTGTGTATGAAATGTGTTAAAAGTCAAATTTGGCTAATGCACTTTAAATAAATAAAAATAAAAAAATTAAATAAAATAGTGGTACCATTTAGAGTTGCTAGAGTTGCTATGCTATTTAATTGCCCCTCCACCACTGCTGCTCTCACGTGTCTATCCTAATCTTAATATCCTGTCCTGTGCAACTTTTGTAACTTCTGCTTCACCGCCCATCCTTTGAGTCTTTCAACCTTGTAAGGCACACTGAGACCCGCTAGGTAGGGACAGTACTGAACACATATTCACATTAAATAAGATAAATACAATTTCAGGTTTGAGGAGTGCAAAGACGTTGCTGCCAGTTACAAAACGGACTAATACAGTTTTGCTCTGATCATGCTGCTTGCTGACTGGAAGTAAGGTTGATCTTCCATTAGATTTCACTTTGATGTGTCAGATCTTTGAATGCAACAGGAAATTTCAAAGACGACAACAAATGGAAGAAAGTAAAAAGTGGTGGAGCTTGCAGTATTTATCAATTTAAAAAAGAAAAGTAAAAAGGATGGGGTGCAATGAAAGATGGATGGGATGGAAAGGCGATAGTGCGGACTGGATAGAAAGAAGGATTGGTGTGAAAGATTAATAGGAAGGAAAGTAGGATGGTGTCAAAAGACAGAAAGAAGGTAGGAGAGAGTGAGAGAAGGAAAGAGGGAAAGGAAGAAAGAAGGAAATGATCAAGTAAGAGACGGATAGTAAGGAAGAGAGGGCAAGAGAGAAAAGCGAAAGAATGAAGGAAAAGAAAAAGAAGAATAGAAGTGAAACAAAGAAAGAAAGAAAGCACGAGTGTAGGAATGTCCAAAATATAAGCTGGAATGAAGATAAAAATTGATTGTAAAATAAAGAGAAGGAAAGATGGAAAGATAGCGAGAAAAGAAAATAAGAAGTAAAAAAATAATGAAAGAAGGAAATAGAAAAAGGACAGCAAAAAGAATGAAAAGAATTATTATAGAAAGATGGAAAGTTACCCAAGGGTCTGGGTGTGTAATAAATGTAAAAAAATAAATAAAGAGATGGAAAGAGAGTTAAAATAAAATATCTACAAGTGAATTAGTCAATGCCGTACGTGTGTCATTGAACAATGTTTCCTATGGGCAAGCCCATTGTTGGTATGTTATAATAGCAGCCATGGCTTCTCATTGATAAAGTGTCCAGCAGTGATCATTTGAGTCTATTATCATGACT
Source organism: Ambystoma mexicanum (assembly GCF_040938575.1). Lineage (NCBI taxonomy): Eukaryota > Metazoa > Chordata > Amphibia > Caudata > Ambystomatidae > Ambystoma > Ambystoma mexicanum. Next base: position 263,704,978 of record NC_090931.1, on the reverse strand, counting down.
TTGTAACAGCAGCCATTGCACCGAGCAAGGCAGTGGAAAAGATCTCTGCCCGCATGAGCCGGCTGGAGGGCTCACTTTTGAGGCTATGTAACACATTCTTTCTAGTCTTTCATTCTTCTCCAAATGCTCCTGGTAATTATCTCAATTTTTTTTTGTTAAATGATTTATTACAATGCCCATTTACACCTACAGGGGGGACGTGGTGTTTGAGGGCACATTAATTACAACATTGTGTCTGGTTCTGTAATAGGATTATTGCAGCTGGCTCTAATAAACTGCAACCCCCCCTCCCTGTCCTCCAATGTAACCAACCGTATACTGTTAACGTCTAAACTGATTTCACTAAGAGAAGGGTACGCCTGTGCATGGAGAGACGCCCTGTTATGGTAGCCCACATACTACATAAGAAGAGTGTAAAAGACATCTGTGTCTTTATTTCAAGTTGACCAGGCGACTACGTTTGATTTGTGGAGATTTGGTTTAGGTGTAACACTTGGATCTGATTTGACACCATCTTTTTCCTTATGAAATCAGTGTACATTTCAGACACCTGCAAGTATGCTACTGCAGAATACAGGAATGCAAAGCATGTCAATGATCAATGATATAAAAAAAAGTGCATCCTGCAGATTATGGGGTCTATTTTGTGGCGACAATAAAATCAATACATTTGTGATATGCAGTTTTTGAAGTGTCTGATCTTTTCTGTGGATTTGGGCTTGCTTCTCTTAGACAGGTTAGAGGGTGCTCCAAGCCACCATTACTAAGATGTGTTTCCTGCTCCTTTGCCAGCTTCACTAATAACACTGAGACTCTAAGGACCCGACAGAATAAGGTTACATTTCCACATTATCCGAACACGACGTCAAGGAGCAATTCTAAGGGAAATTTGCAAATATGAAAAATGATTTTTCAGCCACAGAATTTAATTAAAAGGCTATGCACAAAGTCTACACCGTACAACCTCTCACATGCTCCCTCCTTTCTGATACACTTCTCTGCGGGAGAATAATACAAGGGAAGTAGTACTCAAAATTTCCCTTTTTTCAATTTCCCACAGGTATGGAAAAGGTAATCTTCAGGAGACGGAGGGAGTTGAAGATTTTTGATAGAATTTGGGGAAGATTCTTAGATATGTATCTCAGACTAGTTCCAAAAAACAAAAAATCTTCTGGGAAAGTGGAGGGGTGGTGGGTGGCTGGGGTGGTATATGGGGAATTTTTTGTTGCATATTGATTTCCAAGATCTTTCTATTTATGTCACTTTTTATGATATGTTTTTATTGTATTATGCCGTTTATTGTTTATATTTTAATGTGTAAAAAAATAAAAAATAAAACACTAATTTCCCAAATGTCCTTTAGTATCTTCCTACCCACTCTCCCCTCTTGCATTCCTCAGGTTGCTCACTCTTCCTCCCAGCAGACTAAGGTCTGGAGTGACCCGAGTCGGGCAGCACAATACGCAACGCACTTGGATAAGGTGCTCAGAAACTACTATGTTTGTGATTTGGCACAGTAATAACATAACATACAAGCAAGCAAATTCCAAAGCATCAGTTCAGTCTTTCTCACTGTACAGTGTGTTCACTTACTAAACCGTTTCTTCATATAAAAACAAACCTACAATGGAAATAAAATATAGTCAGATCAAAAAACCAAACATTCTTATCTGTAACCCCCTCTTAGTTCGAAATCATACCCCCTTAGGGGTTCACTGTGGTTCAGTGGCCTATCTACCCCAGGGGTTCGTGTTTAATCTTCTGATCGTAAGTTCAAATCCTAGCAGTAACACTCAGCCCTTCAATCTACCGAGGTTCATTCGATGAGTACTGATAACAATATCTATCTGTTATCTGTATATAGTACAAAGATAACCCCCCACCCCTCTCCTCCGGGTTGAACATTCTACTCTACGAATGCACCTGCCATGTTACAGACTGCTGACAGAAAAATGCATTTAACTTAAGTTCATCGTCTATCCAGGATATAATTGGCATTCAGCGGGCTGCTGCTGGGTGATTTAGTCATGGTTGTGGCAAAAAACGATTCTTGCTATAATTAAAAGGCCAGCTGTATGTTTGTCTGATGCAGTCATGAAAACCTGCACTTTGGCCCGTGTACATGGGCTCTTACACTAGTAACCTTACAAACAGAAACAATGAGAGCATTGTTCATCTACCAAGAGTAGTGGGTAGGCCTTCTTAGATGTGTCCGATGGCAGCTGGTGTCATGTGCATGTAGAAGGGCTTGGGTGATCGACTGGAGGCACTCCCTACCAAACGTTCTACTCTGGATGAATGCTTCTGCATGCAAAGAAGTGCAGTGCAATTGGATGCACACAGCATGGGACATAGTCAGTGCTTGCTTCAGGAGGCAGCGGGCCCTGAATGAAGCATGGGAAAGTACAGATGAAATAAACATTCCCCACTAAAAGCAGTAGGGGAGGGGCACCAGGTCCCCACTCTCTGCCAGCAGGCATTGGGCAAGCTGGCAAAAGCCCAGAGTTACAAAATGTGAGAGTGCACTTCCCCAAGTGTACAGCAGGGGCACTGGTGAGCTGGGACTCATACCTACACAACAGCAAAATCAATGTTCTGTATAGATGCTTGGGGATGATTCTAGGTAATGGCTGATAGTGAGTGTATTTTTTGTGGTAAGGGGTATCTAATCCTAATCCTCGTGGTCTGATATCTTCTCTAGTTTTCACAATATCCACATAATACCAAACATCTAAGTAGGAATTACTTGGGTACCCTGTAGCTAAAACCGGGCATGATTATTGTCCTCGAGGATTGGAATTGGCAGCCGACTCATTTTCCAAGTCTACGATCACTGGAAATCTGAGATTTCACAAGAGCACGAAAGACCCTTTCTAGATTGCATAATTTACCAATGTCTTCAGGTAATTTCAGCAAATACAAAACCAGTGCCAAAACCAAGCATTTCTAAGATTAGGGGCTCCTATTTTTTTTTTAACTGGACCATGTTACGAAATACAGAGAAATGCAAAGAGTGATGGATGAAAAGGCTTTGGAATGTTCTTCTTAACCACATGGGATTACTCTGCATAGCATTCCAGTTGATTGTTTTTAGATTGTCTGTACCATTGGAGGCAGGACAAATCATATGCAGATCTACAGCCGGAATTGACAGACAACACCACCAGGACATCGGAACAAAAGTAGCGAACTGGCTTAGAGGTTTCAAGCATCACTTTTTGGATTTCTCAACGGGTCCTCCTAAGTAGGTCTCCTTTGCGCAGACTTGGTTCCTGAGCTCAATGTGCCTCTGAACTCAAGCCACACCCCACCTACAAGGCATAAGAAGGAAGAAACATGTTTGGTTTGCTTGTACTCTCAGGCATGGGCACTGTCAAGACTGGCCTGTCCACTTCTGTAATTTGATAAACAATCCACACAATGTTGGTATGGCACGCTACCCAGAGTAATTCACAGCAGTGAGGAAGCATTACTTCAAGTACCTGCACTCATCACTTCTTGTTCTTTACACAGTTCACTGCTCATTAAGTAATGAAAACAAAAAGAAATCAGGACCTGGATTAGTACATGTGAAATTCAATTGGGACACAAATGATATGCCTCTCTTATGTTTAGAAATTGTGTAACAACTCAGCACACGTTAAAAAAAAAACATAAGCAAACAAGCCACCAAACTTCCAGATTGCCTAAGCACACCCACAAGCCACTCATCAACGTTCATTAGTTTGTGTGCTAATTTACAAGTCTCCAAATCTGCCATGGAACCAATCCAATTGGCGCACCACTTTATGACATAGCCATCTCATCAACATGAAAGCTCCCTGCCACAAAAATGAGACCATTATCATCACAAACAAGACAAATCCCTAATCATCAATAATATCTTAAGCCACCAACAAGAGCAGAGCCATCTTCAATGCAATCAGATAGTGCATCTATCCTTTCCCAGAAACAGCAATCAATCACTCCACAGACAAATGCATTGCAATCTATGATGTCTTCACGTATAAAACAAGCGCAATCAAACACCAAGCTCTACACAGGTATGGCACCCATCCAACTATGGGACATGCCAAAATGGACAAACTTCAAGATCATTATGCTTGAAAAACTGGTCAGCATATCTAAAGCTCTTTAGGCCACTGCCTGTGAAGACAACAACACCCCAGCGTCCATCATCAAGGCAATCCCCAGACAGGCACTCAAGTCCCTTCTGTATTCTGGCTCTAGTACTCGTCGACCGCTTCATGGAACCAGTGGGGGTAATACTCACTTACCTTGACATCAAGATACACCAATATGCCGGCAACACCCAACTCTGTGTCAATGTAATTTCCTTCAACTATATCCATTAACTAAAACCATCAGTCGCTTTCATTTAAACATGGATGTCAAGGACCTTCATGAAGCAGAACGACATGAAAACACCCTTGGTGCACTACCAAGCATGCTCAAATCCAGAAGAGACAAATGGAAATAAAATTTGATGGCTCCTCATCTGAGCTTGAATCCGGCGTAACTCTCTCAACTTCGTCATTGACTGCAACCCTTTTGGTCAGGGCGCATATTGCCAGGAAACCCAGAGAGTTTTTGTCATGCCACGCAGCACTTGGCGCCTGTAGAACCGCTGGCGGCGCGGACATTATTCCTCCGCACACGCTGGTAGCCTGTCACGCCCACCTGCAGCACTGCCCGTGCGTATGCGCGCTGACGCGGCCTGGAGTTTAAATACAGCTGCTTCCGGGTTGCGTACGCGTTGCAACGCTTCCGGTTTCCTCCGTTAGTGCTGTCTGCCTTTTGCCTGCCTTTCTCTCACCCGCCCTCCATCGGGTCCCTGTCCTCCTTCTCCTTGTTTGCCTTCTGCCCTTTTTCTTCTGCTATTTTCCTTCCTCTCTGCTCTCCTCCCTCCTTCTCCCGGCTTTTCTCTGTTTCCTGTTCCTATACCTTATTTGCCCCCTTCCTGTTTTCTCCTTCTGCCTGCCTCCTTGTGTACCAGACCTAGGCCTGTTTTCTTGGATTGCTGATTCTACTGTTCGGATACCTTCCTCTGTGATCTCCCGTGTACCGGATCCTGGCCTGTATTTGGACTGCCTATTCTCTTGTGCTACACCTATGGACTTGGTTCCCCTTGTGGTATTCCTTACCACTTACTAACTACCTTCCCCCGGAGCATCTACCTTTCTACCACGGAGTTCAGCTTCAGCCGACTGCATTCTCCCAGCATACCAGATCATTCGTTAGGAGAGTCACGCAGGTCGCTTAGGGGTTTTTTGTGCCACTTGGCTTTTTACCCTTCCCGGCGTTCCCGGGAGGAGGCACCGGGTACCCTTCTTGGGTGACACGGTGGCTTCCTTCCGTGGGTGCCCTTACCTTCATAAAAAAAAGGAGCGACCAAGAAGTAAAGGAAAGAAGGGTACAGGAAGAAGAGATGAAGGTGAGGAGTTAGGGGAGGGTGGTGAATCGGATTCTACGTTCTCTGACGAGGATATCACCGATTCTGGTGAAAGTTTGCAACGCCCAATTGAAGTTGAAATGGCTACGCCACAGCAAGTACAGGAACTTGTAGCAGCCGTCCAGAGCTTAAATGTGGAAATGCAGAATCTCAAGGCTGCCAATGCCACCCTACAGCAACGGATAACGGAGAGAGAACGACCTTCCACCGATCTACCAGCGCTCCCCCTTGTGTCAGGCAAGTTTGATGGCACTCCAAAAAAGGTAAAAGAGTTTTTGGATGCATGCCATTTACACTTCTCATTCCGCCCTCAGACCTTTTCCTCGGACCATGCCAAGGTGGGGTTTATGATAACACACATGTCAGGTAATGCCCTGGCATGGGCCACTCCGTTGGTGAACCTGCCGGATCCAGTCTTACAGGATTATGATGCTTTCAAGGTCTTGATGCAGCAAACCTTTCTACGTACCGAAAGCACCTACTTGGCTTCAGAAGATCTGCTGGATATCCGTCAAGGGAACTCGGATCTGCTAACCTACATTACAACATTCAAACAGGTGGCAGCTGAAGCTGGGTGGCAGGAGCAGGCTCAATATGCAATCTTTCGGCGGGGTCTGAGAGAAGACTTAAAGGATGAGCTACCCAGGATAGAAAGACCCGTATCCTTTGCTGAACTCCTTACGGCTACCCTCAGGATAGATTTCCGCCTGACCGAATGACGCATGGAAAGAAGAAAGACCAAGACTAATGCTCCCCCTCACTTGGAAACACACCCGTCTCCTTCAGTACCCTTCTCACGCTCCTCCAAAGAAGAGCCCATGCAAATTGGGACAGCTCGTGCTCCGCTCACCCCTGAGGAACGCAAATGGCGCAGGGACTGCTGCCTGTTCATGTACTGCGGAGCTTCCACTCATTTGTTACGAGACTGTCCGGAGGTACCACCTAGAAGGCCGGGAAACGCTCGCCCTCGGTAAGTGTTGGGACTCACTACCGGGGGGCTGGTCCAAGTCCTTACGCTCCTCTATCTGTGTCATCTCCCGAAATCCCTGAAGACTCTCGTCTTATGGTGCTCACAGTTACCCTCAAACTAGAGTCTACAGAGGTGACCACATTAGCTCTACTGGATTGTGGTGCTGCCGGCAATTTCATTGACACTCACTGGGCCAAACAAAAAGGTCTTAAAAGAATTGCCAAGCAGGAAGACCAGAAGGTCGAAGGAGTGGATGGAGAGCATTTGAGCTCAGGCATGATCACCCACACCACCGAGGAACTTACCTTGACGATTCAACAGCACACAGAAAGGATTATGTTTGACATCATCAGAGCGGCGCACTTCCCCATCATTCTGGGAATCTGCTGGCTAGGCAAGCACAACCCCAGCATTGACTGGTCTAAAAATCTATTGAATTTTCAGTCTTCATACTGTAGAGCTGAGTGTTTACCCGAGCCAAGATTCGAAACTGTCAAGACATCTAATAGTTGTGAGACCAAGTCTGTCCATTGCTTGCCCCATTACCTAAGGGAGTTCACAGAGGTTGTGACAGAAAAGATACCTATTGAACTACCTCCACACCGGCCTGAGGACTGTTGCATCGAACTAACTCCGGGAGCTTTAGTACCATTTGGCAGAATGTTTCCTCTGTCACTGGAGGAAAGGCAATTTCTCAGAGGGTATCTGGATGGTAACATGGCAAATGGGCTGATCCGACCTTCAAAGTCTCCTGCTGGAGCTTCCCTGTTTTTCGTTTCCAAAAAAGATTCGAAGGACTTAAGACCTTGCATTGATTATCGAGGCTTAAATAAAGTCACTGTTAAGGATCGTTATCCGATGCCCTTGATAACTGAGATCTTACAAGCAGTCCACGGTGCAACTATTTTTACCAAGCTTGATTTAAGGAACGCCTACCACCTTCTCCGAGTGCAGAAAGGAGACAAATGGAAGACTGTCTTCAGGACTCCGTTCGGGCTCTTTTAGTATCAGGTCATGCCTTTTGGGTTGGTGAATGCCCCTTCTATTTTTCAACAGTTTATGGACAGACTGTTCTCCGATTTGTTGTGCCAAACCACTCTAGTGTATCTTGACGATATACTAGTATTTTCCAACAATGCCAAAGAACACGAGGAACATGTCAAGGAAGTTTTCCGTAGGCTTAAGAACAACCACTTATCCGTCAAACTTGCTAAATGTGTGTTCTCCGCTTCATCCATACCTTATCTGGGTTATATCTTGTCCAGTCAGGGTATCTCAATGGACCCCCACAAGGTGTCTTCTATCCTAGAATGGCCTTCACCCTCTTCAGTGAAAGAAATTCAAAGATTCCTGGGTCTGGCAAACTTTTATCGTAGGTTCATTCCCAATTTCTCCCAGAAGATCCTGCCCATCACTTCTCTTCTCAGGAAATCTTCTGAACCGTTCAGATGGTCGGCTGAGGCTGAGGACAGCTTTGGGGATCTTAAGAACGCCTTTTGTGCTGCACCCATACTACAACAGCCTGACCAGGAGCCGCCCTTCATCCTGGAGACTGACGCCTCTGCTGCTGCCATAGGAGCTGTCCTTCTCCAAGAGGTTCGGGGAATAGAGCATCCAGTCCCATACTTCTGGAAGACTCTTAACGCCAGTCAAAGAAACTACTCTGTCATTGAACGAGAATTACTAGCAATGAAATCGGCTTGTGTGGAATGGCGGCATCTCCTTCAGGGAGGCAGGTATCCATTTACTATCCGGACAGATCACAAGAACCTGCAAGTCCTGAGGCAATTCGAGTGCTACAACACCCGACAGGCCTGATGGGCTCACTTCTTCGCCCAATTCGATTTTCACATCACTTATATCCCAGGAAAGCTGAATGTGTTGGCTGATTCCCTTTCACGTCGTTGTGATTACTTACCTGATTCCGAGTCTCCTCCTGAACACATGTTTCCCCGACCCAGAAGTATCGGAATGGTTTCGACGTTCCTCAGCCAGGTAAAAGAAGAATCGGGAGGGCGCTTTGAAGTAGAGAGACATCCCAAAGGCTTGGCGTACGAGATTAGAGATGGTCTATATCTGGTCAAGGGCAGACTCTATCTACCCACGCCTGCCTTTCGCAAGATGGTTTTGAACTGGTGTCACGACTCAAAACTTGCTGGCCATTGGGGAGGTACAGGTACTCTGGAATTCCTTCGTCGTCACTTCTACTGGCCAAGAATGAGGGAGGACGTGGATCGTTACGTTCAATCTTGTATCATCTGCCTCCGAAGTAAATCCCCTCGTCAATGACCTATTGGATTACTCGAACCATGTGCTGTGCCTGACGGCCCCTGGAGCTCTATCTCTACTGATTTTATTGTGGATCTACCCATCTCACAGGGGTGCACATGTATAATGGTGGTGGTTGACTCATTTACTAAAATGGCTCACGTTTCCCCTTTGCCCGGAGTTCCCACTGCAGCTAACATAGCCGAAGTATTTCTCCAAGACATCTTTAGATTGCACGGTATGCCCTCTAAGATCATCTCTGACAGGGGAAGTCAGTACACCTCTCATTTTTGGAAGGCTCTCTGCGAGTGGCTGGGGATTGAAAGAGCTCTCACGTCGGGTTTTCACCCCCAGTCCAATGGACAAACTGAACGGTTAAATGGAACTCTTGAACAATACTTAAGGTGTTTTACTAACTCCCAACAAGACAACTGGCACTCGTTGTTGGCCCTGGCCGAATTCTCCTACAACAATTCTGTGCACTCAGTTTAGGGGTCAGTCCATTTTTCTGTAATTATGGCTACCATCCCCAGTCTATTCTTCCTGTCTCCTGTCTTTCTACCGATTTACCATCTGTAGATTCCTCACTCACCCTCCTTAGAGGGATACACAAGAAGGCTAGGGAAAGCCTTCAGTCAGCGCAGGAACGCCATAGGTCCCAAGCCAACAGACATCGTCAACCCATACCAGGTTGGGAGGTTGGTTCTAGAGTAATGCTTTCTACGAGATACTTACCTCGTTGGGCCCATCCAGCCAAGCTATCCCCGAAGTTTTTAGGGTCTTATAAGATTTTACAAAGGATCAACCCTGTGGCCTTCCGCCTTAAACTCCCTGCCAGCCTGAACAGAGTTCATCCTGTCTTCCATGCTTCTCAGCTTAAGCCCTTTCATGTTGATACCTGGAGGCGTCAAGCTGAGAGAGTCACTGTTCCTCAGGATTCCACTCCGGAAGAATATGAGGTAGCTCAAATATGCGACTCCAGGTATCGTAGAGGCAAACTAGAATACCTTGTACGATGGAAGGGCTTCCCCTCCTCTGAGAATTCCTGGGAACCCATCTCCCATATTCCTGCCCCTACCCTGTTGCGCAAGTTTCACTTTTACCATCCAGGCAAACCAGGGGGAGGGTCCTTAGGGAGGGGGCATACTGTCATGCCACGCGGCACTTGGCGCCTGTGGAACCGCTGGCGGCGCGGACATTATTCCGCTGCACACGCTGGTAGCCTGTCACGCCCACCTGCAGCACTGCCCGTGCGTATGCACGCTGACGCGGCCCGGAGTTTAAATACAGCTGCTTCCGGGTTGCGTACGCGTTGCAACGCTTCCGGTTTCCTCCATTAGTGCTGTCTGCCTTTTGCCTGCCTTTCTCTCGCCCGCCCTTGTTGCAAATTTTCCCGATCTCCATCGGGTCCCTGTCCTCTTTCTCCTTGTTTGCCTTCTGCCCTTTTTCTTCTGCTTTTTTCCTTCCTCTCTCCTCTCCTCCCTCCTTCTCCCGGCTTTTCTCTGTTTTCTGTTCCTATACCTTATTTTCCCCTTTCCTGTTTTCTCCTTCTGCCTGCCTCCTTGTGTACCAGACCTAGGCCTATTTTCTTGGATTGCTGATTCTACTGTTCGGATACCTTCCTCTGTGATCTCCCGTGTACCCGATCCTGGCCTGTATTTGGACTGCCTATTCTCTTGTGCTACACCTATGGACTTGGTTCCCCTTGTGGTATTCCTTACCACTTACCGACTACCTTCCCCCGGAGCATCTACCTTTCTACCACGGAGTTCAGCTTCAGCCGACTGCATTCTCCCAACATACCAGCTCATTCGTTAGGAGAGTCACGCAGGTCGCTTAGGGTTTTTTTGTGCCACTTGGCTTTTTCCCCTTCCCGGCGTTCCCGGGAGGAGGCACCGGGTACCCTTCTTGGGTGACACGGTGGCTTCCTTCCGTGGGCGCCCTTACCTTCATAAAAAAAAGGAGCGACCAAGAAGTAAAGGAAAGAAGGGTACAGGAAGAAGAGATGAAGGTGAGGAGCTAGGGGAGGGTGGTGAATCGGATTCTACGTTCTCTGACGAGGATATCACCGATCCTGGTGACAGCTTTGCACCTGCTCACTCTCCTTTTTTACAAAATCGGGCCATTTATCCCTGACACAAACTTCAGAACTTTTATCCAAGCCATGGCCATTTCTCATTTGGACTGCTGCAAAGTTATCTTTGCCAGAGTCCCACAATCTCCCCTACCCCCACTGAAAGATCTCCAGCAAGCTGCATCCTGTCTAATCATAAGAATGAAGAAATACCATCACATCTCCACAACCCTTCAGAGAGCTACACTGACTACCCCTCCAAGTCTACATCATCTTCAAAATTGCCAGAATCACATAGAAAGGTAAGGCCCAAAATATGCCACCCTGCCTAACTCAATAACTCACCATCTCTGGAGGTCTCCACAGGACCAGAATCTAGATCATCACCAAACTAGTATCTAAGAGATCCAAGAAAAGGAGAACCAGGAAACAGGCTTTGTCCCGCTGCTCCCGTGGGCTTGGGAATAAGATAATGAAGCACAGCAGATTGGCCCCATTTATTCTACACTTCACAAAGGACCAGAAGACCCTGTTCTTCAAGTAACACCTTGACTCCCATGTAGTAGCCCCCTCCTCTCCCTGCAATCCCTGCCTTTCTGTATCTGTACTCTCCCCCATTACTGTACAGGGTGCAATAGCTTTTATCTAGGTTGAAGAAAACATATGCATGCATACAACACCACAAGGGGGTCAGGAGGTTTGAGAAGATGGAGGCCGAAGGGAGGGAGGTGTACATCCCAGTCAGAGCCATGTGCAACATCAGGCAGGTTTTAAGCCCTTTCTGGGATTGAAGGAGATGTCTGGTCAGTTGGATGTTTCCATTGATTAATTATTAATTTCTTTCTTACTATAGTTCATACAGATCAGACCATATCTGCTTCACATATTCTAAAGAATAGGTTGATTCTTTATGTGATATCAGTTACTTCCCAATGATGGTAATACAGGAATTGGTATCAATTATTTTAAATTTGTACAGTGAAAACTAATTTTCGTGGACACATCCGTTCTCATACTTGTTTGTGTTAAACCACTGACAGTGATAAAGAACCCCTCAGATCAAAGGCAGGACACCCAACAGCACCTGCATATATGGGCCACAAAACAACATATGCCCTGGTATGTGCAGCCAAAGACTCACATGCAAATACATTGTCGAATGTGCAGGATAATGGAAAGGAAAGTTTGGTTGGTGATTGGTTGAAACAGGTGGGTCTTGAATTATTTTCGGGCCGCGTGCCAGCTCAGCTCAGTGCTAGCTGGAAGGAGGCCCTGAAGTAGGATTTTGGAAGCATGAGGTCTTCTTCTAACTTTGCATGCTTCCAGGCAAAACATGCTCTTTTTGCGGAGCATGCAGGCATTGCCTAATGTGGCCTCTTTTTACTAGGTATTGTAGGGTATTGTGACACATTTCCTTGGAGGTCAGACAGACTGTATTAAATATGAGACTTGAATTTATGTGGATCCTGTGCCAGATCACCAGCATCATTGTGATATAGTCAAAGTAGGGATAGAAGGAGGGAAGGCACGCCACATTGAACGAGAAAGAGTGGGGGAGTCCAGTCAGAAGACGATTTAATCGGAATGGGGAAAGACATGTTGCTTAATGAAAAAAAGGGGCCAACCACAACACAACTACAGACATTCCCGCCACCAAGAGACATACAAAGGCCATTGGATGAGCAATAGGTCAATGAGTAGTGTGTGCACAATACAGTGCAGGGGCCATATGTGTGCATGTGATGCTCATGAGCGAGACCTAAAATGGAGGTTCATCAGAGCTGTTTATGTTGGATTATTGTGTTGAGTGCTACAGACCTGCTCTGGATTATCAAGGATTTCCCAGAATGGGAAACCCAATAGAAACCCAATAGAAATAATGCGTATGACCCGGTAACACTGCAACATAAGAAGCAATGGCCAATACAATTGGAGAAGGCATTTTGCAGATTACTGGTAACGGCTGCCCACCTTTACACGCAATAATGATTTAATTGGCAGTGCTTCTTTCAGTCCTGCCCCGCTAGCGGCACTTTAAGGTGGTGTTCATGTCTTTGCCATAGAGAGATTATCTAAACGTGCTTGAGGGTTGCTCAATTTCTTGCAAAGGCCCAATATGTGCAGTGTGTACGTATGATTACATTGCAAAAAACAGAAACAAAAATAAACCAATGTCCATCAAAAATAACATGGCAGTCAATGTATTGGCCATCAGGACTAACAATCCTTTAGCAATTAATGCAAACTAAAATACTGTGCGAGAGGAAATAAAACATGTTCTCTGTGGCCTTTAACAGCTTAGTGTATCCTTTCTTTAAGGCTGTGGGGTAAGGGTGGGGCACAGCACTAGGCAATATCTATGTGCCGGGCTTTCGAAAGGGACTGTCAGAACATGCAATGCATGCAGAACTCCCATTAATGACTTGTCTTTCTATGCGGCGTATAAGTGAACTCAATTGAATTGTTAGAGGTACAACCAACAGAAGGAGGGCTTTGTGAAAGACACTTCTGTCTGCTTGGCATAGCAGATGCGAAAGAGCCGCTGTCAACAGGAGCCCCGATATGTGGACTTGACATGGCTCCACACCAGCAACACAGGAAATCAGAAATGGAAGCAATTTGCGCAATACCCACTTGCTCTAATTCCACAGAATGCTGCCCATGTAATCATAGCTGTACACACCAACCCCCTAATGACAACAATAATTAGGAACCAGCATCTGCTGTGCAAAAGTCCCGGGGACAACAGAGCTTCTGCCTGCGCTCATTTCAGCAAAGGGAGCAAAACACACTGCGCTTCCACGCCTCGCAGCAAGGTCATTCATTGGAAGTTTCACACTTTTCACAACATTAAAATAATCACTTCTTGAACAAGAAGCCCGTAAAGACAACTTTCTAAAGATTTTATTTTGAAACAGCGAGAAGAGCTTTGCAAAGAAAAGTCATCATGGTAGTGCCGTAATAATGATATTCTACAACTATTTACTAAATAATAGCGAGACAGCCCAGCCCCCTGCCCCCTGCCCCCCCCCCCGTATCAGCAAGTAAATAGGTAAAGATCAGTCAAAGTCAAGAAGAAGAATAAACAAGCAGGCATCCCTCGGCTCTCCCCATTTTACCCACAATGCACCACAAAGATGCCACAGCACCACTTTGTATCCTATTCAAAAATGTACATTCAACGTGGAGCTTAAATAGCACCCATCCCCAAGACATGTTCCCAAGAAACATGTGTAGTGCAAGTGAATTAACTTTCAAACGTCACTCCCCATTTAAATTTGACGTGAATGGACACAGTCAAGTCCAGGCTACTATTGCTGGTTAGTTAAAATGATGTCACGGGGAAGCGAACCATAGAGTAATTAATTCACATTGAGGTTGCACTATGTAGGACCACTTGAGATTACATTCCCTGAATTAGGATTTTCTCCTGACTGGGGAAGGAAGGAAGATGGGAGGGCTTTACTAGTGTGGGGAGAGTAGTAGTGTGACGAGGGTAGAGCAGTGGTGTAGAGAGGGGAGAATATTGGTGTGGCGAGCGGAGATCAGCGATGTGGAGATGGCAGAGTAGAACGTTTGTTTGGGGATTGCTTGAAGCAGGTGGGTCTTGAATTCTTTGGTGTTGTGCAGAGGGGAGAGCAGCAGCGTGGAGAGGGCAGAGTATTGGTGTACAAGTGTGAGAGCAGTGACCAGTGGTGTAGAGAGGATAGAGTAGTGGCTTAGAGAGGGAAAAGTAGTGGCGTGGCAAGGGGAAGCAGTAGTGGAGAGATGGGAGAATAGTAGTGGAGAGAGGGGGGAGTAGTTGTGTAGAAAGGGCAGAACAGTGGTGTAGAGGGAGAGAGTAGTGGTGTGGAGAGGGGGGGAAGTGGTGGTGTTGAGGGCAAACCATTCGTGGAGAGAGGGTTAGTTGTGTAGAAAGGGGAGAGCAGTGGTGTAGAGGGGAGAGTAGTGGTGTGGAGAGGGAAGAGTGGCAGAATGGAGATGAGGGAGTAGAAGTGCAGAGGGAGATAAGTGGTTAAACGAAGTATGAGCAGAGGGTGGGGGTAGATCTTAGTGAGAGGAACGTCAGAGAGGCAAGGAGAGTGAGGGGCGACATCCAGTGAGATAGGAGGGAAGAGAGTAGAGGTAGAAGTGGGCCAGTAGTAGATAAAATCAGAGAAAGGAACCTCAAGACGATAAAGGAACAGTGCCAAAGGTGTCGCCAAGCACAAATCATTACCAGGGGGAAAGATGGTGGTTAGGAACCCGCAGATGGTTCCCTGATGAAGTTCAGATAGAAAAGGCTTCTGCGTTTAGGCCTTCACCCACAGTAAGAAATCTCTTTAGATAGGAGTTGCCAATCTCGAGTACCAGCCTGGGCTCAAGGGACGCCTGGGCTACGGTGGGTTCGCCCCTTCCTAGGTTAGAGAGATGGGGACGGCCATTGGGCCCACTGCTAAAAACATAAAAACCCTTGACCTGCCTCTCCAAGTTGGCGTTTCATTCAGTCCATCAAGCCAAAACCAATGGCATCAGGGCTTTCTTGGAGGGCTTTGTGGCGCATTCTTTACTAACACACCATTGTAATTCATAAGGCAATGCCTGGGAAGGACGGATGGAACGTCTTTTAAATGAAACCCAGGAGTCTGCAGTCCAACAGGCAATATAGTAGACACAATGGGCCAGGGGTCTGCAACCTGCAGCTCTCCAGATGTTTCGCACTGTAACTCCTATGATCCCTCACCACGGCCCATGCTGGCTACAGGTATTAGGAGTTACAGTCCGAAACTACTTGAGAAGACAAAGGTTGCAGACCTCTGCCGTAGGCCTTTTGGGATTGTAAAACTCCATAATGGCTGCCAGGAGGGTCGTACCTGCAGATATCAATGAGAACACCAAGATGGCCACTGGACATTTAGAGAAATACAGGCAGTCTTAAAGCGCATGAACGTCTGAGTACTGTTTGCTTTTATCTGCAAGCAAGATGCTCCCCACACCCATCAGATAATGACATTAGGGCAGATGCTAACTAGAATATAGACCAAGACCATCACACCAGCACATAACATAACATAGCAGGTGTATTTTGTAGCACACAAGTCTATCTATGCAAAAGGCACCTTTATCAAGAGGTGGAGAGCAGCTGCAACCGTCCCACCAGATGTACCTGTTTAATGGGTATGAAAGTCCTGATAGCACCCAGGTTGAGAGGGTTATTGGTGGACGTCTTTTTCTGAAAAATTGCATGTACACTAGAGAATAGTTTACCCTATAACATGACACTCTGGCAGTCGATATCCAGACATTGCTTCAAATATATGCATCGAAAAAATGCTTTTGTACGTAAAGGTTTTTTTTTAACTAAAATGGTTAAGGGGTAAACAATGGAGGTTTGGTGGGGGACAGCATTAGACACTTGCAGCTTCCTGTTTGCTTTCCATTTAGAACTCTCAAACACTGTTGGGCTTGTAGTTTATAAAACAAATACAACAAAATAAAACTAAGGCTGAGTCTGCCCCTGTTATGCAAGGATGCCAGTGTGATGAAATGACTACTGCGCTGCAGGGGTACTGGGATGAGTAGTGAATAAAGTTCCCACTCAGCCCACACTACTACTAAACCAGCAGTGATCCCAATCATAAAGGCGAAACAGGCACAGCCTGTAAGGTATATACCCTTCACCTCTGATAGCAGCCATGTTCAGTGCAGGCTGTTCTCTTCACAAGGGGTATAAACTAGCACAGAAGCAGCCCAAACAACAATAGTGTTGTGCTACCAAAATGAATAATGCCCAACCAAGGGTAGATAAACATAGGATACTTAGATTAAAGTAAAAATACAAACATTATTTTTTTACTGTGCATTTGGTTAAGACATAAACCTTTTGCAAATACAAAAGATTAAAATGCAACGACATTTAAGCAACATTATACTATACAATTAAATGTAATTATTTCATCAATTGATAAAAAGCAAAAACTCTCAAAACTCTTTAAAAATACAAAGAATTAACTTTTGATACAGTATTAAAATCAGTTATCGTTTAATTAAAAAAAATAAAAATCAATTCAAATGCGTGTTAGTGCCAGGTTCCAGATATTAAAAGCGGCTGCAGAGATAACCAATGATTCTCCTCCGAATAAAGTGCTCCAAAATTGGACAGTGCAAATACGTTCTTCATAGGTAACATATAACAAAAAGCCATTTAAGTAAAGTGGTCTGAGGAAAGGACAAGAAGTTGAAACATGGTCAGCTAGATTCAATAGTTAATTTACACAATCAACAGAGTCTTTAATTATAAGGTACTGTAGTTCAGCTACCAACGTGCTCAAACATAGGGAGTAAGTCAAATCGAAGGTTTGTAATAATTCGCCACAATTCAACAGCATATTTTAGTCAAGTAAGTGCACAGGCTATTTAAGCAGAATCCTTGCTTACAATACTCACTGTATCTCTTTCTCATGCAATTTATTCATGTTATCCACTCCATTCCAATCTCGGGTTTTACTTTTTAATACGAGATCAAAGTTCGGCATATGAAGCGCCTGGCTCAAAGACAAGCGAACATTGTTCAGATGTGATCAAGCTGAAACGCGCATCACCTGTATGAAGGCATTAAGGCTTTGCACAGAAAACTGAGTGGCCAACAGTCCTACAAGCGTACCTGAGACAGACCCAAGAGTCTGTAATTTTAAAGGGAAAATACGCTCAATAATGTTATTGTCTTAAAAGATGTTCAATAATCAAAAACATATATTAAACATCTTTTTAAAGAAAGTTTGTTTGTGAAATTTTGAGCAAATAATGTTTAAAACCCTTTAATTTCAAGCACTAGGAGGCATCCATTTTGTTAAATGAATGACCCTCTTGTGCTTGTGTTAATCTCTGCCCTTGCAGCACTAATGAAGCAAAAACCACCTGCTGGTAGCTTTTAGTACAGCAGCTTTTGCTTCATTATTGCCAGAGAGCAGAGAATGCAGACAACTGAAAATTCTAATGATGAGGAAGCAATGTCCTACTCACTGCCACTGTCAGAAGATGAAATCAAGTTAGCAAGATCAGGAGTTACTGACAAATTAGTGCTGATGATGTTATCACAGTGTTCCAATGTATTAGTCACAATATCGATAGGGCCTAATGACTCTCTTTGTGATCCCAGGCATAGATTGAGCAATGAGTTATTATTGTCTATTGTAGGTGAATTATTAATTCCCAGCTCGGTATTCATTGCATTATGACATCATCAAGATGCGGTATGCCCAGGAAGACCCGCCTCCATTGTGAGCAGAGGCGCTGTGCCAAAGAAACCAGTAATTTTGGATTGTAATTTAGGTTTGCATAATGTTTTATCCTATTTTTTTGGTCTAGGGGTGTCACTAGTGCGATTGCCTAAGGTGGAAGCACTTCGAGTTTGCTTACCAATGCATGCTGCGTTGCTGTGCAGTCCACATTTACGTGTACTTGACAACTTAATTATAACAGTAGAAGGATTCAGAATTTCCCAGTAGATGGAACTCACCAGTCTGCCTGATTGTCTCGCCCTCCAACTCTCCGCTTGCAGCGAGACTGCTGTCACTTAAATCACACACTGATGCGCGTCGGTCTCTTTTTGATGAAGGCAATTCAGGGAGGAATGCTACACGCCGATCCATGGATGCTGCAAAGACCCAAGAAGGCAATCCAGGAGCGAAAGTTCTAAGCACAAAAGCACCGTAGACATGTAGCCTCATTACGAGGTGGGCGTAAGGGATTACCGGTAAGGGCACCGGTGCCGGTAATCCCTTACCGCCCTACGAGTTCCCTTTGCAGGTCCTTCCTTAATGCCTGCTTTTTCCAGGCGTTAAGGATGGGACCCCCAAAGGGATACTGGGGTCAATAACGGTACCGCAATTTGCGATACCGTATTGCTGCCTTCCCATTGAGCCCTATGGGGGCTCAAATGGGAATGGGGAATGGCTCTGGTGAATGGGGAATTACCGGTCCCGCCGACCTCGGAATGGACCGGTAATTGCTCCATCCACCAGACCGGAGTCGGAAGGATTTTGGAGGCAGCCATGGTGCTAATAGCGCCATGGCTACCTCCAACCTCATAATGAGGCCCATGGAGACACAGAGTACCCTGCAAGACTGCCGTCACTCTACTCCTCACTCACTGACAAACACATTAATAAAAAAAAGTATAATCCACCCTGTAAAATAGAGGCATAAAATGCAGACATTGTAATGAAAAGTGGGAACTTTGGGTCTAAAAAAAGGGATGCACAGAGAGTAACTATAGTAACAATGTCAGGTTCACTGAAGAATTCTATTAAAAATGTAGAGTGGAATCTTGTTGGTCACTAGAGCTCTTTAAGGCAGGTCAGGTGACATAACCACTGTACATACCGTACAATGCTTGTTCTCTGGGCTCAACAGCATCAAGTCAGGCTTCTAGGCATTTTGCAATAGGCCGAGTCAGCGTTGAGACATTTAGAGTTGGCTGTTCCCAATGGATATCGGGCGTTGAGCCAATGAAGTTGGCTTGAGGCAGTCAGTGATACGAAGCGGTCCTGCAGCAGTGAAGAGGTATGAATCAGGCAAAGAACAGGCAGGCGGTGTGTTGAGTCAGTGTCTCAAATCAGAGTTCCAATGACGCGATACAGTTCTTCAGTGGTGACTGGCTGACAATGGCCGCAGCACAGGCAGGCGATAGGCTGAGTCAGTGGCTGGACAGCAGATTGAAATAGGTGATTTTCAAAGGCAGCGCAAGGTGCTTGCAGCCACTCATAAAAGAGCCTTGAAGTGATTAATCTGGCTCAAAAATGGAGAGGGGCTGAAAAACAGGGTCCATGGCTGATCCTTGACTTCTGGCTACTGGAGAACCCCATCACGGACCTCCAATGGCACTTCCCAGCCAGGAAAGTTTACAGATAGAACTTGCAGGGGCAGCTACCTCCAGTGGGCAGGCTTGTGGGTACCAGTGGTCTCAGTTTGCAATAGGCCTGGTCCAGCCAGCAGGTCACCCCAAATGTTCCTCTGAGGTGGTTGAGGGAAAGAGGTTGCCATTTTCTTGAAGTCTTTGTCTTCACCTCTCTGGAAAAGGACTTTGGAGCACACTGTACACCAAAGAAAATTCTAGGTGCAAATATTTTTCTTTGAGTAGAAGGTAATTCAACAAATGGGGTGGCTCACACCCTTAAGTAGGCTCTCTGCTACAGAGGAGTGGTTCTCTTCTAGCCCTCTGTAAGAGGCAACCCCTGGCTGCTGGTCTTCTGCCTGGTGAGGTCAAACCCAAAGTGCTTTGTCTGCAGGAGGTAGGGATGGGCACAGGAAGTTTGAAAGCACAGGGAAATCTCAAGCTGGTGGAACCCCTCTGTTGCTGGAAAGTCCTCTCCTTGGCGACTCTACTTTAACCCCTTCCCCAGTCTGTTTACATCAAAGAGACTCTGTTAATGACCACCCTGGTGTGTGCTCTCCATTGTCCTGGCGGGGCTTACGTTTGAAGCAGCAGTTCCCAGCTAATACTCTACAGAGATTTCCCATCTCCTGGAAGGGGTGGCACGCCTTCCCAGGGAGATCAATAGGGGATCAAATGGGTGTTTTGGGTGAAACCCAGGTCCCAGATGCTGATATCCATAAGGTCCTGTAAGTGAATATGCCACTAGCAACCAACCACACAGTAAAGTGGCATCAATAGGTTTTGGCCACTATAATTTTAGCTTACCAGAGGTGTAGGGTGTCCTGACCCACGTTTAAGCTACCCTGCTACAACATTTGGTGCTGTGGGCTTAGGAAATTCAAGATGGCGGAAAACCCACATGTGCGCCGAAATCCAGGAAAGCTGCGCAGTTGTGCGCACACTAAAATGGTTGCCTCACTTGCCACCCACCAGTGCGGGATTGAAAGGCCGGGTTGCCATGAGGGAAATGGGTTGCCAAAGGAAAAACAGTAGCGCCGGTTAGCTTCAAAGCGCTTTAAAACCACCATTGGACTACCCGCACAGTAGTCTGAAACCATTGGGAATGGCAATGCTGATTGCCAAATGCAACCTAGAAGTGTGGGGAATTCATTTCTTAAATCCCAAAAATGGGTGCAGTACCAGTACTCACCACTATCCAAAAGCCGGCGTTTTAAAACCACTCTGTGTGTTTCTGAAGGCAAGTCAAAATGCCTATTTCTAACAGTGCAACATGTGCAAAATATTTACTGAACACCAGCAGACATTGGCAGAATGGAGTTTTGTGTGCCTACAGAATCTGGGAAATGAAGATCATAAGACAAGGTTTATAACAAGACTGGCTGAGCTGTGGATTGCAGCAGTTTAAGTTGCACTGGATTTAAAGACACTAAAATCGAAAATGTTAAATTAAATGAGTGACCTATGTTTGGTGTCACATGCCTTTGTAACTGTTGAAATGTCATAGTTTTGCACTTAGAATCAGCATTCTAGCTGCATGTGTAAAATTACAAGTTATTTTAAAAGCAACAAAAAGTTAGCTGAAGGTCCGGCTTAAGGAACTGAATTCTGCCTGGCAACTACCCCCAGCAGCAGTGAAACTTGAGTCACCACTGTGTTCCCAGGCCATCTGCCCTTTTGCTGCTCACACAAAGGATATGCCATCTATCTGATAATTGAATTATCTGTGCTCTGCAGAGAGTGAACAAAGCCCTCTCCACTCAGGCAAGGGTTTTTATTACAGACGTCGTAAAAAGTGGCTTCCTCCTGGAGAAGCTGGGAGGAGCACTGCCTGTGAGAGCAAGCTGGCTTGGCAGAACTGGAAAGAACCAGAAATTCAACCTTGTGCTGAGGGTAAACCACACCCCTTTGGAGCCAGAACATAACTTTAAAAAGATGAATAACTCATAGAGCGGACATGTGAAAATTTTATAAATGATACCATAATTCTTGTGATTTTTCTGCCCACAGTTTAAGACGTGGTAGGAACCGGTGGTATGTTCAGGGGGGTTTTAGCGGAAAAGTGGATATTACTCTAAATGTGTGCATGTTAAAAATCTGAAACTTCATCAGTTAATGTCCCTACCCCCTGCACACATGTATGTAAAGTTGGGTCCATGTCAGAAATTGCAAAATCAGTTAAAAAGTGAAATATGTGCCAGTTCTGAATGCAAGCTCCCAGGAAGAGCAGAGTTTGAACAGGGGATACATCCTGTAATGCATGATGGGTGCATATGATTTTAAAACAATATGTACCTCTGCAAATATGTATTTGTTTCAAATCTAGATTTGTGTGTAAGTTGACAGGAGGAGTGGACTTTCTGCAGGCTGTAAAATGACATCAATCTGACTCACAGTTCAGTTTGCCAATCAAGCGGAGGAATGGAAGCCTGACCAATGACGAATGAGAGGGGCAAGTCTAGTGATGCAACATACACACCCATTCTCAAGAAACAGATAAAAGCAGAGAGTCAGGACACATAGAGACATTCAATTTCATCTGCCGCTGGAAGCCCTGCCGGAAAAATCCATACTTACCTCCATCAAACTCCAGAAAGCCAAACTAGAGACTTCAATCTATCCAGAGCAGAGGCCAGACCAGAGAGAAAGCAGTGCTGTGCCTAGCAGAGACCAGACCAGAGAGAAAGCAGTGCTGTGCCTAGCCGAGACCAGACCAGGCGCTGTGAGCAGAATCCGGAAAGACCTGACCAGACTGAAGATCGTGACCAAGTCGCTTTCCTGTTCAAAATCTCTTGTGAGTACTTAGCAAAACTCAGAACACATCTCTTAGTTTAAATTCATCTAATTCAATCTATTTAACCTAAGTAGAACTGCCTCCTATCTGTCACCTGTCATTTCTAGTAAAATTTGTCATTTTGAAAAAGTGTGCGTTTAAAATTTACAAAACCAAAAACGACCTTTACTAAATTACTCATATCTCCGCAACCGTTTGGGCTAGAGACTTGCAATAACTTTTATTTGGAAGCTGAGATCCCAGGCTTTCCTAGGACCCCAAAACGGTAGAGATAGTCCTTGCGGTTCCTTTGTAATAGCGCTCGGCGCATCCGCGAATTTTGCCGCGATTTGCAATTTCTTCACATGTAAAAAAACTGCTGCTGCCTGATTTCATTTGCCAGAAATTCGTTTAACCTGCTAACTATCCCTGCATCATTGCTAGTGTGAGCCTGGACTAATATTAACTAGATACCACTCATCCTGAACCTCTAAAAGGGAATTAAGAGCGTTTCCAGCATATTTCTCATTCATTGCTAGCACCTATCAAAGCATTTGCCTGTGTTTTCAAACTTCTGTTTAAGCTTGCTGGATTGAACTGAATTACAGTTGATTGCATTTCTGAGAACTGTGTGTTTTCCTTCCATTTCCTTGCCTTGCATCAAGGGGGGGAGGGGAGTAGCCAGAGAAAAGTGATTACATTGTTTGGTTGAAATCATATTGAGTATTTTCTGTACTGCATTCATTGAATATTGCATCCACCTGAGCCTACATAAAGCATCCTCTACCACATTATACTTTTGTTCCTATTTACCAGTGTGCTACCTTATCCATTTCATGTCAACTCATTAGTGATTAAAGAAGTGTGCTAGTGCCAGATTCTCCGTTGTTAATATTTACCATATCAGATTAAGTGTGATATTCAATTATTAATTTATTAAAAAGTGTGATATATATTTTAATTTATCAAATAAACCTTTTAAACTTGCAAAACAGAATTACTTCTTGGCTCAGTGGGGTCAGGGGGATTCCAAGAGAGGGGTGTTATACAAGGGTAGTCATCCAGAACGCATGAACTGGACCTAAAGATATATCAATAAGGGTTTTCATTCAGTATTCTAGACTAGGCGTTAACTTGGCTGTAGTGCTGAATTGAATCCTCTTACAAAGTGGGGGCTCGAGCCGAGACGTTGGGTTAGATTTACCAGTTGTGCAGCTTAATACAGTGTGCTAACTGACGGGATACATACACCCGGTCGGATCACCACGCTGCATTACGCTGTGAAGCATTCCTCAAAAGGGACACTCCAAGAAAAGTTCTGTTCTGCAAAAATAAAATACTAACTTCTGTAAGTCAGGACAGAGACCAATCTCTAGAATGACGACCTTAGTAGACATGAAAATAGCCAGAGAGCACCTCTTGCATAAGCTATTTGTGAGAGGTGAATGGACCGAACAGGGCCAGGATGCGTGGTTGCAGGCAATCACACAACAGGTCACTGAAACAGAGTCAGATATATATAGAGATCAGGGTCCATTACATGTGGCCCTGAGTGAACTATATATGGCTCCTAAAGCCAAAGAGGAACACAATAAGATTGCCAGGATAGCAGCATACCTGTACCTATATATGGGAGACATGCAGGATAGATGTGCTGAAAGCCAAAATCTGGCAAATAGGCAACAGATGGTGTTAGAGAAGGTCCAATCTGACCTGGTCTCTTCCGAGCAGAGGCTGCAGAGGAGCCAGGAGTCAGAAAAGGACAGCAGACAGTACATCACTAAAATAAAGGAGGATATGGATGTGCTGCAAAAGGAAAAGTCAGAACAGGATACCAGATTTCTGGCCTTGCAGAAGGAACACCAAGAAGGTTTGGACTCCCTACTGCAAAGCCAGAAAAAGCTGGAGCAACAGCTAGACTTCAATAGGGCATGTGCTGAGCAGGTAGTCACCCTGCAAGGCCACCTAGATAGAGTGAAAGAGGAGAGCAATAAACTGATCCTGAAAGACCTGGATACCCAGGCAGAGTTTGATCAGGAGCGCCAGAAAGCTGGTGCCTTCCAAAGGCAAAGGGACGACCTGGCGGCACAAATGCAGGCTCTTAGTCAGGAAAGAGACGCCTTAGGCCAGGAAGTCTGCCATTTAAAAAGGAAAATGGAAGAAAATCACCTGGCCCACCAGGGACTGGGTGACCTCCAAAAAGAAAACCAGAACTTGCTAGAGCACACCAGGAGGGTGGAGGATGCTCTAGCAAGAAAGGAGCAGGCCAATAGGGACACAGCTCAGGAGGTAACCCTCCTGCAGCAAAGACTGGCCCAGTTCTCCAGGACCAACCAGGAAGCACAGAGGGAAAATGAGGCCCTCTGTCAACACAATGATAGGCTCCAACAGCAGGTAGCGATGCAGGAGAGACTGATAGAGTCGAGTAAGGCCTTAACTGAGGAACTGAAGGCACAAATGCAGGCTCTTGCATTGCAACAGGGAGCAGGGGCGGATAGAGATGAGGTTCGCTGGGAAATGGAAACTCCGGAGCATAACCTCAGGAGCCCTAGTACCAGAGGCCCTCATACCTCTCAGTCCCTGGACTCTGCCACCCCCATGTCCCCTGGCGCACATGAGCACAGGGCCACAGGGATGGCAGATTACTATCCAGCCAGAAGCATGGGGCTCATAGGCCAGTACCACCCAGGAATGGAGGGGTGGGCATCCGGGTATGGGCACCCAAGTACAATACAGTTCAGTGGGGAACCCCAGGAGAGTAGGCCCATTAAGGGCATCCTGAAAACCTCTGCCCAGTTAGGTCAGTGGAGGGGGTACCCATCAAATCCTGACAGCAAGGAGGAATCTGAAGACTCCTCTGAACTGCGCAGGACACAGGAGACCAGGTCCCCACATTCTGCCAGCCATTCCCAGGCTCGCAGAATCCGGGAAAACCTGGAAGAACAGACGGGAACCTCTGGGAGCAGTGCCTCTGAGTCCGACGAAGAATGGACAAGGGTTACCCGAACCAAAAAGGCCAATAAGGCAAAAAGGGCCTTGCTCAAGGACCCCTTAAAGCAGATTAAGGCGATCAGGAGCGTCATCACGCCTTACCATAAGAACGCTAAGTATTCTGTTTGGGAGCACTTAGAGTTGTTTGAACAAATGATGGAGACTTTCCATTTGAAGGACAGCCAAAGCTGCATTCAATATGTAAAGTGGACCTTCTCCCCGGAATACTCCAGTTTCTTTGCGGGGCTGGAGGACCAAAATCATTTAAGATGGTCCACCTATAAGGCGGCCATCCTGAAACATTTTTCTGTTCACAGAAATCCTCAAGAGGCTCGCAAGGCAGCCTACAATTTGCAATGTGGGGAGGATCAGGCCCCACAAGAATTTGTGCAGGAGTTAAAGCGGGCTTTTGCACAGACCACAAGAAGGGTGCGCACGGATAGCCGTGAATTTATAAACACGTTTTTCCATGCCTTGCCCAAATATATAATGACCCAGCTCGTGAGAGATTTTCATGAGAAAAGATCTTTAGACTGGGTCATTGAACAGGCTACCCGCATCTATGAGGTGCAGAAGCCCATAGAAAATAAAAGCAATGCCCAGAAAAACCCCAAAGCCAACAGCACCCCTGCTGCTGCCAAGGTGGCAGAGGTAAAGGTCACCCCCGTTTTGGATTTGGAGATGGGGGGGCCTAAAAACCTACCTGCACCTAATAATGCTAGGCCCAGAAGGTCCTCGGGCCAGTCGCAGACAGGGAGCCAGGGAGGCAGCCCCACAAATGGGGTCCCTCGCTCTCCTGACTATGTAAGTCCTCGCTACAAAGGTAACAGACCCATCCTGGGTTATGTGTGGACTCCTCCAGCCCAAGGGGGGGGATCCAGCCAAGCACCTAACCCAGGGAACTTCCCTCCAAACTTCCCACAGGAGGGCAGAAATTTACCAAACCCTGGGCAGAACTTTTTCCCCAGATATCCACCCGACTTCCAACCCCAAAATCATCCATCCTTCTTTCCTCAATTCCCTGAGCCCAGACCACTGAATCCGGGAGAGGGGAGGCCAAGGGTGGAGGGGTACCAAAATCTTCCCAACCAGGGGTACTACCAGAGGAGGGACAGCTACCCTTCCCGGGATCAGCCCAGGGGAGAAAACAGGGCCCCGTATCAGCCTGAGCGGGTTTCCCAGTTAGAGCGCCAGGTTCAAAACATGGCGCGGGATATGGGTCATATACTGAGGGCACAGCAGAACCCTCAGATCAGCATGCCGGCGCAGAACGCACCCAACTCTGGACCTGGTGCTCCAGAACAATGACGGGGGCAGCACCCCGATAAATCACCGGTTCCCAGGGAGGAGGCACAAAGGGAAGGGGGGTGTAAAGCCTTGGAGGAAGCTTCCTTCCTCACTTGTAAACAGCCCCTGGAAACCCAGGAACCGGAAACAAAATCTCTTGCCCCTAAAAGTCTGCCTCCTAAGGAGCAGAGGGGGGGTAGGAGAAACAAAAGACCCAAACAGACTCAGTTTGAGGAGGAGGTACAGATCTTCCAATTTGAGGGAGAGGGATCCTCAGAGGATCCTGAGAAAAGGATCTTCTCCTTCAGAGAGGGGGGAACTCCTCCCAAAAAAAAATGGGTCCCTAGGAATGCAAATCCAGACTGGGGAGATGTGGAGACTGAGCTACCGCCGCCCACCATCTCATCCCAGAACCAACCGCAAGAAAATCCCCTGGTTCAAACCCGTCCTGGTGACTGCCTCCAAAAAGGGGGGGGCGGCCCGGAACCGGAGCCAGGGGAACCCACAATGGCTCTGATCTCCAGTTGCAAAATTTTTCTTTCAGATTCCCAAGACTCTCCACAGAATTCTGCCCAAATCTCCTCGCTAGCGATGTCCAAAACCAGAAAATTAGCCCACCAGTTGTCCAAAAATGTACATTATCTGTGCCCCCTTGAGGAGAAGGAGGGAAGATATTATGCCCCGGTACAAGTACAGGGGCAGGGTACAATCTCAGCACTGGTGGACACTGGATCTCAAGCTACCCTTCTGTCCAGAAGGGCCTTTGACGAACTGAATGCAGGAAGGGGAGAGAATTACCAAATTCCTCTCACCTCTCTTCCTGGACAACTGCAGAACTTTGACGGGAAGGAAATTCCCGTCGAGGGGACGGCAGACTTGGACATTAAGATCGGGCGACATAAGTTGAAACACCCGGTCATAGTTGTGACCCCAGAGGGCACCCCTTGTTTACTAGGGAATGACCTCCTGAGAAGGTTGTCACCCCTAATAGATTGCGTAAACAAGGTCCTCTGGACTCAGACTAGCCGACCAATAAAATTAAAACAGAGTGTCAACCATGTTAGTTTAAACGGCACATGCCACATGGTTGAACAAAAATCTGACCAAGTAGAATTTCACTTCCAGAACAACCAAATTCCAGACGTGACGGTAATAGCAGTAGGACAACAGACTGGTGATGGGGGGTCCTCTCTATTTCTGAAAATCAACCTTCCTTCCAGTCTAAAGTGGTATTCCACGCTGGAAGGAAACACTCTGAAATTCTATACTAATCCACAATCAGAAACCCCCACTCCTATAGTCCAGAAAGATGTGAAATCAGCTCAAAGCCTGGCTGATATTCAGCAAATTGGAGAGCAGTTGTTCATCCCTGTTCAGTTAAATGATGGGAAGGACTCTGTTCTCGCTCGAGTGTGTGTGAACAACGGTAAGAGCTTCATCAGCGAAGCCATGTTCCGCCAACTCCCAAAAGATCCAGCCATTCCCACCTTCAAACTGATAGACAAATGGGAAATGGACCTGGAAGCACCTGACTCCAAACATCTCCTGCCAAGCAGGTGTATGCTCAAAATCTCCATTGGCAACAAGAGCATAGTCCACAATTGTTGGGTCGTGCGAGACGTCCCTGCCGCCTTTTACTTAGGCAGTGACATTCTCAATCGCTTTGCCATTAGTTTGGACCTAATAAACTTCAAAGCTTGGTCCCGATTAGCGGATAATCCCATGGGCTTTGATGATCCAGAAAAAGCATTTAGGTCAGCTCAATTGCTACCTTATGCAGTTGAAATTCAGGTTAAAGAGGAAGTCACCATCCCAGAAAGGACCCGACAATTCTCCCTGGAAGTGAAAGTTAAAAGGGGACAAGAGTTGAAAAACCCTGATGCTTACATACATCTAAATGCTTCTCTCCAACAGCAAGGGTTGGGGGTAAACCCGACTCCATTAGTCAACATAGAACATGACACCATTCCAATAGAGGTGGATAACAGCGACTTAAAGAGTATTACTCTAGCCACAGGCACCATTATTGGAATGGCGGTTGATGACCGACATTTCTCCATTGATCTTGTAAATGAACTGTTAGGACCCATCCCCAAGGACTGTTTTGACAGTGACAGTGATGACAACGCAACACCAGACAGGATTTTTACCCGGCATGGGGGGAACTTCCTGGTGTACACTTCCTGCCCCTATGGTAAGGAAGATGTGACCTGTGACTTCAGGAGGGATGAGGTGATTTTCCAGGTCCATGAGGGCTGCCTTTCCCACCTGAAGCCTCCGGTCCAAATCAGCACTCTGACCAGGGACTTCTCCACCCAGCTGGAGGAGGCCGCGGAGATAGCCAAACCAGAAGTCTTTCCAGGCTTCAGGCAGATGGTGGAAGAGAGAGTCAACCTAGCTGATGCCTGTGTGACTCTGGAACAAAAGCAAAAGTTGAAACAAGTTTTCTTGGATTTCCAAGATCTCTTTGCGGTAGACTCCTATGACTGTGGTCGCACTGACATCCACACAACAACAATCCCCACGGACCCTGGCATGACTCCAGTGTTTGTGAAGCAATATCGCTTGCCTCTCGCATCCATGGAGTCCCTTACTGAAATAATTAAGAACCTTGAGTCCCGGGGAATAATCCGTCCAGTCCACAGCACCTTCAATAATCCGGTGCTGGGAATATTGAAGCCAAACGGCCAGTGGAGACTCTGCGCCGACCTCAGGGAGCTTAACAAACGGGTCCATACTTCCCGATGGCCTCTGCCCTACATTGACCAAGGGCTGGCCCAGATCCAGGGGTCACAGGTATTCACTGCAATAGACCTGACCAATGGATACTGGACTGTGCCTGTCAGTAGGGAGGACCAATATAAGCTGGCTTTTACCTTTGGGGGCCAGCAGTACACATGGACCCGGACTCCCTTCGGATACCTCAACTCCGGCAATGAATTCAACATTTTCCTACATAAGGCCATGCCCGACCTGGGTGCAAGGGGTAACCTGGCTTATGTAGATGATGTCCTCATCAAAAGTTCATCTGTGGAGGAACACATAGCGGAGATCCGTTATGTTCTGACACAGTTGAGGGCCGCCGGAGCAAAACTTTCCTTTCAGAAAGCACAGTGGTGTAGAACCCGTGTTAATTTCTTGGGGCATGAGATTACCCCTCAGGGTCTCTGTCCCCAGGAAAAGAAAGTGGAAGCACTTCAGAAACTGAAAGACCCCACAACTCTGCGGGAACTAAGGAGCCTCCTTGGACTGACTAATTACAGCAGAAAGTTCATTGAGGGCTACGCAGAGATCACCAGACCCCTGATTCATCTCCTGAAGGGGGGGGTCAAGTGGGAATGGGGTCCAGAACAAGCCGAGGCAGTAAAACAACTCAAAAGAAGCCTCTCACAAGCGCCTTGCCTAGCTTACCCTGTCAGAAACAAGGAGTTCTTCCTGGAGACGGGGTTCTCTAATACGTGCTTGACGGCAGTATTATATCAAAAGCATGACAAGGTCAATAAAGTAATATCCTATGCGAGCAAAACTTTATCCTCTGTGGAGGAAAAATTCAACGATTGTGAGAAGGCACTCCTGGCAACGGTGTGGGCATTGAAGAATTACCGCCCGTTTATCCAGGGGGAACACATCATAGTGGAGACTCCACACCAGCCTCTGCAATATCTCCAAAGTGACAGAATCCGGGCCGGAAATGTGAGTAATTCCCGAATTACTTCCTGGATTCTGTCAATGCAAGGCTTTCCTGTGGAGGTCAGATATGGCCAAAACAAGAAGAGTCCCCTCGCGCAAGGTCTGGCTGACTTGCATGATTGTGCCAGAGAAAACTGTCTCGAGGACGAAAGTCTAAAAATAAAGGACAACATGGAGGCATACCTTAATTCCCCCCACAAAGTCTTTGAAGAAGACAAGTGTGAGGGAATGCCCACTGTGTATGTGGATGGATGCTCTTACCATGTCGACAACAACGGGGAGAAAGAACTGGTGGCCGGCGTAGGGAATGCATGGGTGAATGAGTCCCCAGAACCCTCCGCTGGATACAAAATTGGTCCCCGAAGTAGTCAGGTGGCAGAATTGATGGCTGTGCATCAGGCCATCCTCACTGCTGTCCAGCATCAACTCCACGAACTGGTCATAATCACAGATTCGGATTATGTACGGAACGGGTTCGTGGAGCACCTGGTTAATTGGAAGACCAGAGGCATGGTATGTGCTAACAACAAACCCTTGAAACATGGGAAGTTGATCCAAAACATTGATGATCTGGTCACCTCGAATGGGATGACCATCTATTGGAAGAAGATCAAGGGTCATTCCAAAGTAGAGGGACCAGACAAAACTGGAAATGACTTAGCTGATCAGCTGGCCAAAACCGGGGCCATCCAAGGGGATCTAATTGAGATTGAGTCCCTGTTGGGGGAAATCCAGGTCACTGCCATCACTAGGTCCCAGACAAATGCTCACAACGACCTCTCAATTGCACAATGGAGTAAGGAGACCCCTGATGCTGATTTGATTACTGCTCAGAAGGGGGATCCAATAATTGGTAAATTTTACCAGCACCTTGAGGACCCTGAGAACTTTCCCCTGACGGATACCGATTACATTGGGAAAGAGGACCTAAGAGTGTTGATGAAATGTCCCAAAATGTTCCGGATCCAAGACGGTTTGTTGGTAAGGAAATCCAAAGCTGGCCACGATCAGTGGGTGGTTCCTACCTCATTCCGAAGCCTGATGTTAAGTCACGCCCATGATGCGGCCACTGCCGGTCATAGGGGGTTTCACACAACATTGGAAATCTTAAGAGAGGTTGCATACTGGCCACACATGGGGCAGGACCTCAACCAATATTTGAAGGGGTGTCTTGTGTGTGCACAATTTCAGCCATCATCCCTCACGCACCGGGCGCCTTTACAAAAGAGGGGAATGACACTGCCATGGTCAGATTTACAAATCGACTTTGTAGGCCCTGTGATTCGCTCGGCTAGGGGGAATAAGTACATGTTGACTGTGACATGCTTGTTTACCAAGTGGGTGGAATGTCTCCCAGCCCCAAACTGCAAGGCAGAAACTGCAGCTGCCTTGATGATTAACCACATCTTTTCCCGTTTTGGTCTACCTCAAAGGATTGAGTCAGACAGAGGTAGCCACTTCACCAGTGAAGTAATGACAAAGATGTGGGAGATACTGGGGGTCAAGAGAAAGCTGCATATTGCTTATAGACCAGCTTCTTCTGGGGCAGTAGAGAGATATAACCGGACAATTGTGAGCATATTAAAGAAGTTTGTGGCAGATTCTGGGCCAAGTTGGGATATCCGATTACCTCTGGTCCTAATGGCTATCAGATCTACCCCTTCATCTGCAACTAAAATGTCACCATTCGAGTTGATGACTGGGCGCAAGATGGTGCTTCCTCAGCATTTGCTCTATAGGACCCAAGAGCAGACACTGATAAATGCCTCCACTACTCATGAGTATGTAGAGAATTTAAGGAAACACCTCCAACATGCTTTTGCTTATGCTCAGCGGAATCTAGAAAGATCAGCTGATAGCATGAAGACCCACTATGACCTGAAAACTTCCAGGAAGGAATATCAGGTGGGAGACCGGGTCTATCTATACAACTTCCAAAGGAACCAGGCCAAGCAGCGCAAATTTTTGCCTACATGGAAGGGACCCTTTGAGATCGTCGATAAGATCTCCCCTGTGGCCTACAAGATCCGCATCCCCAAAGGCGGTTCGGCAGAGGGGGAAGACAAGTGGGTCCACATAAACCAGTTGAAATGTTGCCATCCCAGGCACACTCTGCAACAACTGGAGGAATCCTCTGGAATCCTAGCGGGTACTGTATCAGACTAATTCAGTTCCAATCATAAAACCTACCACATCTAGTCTCTAAAATATTGTGATTTACATGAAACTGTCTCTAGTGATGCTGTTTTTTTTTTTTCAAAATAAGAATGTAATATTTCGTTACGATGAAATGCATATGCTGCCCCACTATCTCAACAGTGGTGGAAAAAAAAAATCGTCTATGAGTAGATATTGCCGCTCTTCCTTTATCATCCTAGGAGAGATGAAACCATGAAGGATGACCAAGAAGGACGATCCGGAGACCGGGAGCAAAGACACAACGGGCCCGGGGTACCGCCCAATCTTCCCATCAGGACCGGCGAGGAGAACTGATCGATCTGACCGGATGGAGAAGAAGATGCTGAACTGTGCCATCTACAGAAGAGGAAGAAGATTATGCGGACAGACCGGTGCGTGGGTCAAAACCCTTGGGCACGCGACTCCCCATCGACCCAAACTCAAAGTGCAGTCACGTGGGGGGGCTTGTAGGGTGTCCTGACCCACGTTTAAGCTACCCTGCTACAACATTTGGTGCTGTGGGCTTAGGAAATTCAAGATGGCGGAAAACCCACATGTGCGCCGAAATCCAGGAAAGCTGCGCAGTTGTGCGCACACTAAAATGGTTGCCTCACTTGCCACCCACCAGTGCGGGATTGAAAGGCCGGGTTGCCATGAGGGAAATGGGTTGCCAAAGGAAAAACAGTAGCGCCGGTTAGCTTCAAAGCGCTTTAAAACCACCATTGGACTACCCGCACAGTAGTCTGAAACCATTGGGAATGGCAATGCTGATTGCCAAATGCAACCTAGAAGTGTGGGGAATTCATTTCTTAAATCCCAAAAATGGGTGCAGTACCAGTACTCACCACTATCCAAAAGCCGGCGTTTTAAAACCACTCTGTGTGTTTCTGAAGGCAAGTCAAAATGCCTATTTCTAACAGTGCAACATGTGCAAAATATTTACTGAATACCAGCAGACATTGGCAGAATGGAGTTTTGTGTGCCTACAGAATCTGGGAAATGAAGATCATAAGACAAGGTTTATAACAAGACTGGCTGAGCTGTGGATTGCAGCAGTTTAAGTTGCACTGGATTTAAAGACACTAAAATCGAAAATGTTAAATTAAATGAGTGACCTATGTTTGGTGTCACATGCCTTTGTAACTGTTGAAATGTCATAGTTTTGCACTTAGAATCAGCATTCTAGCTGCATGTGTAAAATTACAAGTTATTTTAAAAGCAACAAAAAGTTAGCTGAAGGTCCGGCTTAAGGAACTGAATTCTGCCTGGCAACTACCCCCAGCAGCAGTGAAACTTGAGTCACCACTGTGTTCCCAGGCCATCTGCCCTTTTGCTGCTCACACAAAGGATATGCCATCTATCTGATAATTGAATTATCTGTGCTCTGCAGAGAGTGAACAAAGCCCTCTCCACTCAGGCAAGGGTTTTTATTACAGACGTCGTAAAAAGTGGCTTCCTCCTGGAGAAGCTGGGAGGAGCACTGCCTGTGAGAGCAAGCTGGCTTGGCAGAACTGGAAAGAACCAGAAATTCAACCTTGTGCTGAGGGTAAACCACACCCCTTTGGAGCCAGAACATAACTTTAAAAAGATGAATAACTCATAGAGCGGACATGTGAAAATTTTATAAATGATACCATAATTCTTGTGATTTTTCTGCCCACAGTTTAAGACGTGGTAGGAACCGGTGGTATGTTCAGGGGGGTTTTAGCGGAAAAGTGGATATTACTCTAAATGTGTGCATGTTAAAAATCTGAAACTTCATCAGTTAATGTCCCTACCCCCTGCACACATGTATGTAAAGTTGGGTCCATGTCAGAAATTGCAAAATCAGTTAAAAAGTGAAATATGTGCCAGTTCTGAATGCAAGCTCCCAGGAAGAGCAGAGTTTGAACAGGGGATACATCCTGTAATGCATGATGGGTGCATATGATTTTAAAACAATATGTACCTCTGCAAATATGTATTTGTTTCAAATCTAGATTTGTGTGTAAGTTGACAGGAGGAGTGGACTTTCTGCAGGCTGTAAAATGACATCAATCTGACTCACAGTTCAGTTTGCCAATCAAGCGGAGGAATGGAAGCCTGACCAATGACGAATGAGAGGGGCAAGTCTAGTGATGCAACATACACACCCATTCTCAAGAAACAGATAAAAGCAGAGAGTCAGGACACATAGAGACATTCAATTTCATCTGCCGCTGGAAGCCCTGCCGGAAAAATCCATACTTACCTCCATCAAACTCCAGAAAGCCAAACTAGAGACTTCAATCTATCCAGAGCAGAGGCCAGACCAGAGAGAAAGCAGTGCTGTGCCTAGCAGAGACCAGACCAGAGAGAAAGCAGTGCTGTGCCTAGCCGAGACCAGACCAGGCGCTGTGAGCAGAATCCGGAAAGACCTGACCAGACTGAAGATCGTGACCAAGTCGCTTTCCTGTTCAAAATCTCTTGTGAGTACTTAGCAAAACTCAGAACACATCTCTTAGTTTAAATTCATCTAATTCAATCTATTTAACCTAAGTAGAACTGCCTCCTATCTGTCACCTGTCATTTCTAGTAAAATTTGTCATTTTGAAAAAGTGTGCGTTTAAAATTTACAAAACCAAAAACGACCTTTACTAAATTACTCATATCTCCGCAACCGTTTGGGCTAGAGACTTGCAATAACTTTTATTTGGAAGCTGAGATCCCAGGCTTTCCTAGGACCCCAAAACGGTAGAGATAGTCCTTGCGGTTCCTTTGTAATAGCGCTCGGCGCATCCGCGAATTTTGCCGCGATTTGCAATTTCTTCACATGTAAAAAAACTGCTGCTGCCTGATTTCATTTGCCAGAAATTCGTTTAACCTGCTAACTATCCCTGCATCATTGCTAGTGTGAGCCTGGACTAATATTAACTAGATACCACTCATCCTGAACCTCTAAAAGGGAATTAAGAGCGTTTCCAGCATATTTCTCATTCATTGCTAGCACCTATCAAAGCATTTGCCTGTGTTTTCAAACTTCTGTTTAAGCTTGCTGGATTGAACTGAATTACAGTTGATTGCATTTCTGAGAACTGTGTGTTTTCCTTCCATTTCCTTGCCTTGCATCAAGGGGGGGAGGGGAGTAGCCAGAGAAAAGTGATTACATTGTTTGGTTGAAATCATATTGAGTATTTTCTGTACTGCATTCATTGAATATTGCATCCACCTGAGCCTACATAAAGCATCCTCTACCACATTATACTTTTGTTCCTATTTACCAGTGTGCTACCTTATCCATTTCATGTCAACTCATTAGTGATTAAAGAAGTGTGCTAGTGCCAGATTCTCCGTTGTTAATATTTACCATATCAGATTAAGTGTGATATTCAATTATTAATTTATTAAAAAGTGTGATATATATTTTAATTTATCAAATAAACCTTTTAAACTTGCAAAACAGAATTACTTCTTGGCTCAGTGGGGTCAGGGGGATTCCAAGAGAGGGGTGTTATACAAGGGTAGTCATCCAGAACGCATGAACTGGACCTAAAGATATATCAATAAGGGTTTTCATTCAGTATTCTAGACTAGGCGTTAACTTGGCTGTAGTGCTGAATTGAATCCTCTTACAGAGGCCATTGTGCCAAAATTAAATATAGCTTATATTAAGGTTTTTATTTGCCACCAGGCTCTGGGGGTACAGAACTATATATTTTATTTAGGATCAGGAGTACCCACAGTTGATCATGACTAAGGAACTTTTGGTTCCATCGTCTGTTGGCAGGAATGCACGTGCCACTTTGTGACTGCCATGTTAGCAGACCATGACTACTGAACTTTTGTTTCCATCAGCTTTTTGCAAGAATACACATGTCACTTTGTGATGCCATGTTGCAAAACTGCAAGGCAGCTGCTGAGAGGTGTTAGTACGCAGGCTCAGCAGAGTTACATGTTTACACTATGCCTTTTAACATGGAGCATAATGAAAGTGGGGTCTGATTAGCAAACCCCACGTTCAGAGACAGACCTACGTGTATCATTTTACATTCAAAATGAAAAAAGTTCAGGCTATTTCACTCTCACAGATGGCATTCGCTCACAGTCAGTGACAGCAGTCAAGGACACCTTCTGTGGTATAGGCAGCGTCCCCACACCACCGCCCATCCATTTCCAAGGCGCCAAACAAGTCTAGTCCTTTCAAATAGCTATTTCAGAAGGGAAACCTGCACGGGTATGAACTGAAAACAAAACTACATGAAGAACAATAACGAAGATTAGTTGTGGACGACGGCCAAGCACATGCTTCCGTAAGAGACCAACAGGCCTATAAGAAGGTGGAAATGTGGAGGTTCACAGACTCTAACATGGAGGATTCTTTAAATGAAAATGCATGTTTCTTTGTTTCATGGCCATACTTCACTTCTACGTGGCCATCAATAAGTTCTGTAGTGGACAAAAGAGTAGATAGAATATTTACTAAATCAGTGATATCACAAAATACATAGCTTGTCAATTTCAGATCACTGGGGGCATGACTACCTTCCTGGGGATATGTGGCAAACTTAAGTGACAATTAGGTGTTAGAGAGTGACTTAAGTTATCGAACATTCAATTTGTGCTATTTTGCATAGTGCTGCATATTGCAGCACTGGTTTTAGAGTGGTTTGGTAAACAGGCCTTACAATTGGCAATTATTGCCCACAATTGCAGTACTCGACGTGTGATCTCAGAGGGATGAAGGCCTGAGTTGGCCTGGAGGGGTTTCTAACCCTTGCCCCGCGACAGCTCCTGTTCATCGGAGTCACAGGCGCCAAGGGTACAGCTTGCAGCCAAAATTGTAAACTCGGATTGTTGTGAGTAGGACTGATCACGTCTAAACCACTCAGGCAGTGGTGCTGCCTAGTCAGCAACAGGCCACTGGTATCAGAATTGTACTTGCTTGTGAGGACAAGAGCGAGGGAAACAACCCAAACCACCCCACCCCCAAAAATGCTATTGCACATGTATCCACTATCAACTGCACAGACTTTTATTGCAATAAGCACTAAAATAAACGGGGCTTCTATATGGCGCTTTCAGCCTCCCCGCGTCCAGCTGGGGCTGTGTATGGAACCCTTGATGTTCAGAGTTATCTCGCTTCCACCGCAAGCACGCCGCCGCCGAGCTATCTTCCGCCCCCTGCCCTGTCACCCTCGGAATCTCGGGCGTTTTGCACACTGAAAAAGCAAGGGGACAAATGGACACTGGCTAACTGCCGCTTTGCACTGCTTGCCCCCAGCGCCGGCCCTTCCAGGAATCCCAACGGGCAGTGCCTGCTCTGTGCCAGCCAAGGCAAGGCAAGGCAAGGAAGCGCAGCCGAGGCATCGGGCCTCCACAATGAGAGGCGACATATTGATTTAAAAACTCGGGGCCAGCAAATTATAATCTATTCAAAGACCATCGGCAGGGGGAATACTATTATGTTTTGGAAGCGGTGGTTCCGTCAACTTTAAATTGTTATTCGCAATGCAACACACGTGAACAGGCTTTTCTGCTGTGCTGGTTATAGACGGGTTAACTTAATCTACTCGCTGAAAATGAAACACTCGTGTTTTCTCCTATTGCGGTAGATTACGCATCTGCCCTCATTGTAGAGAGCCAGTGGAAAGCGTGCAACCTCCTGCTGCCCCTGGGATCTCTTTAAATCGATATTTATTTGGAATGCATTAGGGCGCCACGCTATTCGGCTGTATCCCAGGTGATTAAAAGAGAGTGCAGTGCTGTCCAAGGACAGAGGCCCGGGCGCCTGCTTAATATTATCCCGGCATCGTCCCTGTAAGCAGAGGAATGATTAAGCGCCTGTCGGGGACGCTGTATCAGCAGCTTTGCAAGATTAAAGCCGTAATGCCGCTCTGCCTCAGCATGCCTAGCGCTTCCCTGCACATTAGTGCATGCATGCAAACCCGCAGCGCAATGCCACCAAAAGAGGCGCTCCCGCCTGCCTGCCAGAGCACTGTTGCTTTCTGCACCTTGAACAAAGGGGGCGCTCCCCCCACCCTCCTGCAGCAGGTGACTACGCTAGTACCCAGGGTCGTCGCCCTGCGGCTGGCCCAAACGATGTCATCGGTCCTGAGTGCTGGTTTTGCAGAAGGTCACCCTGCTTTCGTGCCCCCTCGCCTTAATATTTCTAATCGCTCGCAAGCCTTTAATAACCGCTCTCCCTTCACGTGACTCGCTAATGTGCCGGCCATTCCTCGCGCTCCAGTTATCACAGGCGAGCGAGTGAACGGGGTGTGAACCGCGCGCTTAGCTTAGGTGATGCTTTGAGCTTTATGGTTTTATATGGATGGATTTTTCTTATGTGTGTTTTATATTTTACAAGCAGAAGTACCCGTTCAACGGGTTCTGTAGGTTGCTGCTCCGATTCCTATCGCTTGATGTGCTTTGCACCCTGAAGTAAACTGCACTGAGAATGGGCGCGTGTGGTTAGCTGACATACCCCGGAGCAGAC
Organism: Ambystoma mexicanum; assembly: GCF_040938575.1. Taxonomy (NCBI): domain Eukaryota; kingdom Metazoa; phylum Chordata; class Amphibia; order Caudata; family Ambystomatidae; genus Ambystoma; species Ambystoma mexicanum. The sequence continues at coordinate 263,665,969 of NC_090931.1, read as the reverse complement.
GTTGGGGGGAGGCGAGAGTTGGTGTGCTGCTTCATACTCTGACCTTCTTTGTTCTCTCCACACATGCCGCCTCACCTTGGCGTGGTTCAGTCCGTTGCAGTGCATTGCAGTGCAAATCTCTTGGAAACCGTGCATCCTTGGGCCTGTACCTCGAGTTTTGTTCTTCGTGTCAGGACCGGTCCTTCTACGACCACATTGGTGTTTCACTGATTTCAGGCAACCGTCTCATGTGTTAAGGTGCTGAAATCCGCGGAAAGGGTGGGGTTTTCTAAATGTCATATAGCCAGTAATGACCACAGGGTCCGAACAGTGACTATGCAAAATGTGCTGCAAATTGGTGAAACAGTGTTGAATTGTATAAGGAACAATGCTTTGCCACAAATCCCACCACAAACACATTTTCACTTTTATACATATAGATGAATAGATGGATGAATTATATGATATGTATTGTATTCATATGTTTTAAATAAGGTGTAATGGTTTATATCATAACCAAATACACCTAAATAAAAAATGAAGCTTTAATTAGCACACATTGTGCCCCGTTCCCAAAAACATTTTCTTTCAATCCTGGCAATTTTCAGACAATATTGTACCCACTGCCCCCGCGCCCCAATCCCAAGGCTGTTCCAAATGCTTCAAGGGAAGAGGGGTGTGAAAGAAAGCGAAAGAGGCAGTGCGGAATAAGGGGCAGTTCCTAAAGAGGTATTGGGAAAAACAAGATAAGTAGGTAGGCTTTGAAGTCCTGTTGCCATATGATACGTGTACGTAGACACACATTATAACAATGACTGCCAAATGGTCTGAGTGCAGGAGCACTTAATGGCAAAACCTGCCATATATGGAAGATATCTGTGTAAGGTTTAATGTTCTTAAAACAATTCATAATAAATAATTAAATATAATCTGCCAGGTACTGAGAGTAGCTGAGTTTAGGTTGGTAATATCTAGAAAATGGCATACGTACTTAGGCATGCAATGGCAATAGCTGCCTAAAAGTCAGGGTACCTGGGCATATAATGATAACTTCTGGCAAACCATTGTATTCCAGATAGGTTGCTCATGTGCAACATGCTCATTTCTGGAATGGGACAATGCAATGAGACAAGTTCGAAAACCCTGGTTGGACCGACTAGGCCCTTGATTTTTCTGCCAGCAATGAATAGAGTATCATCAGTGGGTAATAACTAGGGCTGGGCGAAATTGTTAAATTCCATTCCGCCAGCCGTAGAAGTGAAATTTGTAAGATTTCAATCCGTTTCACCCCAATCCGCCATTCCACCACCCCGCATATCGAAAAGAACACTGCAAAGTTTCCCGTGCCACTGCGCGAACCAAGTATGAATCATAAAGAGCGACACATAGTTTATTGTACCGGTGCGCAAACCTAGTATGAATTGAACAAAATGATGCAAAGTTTATCGTGCCACTACTCGAAACTAGTACGAATTGTGAAAAACTATGCAAAGGACATTTCTCGTCCTGCTGAACGAAAAGACCAGTGCGCGAACTTATCATGAATCGAAAAAACTGCATAAAGATTCTCATGGCACTGCGCAAAACTAGCACAGTTTGGAAAACCCACACTAAGTTTCTCGTGTTGCTGCACGAAACTAGTACTGATAAAAAAAAAACCTGTGCGAGTTTCTCGCCACGCTCCATGAAACTAACATGGGAACAAAACACCACGCTCTGCACTAAACCGTACCAAACCAGGCACAATTTTAGTGGCAGCGGAACTATAATTCGGATTTTGCAGAACGGATGGACACGGATGCCAGTGCGAAATCCGCACATTTCACTTAATGGGCAGATATTTTGCTCACCCCTAGTAATGATACGGTTTTTTATAGAGCGTAGGAGCTGCCCATGCAAATAAAGCTCTATAAAAATCACTAAATTATTATTCTACGATGCATGTATAAGGCCAAGATGTTGAAACGCCTAATATATTCAGTAAGTTGTTGTCTGACGCAAAAGCTTGCAAATTGTGTGCATACCAGGCAATGATTCGAGTACCTTACCGAATGACAACTGTACTCCGGGACCCCCAACCGGCCCATAGTCTCGGAGTTTGCCTAGAAGCACTTTAAGAAAGATAAGATAGCCGCACACTTGAGATGGACGGGGGTGCAGATTAATACTCCAACACCAAATCAATAATGGAAACTCAACGGTTTGGCAAAGGAAGTCCGTGTAATGATGAGTACAAAAAACGGGGCGTCTCATGAATATCAGCAGATGCGTGATCTTCTCTATCATTTCACAACTACAACAACCGTCATAAAAAACATAACATTCAAACTGAAAACTCGTCATCACTGACGTTTTAACGCTTAAACATTGGCATGCAATTCTATTGGTTCAGGAAAGGTAACTTTAAAATAGGTACTGTATCTGTATATTGTAACAGAGTAAGGGGATTGGGTAAACACCGTCAGGTGGGGCATCTAATCCCTTCCTTCAAAATGGCTACTGTGGACGTCACTAAACAAAGTACGACGTCCCATTGGTTCTACTAACTATAGGACCCTAGATTATTTGGTCCACTATTATTGGGTTGGCACCAACCCCACTCAAACTTTTCCATTTTGCCTAGCAGCACGCAGAATGGTCGGCCAGGTGCAGGGTGCCCCTTAGCTCCCCGGCTTTCCTCCAATTATTATTACAATCAATCATCACTTTAGTGGCCATGTGTCAATTATTTCACTGTGGTTGGCCTCGAGACTGCATCTCCTGTCTGGAGAAGTTCTGCTATCTTCGCCTGGCCACTGCCATGCGTAGGTGTGAAAGTCTTGCTTCTTCTCGCTTGGTGAATTAGGCGAATTAGCCTCTTCCTCATGTATTTCGTGTTTTTGATTTTCGTTTCACCCACCACCTGCCTCCAGTTTCTTATCTTGACCCATCACCACGGTGCCTTACCTTCTCAAAATTTTGGATTGCGCAGCCTATCTCCAAATACAGGACTATATTGAAACCAACAATCTATTAGGGCTTAGACAGCCTTAATTGATTTGAAAACCCAAATCGAGGAGCTGAAAGACAAGGGCAAACTGGCGCTCCTGCTTCTCCTTGATCTTTCAGCAGCCTTTGATTTGGTGGATCACCAAATCCTCTGACACCACCTCAAAATTGCGGCCCACTTCTCTGACGCAGCCACATCTTGGATCAGCTCTTTTCTGGCAAACAGAACCATGAGGGTCTTCTCTCCCCTAGCCGCAGCTGATCCAGCCCAAGTCCCGTGCAGAGTTCCACAAGGATCTTGTGTATCTCCCACACTTTATAACGTGTTTAATAAACCGCTCTTTGATATACTTGACTATCTGGGTGTCTCCTACACTAATTATGCAGACGACACCCAGATACGCATCCCTATCACTGGTGATAATGTAACAGGTGCTAAAGCACTCAATGCAGTCTACACTGTCATCCAGGGCTGGATGGCTCATCACAGGCTTTGCCCCTTAATGATGAAAAGACGGAATTAATAATTCTTGGCTCTCAATACAAACTCACTAAACTTGACCCCAAATACAATTCCTTCATCATTGACGGGAACAATATCAAAGTTTCCAACGTCACAAAAACACTTTGAATATATCTAGACTCTACTCTGTCCCTCTATCGACAAACCAACGCAGTTGTGTCAGCATCATCCTATACGTGGAAATTGATTACAGCATGTCACCTCTTTTTAATAATAATAAAATAATTTGGCATTTATATAGCGCTACGAACCCTGAGGTATCTGAGCGCTGCTTATTATTACCCACGGTGTGTGGTGCTCATTTATCGACCTCAGAAGGATGAAAGGCTGAGTTTGGCCCTGCCGGGTTTCGAACCTGCGTTAGCAGCCTCTGCACGCATGTCAAAGCGAGCGCTCTACTCGCTACGCCACTTGACCGGCTTTTGACAGCGGAGAACTGTCTGATTCTCGCCAGAACCCTCATCATGTCCAAAATCGATTACTGCAATGCCCTCTACCTAGGGACTAGTCAAATAAACATTGATAAACTCCAGGTCACGTAGAACAATGCCATAAGGGCAGCTCTCAACGTTCCCACATATTTAACACTAGACGCAACTTGCACTGGCTACCCATCACTCAACGCATATCCATCAAAGCACTTGTGCTAACACACAAGGTCCAGAACAATGCAGCTACCTACCCACGCGCTTCATACAACACACAGCAACCAGACCACTAAGATCTTCTCGGGCTCACACTCTGACTATTCCTAGTTTCAAGCTACAGACAGCCGGAGGCTCGAGCTTCCCAGTCCTCGCGGCTAAGCTCTGGGACACCCTACCTAATGCTCTCAGAAATGTTCCTTACATCCATTCCTTCAAAGCTAAAACAAAATGTTGGTTACGGGATGCCCTAGCCTCCTCTCTATAATCCTTACATCTGTTAATCCCATTACCAATTGCTCATTGTACATAGATTGTTTATACTGTATACTTAGATTAGTTCCTTTCCTCTCTATTCGATGCTCTGAACTTTATGTAAATATGTGTAAAATGTATATTGCATCTATTTGCTGTAACTTGTAACTGCCTCTTAAACATGCGCCCAGATGCCCCGGGGCAAGGTGCGCACTACAAATAAAGCAAATACAAATACCTTTCTGAAGCAGGATATTCTGTTCTTAGCTTCAATTAATTGTAGCTACTGTTCGTCTATTCTACGAATATGACCTTGGCTTTCTTGGCATGATTTGCCTCTGCTGAGTTTTGTTTCAGACACTTATTCTCGATTTTGCTAAATATGAAGCTCTCCTTATGTGGCCTTTAGTAACCTTTGGTTAATTCTGCTTCTTGTGCAAAGTAGAAGTATACTTATATAACGTGCTTTGGTGGAGGTAGATATGTATAGGTGGCGCTTGCCGCACTATCTTTCTACTAAGCATAGCAAGCCGCACGATTTTCTTAGCTTTCTTGCGGTTACAAGGAAATGTACATGCGGAAACTGGTTGAATATCTTTGTCATGCTTACAGTTTAAGCTTCTTACATTTGACATCGTCTTTTTGCTTTAGGTCCACGATGTTCCTTGTTCATGGCGTTTCATCTCTTTACGTCATTCCCTGGTCGTCATCTCTCCTACATGTGCGTTAGTCCGGGTTCTCATGTTGTCACCATTCGTCTTCCATTAAGACCTTTTGGCTTCTTCAGGGACTGTACTTAGACGATCTTCATTTCGTTTCATTTGTTGATATGGTTTTCTCAATGGGTACCTTACTGTCCATGGTTTCCTTGGCATTGGTACTTCAATGGGTGTTCTTCTGATGGGTACTGGACAGAGCCCCACTGCGGCTCTCTGCTATTTTATTTGCTCATCATACGTCACATATTTTGGTGTGAATGTTCCTGGTACTTCAAAATGGACAGTTGGAGTGCGGGCTGCACTTGGGACCTCCTCTACACTCCCTCCTCCGGGCGATTCATTGGATACATCTTCTATGGTTCCTCTATATTCACCTTCACTTCATTGCTTGGGTCCCTTCTTTCTACATCTTCTGGGTCTATACATGATGGTTTGAAGAAATGTATCTTTGGGGTCCATATTTTTATGACTCCTTTTAAACTTCCTGCTGTTCTCACGTGTTCATCCTTGTTCCATATCATCAGTTGACACTGTCCATTTGAGCTGCAGTAAACCCATCTTCCCACATCATTTCTATGATTCCTGGGATATAGAAATGTGTTCCTTCTGGTGCATGAATGCTTGCCTTCACAAAGTCTCTTATTTCTTTGTCAGTCAGGTCTTTGGGCTTCCATCCTGGCTCGGCATCAATCATGATCTTCATCCCTACGGCTTTTTTCGCAGTTTTCTGGAATTGAGAGATTATTATTTTGATAACACAGAATCATAGCAATATCATCACTTGCAGGGCTCCTAGGAACTTGAATTCATCTGCCATCCATTTTGGAAACCATGAGAATAGTAATCCAAACCAGCTGTCATCGTCAACCTTGTCAGTTTCATCAATCATCTGATTCTGTAGTTTTGTCAGCATACCTACCGTCTCTGTTAGAGTTCCATTTTCTTCATCGTGAGATGGTATAAATGTGCAACATGATTTTCCTATTTTTGCACAAACACCTCCATCCATAGCTGTGATCATGTCAAGTACATATCTGTTCTGCAGAGTCATCAGTCAGATTGTCCTTAACTCCTCTTTGATTGTGTTGAATTTTTTTATGGTTGTGTTGATGGTCTGCAGTAACTCCCATCTGGTTATCTGCAACCATTTAGTATTTGCTCCAACCTGAAATCTTGGCTGAAGATTGTTGTGAACACTGATGAAGTGAGGCTGAACATACTGTGTTCATATGGGATTGCATGAAAAGCTTCTTCTGATTTGGCAGAAATGTAATTCTATCTCTTCATTCGAGTCAGCAGTTCCACAGATCTCTTCTTCCTCAGGTGAGCATCTGCTTTCGGGAAACTAACAATATTCAAGTCACTCTTCAAGATCACCAACGCTGGAATGTGGACATTCACTATGACATTCACTATTGTGCATATACCTCCCCAGTTTTTTGGCAGTCTGATGTATGCTTTGGATCCACATGCCCAGTAATGGTCCATAATTACTGCAATTCCATGCTCCATTCCTGGAGCATCAAAAATTCATTCACAGTTCTAATTGTTTCCCATATTTCTTGTGTCATTATTCCTGAAGCACAATTTTGAGCTATAGAGTGGTACTATATGCAGGGGTCCTCTATCTTCGACCCATGTCATCAGCTTTGCAAGCTTTGGCCACAATGGCTTGCATATCGTTTGTGCATTTTCAATTGCTTCTTTGCAGGCTCCAAGGACCATCCATGCTCTGCAAATCACTGCACCTTTCTCCCATTCGTCTGGTGTAAGCACAGTTCCCCAAATCTGCATTTGGCCTCTGTTCTTCTAACTTCGAGCCTCTTCTGGAGTGTTTCCTTGGACATTTAGCTTCTGGTTTGCTTCTATTCTGATTTCTGCTCCTTTAACTCCAGGCTTCTCATATCTGATCACAATGTGTTTCGACTTTCCATTGTTTCTTGTCTTTATGTCCTGGACATAATCGTCTTCATTTGGATCGTTTGCTTCAGTTGCCCATTTCAGTGAGGCATCACTTCCCATGAACTGGCCTCTGGTCTTGCACATTGCTACATGTGATAGACAGTGTGCTGTCTGGACATCAATTTCTACAGCTACAAAGATCTTTGATTTCCCCATGCTGTAAGGTAGGTGTGCACAAACAAAGCATTCCCCCTCTGAACTTCATATTCCAACATCTTTCATGTGTTGGTACCATATGTTGTTTCCCAAATGTGCTGTGCTGACCAAGTAATTGTTTAGTTCACTGTCGTCTCCTTGTATGCTTCTCTTGATTCTTAAGGTTTTCATGTAGTTCGCTATAACTACATCCCTGAATGCACCCGTATGGCTTCTTCCTACTGGAGGATTCTCAGGTATCCTGATCCATGATGCAGGTATCGTCATCTGTGCCAGTCGAGTGGAGGAAAGTCTGGCAACTCTTTCTATTTCCTCTTGCCTCTTCTTGGCTCTGGCTAACGACAGTCATATTGATTCGCTATCAGCTGTGCTCGTGAGATTTTCTTTGAATTTGTCTTTGTCTCCATCAGTGTCGTGTCAGGGGTGTTCATTAATGTTATTTCTGTTTGTTTCCTTTCCCAGCTCCTCTTGTCTCTTCAAGGGTTCATCTTTTCCCACTTGTCTCATCACTTTACTTATAGGGTAGCTTCTCATTGTTGGCTGCCCAACCTTCCCTCTTCTTTGACCTGTGGTCCTGTAGTTATTGACACTAGGCCTGATGTGTGTGCATTCAATGTTTGCATGTGTGTGGTTGTCAGTAACCTTTTTTCATTCATACTCTGCTGACCCTGTGCCCGGCTTTTTGATTTGATCGTCAGATCCATGACGAGGAAGAAGGACGCATTACCTTCTTTGCGTAGGTGACTCATATGCCGGGTGCTATACTCTGTGGCTGCTTTAAGTTCTCTTAGCGGGTATAACCCTTCGTCCTTACTGTCTTCAATTTTTGTTTCAGATGGGGCGGGTGGCACTGAGGGTGTCTCACCCCCCCTCTGTGCATACGTAAAGTATCCAATCTAATGGCAGCTCCTCCTCCTAATCCTGATGGTACATTTTCCACTACTCCAGACTAGCTAGGCTTTTGTCTAACTTTCTGCCCGTGTATGTGGCGTGCAAAGACGTTGTCATGTGCTGTAGGACCATTTTAGATAACGATCCACCTTGGGGCCATGGCATAAACATCTTGTTTGCGGTTCCTTTAACCCATTCTGCACTGTACTTTCTCAGCTTAGGTGCATGTTTTGGCAACTGTTTGCACAAATGTTTTAATGGAGTCTTGTCTTCCATATTTAAATCTGTTCACTTTCTCTTTATATAACACTTGTTATGTCTTTAGTTATTTAAACACTTTCAGCAGTAATAGTGAGGACTAGTCGTCACAAGCTCCAATCCCATTTTCCACAAAACTTTATATCTTCTATTTTACTAAATAAACATCAGGTTGTATTCTACAATATTTCAAGAATCCAATCGCGCAATTTCTTTTATGCTAGTTCCTCAAAGGAAAATAATTTGTCCTATGATGTCACAACAAATAACACGTAAGACAGACGTTCACAGACTAGACAAACTCCAGCTGGTTACAAAGACCTCTGCCTCTTATATTACCCCGACATGGAGTGTAAACTCATCCCTTTCACGAGCGTCTTTAACCGCCGTGGTGACCTATTTGTTCCTCTTTTATTCAGGACTATGGATGCAAGTTTCTTCTAGCCTCCTATATTAAAAGCATAGGAATTAGGGGAATCCTCTCTCTTCTTGGGAGTCCCACCCGGTATCCTCTCTCTTTTCGGTTTTCTTCCCCGGTATCCTCTCTCTTCTCGGGTGTCTTCCCTGGTATCCTTTTTTGCTACTTAGTCACCCTTTGAGACACTATTTCCTTCCCCATATATATATATATACATTCTACTCTACTTCTGACTATATTTTGTTTTCCCGCCTCCCTCTTTTACCTTTCCCTTACTTGTTCTAAGAAATGCACTTTTTGCCAAAGCATTTAGTCTTTTTCACTCACTGTTCGCATGTTTCCTCTCTGTATGCTCGGGATCACCGCCTTCGTCACCGCCTCTCCTGCCGTTCGCCCACTCAGCTGCCCGTAGGAGTGGGAAGGGGTTACGTGGAGAAACACAGGTCCCTTCAGACCTCTGTCTGCAGATTCTACTTTTTACTCTTACCACTGTCTACGGGGAGCTTCACAGTCTACTCAGCCAGATGGCAAAGGACTTGTGATATTGCCAAGGACCTAGAGTTACTTTATGTCGACAGTCAATGGGTCTCTTATCTAATCAATAATTGATAACCATCCAATCTCTGTTACCAAGTGTACTCAGGACCCCCAACCAGCCCATAGAGTCAGGGTTTGCCCAGAAGCACTTTAAGATAAGATAGCAGTACCCTTGAGATGGATGGGGGTGCAGATTAATACTCCAACACCAAATCAATAATGACAACTCGACGGTTTGGCAAAGGGAGTTCGTTTAATGAAAGGTACAAAAAACGTGGAGTCTCATGAATATCGGCGGAAGTGTGATCTCTCTCGCTTCACAACTCCAACTCCAAAAACATAACATTTATACTGAAAACTCATCATCACTGACGTTTTAACGCTTAAACGTTGGCATGCAATTCTATTGGTTCAGGAAATGTAACTTTAATATAGATACTATATCTGCATTTGGTAATGGAGTAAGGGGATTGGGTAAACACTGTCAGGTGGGGCATCTAAGCCCTTCCTTCAAAATGGCTACTGTAGACATCACTAAAAGTATGTCGTCCCATTGGTTCTATTGACTATAGGACCCTACATTCCTTGGTCCACTAGGATTGGGTTGGCACCAACCCCATTCATACTTTTCCATTTTGCCTAGCAGAACGCAGAATGGTCGGCCCGGTGCAGGGTGCCCCTTAGCTCCCCAGCCATCCTCGAATTATTGTCACAATCAATGATCACTTTAGTGGCCATGTGTCAATTACTCACTGTGCTTGGCCTCGAGACTGCATCTCCTGTCTGGAAATGTTCTACTAGCTTCTCCTGGCCCACTGCCATGCGTAGTTGTGAAAGTCTCGCTTCTTCTCTCTTGGCGAATTAGGCGAATTAGCCTCTTCTTCATGTAATTTGTGTATTTGATTTTCGTTTTACCCACCACCTGCCTCCAATTTCTTATCTTGACCTTTCTGAAGCAGGATATTCTGTTCTTAGCTTCAATTAATTGTAGCTACTGTTCGTCTATTCTACTAATACGACCTTGGCTTTCTTGGCACGATTTGCCTCTGCTGAGTTTCGTTTCTGACACTTATTCTCGATTTTGCTAAATATGAAGCTCCCCTCATGTGCCCTTTAGTAACCTTTGGTTAATTCTGCTTCTTGTGCAATGTGGAAGCATACTTATATAACGTGCTTTGGTTGAGGTAGATATGCATAGGTGGTGCTTGCTGCACTATCGTTTTACTAAGCATAGCAAGCCGCACAATTTATTAGCTTTCTTGCGGTTACAAGCAAATGTACATGCGTAAACTGGTTCAATATCTTCGGCATTCTTACAGCTTAAGCTTCTTACATTTGACATTGTCTTTTCGCTTTAGGTCCACGATGTTCCTTGTTCATGGCGTTTCGTCTCTTTGTCGTCATTCTCTGGTTGTCATCTCTCCTACATGTGCGTCAGTCCAGGGTTCTCGTGCCGTCACCATTCGTCTTCCATTAAGACCTTTTTGGCTTCTACAGGGACTGTACTTAGACGATCTTCATTTCGTTTCATTTGTTGATTTGGTTTTCTCAATCAGTACCTTCCTGTCCATGGTTTCCTTGGCATTGGTACTTCAATGGGCGTTGTTCTTCTGATGAGTACTGGACAGAGCCCCACTGCGGCTCTCTGCTGGTTTATTTGCTCATCAAACATCACATATTATGGGGTGAATGTTCCTGGTACTTCAAAATGGACGGTTGGAGTGCAGGCTGTACTTGGGACTTCCTCTACACAACAATACCTTTAATATCTTCTGAGTATGCAAACATACCCTGGAAAAATCTCACAAATGAAGACAACTTGGTCATGCAATTTTAACACTAGGGACTTAGGATATTTGGGCATGTGATCTCAATGTTTCACGAGTCAAAACAGTAAATCTCTCACACAAACACACACACACACACCAAAAAAGTCAGTTGTTTCCTTAAGCTCTAAATCATTACCTTCCCATTTACCCCATTTCTGGCCCCGTTGTCCATCTTTTTCCATAGTTACTCAAAGATGTTTTTTTCCTTCCAGTAAACACATAGTTTCACATTGTGACTAAATGTCACCTGAACACATGTTCTCCATTCTTGCGCTTTTATGTAACAGATCAGTGCATTATGGGAGTTGTAGTTTGTTGGTTTCAACTGGATTAACATACTGGAAAACAAGGAAACTCAAAGGAAACTCCATTGGTGTTCAGATGACATGGAGTCACTTATTTGATCACCCTAAAACATCACACATATAAGAAAATGAGCCTGGTCACCTGCTACAAGACCATAGGTGAGTGCCAACTCCTACCTTCCTCATATATTATACCTTCCTGCTGTCTTTACTTCCATCTTTCACCCCTAGGCCCACAACCGCCTACTCCTGCAGGACATCTCTAGACCATGATTAAGCCAGCAAGCAAGAGTCCTTTTTATCTCACCGTAAACCCCCAAACCTTCATTCTGGCATGACAGTGTCCCTATGTAGCAACTATCACACTGTCCAAGGTCGTGAGGTAGTTTAGGGCTGTTTAATTCCACAAAGAGGTGCTAATATGGCAGGTGGGCGTCTTCTTATACAAATCAGCATAGTACTAAACCTTTGGCTACATCATAGGCATCAGATGGATATAGTCAGGGTAGGCTATGCTCCCCTGCCTCTGTCTGCTCCGCGTTTATAATGTTAAAATGCAAAGGCTTGCTGCTCACCGAGGTGGGAGATTGTCAGGCTGTCCTTGCTGCACCCCCCCTCATCTGTGCCCCGGACATTGGCCGATATGCTGCCCATTGAAGTGGCCCTGTTTCCAATACACATGACTAAGACCAAGGCAAACTTTGCCCTGGTGCAATAATGCATAACAAATATATTTTTGCACTAGGGCAATTTGTGCACATGCGCTGCTTGCACTTGTGCAAAGTGTTCTGTAATACCACTGCACAGGGCCTATTGTGCTTTGGTTTACAAATACAAACACCAGAGAACTTTCAACAATAAAGCAGCAAACATGACAACCTGTTATTATAATGTGGTATACAAATATTTACAGGTGGTTAGCATTTGTACTGCAAAAATGACTAGGCCCTTACTTTGCACTGCAAAATACACTTTGCACAGTTCCATGATCACAATTTGTGTCGGCAGTGTAAAGTTACTTTGAACCATGCAAATAATTACGTGAATCGGGCCCTTAATATCAGTGGAGAGTTTTGGAATATTTTCAGGTGATCCTGAAAGCATGACCAAATTATATTACTTTTCCCACCCATAATCTGTAAACTATCTTCAAACTATTCTGCGACGTGAGAGTTTATCACCTGGCTCAACGTGGAGCAGAGGCTTTGAAGGGCGTTTCCCTAGTAGGTTTGAGTACTGCACCAAAGGCAGTTCCATTTCAGGTGGCAAAATCCTAGGGGCAATGCGAATACTTTTAGACACAAATCAGAGGGTTGCACTGTGACGGCATGGCGTCTGCCTGGGTGAAAAAGCCAAGAGATTTTTGGATTTGCAGCAATAGAATGATACAGATCATTCTGTTTCTGAAAGCAAGATCTGCCCTCAGCCCGCGTTACCAAAAGAGGCTAGGGAGCTGCACATGTCGGGCTCTGCTCGTTATTCCTTAATGACTGGGATCACTTCTGGTTTAGTAGTAGCACTGTGGGGCTGAGAAGGCCCTTGAGCCTCTTCTCATCCCTGTTCTCCAGAAGAGCAATAGTTACTGCGTCATGCTGGTGGGCAGCAATGGGATCTGATACACACTGTGACTACAGCTTAGTCAGCCAAAATAAAAGACCATGCAAGCAACGTTAGAAACAGTGCCAGCTATTAATGGTTTTTGCAAAATGGATTTGAACATAGACTGAGTGAACGGCATGAAGGTCACATAGGTATGTCAGTTAAGGGAGACTCCTCTATGGCAGTAAGTTTAGCAAACCCGAAAATGCTTAAGAGCCTCCAAGCCTTTGAGGAAGAGAGGGTGACGGAGGAGACCCAGGCAGAAAGCAGGGATTTTGAACCCTCAAGCAAATGAGGGTGTGATGGAGGATGTGGACATTGATAGTGCCAGTCATTCCCACCATTCATCCCAGAGGGAAGGCAATGTGGTTTTCCAGAAATCCTGGGTCTCTGTTGAAAGACTTGTGTATAGGCTTGTTATAAATGCCATTTCCTATCATATCATGTCTGTTAAATCCAGTTATTCAGTTAGGTCCCAAGTCCCAGCTAGGTCCCGGGTAGTCTCACTGGGACAAAGCTGGCTATGAGAAGGCTCCTTCTAGACGAGAGTGGCTCTAGCAGGGCATATGCAAAGGGTTGAGAGGCAGAATCATAAGGATCGAGTGATGTTTCAAAAATGTGAACTTGGGGAACAGAGGGAGGCCTGCAAGAAGACCTCTAGTGGGGTGGGAAGCATTTCCAGCGGGAAGCTTAGGCGTCACATCACAACAGACTCAGTCAAACCGTATGAGGTGGGTAAAGACCTGTTGGATTGGCTCCAGGCATTGGAGATAGCCTTCCAGCTTCAGGAGGTGGAAGAAGGATTGTATTTATTTGTATTTGTATTTATTACGTTTTTATAGCACTTTACGCCAAAGCGCTTTACATTATAACAACAACGAGAGTACAAACAATAATAACATAGAAGCATAATTACAACATGAATCAAACCAATGAAACAATAAGTAGCACAATTTACCTAGGTCAGTGAACAGGAGAAGGGAAGGGGGAGGAGTGAGGGAAGAGAAGAGGGAGTCAAGTCAAGGAATATAGATGAAGCTTCAGGGGGAAAGGAGAAGGCATAAGAGGGAAAGGAAAGGGTAAGGAAGATGGGTAGAAGGGAGAAATTAGGTCAGTGAGATAGAAGAGAGGGAAGGAAGGGTCAGGGAGGAGAATGGAGAAGAAGAGATTTCAAGGAGGCACAGAAGGAGGAGTAGGTGTGGATGGAGCAGATAGAAAGAGGTAGAGAGTTCCAGTGTAGGGGGGCCAGGAACTTAAAGGAACCAAAACGCAAAGAGGCACATGGGGACGGGGGAACAGTGAGTAGGAAGAGATCAGCAGACCGAAGGGACCGTGAGGGAGTGTAGAATGAGAGGAGAGACGAAAGATAGGGGGGGACGAGGTCATGGAGAGATTTAAAAACGAAACAGAGGAATTGGAATTTAAGTTGGGAGTGAAAGGGAAGCCAGCCAAGGTATGAAAGCGAAGAGGAAATGGAGTTGTGAGGAGCAAGAAGACAAAGGGTATGGATAGCGGAATGGTAGAGAGATTTGAGGGGAGCAAGATGAGATGCAGGGAGTGCAAAGAGGAGCGATGAGCAATAGAAAAGACGAGAGAAGATGAGGGAAGAGATTAAGAGTTTAGTAGCTTGGAAGGTGAGGGAGGAATGGATTTTACGAATATTGAAGAGATGGTAGCGATAAGCGCAAGAGGTAAGAAATATGGTGGGAAAAGGAGAGGGAGGAGTCGAAGTGGAGACAGCAAACGTACGGTTAGAGAAGTAGGAGGAGAGCTGATTGAGGACAGAGCCTTTGAAGCCAAAGGAAGAAAGAGTATTGAGGAGTAAGGGGTGATCGACGGTATTAAAGGCAGCAGAAAGGTCAAGGAGGATGAGGACTGAGGATTGCTTAGCATAGCGAGCAGTAAGGAGGGAGTTGAGGACATATTTGAAAGCGGTCTCAGTGGAGTGTTTAGGGCGAAATCCAGATTGTGAGGGGGGAGGAGAGAATGCTTGGAAACAAAAGCTGAGAGTTGAGAGTAGACAAGGCATTCAAGAAGCTTAGAGAGGAATGGAAGAAGCGAGATTGGGTGGAAGTTGGATGCAAGAAGGGGGTTAGCAGACGGTTTCTTCAGGAGAGGGATGATAGTGGTGTGTTTGAAGGCAGAAGGGAAGGTGGCAGTGGAGAGACAGATGTTAAAGAAGGAGGTTAAGTAGGGAACGAGAAGAGGGTAGATCTTCTGAATAAGGAGGGTGGGGAGGGATTGTGCGATGCAGACCTCATGAGTCACTTACCGTCACAGGGAAATGATTTCCTCACTCAGTTGACTCCCGAGGAAAGGTATGTTTATTTCAAAATGAAGGCGCCCATCCACAGTACGTTCTGCAGAACCCCAGAGCAATACCGAAGACGTTTTAGAGAACTCACCAAAAGGGGCACTCAAGCTTTTAAGGCATTGACACACCAGTCTATGAGGAATTCGAGTGGTTTGGTCACTAGTAAAGAAGTTCACACATTTGAGAGGATGTTTAATTTGATTGCATGTCCTAAATAATTGTGAAGCAGGGTTTCACCAGCAAAAAGTCGACAAGAATTTCACAGACCGAAGGGAGGTTGCAAAGGCTGCCGACTGGTATGTGAGTAACAGATGAGCACGCCTCTTCCAGAAAAAAAGGCTTTTGATCAAAGTAAACTAAAGGAGGATAAGGACAAAAGTTCTCACTCTCCTTCCCAAAAAGGCCCCCAACAATCTGAAGGGAAATCCCAGCCACATGGGTCATCAGCGCCTAAAGAATAGCAGTGTGATGGTACCACTAGCACTGGGGCACCAACACCCCTAACACCCAAAGGATATTTTCTGTGTCGGGACCTGGCCCATAGAAAATGAGATCCAGCCAATAAACGTATACCCAAGCAGGCCATAGTCAGGGCTTGCCTAAAGGAAGAGGCCATCATCAGTGTGGTCTTCGCAGCAGCAGAAGTCGTCTCACTAGGCCTGGAAGCATCTCACAATTCCACCTTAGGACCTTGATTACTGGGCAATTACGAGTTTGGTGGAACGATCTCTATTAATATTTATAATTACAATTACCCCATGTGAAGTAATGTGAGTGGGGTCATAAGATTTAGAATCATGTGGGCCTTCTGTTATTCATCATTTTAGGGTCAATTTGACTCCACTGAGTTCAAGTTGTATTATCGCATGTGCTCATACCGCTGGGGGAACACCACATGCTGTAATGATTTTGTGTGGAGAACTTTTCCTCCACACAAAAGCACCAGAGAAGAATTGTGTTGAGTAGGAAATTCGAGCATGCAGGATTTCCAAATACGCAGGTTTCATCTCTACTGCCGAAACAACAATGGCCCTAGAGGGCAGCAGCATGATGGGGCCACAGCATTGCAGCAAATGTTCCAGCATGCACCTTTTAAGAAAGATAGGCTGAAATTCAGTTAAGGATGCAGCCATTCTGTATTGTGTCCACAGTTTTGGCTGCATTCCACACCGTGCTAATTGAGAGCCTTAATGCTGTGGAGATGTGGGAAAGTTTATTTTCATCTTTTGGTATGCATCAGTATGACCAGCCCCAACCCAGTCCATGAATGCATTAGGAGCATCAGAGATCCAAATAACGGGAAGCCACTTGGGTCATACTTGTACTTTAACATAGGCTGCTACCTGGAGCAGCTTTTGACTAGAAGACAACTGATGCCAGATAAATACACGTGGGATCACACCTGTGTTTGTATTTCTGATTCCTACAAATATGCACCTTAATTGCATTTTTTATTAGGATTTTTTCTATACACAGTTATGCAGTATGATCAACTAGTTACGTGTTCTGCTATTTGGAATCCACAGGAGCTGAAAGTCAGGTGTTCATCAAAGGCATAACACCGAGTCAGTAGCCATTGATTCACTTTATTTTGACTGTGCACATTTAAAGATCTGAATCAGAAGTCTTCCTTTCACTTTCATGTCACCACATGTTCGAGTCCTCTAGAATATGCCGAAAAACCAGATCCCCCCATAACCGTTACTATACTTAATGGAACATGTACACATGTGCGAATCACATGTTGACGCAAGATGCCCTGCATAACATATATACTACTTCTCCTGGGTGGGCAATCTTCCATAACTAGGAGCTACATTTAGCTCCACTTAACCATTCTTTACTTTAATCCCTGGCGCATCCTGTGAACGATGATCGACGAGGGCCTACAAGGGAAACCCAGTGTATGGCATCCCACTGCCCAAGAGAACATCAAATTAAACAAATGCTTCTGGAAAAAGAAAAAACTTTTGCAAATGAGGTACAATTTCCTTTTATGTCTGCATTTTGCCACATATGATGTAGTATGAAGCGTATACTGTAAAATGGGTTTGGTTTAAACCCTTTGTAAAAGACGGACAAGATGGAGAAGGTGTGGCTCGTAAAATGCTGTGTTAATGTCCTCTGCCAGCCCCTGTTTCCTTGAACCATTGACCACCATGAAAACCCAAATTCCAGTCCCAGAAATGTGCCCAGGGCTGCAACTCATACAATCATCTAATACGTTGGTTGTGATCTGTACAAGGTTGCACTGCACCACAAAGATTCCACGTGGATAATGTGCACACACAGAACACTAGGAACCACAAAGCTGGACATCTTTGACCTCAGAGTTCTGCATCTGAGTGGGTGAGTGTAAGGGTGGCTGCACTCACTGAAGTTCCAAGTCCTAAAACGACATTTCCACAAATACTCGTGAGGACATCATGCACGTTCAGAGCTGCCTACACATTTCAACCCCTGCATGCGCCATGGGATTGGAGTGTCAGCCGAGACATGAGGAATGGGCTTCAAGACATTAGGCTCACTCAGAATATAGCATGTGAAACTCAGCGTACACCAGGTGGTAGGCCTGTTAAGTCTCAGAATGTAACATTTAAATTTCAGTGTGCGCCAGGGAGTAGTGTTAGTCTCCACATGGGCAAATCATCTTCCAGGCATTGCGCTCACTCAGAAGATAACATTACAACGTCAGCGGATGCCAGGGAGTAAGAGTGTTAGTGTTAGTCTCCGCATGGGCAAATCATCTTCCAGGCATTGCGCTCACTCAGAAGATAACATTCCAACGTCAGCGGATGCCAGGGAGTAGGAGTGTTAGTGTTAGTCTCCGCATGGGCAAATCATCTTCCAGGCATTGCGCTCACTCAGAATGCAAGATATAAACTTCAGGTCATGCCAGGGGATGGAAATGTTGGTCTACACCTGGACGAATCGCTTTTGTGATATTGTGACAGGGGGGTAGGAGTGTTAATCTACACCATAATGACCAGACCTTATGCACATTCAGAATGTAACCCTTTGACTTCAGCATGCATTATGGGGTAGGAGTGTTAATCCCGCATGGAGATGGTGCCCATTCAGACTTGAACACCTTCCTGCATTTTAAGGGACACCAAATGGATGAACATTCTTTGTTGTGGTTTTGTAGCCCCTAACGTCAAAACAACATCAAGATGTAAAACATGTGAACACAATCTGGCACGTAATCAGAATACACAGAAATGTTGACCTGCACAATTTATCTATTGCAATGCTATGGTGATATGCATTGTTCGTTTTATAAAAGCTCTTCATGCCGAGCCACTTATACTGACAAAAGCAGTTAGAAGAACAAGGCCTATCTGATAACATCCCATATATATATAAATTACTAAGGATCCTGTCCGAATGAGATATATGGGTCATGGTTATAAATACTTCAATGTTAGGTTGAGTATTGTCAAAAATGATATGGGCACCAAGGTCCTTGTGCATTTTGAATTTAGTGATTCAAGCATATACTTTTTTTTTTATCACAGACATTTTTCTCAAATAAAAACACCAGCAGCCATTCTTATGTTCCCAAAATGATCAGCAATTTCATTTTAGTGGAAGTGACAAACAGCCCTCATTGGTGCTATTTGTCACTTCCACTAAAAGCCTATAAATGTGCATTCAAGAGTCCAACAGGGTTGTACCAGACTGTCTGTCTTTCAATGAGAACCTTCTATCAGAAAATTAGTTTAAATGGGTGTTCTAGGTTTTGATAATGTGTTGCAATCAGTAAAACAAGTGTAACGTTCTTAATTACGACTACAATATATACTGAAAATGTTTAGAAATGAACATTGTAAAATTCAAATAGAGCCAGTTTACAATGTTAGTACAATTAAATATCCTTTTTAGTAACTTATTTTGCTGTGAATATACCCAATATTGTCTTTCAAAATGTCCTACCTTCTTGGAAGGCATAACGCTCAAGATAAAAACCTTTGAAATGTTCCCATGATTACCAAAAAATATTTTAAAAAACATACACAATTGTAGACCATGCAGCCTGGTACTTCCAATGCTGGTCAGAATACCAGCCGTCCCTACAGAACCATAATCTGTGGCCCACTCCCCTCCTGGTAGGACAATATTCCTGCAGGACACACACAATGACAATGTACACCGGCAGGTCCCCACCTCAGGGAATGCCTCTGTTGCTGCTGCTCTCATTCTGCATTCAACTATAAAAAAAAAAACCTCCCCTCCTTTAAGATGTGTATGTTTATTTTTCTCTGGTCCTACATCTGACAACGTGACTCTCGCCCACAGAGAGCGTGACAGATATTCAGAGAATCAAAGAGAGAGAGTTTAAGAGAGTCAGAGTGGCTTATGATGTGCCCAGTACAGCTTGCCATTTGCATATCCGTTTCATTGACATAATGAATAATCAATATAAAAAAACAGAATGGTATTTGTGTAAAGATTTGAAAGTATATTGTACTTGGATGGAATCATATATTCCGGTAGGTTTATGCCAGATGGTGAGTGGTAATAGCATGTGCTTATAAAACTAAAGCAGAAGCACATGGATTTAGCAAGGGTGCATTTATGCAGAAGACAGTTTTTCATGCAAACAGACGCTTTATCGTGATGTAAGTGTAACTCCGCGACCATAAAAATAAGCAGAAAGAAGTTGAAAGAAAGCCAACCCCGCGTGCAATGCTGAATTAACAACCAATGAAGACAGACTGAAAGTAAACAAACCACCACCCGACCCCCAACCGGGTACCACAGACTGAGAAAGAAAAACAGACAAGAGAAAAGGTGGAAAAGGTGTAGCGACAGGGCATACCAGGCACTACCCAGATTATCACGCTGGCACCGCTAGTAACACTTTATTAAGATATAAACCCGCCTAGTGTTTTACGAGAGCACGCTGTAAAACATGAAACACAAGCATGGCCGAACACAGGCCGAACAGATGTACAGATAGAATTGTTAAACCTGTATATTAAATTATTTACAGGAATGTAAATTAAATTACTAAATATATTACATGAATAAAGCGATAATTTAATTAGAGAGAAGACAGGCACTAGGGGTGAACTGTACCAGCAAAATCAGACAACAATGACACTTCATAATACAATGAATGTGCTAAGAATGCAGAGGTTTAAAAGTTGGAGTACCTTCAAACATCTTTATTTATGTATGCAGTGCTTATCGCATCAGTTTTGTGCTTCGTACCGCTGGATAGACTATTGTGTTACCTTTACCTCACACAGTGATACTCAGTTTAGTCTCCTTACAAGGATCGAACATGTGAACCTGCAGGGAGCACGTGTTCGAATTCCACGGTATTTGGGGGTGGGTATCGGTTATGATTTCCCTTTAGAATAGCCAGGTCCCCGACGCAAAATGTTCACCATTTGCATGGTGGAGGGCAAAGGTGGCCTACAAGCATGCATGCCACCTTCTGCCCTCCCCTATTGCGCTCATCCATGCACATTAAGTAAAAACTGCCTGCTGTGGCGGGCAGTATTTACAATGGATACCTATGGAGTCCGTCTGCTTTTCGCCGGGGGACTCCATAGAGATCCCGAACATTTGCACTGACATAAAAATCCATGACGGTACAAATTCTGGAGTATTTTCTATGGTGCAGCAGAAGGGTGTGGCGGAACCATAAGTCACAATCTGGTCCTCCTCTCCGCAATACAGATACGCAATGCGTAAAAGCCTTACGCAAGGCTTTATGTATCCAGTATGCCCCGGCTCAAAATACAGATTTTAGCCACGTGCTATACACAGAGGGAGCTTAAAATTCTCCTCGGCAACCACCTAGGAAGTGTCTGTGAGGCTGCTTTGCATTTGCGCTGTCACTGTGCTCGAAATCGAGCTTAATCAAGAAACGGCTTTGAAATGAAGGAATACAAATGATCCTAACACACTTATTTTCCATGAATTGTTTTTAAACAATGTGGGATGTTTAGGGCTCAGGCTAGGTGGTGACAATGCGCCAGCTGCAGATGAAAAGCTGGAGGGCATCCATGAAATAATGAATGAGATGGCACAGGAGGAGAACGCAGGATGCATGGCTATGTGGAGTCTTGCTTCCCTCCGGGGTTTAATTCATTTTTAATTGTACTCGATCTTTAAAATTCAGTCTGTAGTTAAATGCATCCATTACATGTATTAGGATTCCCAGAGTGACATGAAGGAACCAAGGAGGCTGCATACAGTCACATTTCAGCCACTGACTGAGAAACAGAAGGGAACACTAAAAACACAAGGAACATGCAAGACTAACAGAAATGCTCAGAAAATAGAATGTTTGGTACAGTAGGGAAGTCAGAGAGGGAGCAAAAGAGAGAGAGAGTGGCTGGGAGAGACAGCGAGAGGAAGAGACAGCGAAAGGGAGGCAGAGCACTTGAGAGAGACAAAGGGGAGAGTCATTAAAGTTACTCTCCGTAGTGACTAAAGTACTCATAGTCCATAATCCCCTTTCCTCCATCCTTGTGGGCATCCCCCAACATGGGGACTGTACCGGAACCTTTGGCAGCGAAAAATGTGAGCTACTCCTTTACATTTAGTATAGCAGACAGGGGTGCGGCCCCAGATGTGGGAACGCCCCCGAGTCCCCGCCCACCGGTGCCTCACCTCAGTCCCATTTTGACATATTGGATGCTTGTAAACCTGGCTGTACTGACAATTTTAGCCCAAGGTATACTGGCGGGGGAATGTGTGTGGGACATATGGAGGAAAGGAGACCAAGGACTATAATTACTCTAGTCACTACAGTGAGTAACTTTAATTACTCACACGTGCCGTCCCCTTTCCTCCATCTTTGTGGGTGATTCCACCGAATCAAGGCAACTGGGTGGAGCTGTGACCACATGCCTCATACTTAGGTAGAAGCAAAAAGGTGCCTCAGAACCGCCTGCAAACTCAGCATTGTACCTGGAACTGGTATCCAGAAAATAGTGTTTACATAAAGCGGGTGGATTGGCCCACATAGCCACCCAACTAATGACTTCCCAGGATGCATGCCTCTCAAATGTGACCATGGTAGCTAGTGCCCTGACTGTGTGAGCTTGGATCCCTGTGGGAACCGTCTTACCCATGGCCACATAAGGTTCGGAAATGGCCTGGAGAATCCAATGGGCGTGGGAGGCCTTGGAGGACTGGGTGCCGGGGGCCACACCCCTGAACGTGACAAACAGAGCTTCCGACTTCCAGAAAGATCTTGTCAGGGAGAGGTAAAACTTGAGCACTCTCTGCAGATCCAGCGCCCTTTCTGCCTCTGACTATGGGTTTGGGAAGAACACCGGCAAGCACGTTTTTTTGGTTTAAATAGAATGATGAGACCACCTTGGCTAAGAAGTTTGGATGAGTGTGCAAGATGACCTTGTCCTTGTGGAAAATAGTGAAAGGTTCACACGACAGCGGCTGCAGCTTGCTGACTCTACGCACGGAAGTGAGAGCCACCAAAAGCACTGCTTTGATCGTAACCCTGCTGATGCCGACCAACATCGAGAACCACATTCAGATCCTGTATGGCATGGGCCTTATGTACAGGTGGAAACAGTCTGGTCAAGCCCTTGAGATGGGCCTCAACCACCGGGTTGGCTGCTGAGAAAGTCTGATCCAGCAAGTTTTTGTATGCCCCGATGGACGACAAGTAAGTGCAGCAAGTATTCATCTGGACCCCTGAGCAGGGCCGGTGCACAGAAAAAGACAACATCTCATCCGGAGAGAAGAGGGGGGTCAATACCCTCTCCTCGTGCCCAGTGGTAAGACCTGGTCCACTTACTCTTGTAATGCGAGCAATTGGACGGCCTCTTGGCCTCCTGTATGATCTAGCAAAAACAAAGAGGTGATGGCTGGAAGTTTTAGAATGAATCTTAACCAGTCGCATTGTTCGTTCTTCGCCTGCTAAGCCATTACAGAAGGGGAAAGACCATACGCAAATCAGGCTTGGGCCCACCCCAAAAGGGGCAGTCCAGCCCGAACTGCTAGGTCACATCCCTTCTGCACGAGACCACAAGCATCCCCAAACATGTTTCAGCCTTGTTGGGCCTCATCAGTGAGGAGTAGCTTGGGTCTCTAGGCCCAGCAGGCACGGGACCCACGTCTGGGCATACCCATCCCACTCGGGGTGACAAAGCAAAAACAAAGAGGTGATGGATGGAAGGTTTAGAATGAATCTTAACCACTGGCATTGCTTTGGGCAACCCTCCAGACCATCGTTCCAAACCTTCCACCCATTACTTTTGTGGTCACAGTTTGTCTCACTATGTGCGAGAGGGTATGCCCAGACGTGGGTCCCTTGCTCGCTGCGCCATAGGGAACCAAGCTGCACCTCACTGAGGAGGCCCAACAAGGCCGAAACATGTCTGTGGTTGCTTGTGTTTCTGTGCAGAGGGGACCTGGCCTAGCAGTTCGGGTTGGGCTGCTACCATTGGTGGCAGTACCTGACTGATTTGCATATGGCTGGACCCCTTTTGCAATGGCGCAGACGGGCTAAAAAACAGTGGTGTGAAAGGTTGCCCAGAGCAATGCCAGTGGTACAGATTCATTCAAAACCTTCCACCCATTACTTTTGTGGTCACAGTTTGTCTCACTATGTGAGAGAGCGTATGCCCAGACGTGGGTCCCTTGCTCGCTGCGCCATAGGGAACCAAGCTGCACCTCACTGAGGAGGCCCAACAAGGCCGAAACATGTCTGGGGTTGCTTGTGTTTCCATGCAGAGGGGACCTGGCCTAGCAGTTCGGGCTGGGCTGCTACCATTGGTGGCAGTACCTGACTGATTTGCATATGGCTGCACCCCTTTTGCAATGGCGCAGACGGGCTAAAAAATGGTGGTGTGTAAGGTTGCCTAGAGCAATGCCAGTGGTACAGATTCATTCAAAACCTTCCACCCATTACTTTTGTGGTCACACTCCTGTATGATCTCCCAATTACTTTCAGAGAACAGAGAAGGCTGAAGTTTCAGCTGATCAGGAGCCAGGCCAAAAGTGGCAGCTTGACCGGGTCTGGGTGCTCCATCACCCTGTGCTGCTGAGTAAGGAAGCTCCTGCTGGGGATCGGATGATGGACCGGTCCCTGCGACCGGATTTGGAGGAGGTACGAGAATCACATCCTTGACAGCAGTGGGGGGTGATCAGGATAAGGCTGCAGCGCACTGAGGCATGAAATTTGCAGAGGGTCTGCTGGAGCAACAGAGGAGGAGGAAACATATAGCACCTGCCGCTGTGCCAGCAAAGCTGGAACGCATCCCCCAACACACCGGCCCGACCCGCCCATGAAGCAAAGAGGGGGCATTTGGAGTTCTGAGGCAAGTCCAGATCCAGAAACAACAACATCTGGAAGAGAGGCAACAAGGAGTTGGTGTGTAATTCCCAATTGTAGGTGTTGTACCCAAGCGGCTGAGCTTATCTGCCTCTGTTTTGCCAACCCCCGGGAGATGAATCCCCGAGATCCAGATCCCTTCTGACAAGGCCCACTCTCAGATGGACACCGCTTGCATGCAAAGGGGGTGAGACCAGGTCCCCCCTGCTTGTTCAAGTAGAACATTGTTGGCAAGTTGTTGGTCTTGGCCGGAACCGCCTTCCCCCTGATGACAGGCAAGAAGGCCCTGAAAGCCAGGCCCTCTGCCCTGAGATCCAAAAGATTGATATGAAGGAGGGCCTCCGCCCTGGACCATGAACCATGAACCATGAATCGAGTAGCCATCCAGAGTCGCTCCCTAGCCCAGGAGGGAGGAGTCCGTTTTCACCACCAGGGTTGGCTCCGGCTGCGAGAAGGGGGCTCCCACCGCCACATTGCTAAGAGCCACTTGTGAAGATCTGTAAGCAGGCCCAGGGGCACGGGCAGTATATCCTACTGCGTCCCTGTTTCCTGATCCCAGTTGGATACCAGGTGTAACTGGAAGCGTCTCATCATGAGTCTGGCATGCCGCACCGTGAGCATGCACAAAGCCATGAGACCGAGCAGGTGTTGGAACCACCATGCTGAGGTAGCCTAGTTGGCCAGAAAGTGGCGAACTAATCTCCAGAGGGACAGTAGCCTGTCTGTCATGGGAAAAACCCTCTGAACGGCCATGTCCCACCTTACTCTGAGAAACACAAGATCCTGGGAGAGATTTAACTGGTTGAGGGAAAACCCCAATTGGTGAAGAACATCCACTAGCCACTGGCAGCAGTGAATGGCCCCCTTCGGAGAGCAGGCCCTCTCCAACCCATTGTCCAGATAAGGGTATAGGTAGTGGCTCTCCAAGTGAAGAAGGCCCGCCACATCATTCATAAGCTTTGTGGCCACACGAGTGGCCGAATTGAGGCCAAATGGCAGCACTCTGTAATGGAAGTTGTGCGACATAATCATGAAACGCAAGAATATCCGGTGCGGTTGAAACATGCGGACATGTAGGTATGCATCTTTGAGGTCTAAGGAACACATACAGTCCCCTGCGCACAGCGACTCCGCTATGTGAACAGTAGTCATCATCTTCAAGCGTTCGAGGGGTAAAGAAAAGTTGATGAACGAAAAAAGTCCAGGACAACCCCCATGCCCGCTTGGTTGTTCTTGGGCAACACAAAAATTCCGGAATTATACCCGGAGCCCCTGTCTGGAGGAGGCACCAGAGCGTGGGGGCAGAGGGGGAGACTGAACCCTGTGTAGGGTACTGACAGAATCCAGGGATTCATGAAAAAACCCTTTGAGTTGCTCATATAGAGAGCCAGCCAGCCCCCCATAGGAGAACTGTGGTCCCTGACCAAAACATCATTGCTTTTTGCCATCAGAGTCAGGAGTGGAGGAAGGGGAGTGAAAAAAGCACAAGGGCCTCTGCTGCTTCTCGTTGGGTGACCTGTCTGGTGGTCAAGTTCTACAGTCATGAAACCCCTTGAAGCAGCCAAAGGACCGTAGCTTGAAGTCCAACCTGCCCTGACTCTGTGGAAAGGATTTCTGACCCAGCTTCGTTAGGATTGCCAAGGACTTCGCAGTCTGGGTGGACGTCTTCTTTTTTGTTAGCTCATCATCTGTTGATGAGTGGAACAGATCCGACCCCTCAAAAAGGACGTCTGAGGAAAACTTTGTTGTCTGCATCTACGCTGTCCGCCTCATCTCAACACCCAAGCAGAGGCCCCTGCTGGCTGTGCCAATATGGGAGACCGTGGACTCCATAAGATCCTGTGCAACTTTACAAGCCTCCGCTAGACCCTCCTTGAAGGAGGCCTGACTCTTCAGAGGGAGGCAGGGAAGAAATTCCCCAATCTCACACCACAATTTCTGGTTCGCCTGAGTGAGGATGGCATTAGCGTTGTCCTGGCGTAAATGAAGACCAGCATTGAGATAACATCCCTTGCCGAAAGACTCAAGTGCATTGTCCTCTTTAGACAACAGTTGGAGGCGGCACCGGCCGCAGAAAAAGACGAAGACTTTGAATGTAAAGATGCAGCCACAACAACTGAAGAGTGGGGTTGAGGGTTGGATGCTAGGAGGCTTTTCCCAACCATACTGGCCTAGGAAAGGACGTCCTTTTGCAGAGGAAAGCCTGAGCGGCCTGTGATGCGCAAGGACAAAACCTCTGCCAGAACCCCTGGCTCTTGGGGGGGGCATGTTCAGGATGGGGAACACCCGAAAACTCTGCTAGGCCCTGTAGACGGTCATGAAATGCCTTGACCGACGTGGAAGGTGCCTCTTCCTGTGTGTCATCATCGTCCCTGCGTTTGTATCAGGCGGAGGGGAGTCCGGGTCCTGCTGCAGCGGGGCCAGATGGGTCCTCCCGGTCCGCTCATCCAGAAGGCTGCGGAGCAATGGGCATCTGCGGCAAGGGAGGAGGCGGTGGTGGCAGAGGAGTGGCTACCGGAGCCGAAGAAGGCAGAGGAGGAGGGGGACCGTGACCAGAGCAGCCCGGTGGAACACTGGTGGTGCGCCCAAAGGAGGGGCCTAGGAGGCACCACCTCGGGGACCACCTCCTTAATGAGATGCTTGAGGAATCCCACAATCTGCAAAGAGCGCATAAGCAAAAAAGGCACTTGAAAAAACAGTCCTGGGTCGCAAGAGGAAGCACGGCCCTCCGATGCACTGGGCCTTCTGTCCTGCTCAAAACGCTGAGGTAACTGAATCGCTGGGTGGCATAAAGATAGCCCGGTTGGGACCACCAGCCTGAACCCTGAGGCCCGGAACCACTCCCCCAAGGAAGAGTACTGGACCCGCCCTACGCTGCCCATTCTGAGGGCGACTGGGCTGCCGGAGGCCTACTGTCAGAATTGAAAATGGCTGCCAGTCCTGCAGGGTCAGCCACGTGCTTATCTGCCATTTTGGAAGATTGTGCCAAGCCCTGGGAGGGAGGGTGCAAAGGCTTCGAACCCGGTTCTGGGTCCAACATAGACTAGGACTGTTTGTGCCCCGACCCTGAAGCTGGGGCCGACCTCCGAGAGGGCTCTGGTAAGCTTAGGGCCCTCACCCTCAGCCAGAGGGCTGGAAGTCGAATTGGTCCCATGTGCCACCACCTCGGAGTGGGCTCCGGGAGGTTTTTTGCCCTCAGCCGCTGAGCTGGTAGTCATATGGGACCACAACTCAGGCTTGCGCCTGGAACGGGTGCTCAAAAGCCCTTCGCACCACGGTGCAGAAGAAGCAGCAGAGCTTGAGCGTCGCTGTCAGGAATTACCACGGCCGACAAAGGTTGGCTGACATGCCTACAGGCGTTTCTGCTAGAGTCATAAACACATTTCTTCCTGTCCGTTCTCACATAAGTGGACCACTGCAAAGGCGGTCACTGTTCCTCTCATGGTACTTGCTACCATGGCGATGGTGCAAGCGTCTCCCTGCGCGCCACCTGGCAGGGAGGAGAAAGCATGGCTGTCCCACATGACAACAAGAGACGTACACCAAATGGAGAAAGCCCACCCACACGCTACTGCCGACGCTTCCGATTGAGGTTTACTAGGACTTCCGTGTTCGTAACTTTCATTTTGCAAAGTAAGATTTTGACTCCTCCCTGTTTCCTGGAACGGTTTGCCTTTTCCCTGGTTCTTCGCTCTTGCTACTTTGCTTCTGGTGATTGATTTGGTCTGCTCCTGGAATTCCTTTGCATTACATTTCTACCTCTGATCACTGCCCGCATGTTGAACAAACATGGTCTGCTTCCCAGATTGATACTGCCTAACGTTCCATTACCTGTCATTGTACGCACGTTGAACAAACTTGGTCTGCTTCCTGGATAGATATTGCCTAATGTTCCAATACCGGTCATTGCCCGCACGTTGAACGACTTGGTTTGCTTCTCGGACTGCTCCTGCTTCACTTTCTCTTATCCTGGAACATTACACAGTGTAACTGCATATTTAGTACACAGGAAACCGGAGGCACTGGGACTAGAGACGCTTGCTGAGTGTGCCATTCTTCAAATAGGCATCCTCGTGCCATCGGGGTAGGTCCCCTGGAATTCCTGACTAGTGCCACATTGGAACTCCTTCAGGTGTCCTCCTGCCATCGGAATAGGAGTCTGGAACTTATTGGCTACAGGACTACACCCTGGTGTCTTGGTAAGAAGTGTTCTATTTTCTGGCTCTCTACTTACTCTACCTCTTTCTGTTCTGTCTGGATAATGTCTTGTTCTTGATACCTTAGATACCCATTGGGATAAGATTGGGGACTTTCCATCATCTACCGCACACTTAGTATACCAGCCTGGCCTACCTTCCACAACTTGAGGTGGGTTGTTTCTGTATTGGAGGCGGGGATCCTCAATTGACATCCAGTTGTACTGATAA
Source organism: Ambystoma mexicanum (assembly GCF_040938575.1). Lineage (NCBI taxonomy): Eukaryota > Metazoa > Chordata > Amphibia > Caudata > Ambystomatidae > Ambystoma > Ambystoma mexicanum. The sequence continues at coordinate 263,636,843 of NC_090931.1, read as the reverse complement.
TTCTTTCTTTGTCCCTACAGCCGGTGAGTCGTGGGCACGTGTCTCCTCTTCCACCTACTAGATCCCTCTATCTGTTTGTATCTTACAGCACAGGGTTACAATAGGGGGAAGAACTATTTGGCTACTGTTCAGGCGTTCTTGGTTCTACTCCCCATCCAAGCTGGGCACCAAAGGGAGATGAAGAAATTAGAAAAGGAAAAGGATGGGGAGCATGCGGAACACCGAAACAGTGTCCGTGCCTAGCTGCCAGGTCCAACACCGTCCGTGCGGAAAAAGGGGCTGAGATGAGGTGCCAGACGGTGGGGTCTCGGTATGTTCCCATGCCAAGGACCGTGCCCCTGGGTGCCATACTAAATTTAAACTGGTAGGTCACATATTTCACTGCCAAAGGTTCCGGTATTATCCCCATGTTGGGGGATGCGCACAATGATGGAGGAAAGGGGACAGGATGTATGAGTATGCACATTATCAAGGTAACAGGTAATATTTCTAGACTTCACTAACAATTACAAGTTTTGGAAGGGCTAGTTACCTCAACCAAGTACAGAGAGGGTGTTGGTGCACCCAGTAGTACATCGTTATGCAGCTCCCACCATGGCTTTTGGAGTAAGGTGATTACTTTCAGACGGGATGGAGCTCCTCTTGGCACTTAGTTGTTAAGATCAAACAGATCCAGATGGTTGAATTGGGTGGGAACAAAAGGGTATGACATTCCTCTACTTTTAGCTAAAACCAGCCATCTTTCCCTTACTTTTTTCCGGCTGGGAATCGTCCCTGGACGGCAGGTGAAGGACACATTTGTTTGCTGCCACCTTACTGCGGGGTCTGATAGATCTGCTCTGTCACTTCCCGTTCAGCTAACCTGCTACTACTGGTTTGCTGTTTATTTCAGTAGCCTGCCTGGGACTTAAAGCCCATTCCTGAGCCTCCTGCTAGCCCGGTACCGGCAGTGATAATCGTTTGTTCTGTATTTAAGCAGCCGACTAATGTGAAATTGATGCAGGCACAGCTGTGTATGTAGGTAATGGATGGATGAAAGGTATGGCTTAGGTCTTTGGTCTGTCCCTTAGGAGGTGTGAATGGAATAGGAGGCAAAGATCAGTTGGAAGACACGTGTACAAAATAAATCTGCTTCCTTTTTTCTTAGATTACAATGAGTAGTTATCACACCCAGCGGCACATACGTTAGCCAGTCTCACTCGGAATGTGATTCTGAGAAGACTGAGCAGTAGGTGCCTCATGGCATATGAGGACTATACAAGACCACTTCACATTACATTACATTCTCCCCCATGCATTATTTTCCAGAAATCCAATGCTATAAGTATCTAATGCAATACCATCTCCTAATTACATGGTACAAATGCCATTTAAAATGCCACGCTTTTATCATTAACATATGCACATAATGAGGCCCCCAGAGTTAAACCTGTGACTTGAGTGAAACAGATCACAGCAGGTGTTTTAACCTACTAAGATATCTTTCTACTGAGGTTAATAAGCAGACCTACCTGAATACTAATCATAGATGCACAATACCCTATTCCTCCTTGCTAGCCCCTTACCCAGCCTCACTCACTTGCCCCATCCTGCTCTCCCTTTTTGCACCCTTTGAAGTTTTTGTAATGATTATTTTCTCAAAAATCAACCCGAGCCATCTCAAACTAACTTTCTTTGATATTTACGGCATTTAGAGAAGGTTTTAGCATTTCATCAAGTAAGACATTCACGGGTATCCGTGAACCAACCCGAATATCACTAGCTCTACTGAATGCCATACCCATACATGTTCCAGGACGAACAGAAAGCACAAGTCTGTGAGAGACAATGATATGCAGTGACAGAAATTGAAAAAGCATGACAGAGGCAGAGAGAGAGGAAGAGAGATAATATGAGAAAGAGAGAGAGAAAGAGAGGGAGAGAGAGAAACAGAGAGAAATATATGAATATAGTCATATGGGCTTCCAGCTGCGTCTTTATTAGCGCACTGCATTCTATATTTCCTAAGAGTAGAGAATCTGGGATCTATCACACCTTTAGTTAAATTGCGACGAATCAGGTTTGTGAGCATTGCCATGCTATTGTCTAATCTCTTTGCAAATCCCAGAGATGCATAGAGCTCACAGAGCTGACAATATAAACCCTGCATACAACTTAAGAATGCAGGTCAAGCCATGAACCAGCATATCACTTTGCACCATATAATTTGATGCAAAGTCCCTGTATAATTTTCAGCCACGAGGTACCAAAGAATATGTTCACCACCGGGAATGGAACGCATAGGAAACACTGGATATTCACATACAATTTAGTGATATCACCACAAACTACTCCACAACGACTAAGCTTAAACCTCACAAATCACGTTACGGGTAAGATCCCAGTGGGAGGGACTTCTACTTGTCTAGCCCACGCAATTCACAAAATTAAGGCCCCATTTCTATCTCTAACCACAGGGCTGTTATATAAGCAACTGAAAACAGAACTTCTGATCAGACAAACCGAAAGGAAACACCCCAAGCAATCGCAGAATCACGACTACACACCAGTTTCAACACCTGAAACCAAGGTAAGCCCACATGCTTACAACTCCCCAACATATTGTATGCAAGTAACCATGACACATTTGCTTGGCGCTTCCTCCTGCGCACAGGCAGTCTAGGCTAACCAAATCTCCTACTTGACTCCTCAGACCCACTGAAGTTTCTTCATTCGCAAAGCAAGAAAAAATTGAAAAAATGAAATAATCTTATGTATATGTCTGCAAGCATATACTAAATAGACGTGTGTCACTTACTTGAAATGTTTACACTGAAATATGAGCGTAATACAAAAACTGACACACAATACAAAGTAAAGAATGTGCCCTGAGAAAGCCCAAGAAAAGGCGAAACAATAGTATGTGCAAATAAATGTTGGCACAAATGTTTTTTGTAAAAAAACAACACAATTCACACGGTCATGAATGCTCTATATAAGGAATAACGCATCTATCACTAAAAAAGTCACCAATAAAGTCACAAAAGAATACACTGAATGAAATAACTTCTGTGAGACTGATGAATGTGGAACAAAACTGAACACTAAGTGAATTTACTTGTGTTGATGATTTGAATGAAGAATTTATCAAATAAAGTGCATGACCTGTATGAAAAACACTAACACGTGAGTACCTCACAATTATTATATAATTTGGAAACGTGTGGGGATACCCCAACGACAAAGCGCAAAGGCTCACATAGTAACTAAACCCCATTTCACTTAACATTTAGACTGATTGGTGAATATCGGTCCCTACTGAGCCATGCCACCACTGACCCCAACTAAATGTGGACAGGTCAGTTACAAAACAACAGAAAAGGAAATCTATTAAACTAAATCACGGGCAGTGCGCACAGACGGATATTACTCACCCAACGTAAAAAAAACATGTCTCCATTATTACTCACATATCGTGAATATGTAAAAATGTAATCTAAAAACTGGATAGAAAGGAGTTATGCTCAAAAGTAAATTGGTTTGCTGTTGGGTAGCCAAACATCTATAACAAACTGAGGTAGATTGTAAGTTGGATGCCAAATATAAAATGGTATCTTGAAAGCAAGCGTGCAAAGCCCTAAATCATTCTGATGTCCAATATTCTTTGGCAGCATTTCAATGTGAGATAAGCACGTCTGGTATGGTATATTTAGAATTTCTTGGCAGGGAAAGCAGACAATGATTGATAGTAAATCAGATAAAGGAATGGGAAGGCTACCAATTAGACAGAACAGCTGCTTACTTAAAATCAAATAAAATGAACTCATTAAGTTTTTCACAGTACTAACAGCCAAGTAAATTTGGCAGGACCTCGATAAGCAGATAAGAACTGTTTCTTGGCAGGATTTAAAGGATAAATAATTATGTTTGGCAGAGTCTGGATTGGGCTTATCAGTCTATGTGTCAGTCAGACAAAGTGTGACAAAAATGAGCTAATGTGGCTTGGTGAGTGGCAGATAACCCAACCAATCGAAGAAAAGAAGGGGTTTATTTTTGGCTGAAGGGACCAATCACATATGTATTCTGAAATTGTATGAAGCATTGTATCATTCTCAGAAAGCCTATAAAAGGCAAGCTGATTGTAAGAGCTCTGTGTGCTTCCAGTATATCTTTCGGAACTTATTAAAGATTACTGTGAACTCGCATCTCAGCGTCCATCTTCCTTTGTTCTTGTTTCAGTGCCAGAGTCCACAGATGTCCAGCCTGATGAGGGGATGCAGAGGGTCCCCCTTTACACATGGCGACCCAGATGGGACCCTAAAGATCTTTCAGGGACAAGAACCCAGACCTACACTGACAGAGATAGGAGATGCCCAGGAGAAGTGACAGGGTAAGTGAATCTGCAGTGTGGCCTCATTTGTCGAGGGAAGTCTCCCTATGGTTGTCAGCATAGCATGGCACAGCTTTGACACCTGTGGATTATGTTATGTATTGTGGGGGACAGAGACAAAGGAAGACAAAATAAAAAACATGTATTATGTATATAACTAAGGGGTGTGTGGTAATTTAGAAAAGTAAACAGAGGTTGCTTAGAAAAAGACAAAGAGCATCTGTGAGACGAAGAGCGTCTGAAAGCCCAGTTTCCTACCTCAAGGTAGGTCTAGAAGGAGTAATTTCAAAACCCCAAGGGGGTAAACAGGCAGTACATAAACCAGTTTGTTATAGGGAATGACTCAAACTCCAATCGGGGGATATATTAAGGGGCAGAGATAAAGTGAAGAGCGCTGAGGATTCATGTAAAAAATTCAACTAGTCTGTCTGTCCATGTGTCGGTTTTAAATTAAGATGTCAAAGAGCGACAATGAATTGTACAAAGTGAGATGAAGTCAAGAAATTACATTATTTATCTAGGGGAGGTGATTTGCACCAACCCAGAAATAGGCATAAAGTATTGAAAAAGGCAGAGGTGTGAGCAAACCGTTGATGAGGGCGCTTATATTTTGCTGTTTGAAATGCTATGGAGGAAAAAACAGGCAACATAATGACTTGCAGTCAAAACTTGTGGCTACTTTGCACCTTTGAGGTGGGTGATGGTAGCTAGAGGGTTAATTTTTATATACCTACATAATAGACAGATTTAAGAAACCAAAAAGTATTGCACGGTAGAAATCCGCCAGGCGCATAATACCAACGAAGAACAGATAAGTCAAGGACATGTGAGAGAAATTAATCTTGCCTCAGACAGGCAACTATGCAAAAATACATTTCTTTTCAAAATTGAAACAAAAAACCAACACCAGATTCAATTCCTACTTGGAAATGTAAAGCTAATATGATATATGACATGTTTTAAAAATAAGATTTCACAGAGATATGATCACTTTGTATGCAATATGCAGCTAACAAAAGCTAGTGCTGACAGTGCACAATAAAGACATGGTCAAAACTGTGCTGAGAAATTAAAAGCTCTTGTTCAAGGCTGAGAGATAACAGTTGGCAGAGTTAGGAGAATAATTCATGATTGTAGGAAAAAACCAAAGCTGCTTTTGAAGTTGAATACATGGGATAAGTCCTGCGAATAAGAACAGCTGTGAGCTGAGCTTTATATATAAAAAGAGCAGTTTGCTGCTTGTGTTGGAAGGAATGGTAAAATATGAGTGTATGTGTTAAGCAATTAAAACAGAAAAATTAATGAGGATTTATGAAAATTTGACCAAACTGAGTAGGGATGAAGCTAATATGTGTAATAAGTGTGCAAGCAAGCAACATGTTTAGTCATTTGGTTGTGTGGTTTTGACATATTTAGAGTAAATTGACAAATGGGTATGCTTTGAGAAACAGCATGTTTTCATAAACATTAGTGCATAAGTGTTGAATCCAGGTGCTGAGGGAAACACAGGATTGGATTAATATATATTTTGGGGTAATTTAAACCCCTGGTTTTTTAAGTCAAGCAAGGGTGTATATTTTGAAGAAACTGTTTGATTTTTTACAGGAAAATTATATGTGGTTGAACTTTATTTTTGAATACATTGTTTAGAATAGTAGGCTGTTCCCAGCTGGGGAGACCACATTGAGTCACTGTTTAGGGTCACACAAGTCACTTCCCATTGTAAAGGGGGTTGGTGGTTATTTCTGGCATTGGTAGTGGATGCTTCTTTGTTGGGCACACAGTGAATCACCCCTGATTTGTTGATTTTATGTTGGGCAAGTAGCCATTTCTTGTTGATGAAGGATGGAACATTTGAAAAGAGTATAGATCATAAGGCATGTATGGGCCAAGTGCACAGGCGAGGAAAAAATGGAAAATGTTTGCTAAAGTGGTTTTCAGTGCCCTTTGAAAAACAAAAACAGATTGCAAAATGAAAGCACAGAAGAGTGCTGTGGGTGACCACAATAGCGAGAATGCTGGTAGTTGGGGACAGAGAGAAGACATGGGTTACGCACTACAATATAATGGAGAATCATAAAGGTGTTATACATGCAGGTTTAGGCATGTGCACCAAGTCTAGAGCACATTGTAGGGGCGCTAAGAAGGGCGAGGCAGCGTTTGCCTCACCATACAGTAGAACTATGCAATAGCAGGGCATTTTGAAGAAGAAAAGGAAAAATGTGTCTAAAAGCACACAAATTGAGGGCAAATTACATTAAAAAGTAGGCTGATGTACTAGTGGATGATATTCAATTAAGCACAGTGAATATTTATGGAGAATAGTCAGAATAAATGAAGCAAAATCACCTTTTTGGGGAAGAATATTAGGAAGGCAAGTATTAATGAAAACATTTGTATGTAGATTGAGAATGCAGTGGGCAATGAGGGGAAGCACTCGCAAAGCGCACTGGGGCTAAGGTCACACACAATATGGACAAAGAGGCATGATATATTTAAACAGTTGTATTGAGAAAACATTAGGTTAAAAAAGTATTTTTTATAGAAGCACGCACCCTGATGGTCTGACTTCTAAGAATAAGGAATACACTATTTAGGGGTTATTGCAGGGTTTTGTTAAATTAAAATGTAATTATGGATAAGTACAAGCAGGCTGAGCACTGATAAAAGGAAGAATAAGGGAGGCTTGGCACAATTATTGGGGAAAGAAATAAAGATGATTAAAGTTAGAATCTCTGTTATGACATGCATACAAGAAGGGGGAGAGTTACACATGCGTTAACACATACACACATGCACACACACACACACAAACATGCACATGCATACACATATGCATACACACATGCATGCACACATGCATGCACACAAACATGCATACACACACACATGCATGCACACACACGTATGCCAATACACACATGCCCACACACATACATGCACACACATGAGGATTAATGTACACAAAAGACACACACATGTAGTCGGAAGAAGGAATTTAATACTGCAATGAGAAAACACACACACACACACACAGGGTACTTTCGCTTTTAATGGGAACACCAGTTAGGGATATTATGTTCTTTTTTAAGGAGAATGAGGATCCGCTTGCTTGTATTCAGCAGCACTGAACTCTTGAAGTCCGCGAGGCGAAATGAAAAACAGTGGCACTATATTACCACATTTTATGTCAAGGATTGCCTGGGCTGGTACAGAGGCACTTGGGAAGCAAGTGGGAATGGAGGTGAAACCATAATCTGAGATACAGTGACTATAATGCAATCACTGTAGGCTGTTAGAGGAGAAGGATAAAAAGAAGGAAGATGCTAGAAAACTTGAGGAAACCAAGTTAGTTTAGAAGAAATTGTCAAAGTGTGCCATAGAAGGGGAGGTATTGACAAGCAGTGTAGGACTGGGAATACAGCAAGCAGTGGGCAAATCACAGGTGAATAATCAGCGCCAAATGGATCAAGGAGGGAATGGGTTTGTGCCACAAGGCAGAGGAATGGGAAACAGAGGAAGAGGTGGTTTGTAAAATAACCAAGACAGTTTTCAGAACATGCAGAATGATAATCAGAATGTGCAAGGACCATTTAGCCAAGGGGGACTAGTCGGAGGATCTCCTCCTGTGTATTGGATATGTGGGATGATAGAGCACATTGTGCACACATGCAGGAGCCAAGGATATGTATAAGATAGGCAATTCTCAAGAGGGGGGACAGCTTATCCTCCAGTATGTAGCTCACAATCTAGGGAAGGGTTTTCCGAGGATCAGACATTCTATCAGACGTAAGCACTGAGAGTGCAACAGGTTCAGCAGCTAGAGCAAGCGCAAAATGAATTCACTACAGGGGAAATTGCAGCGAGCCCCGATGCAGATTCAGTAATATGCAAACGCAGGACAGGTATTGACACCCAGGATAGGAGGTGCCACTATGGTAGGAGGAAACCCTCTTACAGGAAAAGGGGTATGCTTACACCCACAATAGGACAGGTTACTCCCACAATAAGACAGGTTACAGGACGACTTGATGTGTCCAGAATTATCAGTGACACTAGACCCCAAGAGGAGCCAAGGGTTAATGTGACGGTTGGAGGCAAAATCTTTGCTCTATTGGCAGACATTGGGACTGCACATCCATGAACGAAGGAGGAAAGGTGTCCAATGGTGGGAATTGCCATGGGTGATCAGGTTTTTTCTTTGGAGTTATGGGTTGAGTTCATCTTTATTGATGAATTACCAGTCTCTATAGGAGAGTGTCACATGACTGATCCTTGTTATATTCGTGGCAAACACTAGTTAAATATTTTGGGAAGGCATTGGATGACAAACCTTAAAATGATGATTTTATTTACTGACCAAGGGATAGCGTGTTCCACTCCTGGAATACTCTATTCGAACGCGGATGAATTTATATTGGAATTAGACAGGGCAAAAAGCTCTGCGAGTTGTTTTAGTGGACCCAGAGGTTTTTGTCATCATGGGGTGAGCATTCTATTTACATGGCTGTTTGGCCTAGTGGAGAGAATGGTGAGAATATTTGATGAATGTTTGTTTGGACTATAAATACCTAAGGAAAAAGAGGAGGGACAGACTATACCTATAGAATTAAAAGCAGCCATAGTATGAGGGGAAATGGCAATGCTTGAAGAAATGGACAATGAGAGTAGAACATGGAGGACACTAATAGCTCTTGAAGGGTTTAGGTTGATTGACGTCATTGATGACAGCATATTTAGAGAAGACTAAACAAATGATGAAGTGGTGGTTCTTTAGGAGCACCACATACAGGATAAAAATAGAGAGAAGGGGAAATCCTACAGCAAATGATAAAAATGCGGCAGGAAGACTTGGAAAGACTTGGAAAGAGTGCCAAATGTTCCGTGGACCAAAGGCCCTTATTAAACGGTCTATTGCAATAAATAGGGGAACAAAATAAAAAAGTAAAGACATGAAAGGGATTATAATATGAAACATATGAGGGTTTGCATTGTAGTTAGACTAATTGATGTAAGCTAATCATAAATAGATAAGGATAAAAACACAGAAGTTAGAAGTTCCAAATTAAGAGATTGATGACAATTCAGGGGGTGAAATAAATAAATAAGTGAAAAATGAATGAATGGATATTAAAGCAGTGAAAAGCACAAGTGAATAAGATATCCAGATTTGTAAACAATAAGCACAATGAATGGTGCTGGCTATAATTGAATAGTGTAGCGTATTTTAATAAAAATGAAATATGATTAATTTATTTATTTATTTTAATTCTTGTAATGCGCCAACATGCCCGTAGGCCTCAGGGCGCACATAAAACTGGACAAAACAAACAGACACACATGGCAGAGAAAGAAGAAGGGTCAAAGAGTTATTCCAGATTGAAGAAGTGTGTTTTTACAGCACGTTTGAATACAGTGTAGTCCTGGATCTGCCGCATCTGGGCTGGGAGTTTGTTCCATAGAAGGGGACCTTGAGCGTCAAGAGTGGTGCCTCCAAATTTGGCTGTCCTGTATTTTGGATGCTTGAGAATAGCGGCAGAGGATGAACGAAGGTTCCTCGCGTTGGATTTAATGCTAATGCGGGCTGACAAATAAGTAGGGCTACAGAGGCTGAGGCATTTGTGGGTCGTGGTCAATATCTTGTGCATTATCCGATGTTTAACGAGAAGCCAGTGAAGTTTTTTCCTAAAAGTGGAGATGTGTGTACGACGGGACTGATTGAAGATATTAAGCACAGCATTATTCTGAGCCACTTGTAGTGATTGGATGTTGGAGGATGTGGTGCCTGCTAGGAGGCTGTTGCAATAATCCAATCTTGAATTGATCAATGCAGTGGACAGAAGGGCACAGTTTTCTTCCGAAATGAATGGTCGAGTATAGCTATTCTTTTATTTATAAGACCGCAGCTAGATTTAATGCTAGAGACATGGGACTTCATAGAGAGTTCTTCGTCAAGAACGACGCCCAGGGTCTTCACTTTCTTGTGGACGAGAATGGTATTGTCGGCAATATGGAAACTAGCATAGTTGGAGTCGAGTTTCGCCCAATTGTTTTTTGATGCCACGATGAGGAGTTCAGTTTTTTGTCGTTCAGGGCGAGAGAATTGCAGGCCATCCAGTCTTGTATGGATTTGTATATTTTATAGATGGTTACTGTATCGCTGCTATAGGAGCCACTCAGCTGTATGACCACCTGAGTATCATCAGCGTAGTTTGTGTATTGCACTCCTAATTTGTTTAAGAGGTCAAGAAGGGGACGGATATAAAGATTGAAAAGCAGAGGCGATACACAGGAGCCCTGAGGAACTCCGTATGTCTGAGATATTGGAGAAGATTGATTATCGCCAACACAGACCCTCACCATTCTGGGACCCACAAAGGAAGCAATCCATCTGGATGCAATTACGGAGCAGTTGGCGACCTCTCCGAGCCTTGACACCAGTAAGCTGTGATCAACTAGGTCGAAGGCTGCGGAGAGGTCTAATAACATGAGCAAAGCAGCTTGATTATTATCAGCTATGCTAGCTAAGGTAGATTTAAGATCTAGCATTGCTGTCTCAGTCCCGTGACGAGCCCTATAGCCCGACTGACGGGTACCTAAGATGTTATATTTTTCGACATGGGCTTGTAACTGTAAATAGGCAAGTTTGTCAATTATTTTGAGAACATATGGCATGTTGGTAATGGGCCTGTAATTGTCTTTGTTCGCTGGGTCAAGATTTTCCTTTTTCAATAAGGGTGTAATCCACGCTGATTTTAACAGTTCCGGTACCAGGCCCTCATCAAAAGAGAGATTGACCAGTTTGGTAATCCATGGAACCAGAATTTCTAAGGACTCCTTAAGAGTGCTTGTGGGGCAGTCGTCAGCAGGACAGGACGTGTCTTTAAGGTCCTTTATGATTTTGAGTACTTCATCTTCGGTGTAGTGTGTGAAAGAGAATTGAGGGATATTGTTTTTGCAGGTATTGGGCAGAACGGTGTCTGTGGGGGTTTGCGGGGATGTTACATTGCCTAGGGCTTTATTTATTTTTTTCTTTGTGAGAATCAATCTTGAGTAGAAAGGCATCGTGTATGCCCTGACACCATTTATTGTCCTTTATGATATTATTAGTGATTGGGGCTGATTCTGGAACTCCGCTAAGATTTTGAAAAGCTCCCCAGTGTTGGATTGAGCATTCACTATCCTTGCGTTATAATGTGTGGCCTTAGCTTCTGTGATGAGTTTTTTGTAATTGAGGATGGTTACTTTATAATTGGTTAGAGTGTTGTCGTTGGGATCTTTCCTCCAAACTCTTTCGAGGGCTCTTTTTTCTTGTCTGGCCACAAGAATTTCATTAGTGAACCAGGTGTTTTTTGTGGTTTCGGTCTTTATTGTCTTCATTTTCAGTGGGGCAAGGTCGTTAACTGCTTCTTTGATGTTGGTAGACAGATGATTGATAAGTTTCGAGGAGTCAACAAAGTTGTCAAGGGGTTGAAGTTTAGAAGACAGCAGTGTGGCAAAATTTGGAGCTGTTAGATTTTTAAGGTTGCAAGACATTTTCTGGATGCGTGGGTTGGCATTAAGTTTAGGAGGAGGGGAGGGTAGTGAAATCTTGGCTTGAATAAGAAAGTGGTCAGAAAGGCCAAAGGAGTGTGGATGACCAAGATTGATCTAAAAAATATGAGAATTACTTTTAGTAGAAGAAAACATGAGAGTAACACAAACACTGGTTGTATGTATATGATGATATCGATTTAGGTTTTACAGATGAAAATTATTGTCATTCTTGAGCATGGGAGGAATGTCTACATGGCCTTAGCAGAGTATAGCAATATAATGGGAAGAAACATTACATTATGACAGAGGCAAGTGCTACTGGACAAGTAGAGATAGAAGAGGTAAGTTATCAGTTCACACAGCAAGTATGTGAAACAAACTATAGATCCTTATTAGGAGTAAGAGGACCCAGGTGAGTGCAGAAGAAAGGCAGTACGGGATACAGTCTTTCAAATAGATAACATTTTCCCAAGATAGGTGCAAACAGGTGTGAGCAGAATAGCATAAGATATACAAATATGGCCATATCTAACGACGAGAATGAAGAAGACATTGGATAGAATGTGGAGTAACCTTTTTGTAATTCTGGTAATGTCAAAATGCCAAATGGGTACATTTGGAAAATGCATTAAATATTTAGGATAGGCAAAACCATGTATTTCTTATATGTCACTAGCATGCATTTAAAAGGAACAGTGCTGGGTTCCAAATAACAGGGGTAGGCAAGATTAGTGTAGGTAGGACGATGAAAAATGTCAATTATGTCTCAACAGAATAGACACGGCAAAGAAAGAAGATGACCAAGGTCCCATGCTTGCAGGAGGATGACTTAAAAAGTACAGAGAACATTTTCAACATGGTAGAAGAAACTAAAGAAAGACAGGTCTGATTGCTACATTCATTATAAATCATTTAAATGCGCACCAACAATTCCTTTTAACTTTGCAGAAGAGCAGTTTACAGTTCCGTGGGCTAAGAATGCCAAAGAGATGGTCTCAGTAAAACTATTTTGAGAAAAGAGCGAAGGTCCACCCTCAGGAAATAATTGATTGCTTTGCTAACGTAATTAAATGACTGTACCTCTATTTTGGTTTTCTACAGAGAGCAGGACCCACACCAGCATCATCTTCTTCAGTTACGGATGCACCAAGAAGAAAGAAGAAGAGCGATTGAAGAAGCGCACCCTTTTTTAAACATATGTCTTGAATTAGTTATGTTATCTGTTTTGTTGTTTATTATTTTATAATAAAACAGGAGACTGCATGACTCATTGGTTTGAGAATGTCAACCAGAAGAAATGTTTCCTTTAGTGCAATATGCAGTTATTAGAAGAAAAGAAGGTCCATGGAAAATAGGGTAATGCAAAAAAAGTAAAAGAATTGTACATCTTTTTATCATGGTCAAGTCTCGGTATCAGCCAGTATGTATTTAGTATAAGGTAACACTAAGATGTGCAAAACGAGAAAGGAGCAGCCATCCTGTTATATTAGAAGAAGAGAACAAGCAGTAGAGATTGTTTTGGAGGCAGGAGTGTTTAAAAACATACAGGTATTTTAAGGGTTGGGTTTGAGGAGACAGTACTGACACACCCTCTATGGAGACATCAGACTGGAGCTAAATGGGGAAAGGGTTAAACATTACTCTGGACAAGGTTTATGAGCATGCAAAAGGAAATATTGAAGGGTTGAAGGCTCACCATAACAATGGGTCTTGGATGCTGAGAAGCAGCAAATAGACAAACTAAGCACCTAACTAAATACTTGAGATTCTGTCGTGGACGTGGATTAATGCGGGTAATTCACTGTTGCAAGAACGGCGCTGCTATGATGTGAAATTGCATATATACTGGTCACGGGATCGCAATCAGCTGCAGGCTCGGCATTAGAGGAAAGAACCTACAAATCCAGACGCTGGCGTATGGTCAGCTGATTTTCCTCCATGCATGGTCCCTTTCATGGACTGTGAGCAAAGCCTGTTGGGACCCCGCCGGGCCTTAGCTGCTGCCGCAAACCCCTCCCGGGAGTCATCGGTTCAATCTCCAGTGACTGCGGTAGGCTGTCAGAACAGATGGAAAAGGTGAGCCTTGGGGGTGTTAGGCACCTTCCTAACAGTATGCCCCCTTTCCAAAACTCCTCACCAAGTGAGGCATGTCAGAGATCACACTGGGTCCAGCTTTACCAGGAAACAGGGAGCTGAAACCTGATCGGCCATGACCCAAGATCTATCTTCAACCCCATACCCCTTCCAGTGAATCAGGTATTGCAACAGGTTCCTAAAGAGACAGGAGTCCACTATAGAGTGCACTTCGTATTCATCTTGAGGACCTATAGGTGGTAAGCCCCGCTGGTTGGATCTAGGGTACAGCCAGGAAGAGGTTTAAGGAGAAAGACATGGTGCCTCATTACGACCCTGGCGGAGGACCATGGTGCAATTTGCACCATGGTCCATGGCGCTAAGCTGCCAACTCCGCCAGGGTGGTTGGCGGACTTACCGCCCCATGCCGACCTTGGCGGGGCGGTAAGTCCCCAATCCCCATTTTACCCTTCCCCATTCCCATTCTTGCCCCATAGGGTATAATGGGAGTGGGGAAGGCGTTAATTACGCCACCGTAAAATGCGGTGGCGTAATTAACGACAAGTCCCGTAGCGCCATGGATTTCTCCGCCTGCAAAAAGCAAGCGTAAAAATCCCCCATGGCGCTACGGGAACTCGTAGTCTGGCGGAGAGGTACGCCATGCACTCCGCCGGCGTAAAACCCTCTCCGCCAGGGTCCTAATGAGGGCCATGGAACACTGGATTAATCTTATATTTGGAGGGAAGGTTAAGCTGCATGGCATGTGATTGGACCTGGACGAAACAGGGAGGGAACATGGTGTAGTCCTTGGTTCAAGTGGAAGGCAGAATCTTGAATGGAGGTATGGTATGAGTCGTATGCAAATTCAGCAAGAGGTAATAGTTGAGGCCAGGACTTTTCTTGTTGGGTAATATAACAGCGGAGATATTGTCCAACAGTTTGGTTAGCAGTTTTGCTTTGGACATCGCTCTGCGGATGATATGCAGAGGAGAAATGTAAATTGACTCCTAAAGACTGACTTCTCTCCAAAATCAAGATATAAATTGTGAGCCTCTGCCAGTCACAACGACTTTGGGTAGGCCATGCTGGCAAAAGACGTGATTAAGGAAAGGTCTAGCTAAAATGGAAGCTGATGGTACCTTTTTTGAAGCAACAAAATGGGCTATCATAGAAAAGGAATCCACTATACAAAGGATAATGGTCTGGCCTTCCTCAAGCGGGGGATCTGTGATAAAATCCATGGAACACACTTGCCAAGGTTCCGAGGGTATTGGTAATGGAAGTAACAACCCCATTGGTTTCTACGCAGGGTTTTAGCTTTGGCACATACTTTGAATCCTTTTATGTAGTCTTTGGTATCTTTTTTCATAGTATTCCACCATGCATATCTTTGAACTTTCTCCAGGGTTTTTGGGACTCCAAAGAGCCCAAATATCGGTAGATCATGACACCAATACAGCATTGTGATTGGCTTTCTCTCGTGGGTAACCATAGTTGATCCTGATGAAAAAGCAAACCTTGGCATTCCTTATTGTAGGAAGAATCTGTAAAAAAGGACAGTTTCATGTTCGATGTATAGATGAGTCTAAAGGTGTCCTCCTATGTGAAAATGGTAGGGTTGGTGGCAGGGACAATTCTATCGATTGATATAAAACGGAGCCCCTCTTCTTCCTTTGCACCATCAGAAAAGGCTTGAGATAAAGCATCCACTTTAGTGTTCAGGTTACCAGGTTTGAAGGTGACAAGAAAGTCGAAGCGGGAAAAGAAATTAATCCATCGATTCTGTCTTTGATTCATGGCTCTGGCTGTCTCTAAGCATCTGAGATTTTTGTGGTCAGTATAGACAAATATGGAATGGCGAGCACCTTGCAATAAATGCCTCCAATTAAGGAAAGAATCCTTAATTGCAAGGAGCTCTTTTTCAAAGATGCTGTAATTCATTTCGGCCGCATTGAGGGTGCGAGAATAATAGGCTATCGGATGTGATAAGTGCATGGAAGGATCCTTTTGTATCAACAAGGAACCCAAAGCATGGTTGGAAGCATTGGTTTCTAATATATACAGAAAGTAAGAAATCGGGTGATTTTAAAACAAGTGCTGTTGTGAACTTGGTTTTTAAGGCATTGAAAGAATGGTGCATTTCAGGACCCCATTCATAAATCCCTCCCTTCTTTAACAGCTTGGTCAAGGGTAAGAGAATTTCTGAATAGTTAAGAGATGAAACGTCTATAAAAGTTGGCAAACCCAATTAATCTTTGGAGTTTCTTAACACTTTTGGGATTAGGCCAGTCAATTATTGCTGAGATTTTCCTAGGGTCCATCTCTAACCCCCAGGGGGTAAGAATATAGCTTATGTAAGTAGCTCTATTCACATGAAACTCGCACTTGGATGCCTTGGTGTACAAGCGGTGGGTCTTTAATCTTGTCAGTACATCCCGGACATGGTGAACATGGTCATCATAGGAGGAAGAGTATATAACAATCTCATCCAGGTATATGACCACATAACTATCCATGATGTTTCAGAAGATATGGTTGAGGAAGTACTCAAAGACAGCGGGGTATTACAAAGCCCAAAGGGCATTACAAGGTATTCATAATGCCAAACAAATTTTGGTTAGAAAAGCCATCTTCCATTCTTTGCCCTCAAGCTCCTTTCAGGTCGAGCTTAGTACATATCAGACTAGCACACGCCTGAGCCAGTAATACCTGAATAAGGGGCAAGGGGTACCGATTATTTACCGTAATGGAATTCAATTGTCGGCAATCCACACATGGTCTTAATTCAGCCTCATCCTTCTTAGGTATAAAGAATATTGGGACCCATGCAGGAGATGTAGAATGCTGTATGAAACTTTTCTCCAGGTTGGTTTCCACATACGTCTTGAGCATATTTGTCTCTTTTTCTAATAGAGCATAGGTCCTCCCATATGGTATCAAGGCTCCTGAATTATCTCTACCCGGCAATAGTAAGTTCTGTGGGGGAGGGGGCGTATCTGCTTCCTTGGGGTTAAACACATCCACAAAGGAAGCATATTCAACTGGTATATCTGATAGGGTTACCAAAGTTCTTTGAGGAACATCAGAAGAGGTTGTTGGACTGTCGTCCGGAGGATTGCCAGGTGGAAAGGGACTCAGTTCTGATGAGCTAGTGGGTGGGCACTGCCCTCCTTGGAAGATCAATTTATGGTTTTGCCAATCTATACAAGGATTATGATACGTGAGCCAAGGAATCCCTAAGGTGACCTGGAAATGGGCTGCTACTATGGCATCAAAGGACAGGTATTCTTGATGGTGGGAGGCGCATATCATCAGATGGGGCGGAGAGCGTAAGGCGATGGATCCTGATATCAGGGGAGAACCAACTACTGAAATGATAGTTTCTAAATGAGGTTTGGGGCATAGAGGAATATTTGCTTGGGGTGCGAATTGGAGACCAATGAAGTTTCCTGTGGCTTCACTATCTATTAATGCAGTGATATTTTCCCACCTATTTTGCCCTAGGAAGAGGTTGACCCTTATGTACATGTGTGGAGATTGACTGGGCATAGAGAGACCTGTCTGAGGAGGGGAAATTGTTACATATCGACTGGCGCCCATATTCCCTGATGACGGCGAGCCATAGCGTTTCCCGCTGGATTGGGGTTCCTCCGGAGACATAGTCAGACAGGATACCCGGGATCCCCACAATAATAGCATAAGCTGTGTGTTCTTCTCTCTCCTCAAGCTGGAGGGGCCCTCTAGTGCTAATTGCTTAGGCTCTGATTCACTGGTCCATGCAGGTTCTTTTTCCCATCGATAAAGGGACCTACGGTATTCTATTCTCTTTCTCTCCCCTCGGCGATCACTATATCGCTGATCGATTCATATCACTAGAGGCAGATATTCGGCTAAGGTGGCGTGAAGGGTGACTACTTGACTTATATCCTTAAGGTCTTCCTTGAGACCTTTATGGAAAATGGTTAAACGGGCATCCTCAGGCCAATCCGTTTGCGAGACTAGACCTTGTAAATGAGAGTTATATGTCAAGAGGACTTAATTTCCTTGACAGATCTCTAACAGTTCTGACTTGATCGACCGACTAGCATATTCTCTGTCAAACATGGCTTCAAAAACCGCCAGAAACCTTGGATAATGACTTAATAAAGGACTACTACCTTCAATGTAGGGTGTGGCCCATGCTAATGCAGTTTTATCTAGAATGAACAAGACAAAGGAGACCTTGGATTGGTCAGATTGGTACAACTGGAGTCTGTTTGAGAAATGTACCTTGCATTGAGTCATAGAAGACCTAAAGTCCTTTGGATCCCGACCAAATTTGGGAGGCATTGGTGGAGATACCACCCGATATGATTTCCAGGGGCCGGCAGGGTGGTTGGAGTCAGTATGAGTCTGGAATCCGTGCGAGCAAAAGCTCCAGTTGACCGGCTAGGACTCCTCCCAGAGCCCCATATGGTGTAGGGAGTACTAGGTTTTTTAGTAAACTGATCAACAGTGCCTTGTAACACAGTCACATTCTGGTAGAGCAGGACAGACTCTTCACAAATCCACTTGCAGTTTCTGTACTACCACAGATAATTCTTTAAGTATATTCTTCATAACCCAGGAGATAAATAAGGGTTCTTGTAATATGTCAGGCCTGCAGGGTCTTGGGATGCAGAATGACGAGATGCAGACCTATCAGGGGATCTGGAGAATATGCCCTCCGACCCAAGAAGAAACCCCCCTTGGCAAGGTACCACACAAGAGAGTTGTTCCCCCAGACAGGAGTGCTACTTGACACACACCCTCTATGGAGACATCTGGCTGGAGCTAAATGGGAAAAGGGGAAAGGGTTAAACCCTACTCTGGACAATGTTAATGAGCATGCAAAAGCAACTATTGAAGGGTGAAGGCTCACCATAACAATGGGTCTTGGATGCTCAGCGGCGGCAAACAGACAAACTAAACATCTAACTAAATACCTTAGATTCTGTCATTAAAGTGGATTTATGCAGGTAATTCACTGCTGCCAGAACGGCGCTGCCATGACGTGAACTTGTATGTATACTGGTCGCGGATTTCTAGCAGCTGCAGGCTCGGCATTAGAGGAAAGATCCTAAAAATCCAGATGCTGACATATGGTCCGCTGTTTTTCATGCACGGAGCATCCCTTTCATGGACTGTTAGCGGAGCCCGTTCGGACCCCGATGGGGCCTTGCTGGTGCCGCGAAGCTCTCCCGGGATTCAGCGGTTCAATTTCCGGGGACTGTGGTAGGCTGTCAGAAACGGCCGGAAAAGGTGAGTTGTGGGGTTGTTAGGCACATTACTAACACTGACTCACCTCCTCTAAAATCTTTTACCACCATACACAACACACAGAAATCACCCCACACAGCTACCCCAGGCCTTGCAGTCACACTCTTAGTAATACCTCACCCCACCACGTCAGCAGCTAACCCAGAATGAGAGCAGTGTATGTTTCTGGGATCGTGGGCTTTCAGAGCTCATGGATCTCTGCACCCACACACATTGGTGCCAAGGAAGGTCACAAGACCCAGCCGACCTGTGGGCTACCACCATAGCTAAACTCACAGCTAGCAGACGACAGTCCGCGGCATACACATAGGTATGGGGACGGTTGCTAGAGCCAGATGCCCTGTGAGCTGCCACCACAGGAAAATGCAGAGCTAGCAGAACACACACACACACACACACACACGTGGGGAAGGTTGGAGGACCCAGCCAACCTGTATGCTGCCACTATAGGTACATTCACAGCTAGCAGACAACACTCATGGGCACATACAGGTGATATTTGTACAGCGCCTACTGCCATTGTTATGGCTTCAAATCCCTGTGGTGGATGAATTCCCTTCGTATGACCGTAGTATGTGCAAACATGTAAATAAAAAGAGCAATCCAATGCATGAGGACAGTAATTAGAATTCGGTGATTAGCAGAGATGAATAGTTTAAAACCTTTACATGACTGATGCAGGAAAGGTTCCGAGATGTAGCACCTATGGATCTCCCACTTCAGGAAAACTCAAAACTAGCAGATGGTATTCTTTGAACAAGACAGCCACTGGTGTCAAGAGGCAGATGACAGGGATCAAAATAAGAATTTCATGATCAGGAGCAAAAAAAGATATGAATCGGGCATCACCCAATGACGTGGAGTTGCTAGTACATAGCGTGCCACAAATCCAATTACACATGATATTTAAACGGTCACTTTATGCCCACTACATGTGACTCAGTTTGATTTAAATGCCTTCTACGAGGGTTTCAAATTCATCTTTATAGTAATTCCCAGACACAGAGAAGGAATGCTATATCTGTATCACACCCGTCGGCCTGGGAAGTCAAAAGCAGCTCCTGTTAGTAGTGTACATCAAGCTGGGATCTTCCAGGCTACAAACAGAAGCTAAGCAGCCCCCGGCTATTCGGATTCCTGTACAATATAATCGGCCTCATTACAAACTTGGCGGTGCAGGAAAACAGTGTCTTTAATTCCATTACCACCACTTTTTGGGGAGTAATTGAATTACCGCAATGTTTCCCACTCTGCCAAATTATAGGTTTTGGCGGATTTATCGCTGGTGGAATTACCGTGTGTTAAATCCGCCAACTTTTGGAGTAAAAGTGACGGATTCACCTCCAGCTTGTTGCTGGAGGTAAATCCTTCACTTTACCTCCAAAAATGTGTGGATTTACTGCACGGTAATTCCGCCAGCGGTAAACGCCCAAAAAATCCAAGTGCAGTCCTATGGACTACAAAAACAGGGAATTACACCGCCCTACCACCACTTGTAATCCTGTGGTGACTAAACCGGATCAAGTGGCATAGCGGTGATAGAGTTTTGTGGTAATTTTACGGCCGAATTACCACAAAACTCATAATGCGGCCCAATGTCTAAATGCTGCGTACCATAACATTGTCTATGGCGCTCTTCTGAACATCTACCCAGAGACCAAAGTATGCAGAATATATTCACAAGGACTGGCTTGAACAATAGCCTTGAGAAAGAAACTTCTGTCGTCATTTAATTGCATTCACACCCCCCCCCCTGCCCTATCCAACCAGAAAATGTCAGGGTGGTCAGCAAACACGCTTCAGAGTTCTACCGAGCACTGAAAAATATGAAGTGCGGTGCTGCTGACTCTTTAATTATAGACTAATTTTACACGTGTCATCATGGCAATTGTCTGTGGGTACATAGTTATCATGTAATTATAGAGGAGCTACCTAGCTATTAATACACTGCAAAACAAATTGGTTCCCTTTAACCTGCATCGAGAACTTCAACCCTCAAACACAACCAACGCGGCTTGCATCTGTAAGCAAGTCTTTCCTCTCCTCGCCCACGGAGCATTTCAAAACTGAAAGCTTCAATTACCACCTTCTAGATTAGCTTGTCTTATCTTCGGGATGTGTCAAAATTCTGGGGCATTTTCATTCATTTGCTAAAGGGTTACATATGTGTCGCTGCTGAGAGGATCAAAGGTCTAGCGTCAGTGGTCTGCAATCTCTGACTCTCCAGATGTTTTGGACCACAACTCGAAATAGCCTTAGCCAGCATAGTCAATGGTGGGGGATCATGGGAGTCGTAGTCCAAAACACCTGGACCCCTGTCCTATGGCCTCACTGAAGGCAGGTCTGGTCACTTCTATTTGTTATGTGCAGGTGGCAGGAGTATTCTCTGTTAGAATTTAAGACACGTGGTGGAGCACGTGAGTGCTGTGAAGAGTCACTAAAGCATGGCATATATTATGATGTCTACCGTATGTTTGTTAATAGTTTATATAGCGCTGTGGATCCAGCGATGTTAAAGCGTTGTTGCATTGAGTCAAGAGCCACTGATTATGCTATGACCTGTGTGTTGTGTTGTGTACTTTATGAGTGCATTCAATGCACAAATATGGCTTTTTTTTTTAAAACCATGAACAGAAATGCATACATTGGAAAAACAACCAAAGTTACATCTGAATGTTCCCGTAGCACTCAGACCGCAGTGAACAACAAACCCTTTTGATATATTTTGTTCTGCAAAATGAAGCGATGCACATATATTTTTGAAAAACTGGGACTATGCTATTACTCTGGTTTGTGACGTAGCTGTCTAAAAGCCTATCTATGTTGAATAGCACAGCTTCACTGCTCAGGCCGGGTCAAGCCACATAATTCCATGTATAACAGCTGAGTCCCAGCCCCTCTGCTTAGTTCCAGAAAATTGCGTCAAACACTATTAAACCTGATGCATCTAAGAGACAGCACATCACCGGCCAACTTGCGTTCGTGTACAGTACGTCTATGTTTCCTCAGAGGTCAGCAAGTCTCCACAAACCAAATTCCTTTTCAAAAGACTAGCATCGTTCTAGTCTTCCAGGTTCCTTCCAGGAAGACAGTGGAAGCCTAGTCCATCGTTCTCGTGTTAGTGATCAGCCAAGTACCAAGCAACCGACTACATTCTAAACAAGCACTGGCAATGCCAACAGCTTGGCCGTTTGTTTAGGCATGGGAAGGGCATTTGCTAGGCACTGCCACATTGGTATTGACTGGCCATCAATGGTAGCAGCTGAAAAATGGTGTGAGTGCCTGGGGCATGTAATAGCAGTGCCTGGCTACTGTCTCACACTTACACACAAGCCAAAGCTGTTAGCTTGGCCAATGCTTGTTTTTAACATGACTTCAAGTGGCTGAAGGCAGACCAGGTAAAGACATTTGTATTACACCATTAACGCATGTACAGCCCCAATTAAGTAATTAACTCTCAGAATACTGCTTCGAAAAAAATACTATGCACTTCGAGAACCGAGTTTGATGGTAAGGCTTCAGAAAGCTAGCTCAAAGAGATCCGAGGAAGATGCGTTTTGGGCAGGGAAGGGCACCAAGTGGGTGGGGATGGCCATAGGGATTAGCATTGTCATGGGCAGTCAATGGGTGGGTAAACAGCCAAACAACACCTACAAGCTCTGTGTCCAAGCCATATGCCATTTCTCCCTAGCTGTACTTTAATGAAATAGTTTTGGCTTATAGGTAACGCTAAAGCGCCGCCTCATAGCCAAAACTAAAAATCAATAGAGCTGCATCAACATGCATCACGACCAGAGTCCCACCAATACACTTCATTTGAGAGAGGTGAGCAGAACCCAAGCCAAACAACTCAATTTCAGAGACTAGCAGAGTCCCGGCCAACCTAGTTTATTTCAGAGGCAGCCTTTCTAACAAATTTAATTTCAAACGGAGAGTTGACTCCTTGCCCCTCGCTTCATTCCAGTGATGAACAGGTTACAGCCAACCAAAATCATTTCAGAGAGACAATTAGGAACCCCAGCAAGTCTGCTTGATTCTAGAGAAACACACTGTGCCCCAGTAAAACTGCTTCATTTGAACAGGCCAGCAGAGTTTAGTAAATTCCCTCTATTGAAGGGAGACATACCCCACTTTATTTAAAAAAACACCAGAGAGTCCCAGCCAAGCTTCTTCATTCCAGAGATCAGCGAGAAACAAATAATCTACTGTTTTTTACACAGACCAGCAACATCACAGTCAGCATGCTTCCTCAGAGGGGAGTGAGGGTGAAAAGCAGAGCACCAGCCAGAATGCTTCTTTCAAAAAGGAGAGAGGGACCAGCAAATCACGAGCCATCATGCTTCTAACACCAGCCAGCAAGCTTTTTTAGCGAGGGAGAGAGGGAGACCAGCAGAGCACCAGCCAGCACGCTTCTTTAGAGGGAGCGAGGGGGAGGCCAGTAGAGCACCAGCCAGCATGATTTCAGAGGGGAGCAGAGGGACCAGCAAAGCACCAGCCAGCATCCGTCTTTAGAGAGAGAGAGAGTGAAAGATCAGCAGTGCACTATCCAGAATGCTTCCTTTGAGAGGAAGAGAGGGAGGCCAGCAGAGCACCAGCCAAAATCTTTCTTTGGACAGGGAGAGAGGGAGACCATCAGAGCACAACCCAGCAAGCTTCTTTAAAGGGGGCGATAGAGGGCGACCAGCAGAACACCAGCCAGAACACTTCTTTCGAGAGGGAGAGGAGACCAGCAGAACACCACCCAGAATGCTTCTTTCTAGAGGGAGACCAGTGACGTGATTTTTACCACCCCTACCACCAGAGCCTTGTCTCTTCCCCGAGGGGAGTGTCCATGACCACCCCAGTGGGGGCTATGGTAGGTGTAGGGAAAAGCATGTACCTGTCACTATGCAACAGTAATGAGAGCAGGCAACAACCCCTGCAGTAGGCAGCTGCTCTCAATTGCCAGTACAAGAGAGGTTCGCCAACGTCACATATATTTGTATTGATAGTCAGTTGCTCACACCATCCATTAACCCTTGGTGTGTATTAAAAGGCATGTACCTTGTATAACATCAATATACAGTAGTTTAAATAGATGCCCCACATGTATTACTCATATTCAAAGTCAATCTGATATCACTCAGTAACGAACACCCAATGAATGTGCTTACACTCTCATAACTATCACACAATCTCCATCACTCCCTTCCTGGGCAAACTCCTGGAAAATCTGGCCATCTCCCAGCTTAATCTTCACACTGAATCTGTTGGTTGTCTTCATGATCATCAGTCTGGCTTCAGAGCTGCCAGAAGCACGGAAACTGCTCTCCTGAACATCCGTGAAGACCTGCTCTCCAACCTTGATTCCAACACCCCGTGTCCTCATCTTACTTGGTCTCTCTTCTGCCTTTGACACAGTCAACCATGCCATCCTGCTCAACCGCCTCTGTGATAACCTGGGTATCACCGGTCAGGCCCTGGTGTGGCTGACTTCTTTCCTCTCTGATCGACCCTCCCACATCCAACTTGGGTCCTTCCTCTCCTCTATCTTTACCTGTGGTATCCCCCAGTGGTCTAACCTCTCTCCCTGGCTGTTCAACCAATACCTGGCACTTCTTGCCCACCATATTGCCGCTCTCTGCACCAACTTTCAGTGCTATGCGGATGACACTCAGCTCATTTTCAGGCTACCCTCGGCCACCTCTTCTCCATCTCTCATCTCAGACTGTCTGTCTGCCATCCAGGAGTGGTGTGCCACCAATGATCTCTGCCTCAATGCCAGTAAGACTGAGATTCACCTCATTGGCACACCCGCTCCCTCCTTTCCTGCCACTCTCTGTTCGGCCTCTCTTGGCCCTCTTCCTGATCCCACCTGAAAGGCTAAAAACCTTGAGGCCATGTTCGACTCCTCACTCTCCTTCTCTCCTCACATCTCTGACGTCTATAAGAAGTCACACTACCAGCTGCACCTCCTCAGAGGTATTCTTCCTTTCCTCTCCTTCCCCCAGAAGCTCACAGTCTCCATAGCTC
Organism: Ambystoma mexicanum; assembly: GCF_040938575.1. Lineage (NCBI taxonomy): Eukaryota > Metazoa > Chordata > Amphibia > Caudata > Ambystomatidae > Ambystoma > Ambystoma mexicanum. Next base: position 263,611,555 of record NC_090931.1, on the reverse strand, counting down.
TGGTTCTCTCTAGGCTGGACTACTGCAACAGCCTCTTTCTAAATCTGCCTGCTTCTACTCTTCGCCCTCTGCAACTCATCCAGAACAGGACTGCAAGACTTGTCCTTGGCCTTAAGCCCAGGCATCGTATCTTCCAGAACTGAATTCTCTGCACTGGCTCCCAGTGGGTGTGAGGATTAAGTTCAAAACCCTCTGCATTGTCCACAAGGCCTTCTGGGGCCTGGGCCCTCAATACCTTCAACTCTCTCTTCCTAAATATCTTCCTTCTCGAGCTCTTCGCTCATCCGTCTCCAACTTCCTCAGGGTCAGTCGTCAACAAGTTGGTGGTAGATCTCTTTCTTCGGCTGGGACCTCCCTCTGGAACAGCCTCCCTGCCTCCCTGAAACTTGAGAACCATCTCCGGTTCTGGAAGCACCTCAAGACCTTCCTCTTTGCTTCTGCTTTCTCCCCTCCTCCCCCCTGCTGAACTCCTGTCTGAAACTGCACTGGATACCTGGCCAAACTCTGATCTTGGGCACAGGTCCCCTCCCCCGCCAGTTGCACACCTGCACTGCCTCCCTGGCAACTGCCGCACTTGGGTCTGTATCCCTATAGTCCCCTATCAGCACTTGACACCTGATGTCTGCACTTACCCTTGCACTTGCCACCAGCTGGCCGTACTTCTCTTGTTTTTATATTCAATTTATCCCATGTATTACACTGTCCCCACCTCCCCTCCCACCCGGCACTTTGCCCCTTCCCCTGCACTTGCACGATATGAATGACACTTGGCCTGGTAGGATAGTTGTCTCTGTCTTCCCTCTGCCCTCCCCCTTGCTGCGTCGCGCATTGAAACACTTGTGTATAGGCGCGCTATAAATGCGATATCATATCATATACAAATAAATCTTTTGACTTATGAGAAATATGCATTAAAGAAACATCCTTATTATCATCATTGTATACAACACACTTAAAATGCAATAAACCATTAACGGAAAGGTTGACCCATTGTCATTTGCCTCTACCTAAAATCAAAACTAAGACTGATCAACCTTCTTCAAGAAATCAAAGTCACTTTAGAAAACAACTATCTGGCTCACCAAATCATGATAGGCAATCTCAGATCATGCTAGGCACTCTAGCACCTGCCTCACAAAATCATGATAGGCAAACTCATAGCTCAGAAAGGGCCTCCATAGTGGTTAACATAAATTGTTTACACAATTAGAAGGTGCTGTACCAGACTCAATAGCATTGACTTGCAGCCTGGACTTTTAGAAAAAAACTCTAATGTACTTCATCGCAACATGGAAAAGCAAATCTCGTCGCTTGCATTTCACTTAATAGAAACGTGTTTATATTGCACTGTGCATTATAGCAAGGAGGCCTGCATTCCACTCAACATTAAACTGTTTTCATCACAATGTGTAGGAGGCCTGGTCTGCGGCTCAGATCACAGGCCATATTAAGCATGGCTAATATGGGCAGACATAGAAAATACATGTCACCAGCGGAGCACCAGACAGAATGTTTCTTCAGAGAGGTGGACAGAGGGACCAGCAAATCACCAGCAAGCATGCTTCTTTAGAGAGAGAGAGAGAGAGAGAGAGAGAGAGAGAGAGAGAGAGAGAGAGAGAGAGGGGCAGAGGACCAGCCAGCATGCTTCACAAAAGAGAACGCATGCCGCTACATTTCAGAGAGACAGTCAAGAAGCACTCAACCATCCTCCTTTTGGGGCAGAGCCAACTGCCAGCCGGAAAACAAAAGTGACGCATCGGATCTCAATTTTGCATTTTTCAAATATTTATTCCAAGTTCATGAAACCATATAGACTAGGAATCACAAAAATATTTAAAAATAAAAATGCTAAATATTAAAAAATCACTATAAATGATCATCTAGCCATTTTATTAGTATGCTAAACCATTATAAAAAAACGAATTAATTTCATGTCACATACATTAGTTAAGTTAAACGATTTTTTCTAAGCAGTCCAAACCATTTCCTATCATACATTTCAACATTGTTATAACTGTTGCCACCAGCAGTCAATCAGCCTGGTTACAGGGGTGATCTATCATATCCGCATTGCAGCTGGTTTACCAGCAACTCGTGTTGCAGGTTCTTTTCAGTGGTCTGATCACCAAGTCACTCTACTATTCCCCATGGCTGTGTTCAAGCGAACTGGAGGTAACAGTACTCCAAGTTCAGGTGCAAAGGTATCAAACAGTGCATGGCTACCAGGAAGTCTGCAACGTACCGGTTCAACTGCAGGGGGCCAAGACAGACTTGGCAGAGTGATTAGCTCTGGGTCACATAAAAAAGCCAATGGGTATATCACCAAGTGGCCATTTTATCCCAATGACTCTATGAAAGGCCATTGTGAGGTCAGCAAACACCAAATATACAGGTTGAGCCAATAGGGCAAGAGTCAAACAGTTGGAAAGGATCGACAATTTGGAAAACAACCTGGATTAGAGAACAGAGAGATTATTATTTGAAGGAGCAGTCTGTCATGTGCAAAAAAGTACATTTTTACCCGCCGGATCCAATAGGGCTGTCATCCTATAATTACATGGTGCATTGCGTAGCCTTATTAATATACAGGTAAGCAGTACACCCCTGCATGCATTTGGAAAATCAACCCCATTACAAATATTCCCAGGCGGGGGGAGCAAAAAGGCAGCCAACCATTCTGGATCAACCTCCAGGGAACATGTTAGAGACAGCTTTTCCTCTTTTAGCCAAAGCCATAGCTCAGTTCATGTCTATGCATTAGGAAGAGCCCCAATCTATTCAAGATGTTTCCTATGAAAAGTTTAGAGCTCAATATTTGCTCCCACTAACAATGTCCCTGCATATACTAGGCCCCTAACATGGTAAACAGACTTTCTAGAGTGTGTTAATGCAATTTTAAGAAAGACATTAAAAGAGTGCCATACATTTCACTGTTCCCCTTACGCCCTTTTTAAGGTGAACTTTTAACTGTATGTTACACAAGACTAAAGATTGTGGTCCAAGCCTCTGAACCCATCCCACGTCTGGGACTGCCCAAGTTCCTCTGGGCAGGGAATGTTCTCTGGCCGTCAGGTCTGGGCCTTCCCTTGGGTAGTGGAGTCACGACTGATTCCCATATGGCTGGTCATGTTCTGTAATGGTGCAGAAGGGTTAAAAAACAATGGAATAAAATGCCACTCGAATTCCCAGTGTGTTGGCTCAAGCCATACCTTTCATCGTTTTTTGGATTTCCGTCGAGAAAGCCTGCAAATCACCCCCAAAGTTATTCACGAGAGAGGTGTGCAACCCCAGCCAACCACTTAATTCCAAAAACCAGCAGAGCCAAGGCCAACCTGCTTACTTTCAAAGACAAGCTTGGCCTTAATTCCCGATTTCAGAGACGCGCAACCTCTGCCAACATGCTTCATTCCAAAGAGGAACATGTCCTTACCACTCACTTAATTTCAGAGGAATAAGAAACCCGAGCCAGCATGCTTTACTCCTCGGGAGAGTACAACCTCAGACATTCACCTTTATTCCAGAGCCAATGTTAACCATGGCTCATTCTAGAAGACAGTAGATTCCAGGCACACAACTTAATTCTGAAAGGTCCGATGGAGTCCCAGCCAACAAACTTCATTCCACATAGGCCAGCAGTGACACAGATAAACAACTTCATTTTAGAAATGACAGCAAAGCCCCAGTGAACCAGCTTCACCCTAAAAGGGCCATTAGTGACGCAGCTAACCAGCATCATTCTAAAAATGCCGGCAGAGCCACAGCAAGCTAGCTTCGCCCCCAGAAGGGCCAGTAAGGACGCAGCTAACTAGCTTCCTTCTAAAAATGCCAGCAGAGCCACAGCTAACCAGTTTCATCCTTAAAGGGCCAGCGGTGACATAGCTAGCCAACTTCATTCTAGAACCTCCAGTAGAACTCCAGCTAACCAGCTTCACCCTAAAAGGGCCAGTAGTGACTCAGCTAACCAGCTTCATTCTGCAAATGCCAGTAGAGATCCAGCTAACCAGTTTCAACATGAAAGGGCCAGTGGTGACACAGCTAGTCAGCTTCTTTCTAAAATCTCCAGCAACCCCCAGCTAACCAGCTTCACCCTAAAAGGGTCAGTAGTGACACAGCTAACTGGCTTCATTCTAGAAATGCCAGCGCAGCCCCAGCTAACCAGCTTCACTCTAAAAGGGCCAGTGGTGACATGGCTAGCCAGCTTCATTTTAGAAACTCCAGCAAAGTCCTAGCTAACCAGTTTCACACGAAAAGTGCCAGTAATGATGCAGCTAACTGGCTTCACTCTAGAAATGCCATCAGAGACCCAGCTAACCAGCTTCATCCTAAAAGGGCCAGTGGCGACTCAGCTAACCAGTTTCATCCTAAAAGGGCCTGTGGTGACTCAGCTAACCAGCTTCATCCTAAAATGGCCAGTGGTGACTCAGCTAACCAGCTTCACCATAAAATGGCCAGTGGTGACTCAGCTAACCAGCTTCATTATGCAAACACCAGCAGAGCCCCATTTAACCAGCTTCAACCTGAAGGGCCAGTGGTGACACAGCTAGCCAGCTTCATTCTAGAAATTCGAGTAGGGCCCTACCTTACCAGCTTCACTCTAAAAGGACCAGTGGTGACACAGCTAGCCAGCTTCATTCTCAAATGCCAGCAAAGCCCAAACTAACCAGCTTCACCCCAAAAGGACTAGCTAGCGGTGACTCGGCAATGTTGCATTATAATATACTTCATAACAGTGCATTTTTCCAATCCTGTTAGTAGTTTTTTTAAACCTAACATTCGGCTGAGCCTTTGGCTCCCCAGATATTTTGCACTACGAATCCCATGGTCCCTCACAGTTGACAGTACCTGTCAGGGCTATTGGGAGTTGTAGTCCAAAACATCTGGAGATCCAAAGGATCAGCCGAATGTTATGTTTCATGAAAGCTACTAACAGGTTACGAGAAATGCAGCGTTAGGCATTAGATCCTAACGCAACATTGCCTCCACAAATCTAAATGCTATATTTTTGAAACACGCCTTCTTTTAAGTGGGTAGCCTGTTACAGCCGAAGACCCCCGGTGCAAGTCTCACAGCCCATCAGTTTTCTCACGAATAGACTGCTAGCAATGTCACAGGGATGTACTACACACACACACAACATGCATTCAGCCCATCAAAGATTGCGATGGCACCGCCCCACCCAAACACTTTCGCCTGATAGTCCAGTTCCGGTGCGAGTCGCGCCTAACATAATAACATGTTGTTGACACTAGCCGTGTTTTTCCTCTTTCAAGGGTGCTTTCCCGTAAGGAATTTACTGCTTGGATTATGCAGAAAATAAAAGGTCAGATTAATAAAAACCCAAATAACAAAGACCAACATAGTAACGGAAGGCGGCCTGACCGCTGCCAAGTCCGGAAATGGTGCATGTGAGGCGGTGCACTGTGTCGCAATAAGGAAGAGCGTTGCCTTTGCAACCGCACGCATGACTGCAAAGCATGACTGCAAGCAACGCGCGCGAGTAAGCCATTCATGGGGGAGTTACAGTAATGGGGGACCTGTTACATGTGGTTATGCTGATTCAAGCACATAGGGTATTTAGTTTATGGTAAAGCTTACAGTGGCATCCTGGGAGCCGGGTGACAGTGCCCATGTAGAGGCCCGGGAGGATAGCTCAGCGGCAACGTGCTCGCCTTGGAAGCAAAACGACAAGAAGCAACGCAGGTTCGATCCCAGGGCCACGCTTAGAAACCTCTGAGTATTTAAATACGCAACTAAGACAAAACAAAAAAAAAACGATTACAGAAATAGGTCACGATAGAGTCTCCACCGACCCCGTGGTGGCACAGGGCGTAGTTCACAGTTGGCTCGGATGCATCGCAGCCTGAAACCTTTCCCGTCTCTTCTCACATTTCAGCTGGTGTGAACGCTCAGCGTGAATGCTGCTAATCGCCCGCTTAAATGAGCTAAATGCTTGCTAAACACATCTGTTCAGCTATAAAACCCGCGAATATCCCCACTGTAATAGTGGGATTCCCACACACGTGTGGCGAAGTGCACAGGGTTCTACTTCAGGATCACCAAACCCCTAAAGGTAAAAAAAAAAGTAACAGGAAAAAAAGAAGTCGCTGGAGCCCTTTACTAAAATCTAGATAGGAATGGCTGAAAACATCAATTTTCCTAGTATAAAAAGGGGCACACTGGGATGGAATGTTTGGTCAACTTAGACTACCTTTTAGGGTGGGGATAAACATTTCTGCGCAGGGTTTTGCCATAACCAGCACATATTTTTCAAGTACTTATAGTTACAGATAATACTAGGTGGAAAATTGGATAGACATGTATTCGCCCAGTCAAACCCGATTCTTATAAATGGTTAGAGCACAGGAATGATTTGCATAACTTTTCACAATTGCACTAGGCCTTATAATAGTGAAATAGAACAGAAGGGGAAAAAAAGGAAAAGAATGGGAGAAAGAAACACCCAGCCAGCCATTTCTTAGGAACAGCTCTTGCAGCCCAACTAGGTGTATGTATGAGGGACCATTGAAATATATGATCCATACCGAGAGAACCATTTACGACCTCTAGAACCCCCCAACATTAGACACGTGACATGTGCGGCCCCGCGTGTACAAGTTCCCACTGATGGGTTTGTTTTCTGAATGCTCTACAAGATCAAAGAATTTGCCTGCATTTCAGTCGGTGCAGCTTTTGTACACTTAGACCAGAAAGAGGGCTGGATTGAGTCACAAGTCTGTGCCACTCCCCTGGGCAATGGGATGAGCACTGCAGTGACTCTAGGTGCCCGTATTCCGGCTCCCATGGAGGCTGCTGCTGTGCGGCCATGTCCAGGGCACCCACCTTACACAGTTGGCAGCAGATTTCTGGCAGGCTATGCATAGGCCGCGTCCCTAATCGTCCTGCTCTCGGCTGTGTCTTTCCGCACTGGCGGTGGCTCTGGACTTCAGAGGTGGCTAGTTCTGTTTCAAGGGGGTATGCGTCTCTGTCCAGAGTGGAACCACATGTGCCCATTGTGCAATGGTGCATTTGCCTGGAATATAACATGTGAGATGGTTGGAGAGGTACAGTGTTTTCATGTGAATGCAATTGCCATGTGTGGGTGGTTTAGTTGGTAAGCGTATTGTGTGCTGGAACGTAACTTGAGAGTTAGTGCCTGGCATGGTTTGTGGAGTCTGCTATGAGTGTTTGGGCATCAGCCACCTCCTGGTGATGATGCACCTGTGGTGGCCTGATCGTGAGACTTCACCCTGGGCAACATGGCAGGCTGGTATCCCATGCAGCAGACTGTGTGCGGCATCTGGCCGTGAATGAGAGCGGGGAAATCTGGGAAGGCATGCAATGGATCGGGAAGCCTTGGGAACCGTGTCAACAGTGAAATGATCTTCCAGGTGAGGACTCTCAGATGAGACACCCAGGAGTAAGACTCCCAAAGAACACCTAGAAGCAATGTTCAGTGGTCAGTCACTGAGGATCCAATAACAGCAGGAGACCAGGGGGCGAGGTTACTGTCGGACAGGTAAGACTAGATCCCAGCGGGTAGAATCACAGCAGGACACTAGGAGTTAAGTCACAGGTGGGATAAGGGGGTCAAATTACAGTGGGATCGCTTGTGTAGGGAGCCCATTACCTGTGGATGATGGCCGCTATGCCAGGACCTTGATTATCTAGTCCCAAATGTGGGAAACCAATATCATTTTGATAAACTTTGCATTGAAAATAGAAACATGAAGTGAGCCTGATCAAGCATAATGTGTTTTTCATGACTATGCACTTTCTACACCATATACCCATAAACCATCCGAAATTGAGGCAGAGCTCAGGTCACGGTTAAGTCACCAAGATAGTCTGTCCAAATCAGACGAGCTTTGCATCATGAAAAAAATGGACTTGACATTGCAATTCAGTAAATATGGCGTCTTTGTGTAGAAACGTGTTATTGGGCCCTTGATGTGCAAAAGTTACCATCCGCAGAGAATCAGCTTCACTGAACCAAAGCCTGGCTTTACGTTAGTCAAGCTCAATACTTACAACATCCAATCTCACCTAATACTGCCCTGCCATTACTACCCAGAATCCATACTGAGAACTGTCAGAGGGTTTCCCTTACATTTCCGCTTCTGTCAGTCTTCACAACAGAATTTCTGAATTTTCATTATATTTCAATCCACTTTAGCCCGAACGCTAGCTTTGAGACTTATCTCTTTGCTCCTAAATCTTATTTTAAATTGAGTTTGAGAGTATAGTGAAGGATACAGATGAGTAAGTGGCAACGTTCCTCCTTGGCAGAAGGTTCGAGCATGGTCACAGTTTACCCAAAGCACATTCGCATGCTATAGGAGTGTACGTTCTAAACAACCAACAACCCTTAATATGTGTTTCTAACACCTTGAATGGCTCAGCAAGAGCAGTGTTAGAGGGTGCGGGAATCTCACATTCAAACCTCCTCCTGCTTAGGAAACTTAGTTACTCAAGCCAGTTCCTCTTTTGCAATCGCCAGCTCCCACTGAACGTAAAAACAAAACAAAAGAAGTGTGAGCGCCAACCAGACCCTATTTCAATAAGTGTTTGCTATCAATGCAGACAGATTTATAAAATAGAGTAGATTGGACAAACATAAAGCAGGGCTACAAATGGAGAAAAAGAGCTTTAAAAAGTCACAGAAAGTCGTTCGTATTCAAGTTTTAATTGTGTACCAGAGCAAAAAACGTGCCTTCAAAGGCACCAACGCCCTCTTAAAAAGTGCAGTTACCGATTAGAAAAAAATAAGCAATTACTTACATTTTCCTCTACCTCTGGTGTCTCCAAATTCCAGCTCTGAAGATGTTTTGGACTACTACTCCCATGATCCCTCACCATTAACTATCCTGACCAAGTCTGATGAAAGTTCTAGTCCAAAATCTCTATGGAACCATACGTGGCAGACCCTGCCTTCCCATTTCAAATTGGCATTATAGTGACCTCATAAGGAATATTTCTGAATTTCAGGAATATTTTGCTAATCAACACTTTTGTGACTTGGGTGCATTTTTCTAATAACCGCGAAGAGACAATAAAAATTGCAACAGTGCGCTTTATAAAACCCAACATAATCTAACTTCTAGAACGAGACTCATATGCAGAGCTCAGGGTACTTCTGCTCTGCACACATCCGCACAACATTTAAGCTATCTTGCATGTTTCCTCTCTTCCATGCAACCTCACCTATCCTCCGTGGTTTCACATCTGCCAAAGCGCCTGGAGAGGAGGCAAATGGCAGTGGTGCGCTATATGAAACCCAATACAACCTAACTCCTAGAAACAGACTCACATGCAAAGTTCAGGGTACTTCCGCTCTGCACACATCTAAGCTATCTTGCATTTTCCCTCTTTTCCCTGCAACCTCACCCATCCTCCTCAGTTCCATATCTGTCAATGGTAGCAGTGCGCATTATAAATCCCAGTAATTTAACAGGACATATGTGAATCGCTCAGTGAAATGCAGCCGAGTGCTTTATGGGTGCAAGGTTTCCTAGTGTGAATGGTCCCTTGTGTGCCTAACTACTCAGTGATGTTCGCATTGAATGCGCCGCCTGCTGCATTTCCGCATAATTAGGCAATATCATATTTCTATCACTTTTTGTACAACTTTGTCAAATTGATTCTTCTTCGCAGAGTGTCTAAATCAAGGTCCTTAATTCTGAAATACAATCAGATAACAGTGTCCCAAAACATCTGTCCTATTAACCTTACACGAAGTTCTAAATGTACACGAGCCTCCGCGTGCTGGAAACACGTGGAAGGGAGATGTGCTTTAATTACTTGCAAGTTCGTGTACTGGCCTCTCACCCTGGCCGCCATTAGCAGCGACAAGCTCCGAGTAGCGTGAAAAACATGGCAGCTTCTGCAAACCGTGCTGCTCCAAGTCTGCCCTTAAGAGCCGGCCTTTCCCCGGGGATCAAGCGCGCTTCTAAGCGCAGGCGTCTGCCGTGAATCAAGCAGATGCCACAAGAGCAGAACTGAACGCCCACCTCAACGAAGACGTGGGATAGCAAAGACAAAATATACATTCCTAGAAGGTCTCCTTTCCTTTACAGTCATGTTGTGATGACTGTCCAGATGTGAGTGATGTCCGCAGTTTGGACTGTCCTGTGGGGGTGCTGTCCAGAACATGTGGGGCTTTACTAATGTTGTGTGGGCTTGCACTGGCATTGCATGGCCTGCCCTGGTGTGATTCATTTCAACCGTGTTTTGAAGGTTTTTTCCAACTTTGTATGTTGCATACAGTGACCGTGCTCGGGCAAAGATCCTGTGCAGAGGATGCGGGGGCATTCAGTGTGGGTGTGCGCGTTGTGTGTGGTGTGTTGCATGTGTGTGCATGTGTACACTGTGATTGCTCACATCATGAAAGGCCTCACAATCTCACCTGTCTTCTGAAGAGCTTTCAATTACATTTATTGTATGAAGTCCCCACTATGAGGCCTAAACTGATATGGTGGCGCCTGTCTTGAAGTTTGAAGGTAAGCTCCTTTCCTGTCCCATCCATCCTTCACTCTGCCCTGGGGCAAATTGCTCTTTCCTTTCATTAAGAGATGCCATTCCTCTTTTAATTAAGACCTGTTATCTCTCTTGGCAGGGAGAAGGAACATTTTGGTGCTTTGGTCAGAGAGTGATGGCTCATTCTGTGCATCAACTTGTAGCTCCTATAATTTTATCTTGTTACGTGACCAATGCCTGGGCTTGTGCTTCTTGGCACAAGCCTAGGCATTGGTCACAAAAACCTGGTTTCAGGGGAGTCGTAACCAGGTAACCAGGGGAGTCGTAACCAGGTTTTGTGTTCCTAACCATAGGGGCACAAAACCTGGTTACAGGGGAGTCGTGCGTGCATTGATCGACAGTGGTTTATCCCTGGTTTGGAAGACATTATTCATTCATTCCTTTTGTCATTTGTTATAGCGCCTTTCACAATAATTATGGTCCCAACGTGCTTTTGATTGAACACACTTGGGGGACCAGAGTCTAAAAATGTGGGAGAATTTGGGATGGGTGGTGGGGCTGTGTTTAAGAAGACAGATTGTTAGTTATGTGGGAAGCTACAGTTCGAATTGTTGTTGTTAAAAGTAGCTTCATTCTTATAGCAGAGGTGATGTGCAATAGTGATTGTTTTATATGTGAGTGGAGGGTGTGTGGAAGTGAGCCAGTACCTTTCACTAAGTTGCAATGGTGTGGTGTGCGAGAGGAGAAAAGGGTTAGCTGTACAAACAACATCAACTTCCTGGGTTCCATCTATGAACAAAGAGCAGTGCTACCTTTCACAGTCGATCTAAGTGCCAGATGAATGCATAATACCTTACACAATTAAGCTGAATTCACTATCTGGCTGACTTACACAGATGAGCTAACGCAAGGTAAGGCTACCATGCATAATTACACAATAAAGCTAAATGTGAGATACGGTTGACTAACAGAAATGGGCTAAAAGCAAGGTAAGGCTACCATGCACAATTAGGCTAAATGCAAGCTATGGCTGACGGACACAGATGGGCTAAAATCAAGGAAGTGATCTGATCAAATAAATCCAAGATATGGCTGGCTAACACAGATGGGCTGAACACAAGAATGTGAGCTTATCAAATAAGATCACAGCAGACAAGACACTGGACTAATGTCAAGTGTCAGCCCATTGTAAGACACTAACTGCTTCCCGTCAAATCTGATATCTTACCTATTGTATGTTCTTTTGCGATCAAAAGAGCATTGTTCTTCCCCAATTCTAAAAAAAATCTATAAATATCAGAAACAATTGCAGAAGTGTCTGTTGAGGTGATATAAGACCCATTCAGGACCCATTTATGTAGGTACATTTTATTATTTATTCATTTACAGAGAAGAACAATGCTCTTTTGATCATGGTGATGAAGTTGAAGACATTCACGAGAGCAGTTTCTGTGGAGTGACAGGAGTGGAAACCTTCTTGTAGGGGGCCGTGAAGGTTGTGCATGTCTAAGAAATGTGTAAGATGGTTGAACATAGCCCTTTAGTGCAGAATGAGAGACACAGGGCAAACTGTAGTGGGTAGGTTCTGGTCAGCCCCTTGTTTTTTTAGGAGAGGGATGACCGTGACTGTTTTGAAAACAGATGGAAATCAAGTGGAGTCAAAGGGCAAGTTGAAGAGTTCAGCAAGGTTGCAGTCCACTATATGCTTGACTAGCTATGGAACAAGTGGGTCTGATGGGGCACAAGAGAGGTAAGCCTTCATCAGTAGAGATATGACTGTGTCAGTATTAGTGTGGCTAAAGTGGGAGATGGAGGCAGAGGATGATGCTAGAGTCAGCAGAATGTAGAATATAGGAGGAGGGAGTGCGAGGAAGGTCAGGAGAGAGTCTCATTTTTGAAATGGCTGCAGAGACGTATTCAGCTAGATTATTAGCTGTGAGAGTGGAGTTGATAGTCATAGGTTAAGGAGTGAGTTTAGGGTGACCTGTAGCCAGTGAGGATACTTAAGTGTGAGTCAATGAGGGTGACATAGAATTCCCTTTTTGCTCTAACAAGGGAGGACTTGAGAGTGTTCAGGCCAGAAAGGTGGAGTTGCAGGTCCTCATGCATGTGGGTACACCCTCATTTGAGCAGCAGCCGACAAATGTGTGTGCAGAGAGATCGTATGAATGGGTTGACCTATGGCTGAGGATGCTGAGATTTGGTGGGGGGAGTTAGTAGTGGGAAATGAGAGGAGAAACAGTCATATATTAGGGATTGGAAGTCGGAGAAGGCAGTGATGGTGTAAGGTGCAACAGGTGTGAAAGAGGAGAGTGAGAACCTTAGGCCAGAGCAAGGGAGGAATGGAAGAAGGTTTACATTTCCTTTTAGTAATAGGCAAGGCAAGTGGTGACACAGAAGGTGGAAAGGAGATGGTGTTGGAAACTATGGAGTGGCTGACAGAGAGGTGGAGATGAATATGAGATCCAAATGTTTACCCCCCAGTGTGCAATGGTAGGTTTGGGATAGAGTGGAGGGCGTGGTAATTAAGAAAAGACAAAAGTTCAGAGAAGAGGTTGGGGAGGGAAGTTAAAGTCTCCTATCAGAACAAGGCGATGTTTAGGGAAAAGTAAATGATGGAGTTGCCCAAATTCTTCAAAGAATGGTCCAGTGGGACCAGGAAGGTGATAAATGGAGATGATGTGAACAAAGTCAGGCAGAGCAATAGTAGAGCTGGAGAATTCAGAAGAGGAAGGAGAGGACGGGGCATTGGAGATTTGTGAAGCGTTGAGAAGAACTGCCAGTCAGACGAGGAGAGTGAATGAAGGATAGTTTCTAGTAGTGTAGGGCCATCAGGGTGGAGTGTAAGATAGAGTAATCCAGGTTTCTGTGATAGCAAGGAGATGGGTGATAAAGGAGGTTTTGTTGCATACAAAGTGAGCTTCCTAGAGTGCAATGTTCAGCTGATGCAGTAAGGAAGAGTAAAGAAGTTGAGTCTCAGAGGAAGAGAGGCGGGCTAGAAAGGCGTGTCAGCAGATTTGATTGATTTTGATGCATTTATATGGCACACTTGATGGACCAACCAGCACCTAGGCGCAGATTATAGCATTGTCAACCCACTGACTTAAGTTAAACTAGAAAGAAAAGAAAAGGAGATGGAGTAGTGGAAGTTTTGGGAAATGTATGGAGGGGATAGGAAAGGAGGAAGTTGTAGCATGATTGGAGAACGCGTAGGGAGAGGTAAGTAGGAGCAGCAGCAGGAATAGCAGGAGAAGTAGGCGCAAATGCGTTATAGGTGAGAACTGGAGTGTGGAGAGACAAAACAGTAATTTGAAACCTATGGGTATTTGCAGGTGCAGCAGGGTAGAAGGCAAAAGCAAAGGCTCATGAGCATAGAGGCAAAGAGGCTGGTCAATGACTGGTCTTCTCCAGTTACTGTTTCTCCCTTACCTGGGATGCCTGGACTGGACGCCCCTAGGAAGTTCAGATGTGATGACATTGTCGAGTTTAGCCATGCTCCCCCAACACCAGGCTACATGCTCAAATGCTGCACACTTTCTGCTCAAGTGCTATACTTCCACCCATAGAAGGGTGGCCTATTAGCTCAAAAAGTCACCGGGTCAGATTACTGGAGCAACTGACCCAGCCCATCGTGCTTGAACACCTAACAAATACCATATCTTGCCCATAAGGCTTTCGCATGACAGACACAGGTCTAGGAGGTTCCACTAGGCACAACGTAAGTGCAATGCACAGTGGGGCCCAATACTTCTTTCAGCCAGCCCCCTATGTCCCAAGAAAGGTCAAATGAAGATCTGTGTTGACCTATCGAGGGAGAGGGGGGGAAGGGGAGAAGGGGAGAAGGGGAGAAGGGGAGAGGGGGAGAGGAGGAGAGGGGAGAGAGGAGGAGAGAGAGGGAGAGGGGGAGGGAGAGGGAGAGAGAGAGAGAGAGAGGGAGAGAGAGAGAGAGAGAGAGAGAGAGAGAGAGAGAAAACGGGATCTGTCAGAGGAGACCAATGGTGGAAGGTGGGGAAGTGTGGCAACAGTGAGAGGCGGTAAGAGAGGACAGAAAAGCAAGGGAATTAAGTCCCCATGTCGGTCTCTGGCATGACCACTGGCCCAACTCTCCATCTTTTAGGTTTGTATACTGCTAGCCACATATATAGCAAGTATCCAATCAACAATGTCTCCTTTACTTTTCCCTGCAAGCCTAGCCAATAGAATCCTGCAGGCCTAGCCAATAGAATGAGCTGACCCGGCCCCCTATTCACCAAAACCAGCACATATCTTGATTAAAACCATACGTAAAAGAAAGGGCTAGTGACGAATGAACAATTGAAATATGCCACTGCCGACATCAAAAGGCAGTGACAACTTTAGCCAGCAGGTTACAGTGGAAGGCGCATAACCCAGACATCATGCACACATGTAGGTGCATGGAGACGCAGTGGAAGAGTGTCATTACCAATCAGGGACCCCCGAGGAAGGGGAGCACAGGTTAGGACTCCCTAAACTCAGTCCAAAAGGCCCAATGTGATAGTCGGAATCTGCCCCTGGCCTCCACCTTCACTGCTTCAATGATATGTTCGGATCAGTTGCACCCGCAGCAGCATGCCAATAGGGGGTGCACTGCTGCTGTTGCTCCTCGATCTGAATGAAGAGGGTTTTGGCTTTTAAGCTACAACTCTACCATTATTTACTTAAAATACTAGTGACAAAGAAGGTTTATGTTACAATACAGCACACGTTTTTATTTAAAAAAAAGTTTTTCCTCACATAAAAATACTTAATTGAAAATCATTAGTTTGCTTGCAAATAATTTATTTTACTCCCAATATCCAAAATTGCACCACAAACCCGGTGCAATTTACTGAGGTTACCAATAGGACCGGTAGATTATTTTTGTATTACAGTAGATATTGTGAATGTACTGTTTAATATTTTTAAAATCGGCACCTAGAGAATAAAGGGAGTTATATAACAACAACAAAATCAGGCAATTCTGTTGATTGCTTTTGCTCCAGGTGAGAGGCCAAGTGACTGGGCTTAAAAGCACCCTCTGAGAAAACGATGTGTCAGATAATGGAACCAAAGGCATATACACACGCACATTAACAATTGGTCATTTCTGTGGGAGGCCCTCTACCGAATGGGTGCCATTCAGCACCCATTCGTCGTACAAAGGAGGGTGGACCCAAAATCGATGGCCATCAAAATGTCAGGTTCATTGTGAATGGTTTTACTCGATTAGAACAGAGCTTTAATGGCGGCCAAACGGTAAGAAAGAGGTCACCGCATCAGCTGCTTGGAAACCGCTTACCGTCAATCTTATTCCAAAGGTTAAACACTCAACAACAAAAAAACCAACTAGAGGAAGCAGACAGCTGAGTTTTAAAAAACGATCCACCACACAATTCTTTTCCCCCCAGTCACTTTATACAGTGGAACCTTTGTTATCCGGCTCCATTAATCAGGAGGCTCTATTAACCGGCACCCATATTGGTCTAAAATCCGCTTTAACTAATTTTAGAGGCTGCATTACAGATATTTCGGATAGCAGAGTGCAGTAAGCGCAGCTAACTTTGTCTTGTTCCGTTTTCTGTGTCTATGACGTCTGGAATGCCAACATGTATTTATAGGGCACCATTTGGGCACCACTGTTGCCAGAAAACAGAGATTTTACTGAATTACATTTCTTATTAAACGGGTATACAACGCAAGTAGATTTTCTGTACTGCCTGACAGTGCTTCCCAAAAGCTGCTCCTCTGGTTCCCTTAATGGCGGTGCACGCGAACGCGTGTGTATGTGCGCGCTACCACAGCTATGGCTTCTTCGCTGATAGGGATGAACCAGCTCTCATAAATTGCCGATTAGATTTCATTTGAATTTTGCAATCGATAGCACACCTGGGGCTGTGTGATAATCTTGCAAAGAGCTGTAGGAGAGGGGATGCACAGCGCACACATTCATCATTGTTTGCCTGCGGTACTCACAGTACTCGATGCCCAGGACAATGTCTCGCAGATAAACCCGAGCTTCCTCCTCCGTGAAGATCTGCTCGCTTGGCACTTCCATGACAGGCCTGCAAAAGATCAAAGAAAGGCACCTTGAAAATAATGGAGCCTCATTGGTTGTCTACAAGCCCTCGCGCAAGGCATTTCTTTCAAGGTAATGCACAGCCTCTCCGCTTCATGTCTTTTGATCAGAAGGAGTCATCTCGGATATCAGATCAGATGTAACCAATTTTACTGTTTTGGGACAAACCATTTTTCCCCAGGCATGTGTATTCCTCCCGTAGTCATTAAATGATGCCAACTCTAGTATCTGGAAAATTGAATGATCAAGTACTGGCCCACAAAGAGCTACATGATCCGGAAAGAAAAATGGCAGAGCGTACCATGCTTTCATAAAGTGCAATAATTGGTATAAATTATGTTTTCTGGTTGAACAAGAGCCACGTGCCTTTTGGAGTACACAGTTTTTACAAACAACTCAGACGTTCAAATGCAAACAGAAAAAAACACTGATTCTGCAGAATAATTGGTATGATTATCTTTAGGTATCTGAAACCCAGTGCTGTGAATGCCCCTACCCACCATGTCCCAGAATGTGGTCTTACTAATGGCAATCACGAAGGTGGGGCTCATCCCCAAGGAAGTCGGTGACTCATGGGGACATGGAATATCCAATGGCCTTCTATGATGCCTTTTGGAATAATGCCCTCACAATGTGCCCCTTTGACTTACACCACCCTGGCTTCGAAGGGATACCCCCTTCCTTTAGCCTGCTTACCCACCTCCTGTCCGTTCCTCAGACCCCTTCACCATTTTGCCGTTGTCCGCCACAGCGTCGTCCTTTGACAGAGGGCCTTTTTCAGAAGGTATTTTTGAGGAATACATTTACATATGTCACTCACAGCCCCCCTACGCCCACTGCATTGAAGTCATGAATAGATGAGGTTCAAACCCAGGAATCTATGAGGAATTTATAATACCTAAAGTAGCATGAATATTAGTGAAAATAGTGAAAAGTAGGTCATACAAGAATGGTCTCAGAGAAAGAGAAGGTGGGTGGGGGGTAAAGTGCGCTTGGGCACCGGGAAATCCCACGGAATTTAAAGTGTCTCTAATATTGGGAAATTAAGTCTATAATCTAAGCATACTTTGGGTTATTTGTTTTGCACAATTAGTTATAATTAAAAAAGTTAAGTAGTTAATTTCGTTATTTTTACTTCCTTATGAATTTTGCAAATTGTAATGTCTGCATTAATTACAATGTTACATTCATATCTGTCCGCTCAACATTTTCAGCAGAATATTTTCAGGCGGGGGTAATTAGTCCTGAGGTATTATTGCTTATAGTGGAAATCTTCTGCTAGGGTATTTAGGGTAATGCCCGGTGAGGAGCTCTGACATAAAATCAATGTTTTTCTACTGCCAGTGCTTTATGTGGGATCAGGGGTCAAGTCCTAATAAAAAAGTGGGCGGACTCATTAACATACCAATTGAATGTGGCATCACCAGAAATTAGCATATCAAGGTGCCCTCTGAAATAAGTAGGGGGAGCGCCGGTGGGACTCATAAAAAAAGTGACTCCGTCCACTCACGTGTACCCTCGACTTGAGCCCTGTGCGGCATGCGAAATCGAGGGGGGGGCTCTGAAAGGAAGCCTGGCCTAAAGGGTGCGTGTCTTAATGGAGCGTCATTGTAGCTTAGGTAAGGGCCACATCCCGTCTCTCATTTGGTTCCTTAATGCTGGCACCAACCTCCCACTAGGTGTCCCTTTAATTAAAGGGATAAAGCGATCACCTCTCATACCAGGTGTGAGGGGGATGATCGTTGCATCCCTTCGTTAAAGAGATGCCTGTTGGGGGTCGGTACCATAATTAAGGAACAAAGGCAGAGGGGAGGTACAAGACAGGGTATTTATTTCTAAAGTCTGAAGCTCTCTTGCATGCAGGAGAAATCAGACCCGGCCTACATGGTTTCTCCAGTATTTGCGAGAGACTTCAGACAGTAGAAAAAAATGCCATGGCTTGTATCAGCCTGATTATCTCAAGCTGCCCCTCTCAGGAGAGAACTGAAAGCTCCGCCTTCTACCCGACTACAGCATATTTGATTTTTTTCCTTACATTGCTTCATGCTTAGGCCTTTTCTTTCTGAGCAATTGATGCTTCCTTTGGGGAAAAAATATCTGCTCTTCAACTTCTTTCGTGGTACAGCTTTGATCTAATTTTGTTTTCTCTTTATATTTTTGTTGCATCATTTTCAAACTCCATGCTCAACGAAGCAGTTTTGCATCTGCTCTGTGGCCAAGTGAGTATGATTGTACTAATGAAGCGTAACTGCTCTCTGAAACGAGAAGTACAGCTGATCCTGTGCTCTGCGGAAATTGATGGACCTCTGCCTACAGCTCTGTTTCCAGTATCTGCTTCTTTGAGGGAGGCAGGCTTTCCTTGAATTCCCCAGGGTGATCAGAGTGATGGAGTTCAAAGACACCCTTCACTGCCACATGTCAGCCATGCAGCTGGGTTGCAAACAGTGGAACTTTGGTTTAACATAATATAAGAAACACAGGGTTCATGCATTCCATCAGCTGGATGCAAATGGCGCAGAAGGGAGAGGTTAGTAGGCCACCTTAGTGTCCTAGGATCATTATGCATGTGATGTACATTAAATGCATGTGCTTGTTTTGTTCCCATCCCGCCTCGCTAGGAACAGTGCTTTCCCCCTTTTTTATTTTATTGATTTGGTTGGAAAGTGCATCCTTTCAAGCGAATACATGATCATTACAATATCATAGATGTACATGTACACATACATAAGGAGAGACATAAATATACATAAAATAGTTCAAAATACATAATATATTTAAAGTTACAATTATAAAAAGGTGCATGATTTGTCATTTTACAGATAATTGAAATCATTGAGTTGTCAAACCCAGAATTTCCAGGCGTTAGTATTCTGTAATCCTTACATAATTGTTGTAAATACAATTTCCTTAATGCAAGGAGTGCTGGGCAGTATACCAGTAAATGTTTTATCGTTTCCAACACCTTTTTACGAGCGGCATACTCTTTCACTAACGGTTGCGTTTGCTCTAGAACCCAAAAGGTCTCGAGTGGGCCACAGACTTAATCTTAATCTTAAAAACATAATCCTGTATCTAGTGTCAGGGAATTTTATCATCCAGGGTTCTAGACAATTCAACGGTTTTAAGAAAGGAACTCCCAATTGAAAGCTGTTATACCTTTGCCACAATTCCCATTTTATCCGTCAGTCATACCAACACAATTTGGTTTTAGCTTTCATCAGGTTATTTATCAGCATATCTAATGATATGTCTGCTGCTTCCATGTATTGGGGTGCATGTAGCATCCACGGTTTCTGTGACTTATCTAGAGAAGAGGTCAACATTGCGGCTATAACAGATAAAAGATACTTTGCAGTTGGGTCGGCACAGCATTTTCTATATAAAGTTAATATTTTCCACACAATAATGATGTTCAAAGAGAGCAGCCCTAACTCATATCTTACAATTGCCATCAGCTGACTAGATGGTAGCATCAACATTTTCTTCCAAAATGACCCTTCAAGTCTTGTCCAATATAACACACCTTGGTACAATCGTGTCTCTGCCCCGTACATCACAATCGGCACTGTTTTCTGACTATAATAAGTTATTAATGGTTTATAGGTAAATGTACCATATTTTTGGTCTATCACTCTCTCCAGTGATACAGCTGTCTGGATTTTCATCTTTAGATCAAAATGGTATGGGAGGTCAACCACACTATTATTCATGTTAAGCCCAAGATAGCGGTACTCATCTACTAGGGCAACAGGGCTGTTACATATCATCCATTTTAACAATGGTCTTTCCTTCTTGCACTTATTTGGTTTAAAAATCATCACCTTAGTTTTTTCAAAATTGATAAATAAAAAAATAACATGTTTGCATAATATTCTAGAGCAGTTAACAGACCTTGTAAGCCTATAGGGGTTTTAAAGATTAAAACCAAATAAATGGCGTGTAAGAGCCATGGTATCTTCACTGACCCTAAGTTGGGTGTATCTGATACCATCTTTTAAAAATCTGTATTGATATCGACAATAATAAAGTTAAAAAGAGTTGCAGCTAGAATACAGCCCTGTTTCAGCCCTCTATATGTCTTAATTGATTGAGAGAGTAGGCCATCCTGGGTTAGGTGAATTTGCACAGAAGTAATAGTATACAATTGTGTTAGCAGTGCTTGAATATAATTGGGACACTTTGCCTCTTCAAGCTTCGCAAACAACAATTCTTTAGAAATAGAATCAAAAGCAATTCTAAGGTCAAAGAAGGCCATGTAAACAGATTGCCCGGTTAGCAGGCTTCGACGCTTGATTAAAGATAATGCTAAAAGTTTACCAAAGTACCAAGGCCTGCTATGAAACCAGTTTGGAAAATGTCAGTCAGTTGCATGGTATTTACGTAGAATTTAAAATCTCTCAATGTAAGTCACGCAAATATTTTACTAGGGACGTCCAATAACGCAATCAGTCGATAATTCTGAGGGAGGTCACACTCTCCTTTTTTGAAAATCAGGATTATTATTGGTTTGTTCCAAGTAGGAGGTATCTGCTTTGTTTTTATTATATCTTTAAAGAGGTCAAGCAAAATTTGAGCACAGGCTTCCGGATAATCTTTTAACATTAGGTTCTTGAGTCCATCTGGGCCTGAGCTCTCAACCCGCTCAATTTAGCTATTAGCAGTAAAATATCAACCTTTTCAAATAGGATTGTCTCTTCAGACGTCTAAGGTTGAGGAGCTAGATTATGTTGTTGCTCTTGACGTTCATAAACCTGGTCAAAATATAAATCCAGGTCACTTCTTGCACAGCGTTAATCTGAAATGGCAATTGGTTATATTGACCAGCATTTTTTAACATCACCCAAATGTGTCCAGTATTCTTGGATACTATAGCTCTCAACATACATTCACCATCTTGTTGCAAAGACTGTGCTCGATGGGACTTGCACCAATTTCAATATTTTATCTTACATTTCTATATCATGGGCAGCCTTAAGGCTATGTTTCGCTGGGCTACTGCTCTGATGTCTTTTCAAAGCTGTATTTTCTTATCACGTACAATGTGATCAAAAGAATATTTATGTTTATAGCATACATTTGGGTTTTGGGATTTTTGCATTTTTAATAAACTTATAATCGCCACATATTTACCTTCTGTTTCAACTAAATACCCGTTAATTATCATATTTGGAGGCGAGGTAAATGTGGAAATATTGTAGGGAATCCTTTGACCACCTATATCTATTCCTCCCTCCTGTTAACCTCAATTTGGTTCCATAATAGGTATTCATCACATTAGGTATGACCTTTTTCCAGGTTAGTGATAGTAGGTCGTGGTCCCTTTGAGTCTTTTGAATTACTTCAAAATGAGTTATTGAATTGAGCATTTTTCTTTGGACAAAAATATAGTCAATGGTTGAAGCAGATCTACCACACCTCCACTTGGGTCTAGGTGGTACATCTTAACCATGACAAATTGTCTCTCCTGCGTTAAAGCTATCCATCTTTTTGTGGCATCTTTGGTGTCTAATTCTTTTGATGCTAGGCATTTAATATTTCGATCTCCTGCTATAATCACCTCAGTAGTTTTAGTTTCTATATTGATCAGATCAAGCACCTGCATTAGTCCGTTCAAGGAACAGTTATCCGATATTCCTACATGGTTCCAATATAAATTTAGTAGTGGAATAATCCCATTATCAGATTGATTTTATCTTGACAAGCTGGATAAAGGATTTGGAGACTCCCATGATTCCCACTGGTGATTTTCACAGCTACTAACAGACATGATGAGGGTCTACCCATGGGACTTCTATTTGCCGGTACTAAGGCTACGGCATCGCCTTCCCGTACAGGGCGTTTAAGAAACCAGGGGTCTCATTACAAGTCTGGCGGTAGCCTTGCCGGTAAAACCGGCAGGCTCCTGCCAAACTTCCAGCACCCGCAAATGGGGAATTACCGGGCCATTACGGCCCTGCCGGACCCGGTCATTACCCATTTGAGGGCACCGGAAAAAAATGTCTCCCCATGGGAATGGGGAGGTCGGATGCACTTGCACCATTCAGAATGGTGCCGGTGCATCCGACATGCCCTGCTTGCAGGTGCCGGTACGCCCGCCAGGCCAGTCCTGGTGGGTGGGAAGGCACCCGCGAGCAGAACTCATAGTTTGCCGGTCCGGTAACAACAGTACCAGCAAGCTTACCGGTACCGTTGTTAGCGGACTGGCAAACTTATAATGAGGCCCCATGTCTCCTGGAGTATTATAATGTCAAAATACTTGAAGATATCTACTTTGATAAATAACAGGTGTTTAAATCCCCTCGTATTCCAGTTTGCCAATTTAAACAATTTCTGTGAGACTACTGTGGGTTGTTACTTGTGCTTGCTATTCCTTAGAATATTCTGTTGACTGGTTAATTCTGTACCTTAGCGAGGCTGACCTATCATTTGATTGACTAGTCTTACTTCTCTAAAGATTCCTTGTGTACAAGCAATCCTCAATGCAGGATTGCCATACTCTTTAGGGGTTGGGTATAGTTTTTCTGGTATTTTCCAACAGAGCATGTCATTCTCAGATTATGGTCAATGCGGTCATCATGTATTGATAGGGAATTTCCAGAGGATGATCTTTTTTGATTTTGGTTAGAATTAAATTCTCTGTCTACTGATACTTGCTTAAGGATGAAATCATGAGACAGCATAAAACCAAGTTGATAAATGTCATCTCTGGCTAACCACAGTGTATTCATAATTACTCCTGATTGTATCCATAGCCTCACTATGCTCAAATTGGTATCCCGAACAAATTCAACTTGCGTTATGTCAGTTTGTTTGGAAATCTTCCAACAAATGGATGTCACTAAATACAGTAAGGATACTTGTTCTATTTAGAGCATATATTCGGAGTAAGGTTCAGATCTACATTGAAGCATTAATGAATTTCAACTTTTTGGGGAGTTTGGTAGGTTTTTTGGTGTATCTAAACTATGATTAGTTATCTGTCATTCTGGTTTAGTCAACCACAGTCCAGGTTGAGGACTTCGTACATCTTTCACTTCGCAATAGGTATTAATTGGTAGCGGATTCGAATATCCGCTGTGTGGGTTATGTAAACTTGCAGGTTGCTTCAGAGTTTTTTCTACTTTGTTTCTGCGTTGTTCTAAAGTAAGAACGTTTGCCATATTTTGCCAAGATTGCAAGGTTGATCTTTCATTGACCAGATCACACTTTTGTTCATCCAAATTGTTTTCCGCCAAACTATCTGGTCTTACTGGTATGGGCGTTTTACATACGACCGCTTCTCGATTGATCTGTTCAGCACTTGAATCAAATCGTCTAAAGGCT
Source organism: Ambystoma mexicanum (assembly GCF_040938575.1). NCBI lineage: Eukaryota > Metazoa > Chordata > Amphibia > Caudata > Ambystomatidae > Ambystoma > Ambystoma mexicanum. The sequence goes on along the minus strand of NC_090931.1, from coordinate 263,587,683 downwards.
CTCTATTCACATTTGATTCTTGGTGATCACTCAGCAGCAAATTTGGTATGAAATTTTTCGTTTTTTTCCCAGCAATCTCACCAAGTTCATTGGTTTTTTGTGATATTTCTTAAATTTGTATGACATCTGTTTCTCTGGTATAGTCAATAATTGGATGAATTTCCTGGAACCTAGCTTCATTGATTTAGAACAGGCTTCCTGATTCTTAGATTTTAGTTCAGTTTGAGCTATTGTCCCTTTGTCTTTAGTTCCTTGAAATATCTTAAACGTCGATTTTATGGGCTACAGAGCAGATATGGGCGCAACTGAATTTCCATTTTCATTCCTGTTAGTCAACTGCTCAGCTAACATAGCGGTAGTATCTATCTCTGTTTCGGTACTGGTTGCCGTGGTATTGACAGAACATTGGGTCTCATGAGGGGCAGTAATTACTGTTTTGCATATACACTGTTTGCTCATTAATGATGAAACCAGTTTTGGTTTTTCAGTGCATTTGTTGGCTAGTTGAACAGAGAAATATTTTAGCAGGACCGTCTGAATGTTTAACTCATTATCAAGTGACTCATATAATTTAGCTAATGATAATATTGCTGTATTCATCGCTCTCAGGGTGACAGCCAGACAAACACCAGTGTCTATTTTCAAACTAGATGGTATCAGATTTACATAGGAGGCTGATGAACATAAGGGGGTATCTGGCAATGACCTATACACAATAGGAGATTTAGATAGATTTAAGGGATGGGCCGGGGGAGTGACATCTTGCAGGTTTGAAAATTGGGTGTCAGGCACCAAAACTGCTTGTAAGTCCAATTGTCTCTGATTTATATTATCGGGGGTTAAGACATTGCCATGGATAGCCAGCTGTCCTTTGTTAGGACGCACAGGTTATTGGCAGCTATGAGAATCAGAATACTCTCATTCTCCCTAACGGGACTATTATCCCTGCTAATCTGCACATTGGCATGGACTTGGGCCATTATAGTAGCTGCTCCATTCAAGTCCTGCACACACTCCGTTGGGGGGCTGGAGATTTTAACGATGTCACTGGTTCGAGATCTGGATCTATGCTTGCATGATTGGCTATCATCTGGGTATCTGAAATGCGGCTAAAATCAATCAGTAGTAAAAAAAAATTCAGTGGCCCGGGCACACCTGAGTTACCAATGTTTTTTGTCGTGTTTAAGTTTAATTCTGTGGGTCTCTCTTTCAATGGTCTTCTGAAGGTGCAAACATTTCTTATATCCGCTGTTAGAGATTTAGCACGCCTCCGCTTCTGTGAAATTTTGGACTGTTGCTTTGGCTCATCATTTTTCATTTCTTCTATAGCGGGAGCCGATGTCAGTGCTAGTTGAAATGTTTTATGTGTGGGTGGCCTTGCCGTGTTTAAGGTGTACAAGTAACTCATGTTTTTCTCTACGTAATTACTATCACGTAAGTGAAAGGCACCACTGCTGACGGCTGATTCTACTATACAATCTCCGCCAGACGCACATACAATTACCAGCTAAATGCACGTTATATATTACTCTCATGTAGCACTCTTCACTAGTTTACACAATTTGTCAAAAGTAATATTAAGTCAATTTAAAAGAGAATTCATTAGCATCTCATTATCTTCACATTTATGATAAACCCAATCGATAGCATGGAGATGCACATACAGCAGAAAGAAGCAAAGGTGAGGGTACAACGAATTATATATCGCAGAAAGTAAATTGATCTCAATGAGCATACCTTGCGAGCAGTAAAGACTCAGCTGATGCCATTTTAAATGATCTTGCTTTAGAGAGCGTTGTCTCTCCTAGAGCTCTGAAATAACTTCTATAAACAGAAAATAGTTACTAGACTAGCTATGAGATCTTAGCCCTCATGCCCGCACCCAGCTAACAGCCAACAGCATTTCAGAAGCACTTCTAGATGCAGGCGCGGATTCACGCGCGCTGATGCACGTGGCCAGCTGTATTTATGGATCACTTCCTGTTTGGAGGGCAGAGCGTGGGCGGGTCTACAATAAAATCATTACATTAGTAAATATATGGTAAAAGGCTACCTAATAATAGTATAAGATAGTTTTTCACAAGTTTAAAAGTCAAGTCCACCTTGTAGAGCTTTTAAAAAGCACAAGTTACGATTCCCAAAGATAAAATCACCGATAAGCATCTCCAGCCAACAGCACTTCAGAAGCACTTCCGGATACGTGCGCGGATGCGTGCAGCCGGCTGTATTTATGGATCACTTCCTGTTTGGAGGGTGGCACGTGGGCAGGTTTTGAAGAGCTATTAAATGGATTCCCAAAGATAAAATCAACTATCAGCGTCTCCAGCGTCTCCAGGCAACATCATGTTAGGATGTGCAGTGTTTCCAATGTTTACCTGTTAAACCATGAGTGTATAATATTTCCTTCACTATGTCTATTGTCACTTAGATACTATAGAACATAGAACTGCATCTTATGTAGCAGGGTTCCAAGGAGAGCCAGTGAAGAAGCAGGGCCTTAGTGGGAAGATTGTACTCCTCCTGCTGGGGGTCGTCTTATGTCATCAACTTGCAAATAAAAGGTTCTTTACCTTTAAACTACTGGTTATGTGAAAGCCTCCCTTTGTACATAACATTTGGCGACAAGGATTTTGACTGGGACCCGGAGGACGACCCCCAGCGCCTTTTCTACAGATCTAGTGTGCTGGCTGTGGAGCGGAGCCAGCCTGACTTGCCTGAGGAAGGGCCTTTTTCAGTGGATTATTGACGGTCTGGCATCTAGTGTGTGGCATCCACCGGAGGGACATTGCTAGCGCCAGAGGAAAACCCCTGGAGGCTCCGTGGTCTGTGGGAGCTGGAATTGGACCCCTGCAATTTTGTTGAACTTGTGGAGACCGGGCTGGCAAAGACACGGCTTTGGCACTTTTATAATTGGATTTTGGGTTGTGTGTTTTCCGAGCGGCCATTGGACACCCTGGCCCCACACTGAGCAAGGTTGAGAAAGGAGTCGCCGCCGATGACCCTGGTGAGGCGCTCCAGGGTGAGTACATAACCAAGCAGCTATCTTTTAATTAGTGTCACCTACCTGTTTGGGTGGGAGCTCTATTGGTTAAACCAGAATTGCAAGCTTGTTATTCTATTCTGCAACTTTGAGACATGGCAAATGTGCCTGCTCCTGTGATTTGTCTGGCAGTGCCAGGTGAACCCAGGGTTAGATGGGAAGACTGGAAGGAAGGATTCAGCAAATATGCCTTAGCAGTGTTTGGTGCCAACTACTCCAATGAGCGCAAGGAGGCATTGCTATTTCACTGTTTGGGAACTGCAGGCCAAGAGGTCTTAAAAAGATTGCCGGAGCCTTCTGACATTTTGGATGCTGGTCCATATGAAAGGACATTAGCCAAACTGGACAGGCATTTTAGAGTGGAGGAGAAAATTATATTGGAAAGATATAAATTTGCCACGAGAGAGCAGAAGAATGGGGAAAGTATCAAGGATTTTGTCACGGCTTTAAGGGGCTTAGCAGTGAAATGCAAATTCACTCACTGTCAGGATGAGCACTTGAGAGACCAGCTAATGATTAAATGTTCCAATGACAGTATTAGGAAAGAACTATGGAAAGAGAGGAACCCCACTTTGGATCGAGCAATTGAGATAGCGAAAATGGTGGAACACACAGATAAGTGCATTGAAGTTCTTCAATCGGATACTGTGAACAATGGTAAACCCAAGTTGGATGAGAGTCAGGGTTCAGTGCTGAAGGTGTCAAAGGTTGTTCAGAGGCAGAGTACGTGGAATCCAAGACGCGCCTCGCAGAATGCTAAAAGGAGCGAAGAGAACAGACCGGCAACTGGCAGAGGATGGCATCAATGGGTTCCTGCAAAAGATAGCAGAGGGATTCCCAAAGACATGAATTCTTTCAAGATGGTTAGGGATTCAGGACAATCCAGAGGTTTTCCAGGGAGAAGATGCTTTAGATCTGGAAGCTTGTCGCATATAGCCTCGGATAAGGATTGCTTTGCTATTCATATCATATGCAATGAGTGTGGTGTGAGAGGGCACATTGCCCGATGTTGTAGACATTTTAATGCTGGGTCAAATCAAGTGCATGAAATAAGTGCAAGTTATGAAGATGAGTCATATTGTGAGGATGGCAGAGAAGTGGTATTTACAGTGAATGCTGTCAATGGCAGAGTGAAAATGCAGAAACTTTATGCTGAGGTTGTAATTCGAGGTGTACCCGTACGCATGCTAATGGATAGTGGTGCTGACTACACCTTGATAAGTGTGGAAGTGTGGAGGAACAAATTCGATAGCTGTACTCTGTGGGAAAATACTGTTAAAGCAAATGCTTATGGAGATGTTCCCATAGATATTATAGGTTGCTTTGATGCTGAATTACAGTTTAAGGACAGGAAGGCCAAAGGTTGTGTGTATGTTACCAACAGAGGGGGTGAATTGTTGTCATGGAGTGATCAAGCTGAATTGAAGATAAGGCTTGAGGCAAGTCATCCCGAGCAGGTAATGTCTGTTGCGGGAGGAGAGCCCACAGAGATACAAACCATGTTATCTGGGAAATTGGGGTGTCTTAAGGGCTTTGTACATGTAATTCGCCTAAAGAAAGGAGCTGTCCCTAAGATTGCAAAACTGCGAACTATTCCTCTTGCTCTTAGAGGAGATGTAGAGGAAGAACTCAAGAGAATGGAAAGAGATGGTGTCATTGAAAAGATAGAAGCATCTGAATGGGTCAGTCCTATAGTTGTAGTCAGAAAAGGCAATGGGTCTTTGAGGCTCTGTATAGATCTTAGACATCTAAACAGCATGGTTGTGGCAGACAGGTTTCCTCTTCCCCGAATAGATGATTTGATGGTGGGAGTAGCTGAGTCAAAAGTGTTCTCCATACTAGATCTTAAATCGGCCTACCATCAGGTTGAATTGCACCCTAATTCCAGGGATCTCACCGCCTTCATCACCCCGATTGGATTGTTCAGGTGTGTTCGCATGCCATTTGGTTTGGTCTCAGCCGCAAGTGTGTTTCAGAGTATTATGCATAAATTACTTGGGGGTGAAAAAGGGGTGATGTGTTATCAGGATGATGTTCTTGTATGTGGGAGCGATGAGAAGGAGCATGATGTTCGTTTGAAAAGAGTTTTGGATATTTTGAAGGAGGCAGGCCTCACCGTTGCCTTGGAAAAATGTACTTTTAAAGCCAACAAAGTGGTGTACCTGGGTCATGAGATCACTGGGGAAGGGGTTAGACCCAAGGAGGAGGCTATTGAGGACATAAAAAGAATGGAGGAGCCTAAGTCTAAAGGGGACATACTATCATTTTTGGGACTGGTGGAGTTTTACGGCAAATTTGTCAAGGGGTTAGCAGAAATGTCGAGGAATATGAGATTTCTCACTCGCAAGGGAGTCGTTTTTAAATGGTGTGACCGGTGCAAGAAAGAATTTTTGATGATAAAAGAGGCTATTGTCAATGCTCCCATTTTGAAAATATTTGAGGAAAGTAAACCCACATTGCTTTTTGTTGATGCCAGTGATTATGGTGTTGGGGCTGTTCTGATGCAGGAGGATCAGACAGGTTTACAGACTGTGGCTTTTGCGTCCAGGTCTTTGAAGGGCCCAGAATCTAGATATTCAGTTATTGAGAAGGAGGCTCTAGCATGCGTTTGGGGTGTCGAGAAATTTAAAAGATTCTTGTGGGGGAGGAGTTTCACCATTTGCACTGACCATAAACCCTTGGTTGGAATTTTTACGAAAGGTGGTTTGGAGGGAGTGTCAAGACGCATTATGAAATGGGTCACGGCATTGCAAGGGTTACAGTATACCATGCTCCACGTAAAGGGGGAGGTTAATGTGGTTGCAGACGCCTTGTCTAGATCTGTCCAGAGGGAAATTTCTGACGATAGTGACTTTACAAGTTCAGAGGAGAGTGCAGAAATATTCCAGGTGCATGAAACATTAAAGAAAAGTGAGTGGGATGTGTCTTGCACGGAGGATGTTGTATATCAAGGAGTACTTACTCTGGTTGCAGAAGGTAAAATTAAGAGCCACAGGGGCGAGATGAATGGTTTTGCCAAAGTGAGGGAGGAGCTATGGATTCAGGATGGTTATTTATACAAGGGTCACCAGATGGTTGTGCCAGTCGGTATGAGGAAGTCTGTCTTGGAGTTGGCCCATGTTGGGCATTTAGGTCTGGCCAGGATGAAGGGACTTGTGAGGTCTGAATTTTGGTGGCCTGGTATCGACAAGGACATAGAGGAACACGTCAAAGACTGTGTGGAATGTACTGAGGGAAACAAAGGCTTGAAAGTGCAAAAAGTTCCCATAGTAGTGAGGGAGTCCCCGCGTGTCCCTTGGGACGAAATTGTGTTGGATCTCCTCGGTCCATTTAATATTGGTGGTGGCAGAGATAGCTACCTATTAGTAGTCATGGATTTATTATCAAAATGGCCGGAGGTATGTGTACTCAAGGACATATCCAGTAGTAGTATAATCAGATTTTTGGAACAACTGTTTTGGAGAGAAGGGTTTCCAAGAAAGTGTTTGTCTGACAATGGGACCCAACTTTCCAGAGAGTTTAAAGAATTCTTAGAGAATCATGGGATTGAGCAGGTGAATACTTCTTTATATCATCCCCAGAGTAATGGGTGTGTGGAACGATTTAATAGGACTCTGATGGAGGCTATTAGGATAGCGGTGGCTACTGGAGGAGATTGGGTGAGAACAGTGATGGAACGCACGTTCCAGTATAGGCTAACTACCCATAGTGTCACAGGCGTGAGTCCATTTGAGATCTTGAGAGGAAGAAAACCAAATACTCATTTATGTCCAGGTTGGATGGGCAAATCAAAAATGGTGGATGTGGATCTAGAGAGTGTAAAAAGGAGAATTTTTGAAGCTGGAGTTAGATCCAAGGAGAGGTATGATCAGAAGAATTGTTGTAGGGAACTCAAGGTCAAAGAGGGTGATTGGATTAAAGTCAAGCTCCCCACCAAAGTTCGTAAAGGAGCCTCGTTGTTTTCTGAACCCAAGCAAGTTGTGAAAGACTTGGGTTCGTCAGTGTTGGTCAAAGGAGGAGCTATTTGGAATAAGGAAAGGGTGGCTTTTCCGTTTCAATGTTAATTTGTCTTCAGTTAGTTGGAGACAGGGACTTTCTTGTGACTCTACCTAATCAACCACTAGATGTCATATATCTATGCTCTTCATTTGTGCCAGGACTTGCAGCGCATCCAATGTTTTACCTGTTAAACCACGAGTGTATAATATTTATTTTACAGGTTTCAATTTCAGTTGTTCAATATGTGTTTTACAGGTTTCAATTTTAGTGGGTCCTCACCCACACAGTTACTTGTTATGTTTAAGGAGGAGAGGTGTTAGGATGTGCAGTGTTTCCAATGTTTACCTGTTAAACCATGAGTGTATAATATTTCCTTCACTATGTCTATTGTCACTTAGATACTATAGAACATAGAACTGCATCTTATGTAGCAGGGTTCCACGGAGAGCCAGTGAAGAAGCAGGGCCTTAGTGGGAAGATTGTACTCCTCCTGCTGGGGGTCGTCTTATGTCATCAACTTGCAAATAAAAGGTTCTTTACCTTTAAACTACTGGTTATGTGAAAGCCTCCCTTTGTACATAACACATCACTTCAGAAGCACTTGCGGATGCTTTAAAGTACTAACAGTGCTTTAGTTATTCACAGGCCTACCCGAGTTATCTCTTGCACCTCTCACTGCACGGTTCCATGCCATTGCACATATCCAACGTGGGCAACTACTTATGTAGAGTTACAAAGCGTTTATACTGCATCAAATCACCACTGTAGAAGTCTCAGGGTCCAAGGGCTTCTCTGGAAGTTGATGTGCAACGCCAGAGCTATCCAGACAAGTAATGTGTGGGGGAGGAGGACAAGAGATAGGGCTCTAGGGTCGGGAAAAGACAGAGAAGCTGAAACAAACAGTAAAGCAAAAGGGAGGCAGGTACATGAAGAGGTTGATGTTTGTGATCGATGGGTGCATGCAGATCAGCCAAACATCAAACTATCGTGGATCCAGGATGCAGAACATTTACAGGGTGATTTCCAAGGTACCTGTAGGGACAGGGAGAATTTACTTTAGCTATAAGCGCGGGTTCCAAAGGCCTTTCGCTCTGGCCTATTAACTTGGGCCCGGGCCTCTACCTACCACCTGGTACCGTGCTCGGAATGCTCAATCGATGTGGCTGCCATGGAAATGAAGCGAGGATCCGAGCAGAGCCATATTCCATTTCCATGGTGACCTCGGAGACATGAGAGAAGCAGCATAGCAACACCCCAACTCCTACAGCTGAATGGGAGAGGGGTAGAGGTGACGGGAAGGAGGAAAGAAAACAGCGGGGACGCTAAGGAGAGGGAGGGAAGATGGCGTGCAGGCTTAAACTGTGAGGGGCAGCCCAGGGTCCGAGCAACCTGACTGGCTGCTGCGTCTGCGCGGGTGCTAATTGAAGGTAACTTTAAAGAGAGAGCCCTAAGAATAAATAATTGTAGGTGTGGTTGTGTGATGGACTTGAGATCTGCTCAACCAAACCCCTTGGAACGTGGAGGCTTTTTATTGTTATAAAATGTGTTTAATTTCTCTGACCAAACAAACTCCAGACTAGAGGCCAAGAGTGGCCAATTCAAGAACAGACTCCGATAGGTGAATAGGAACAGACACAGAGGAAAGAAGAGAGGTATAGGACAGGTGTCTGTCCTTCTACATGCAATGAAAGCCTGGTCCCAGCAGGGGAGTATTTAGGTGAGTTAAGTGAACTAATCACACCGGAATGAGGGCAAAGATTGTTAGGGTGAGACTTTGTATAAACCATCATAATTGTTGCTAACACAGAAGAACACAGTATTTCTGTCTTCAGGCATGTTAGGTAGTGTAACTATTATTAACTCCAAGATAAGGAGAATAGCCCTTTCAAAATGTAATAGCCTGGCTCTATTGAACTAGATAGGGCAGTGGTGTGCCATCACTGTGCTAAGAACTCATAGCTTATACAAAGAAATAGCTTTACAGTGTGGTGATCTAATAGCATAAAGGTTAAACCCCAAATATTGTAATCTTGCGTGATTTAAACAGGCAACCCCTATGCTGGGGCTTATCTGTTGTCTGCCAGGACTATACCTGTCTGGCAACTCTGCAGACAAGCACAAGACGTCTTCTGTCAGGGAATTTGAATGAGCTAAGGCTTATCATTGGCTCAGTAGCAGCATCCCAAAACCACATGCAGCGGGTGAGAGCTGGAGTCGCAGCTCTGAAAGGGTGCCCCCTCTGACCCTCCTAAAGATCCCCATCAATGATTCATCTGATACCTTGTAATAGGAGATATTTATCTCTTCCATATAGCATAGTACTCTGTAATACCATAACAATCAATAAACAGCCTGTAACTGGTGTGAGGGGGTTAGCGACTCTACAAATTAAACACACAAGTGCACAGCCTCAGAGCCAAATGACAAGCATATTGATGAGGGACATGTCCTGCTGACGGGGACCCCAGGCGCTCAATTGTCTCCCCTAAAAGAAGTCCATCATCTTGCAGCATGTCTTATTATGGGTGAATGGAAATTTGACCGGATCACCCCAATCCTATGCAAACTACATTGGCTTCCTCTGCAGGCCAGGATACTGTTCAAGACTGCATGTACCATCTTCAAAGGCTTTCATGGGTAGCACATCAGCGTATCTGGCAGCTAAGTATATCTGGTGGCACACTGTCCTTGCGCAGCAAATCGATCAACCAGCTCGAATCACAACTATTCTTCAAAGAGAGGACCTTCAAACAATCCTTCTCTTGCCCCCACAATTCTCCAATTTCGCAAATCTCTCGAAACATGACTTTCAACAGCAACTGACCATGGAGAAGTCCCAATGGATGCATAGACTGCAATTCATAGTACTGCGCTACTGTTAAAAGACGCCATCCAAATGCTGGCTACCCACACCCCATACAGCACTCGGCTGCTCTCGAGCTAGGTCTGCACTTTAAATAATCAAATAAAATAGATTTATTCTGTGGCTATTAATAGTACCATGTGGTAAAATCCATCAGTGTCCATCTTGATCTCCCATTGTCACAAAACATAAAATAGGAAACAAAACAAATGAAAAGAACCAAGGAAAGAGCCAGGTCTTAGGCCTGTCTGGAAAGCCAGATGATCCTGAGTGGAGTGAAGGGAGAAACCAGGGAGTTCCAGAGCTCTTCAAGGAGGACTGAAAAATATTGGATACCATTGCATGATCCAGAAAACAGTTTCACACGAAGAAGGCGGTCAGAACGTTGAGTATGACTAAGAACATGAAGCTGAAATCTGGATGCAAGAAAATCTGAGCCCTGCCCTTAACATATTCAGGGTTATGGAGAGAATGTTGTCACTTCGGCTTCTCTTCCACCATACAATGCAAAGCTTGCAACCAGCACAATAGCAGAGCACCTCGCTCCGATGAGATATTTAGCAACCACATTCGGAAATCGTTTGCAGTTCAGTCAAAAGTCCAGAATGATGGCATTGCCAAGGTTATCAAAATGAAAAGGATAATAGCAGTGATGGCAGAAACCCAGCTATAATGGTCCATGAAGGAGAGGCTCTTCTTGGCAACTCTGCCCAATGGCCAAAAGGGAACAATGCATTACATTTCACCCTGAAGCTCTTCACCACTTCCAATGGGGTCATGCAGTGTGATGAAGTCCTAATTCCAAGTTAATTCCAACCATCCCGTCTCTCATGCTTGGTCACCCGGAGCCGAGTGGTGGCTCAGGTGGAGGGTACTGTATGATGCTTATAGGCACAGGCTTTTTTGTGGTGCTCAATGACACTCAGATTAGTAAGGTGTCCGATGGCACAAAGACCAGCATGGCACATTGTGGTGCTATGACCAGCATGCTGCTTGGCGGCATTAGGACTTGCATGGTGGCATATGGTTTCGGCATAGTTTAGTCAGAAGTGGTGTTGAACGGTGCCTTTGACCTGGTGTGCAGCTTGAGCTTGTTTGACTGTACCTGAATAGCAGTAATAGTAGAAAATGGGCATGTGTTCCTTTATTTGAAAGATGTGTGCCAACTCCAGCATGCCATCACATTCTGTTATGGCCGATCGGGCTACTTCACTGAGCTGTACTACCCTAACATGGCCGTACGTTGCGCAAACACTCCACAGTCGGTCTGCTGTTAACGCTGGTAGCAGAATGGAAATTCATAATGATTCTTCCACCTCTTGATGCTACTGTCGGGCATTTCACTAGTTGGTTATTCATCCTCCTGTCTCTGAAACACATGTCCGTTTTTTATAGTCTTTGGCTTTCCCCCAAGCTAATCTACTCTAAGTCGGGTACCTGTTCCTCACTGTTTGATAAACAAATCCAGCCGGTTAGCTATGGGTAAGAGCCGTCCTTTTCTCTGTACTCCATGGGGGGTGTTAAACTACTCGTGATAGTGCATTTTTGGCCCCCAAGTGCCAGCTCCTGCACCTGGAAAGGACAACCGCCCTATCTCATCTCAACCTGCACCCACCTTAAGTTGCAACTCCTCTCCAGCACTGTATGTATCCTGTCATCCCTCTTTAAATACTCCTCATGGTTGGTTCCCCTGCCTGTCTGTGTTCATTCCAGGTTTATTTTCCTATGTTCATCTACCATTAACTGGCTCTTGGTCCATTATTCATTGAATTCTATTAGAAAGCACCCACTTGCGGGATTGCCTTGGCTAATGTATGTATCACTGTAGCTGCCTCTTATCGAAACGCCCTGTCCAAATTGATACAAAATACAAATAGAAATCCAGATCCTGACACTGTCCGTTTAACAATGGCATCAAGGAGGAAAAGTGATGCTAGATTGGTCACCCAAAATTCCAAGGCGGCCAAAGAGAATTATATGGCTAGTGATATTTGACTCTTGGCAAGTAAGAAATGGTGTGCTGTGTGTATGTATAGAATTGACGCTCTGACTTTCAGAGCTGGCTAGACGCTTGCAACTTAAATTTGTCCTCCTGATATAGGAAATATTCCTAACCATGGGAACAGAGGAGCTTGGACAGACTACTGAAAGGAATTAGAGAAGTGATGTGCCAGAGCAGATTCAGATAGATGACTGGAAATGGAAAGAAAAAGGGACAAGCTAAATGGCATGGAACCTGCTATCCAAAAAGAACAGAACCAGGCTGATGAGCGACCCCTGACTCGCACAGCAGTCACCGAGGATGGCACGGTGAATGGTGCTGATGGCTACTGACCTAGCATCATCTGGCCCAAGATACCTGTGCCATCAACCATCGTGCGACGGTCACTCAGGACCACAATCAGAGCAGTCAGTCCGCATAAACTAATGAAAGCCTGCCTGCAATGGATTCAAGGAACTAATAGATCACACACATCTTTCCAGGGCAAGGAAAAGGGGAGAGTTGTCTGGATCCTATGTAGGCTTTTTGAATAGGGAAGTGATTCGGGTCTTTGTAATGGCTAAAAGAAGCATACGAGTGCAAAGGGAAAAGTAATTAAAAACACAAGAGAATTTACCGGCAATTTCAGAGGAGATGGATCTGCATGAGACCATGATCTTTGACTGCCTAACATTGCAGCATATTCTTAGAAGGAAGAAGAAAAGTGGTGATCAGGTTATTCTGAGAAAACACAACGTGGAAATTGTTGTCCCCGCCATTGGTTTGTCCGATATCTTTCTCAATTTTCACATCTATTAAAAAGTGGCGTGTGACAAAAGAACCCTCTTTTCGGCCGAGATGTTTGTGATGCTTTACAACAGCCCGGGCCAGACTGGAAATCAGAACCCGCCTTTTCATGATTGCGCCAAAGACCATGAAACATCATCCCAAGGACAAGGAAACCGTTTTTCGCATTGTGCAATGTGCATCACACTTGCAAGTTTCTCTTTCGGTCTCTATTCTTATCCCCATTGTTATCTGTTTTTAAAAAAGAAGCAAAGACCCTTTTATTTACTTAGGGTTAAAAAAAAAAGTCTTCTGAATCTGGCTGGAATTTAGGAATACTTCTGGGAAAAACAAGGCTAGATTGTAATATTGTAACTGGTTTAATTTTGTCAGGCTTTGGTTATCTTTTTATATTTTCTCTGCTTTCATTGTAATATCATTTTTCTTTTTTGTGTTGAGCTCTGTTGCTTCTTTGGAGTTAGGTTTTCACTTTATACATTTGTGGAATATATGAAAAGAAATAAATCACAATCTATATGTCTTCGATATTTCAGCTCCAAAAATAATTCAAGACGTATACTTTTAGGAAACACTGACACCAGCACAAAAATGGCAATCATGCCCACCTGACATTAGATACGCCTCTTGTGGATGCGTCTTGCAGAACCCAGTGGCCGTGTCTGCTTCCTTTCCCCAGTTCTGGTCAATTATCCGGCAATCGCACCACTACTCGTAACTATTGAGCTGCGTTACACGTGTCCTGCTACTTCCCGGTGCAGCGCTCCACTTACACTGGAGCTAGGTTACTGCTATATAAAGGTCTTCACTAAATACATTATAACCCAGGGAGATCTTCTTGACTTGGTTCCTCCCTATGTCGGAGACTAGGGGTTTAAGCAGTGAGGGCAAACCATCTCCCTTGGCTGCTTCATAAGAATTCCCAATCCACAATGGCCAAGCCTAGGCAGGGAACCCTGCTTAAAAGCCTGAATGAGGAATGACAGGATCTGCGGGAAAAGAGTAGGATTATGTGCAGCAATGGCACAGAAGTATTAGGATGTACATGGGGGCCAACAAAGGTTACAACGTGTGGGAATGGGGTGGATGACTTCATAGGTCCACTTACTCCAACGGGATGTAGCAGAGTGAAGCAGTGTCTGGTTAAAGGTTCGAATACAAAAGGTTTGAATGCAATAGGGTCGAGTCAATAGGACCGAAAACAAAAGGTTCGAATTTTTGTTTTTTTAATTATATTTTTTTTTTGGGTTTCTGTATAGGTGAAAAAGTGTTTTTTTCCACAAAAACGGGGGTTGGATGGGGGACCCCACAAAAAAAAAAAAATGTTGATCCTTTTGTTTTCGATCCTTTTGATTCGACCCTATTGTATTTCGAACCTTTTGATTCAAACCTTTGACCTATAACCGAGTGAAGCGTGAGGCCTACTCATCCCGAGTCTTTCTTACTTGAGGGAAGGTCCCAGCTGCCAGGACCCAACACGTGGCTGATTGACCATGTGAGATATATCTACCCACCATTCCTTCTCTGAGCCAACCATGGGCTCGTGAGATTTGCCACCAGTAGATGTTGCTGCAATTCTTTTTGCCACATTGAAAAATGTGTGTCTTTGCTTCCTGTTGTAGAACAGACAGCACGGACTGGTGTTAGATTTAATGTTATGAAAGCAATAACGACGAGCACTGTGAAGACTGGGAAAGTGCCTTGACTTGCAAGCCGCCTCATACGTGAGTGGACGAGGCCAGGGTATGGTATGATATCATATGGCATTTATAATGCGCGTATACACAAGTGTTTCAAGGCGCGAGGGTGGAAAGAAACATCCTGTGCCGGGATGTCACTCACTGCCTTTTCACATCCAATTAATGCACCACCAAAGGCAACACTTTTTTTTAAACGTAACAATTCGCAACCATTATAATCGCTACTTCTCATTCCCTCCCAATAGTACGATTAGCATCTCTCTGGGATGCTTGTCTAAATGATTCTGTAGCCAAATTTCTGTAGCCGAGAGCCATGCTAGAGTTTTGTTCGTAATCAAATCAGTGATTAGAGAGTGTTATGAAATGGACCTGGCATTGATATTAAGAGCAGATCGCAGCATAGTATGACTATTTAAGAGACTAGTCTAGGACCTCAAAGACACTGTGTGCAGGCGGAGGGATCTGCCGCGGAATTGCGAACATTATGTCAGGAATAATTCCCAACAGGGATTACCCAGAGTCAGCAAGCAGTCCAGCAGATGATAAACAGGCCCTGAGTCAGGGGCGCATGCCATGCCCGCGTGGCCTCGGCTCAACAGGCCAACACAGGCTTTGCGTAGGCTCCCTGCAGGTCTAGTGAGCCTGACTGGCTCTGAAAGAAGACACGCCCCCCCGCGTGGCACTTCCGGAAGTTGGGAAATTAAGTCCCTGAAACGAAAAGGGGAACTGATAAGGGGACTACGAAACAGCGAAAAGGGTAAGAATAGCAGAATCTGAAAATCTCACTAAATAGACACAGGCGTCTACTTTCAGTTTCTAACTAGAACTAAGAAAAACACACAGAAGAAGACAAATAATGGTAAACAAACGAACAGAATTACGGGGTAACAGCACTTCATGCCCACACAAGTCTATGGAGCCCGACTTGCGGTGAATGCTGAGGCGCTGCCTACCCCCAGGAAGCTGGATATGAAGTGCCTGGCAGGGGGGGGGGGTGCTCGGTAGTGCAACAGAGCAGATGAACAATGGGAACAGGGTTACAATAAGAATAGATTACAAATATCAAAATCAGAAAATCGAACTATCCAACCTCCTTAGGAAAGATATGGAACTGAATTGCCAAATTCTAACTTAAACTTGGAAAAGCACACGGAAGAAAAGGAACGATATCAGCACTATATATCAACACTGCAGAATCAGAGGAAGGGAAATCGTTCGATTCATGAAGAAGTAAATCCGACTTAATCCTGCAAATGTCTCTGTTGCCCTCTCCTAGAAACAGCTTCCCCGATTCCTTACCCGCGCTTCCCATGGATCCCGTGTGGCAGTTACAGTGGGTTACGCAAGCCTAACTCATACCGCCACCCTGCACTGCCTATACCGACACACATGCCAGTTACAGTAAGCTACACAAGCCTAACTCACGCCACTATCCTGCACTACTCATGGCAAAACGCATGCCAGTTACAGTAAGCTACACAGTCATAACTCAGGCCGCCACCCTGCACTACTCATAGCAAAACACATGCCAGTTACAGTAAGCTACACAGTCATAACTCAGGCCGCCACCCTGCACTACTCATAGCAAAACACATGCCAGTTACAGTAAGCTACACAGTCATAACTCAGGCCGCCACCCTGCACTACTCATAGCAAAACACATGCCAGTTACAGTAAGCTACACAGTCATAACTCAGGCTGCCACCCTGCACTACTCATAGCAAAACACATGTCAGTTACAGTAAGCTACACAGTCATAACTCAGGCCGCCACCATGCATTACTCATAGCAAAACACATGCCAGTTACAGTAAGATACACAGTCATAACTCAGGCCGCCACCCTGCACTACTCATAGCAAAACACATGCCAGTTACAGTAAGCTACAAAGTCATAACTCACGCCGCCACTCTGCAATACTCATAGCAAAACACATTCCAGTTACAGTAAGGTACACAAGCCTAACTCACGCCGCCACCATGCATTGCCTTTAGCAAAACACATTGCTAGTTACAGTAAGCTACACAGTCATAACTCAGGCCGCCACCCTGCACTACTCATAGCAAAACACATGCCAGTTACAGTAAGCTACACAGTCATAACTCACACCGCCACCTTGCACTACTCATAGCAAAACACATGCCAGTTACAGTAAGCTACACAAGCCTAACTCACGTCGCCACCATGCACTCCCTATACCGTCACACATGCCAGTTACGGTAAGCTACACAAGCCTAACTCACGCTGCCTCCCTGCACTACTCATATCAAAACACATGCCAGTTACAGTAAGCTACACAAGCCTAACTCACGCCGCCACCCTGCACTGCCTATACCGTCACACATGCCAGTTAGAGTAAGCTCCACAAGCCTAACTCACGCTGCCACCCTGCACTGCCTATAGCAAAACACATTGCTGGTTACAGTAAGCTACACAAGCCTAATTCATGCCGCGACCCTGCACTGCCTACACCGACACACATGGCAGTTACAGTAAGCTACACAGCCATAACCCACACCGCCACCATGCACTACTTATACCAACACACATGCCAGTTACAGTAAGCTACACAACCATGACTAACACCGCCACCATGCACTGCCTATACTGACACAAATGGCAGTTACAGTAAGCTACACAAGCCTAACTCATGCCGCCACCATGCACTAATACCCACACACATTCCAGTTACAGTAAGCTACACAAGCCTCATTCACGCCGCCACCCTGCACTACCTATACCAACACACATGCCAGTTACAGTAAGCTACACAACCATGACTCACGCCGCCACCAGGCACTGCCTATACCAACATACATGGCAGTTACAGTAAGCTACACAGCCATAACTCACGCCGCCACCATGCACTACTTATACCGACACACATGCCAGTTACAGTAAGTTACACAACCAGTACTCACGCCGCCACCATGCACTGCCTATACCAACACACATGCCAGTTACAGTAAAATACACAGTCATAACTCATGCTGCCACCATCCACTACTTATACCGACACACGTTCCAGTCACAGGAAGCTACACAAGCATGACTCACGCCGCCATCATGCACCGCCTATAACGACACACATGCCAGTTACAGTAAGCTACACAGCCATAACTCGTGACACCACAATGCACTACTTATACCGACACACATGCCAGTTACATTAAGCTACACAGCCATAACTCGCGCCGCCACCATGCACTACTTATACCGACACACATTCCAGTTACATTAAGCTACACAGCCATAACTCACGCCGCCACCATGCACTGCCTATACCGACACACAACCGCCATAACTCGCGCTGCCAAAATGTGCTACTTATACTGACACATATGCCAGTTACAGTAATCTACACAAACATGACTAGCGCCGCCACCATGCACTGCCTTTCCTGACACCCATGATACCATGGATGACATTCTATGATCTTCAGACTTAGTGCAGCCGCAGTAACTTCAACTAAAGTTTTTCACTGAATTTGCTTGGTGTTTAAGGCAATAGCTTAATTATAGCGTCCTGTTAAAGTTTCTTTTCTGCTGACTATATAACTATACGTAGGGGAATCAGGCATTATCTTCACAAGATATTCAAATTTGCCTTTTAAGGTACATATTACCATAAAATGCAATTCGGTAACATTAACAATTTTATTTAAAAAGGGGCAGTTGGGGGAACAGTGTAAGGGGATGTGGGGACGCTGATTGACGTTTGGGGAAAACAAGGAGTTAGGGCCCAACCGCCCCACCCCATAGTCTTGGCAGGATAGTTCAGGGGCAACGCGTTCACCTTGGCAGCAAAACAACGCGGATCAACACAGGTTTGATCCCCCGGTCCGCACTTATTTAATTAATTAAATTAGTTTTTTATAACGCGCCTAATCCGGTACCAGAGTTCAGCTTCTGAATGCGGATTTGTGATTCAAACCTCTGTTGCTCTGCGTGGTCTGGATTCCAAGACCAGTGCATTGCCCCTGTGCAATCAAACGATCAAACTTTCAAAACCGAAAGTTACAGGGGCAGTTACAAGTTAAGAGCCAACAAAGCACATTAGGGGGAAAGCATTCAGTATTGCGGTAGGGTGTGCGGCGTTTGGGGGGTTGTGGAGAGAGAGCGAAAAAGAGAGGGAAATACAGAAGAAAAGGGAGCGGGCAAAAGACCGGGTGGGGGTTGAGAGAGAGAGAAGACAGAGATGGAGAGAGAGTGTGGAAATGCAGGCCGAATGAGTGACAGAATACACAATTGAAGTGGGACAGACATGCCAAGTAAGAAGAGCACATCATTTAAGAGGCAGGAAAGTGATGGCAGAAAAATGATCACCATGTAGAGCCAATCAGCAAGACGCACCTGTCATCAGTGACTGAGACAAAGGCTTGTTCGCAGCTATAATGGTGCGATGCTCCGCAGAACAAGGCATGTAAGCCCAAGCTGCACCGATTTCTGGAAACCTACATGTCGCCGTGCTTGTTCTATTTCTGGACTATTTCTTTGATGTTCTGTGTTCATTGACCTACTTTTCTGTTCCAATTGCAAGACACTCTGTGCGAAAAACTTTGCATATGCTGTGCATATACTGCAGAGAACAATTCCCCAGCACAGAGGCCACCGTGCTTTCTCCTGCTCGCAACTGACTGGAAGTGTCATTTGGAACTAGACTCATTTATGGAATTCATAATAACGTCGTCTACCCTTTTGAGCACGGTAGCACCTATCCACGAAAAATAGGCACTCTTATTATGTTATTTATTGAGTGAGATCTAGCTTCGAGAAGCAACAGAGCGCTTTACAGAGGTATACACCAATACAAATGCATAACAAATCGCTTCACAGGTCTACAACAGAGGCAGCAGAGACGGCGCGGATACAGCCTTCTTCACCTTCTAGACTAGCCACCATGGTTTAGCTTTAAAAAAAGTTAAAAAATGAAAGCCAACGCAAACTCGTCTAGAGTGACGCCACAGAAAAATATACCAAAGAACTTGCCATTTCTTAGAAATTTGGCGACTCCACAAACAAAGCCTTGCCTTTCCAATAAAAAACCAAAACAGTCTCCTCTGTGAAATGTTTCGACCTACTTACGGAGTCCTGCTCTCTGCAAAAACATTGACGATGGTGAGCCCAGGATGGCTAAGGATTTGGAAGGAGATGAAGATTGTCTTAACTGCTCTGTGTACACGATTGTTGAAGAAGAACTCTCTGGCAAGGTGTCCTCTCCGTCAGCTCTGCTCGAGGCACATCTCCAAACAAAGAAACAACCCATTCAACTTGATCAACACGTTCCTCGGGGGAATAACTTGCCCCCGAACGCATTTCCGTCTAACATCTGGAAAGAAAACTCTCTCCCAGCACACTTTAAAACTGGCTAGTACTTTTCTGACGCTAGAAAAAAGACGAAAATTTGCCTTATTAAAGACTCACTCTTTGTATACGCAGGATAGGACTAAACCAAAAGCAGGGCCTCGCTCGGAACCCAGGTTAAAATCTGTGTGGACTCCAAGCTTTCCCAAAAGAGAGGGCCCAATAGACTGCAACAAAAAAAGTAAGTCTAGCACAGGCCCGATACAGACCTGCTGGGAACCTGCATGGTAACTTTGGAGCGTTTGCCACCTGTAAAAGATGGTCTAACTCTGAATCGTTACCAATATACCTCTGCTTCGTTTTCTTCATTCAGACGATATTGTGATAGTGACATTTCCAAAAGAACAAATAATGGATAGAGTCATTTTGCACTTGCGCTCAAATGACTTAAAGACCTGCCTATTGGAAATGTATCACCTGCCGCTCCTGATGGGCTTTGAATGCAAAAATGTGTTGACAAAACTGGAATCAAAGATTCGTCCCATTTTTCAACCAACGTTCACTGCACGAGCGCATGTTTCTGATGCAGAAACGAGAAGAAATCACAATCAAACTTTCAAAACCAAAAGTTACAGGGACAGTTATAACTTGAGCGTTAAGAGAAGGAGACCAAGTTTAGCGATTATCTAAGAAAACCTCAAGTCCCACTGAAGTTCACTTTTGGCAACAAAGATCTTACCAAGCGTACTATTAACTTTGCATAGGATAAGGCCCAAATAAATTTGAATAGGAAGAGCCGAAAGGAGACTTCTCACACTGACCAACAAACATCTGATTAATCATGAGCGGCCTGCCGACAGATGGCCTTCTGGCATACGAGAGGCTTTACGTATTTACCAAGTGATCGTGATATACTATCAGGTGAGCTAGACATAATCTACTTGCAAGACACTTGGCTTCTCTTGGCCTCTTCACTGAATGGCTATACCTCATTGTTTAATCCGGCCTATGGTGGGGTTTCCGGTCGTCCAGCGGCAGGCCTTCTTACCTTTGTCAAAAATGGTAACGGAATGACAATAGAATTATTTGAAAGTCTAAATCCCTTTGTTGAAGTCATCAGCGTTAAAGATGTATTTGACCAGGAACCCCGACAAGGTCTTTTGTTTAGCATCTACTGGAATCCAGTGATCATTTCTAAAATGCCATTTATAAGCATAATGATGTCCGCTTTAGACAAATGGACCTGGCATTTCAACCCGCATTATACAATTCTAGGGGGTGACTTTAATTGTCTTTGCATTGATAAAGAAACAGGCCATTTTACTCAAAGAAAAGGGCGATAAAACTTTTATAATTATTTTCCTTTCCTTAAAACGGGCAATTGCTTCATCATTATAACTTTGCGGTGCTAACATTGCGTTTTATTGAGATTAAAGCATAAGAAGGTAGTTGCAGGTCAGGGGGAGCTGGAGTGTCAAATACTGATCATATTTCCTTTGGAATCATACATGCCCCATGCTATTCATGTGAGTCATGAAATCGTGGGTTGCAGACCGGGTTCAACTGCATGACTTTAACATGTGTTAACAGCCATTGCACGAGTCATGGCCAAGACGGATTCACCTTTACAGGACACTAGAGCTGTCCCCCACCCACCCCACTAGAGCTGTGACACGCTTAGGGCTTTGGACATTGGCATACAGACACATCCTATTCGCTAGGGCACGGATCTGCAACCTTTGGCTCTCCAAATGTTTTGGGCTACAACTGCCATCATCCCTAACAAGCATAGTCAATAGCCAGACATCATGGGATTTGTAGTCTGAAACCTGTTGAGAGCCAAAGATTGCAGACCCCTGCAACAAGAGCTAAGGAGACTGGGCCAGTAACGTAAATGGACGGGAGACACGCTGCTTGTCATACTTCTTCCCCATGTCTGAGGAATCCACTCCTCACCACCATCACTGCCATGTCCGCTCACCTCTGCCCATGACCTAAACACGTGCAACATACACCTTCAGAAGCTGTGAAGGAAGTACAGGAGGAGAGCTTCTTGATCCGGTCAAAGGGGATCGGTCCTTATGATCCTAGGCCCAGATTCTCATCAGAGAGCTACATCTAGCGGTCTTAGTCCCTGTGTGGTTTTGCAATACATGAGCAGTTTCCGAAGAATATTTGGGTATTCACAATGCTGTGCATTGGAAAGGAGCACAAGAGCAAAGTGCTAACCGTAAATATGTTGTGCACTGCTGCAGCAGTGAAAAAGTACTCGCATTTTAGCCAAAATGGTGAGCAGCTCATGAGAAGCATATGGGAAGGGCTCCCATGACCCAAAGGGGTGTTTACTTTCTTTCCCAGGTATCAACGGCAAGTGGAGTCCCTTTGCCTTAAGAGTACAGGAAAATAATGTCCAGAAATCCTTTGGTTTTCAAAAGGGAATTATGATAGTAACATAAAAAAAACTTCTGAGGCACCAGGCATTTATGACAACAATATAAAAACACACAATTGCAGTATAATTGCATTTGCTTGATTGATTGGTTATTTATTATACGCCAATACACAAGTGTTTCAAGGTGCAACAAGGCAACTGAGGGGCAACAGAGGGAGGAAAATACAATGATCTTACTAGCCTTGTGTCATTGAGATTGTGTAAGTGTGCAACAAGAAGTGCAGGGGAGAGGGTACAGGGAGAAGTGCACCCAGAGCGGCAGGGCCCCGAGTTCAGTGCTGGGAGGCTGGGACCCCAAGGGGCAATCCCAGCCCACTAGTGCCAGGTAAAGCCAGGCGGCAAATGCACAGGCACTGGTCAGGGTGGCGGGGGGCTGCTGTCCTTTCGATTCAGATGACAACCAGGCAGCCAGGCAGAAGATGAGCAGGAGCTTAATCAGAATCTGCACAGGAGAGGGAAAAACCACAACAAAAGGTGTTTCCGCGCGACGTCCATGGCTGTCCTTTATATGCTAGGTCTGTCCCACATCATTTAGCTCTTCGACTCATGTATAATTTGGTGCTAAAATAACATGAGCACTGCACCGCAGTTGCAAAGGGTGCAGTGGAAAATGTATAAGCAAAAGTGTATTGCCTTACCAAAACTAAGCAAAAACAGAAATACAACTCGCCGAGTATGACCTTGCACCCAGACTACTACACGTGTTTTTACGTAATAAATATGACTTCCACCAGTACTGGGCAAAGCAAAAATACAACCACAGCAAATTCAACCAAAATAGGGGGAAAAGGCCACGAGCGGGCATTCTAACAGGGATTAACGCCCTGGCAAATAGACAACAAAGGATACTTGATTGTTTGTGTTATAATGCACATGCATAATTGAAACACTTACCCCTTGCGCATGAGGTCAAACACTGAAAGAAAAGAAATCCGAGTGTTAGAAAATAAATATATAGATATATAAATGAATGGTATAGCTGCAGACAGCACCAACAAATGCATCACTGGATTAAAGCGAAAACAAAAGGCTTATTAAAGCTGAATCCATAATAAAATGAGATGTATTAGCAAAGAATGCAAGTTTGTGTTTACAGTCTAATGTACTGTTGGTTCTAGCTAGGCGCAAATTGTGCAGGAGTGCATTTTGACTATGAATCGCTTCTGGGGCTAGCACTCACGTTTCTGGCACTCTGGAGACAACTGCTGTGATTCAGGGACAAACGTTCAAAAGTGGCAGCAGGTGAAGCCTAGTGACAGAAGGTGTGGTCTGCTGGCAGCAGATGTGAGCTAGTGCCACAGCTGTGGTCTGACAAGTGTGGACTTGCCGAAAACGTTGTTGGCTCGTTGCAGCAGGAGACGTCCAGTGGTTGGCAGCAGGTGGGATGTACTAGCATAGAGGCAGCAGATGTATGTCTGTTGGAACTCAGTGTGGTCCAGTGGCAACAGATGGGGTCTAGTTGCAGCAGGAGACGTCCAGTGGTTGGCAGCAGGTGGGATACACTAGCATAGAGGCAGCAGATGTATGTCTATTGGAACTCAGTGTGGTCCAGTGGAAACAGATGGGGTCTAGTTGCAGCAGGAGACGTCCAGTGGTTGGCAGCAGGTGGGATACACTAGCATAGAGGCAGCAGATATATGTCTGTTGGAACTCAGTGTGGCCCAGTAGCAACAGATGGGGTCTAGTTGCAGCAGGAGACGTCCAGTGGTTGGCAGCAGGTGGGATACACTAGCATAGAGGCAGCAGATGTATGTCTGTTGGAACTCAGTGTGGCTCAGTGGCAACAGATGGGGTCTAGTTGCAGCAGGAGACGTCCAGTGGTTGGCAGCAGGTGGGATACACTAGCATAGAGGCAGCAGATGTATCTCTGTTGGAACTCAGTGTGGTCCAGTGGCAACAGATGGGGTCTAGTTGCAGCAGGAGACGTCCAGTGGTTGGCAGCAGGTGGGATACACTAGCATAGAGGCAGCAGATGTATGTCTGTTGGAACTCAGTGTGGCCCAGTGGCAACAGATGGGGTCTAGTTGCAGCAGGAGACGTCCAGTGGTTGGCAGCAGGTGGGATATACTAGCATAGAGGCAGCAGATGTATGTCTGTTGGAACTCAGTGTGGCTCAGTGGCAACAGATGGGGTCTAGTTGCAGCAGGAGACGTCCAGTGGTTGGCAGCAGGTGGGATACACTAGCATAGAGGCAGCAGATGTATCTCTGTTGGAACTCAGTGTGGTCCAGTGGCAACAGATGGGGTCTAGTTGCAGCAGGAGACGTCCAGTGGTTGGCAGCAGGTGGGATACACTAGCATAGAGGCAGCAGATGTATGTCTGTTGGAACTCAGTGTGGCCCAGTAGCAACAGATGGGGTCTAGTTGCAGCAGGAGACGTCCAGTGGTTGGCAGCAGGTGGGATACACTAGCATAGAGGCAGCAGATGTATGTCTGTTGGAACTCAGTGTGGCCCAGTGGCAACAGATGGGGTCTAGTTGCAGCAGGAATGGCGCATCCCTGCAAGTATTGTCTAATGGAAGCTACTGTGGAATAAGCCAAGGAAGAATACCGTGGCACAGGCGGGTGTGGTCTAACACAGCAAGTGTGATCCAGCAGATTCTGGCATTGTCTCTTGTTGGCAGACCTAATCTACTGGCCACAGGTGCTGTCTAATGGCACCAGCCGATTTCTGGTGCCAGTAATTGGGGTCTTCTGAGAGAAGATGTGACCTAAGAGCAGCAGGTGTGGTAGGTAGTTCAGCAGCTCTGGCGGACTAGGTGCAGGTCTGGTGCAGCGGCAGCAGATGTGAGCTAGTGCAATAGCATCAAGCGTGGCCTACTGTGAGAAGTTGTGATCTAACTGCAGCGTGTGCGGTGTGATGGCAGAAGCAAGAGCGTAGTGGAGGGGAATGTGGCCCAGCAGCAGAAGCACCGGGGATCCCTGGGTAGCAGATGAGGTCTAATTACAGTAGGAGCAGCCCAGCTGCTGCCAGCCTGGCCATGGGACAGTAGGGGGATCAACCTCAAGAAAGCAAGGCCTACATGAAGCAGGTGTGATCCAGAGGCAAAATGTACAGTCGGGCAGCAGTTGTAGCTGTGATTGCGCACAAGCAATAGGTGTGGTTTAGGGGTAGTGGGTGTTGTTCAATGATATATATGGCTTTGCAGAAGCAAACATTTTCTAGCAGTGTCTACTCCATGGATTTGATGATGCATGTAAGAGGACTCATAACACAGGCAAGTAGGGTGGTGCTCAGGTGCCGCAGGACTGACCCCCGAATGTTAATGTGATTCAGATGTGATCATTCTATACAGGCACTCCCGATACAGAGCAAGTGGATATGTCATTGCACTTCAAACAAATGATGCGTTCTAGAAAGCTGCCGTAAAAAGAATATTTCATTGACGTTATTTTAGTACATTCCTTCATCAGTGTGTTAATGTTAGCAAATGTGCATTCTCAGTCCGGCCAAGTCCACGGGTATCCGGTAATATTATCCCCACCAATAATATCGCCATATATATGGTAGTGGGGTAAGGCCACAGGCGACATTATTAGTGGGGATAGTTTATGGGGTTATAGGGACCAGGGGTTGCGGGGGTGTCCCCCGCTCCACTAAAAAAATTATGCAGGTTGCGGGGGTGTCCCCTCTATGTTCCATGGCTTAATATCACCGCAAAAAATATGACAATATTTTTGTATGCCGATATTTTTGCGGGGCTATTAACACACGGAACGGTCCAGGTCTACAACGTTTCAGGACATTTTCCCTTCTTCAGGGAGTAATACGAAGTATGCACACAAATGAAAAAAATCTCTTTGAAAGCGATTACACGAATTTACTACATGAGATACACAGCTGCCACATGGTGGAGAGTGGTGTGGCACAGAAGCAGTAACGTTTGGCTGGCATAATCAATGAGATTTAGAAATAGCATGTGAGGTATAGCGCCAAGAAACCATCTGGGGAAGCAGGTGTGGTCTAGCTCCAGACCGTGCGGTATAATGTAAGAAGGTATTGCTGAGTGGCAGAGGCCATGGTTTGGTGACAGCCGACATAAGTATCGAAGCTTGTTAGATACAGCACTGGTCCATGGTTCAACTCACACTCCCTTTCCCTGCATCCCCCCAAACAGCAGATGCCGGAGGGGTGTATGTTGAACAGGTAAGGACCACTTAGGCACACAGATGACTGAAAGATTCCACGGTGCAGTGCATCCGGGCAGTGCATCCTGGGCTGTGCATCCCGGGCAGTGCGTCCCAGTAAATCCCAGGCAGTGCATCCCAGGCTGTGCATCCCAGTGCATCCAAGGCTGTGCGTCCCAGGCAGTGCGTCCCGGGCAGTGCGTCCCGGGCAGTGCATCCCAGGCAGTGCATCCCAGGCTGTGCATCCCAATGCGTCCCGGGCAGTGCATCCCAGGCAGTGCGTCCCGGGCAGTGCATCCCGGGCTGTGCATCCTGTTGGAAATCAAGTTGCCCTTGGGCTGCATTTTGCCTGTGCGCTGGTCGACAAAAGCGACTCTGCCCAGGCACATTCTTTTGTGCTAGAATGTTCGCTTTTCGGCCCACATGATTAATCCAGTTATGTTGTCCACTTCCGTGTGCACAGGGCACACGAAAGCGGAAAAAACGGTTTATAAATCTGGCCCAAAATGTGCCCTGAGTGTTGTCACTGGGCCGGCACAGAGCCACACAGGTTCGATCCCCGGGTCCGCGCTTAGAAACCTCAGGGTATTAAGCGTGTTATAAATAACCTATCATATCATATCATATCATATTTATACTTTAAAGACACCCTGGTGAGGATGAAAATGCTTTGCTGCAGACTTGACTCCCCAGGACATTCTGCGGATCTTAACCTGGGGTGCCTCTGCCGCCTTTATCTTTGGGCAATGGCTTTGGCCAGATCCCTGTGTTAAGTGCCAAAGGACCTACATCAGGAAACGCCATGGAAGGTGCAGCTTTTGAAGCAAAAGCCATTTCAAGATGTAGAATATCAAACCTATCAGAGTATTAACAGTGGAATGGATAGTACATGTGTGCAGGTGAGGGGAATGAGGTGTGGACTTGACCAGGAGCTCCATTTAAAGCCCACTACAGTCAGGTGTGACCAGCTGGAGATTGCAGGCCAGTGGCATCTCCAGACTCTTTTGACTGGGGGGCCCCAAGTGGGGCACTGACTTATGCAGGGGTGGGATGAGGTACGCACACGTGCACACCCTCTCGTAAGGGTCTGCATAGCATTAATTTACGATTTGTCACCACTACCCATATCTACTTTAAATCACTAACATTCATATCTTACATTCCTTTGTTTAAAGTTTAATGGTCATAGTTTAGGATAATGGGGTGGCACCTGGGGGCGGGGGGGGCAATCACATTCCAGGTGTAGCACGTGCCACGCCAGGCCACTCACTGGACACGCCACTGGTGCAGGCATAGCTTATATGATATATTTGCATGTTTGAAATAACAACCACTTAGTTATTAACAATTTTCTGTTCGTACCAATGAAAAAGTTAGGGCAGTTTAGAGCTCAGACTTCCCCCCCTGGCATAATAACTGTGGATGCACTTTAACTCAGCGTCGTCCTGCAGGGCAAATGATGCCAGCTTCTCTCCCTTTCCACATTCAAGCCTGGGTGGGGGCAGAGGAGGGGTCTGCATTTCCCAGTTTTGTCGTTTCTTCTCTTCTCTCCCTTTCAAGAGAGTCATTTATTTCCCCGAAATTCTTGCAAACATCCCTTCTCCCCCACAATCCCATGCATGTCGCCGCATCCGCGACCTCTGACCAATAACCCCCTCTCCAACTGAACCTTACACGCGCTGGCCGCTTTTTCTCTCCTGATGGTTACACGGGCCGTGCTTCTTCCGGTACGCCTGTGACGTTTTCATCTTTCCGCTTGTAATATGCCTCGCGGGAAGCCGAGGGCGCAGGGTACACACAGGCCTCTGTACTTTCTACTCCCTGCTCTGTAAACCCTTCCAGTCGGCTTATTTGTACCTGAAATGAGCGGTATCTCGGACATGTTTGAATGAACTCTGATTACACGGCTCGGAGGACACCCAGCTCACAACACTAAGCTTTCTATGAGATTTCCTAATGGATGTTATAGCATGGTAGCCACTTTTCTCCACTTGAAACCCCTGCATGTCTTCATAATGGGGAGTGGCACTGTCAGAACTTTTATCAGTGTTAATGCAATGCACAGAGTTAACCTCCTAGAGCCACTTCCCATGCAGGACCCTAGGGGCCCCCACCCCGCACATCCTCCTTTTGGAAGCACGCTGTTTGTGGCCTCCTTCCCTTGGCAGGCGATCATCACGCCGCGATATCTTTATCTTCTGGGAGATGTCAGGCGGTGTGCTTTACACAGAGATAAATACTGACCAAGACATGTAAATATTATCTTTACTTATCTACTGCCAAGTTACGATTGGTTCAAAGTGAATATTCTCAAAGTGCCAGAGCGGCCTACTCGCGCCAGAACCTCTGAAACACTGACATAGTGCTAGGCGGCGCAGAAACACATGCCAGGAGTTGCCCTTGGTACTCCGCTGCTGAAGAGCAGTGCCTGGCATTTGGTGTGGGACTGTCCTTGTGGGCAGGGCCAGACTGCTACGCAAATGGACAGTTCTCCTCCACAAAGGCCAGAGGAGCTAAAAGGTGTTTGTAGACTATCCCATTGAACAGGTTATTTGGCCTTGATTGTTCTCAATAGGCTCTTAAACTTGTGGTTAGGGGTGCCATGATATTTTTAGGACGTGGTTGATGAATACAAGGCCAGTAGAAGAAGTGCCAAAGCCATTTGTCCGACCTCACCAATCCTCCTCAAGCAGCCCCATCTTATTCTCGTTCTCTCCAATTTCGCCTCCGGAATTCCTGAAGCTTCTTGCTTGCAGCTGTCCGTCGGCATCCCCGGGAGATCCTTGTCCTCCCACTCTCCTAGAAGAAATCCTTTCCTCAACTTCTGCTGGCCGCATCACAAGATCTATCATTAACTCTTCCCTCACATCAGACATATTCCCAGACGCTTTCAAGACACCCCACATCAAACCCCTGCTCAATTATTCCTTCCTTGACCCCATCCTACCGGCCAACTACAGACCTATCTCCAACAACCGCTTCATAGCCAAACTAACTGACCGAACAGCTTACTCCCAGCTTTGCATTTTCACTGAATCAAACCTCCTCCTCGACCCCACCCACTGCATCGTCAGACCCCTTTGAGGAACCGAATCATCCCTATTCACCAGCTAGAAGGACCTCAAAAGAACCGCAGGCTCGGAAGGCTTACAGCACTTATCCTCCTCGACCACCGCACCCTCACAGACAGACTCCACTCGCTCGACATCAGGAATACAGCATTAATGTGATTATCCTCTTTCCTTTCCAACCGATCACAAATCACTGCATACCTCCTTTGTCCTCAACCCCCTACCCTGTCACCTACAGAGTACCACAGGCTGTACTCTCTAGCCCTCCTGCTCTTTAAACTCTACCTGAGCCTCCTCCCTGCTCGTATTTGCTCACATGGTGTAACCTGCTACAACTAAGCAGATGACACTCAGATCATCAAGCTCTCTAAATCCTCACCCCGCCCTGACCTCACCTCATGCCTCATAGAAATCGACCACTGGATGACAGCTAACTACCTCCTCCTCAACCCAGGAAAAAACGAAATCATGATCTGCGGGAAGGCTGCCCTCTTCCCCCAACCCACCCTGTGGCCGTCCTAGGCTCTCCTCCCACAACATCCAAGTCAATAAAGAACCTGAGATGTACCATGGACGCAGATCTGA
The DNA here is from genome assembly GCF_040938575.1 of Ambystoma mexicanum. Lineage (NCBI taxonomy): Eukaryota > Metazoa > Chordata > Amphibia > Caudata > Ambystomatidae > Ambystoma > Ambystoma mexicanum. Next base: position 263,557,759 of record NC_090931.1, on the reverse strand, counting down.
GTCTTTCACACCACATCGACTCGGTATCTAAATCGTGCTATCTACACCTCTGCAATCTGTGACGCATCTTTTACTACCTTTCCTACCCCCACCGAGTCGCAGCAATCACAACTATCGTCCTCTCTCACCAAGACCATGCTAACTCCCTATATCTGGGCGCCCCTGCATCTCAACTCAGAAAACTCCAAAGGGTCCAAAACACCACAGCTAGGCTCCTAGTAGCCCTTGGCCCCGGAGAGCACATCACACTCGCCCTCCTTGTCCTCCACTGGCTCCCTGTTGGTCGACGGTCCACTTTCAAAGCTATGTGCATCACCCACCATGCTCTGCAACAAGACAGGCCCAAAATACCTACAGCACAAGCTCACCCCTTACAAAACTAACAGAAACCTGAGATCAAGCACCGCACTCCTCCTTGCCATCCTTCCCATTAAATCGACCAGAATAGGGAGGTCCTCCTTTTCCATCCAAAAACCCACAATATGGAACGCGATTCCCCTTTGCATCCGCCACTTAGAGGATCATCTTACCTCCCGGGAAGGCCCTCAAGGCCTGGCTTTTCACCCCTGCATCCTGGTGAACCCATTCCACCCCTCATGTTAATTTAACCCCCCGTCAGATAGGCTGGGGCAGGAATAAGTCCCTCAACAATGAGTCACTCAAGAATGTACTGAGCAACGCAGAGAAAGGACCCCAGCTGACCGTAGGACAGGATCAGCGTGCAGCCCTGAAAATAGTATCCGGATCTGTTGTAATTCCTGTTATCTCTTGAGGACAAGAATCTAGAATTACCAGAGGCTCCTTGAAAGGACCAAAAGGACCACCTGCCCTGCAGGGTAAGAGATCTAGCAGTGTCTGAGTCTGCTTTCATGGTTTTGAGGGCCTCATCAACCTTGTCACCAAACAGATTTTCTCCTTCAAACGGCATGTCGACCATCTTGTGTTGAACGTCTTGCTGAAAATCAGTGAAACGTAGCCATCCTTGCCTTCGGAGAACCACCCATTGCCAATCTGTTTAAACCCTGTTTCAGTGAGATCTACAGTGATATTAATGCTGTGGTTTGAGGCTTCTTCCTCTTCACGCACCAGCGTCATGGCTTCCTTACTCTGTTGCTCCGGGTAAGTGTTCTGATATAGGAGCCAACCAATGCCAAATTTCTCGATTGTACTGAGCAACTATAACAAGGGAATTTGCTGCTTTGACAGTTGTTGCATCAATGGCAAGCACTTCTTACCAAAGGCATCCATTTTCCTGCCTTCATTGTCTGGCGAAGTGGCACATTTGTGCTGCATACAAGCCTTGTGATTTGCTGCCACTGACACCACTGACTCTGGAGTGGGTTGTGAGGTGAGACATTTTGGTGTTGTTTGAGGTGCTTTAAACTTTTTATCCAGCCTTTCTTTAATTGCCAGCTATGTAAATGGATGTTTAAGAGTGTGAAGACCCTCCTGCCAAACATGATCCAGGTTCGGTGTGGAAAACACTGCTTTCCTGCGCTTCCTCATGTGGTCAAAGAGGAAACAGTCCTTTTCTTCTTAAGGGATTAAGCCGAATTCCTGGCATGCCTTAGAAACCATGGAGTGGAAAGTCCTAATGTCATCTGTAGGCAAGGGTTAAGCAGGACTGCCCTGCATATCTTGGTCTGGGTCATCCGTGTCCCACGTGTCAGCTCTGTGAGGAGACAAAGAGGTGGTGGAGCTTGTATCCCGTGGACCAGTGTCTTGGTCTGTATCTACTAATTCTCCCTCTTCTTGCTCACGTATACGTGGGCTATATCTTCATGGAAGTGGAGGTCTATGAGGGGATTGAGTTTGTAGACATTTGTCTTGGCCCCTAGAGGAATGGCCTCAATCCCTTTGATGCTGCTGCCCTGGCGTACTTGGTCTTTTCTGCATACATGAACTGGCTGTGGTTGCGGCGGTGGAAGCCTGGCATTGAGCTGTCCCAATAGTGACTGTAGTGTGGAAAGCACTTGCACAGAGAGCAAGGATTGTGGGTTTAGGAGCGGGTATTGCGGATTCATACCTGTCATTCCCAATGGTGTTGCAGGTAGAGTAGGTGTGTGAAATCTTAGAGGTGTGTCTTCTCCTCTTGACAGTAGGCGATCAGAGGGTTTGTCCTGAATCGGAGGTTGGGAAGTACCTTCCTCCGATCGGAGTCAGTGACCCCCTGGACACTTTTCTGGGGAGGCTCAAAATCTGAAGTGATTTCATGCTGTAAAATGTTTTCAGGCATGATGTCTCGGTAGTTTATCAGAGATATTTCTAGAGGAATATGCTCATGCTCTACAGCGTCCCTTGTCAGGGTTTTGAATATACTCTTGGAGGACAATATGTTGTCCTGTATAGGTAACTCTGTGGTCTCCGTTGCGACAGTGGTCGACAGGGTTGAAGGCTGCATCGGCTTACTCCTGGGTGATTTGTGTGTTTTGGTCGTCGACGAGGTGATCGACAGTTGACTTCCTGTTGTCGTCACCGATTTCGTTATTAGAGTTGATGTTGACAATGATTTGGTCGTCGGCAGGTGTCTCGCGGATAACTCTTGCCCAGAGGAGGATTTGCGAGACTCTGAAGATGAATGATGTTTCTTTTTTGCAGACGACGAAGAGGAGGTCTTTGTGGCAGACTTGGATCTATGCTTGTCTATCGTCGGAGAGGACCTTATCGACAAATCGGACGTGGGTTTGTCGACGGGTGTGAGTTTTTATCCCTCAGTTTTTCCGACAGCATCCTCATCGACGGGACCTTGGACGAGTGTTTAGACCTGGTATGGGACCCCTCACCCTCACCGCTACCTGGTGTTTATTTAACAGAAGAGGAGTGTTTTGCCTTATTGTGACTCGTGGATGATTTTGGCTCACCTGTTTTTTGTTTTTTTGCCAACGGTTCTTCAGACTTGGATCTCTGACATGATGGCGACCTCTTGTCAGAGGGAGTGGTAGCTCTCCAGATCCTTGACAAGTCCACTTCCGAGGCTGGGTATGCTCCTTCATTGAGGCAACAAATTAGGTGACGATTTCTGTCCTTAAAGGTTTTTTGCGAAAAACCCTGGAAGATGACACATTCCTCCGCGGAATGGTTAGGGTAGAGGCATTAAAGACAATCTATGTGTCTGTCGCCTTCGTACACATTCTTTAGGCCGCAGCTGTCACAAGGCCTGAATAAGGACTTCTAAGGTCCAGAGTTCACCATGGTTGCACACAGGACCGTATAAATTGTCGCGGTTGCTGCGGATGGAGTAAAAGGTTGAAGAAATCTAAATTTTTTTAAGGAATGTGAATTTCTCTCAGGAGAGAAGAATGCGAGGAATCCCACAAGCTCAAAAGACAGTTGAAATCTGAGGGGAGGCTGCTGGGGCGGAGCTATACACTCAACGTCCTATTGGTGGAGACCAAAAGCACCCACAACAACGTTGATGGAACACTCAAAGTGTCAAGTTTTTCCATAGGAAAACTACTAAGTCAAAGTAGCCAGGGATTCCCAGCCTGATGACAGGGAATATTCACAGCATGTGAATCCATGAAAGATCCAATGCTGGAGAAATGCAATAATTTCTTTGTGACCTGTGTGGTAAGCAAGCAAGGCCAGAATTTGGAAGTAGGTACGCTGAGTAGATGGGGTAGTATGAACTTATGAAGGCATGCGAGTTAGCAGGACGCCCTCTTCCTCTGATCATTCAACGGAGCTCCACCAGGGCGATCGCCTGCTTGATGTGCAGTGGTGATGGAAGCCCCCATTAGTGGTACTTGCAGGGCAGCTACTTGGACCTGTCCCTCCACATTCCTTACCCATTACAAGGTTCACTCCCAGGGTCTGAGGCACTTCTTATAAGTGCTTCGGTCATGGGGTTAGTGCTCTCATGAGTATATTTTGCTTATCACAATAGTTTGTATATGCACACTTCTATAATGAGTCTTTTTATGTGATGGGTGTCACACAAGTGCCTGGGGTATTTAGTCACAGATTAAAAAAGGTGAACAATGGGCAATGCTCGGATCACATCCGGTTATCTCCATTTCATCAGCTACATCCCTTGCCATCTTACGCACATACCCACCATCCCGCCAGAAGTGTTGACAGTCCTATGTATGTTCTGAATTAGTACAGGCGGTTTTAGGCCCAAATGAGATTGGTAAATTGAGATTTGCCCCTGGGAGAAGGTGGGGGGGGGCAGGGGGCAGGTGGAGGGGGAGCAGAAAGCCTGTAATAAAACAATGTTCTACGAAGAGGAAGATACCTGAGATTAAGGTGACAAAGAATGGTAACTGATGTAATGGAATTTGCCGGACATAATCTGGGTATTGCCTGCCAAAAAGAGTCGGACACCAGGCTTGCCTACCTCGGTGCATGTGCTGCACAATGGAACAACCAAGCAATAAGTCAACCAGGCATGTCTCAATCCATGAGCAACATCAAACTAATGTGACGCTTTGCACTTGAATCCAAATTGAGTGAGGCTCGGAGCAGGGGTTTTAAAGTGTTGAAGAGAGGGTCCCAGGAATGCCCCCTATAACCCCTATGCGACGATCAACCCACAGAATGAAAGGTGTAACTCGTTGCTTGGCTATTCACCGACTGCACCAATGTATCCCAGATATGAAAAGAGATATTCTCTCAGACAGACATTTAAACCACATCCAGTTGATGGTTTAGAGGAGACAGGGGTTTCATCAACAGACCAGTTCGACTGACAGAAAAACCAAGCATTGATGACATCATTAGAGACATCATGACATAGCAGCATTAGTCATGAAGCCAATCTGCACTGATGCATGAAGCTGCACAGACATACACTAGTTTATTGCTTGTAGACATGAAAAACATGTTATAACTCCTGTAGGTAGAGGCCAGATACATTTACGTAATGCTAAAAACCTTTTCTTTCTTTTGCCAAAGCAGAAATACAAGACACCAAAGTATAAGTGGACCAAGCTTTCATATGCTTTATTTCAACTAACCATAAGAAGCCATAGAAACACATAGGGAACATATAGGGTGACTGAAGTGAATGAGGCTGGAAACACAGGCCTCAGGTACATGGAAGGGGAGACGTGGTTCCTGCAGCACGAGACGCAGAGCTTGTGTTCACAGCCAACGACAAGGGCGGGTGGAAAATTCCTGATTCCTGAGGCAGCAAACAACCTGCATGAATTCAGAATAAAATCCTCATAAATGCAGCCAGAAGAGCTTCATTTTGTGGTCCCTTCACACATGACCCAGCAGAGCAGGACAATGCCCATTTAGTCGTGGTGGAAAGAGAAGCTGTTCCCAGCGAGGAAGAGTGAATTTGATACAAGTGTTGCCCACCAAAACTGCGACCTGAAGGCACTCCCTCAGGCTAGGTGATCAGACCAGTAGCAACAATATGGAACACACAGCACTCCTTTGCCATTCCGATCATCTTGAAAATTTACACTGATCTCGGTGACCGGAAAAGGGTCCCAGGCCTGGGAGGACCAGCCCTAACCAATCCAGAAGCTCCCTTTGTAAAATGGTATAAAATGTTGCATGGGCCAATGGTCTTCCTGCGACCCTGCAACAATATAGTGGGCTTGGGGCTGGTGCCACCTGACATGGTGAACCAATGGGACAACTGAAAAATCCCAATGGGGATATCTCGTACGTTTTTGGGGTGGACCTGATTTTTATGACGCCATCAGGGCAAAAGACCTGGTGAGACAGGTTTGGGAGCTGAGATTGCTGGAGAATTGTGTTTTCCTGTATGATCCCTGTCTATTGCAGAAATAAAGACAGTAAACTTTGCCCCATGGCTGAGTCTTCCATTTTTGCATTGGGGAGTATTGATGGGCCTAGGATACTCTGCTAACTGTTGATATTGTTACTGCGAATCCCTGATTCCTCTGGCATACTTCAGTGTGGTAAAGGCCCCTGATTGGCTGGGAGGCCGCCCCTCCCCCTTCGCAGGTATTAATAAAATAAATGAGGTGGTACAGGGGTCACCCCCATTAAGATAAAGCCCTCACAAAGAGGTAGGCAGGGTAGGGAGCAGATACACCCTAGATTAGCATGATGCACAGAAAGTGACAGCAAAAAAAGATTTGGGGTTGTTTTACCGCGACTTAAAAGTTCTCGACGGAAATGACTGCATGAGAAACATATATAATACAAAATTGTTTGTACATTTCCCATTCGGTCATCCAAGGTAAAACAACTCCAAATCTATAGAAACCCTAACCCCCTCCCACCGCTGCCCACACCCCCACACCCCTACTTATCTTTCCTTCCATCTTGCTGGTCCCTGTGACACCAGTTCCCTTTCATTTCTGTGATCAGGAACCGGCGCTGCAGGGGCCTTTTCTTTTTTTTTGGTTGGGTCAGCTGCAGGGGTGTCCCCCACAAGCCCCCCTCACTATATTGTATAATTTAGTGAGCGGAGTGTTGCTGGGGGACACCCCTGCAGCCTTTAAAAATATACTGTAGTATAGTGCACACACCGCAGCCTTTTATTTTTGGTCGGGTCAGCTGCCTGATCTGTCCCGCAACCCCCGCTCACTATACTGGATACTATAGTGAGCGAGCTGTTGCGGGAGATACCCTGCAGCTGTTCCGACAATTTTTTTTAAAATAAAAATGACCTACACCACGAAATACAAAATGTTCTACAAACATTTAGTCAGTAGGACATTTAGTAGTATCTATTTTAGGTAATTTGGTGGTGTGGGTCATTTGGATTCAGTGATTTCGTCCACCCGTGCCAATGCCAATCCATTGCCATAACTACTGCAGCACCTAATTAGTCTCCAGCTTTTCATGGGATGGACCAACTCGCTATCGCTTTCTGAGATTTGTAGGCTCTTACAGTGAATGTTCACACTTACCATCTGGAGTTTGTCTACTGTCTCCTATTGGCAAGAAAACAGTATGCTGCAACAAGCAGAGTCTCACACTTTTCAGAATGCCACCAATCATGGGGCCACTTTTCCCTGTCACAGCCTGGCTGGCCAGGGTGAGACTAGAGGTCAGTGGCATGCAGCTGAAGGATGTAGGATCATGGCTGACCAGGCCTGGCTCTTAGGACGCGAGACCCGACTGCCAGAGACTGCTTAGCAGCCAATGGAGGGACAGCAGGTGGCACACCTGGCAAGTAACAATTGCCTTGTAACCCCTTACCTATGTCCCTGTGCTCTCACTTTCAGAGACGGATAACGAGTTATGGTTCAGACAGAGGGGCCAGGAGACTTTTGGCTCCGAGTGATGGCGTGAGCACTTTCCCAGCCTGCTTTGGGTCTGCAGAGTGGCGACAGCAGCCACAAAGGAAAGTTGGTTGTTTTATATTTTCAAGATGAGACAGAAAATAAAGGAAGAAGAAAAGGTTTGGCTGCAACTTATACTACAGGGCATTGAAAACACAGGAGAAATGAGGCATGTTAACTATTATATCATATGAAGTTATTAGTTAATGTTTGTGCTCATTTCCTTGTGCCATTTAGTAGTTTGTAGAAGTGTAATTTGGGATGCTGCCCCTTTAAGAGGTGTACGCACGCGGCAGAGTGATTTTGCACTCCGTCATGTGCAGTACAAATAAAGGGGGCGTTCCTGGCTGCGCAGAGTGACCGGTGAGCCCAAACTGAGCAGACGTGTTTGTGTGCTGTCTGTGACAGGGGGTGGCGGCTCACGGGCACCTGAGAGGGCGTGGGCTGTTTGCTGGCTCTTGCTTTCATGCAACATATTCTTTTGGAAGACCCCACCACCCCCGTGCCCTATCAACACTGCTCACGCCCAGCAGAGATCTACAAGACGCTATATCAGAGAACTGCTTCGCTTGATGGCCCAGCTCACCGAAGGCCTGTTTGCTAACTCGATTATGAAACTAGCTGCAGTGCTCCTTAAATTGTCATCTGAACTGCAGAGCTCGATATCCATAGTTCATCCCGAGAGAGCCCGAGGCTGCAGTCGCTCGAGGTATGCATAACCACTTTACCTGTGAAATCTTAAAAATGGCTTTCGCTCCAATGTCGACCTTCAGGGATGGTTTGACATTTGCTCGTTCCAATTGCTATAGGGCGTAAAGCGGAACTTTGAGATGCTCTCCAGGGTCGCACCATTTAAGATCATTTCCTTTAGCTTTTCTTTATAGATTACTTTCTCCAGGATGTTCTCTCCTTCTGCCCAGAATCTTTGTGAGACCTGAAACAATGTTTGCAAGTAAAACGAGTTGTCTGGTTGCAAACGTGCATGTATTGATATAGTCCCAATACAGAGGACATCCACCTCTATTGTCTTTACGGCTGAGTAGAAGAGTTGGCACAGACAGATAGCCCTATTTGAGAAGCTTCAGTGCAGGTTCTCAGCAGTAGAGCTACTGAGGAGTTACGTGCACCGCCACGGAAGAGCCAGTGCAGTCTGACGAGTTGGCGCAGTGCAGTACAGCTTTTGATAGTATACATCAGGGTGTCGGCCAGAGTGAGGCAGAAGGATGCCCTCACCCAATCCCGCTGACAACCTATGTGCCCGGAACAGAGCGCCTGACTCTGGATCCTACCGAGACATTGCCGGGCTAAGCTCATCGGCAAGATGCACAAAGGAGGATAGCTCAGGGGCAACGCGCTCACTTTGGAAGCAAGACGACGCGGAGCAACGCAGGTTCGATCCCCGGGTCCACACTTCGAAACCTCCAGGTATTAAGAGTGTTATAAATAACCACATAATCATAAAGGGGCACATACACAATGCCTTCTAACAGTGACTGACAGTCCGACCCCAATATGGACAGCAGGGTGGGAATGAGGTCATCAACATTGACAGCCCTCCTCCATCAGCATCAGGACAAAGCACCATTTTCAATCTTTACTTAATCTTCCCCAGATGGCTACAGGTTGAACCTTCTGCAGAACCTGAGGTTCTTCTCAGCTCCTGCAGATGAAAGGAGCCAGGTGAGGGCAAGGTAATTCAAAAGATAACGCAGCACTGCAAGTCAGCACGACAAGGCCCTAGCGCGAGCATGTATCTGACAAGACGTTCCTCCCTCTAGAAAACTATTGTGGTCCAATGTGGTCAGGCTGCAGGCATTAATGAACTCTCACATCCTGCTAGTCCTGAGCGGGATACTGACCCAAGAGGTTACGCATCCACCATTTAATAGAAAGGAAAGGGGATTTACCCTAGATTATCCAGCAATGGAAGCTGACCATTGCATGACTTGTACATCTCCCAAATTCATAAAAGGCCCGAAGAGCGGTCTTTTTTTATGGTGAATCCATTCAATATAGGAAACCTATGAAGGCTACAGCAAAGATTTAAGTAAAACAACTAATGGAGAGAAGCCTCCTAAAGGGCAACTTGACTGGTGAACCCCAAGAAATAAAGCAAGGATGCTTTTATGAATTTGATCAACTCTGAAGCTATGCCCGAAGAAGAAAGTCACAGTGTGCAGCTGTGGCAGAGGAAACTCGGAGGCCATGCCAGGGGAAGGAATGTTACTTTATGCAGCTGTGGCAAAGGTAACTCTGAAGCCGCCCCAGAAGAAGGAATGGCACAATATGCCGCTGTGGTGGAGGCAACTCAGAAGACACGCCAGAAGAAGGACTGTTATAGTACGCAGCTGTGGCCCAGGCAACTCTGAAGGCACGCCAGAAGAAAAAGAAATGGCGCAGTGTGCAGCTATGGCAGAGGCAATTCGGAAGCCATGCCAGGAAAAGGAATGTTACTTCATGCAGCTGTGGAAGAGGTAACACCGAAGCCACACCAGAAGAAAGAATCTAACCTTATGCAGCTCTGGTGGAGGCATGCCACCCCAGAAAAAGACAGAGAAAAGGAACAGTGTGCAGCTGTGGCAGAGGCAACTTGGAAGTCATGCCAAGAAAAGGGATGTTACTTCATGCAGCTGTGGCAGCAGTAAGTCTGAAGCCACACCAGAAGAAGGAATGGCACAGTATACAGCTGCAGTGGAGGCAACTCTGAAGCCACCCAGACAGAGAAATGACAGTGCGGTGCAGCTGTGGCACAGGCAATTCTGAAGGCACACCAGAAGAAGAAAAAGCAATGACACAGTGTGCAGCTGTGTTAGAAGGAACTCGGAAGCCATGCCAGAAGAAGGAATGTTGTATTATGCAGCTGTGGCACAGTCAACTCTGAAGCCACCCCAGAAGAAGGAATGGCAAGGTATGCAACTGTGGTGTAGGCAACTCTAAAACCACACCAGAAGAAACAAATAAATGGCAAAGTATGCAGCTGTGGCAGAGGCAACCCTGAAGCCATGCCAGACGTAGCAATGGATCTGTATGCACCTGCGGCAGAGGGCTTCATGGAGTTAGCAATGAACAACCAAAAATCAAGAAAAAACCCTGGCCAGCAAGGTAAGAAGTATGAGATTCCACAGTGGGGCCGGGAAAGGTAGACAATGAAACTGACACGGAAAAGAGCAGCTTGTACCTGGGGGAGGACAAGGCCACCCTAGGTCCTACAGGTACAATTTGAGAAAAGAAAAGGGGAATTGCTCGGGGAATAATTATTAAGGCGGTCTCAGAGTGGAAAATAAACCAGGTGCCCCCAGATTTGAAGAACAAGCAAAACCACCAAACATTTTCACAAAGGGTTAGAAAGGGAATGCCACAGAGAATGCAATTAGTGATAACAGAGGCCAACCCCAACCGAGTAAAGACCAGAAAAAAAAACACTGTGGACATTAGCTGAATATTAAAGCAGAAGAAAGCAGCAGGCAAAAATGGATATAGGTGCCAGGATGCCCTAATGGTAGCCCCACAAACCCCCTGCTTTAGCCACCATGCAATGCAGGCAAAAAGAGCTGCTTGTGGATAGTGCAAAAGGTGTGGAGAAAAGCAAAGAGGCGAGCTCTAACTGTATGCTGTTCCATGTTGGGGAAGAAAATAAGCTGAAAGAAAATACAGCCAGGCTTGGACTCACACAAAGGGCAAGAGGGCAATTCTTGAAGGGCCCATCTGACAGTCCATTCTGGGACTGTTTTTTAAGCCAATCTGGAAGAATTTGAAGACCTACTGCCAGCTGCTGGTTTTGATCAAATTTCAAAATGCCTGATTTTTCAGAGATGTATCCCATATTTACCCCAAAAGTACTACCCTAAGTGTTTGTAGTAAAACAAAATCACAAATTGTGATTCATGAATGTGGACCATATTATCTTTGGTACCCGGGTATTTTTTTGTCCATGTCCATCACTGCATGCAGCAACAATAGCATAGAGAACGAGTACCTGTAATGCTATCCGCTGTAAAAGAAGACCTAATTCGATAAAGGAGAGTAGCAAGGACCGCAGCTCCCCGGAAGCAGGAGGGAGCGGCAAGGGCAGCCACAGACCTGGATGTTGGGTCCCAACATCGCGCAGCCGAGATCACCGTACAGGGTCCATACAATCCGGGCAGATGAAATGGAGCCGACAGAATGTTGCACAGCTGTAGTTCAGTAGTCCCCAAGTCCCACAAGAAGAAGCTGGCAAGTTGCACAGCAGGGTATCATGGTAGGGGATTCTAAATGAGAAGATAAGGAGAACAGGAGGACAACCAGAGTGGAAAGGAAGTTTTAGGTATACAGGCCTGGAAGATAGGAGGAAAAAAAGTGCTGCTAGAAAACAATGGCAAGAACAATCAGCAAGGATCATCAGGGTGAAGACCATTAGGCAGCCAGAGATTTGGTAGCAAGCAGCAGGGCAAAAGAGGCAGTCAAGGATTCCAAAGGGTGTGTCGGTTCAGCGGGCCAGTTTGGAAAACAGTAATCGGTTGCAAGTTGAGGAGCCCGACAAGTATTAAATGAGTGTGGTCTGTTAAACAGTCTGAGGGTCAGAATTCAAGACAGCAATAGCCACGAAGTATGGCCCAAGGCAGAAAAGAGTTGAACAAATACTCAGGTAGCAGAGGCAAAAACAGATCCAAACGCATCTACGTCAAGAGTGGAACCCAACTACCTGCCCCAAAGTCTTCATGAGCTCCAGTCTGCAAACCAAATGGTCAGCAGCAAAGGGCCTTGAGGGGTCTACCTGTGGGGATGGAAGAGAGATCGTCCACAAACATTGAGAAAAAAGACTTTAGCAATGATCTAATGAAACATACTCTGCAGTTGACAGTGTAGAAGAGGCTAGGGCCTAATTTGCAAAGGGTGTCCCTTCCAGAGGGGCCTACTAACCATAAATAGTAAGAGGAGAAGAAATGCTAACATTGCTATATGCAGATGATACCAAAGAGGAGAGCCACAATATGATACTTTTACACATCTTTGAACTAAACATGACCAAATCAAAGATCTAGACATTTCGTGGTCAGAGCTGATTAGGTGATGGTCAGCCAGGTAACCCTCTATAGCCAGGTAACCCGCTATACAGGTGACACCTGTCGTGCAAATAAAAGTATGTGTACCCATGTCAAAAAACCAAGTGAAGAGCCTCAAAACACTACGGGCAGTATACAGCACTTTTAAGCCAGGTACAGAGGTCGGATCCCTGGCAAGCCCTCTGGAGGTTAACTCAAAGGTTAACTCAGCAATGCTCTATGGCAGTGAGATCTGGTGTCCTAGGCCCCTCTGGAACTACGTAGAAAAGAGATGAACAGCTGCATGTCCATGAGAGGTGCGCCAAACTCTACCCATAGAGTGGCAATCTATAGAGAATCGGCTACAGTCCAAATATAAGCACTATTATGAGCGAGGGTATACGCAATTCCCATTATTAGAGAAAGGGGAGGACAACCGCAATATATACTGTGGCCACAGATGGATAAAGAAAACTTGAAATGTAAATAAACTGCCTTGTTTGACTGCAGGTGCAGAAAAATGGATCTATGCGTTATAAAGGATGACAGCAGGAATGACGGTAGCAGTGGGTGGCATAAAGGGCCTGCTAGCAGCCATTTTAGGAGAGAGAGCTGATGACATTTGGAGACTAGCAGGGTATGCGAGTGTAACAGCACAAAAACGTCACTGCTCCTTCCTGTGAGACTAAGAACCTTGGTGTCATCTTCGACTCCACCCTCTCCTTCGCTGCTCACATCTCTGACGTCTCTAAGAAGTCTAACTATCAGCTGCACCTTCTCAGAGGTATTCTGCCTTTTCTCACTTTCCTCCAGAAGCTCACTGTCTCTAGAGCCATGGTCGTCTCCAGGCTGGACTCTTGCAACAGCCTCTTTCTAAATCTGCCCGTCTCTACTCTTCGACCCAGGGATCGTATCTCTCCTGCTCTGAAATCTCTGCACTGGCTTCCTGTGGCTGCAAGGATCAACTTCAAGACCCTTTGCACTGTCCACAAGGCTTTCTGGGGCCTGGGACTGCACTACCTCCAACTTTCTCTTCCTAAACATCTTCCTTCTCAAGCTCTCTGCTCATCCACCTCCAATTCTCTGAGGGTCAGACGCTTTATCAAGCAGAGAATGAAGGGCAGATATCTTTCCTCAGCTGGGGCCTCCCTCTGGAACAGCCTCCATGCCTCTCTCAAACTTGAGCAGAACCACCTCCAGTTCCGGAAGCAACTTAAGACCATCCTTTTTGCTTCCGCTTTCTCTCTTCCTCTCTTCCTCTACCCTGCTAATGTCCATGATAGCTCCACACACTGGCCACCTGGCCACCTCTGAACTTGGGCCCAGGCTTCTGCAAGTCCAGTTGCCCTTGCACTGCTTCCGGGCTCCCCCAGCACTTAAGGGTCTGTATCTGTAACCCTACAGTCCCTTCTCTTTGCACTTAAGAGCCACCCTCTGGCAGCACTTATTAAGTCACCTGCACTTCTCCTCCCTCCCACGCCCTCTTGGGACATCTCCCCTCTCCTCTTCCCCGCACTTGCGTGATCTGAATGACACAAGGCCTAGTAAAATCATTGTTTGTCCTCCTCCTGTTTCCCCTGCCTTGCCTGGTCATGCCTAGAAACACGTGTGTACAGGCGCATTATAAATGGCTTATTATATCATATCACATGACGGTGCACCATTAATAATTGCAGAGCAGGTGTTTGGAGAGTGCTTAGAGTACAGTACCCCGATACATCAGACATGGGTGCAAATATGACAAGGAAAATAGGGGAGGATGAAGACGCTGTTGCCTTTATTCAAGAGATTCAAGAGCTCTGGAGGCTTGAGATGAGAACCGTGAAATAAAACAGTGGCATTATTTTACTACATTTTATTTCAGGGACTGCCTGAGCCAGTGCAAAAGCAGATAAACAGGTAGGAATGGAAGCAAAGCCATGGCCAGAAATATAGTTTATCATTGTACATCATTGTCGATTGTTGCAAGAGAATAACAAGAAAAAAGCTGAGGGCAGAAAGCAAGAGGAAGCGAAAATAGATCTGAACAAATTGTCGAAATTTTCTATAGAAGGAGCAGTATTAACAAGTGGTGAAGGTGTAGTAACACAAGGAGTACAGCCAGTGCAGTAAAGCAATGTAGGGTGTCCTGAAGATCAAGGTGGATAACATTTTAGGCCATGAGGCTGAGGGTATGCACCTAGAGGAGGATGAGGAGAATTTCAGAACCCCCGAGGAGGAGGCTTTAATGGAGGACAACCGCAGCAATGTTGGAATTGTGGAAGAATGCGACACAGCCCGAATGTGCAGGAGTAGAGGGGGCATGCAGCAGAACTGGCAGGCTCCAAGAGGGGGAATGTGCTATTCTCTGCAGTATAATACAGAACTAGAATGGGCTATTCTCTGCAGTGTAATACAGAACGGTTACCAGTCATTTGGTCGAAAAAAAAAAGGTCGACACCATTTGGTCGAAAGACAAATGGTCGAATTCTTTTTTTTTTGTATTTTCACTTTTTTTTTTGGGGGGGGTCCCCCCCAACCCCTTTTTTTTCTAAAAAAACCTTTTTTTCCCTAAACGAAAACCTAAAACATATATATATATATATAGAAATTAAAAAAAAATTCAACCATTTGTCTTTCGACCAAATTCCGTCGACCATTTGTCTTTCGACCAAATGTCTTTCGACCAAATGACTGGACAGCATACAGAACTACAGGATTATTATGCCCAAGAACACACACAAAATGACACATACAATATAAATACAGCAGGCACAACAGAGCCCAGCACAAGTACAAATGCCACAAGGGTATCTACAACAAGCACCTATACAAGCACAGCAAGTACCGACACATCAAGCTGCGGCATCACAATGTAACACAAATACAGTGGCGAATTACCAATTTCTATAGGAGAACATGATGTGTCTATGCCACTATTGTTTTCTCAACAGACACCAGTTAATATAGAAGGACGTGATTTAATGACAAAATGAAAAATGACTAAAGGGCCTCATCATGAGTTAGGTGGTATCCCGGAGCTAATTGCTCCGGGATACCACCCAATGCTTTTAGCATTACGGCTACTCGGTCCGGCGCTATTAGCACCAGATCACGAGTAGTGGTTGGGCGGTTAAGCCCCATTCCCATTTGGGTCCATCGGACCCAATGGGGATTCTATAGTGCAATTAGCGCTGCACTGATTGAGCCCAAAGAAGGTGTTACATGGAGGTTTTTACCTCCGGCAAAAGGCTGGAGATAAAACTCCCATTTAACGCCCAACTCATGATAGGCCCAACCCTTAAATGCAGCGGTAACAGCGTTTACGCCGCAAAGGGTCAAGGGCCAACTCGTGATGAGGCCCAATATCTTTTACTGAAAAAGGTATTTTGTGTTCCACTCCAGGAATAAATGTAAGTGTTAACATTGGCATTTGCAGGCCAGAAGGTATTACGAGGGGTTCCTCTAGACCCAGAAGTATTCTTGTATGGAGTGACTATTTTGTTAACATGGCTTCGCAGATTAGTAGGTACAATATTTAGAATACCTGATACATTTTTGTTTAGACCAGAAATACCTATGGATGGTGAAGACGGACAGATAATTCCTGTACAGTTAGAAGCAGCAGTGGTCAGAGAAGAAAGGGTGGTTGTCCATGGACCAGATGATGGGGAGAGAGGATGGAGTGCAGTGATAGCCCTTGGTGAAGGATATAGACTGATAGATTTGACAGACGAGGGTTTGTTTAGAGATGACCATTCAGATGATGAATTAGTATTCTTTTTAAGCCTACTTACTGGATTAAAATAGAAAACGGACACATACCACAGGCAAAGGTATTTGTGGGAAAAAATCCATCACATTTTCAGGAAGATTTAGAAAAGGTGCAAAGCATCTTGTGAACTAGTAGTCCTTATGATGCAGGTCTACTGAGAGGAGTAGGAGCAGTTAAAATCAAGCTCAAGCCTGGAGCTATCCTGCCACGAGCAAAGCAGTAGCCCATGTCTAGGGAATTAGATGAGGGCACATTTGAAACCATATCCACTTTAATGCAACAAGGGATATTAGTACCATCAAATTCCTCATGCAACACTTTGTGTACCCAGTGAAAAAAATCGAAAGGGGGTTTCATGGAGATTTATTTAGGATGTCTGCTCTCTTAATAATATTGTTGAAGCAGAGTTTCCCCTAGTTCCAAATCCAGCTACAATATTATGCAATATTCCAGCCACAGCTAAATATTTGACAGTTTTAGATTTAAAAAAACACATTTTTCTCAGGGCTTCGCGGGCTTCATAAATGTAAAAATAAATAAGTAAATGAGGACTCACAAGATTTGACTTAAGTTTTGTATAAAAATACGTGCCTAAAGCATACTTGTTTGCCTCTCGGGTACTGTGAGTCCCCCTCAATCTTTAACAGGGTCCTCCAGGTGGACCTAGGTAATGTAAAGATTGAGAATGCAATAACTAAGTACGTAGATGACATATTGGTGTGCAGCGAGAGGAAAGATGCAGAGAAGACTGTTCGATACCAGCAGAGAAAGGATACAAGGTAGACAAGGAAAAGCTACAATATTGTCAAGAAGAGGCTCTGTATATAGGAGAGCTGATCTCTCAAGATGGAAGCAAAGTGACATCTGAAAGAGTAGAGGATATTCAAAATAGGCTTGAACCAGAGACAGTAAAGAAGATGCAATGTTTCTTAGGCCTATGTAATTACTGTAGGACCTGGGTTTCTGATTATACTAAATACATTCAACCACTTTTAAAAGGACTCAAGGAAGCACAGGTGGGCAAGAATAAAATAACATGGACAGAGGAAATGGACAGAGGAAATGACTAAGCAATCTGAAGAATTAAAAAGAGCAATTTGCACAGCCCCTGTGCTGAGAATTCCTGATTACAATGCATTGTATTTGTTTTAACACTCAAATAGAGAGGTAATGACAGCAGTTCTCACACAGAAAAGGACATTTGGACATGGAGATAAACCAGTTGCTTACTACACTGGGATATTATACCCAGTAATGAAAGGACATTATCCTTGCAAAAAAGCTTTAGCTGCTGCTGCTTTTGCGATTGAAGAAGCTGCAAGTATTACAATGGGGCGTTCAATGACGTCATTTGTTGAGCACTCCTTATTTGCTATTCTAGAGAAGCCCAAAACCACATTGACCACACAAGGAGCATCAGGATATCAGGTAATTATTTTGAATCCAGCAATCAAAATTGTTAGATGAGGAACAGTGAATTCAGTGCCATTTCTAGCAGAATTAGTAGGGAATGAGGACTATGTGCCTGACTGCACCACGTATACTGAGTTTTATGATGATATTCCCCATGTTAGAGAAAATGTCCTCAGAGGGGGGACTAGGGGGAGTTCTCTTTATTGATGGTTCTTCAAAAAATGAACAAACAACTGGCGAAAGGTAGTGACAAAAGCGGGATTGCCTTCACATTGTTCAGCACAGGCTTCAGAATAAGCGCCGCTTATTGCTTCACTCCAGAGATGCGGGGATAAGGAAGTGACTCCGCCTATGTGATGTCAACCATGCAGGATTGTCATGCTGGAAAAGGAGGGGTTTCCTCTGCGCAGATGTCTCAGTTGTACAACATGCACCACTAGTGGACAAGCTTATTTAAGTATAGAAGATTCCATTGGCTATTACAGTTGTGAAATGCGCAGCCCAAACTAAAAGGGCAGATTTGATTTCCCGCCGTAACGAAGTCACAGACGTAGAAGCCAAAGGGGCAGCATATTTCCCAAATGGTGTAGAGAGTGTTATGATGGTGCATGATGGTGAGGGAAGGATTTAATATGTTATCCATCAAACAGTTAATTGAGCTACAAGGTTGAGCTCCACAGGAAGAACATAATTTATGGAAGAGGTGGTGGTGTTCTCTGACCCCCACTGAGGCTACATGAAGGCATTATAGCACTAGAATGGCAGTTTTGCCTCTAGCATTATTGAAGGTGGCGTTGGAGCTGCTTCACTATCCTGCACATACAACAAGAGAGAGTCTTGCTGCCACGATTGCAGAAGATTGGTGCTCACCAAATTTATTAGAACATATGGCACAGTTTATTGTGAACTGTACTATATGCCAGAAGTTCACAGCAGGACATACCTTAAGAACAGTGAGAGGAGCAATCCCAAGGCCTAATGGGCCATTTTAGAATCTACATATAGATAATGTGGATATGTTGCAAGTATGCAATGGATATTGTTACACATCGCCGCAAGTGGTCTTTATGGGCATGGACCCGCTTGTGCGGCACTCTGATTCCTAACATTTCTAAGATGGAAGCTGGTGATTCTCTCCGACCGGCTGGCAGCGGTCTAGTAGTTGCACGCTCCCTTGACGTGCGGACGACCGATCACGTGATCCTTTATCCGGAAACGAAGCGGCCAGTGCTTCGCGTCGCTTCTGCCTTTGACGCTCCGTGAGTTCGCTTCTGAATCCTCTCTCTCAATGCTCTCATTTCCCTCTGTGTTTGCGGTTCCTACTTACCCTGTCTTACTTTCTCTCATCAGATCCTTGCCTCAGCTCTCGCTGGTTTCGTTCTCAGTCGGCTTCGCGAATCAATCTTATTTGTCTCCCACTCCGGCCAGTTTCCCATCTGAGTAAGTTCCCTTTCTCTAGGATTCCCTTGAGTATTTTTACCTGGTCCTCATCTCCTGTTATCCTTCCAGACTCTCCCGACTCTCCCGAAGCTTTCCTACTCAGCCAGGTTCCAGATCCGAACTCTCGTTTCTTTCCCTCAGTCCTTTTCGGGTGAGAGGATTTCCATTGATCTCTCCTTTCCTTTCC
Source organism: Ambystoma mexicanum (assembly GCF_040938575.1). Lineage (NCBI taxonomy): Eukaryota > Metazoa > Chordata > Amphibia > Caudata > Ambystomatidae > Ambystoma > Ambystoma mexicanum. Next base: position 263,538,727 of record NC_090931.1, on the reverse strand, counting down.
CTTCTTTGTGCCCTCCTCTAACCTGCTCCCTATTTCTTCCCTTCTCATTTCTGCAGACAATGTGTCTTGTGTGATTCCCAGGGGTTCCTGTCGGAGACGTCCAACCTTCCACCATTAGCCTGATCTGCACGAGCTGGGATTTCGTCCAGGGTTTTCTTCCCATTGAGGGTTTCCCTGGGAGTCCTGCCCGCTCTCCTGGGTCACATTACCCTGGGCTGAGTGGCCAGGGCTGTCACTGGGAAATCTTCACAGCTGCTTTAATTCTCCCAGTTGGAGTCATCCATTGCCAAGGTGAGCTGTTTGTGAGTTATTACTTAAATTAGTTCTACAACAGTTCATATTACTCATAATTATACAGTGCAATAACAGATATAGGTATGTGCTGGTAGTATACCCCCGATGCTACGTTCGCTGCCAAGTTCCTGGTGCGTGAAGTGTTCCCTAGATGGGGCGTGTGCGAAGTCTTGCGATCTGACAATGGCTCACATTTTGTAAATGAGTTATTTGAATAGATAGTTCTTTTATCAGCCATAAAACACATGTTCTGTCTGCTTATCACCCACAGGCCAACGGTATCTGTGAGAGATTAAACAGAATTCTCAAGGAAAGTATAGCGAAATTGAAGATGACTTCGAAAAAGGAGTGGTTGCATTGTCTGCCCCTTGCTTTGTTTGCACTGAGAAGCCAGCCTGGTTCGGATCACCACCTGACTACCCATGAGTTGGTGACTGGATGCTGCATGTGAATACCCCTTGCTCCTCCCCCTCGAACAGAAACTGATGCCCAAAGTGAAGCAAATGCTCTAGGTGATGAGATGCATGATTATTTGACAAATATTTCTGAACAGGAAGCTTTGTGCGCTCTTGGAATAAGCCTTGTTTTGAAGGACCGTACCTAGTAGAGGAGATCACACTCACAGCTGTCAAATAAAAAAAAAAAAAACAGATGAGCCTCGCTGCATCTGAATGACATAAAGCCCTACAAAGGAGAGAACCCTACCCTTCCGGCGATGATATGGAAGCAAGAGAAGAAGTTCCATGGATGATAAGATCGGCTGCTAAGGGCCAAAACAAAGACTAATCAGAATAAAGAACATTTCTGAACTTTTCAGCTATTCCCAGGTTTGAAGGGAAGTGAACATTACAGCAATTACAGAACGATTTTAGTTAGGAAAAGGGAACAATGTGCCAGAAACAAAGCAAAAATGAATGTACATATATCATTTCACGTTGCCTATAACTGTAACATTGCGTACATTTTTGTATGTTCTTTTCACCTATATTCTTCAGTCTTACCCAGCCTTAGTAAGACAAAACTTGGATGCTGTTGATTTTTTTAGGATCCTAAAAATTGCCCTATTATTCTTAGAGTTATCATTGCAATTATCCTGCAATATTTTTTTGTAAAAAGGGGAAGAACCCAATAAAAATGAACTAAACACTCATTGAAAGGAAAAGAGAATGAGCAAGATTCAGAGAACAAGAGGTACCATGCCAGTGAGAAAACCAATAAATTAATTTGGATTAATGCTTATAGTGTCATTTGGAACAATGATTTGCCTTTTCTTCCTCATTATTAAGGCTTTCCAGCAGTTGATTCTTAATAATGCAGATGAAACAATAAGTAATGATACGTCTATAATTATCCCTAACAAAGGTAAAATGTTTTTTCTAATATTTCTGAACAAATTGTCCAGGCAAAAAGAGATGCTGAAGATGATAATGAGGACATAATCTTATATAGAGATAATTCGGCCCGTTTAAAGAAGAATATGTGGTATAAACACATGAAGCAGGTGGGGGGAGAACATCAGAGGAAAGCTGCTACGTGTGCTCTCTCGTCCCTTATACCATGAGCAGAGTCAGAACATTAATTGCAAGAGAAATACCTTTCCATGATGCAAAGTGTCTCAGCCATCTAACAGCTTGCACAACTAGAGGACAGTTCGAGGGAAAATGGGCAACCCTAAAATGGTGGTCAAGAAAGCCATTCTCATATGAAGATGAATATGTGAAAACATAGATTGAGAGGGATCCAGCTTGGATAAGCCGAATGTTCTTGTATGTACAAAGTGGCATGCTTAATGATCATACAAGGATAGTCGAGCAGAAACGATTAAACTGTGCAGACCATTTGCAAATGCCAGGATTGCCAGGATGTTGAGAAATACCTCAGATGTTGGTATACGGACGAGTGGCAACCAGTATAGGCTGGGAAGATGGAATGTTAGCTTGCAGTGCACATTTGTTGATGACAACACCAGTATCGATTGTACAAATAGTGAATGATAAATGTCTGAAATCATGGGGTAAGTACTCAAAACTATTGACCTGGGTCAAGGATGAAGCAGGGCCTGTATCCATATTACCAATAATGAATGCTACAGTGTGCATTCGAAATATGGGACTGACTAAAGCTGGAAACAATTAAGAATGTCAGAAGATAATTGATATCCCCGAATAAATGGAGAAGCTTCTGTGTTGATAGACCACTATTGGGCATGTGGATCGAAAGCTTATATGCAGCTGGCCAAGAAATGGAGAGGAATAGGTTCCCATAGTGATCATACATGTTCTTGCATTGGTGATTCCCCAAAGTGATCTACAGATTGAAAGCTTACCAAAAATGGATGCACACCCAAGAAAGAAGAGGTTGCTTATCCTTTTTCAGTTGAAAAGAGAGAACTATTTTTTCAGCAAAATCGATAAAAGCCTATGACAACATTCCAGATGAGCATAAACCATTTGGAAAGATGGCAATTATACTTCCATCTATGTTTATGCAAGGAACCTAGACTTCGGTGAATGCCGATCGGTTACAGATCACTAGATGGGAGCGGCTACAAACAATGAACACAACCATAACAGAATTCAATGCAATCCGAGAAGAATTAAGGGCCATTTGATTGATGACCCTCTAGAACAGGTACATCATGGACTTGATTACAGCAATGGAAGAAGGCGTTTGCGCCAAGATTGTGTCGTCTTGCTGTACTTACATACCTGCCCATGATGGAGAAAATGGAACCCTGACAGAGGCAAAAAACGACTGTCAAATCTACATGCAAAGATGGAAGAAAAAGTAGACGAGACCGAAGGGGATGGCTGGTTCTCATCCCTGTTTTCCTGGATTCCTATCTGGATTCCCAGATAGTGGTGTACTCTGACTCCCTTAAAATCCCAGAGAAGAAAACAGTCAGCAAGGTGAACTACGAAGGAGAAGCCTTGGCTCATGGTCTGACTGATGAGAGATGGTAGGCTAATTGACCAAAGTGGGCAGTGGCCTGACGTTGTTCTCTGCACCTGGGTTTCATTCTGTTCACGTGCTGCTAGCAAGTCAAATGTCCAAGGTTGGGAGAGTATGCCAACCGATAATGAGTGGCCATGTAGCAGCAGCCTATACAATGTTGCAGAAGCCAATCTGCTGTTATTATTTTTATATAACCAGTATTATATGTATTTGGAGGTAGTTCTAGGCACGCCTACCAGATAAGGGACATTCAATGATGTTGTTAACATTTATACATACTATAGGTATTTATGTTTCCCTAACCAATCCCTCCCCTTGAAAGGTTTTGCTGTTTTCCATGTAGGATGACGTCATAGCATTGAAAGTATGAAGCCTTTGTGTAATTAAAACTTAGATGAGAGTTAGTGAGTTGCATTTCGTATGGTCACCAGATTTCCCTACTTTATTTCAGCTGACAATAAAGTAGTACTTTGGCATATTCTTTGAGTCTGTACAGTTATTATGGCCCCAGGTCTTTTATCATGGTGATTCCATTCTGCGCATGAGATGTGCTCAAAGTTGCTACTGCACAAGACTATGAAGTTACCAAACACTACTGTAATAGAGTCCTTTTTTATGTTCTGAGAACTAATATGTCACAGGCTGTCTCGCAAAGACGTTACCAAAAGTAGCTATGGAATTACTATTGACCTGCTCCTGGACAGAGAGTATCTGATTCAAAAAGAGGTCCCATGAAAACTGGGCCTAAACCGGCAGGCTGCCGCCAGACTCGTGCATTTTTCCAGCACCTGGCTCCACAGGAACACAGAGGGATTACGACCCCGGTGTTCCTGGAAGTCAGGCGCCAAAAAAATGTGAAGCCCCATTCCCACTGAGTCCAACAGGACTCAGTGGGAATGGGGATGACGGTAGCACCATAACGGTGCTGGTGCTTCCCAGAAAGTCTGTGTGTGGCTGCAGTCCTGCCCGCCAGGTCAGGCCTGGTGGACGGGACTGCAGCCGCCCACAGACTCAGTGTGCCGGTCCGGTAAAAACGGTGCCGGTACGCTTACTGGCGCCATGGTTACCGGACCGGCACACTCGTAATGAGGCCCACTAACTTACTCAGAGCTTACTCCTGGGCAGAGAAGATCAAATCTGTAGGATGTCAGAGCTGCCATCAGTAACTTCTTAAACAAATTAGTCTCTCTTCAAGAGTAACTCACAACTTTGTGAATCGGTCCCCCATAGCCTGTGGAAAAACAAGCTTGGAGAAGCATGAACTCTCACTTGTGCGCTGCTGGTGTTAAGCAAGTTTATTTATTTAATTACTAAGGCTGGGGGGACTCCCCATACCCACAGTGGATGAAAATCAGGTGCTGCAGAGACATAAACAGTCTTGAGGTTCTATGGGCCCCAACCCTGTAACACCAAATCTGACGCCTGACTTCCCAGTGCCAGCGGGACATTACAAGTCCGGAGGTGTGGGAAGTCAGGCGCTAGATTTTGTAAGTCCCCATTCCTATGGAGTCCCATAGGACTCCATGGGAGTGGGGAGACGGAAGCACCGGCACTGTTGTTAACAGTGCCGGTTCTTCCGTGATGACTCTGCCTACCAGGGCCCATGCGCCCGGCACAGTCAGACCTGTTGGGTGCAGCGGGCCCGGCAGGCAGACTCGTAGTGCCACGGTCTGGAAACAAGGGTGCCGGTAAGCTTACTGGCACCCTTGTTTCTGGACCGCCCTATGTGTTTTAATAGACTGCTGTTTAAAAAGTCAGCAGTTTGTCAGGCACTTTCGGTCGACAGAAATGTAACCCTTTTTTTAAAGCAGGCCATGCCACAAAACCTGCACACCCCATACCCCATCCCTTCGCCCCTCCACCCCTACATACACATAAACATGTACATTGTTGTGAGGGAATGTGGACAGAGCAACTTTAAGGGAAAGAGATCGAGATCAGGGGAAGGAGCGGGAAGCGGAAGGAAAGGGAGGGGCAAGGGAAGAGGGAAGGCAGTTACAGGAGGAATAAAGAGAAGGTTATCGATGACCATGGCTCCTGTGTGTTATTTCTTGGGGGTGCGTATGAGGCCTAATTAAGGGGCACAACAACTGGTGACAAAGTGATTCGTCCCGCACCGTGGAAATGGTGGGCAAAGTGAGCCCGGCAGAACGATGGGCAAATGTGCCCAGCAGTGTCGTGAGCATCAGGTGAAATTGACGGCCTCTTAGGACCAGTAGCGCCAGGAGGGGCAACATTGGCACGAACACGCCAGCAGTATGACGGCGTACACAGCAGTGTGCCAGCAGGGACGATGCACGAGGAGCCCAGGAATACGTAAGCGATACAGGTGCATCAAATGGGTTGGGAGCACCGAGCAGCCGACAGTTGTACAATGCGCAGAACCCCCCGTGAGGCGCAGCAGCGGAAAAGCATCACAGACAAAGCCAACAGACACCACGCTGCATGGCTGGTGGAGGGTTCCTATATCACAGATGCCAGCAATATCCTCACGGTGGTGTGCCCTAAGGTGGAGAGCATGGCAGCTTCGAGATGGTGTGCCTGAAGTGTGTGCACAGCAGCCTGACAAGAGTGGTCGAAGGGAAACGGAGGTGTGCCAAAAGAGTGTGCACAGAAGCTCATCAAAACGAGCATCGGAGGAAGAAATGCCTGGGGAAACCACGCAGGTGAAGCCCTGCGACTCGCTTGCCGAACCAGAGGAAAGAAAAAGTACACATGGGCCCGGCAGCTCCTCACGATGAGTAGAAGGACCTGGTGTCCTGCCTGGCTACGACTCATGCAAGGAGCAGCCACCGACGTGAACAAAGAAGGAGAAGACGGCCGAAACCCCACGTCCAACGGAAGGACGACCAGCGAATACCGCAGAGGGACCATGGCGGAGAGACGGAAAGCTCCCAACCCCACCCACCCTAAGACACCGAATACGCGCCACACGAGTCACAACCCGCCACACAGCCCAACCTAACCATGGTGCCAAGGACAGCCACGCAGCACATAACGCTGTAGGACTATCAGGAATGCAGCACAGTGGCCCACCCCATCATCCATCATGCGATACCTATGCTTGAGGGACCACAGCCCACAGCTAAGCCTGCATCACCTGCTCAAGACCACTAATAACATAGCGGTCTAACCTACGGAATACCACCTACCACAGTGCCTTCAATGCGTACTATAATCAGCCACCCACACATTACCTCAGCAGATTTGCCCGAACTGCACGGGGCCGCACAAGCACCCAAACCCAAAAACAGACAACGGCACCAACTGCATCTATGCCACACAAAGCACTGTGCCACCCACACCCTGTTTTGAATACTGCGAACAGCTCCAACGACAGGAGGGCTGTGCAAAACCCACGCCGTCTATGGTAAGGAGGTTTACACATCGCGGGGCACCCCAAACTACAAGTTGAGAGAGGGGCAGAAAGAGCCCGAAAAGTACTGCACCAGCAGCACAGTCGCGAGACACCGCCTCCAGACCTACGCCCACCACCCCGAGGCCTACTAGACACATCTGAGCACCATTACAGTCACAAGGACCACGACCCGTGACCCCAGCCACCATGGTCAACCAGGCACAGGGTGCTGCAGATGCAGGCGCATGAGCCATGGCAGAGACGAGTTCTACTTCCCATGCTAGCTTGATGAGACGCCCTAACACATTCTCATTGAACCCGCAGCACAACCAGGGACAAAGATGGGAAGACCGGGTAGAGGAGTTCGAGGACTTCCTAGGAGCAATTGGAGGACAAGACTTACCCAACAAAATGAACATCTTCACCAACCTGGCAGGAAAAGAAATAAAAGGCATTATCAAGACGATTCCAGCACAAGAAAGGACCACGTACCAACGCCTTCTCACTGCAGTCAACAACAGGCTGATAGTAAGTTCCAACAAGGACTATGAACGTTACACATTCAATCAACACGTGCAGCTTCCACATGAATCCATGGAGAATTTGTCATCCGCCTCCAGAAGAACATTATGCAGTGTGACTTTACCAACTTCAATGATGAGGAGGCAATACAGCTGAGGATCATAGAAGGGTGCACCTCATCAACCCTCAGGAAACACCTTCTCAAAAAGCCCCTGCCCCTAATGAAAATAGTGAATCTGGCAAGAACGTACGAGCAAGTAGAAGCGCAGACAGCCGCCATTGAACACAAAAAGAAATGGGACTCCATTGGGGCCCTCACGGTAGAACTGACAGAATATTCCAGGCCCACAAGAACCCTGGAGGAGAAGACGACTCAGGCACAACCTGCGCCCAACCCCGAGCAACGCACAATGCCGCAAATGTGGATTTGAGGTCCCACACAGACGGTCATGCCCAGCCATAGGACAGAGATGCCAGCGATGTGGACAAGAAGACCACTTCAAGGCAATGTGCAGAGTGGGACTGCCTACAAATTCTGCAGACCAACCAGCACCACCACTAAGCCTGCCCAGACGACCCAAACATTTTAAGTGGGCCCAATGTGTGGCCACCGCCCCAAATAGGATACCAGATACCACTGATAGTACGGTCGGACTTCAGGAAGACCATTGAGGCCATGGACACCAATCCGCTCAGACCGGGTGGGCGTGAACACCCACTCTACCCAGGATTAAGTAGCCCCTGGAGATACAGACCGGGGCAAGTACACAGCACACAAACCCCACCCATCCCGCAAGACGATCAAAGGTCATGCAAACACCCAGGACCCTACGAGATGCCCTCCCAAGGGGGTACATGGAGACCACAATAAACGTCAGCAACAGGCAACATTACCACAAAGGAGAGGAAGCATACCCCTGGGACGAACACCAAGCCCATGTAGTCCAGCGGGGAACAACACAGCCGATACAGCCAAAAGGGCAGTCATACTGTGACCCAACACAGAGAGACTGCAGAGTACCCACCGCCATCCACATGATACCAAGTCACGCCATAGGGAACAGCCATCTCAGCCATCGGACGGCACTACAGCGCGCCCTCATCAACATCCACTATAGATCATTCGAAAGTCACCCAGATGAAAGACTGCACACCTGAACAAGACGTGGAAGAGACAAGGAAAGCCAACGAAAGGACACACCGCAAGGATCCCCTCCCAGCCACAGGGGACAAACAAATGCTAACAACGATAAAGGACTACAGCAAGAGGATGCCAAAAGCCTGCCTCCTCCACAAATTATACTTTGAGGAACCAGACCCAACGAAAGATCGAGATGGAGGAAACAGAGAGCGAAAAGACATATGAAACACCGCAATGAGAAAATGCAGACGAGACCCGCGAGCCACTGAACAGGGCACAACGAACCATAAGGAGACCCCAACGGCTTATTGAGCAAATGTAGCTGGGAAGTCTCATGTTAAGTGGGGGGGGTGTTGTGAGGGAATGAGGACAGAGCCCCTTTAAGGGAAAGAGCTGGAGACCAGGGGAAGAAGCTGGAAGCGGGAGGAAAAGGAGGGGCAAAGGAAGAGGGAAGGCAGTTACGAGAAGGAGGAATAAAGGGAAGGTTATAGATGACCATGGCTCCTGTGTGTTGTGTCTTGGGGGTGTGTATGAGGCCTAATTAAGGGGCACAACATACATGTAGATTTCGACCAAAAATGCATGAAGAAAGCTGACTTTCAAACAACACCATTATGGTTTTGAGCTCGGGTCAGCCTGGCACGAGAGAGCTCCTGCCCCCACCCCGCAGACACTCTAGAGGAAGCGGTTTGACGTGAGCCTTAATAGTGTACATTCCGGTTGCATTTTTAGGAGCACGGCCTAGGAAGGCTAGAAGCGAGTCTGCCTCTGGGAGAGTCAGGAGAAGGAAAATGGTGGCAGGAGAGGAATTGGCCGTGAAAGGAGAGACAGAAAGGAGAGTTAGAAAAAGGGCGAGGGAAATGACAGGTGGGGACAGGAGACAAAACAGAGGGCATGATAGGAGCACAATGGAGATTAAAAGGAAAAAGGCAGGCTGCTGGACTCCTGGATTAGGTTATAATGGCTACCAATTAAGGTGGGAAATGTGGGCAAGTAGGAGTGGCGCTGGTACAAAAAGCCTACTTTTCCCCATCAAATCTCACCTTTACGAAAGCGCTGTAGGAGTATTAAAATGGCTATAGAAAAAGAGGAGAGATACATTACCTGTTTTGATATAGCCCGTTCGTATGGTCTCTTAATTTCAACAACTATGGGGTCTAAGAGACAAAGGGCCTCACTTACAAAGCGCTTTCCAATGGGACTTCCCCATTAAAAAAACGCTTTTGTAAATCAGACAGGCTTTTTGCAAAGGGCACGCAATTCGGACAAATGTCAATTCCAAGATTTGAACACAGGTCTCAGTGTTCCTGCGTCTATAATTTAGCCACTGGACGAGATCGCCTCCTTCTAGACTGGCTAATACTTCGAAAGGTGGAACAGGTTCTGCAAACAAAATGGTGACTTTTTGCAAGCAAATAAGGCCTTCTTCTCATTGTGTCATGCCGCAGAGTTCCTGGCGTCTATGGAGCCGCTGGCGATGCGGAACTTAGTCCCGTCCGCCAGCAGCCTTCTGTCACGCCCCCTATTTCCTGGTTTCACTTTCCTTCTGTTCTCATTGGATAAGCGCTCTGCGGCCCAGTGTTTTAACCAGCCACTTCCGGGTCACGGACGCGTCGCAACGCTTCTGGTTTCGTCCCGTTAGCCCTGAGTTGCTTGCTCGCTGTTGCTCTCTACCTTGGTTACTCGTTTTCCGCCGGTCGGGTCCTCGCGCCCAGTCCGGCTCCCTTTCTGCTCATCCTTCGTTCCTCCGCTGTTTCTGACTACCCTTCTTCAGCTCCCTTTGCTTGCTTCTCTCGCCCGCCTCCTCTGCCCTCCTTCCAACTTGCTTACCCTCCCTCCTTCCCATCTTCACTTACCGCTCTTCTTCCTCTTGACTGTTGCTCCGTCCTCCAGTACCCTTCTTCCTCTCGCTCTGCTCCGTCTCTTCCGTGTACCAGTTCCCTGCTTTGTCCATTGGATTTGCTCTCGCCTACCACTCGGATAAGTTGCTGTGACCTTCCCGTGTACCAGTCTCCTGCCTGTTCCCCCGGACTGCCTTTGCTTACTGTTTTGGTTCCTCCACTTCTATCCTCCCGTGTACCAGTTCCTCGGACCGCTTACTGGACTGCCTCTGTCCTTGGGGGGGTTCACTCCCACGTGTTGCCTCAGACACTTTATACCAGCACTCACCCTAAAAGGATTCCTGGTTCCACTCCTCCAAAGCACCCGGCGATTGCACAGGGGTTTTTTGTGCCTAAGGGCTTTTTCCCCTCCTGGTCGTTCCCGGGGGAGGGGCCCCTTGGTCTCCCTTCTTGGGGGGCACGGTGGCTTCCTCCCGGGGTCGTCCCTATCTACATAAAAAAAGGTGCGATCACGAAGAAAGGAAAAGAAGGGTTCTTGGAAGGAAGAAGAAGGTGAGGAGTCGGGGGAGGGGGATATCTCGGAATCTGCACTGTCGGACAAAGATATCACCGACCCCGGTGACACATTGTGTCTGTAGCATAGCCCGTATTATATCTAAGCCACGTGTACACAGTAGAGTTTCAGAAAAAGCTGGAAGGTAGAAGCACTTCAAAACAGGGTTTGCTGCGTCAGAATGACTGTTTGAAGTAAATACCATCTACAGAAATAAAAACAACCTTAATGAAAGCAGCTTTCAATGGGTTTCAGAAGGATGAAAAGGACAAGGGACACACGAAGAATTGCAGGTATGGTTCAATAAATGTTGCGATTAAAAGGAAGCTTTTCCCGTCGCACTGCAAGTGTGTCTGTTCAGAATATTCCACTGGTAGGAAGTGCTGGAAGACAGGTCACGCGTGAAAGGTTTCAGGGCAACAGCACTGACCGTTTAATGAAATACCCGTGCAGTTCAGCATTATGATCCAAAGATGGGCTTGCCCGCACTGCCACCTTCTACATGGTGGAGGCCACTAGTGACTGCCATGGCACTACTGGCCAGTCATTCAGGCTGGCAGCAGCACTGTATTAAAGGCACCGCATGGGTGGATTGAGCAATGTGAAATGCCCATTGCAGGGTCTCCCTGGGCTCCACCGGTACCTTTGGTCATGCCAGACCTTCAGGACGGTTAGCCTTCTTCTTCTGATTTACTGACTTAAGAAAGAACCACACTCAGGACTCATTGTATAAGGTGTCCTGAAGAGGAACATGGCCTGCTCTCTCTCGGTCCCGATGTTGCAATATTGTATCAATCTCAAGAAATCTATGTAAGCAATATGACCCGAGTGGCGGGGGCATTACCGACTCAGGTAATGCCCCGGGGCCCCTAGATAGACCTGAGTCGGTAATGCCCATGCTGCAAGGGGCATATTACTTTTAGTACCCCGGCCCGCAAGATTTGCGTGACCGGGGCACTAAAAGCATTTTTTTCTGTCACGAAACGATTCAGGACAGAAAAAAAATAATAAATAAACAAACAAGAAAATGGCCGCCAGGAAAGGGAAAACTGAGTCCGTTTTCCCTTTCCATGGGGCCATCGGGAGCAGACTCGCTGGAAACAGAAGTGTTCCCAGCGTGTCCGCTCACGAAAAATAAAGGAGAAGGTAAGTGGGGTTTGGAGGGAGGGAGGGAAAAAACAAAAAAAAAGTACCTGACAATGGAAGCTTCCAGCCGTGTGGAGGCGTGGAGCGGGGATGGCCCCTCTCAGAGTCTCCACATGGCTGGAGGGTGCCATCATCCCCCAACGGGGACAAAGGAGAAAGAAGGTAAGTGGGTGGGGAGGAGGGAGGAAAGCGGAGGGAAAGAAAAAAATACCTTACCTGAGTACCCAGCGGCCTCTCAGCCATGGGGAGGCTCGGAGTGGGGATGGCCCGCTTTGAGCCTCCTCATTGGCTGAGGGGCTGCCACGCCCCCCGCCGTGGACAATGAGGCTGGAATCCCGGCCGAGAATCCCTCGATTCTCGGCCGGGGAACGACCCGGCGAGAGCCAATCAAAATGCGTGTTGGATTCTGCTTGAATCTTGCCGGGTACTAATATGCTCATAATCCACGTTCCTTTTGGGAGTAAGACATTCTATCAGGCAAGTTTCTAGAGCATTGTAGGTATCGCTGCCGTGTATGGGAGTGCCGAAACAACAAAAGGTCCCATGAGTTTACTGTTTCAGTCATACAGATTTATAGCAAGATTACAAGTGTGCGTAAAGCGGAGCTAATAACCGCAAGTGGGAATTCCAATGTGGTAAAACTATATGCTGGGAATAAATCCTCCACTTTACCTTTAATCTCAGAAATTAGTGGTGCAGATAAATCGGCAGTAATTCTGGTACTACCATAAAAAGTGGCAGTAACAGAATTACAACCAAACATGATTGCACCGCAAACTCGGAATGAGGTCCAATGTTCTAACCGCCTGGACCTATGGAGAGTAGCAGTCATCGCTTCCGGGTCTCCTTGTTTAAACCCATGGCGGCAAATGTAAAGACTGAAGGAGGTACTGAACAGCGATGCCAAAGGCCAAAGGCAGCTATACAGGGTGTGTCCAGGGCAGGTCTCGACTTCATTGATGCCGCCATCATAACAGGAGAAGAGGGGGCAAAAGATGACTCACCATTTAAGAAAATGAGAACAAACTGGCACAGCAGTATTTTTTTCATTGTCAATCCCGGGTTGTAAAGTCTTGGATTTAACATGTGGCCAATTGAACATCAGGAATACAGGACATGTCATGCTTATATTGACGTGCGTAGATGCTTGGGGTTGTCACTCTGGCATCATGCCTGGGAACAGCTCTATTTTCAAGATAGTACTTTATATTGTATATAGGAAATTAATCTACTTCAGTGGAAAACTGTAGAGTCCCTTTTGTCTGTAGTTGAAGTTCAGTATTTTCATACTTGGCCCCTTTGTAAGCCAAATCCAAGATGGTGGCCGATTCGACACGTATTCTTGCAAGATTGTGTGCAGGATAGAGTGCAAACTTGCAGTGAGCACATGTACAAATTCTCATGGGTTCTGGCAGCCACCACCAAAACCAATCCAGAAGAAACCCTCTGTGGCACAATGTGCTCTCTTTGAGACACTGTGCTAGGGTTCAGCAGATGCCCCAGCCCACGCAGGGGGTGCTAGAGGGACAGCTAGCATAGTAGATTGCCCCTCTGGCCCCCTGTGTCCACTCCGCCTCCACTCATCCGAAGGGAGGGAGATGGGATGGGATGTTCCCCCACACCTCCTCGTCCCCCTGGGCTGGCTGAGACTAGCTTCTGGGGGTGAGTGGGTTTTAAATTACTGGCTGCGACAGAGAGGGGCTCTCTTTGGCGGCCCGAGATGCAGGGACGGGGGCATTTTGGGTTGCGGAAGGGCCACCCCAAAAGCGTGGCAGAGTTATGGGGGGTCCTAGTTGAGGAGGAGTCATGCTGCAAGCCACAAGCATTACCCATTGGCTGCAGGAATCAGGGTGAGGTGGACGAGTTCCGAAACCCTTACGGACAGTTGGACTGCTCAATAACTGCAGTAGCCCGGGGCTTTCACTCCATACAGGTGTATGGGAATTCTGAGCCTGGACCAGGAAGGAAGTGACAGAGTTCACCCAGAAGGACAATATACTGAAGTGAGGGTTCACTGGTTTGGTTGAAGCCAGGAATGGCGAAGGACCACCCGGAAATGTGTTTAATACCAGGTCCACTTGGGGCCTAGGCAAGGCTAGGACCGCCCGTAAAGTGACTCTGAATAAAGTGATCTGTTTTCTTCCAAAATGATAAAACTGTTCAAATTATTTTTATGAAATTGTAAGAAAACGTCACCAAGTGGGGGCCACAGTGTGGTCTAGCTCCGCTATGTTGTTAGCGCTTTAGCTCAGAGGTGAATCCATGGCTTCATGGGCACGCACTTCCAGATCCCATTTCGCCACCAGTTTAGCGCCTCTGAAAGAATGAAGCAAGACGCTGGGCACCGAAGCAAGAATGTTATGCTTTGTTTTCTGTCTCTGCAACTGTTAGCTTATTAAAATGAAATCTGCTTTATACAGGATTCTGCATCTCCTGGTTGTGTTCCCTCTGTGCTCCTCAGAATCGCTCTCTAGCTTCCTGGCTTTTTCTGGCAAGTGTTTCTCAGAGGCTTTAATAAGATACCTAGCTTTGTTGGGCATGTATTATTCCGATGTTTCAACCAGCCTTGAGGAACTCTTAGGCAGAGATTTCTCTGAGACCTTAAAATGTCCCTTAGCTTTGTCAGACTAATGTGTTTAGGCAAATTCAACCAGACACCTGGCTTTGTCAGGCAAGTGTTTCCCAGAGACTCAAACAGCCTTTTGGCTTTGTTGTCATACACGCGTTTTCCAGAGAGTTTCACTGTAATCTAAGCTTTGTTAAGCACGCGTTTTTCAGAGCCTTTCACTGGCCTCTTGGCTTTTACAGGCAAGGGTGCGTTCCTTAGAGACCTTCGCCACACTATTGGCTCTGTCAGGCAAGTAATCCTCAGAGGCTTGGTCCAACCTATTGGCCTGATCAGGCAACTGCTCTCTGGGGCAGGCCAGCACCATTTAAGGCTTTCCTGAGGTAGTGTTGCCCGGGGTCCTTCTCTATAACCAGATGGTCTGGTGCTGCTTCTCCCTTGAGCAGGCTGTTCATGGCCTCTGTTTCATGATAGACACTGCAGCCCAGAGATACTCTCGATGGCTGAAATTCCCATGGATGCATTGCTAATTTGATAGTTTGTTGCTAGGCCACTCTATTGGTTTGGTTATTCCCCTCAAGTTTTTGCTATTTACACATTTAGCTTTGGTGCTTTCAGCATTGGCTTTCTTTCCCAACATACACTACGATTTTTCCCTTGTCAGATTGATGGGGTCACTCAAGGTCATATAAACTCAAGCTGCCATTTTGGATTATATTGAAGCGAGTCAGCAGGTTATGTTGTGACTCTGATGCAAATGCTCCACACTGCCAGGGGAGTTGCTAGGTCTGGAAAAGATCTGGGGCTATGCTAATGTCTGCTATGTTGGGACTCGGGGCTAGCTAGCCTTTTGGCTGTAGCCGCTGAGCTTCTATCCGAGGCTACAACCAAAAGATCTGGGGCTATAGCCCCTTCAGCCCCCGCCAAGCAACACCTCTGCACACTGCAATGAACGAGACGATTCACCACACCCTGCATCCCCACTGCATGGATGTTGGGGTTCGTCTGTGTGTCCTCCCTTTCCCACCTCCTGCCTTTCTGTTCGTTCCCTACTGTGTGTCCTGGAATACTTCCGGGGTAAATTTCAACTAGCGTACTGATGTTCCCCAGGGTTATAGTGAGGGTGGCACCTAATGTCTTTTCGATAACAGAGAGGGGCCCTCTGATAGCAATACTGGGGAACTAGGAGGGCAAAAGGGGGCATTGGCCAATGGGGAGTGGAATGAAGGCAGCGGAGTCCCCGGTTGCATATACCTGACTTATGATATGGCATTAACTCCTTCAATGGGTGAGGCACTGCCCCTGACCAGGAAAACACTTCCTGTCAGGAGGCCCCTGGCGCGATGACGTCATCACACCCGTAAAAAAACGTGGCAATAGGCGGTGGATGTTTCCGAATCTTGAAATGCCTGCAATCATGTTTTCTCCAGGTGATGTGTTACATTTATTTTTTGTCCTGAGCACCTTTCGTCATCGAAAATGAATTCTGCTGAAAATGGGACCTGTACCCAAGGCTACTGTAAGGAATCGGCGGGCCAGGAAAAAGGAAGGAAAATATGTTATCCGTTAGCACAATACTGGCCCAGTACAGTCATGTTTTCATTGTGAGCCTTTGGCAACTGCCTGTCAGGGGCCTCTGCGTAGCCGCTCTTCCTTTCACTCTACCCAGGCTCCATTGCTGCGCTAATGGCTCTGGATAGGACTCGTGTGGCAAGTGAAAGGCAGTGTCCAGCCCCCGTCCTCGGTGCACAAAGGAGAGGACTGCCTTTCCGAACACTCCGGTGAAGGCAGCATTTAGTCTTTCTTGTCGGCAATTTGCTGTAATTGTACATAATACTTCCATGTGCCACAGGACTGCAGCCGGAACAATGCGGAAGTACAGCGCGCGCTCCTCGTTGTTTGACCTGTCTTTTCCAGGTCTGGGAAGCGTAGAGGGCCACCCTACTCAAGGGTAATTAAATGGTGCTAGAGTGGTACCCTTACCAAGGCGATGCCTGGCTTCAGCAACAGTTCCCCACTCCCCTATAATAAACCTCATTATGCAAGAAATCAATTCCCTTTGCTTTTGATTTCTAATGTGCTTTAGCTCGGACAAGATGGAAACAACAGCCATGCACTGCTTGCAGTGGGTCCACCCCCTCCCCGCCCCGCCCCCACTGGCATTCCTAACAAAATGATAATGATTTATTTATATAGTGATTAATGCCCGGTCCCTCAAGCACACGTTGCGAGGGTCCTGGTCTCAACGCTGTGTGCAGGCTCACATAAGGCCAAAGAACACGCACACGCGGAGATGGGGGGAATAACGTCTTTATTATTTCACAACATAACGGCTAACTGCTGAACCTTCCAAACCCACGTGACCCTCTAGCCCCGCCCTCCTCCCTAGCCCATAGTATCTTAGAAGCTCTTATGACCTGAGCTTAGAGCCACCCACATAACCATGTGGGGTGGCTGGAGAAGTCACCTTGCATCGTGACATCTCCCCCCCTTTTAAAGTTCAGCTGGACTTGCGCCTTTATCCCATTTCTTCTATTAGCATGATGGGCTTTATGTGGCTGCGCTGAGGTCTTCCATGACGTGGAAGTTATTGAGCGACTGAGCCATTTCCTTTCATTTGGTCTTCCTCATCAGAGGGTTCACTGTCACCTTGGTATGACTCATCTGAGCTTGAATGCCCCTCACTGTCGCCAGTCATTTCCCACCTCTCAGGGATGTGACCAGGAAATCTTTTGAAGCATGACGAGTTTCTTGTGACTTCTTGTTGGCGGTTTCCAGAGGCCGTTACCATATTGCCCTTCTTGGCAGTCACTAGCAGCATTTCAGGAGCAAACGTGGTCGTCTTTTCAAATCTTTGGTTGACACATTATGACTTGGTCTCCTAACGCTATCTCACACTCTTACGCTCTCCTTTTCTTATCAGTGCTGTTCTTCATCTTTTCCTTTTGTTCTAAATCACAAGTCTGGACTTGTTGTTCAAGTGATGTGGCAGGTTGTTTGTTCGGACACTCGGGTAGCCGTGTTCTTATGATCCGTCGAAACATTAGGTCCGACGGGCTTTCCCCTATGGTACTATGAGGAGTGTGATGATAGTCACATAACAATTCATATAGTGCCTGATCAAAGGGTTTGTTGACCAGATGTGCTATCTGTAAGGACCTCTTGATATTTGCCATGAAACGCTTCGCAATTCCATTAGCCTGACGCCATCGTCGCATTATCTTGCGGTGTATGAAACCCATGTATTTGGCAAAGTTTTCTAAGTCAGAACTTGTGATGGGCGGTCCATTATCTGATTTCAAAATTTTTGGTATGCCATAAACAGATAGCATATGGTCTAGAGCAAGAATTACACAGTTGGCTGACGTGGAGTCTATGATCTGGCCATCCGGAAATCTCGAATGTTCATTCATAGGCACTATGACATATTTTCCATTTTGCAAGGGCCCAAACAAGTTGACTGCCACCTCCTCCCAGACACCGCCAGGTAGTGTTGACATTTGTAAGGTATTTGGGAGCGGCTTGGGTGCCACTATGGCACATAGATCACATTTTCTGACCACTTGTTCCACAAGAGTGTCCAGCTTTGGAAACCATACTTTTCCGTTAAAAGGCGTTTTGCGGAGGCTGGACCACGATGACCCTCATGAGCTAGTTAGATTACACGTTCTCTTAGTGTTGAGGGTATGACAATCTTCAAGCCTTTCATCAGTATGTGATTCTCAGTAACTATCAGTTAATCTTCCACAAGTTCTAGATTTTTGACATCTTCATTCACTGTCTCTTTTTCTGGTTTGGCTCGTTATTTGGCATGAGACATCCTGTCTGTAAGTAGGCAATGAGTTATTATATTCATGGCTTTATCATTTTCTGATTCTTTACTTAGAGTAGACCATTCCACGGGCAGCGGCTGAAGATTATGAATGATGTAATTAATGTAATTATCTACAATGGATGGAATGGCATCGGGTGGTTCAGCAGGGTGCCTTGACAGGTAGTCTGCCAGGTTATTTTCTTTTCCGGGGTGGTGTATGATGTCAAATTTGTAATCTAACAGGCGTAGTCCCCACCTTGCTATTCTCGGAGGCATTCTGCACTTTGGTTCACTGAAGATTGAAAGGAGGGCCTGGTGATCAGTGATGACTGTAAAGGCCTTACCATATAGAAAAAATGAAAGTATTCACAGGCCCATTCCACTGCTAAACTTTCTTTTTCTGCCTGTGAGTAAGCTCTTCTGTCGTTGTGAGGCTCTGGCTTGCGTAGGCTACCACAAATATTTCATTAGGTTCTGCTGGGTTGCATTGTGTTAATATAGCCCCAAGTCACACGGGGCTGGCATCGACTATTACTTCAGTTTTCTTTTCAGTGTCAAAATATGCCATGTTATCAGCCCGAGTGATGATGTCACAAATGGTTTCAAAAGCTGTTTGATATTCTTTCAACCACTCAAAAGTGTGGTTCTTACGTGTGAGGAGGCGTAGTGGATTACTCACTGTATCATAGTCTGTTATATATCGAGAACTGTAACAAGCCAATCCAAGAAATGATCGTAGTTCTGATATATTTTGTGGGGGCTGACCTGAGTTGAGGGCAGTCACTTTTTCTGGATCAGTTCTCATACTCTTTTCTGAAAATATGTGTCTGAAGAATCTTAGAGAGTTTTTACGAAAAACCTGCTGTTTCAAGAGCTGAGCACACTTTGTGTAGAGCTGCATCATGTTCTTCTTTCATCTTTCCATAAACAAGTACATCATCCGAGTAGTTCAGGCAGTTTGGGACATGGCGGATGACTTTATGTACTTCTTCCTGAATGATCTCTGCTGCCGATGAAATACCAAAGCTGAGTCTTTTGTATTGGAAAAGTCCTAGGTGAGTCACAAATGTGGTAATGTACCTAGATTCTGGAGCAATTTTGATTTGATGATATCCTTTAGTCAAGTCGAGTTTTGAAAAATATTTGGCTCCATGCAAAAGATGAATCATATCTGTTATTCTTGTGGCTTGGTGTCTTTCTCTTTCAATGGCCTCATTTGCTCTTCTCATATCCACACATAATCTAATTGATCCCTTTGTTGATTTCTTAGGTACTGGTACTATTGGGGATACCCATGGGGGGATCTGTCACTGGTTCCCTGACATGCTGTTTTAATAATTTGTTGATTTCATCTTCTACTTGGTGTTGGATGTTTATGGGATTGCCCCTGTAGTGCTGAGCAATGGGTTTTATTTCCAGCTTAATTTTCCGATTCTTAAGTTTTCCTAGCCCTTTGAATAATTTTGGAAAAGTAGCCTCAATGTCCTCTGGTCAAGAGAAGTACTTATGAGCCATCAGTTTGTACATGATGTGCACTAGTCCCATGTCCATGGCAGTCTTAAAACTGAGTATGCAAACACTTTTTGCTTCAGTTTTTAACACATGTACCTGAACTTTCGCTGTGTGTGTCTTATGTGAGCGAACAACTAACGTTACCCCTTTACAGGGTAGAGGCATGGTGGAGCCATATGGGTAGATGTCTACCATTGCTTTCTTGAGCCTTGGGGGATTTGGTAGAAAATCATAGGCCTCTTCACTCATTATGTTGACTGTGGCGCCAGTGTCAATGAGGAAATCCAGAGGTGTGTTTACTTGAATGCTCAGAATGGGACTGTGTTGAGTGGCAGTGCTATTGTTTAAGTCCCACACATATCCTTTTTTTCGTTGGTCATCTCCTGATGAAGACAGTTCACTGCTGGAAGGTGATTACATTTTAATGTACCGGACATAGCGTCCTCTCCTGTTGCGCTTTGAGATGTCAGAAGATTTGTGTTTGTCTCTAAGAAATGTTTTTCTGTAATCCCTTCCACCATGCCTTTGCCTTCTTTGATCGGGGTCTGGCCCATCTTCACGTGATCTTGTAGGGGTCAACCTCCTTGACTCCCTGAAATGTTTCCATAGTATAGGTTGAAATGGGGCATTCTTGCACATGACTCTGCAATGGTTATATCCACCGCAGGCTGCACACTTCTGACCCATAGCCAGTTATTCTCCAGCATGAGGGTATTCGTAACCACATCTGTAGCAGGTAGCTTCATTTTGAATTGAGTTTGAGTTGCCAGTAGATATTTATG
The DNA here is from genome assembly GCF_040938575.1 of Ambystoma mexicanum. Taxonomy (NCBI): domain Eukaryota; kingdom Metazoa; phylum Chordata; class Amphibia; order Caudata; family Ambystomatidae; genus Ambystoma; species Ambystoma mexicanum. Next base: position 263,518,243 of record NC_090931.1, on the reverse strand, counting down.
GACCACTTCTTGATCAGAAGATTGTCTGCATGCTGACCTTGCTGAGATTGTCTAATTGGGATTCAAGTGCAGCTTCCATGCGGGCTAGAATTTCATCCAGTAAGTGTTGTTTTTGTAGAAGTTTCTTGTGAAAAAGTATGGGAGTCACATCCAGCCATTACTTGAGACCTAAGAGCTTCTTCATTGGTATAACGATGAAATTCACAATGCTTCAATTTGATGCGCAAATGCATTACATAGTTGTGTATGGATTCTCCTTTCTCTCGACGTGTGGTGTGGAATATATGTCTTTCATAATCCACATTGGTTAAAGGTGTGAAGTATTCTTTTAATTTACAATGTAACCCTTGATATGTGTCAGTGTCCAGATTAATCAGCTCTCCTACTAAGTCCCTTACTGCAGGCCCCACTGCCATGGATAGGGTATTCTTGAGTCCGGTGTCATCTTTGAGTCATATCGCCCTTACTAGAAATTAAAATCAGGTAACCACGTGGCCCATCTGGGTGCTAGGTTGCTGGTGTCTCGTATATCAAAGGTATGTGGTAATTGTAATATTTGTGAGCCTCCACTTGTGGTAGTTTGTGCCTCATTGGGTTGAGTGGCCTCTGTGGAGGAGGTGGGAGTTTCTTCAGACATGTTGACTAGTATGGTAAGATTGTATGTGTTAGTGGGGATCCACTTCCCAGTATTAACACCTTTTTTTTCCTTTTTTTATGCGGGGCTGGGATGGCGTTTTATTTTGCCTTTGATCGTCCTTTCTCTTCAGATCCCACTACACAAGGCTTTAATTGCAAAACCGCGACTTTGTGGCTGAGTAGCCCTTCTTCAATATTTCCCCTTCGCTTTCCAGAATAATGTCTGTTTTTGTTTAAATAGTAATAACGGTGCCGGGCTTCTAGCCTGCTTTCCTTTCTCTCTCTTTCCCTTTATTTGTTTTCCTTCTGCGATGGGAAGGTGAGATACTATGAGCGCACCGTAGGCGCCTAATACTGCCACGTCATGTGCGTTTTATATTTCTCTTGTTGCTTTTGTTTTTTCTTTAACAGTGCCGGGCTTTAGGAAATAACAGGTTGTAAAAACACCTGTCATTCAGTTTCCCTTACAGCATCCGGAGGCGCGCCTACACGCGTACGATGTGCTCAGCTACATCCTCCACTTCATTTATTGTCTTTCGTGACAGGATTCTTCGTTCATGATGAAGGCTTCAGGCACGCGGCATCCTCGTCGCCAGTTGCCCAGACCCTCAAGCACACGTTGCGAGGGTCCTGGTCTCAACGCTGTCTTCAGGCTCACATAAGGCCAAAGAACACGCACACGTGGAGATGGGGAAATAACGTCTTTAAGATTTCACAACATAATGGCTAACTGTTGAACTTTCCAAACCCATGTGACCCTCTAGCCCCGCTCTCCTCCATAGCGCACAGTATCTTAGAAGTTCTTATGACCTGAGCTTAGAGCCACCCAGATAACAATGTGGGGTGGCTGGAGAAGTCACCTTGCATCGTGACACTTAAGACAAAGTGTCAACCAGCTGAGCTATCTTACCAGCTAACATTGTCATCATTTAAACTGTAAACTGCTATCAGCGTTATGTAACCAGCATATACAAATATTGACATGCCACTACCAATGTGTTAATTTCATAAACTATCGACAACCAATGACAAGACAAAGCATAACAAATGCTCTATTAATAATCTTCTGTTCTTAAATAAATGTCATTAATCAACCGTTATGGATGTACATATCAACTGATTCAAAAAGCACCCATGAAGAACATTTCGATACAGACTATGAACCAGAATGGGGAGATCTGTCTGCACAGACAAATACGACCTAAGAAAGGCACACTAGTGTGTGTGTCACAACGTACAGTCCTCTAAGTAATCAATTCACAAGCCTGATTCAGGAAAGTTGGCATATTTTACGTGTACCAGGTGTCACCTTGAATAAGCTGCTCTTTGCCTTCAAAAGGAAAATGAGAATTAGACAAATATTGGTGCACACTCAGAATGTAAAGAAGTGACAAACACGATCCATTGGTCGATTATTGGGTCTACCATCTGTGACAGGGCATTTTAAATGTGGGAAGTGTTCCGTTTGCCTCCTTACAAGAAATATGAAGAGAGTTGATCTTAGTGGAAGAGACTGGGAGTTGAGGCGGTTTACCAACTGTAAATCTAGGAATGTTATCTACAGTATTTTTTGTCCTGATGAAGGCCTGTGTACATGCAAAAGAGGAACACATCTAGGTGGCTGTAGCCTTGCTTGCTTTTGGCCGAAACCCATGATGTCGACAGTATTTCATAAAGAGCTAACAGAGATTTTGTGTGGTTGCTGAGGGCTAAGTTGTGAGACTCTGGAGCTTGACATTAATACGTGTTGCCATGTGTATCACCTCAATTGATGGTTAGACAGGACAGTTAAATCGCGTTGTGGTGAATACAAGCAAACAGTTGGGAGACTGGCCCTATTCAGTGTTTTGTGTACAATATAAATGCAATAATGACTGCAAGAATTGTGATTTTTCTAAATTGTGGATGTTATTTTGGTTGCACCCAAGCACTTTACTAACCTCTTGAGCACAATGACATGTTTTTGATAATGATTTTCATAAAATGTTTTTAGAGTTTATTTGTATTAAAGATTGTGATTTATGCAGCTGTGACCCCATGTTTTCATGGTGCTTTTTGAATGACAATGGGCCTCATTACGACCCTGCCCGGCCAGAAAGAACGGTGGCGGTAAAACCGCCACCACTGTTGTTTCCAGACTGGCTGATTCAGAGTCCGGAAGGCTGGAGGTGTCACTCCCGCCAGGTCTGACCTGGCTGGTTTAACACCACCTGCCTAAAGGCGGCCATGGAAACACTGGCTCTGTCATAGATGGAACTGGTGTTTCCAAGGTCCCCATCCCCATGGAGTCCTATGGAATGGGGATTTACAGAATTCTGCCGCCGGAATTACCGGGTCACCGGGGGTTGTAATGCCCCAGTGATCCTGGCAATCACAGAGGCGGAATGGTAATACGGGTCCAGCGGCAGCCTGCCAGTTTTTCCGGCACGGCTACCGCCGGACTCGTAATGAGGCCCAATGTCTATTACTAGTATTGTGAGGATATTGCTAGTGTAATTCCTCCAGTATCCCCTCTCTTTATTTGCATTGTAAATATCCCCTTGCAGAACCCCTCTCTTATACCCCATCTCTGACAGGGGGACCCACTATTTCCCACCACCCCCCTGTTTGCTTTTCTGCAATGACCCCATAATAACATGTGTATTACATTTCGCCACATCTTTCCCTGTTCGTCTTGTAGAAGATCCACAGGGACATGGAGGGAACGGGGTGCTACAGGACTGTGAAATATGGCGCAACATCTCTTTCAGCCAATCAATAGGCGCCAAGGATTGGTGGAAAAATGTGCACCATCTTGGGAGTTACTGACCAGTCTTCCCAGGTCCTCCACTTGCATACGACAGTCAGGGCGTCATTTTCAATGAGCCTTAACATAAGACAAATGCGTAAAAACCTTGTGTAAGGCTATTATGCATTTTTCTTATGCCATGGCTCGTTTTCAATGATTTGTATGGCGGATAGGAAGGGAGGAATGCAACTTGCGTTTCCAGCGCCTCCCTTACTCTCTGCCATACAAATCCAGCAGGATGAGGATTGGGAAAAGGAAGGCCTTGAGGAGCCTGTGGGCTACTCAGACCCCATACACTAAAGGCAAAGACCATTACCATCAGCTTCAAAGAACTATGATCACCACAAAGGCGTTTGATTAAAGTCAACAGCGTAGGTGGGAACCAGGAAACAAGTCCAAAAGACAGCGGGCAATGGCCAGGGATGAGGACCCAACAGCTGAAGAAATAATCAGGGGTAACCAAGAGCTGAGCACAGGACATCCAAGTCTCTAGCACCAGCGGGCATAGAAGGGGTGGAGCCTCTGGTCACACATTCACTCCAGAGGCCACTTTACTTAAAGAGCTTCTTGCAGAGCAAGGGAAGGTCCAGCATACTGGCCAGCAGTCAAAATATCTCAGGAGTCATGAAAAAGGCAAACGAGGGGTACTGGTCCATCAGCATATATCGCTGTGCAGTATGGGTTGATATACAGTAAAGACGATCCACAAGCGGACATACTGAACGCGATCCACTACTGCAGCTATCAATATACCAGTGAAAAGGAATCTTGAAATCAACCTGCGTGTAACGCCCGCTAGCCACGCCCACACCGGAAGTACCGGTATAAAACTTCACGGGGGTCACCCTTGTGGCTCTAAGCCCAGCTGGAGCAAAGGCAGGTGACAGCTGTTAGGCTGTAGGGCGTAGTTGGCAATAAACAACTGGATACATTTCCCTGTCATGACCAACAGCTTCGGAAGTAACCATTCCTGTTACTTAAGGTTTGGAAGTAAGAACTTGAACTATTCTAATATAAAGGATCGCCTGGTTGGGGGGGAGAGACGGACTAAGTCAGCTCCTCAAGCTATCGTTTGTACCCAATCCAGGTGGTCCCCCCTGTCACTTACTTTCCAACCACGTCTGACGTTGTTTACTTGAATTAATCTGGCTATTGATAAAGCACATGTCATGATGTTTTACAATTTTTAAAATGGGACTAACAATAATTATATAATAATATTTTTATGATGGCTTTTTAAGACCACCCCTCTGTATACAGTGACTTTATCCCCTTCTTTATATGGTGATATTGGTTACATTTTTGCCCATTTCTTTCCTCTAATAGATTGGGGTTGCGAAGATTTTTTTTTCTCCCCAGTCATTTTAGATATGATCTTCTAACTTTGACTCTGGCCCCACTGTCAAAATGTTTACTTTTATCTATTGTGTTCACGGCACTTTGCACTTTAATTTTGAGGAGGATAGGGCACTATTCTTAGGCTTATTAGTTGTGAAACTATCCCGATCCCTAATCACTGAAGGCTGCGAGGTGGTTCCTCTCCTCTGGTGATTTTTTATATATTCCTTTCTCTGGGAAATGTCTCCCTTGTGCACATAATACTGACTAGTTGGACTGACCTGTGATTAGAAATATTAGCCCAAATCAGTGCTCACATAATCTTAGATCTAAGAAGGGTAAGAAAAATATGCCTACCCTAAAAGTAAAACAAGGGTCTTTAGTGTTAGGTAAAGGGAAAAGCAGAAAGAAAAGTGGTAATAAAGATGTTAGTCATATGAGTCCAGATAAATGCTTCTCAGACCAACCTAAGATACTAAGGTTTTTAACAATAAAAGAAAAGGTGAGTATACCTGACATAGTAGAGACTCAACCTCCCCCTATCAATAGTTCAATGATTGACAATTAATTACTGAAATTAGCACAGAACCTTAGACAGAAATCCATGAGTACATGTATGGATCGAGATATTTCTGCGGTGGATGAAACTAATATGAATAATGTTATTGGAATTAATCTGTCTGCTACACCTGATATGGGAAGATTTGCACAGATTGATATTGGATGTAAAAAGGGGGATGGATCCTGGAATGAAACATAGAACTCCATTGAAAACACACCAAACCGTGGAATGAATAGTCATAGTGAACATTTCCTTAAAGCTGGAGAGAAAGTTGATGCCCTGACAACCATAATGGATGTCCTTTTGACCATCTGCACTAAGTTGCTAAAGGAACAAAATGACATAAAATCTTTGGTACAATAGACTATTGATAATACCAGAGCACTTGGTATTATGATAGAAGAAAATAAGGGTAATGACCACAATAGTAACAATAATGACCACAAAGAGGAAAATGTAGCCTTAGGTGATTTGAGTGAATTATGCTTGGTTGCTGAGAAAGATGAAATACAGATAAATGAACATTCTAGTGAGAGGGTTTCCTCTAAAGAAATTCCGGAAGATGAAAATAACACTTGTGAAAGTGTGATTGAAATAACTATGTCCCAGGGTTCGAATAGACGAACCAGACGTAAAAGGAAAATAAACATACTACTCGAAATAGGGTGGCTATGGCTAAGGTCAAAATACATAAGAGTGCTAAAAAGAATACCTTGGCTCTAGCCACCACTGCTCCATTAGACTCCGAATGAGTTGAAATTGGTAAGCGCTTTGAAATTATTGAATGAAAAAGAAAATTGGAGGAGGGCAAAGGGGTGACCAAAGAGAGGGGTTTAGATAATTATTTAAGGGGTAGAGAACAGACCCTAGACGTAGTGGAATTCGATGGCGATTAACTATTGGGAAATTAAATTAAATATGTAAATATCCGTATTAATGATATGGCTCTGTCTCTCACCAATAAGGAAAGGGAGATATATATTAAGGAGATGGAATGTCTGGCAATGAATGGTAATTCCAAAATAAGAATGAATAACTATATCGGTAACAAAGAGGAACTCACATTTACCGTGGGGAAAAGTATAAAAATCATTGAAAAAAATACCACTGACGACAGCCTGTTCTTAAATAGGGCTTGGATATTGAATAAATTGTCACAAATACCACAGTTACATAATGTCAATTTGGGGGACATTGATACAATTATTCTCCCAAATATTGGGAGTTGGGAAAACCGGGTAATTGCCCAATTTAGATCCGCAGTGCTGGTGGATCTTATTCGGGGCCACTCTAATGGGGTGTGGGGCAACGATTTCTAAATTGTTATATGTAACACCACAGCAAACCAAGAACTGAATGTCAAAAACACTGAACTGGGGGAGTATCAAAAAACAAGAATGGATACAGGGTGTAACCAAAAGAAGTACGATTCTTGGAGGGAAACCCACCTATTGGAAATTGAGATGAGGTATGCAAAAAGGAATTTACCCTTTTATCTTGGAATAGCAGGGGTTTTCATTATCTACTCCATATAGATGGCATTCAATTTCTATTGGACAGTGGCATTTTTGCCCTCCAAGAAACGTGGGTCTGTGGGGAAATGTTATTGGAAGTATATAATATATGGAACAAAGCTGCTATTAAAGGAGAAAAAGTCCGGCCAGTTGGAGGCCTATGTATAGGGGTGAAAAACCACATCTCATATAGGTCATATGATGAGTATGGGAACTCCCCATTTGTTATGTGTGCAGTTATCGACAATGGAAGTAAATTTGGCAAATTTCTCCTTATTAACATTTATTCCCACCCGGAGGGGAAACATATGTCAGAGATTTGGAGAAATTATTAATAATAGCATTGAAGGATGGTTATTGGAATCCCCTGACTCAGACATTTTATAGTAGGGGATTTCAATGCCCACTGTGACATGGCTAAAAAAGAGATGGATAGACATTATGAATTGTGGGACGAATCATTTATCAATGTATCAGTGGAATTACAAAATTAAGGCTATGACAGGTGGAAAAATCAGCAAACTGTATATGGAGCATGATGGCTGAAATTGTTGTCAAATTGGGGGTTGAACTACTTGGAACCTAACAAAGGAATTTGTACCGGGGAAACCTGGTATCATGGGAAGGTTGGGTATCGACTTGATTACATGTTTGTTAATGAAAAACTAAGTAAATCCAGTATCTCGCTTGAAAATATTACTAACCCTCTGAGTGACTACAAAGCTCTGAAGGGAAAATGTGTTAAATGTCAAACACAGAGCTGGGAGGTTGGAAAGGTGATGAATATACAACTTACAGCGGGAGGAAATATGATTACCTGGTCTGATAAAAATGTAGACACAGTTAACAGAATGTTTGATCGGATTACCATTGATGGACAGGAAATTGCACTCAATGGTTTCAATACGATTCTAAACTTGCTGGGTTTGATATAAAAAAGAAATAGCAAGATGGTGTTGAAAAACAAGGAAGGAAAAAAAATCACCCACATACATTTGACCATCTAATTTATGAGAGGAAAAAGAAATGAAGTGGGAAATTAAGAAGCTCATAAAGTCATGTGATTTAGACGAAGAAGAGAAGAAAATTAGATCAATTAACATTATGATGCATTATAAAAATTGGCTTAAAGATCAAAAATATAATAATAATGCAAACTGGACGTGCATATATAAGCTATGTAAAACCCACGATTCAAAATAATTCTGGTATCTATACCGCCAATTCCTGATGGAGGACGATAATAGAGAAAACAATGATGTGGGTCAGCATGTGTGGATGCACTACATTACAAATCTCTTCTTCAAGCCGTATCACATTACTTATCCTCAATTTAGAAGTGGACCTAATGGAACACAAACCTTCCCTTATAATATCTCAGATATCCTTTTAGTATTAAAAAACCCCAAAAAATGGGCAGTTCTTTTTCTCCAACTATTTATTGGAATATAGGAGAGGGGAACTATTCCTGACAGCTAGTGGACAGCTATAGTCATCCTTATCTTCAAAAAAGGGGATAGAAAATTACCGAAAATTATCGCTTGCTTGCTATGACTGATAGTAACTGTAAGATGTTTTGCTCTCTGCTAGTGGCCACTTTGAATAATTGGATTAAAGAGAAGGGATTGTTATCTGTACAACAAACAGGTTTTAGAAAAGACCATAGTGCATTGAACAACTTGACCATGTTGAACCACATCATTGCTGACACAAACGATAAAGGGGAAAGATTGTATGTGTGCTTTATTGACTAATCAAAAGCATTCGATTGTGTCAATAGAGATATACTGTGGGAAAAATTAAGGGAAAAAAAAGATGTCCAAAAATTCTTCACTTCTTAAAGGAAATGTTTAGGGATACAACGGTCTCTATTTGCCTGGGTAAAGGGGGGATGATATCACCAGAAATCAGAACAAACACTGGCCTTAAATAGGGATGTGTTACATTGCCAATTTTATATAATCTGTATGTCTCCGATATATGGGACAGATTCAGGGTTATGAATAACTTTCACCAAAAGTGGGATCAAAGCTATATGTGGCCTTATGTATGCGGATGATACCATCCTGATGTATAAGACCCCAATGGGATTGCAAAGATTGCTGGACAAACTTTACCTCTATTCAGAGGGTAATCTAAAAATCAACACCAGTAAGACTAAGATTATGATATTTGGAGCAACAAAGAAAGAGAAAAGAACATTTGCCTCCTGATGGCATATAAACTTCGTAATTCTGGAGGTTGTAGAGGCCTACTCGTATCTGGAGATTCCCATGTTAAGTAATCATAGTATAAACTTCTTCCAGGAAATGGTTGAAACCAAAATATTTAAAAAATGGAATGTCATACGTAAATATATGTCTAGTAAAGGAGGTCACTCTATAGAAGGCTACCTAGAGGTATATAAGAGCTGCATTATACCTGGGGTATTATATGCCTCAGAAAAAGTGGAGAAGAAATATTTGAGTAAATTAGGCAAATTGGAAGGGACACTTTGGAGACCTGTATTAGGATTGCCCAGTGGTGTACCTATAGAAGCAAGAAGATGTGAATTGGGGCTCATTTCCCTGATGACCCTGTGGAAAATAGGATGTTGTAAATTGTATTTCAGAATGATGATGGGGGTCGGGGGAGAAGGAATCCTACTAAATATAATTGGAAAACATAGAAGTGAGGGTAGGATTAAGAATTACTATATACTTAGTTTGTAAAACATTGTATTGTCCTTCCTCGAAGATTTAGGTTTAAATGTACCAAAGGAGAAAGATGATTTTACTAGAATCCTTAAAAACCTAAAGGAAAATGCTACCCTCTGCTACCCTATGTGAAAATCAGTCCTATCTTTATACTAAGACACATTATACTACCTATGCTTTACAGGGACTAAAACCGGCCACTCCAAGAGAATATTTATTAAAAACAGGCAATAGGGCATTGAGAAGATTCATTAACCAACTACGTATGAATACCCTCCCGTGTAATGAATTCATTGGTGCATGGACAAAAAGCCCTGAAGCAGAAAGATTATGCAGGCATTGTAAAATAGAGGTAGAGACGGTCAGTCACATTCTTACGACATGCAATGAATTTAAGGAATGGTACCAAAAAGGGTACAGAAACCTGGTTAGGGATCTTAGAATGATCGAATCGGATCAATTTGGGGCAATGATTTACAAAGGGGAGATTAAGGTCTATATGGGGGCAGCTTTTTGTATTTGGAAAAGAGCCATCAATTAGGGATATTTGTTATTATTATTATTATTATTATTATTATTAGTTAGTATTTTGTACCTTTTTAAAAAGGATTTTCCGACAAATTATATTGTTGAATCATTTTAATAATTAGTTTAAGCTATTATCGATTTGAAAAATGTGATGAAATGTTAATGAAAGTATCCTTCTTACTATATTCATTGTACTATTGGCCTTTAAAATTCTGTAATTAAGGATTTGTTTATATATCTGTCGTTGCTTTATATAAGGCTTTTATTAACCAAATTGCACTTTAAACTAATATTAAACAAAACAAAAAAAACAATATCAACTCGAAATAACTATCACATAACATGCTTATGGATAGATGTTCTGACCATCCACTCATCAATAATGAAAGTAAGGGAATATTTAAGGGAATATCACATTCAGTAAAATAGGCACTCCTGCATACCCCCTTTTTCTTCGCTACAACTTTCATTTTTTTTTCTTTTTCTTTTTTAAATGTTTATTGGTTTAATATAAGTAAGCCATCATTTAGCATTACTAATTAAATTAACCATTTACATTCATTTCCTAATCCACAATTCCATCCATTAAATGAACTTTATAGACACACATTTGCCAGTCTTTAAATGGATATACCAAAATGAGATGTGGAAAAAAAGAGAACAAGACTTCAAAGGCAGAGTCCATGGCCTTATTCCACACTTTTAGGACAATGGGCCTCATTATGAATGTGGCGGTAAGGCAACAGGCGTGCAGACCGGCACCTGAAAGCAGAACTCGTGATTGCACCGGCACCGTTATAAACCATGCTCCCCACCCCCAACGGGCAGAATGGGGATTGCGAGCCGGCCCATGCCGGCACCCGCGAATGGCCAATTACTGGCACATTCATCTCGTAATGAGGCCCAATGATTGTTTTTTTGGCCTGTAGTAAGATAGCTTCTACAAATGTAAGCATTTCTAGGCATAAACTAGTACTTTCACCCATAATCATCCATTCCCACCAGTTCTGATCAAGATTTAAATAAAACATCATTTGAGCTTTCCTCAGTTAGATGGTGCGTAGATTGGTCAAATTAGGGCAAGCTGTTACCCAATGAGGCAAAGTTTCAATAATGCTTTCCATTCTGCAGAATCTACAGAAGGCTTCTTCACAGACTATCAGTTTCCTCTCCAAAGCTATTTCTTTGGTGTTTAAAATATTTAGTCTGGCTCGAAGGAGGAGATCTCGATAGGTTGGCGAGGGGAATTTGTTTTAGATATGCTGGCAGGTTGTTTAATCCTCCTTTTTCTTTTTCTTGAGAAGGTCTATGCAGATCTTGGTTTCTATCTTGTACTGTTTCTATCCAATCTTGCTTGGCTATTTTCCTTTTGATTTTCATAGGATTAATCAATAGTTCTTCACATAGCTCTCGGTCATACATTATGTTTGCAATCTTAAAGCACCAATTCTGAAATGTCACATCGTGTCCTTTGACTTGCCCAATAAAGATTTCTAGGGGTGAATCAATCTCTGACAATTTGGTTTTCCTGTACAGAGCTATTGATTTCCATAGTACCATGCTCTCCAGAGATTGCAATCCAAGTTCTTGATGTATAACCGATATCTTGAGAGCATTGGGTAATTTCAGGCATTCACGCCAAAAGAGCCCCTCTAGGGATGACCAGATTTTCCATGGCAAACAAAGCATTGCTTCCGATCCATATGTTAAGATGGCAGCATCTTTTTGTCGATAGAATGACACAAGAGGAATCAAAGAGAATCTTTTGTATTTTTTGAGGATTTTCACTCCTTGTGCTGCTAGTCGCTTCATTTTTAATCAGAGAGTTTGATAGTCTGCTTTGTCATCACAGTTCTTGTTGATCACCATTCCTAGGTAAGTCATTGAATCAACGACTTCAAGTTTCACATTATTAATCCACCAATTCTGATTCTTAAGATTTAAGAGTCATGCAGATGACAACTGTAGGACGTTCAATTTATAAGCGTTGATTTTTATATTGTTTGTTGTTAAATATTGGTGAAAGCATTATAGTCTCCTTTGAAGACACACCGGAGTAGTCCATAAACACAATATCGTCAGCATAAAGGATGCATGGCGTTGGTTTGCCATTTATTTTTGGAGGAAAAGCGCAGAGCTCATCTTGGGGGACTCCTAAATCAGCGATGTAAAAGCTGAAGAGAAAAGCGGACAATGCACAGCCTTGCTTCAAGCCTGAGTGGCAATTTTCTTTGAGAGTACACCGGAATATGAAAGTCTAGGCAACTGCAACTTTCATTTTAATGTTTGAGATGGCAGGGAGGAGATACTTAACCATCAGAGTTGGTGGCAGACACCACCTGGCTGCTACCATCTTTGCGAGGGCAGTGCTTCCTCCATCCTGAACGCCATAGGGAGAAATGGCACTGAATACCTGCTGGGAAACAAGAGGTCACATCCTCTTAGTGCTCCCCCAGTGCCACCCTTCTTAGGCTCCTTTTTTACCCGTTTCCAAGGCAGTCAGGGTGTTGAAAATGACGGCATGGAATTGTCAGTAAGCGACTCCTCACCAGTAGCTCAGAAAAAGTTGGTCTGATAAAAAATGCGCCTTCCGGTGACACCCATTTTGTCCTTTCTTGACCATTCACCACTGATAATCATTATTGATAAAATAATACATAGCTCACATTAAAATGTGGAAACAGCTATGAGAAGATATTTAAAGACATGGGCCCTAATCCAGCATTGTGAACCAAGTCTCAAAAAATGTATGCAACATACCGTACATCGGGGCCTATGAATGGACTGCCATGTTCTTTTGATGAACATATGCATGTCAGGTCAATCTTGTACTAGGTAAACTTCACCCTACTTAAAAGTCTACCTTGTGCTGTTTTAGGTATGCAACTGAATGGAGAAAGTTGTTACTTTCCTCATCACCTTATGTGAAAACCAGATTTCTGCTGAGAAAGAAAAACCCACAAATATCGACATGGTGAAGGAGAAGAAGAAGGAGGAGAAGGAGAAGGAGAAGAAGAAGGAGAAGGAGGAGGAGAAAACGAAGGAGAAGGTGTAGGAGGAGAAGGAGAAAACGAAGGAGAAGGAGAAAACAGAAGGTGGAGGAGAAGGAGAAGAAGGAGAAGAAAACGAAGGAGAAGGAGGGGAAGGAGAAGGAGAAGGACGAGTAGGAGGAGGAGTAGGAGAAGAAGAAAAGGAGAAGAATAAGTAGTACTATTCTTTTGATGACCACAGTCGGATCGCTGGAAAGCAACACTTCACTAGTACTGTTAGCAGGCACCAGCCCTCCAGAGATGTGGATACATGGAATCTAAGAATACAGTTCGACCACACATGCTCAACACCTGTGCTTTCAGCGGAGCAAGCTGAACAGCGTCTGACCCTATTTACTGGCTTAACTCTCTTGTACTAACACCCTGGTGTTTTGGATGCAGGTTTGCTGGTAAATTAAATGACCAAGCATTTACTTTGACACTTTCTTTGATTGGAATGTTGCTACTACAAAAAAACATATCAACACCTACCCATATATAGATTGTCTTCTGCAGGATCATCCAAGACCTGAAAATGACAAAAGGCATCATGACGTAAAGGTAAGACTCAGAGCGGGGACAGGGTGAGGAGGTGAGAAAGAGAAGGGCAGTGGTCACATTTAATTCAGAAAAAAAACAATCAGAAAAGCATGATAAATAGAATTAATGACACTATCAAGTTTTATGTAGCACTTCATGCTGTATTTGACCATCTTTTAAGCACCCACATATCAGGTGCCACTTTTGACCAATTGTTAATGGTACACAGTTTATTCGCCTCGGTAAGAGGAAGGACTGAGTTGGCCTGAACAGGAAAGTAACCTGCATCTGCAGGGGGCAAGGCAAATGTTTAGCTCACTATACTGCCTTAGCAGGTGGTTGAATTAGTTATATGTAGTGATGGACAGAGGGACGCTACACAGGTGCGAGTAGAGCCCAATGAATGCAAATACCCATTCACTGAGGGTTGATATACCGCTAGCCGTTAGCCCAACAGGCGTGTCCAAGACTCTATTCCCATTAACAGAGGATGCAGCTGGGAAGTGAAGCACAATTTATTGATCTGGGATTTAAATCAGAAAACAAGGGAGGTGGTCTTTATATTTTGGGGAATTAAGGGCATTTAGGTCGTAGAGGTAAACACTTGGAGGGGGTGGCTTGGAAAGAGATAGTTGGAGTCTCATTTGTGGCCTTCTGGCCAATAGGGACATTGCAACTGACTCCGCCTACACCCTCTTTGAATCTCAGAGGCACCAGCCTGTCCGGGACATAGGTCAGTCCACCCGGGCAATAGTGTGCAGCCAATGTGCACTCACTATTCTCTTGGCTCAGGGAAAAGATTCAAGGATAACGGGCAGCGATGCCTCAGGACCTTGAATGCAAAAATCATGCATCTGTGCATTCCTGAAAGTGGATTCTGTATCACCAGGATCGAGATACACGCTTACAATGCACAGGAGGAGCACAAGGGGGGCAACATTCAGATCCGGTCACGAGTAGGAGAAGAAACAGTGACCAAATCCACCACAAAATACAGACCGGACATGCAACAACTGATGGGGTCCAGCTCAGACACCCACACTTCATGGACACTCACAGGTATCCTACAGAACCATAACACTCAAATGTACCATAACAGACACTGACCGGATACATAACATGCCTATCCACCTCATGGTACATCCAGGCCATTTCTGACAGGACTAAGCAGCAAACACCGCCAATAAGTGTGCCCCGCACACAGAACCCGCTTCTGTCTGTCCTGCACACATCAACCTAACAGCATAGCAATCTTTCACTGTTCCCTCTGCTCCGCTGACCAAACCCAAACCATATTCCTGCAGCTTCCAAAGTGCAAGGGGACCATGCAAATGGCAGAGGAGCACTTTATAGCAAACAATAAGAAACTCAGTGAACTCATGCCTCATGTTGGAGAGTCTGGTATTTTTTCATTATTAACTTCTTTCATTTATCAAGGGCAATTAAAGCAGTTAATTACAAAGTGATTTTGTGGTGAACAATCTCAAATTGGACCGTTTAATCATTAATTTGGGAGGATTTTACAGCAATGCTGTTTTTAGAAAAACAATATCACATTTGATGGACATTTACTTAAAAAAAACTAACATTATGCATTTTTGCTCAATATCATTGCAGTAGCAAATGTCACCAAAACAAGTATGTGCATTTTAGAATTTTGTTAAAATTTCAACTTTTACAAATAGGTATTTTATTGTTTATAGGGGTTTATGCATTTCAATGAATGACAATTGCCTTCCTAGCACCGAAAGCAGATGGGACCTACGAATAAACAGTGAGGACAGTGCCCAGAAAGGATTTAGTCTGAGCTCCACCTCAGACAACAGTACAAGCAGTGACATGATCGCCAGGATATGCCAGTAGGTGCTGATGCAGGAGTCAGGCTGAGCTCTATATCGGACAGCAATACACAAGCTTTCACTATCACCAGGATATCCCAGCAGCGGCTGATGCAGGAGTCAGGCTGAGCTCTCCATCAGACAGCAACACACAGGCATCACGATCACCAGGATATCCCAGTGGGTGCTGATGCAGGAGTCAGGCTGAGCTTTACATCAGACAGCAACACACAGGCATCACGGTCACCAGGATATCCCGGTGGCTGCTGATGCAGGAGTCAGGCTGAGCTTTACATCAGACAGCAATACACAGGCATCACGATCACCAGGATATCCCAGTGGCTGCTGATGCAGGAGTCAGGCTGAGCTTTATATCAGACAGCAATACACAGGCATCACGATCACCAGGATATCCCAGTGGCTGCTGATGCAGGAGTCCGGCTGAGCTTTATATCAGACAGCAATACACAGGCATCACGGACACCAGGATATGCCAGTAGGTGCTGATGCGGGAGTCAGGCTGAGCTCCCCATCAGACAGCAATACACAGGCATCACGATCACCAGGATATGCCAGCAGCGGCTGATGCAGGAGTCAGGTGAGCTCCTCATCGGACAGCAATACACGGGTGTCACAATCACCAGGATATGCCAGTAGGTGCTGATGCAGGAGTCAGGCTGAGCTCTACATCAGACAACAGTACAAGCGGTGACATGATCGCCAGGATATGCCAATAGGTGCTGATGCAGGAGTCAGGCTGAGCTCTATATCGGACAGCAATACACAAGCATCACTATCACCAGGATATCCCAGCAGCGCCTGATGCAGGAGTCAGGCTGAGCTCTCCATCAGACAGCAATACACAGGCGCCATGATCACCAGGATATCCCAGTGGCTGCTGGTGCAGGAGTCAGGTTGAGCTCTATATCGAACAGCAATACACAAGCGTCACTATCACCAGGATATCCCAGCAGCGCCTGATGCAGGAGTCAGGCTGAGCTCTCCATCAGACAACAATACAGAGGCATCATGATCACTAGGATATCCCAGTGGCTGCTGATGCAGGAGTCAGGCTGAGCTCCCCATCAGACAGCAATACACAGGTGTCACTATCACCAGGATATCCCAGTGGCTGCTGATGCAGGAGTCAGGCTGAGCTCTCCATCAGACATCAATACACGGGTATCAGGATCACCAGGATATCCCAGTATATGCTGATGCAGGAGTCAGGCTGAGCTCTCCATCGGAGAGCATGAGGGAGCAGGCCCTTCACCCACTAAGCCTCTCTATTCATCATGCAAAACCATTCACCTCCTATCTGCCAACCCATCACTCCTAATCCTTTATCCCTAAGATTACAACCCTCACTACTATTCCTTTAACTGTAACTCCCACCCCTTTACTCCTAACTCCCATCTAGGAACTGTGATGAATCTGATGATGTCATCAATCCTTTCCTGAGGCAGCCTCTCCACATGTGGCCAGGGGATTGCAGTCGCTATCTGATCCAGACCATGGGGGTGGCTATGCGAGGGAGGATCACATGCGAGGAGGTGACCCTTAGGGGGGTAGTGAGGCACTGTCAGATGAGACAAGGTATCCGCCATTCCTTTTAGGGATATCCCCTCCATTCCTCATGCTTTTATGGCATATTGTTCTGTACAAAAGGACACAGGAAACCCGACTGATAATTCCCTACATATTCATGACCCAAGCTACACAACTGGGATGAGCAAGAGGGATAGAGGAATGAAGATCTGCAGAGCTCAGTAACCAAAAACACTCTAGTTGTTGGAAGGAGTGGCGCCCTGGCGGGATCTTTAAAGCCTCAACAGCTGTTGCAGTAAAGAGAGAAACTGACAGGAGCTGTCGGCTCCCATTGGAAGAAGGAATGGCTGTGCGAGAGGCCTGCTGCACGCTAGACCCACGGATGAGGGAGGAGCAGACCAAGTGCTGCTCAACGCCGAAGACTGCCAATACCACTGACAAGGAGAAGCGGGAGAGTCTGCGCTCTCACGTTGCACGGGCAGTGACAGTGGAACGCTGCCCACAGACCTCGGAAGCCAAGCAAAGTGCGTAGGAAGGACGGGACGCTTCTCTGACCTGCCAGTGAATTGCAGCAACCAGGGAAGTGCCCGAAGGACACTGAAGCAGCCGCACATAACCAGTGAGCCCAGCTGGGGAAAGTGAGATGCCGGGGTGCTTCGCGGCAAATGCTGGGCACAGTGGGACAGGGCGGCGATCCCTGTAGAGGTGTTGAAAAGTAACAAGCTGTTAAAAGAAGGGTTGCAAATCGCATTGGGCATTAAAAGCATGGCAAATGCTGAAGTTTGGTGAGTCTAAGAACTGCACCCCGAATTGAGAAACCTGAACTTTTTGTGAGAAGCCCTGGCAGGATAGTGAACCAGGCACTTATGAAGGCACCTGGCAGGGGAGTACACAAGGTGTTGTGTGAGTCTGGGACCCACACGCAAATAGTGACATTGTGAAAAGAGAATCCCAAGGAAGATACATGCCCTAGGATTATGAATTGTATTCATGACACTGCGAGACAAGAATTGTATTTGTGACATTTTAAAAGAGAATCCAAAGGAAGATTCGTGCACTTGGGATTTTGAACTGCATTAAATGTGGAAAGGACCTGAGAAAGGGAGTCATTTCCCCGGGAGGGAATTGTAATGCCAAGAGGAGAGGATTTTACTTTTGGGCTACAAGGAACTTAAGTATTCCTTTTGAACTTTTTGTTTTATTGGAAAGAAACCTGGTGAATGGAGCCATTCCCAGAAACTGAATACCATCTAAGTGGAAGTCTTTTTGTTGGATTCATACTTTTTGTTGAACATGAACATTTGTGCACTTTTCAAGCCAGAGACAATGCCCTTAACACCTGAGAGTTAGTTTTAGTATGCAAGGACTAGGATAGGATTTCGTACACAGGACATTTTTGCTTTGGACATCTTGACACGGGACAGACCATGGAGGCACTTAAAAACAATTCCTTAAAAAATGAAAACGGAGAGAGCCTGGGAAAGAAAGCCAGGGAGGAGTTACAAAGGAAGGAGCGATATGAAACACAGAGGAAGCAGGCAAAGAAGACGAATAGCAGAATGGAAGATAGACTGAAGAGGGGATATGGCACAAGCAAGGTTACCCACAGGATGAGTAAAACAGTAGTCTAATGGAGAGAAAAAAAAGAGTGAAAGTATGAGTATTATAGTAGCATAGAAGGCAGGAGGGAAGAATGCAGAAGAGCGAGGATTTCAAAAATTTTGGAGGAAGGAGGAATGCAGGGAATCTCAGCTTTAGGAGTGTTCAGATGAAGAGAATGAGAAAGTATCCATTGCTTAACAGCTGAGTGTTTTTGAGAAGGATCTGAGAGCTGTCAGCATAGACACAGCAATGAAGACCAAATGAGGGAATAATAGAAGAGAGACAAACAGTCTAAAGAGAGAATAGTAGTGGGACAGAGAGGGCTTTGTGGTACGCCAAAGTGGAAGGGTAAAGAGCAAGAAGTGTCACTGACCCGCAAGGCAGAGAAGGACCTGTCAGAAGAATAAGGAGAGACCAGGAAAGAGCAGAACTAGAAATACCAAGAGATACAGCAGACAACAGAATGGTCTACCATGTGAAAAGTGTTAGACAAATGAGAATGGAAGGGAAGACTGTTTATAATGGTGAGAGGAAGTGAGGACGTTTATGACACACAGACAGCGCAACAGTTTAATATGAATGAGCATGATGGAAACCCAATAGTAATGGAGGCAAAGGAGAATTATATTCAGCGTAGAGAGATAATTAAGAATAAGCACTAGGCTCATGAAGTTTAGAATTAAAAGGGGGAAGAGGGTTAGGAGGGTAATTAGAAGATTGAGAGGGATGAACTATTATCTGTTGTATTACAAAGGGATGATCACTGAATGCCCATAGGATAGCCAACTCTTCAGCAGTTAATGCTTGACCCCAGTACAGGTGACTGAGAAGGTTTACAAGAAAATGAGATGACAAGAATGTTTGTCACAGTAGTGTAATAAGAAACATTCTTTAATCCAATATAAATACAGAACTTTTGATTTTTTTTATTTTAAAAAATTAAATTGCAATTTTCTAGACACACTGTCTCAGCCCATCGATTTCCTGGGAATGTGAGCATTCATTGCCAGTAAATGTCCCCAATTCTTAAGTTTCTGATGCCATAAAGGAACACCCAATATTCACCCAGGATACTGACCTGTTCTGGACAGCACCCTCTATCTTTTCATTTACCATTCTCGACTCCTCTGCACCAGCTCTTTGTTTCCCTCCATCGGATGCTCTTCTCTCTCTCCCATCCCTCCACCACCCTGTCCATACTGGCTGAGCCAGGGGTCACGTGACCCAAACATCCCACAGACTGGAAGCTCCCAGGAGAGCCTGCCAAGGCAGCCAGCGAAGGGCAAAGGCAAAGGATGGCCTGTTTATCATGCACCAAAGCCCTGATCCTGCCACTCACACATCCAGCAGGCCGAACTACATACAGTTAAGCACCTCAGTCTTTGTTTACCCACGAGTAACTATCTCCTCAAAATGATCTCTTACATAGCTAGATTGTTGTTTGAACAGGTAGCTCAATTCTTGCCCAACTGTACTTCACTCTCTAGTTACCTAGATTAATTTTCTTATCTCTAAATCAACTGAAGCACAGCTTTAGAAATCTGTTACTTACCCATATCAATAATTATATAAGTAGATTCATTATAGCTGATGCACATGAATCATTTCCTACCATGATGAGTTATTGCATAAGTAGACTGTGCAGAGTTAATCACTGTCCACTTGTACCTCGCTCCTCGGCTCCCTACAGTAATTGCACTACTAGAAGGATTATTGTATACGCATATTAATTGTGACAAAGCTAGATTAATTATTGCATACTTAGATCAATTCTCTGTATCCAGATTAACTGCTGCACATCTTGATTATTTGTTACACAGGCAGACCACTTGTCACATAACTACTTATTTTGATGCATAGGCTGCTTATTGCATGAAGGAAGTGTTGCATAACCCGATTAATTGTTGCTCACCTAGATATATTGTTGCATAGCCAGATTAATGGATTGCTGTATAAATGTTTGTCGCCCTTTCATTGCCCAGTTTAGTTGCCAAACATCTAAATTAATTTTTCTGTAGCTAAATCTAGTGTTGCATACCTACATTAACAGCTATCCAACTATACTTCACTCCTTGGGTTGAGAAACTTGTTTCCCGCCTAAATAATTGGTGCATAGCTAAAGCACTGCTGAAAAGCTAGTTAAGCCATTGCATACATACATTGACTGTTTGTGATAGGTAGGTCAATTGATGCATACTTAAAACTACTGGTGCATATCTAAATAAATTGCTGTCCAACTCCATTTTGCTCTTTAGTTGCCCAGATTAATTGTCCCATTGCATGTTCCATAAAAGACATTTTTTGATTTAGATGGATTAATTGTTGTCTAACTGTACTCCACTCCTAGGTTGTCTCTTTTTAATTGCTTCTTTTTATAAATTCATCAGTAAGCACCTACATTCATTTGTGGCATAATTTGTTTAATTATTGCATAGCTAGATTAATTTTGCAGAGCTATACTAATTTGATGCATAGATAGACTAACTATTGCATACGTAAATTCATGTTACACATTCAGCAGATTAATTGCTTCATACCTATTGTTAAATAGCTAGATCAATTGTGGCCAAACTGTTTATCAAACTTTACTTTTAAAGATGAATTGTTTTCACCTCTAGATGACACACTCCATATATGGAGCTACTGTTGTATAGCTAGGTTAATAGTTGCCTAACAGTAGTTTGCTCTTTGGTTTCCTAGATTAATTTCCCAAGTTCTATTTTAATTTGCTGCACAGATAGATTCATTGTTATATAAATAGATCTATTGTTACTTATCCACATTGTTGCATACCTGGATTATTTATTTCATAGGTAGATTAATTGATGCATGGCTATATTAGTGGAGTGCATAGCTAGATTATGTATTCCATAAATACACGAACCGTGATAGAGGAATTTCACTGTTCAGTTGCCCCGATTAATTGTCCCACCTTCAGATTGATATTTCCATAGCAAGGATTGCATATTAGTACCCGGTGAGGGGGGGGGCGGTGGCGGCCTCCCAACCAATAGGGAGGCTCAGAACGCAGGCGTTATGACACGGTAATCCCGCCGCCCTGCACCTCCTCGGGGCTGGCATTCGCCAACTCCCCTCGCCGGAGAATGGGGTAAGTCTTTCAAATTCTCTGCCACCACATTCCCCCCCCCACCACACTTACCTGCTTTTCGGGAGCGAACGAGCTGGAAACACTCTCCAGCACGTCCACTCCCGATCTGCGACAAGCCGCCATAGAATGGAAGAAGGGACTAAGTGTCGTCCCTTCTCCTTTCCATGGGGCCATTTTTTTTGTTTACTTTTTGCCTTTTTTTGAATGGCTGCATTGGAAAGGGAGAAGGTTGAAGTAGGAGAATGGGATAACACCCTTCCCCCAATCTCATCCAGACCATGGCCTAGGGGATCACGACCCAGACACCCCCCACGAGAGGAGTTCATTTACCTACCAGATGCAAAATACCCTGGTTCAGAAACCTAAACATAAGAGGAGTGTGTCCACCAGCACGACAGGCTCAAGCCGACGCCTACAACATGGACCAGCTCGACTAGATCAACAGCCATAAGTATTCACATCATTAGAGATGCCATGACGACATAGCCAACAGACAAGAACACACGTGCCACCATGCACACTGGTCACTCACACACCAACCTACACGAAGACCATACTCAGTGCTATGACGTAGGGGACTGACACACCCACTGACGTGCATCGTTGTTATTTTTACATAGGCCTTAACAGCTCCGCAGAAACGCAAAACGCATGAAGAGCTCGTGTACATGCTTGCTGAAGCTTTTCCCCACCACCCATCCCTATGATGACACCACCATGTATATCTAGTGCTGCCTGTGACACTCTGTCGCCCCGCGACCTCCATACTATGGATTATGTACCGCCACCCACGAACTAGGCCCGAGTAGGCCGCAAGCAAGAGCAGAACGAGCCTCCAACGAAAGCTCACAGCCAAGGCCACATGTTGCAACTCGCATGCCGCGAGCCCAGCACCAAGGTTACACCTGTAAGTGCCAAGCCCTCAGAGGCGAAATACAAAAACTAATGCTCATAATTCTGCTCCAGCTACGGTCTCTCCACACCTGACCAGGCCGAACTGACAAGGTGCCAAGCTCATGAGACAGACAGTCGCCAGGGTCCCACGTTTGGGACACAGGTTGCAACAACGAAGCGGCAAGATGGACACCTACAGCGATGGGAAAGACCCGCTCACAAGCCCATGAGCAGACCTGTCCGTTGTCCGCACAAACACATAGTTGCATATTGTTGCTGATGACAGGTACACTGCGAGCTGGGACCGACGAGGGTCCCAGGCTTGGGGGCTTGCGGGAGAACCAATCAGAATACAGGGGGGCTTATTACTGACGCCAGTACTGTTAGCCAATCACCCAGGGTCCACCTGTAACAATTCTAAAGTAACAACTGTTAGGGACAGCCCAAGTGTACCACCTGACCCGTCCTTATCCACTAACATTTCTTCCCATAGGGGACATATACTAACCCCACCACTCGGGAACCCAATCCAGAGTGGTGAGTGATAGGTTTTGTGGCGACTTTTCCCAGGTGACGCGAGTAGTACGTCATAATGCTGTAAAATGGGCCTGCGAGCCCCACTAACAACGAGAGTCTCATCGGATGCATATGAGCCGAGACCCATCCCTGCCGTTATTATAACAGCAGTACTCACCTTGCTTCATGTGTGTGTCTCATACTCCTTTTGGGGACACGGGAGGAGTTGGGGCCTCCCCAGCCCGGTGGTCCATGGACGGCTCTGCCGGCCCCGGGAGAACCACCCCGACAAGTTGGAGGCACGGCTGAGATCGGTTGATGTCTGTTGGCCTGGTAGCACAAGTCCAAGGCCCCTTGCAGCGAGGTGACCCGGCAGCACGGCCCCCCTCTGCCTTTGCCCCCTTTTGAGGACTGCAGGACCATCGAAGAACTGCGAGAAGACCGGACAGCGCAATCCGGATATTGGCCCTCGGGAGCCGATTGAGAAGTATCTCGCCTGCGGTTGGCGAGTGTCCAGACATGGTCCAGACGAGGGGAGGTGGCGAGCCGCTTTGGAGGGGTGCACGCAGTCGAGCGGCCCCGTATCAAGAGGACCTGGTGAGTATGGCACACCCAACAAGCAATGTAATGTTGTGCGGGTGGGGGGAGGAATTGTAGTAAGGGTGGTGGGAGGTGTTTTACAGTGTGTTGCAAAAGATTTGATTAGTAAGTGTTGACAGACGAGTGAGCGGTAGCGGGACAGGCACGAGGGTCGTCTTCTACAACGTCACAGAGCAAGACGGGTGGAGCCAAAAGGTACCACGTGTGGTTGTTCGAAGGCACTGATTTGTCCAGGTCGCGGGCACCTGTAAAGGGGGTGTGTGGCTTTCCTATGAATTGACGTTTTTGATCAATGAATAGATGAGGATCCCTACCGATTGAGTGTTGAAGCTCGTTAGGTAGATGACGTTTTCCCGCAGGAGGTAGCTAGTTTTGGTCCCAAATGCAGAAGACAATTGGCTGGTTAAGTTCATCTGGAGAAGGGGCATGTCACACGCAAGGTGACGCAGCGTGCGCAGTCCGATTGTAATGAGTTAATTGATTGTTGCATTCTCCACTATTGGTATTGTGGGAAGACAGCTGTGGGGTTAAAGAAGATAAGAGGGGTTTAAGCATATTGCGCGCATTCTGATCTCATGAAAAATTCTCTCACCGGTATTAGTCTGCAGAAGGTGGTGACGTCACCCGTAGGGCTTGTATAGGACACCGCGACAATCTCGGGTTGATCTAGGAGTGGCCGGGGATAGGAAAAGGGAAGGGCGGGATAGAAAAGGTGAGAGGGCCGCGCACGGAGAACGCCGGTCATGCTCAACAAGGGGGTTGGGAAAGGGGATGGAGAGGTTTGAAGAAGGAAAGGTGGGTTGGCTGTGAAAGCACGCCACACAGGGCACACAGCCGCAGGGGGCTCCGTGGCCACGGCCGTAGGGGGCCATACTGGTAACATCAAGGGGGACAAACAATAAAGGAAGAGAACTGTATATTTTGCGATTGTATTACCTTTCAGTGGACGGTCGGAATTTCCCAATTTAACAGGGCCAGGTAACGAAGGTTGATATTGTGGAAAAAAAGCTGTAACATGGCCACATATTACGGGTCGGGGTTTGAGGTGAGGGGAAATGCTCCAACTACACCCCTCCAACACATTTGTACGTCGCTATCACCATACAAGGAGAGAATTATAAAGTACAGTATAGACTGGACACAAGGAACAGACAACAAAATACTGACACCATGGCCGCCTAATGGTAGTTTTGACTCATACACACAAAACTCGCTATTGACATATATGCACAACACGTACAAGGGAAAGAAATTAGCTCACCATATAGAAGTGTTCAACTTATGGAAGATGTTCCAAGGAGCTAGGCCAGGGGCAATGGGAATGTTCACTATGAAAGGGGCAACAGAGGAGAAAAAGAGCGAGGACATGAAGGGAGTGAAGGAAGAAAAAGACAACGAAGAGAGCAGGGGCAATGGCGAGTGGCAACGCACTATGCACAGACGAGAGGAAGGAGGAGAAGGAAGGATCGGTTAAGGTATCAGAAGAGAAGGTAAAGAAGGAAGGGTCAGATGATATGCCTCTGGCAAAGGTAGTGAAGAAGGAAGAAGGGGGGTTGTACCCAGTAACAGAATTAAGAGAAGCTGATAGACAACACCTGACGGCCGCCGAGGGGTACTCCAACCCCGCATACAGCCCTCCACCATATGCCCCTACGAATAGCTACCAGAGGGGGGAGGAGGTGACCAGCACGACAAACTTAAATTACACATAGGCAGGAACGAAGAGGGGGAGGGAAGGTGGGGAACACATCGCAACCATAGGACCAGACGAATGGGTAGCAGCACAGGTGCTCCTGAAACTCAAAGGGACACTTACAGGGGAAAAAGAGGACATAGTGAGAAGGTCGGCAGAGGATGAATTGGGTGACACACAGACAGGGACAGAGGTGAGTAAGACAAGAGAAGGTCAACTGTCACAGGCAGAGGAAAAAATGTTGGAGGAGAGGTTAGCTAAGTTAAGAGACGCACAAAGTGCACTGATTAGACAGTTCGAGCAAGAAACACGAGGAAGGAAGAAGGAGAGAAAGGAGAACAGGGACGAGCAGGAGAGGATGAAGGAAAAAATGGAAGAAAGGAAGAAGGAAGCAGAGCGGATGAAGGCAATAGCAGAAAGGGTGTCACGAGCAGAGCAATGAGACATGAAGAGGAGGTAAGAAGAGAAAGAAAGGGAAATGGAACTGTGGAAAAAGAAAAAAACTATCTAAAAGCACCAGGAAATATGAAGAAGGTAAAGTAATAGAGAGCATATTAAAAAGGGAACGAGCAAAATGGGAAAGGAGAGAAGAAGAGAGGATATTAGCGAAGGTAAGTGCGAAGGTGTTGGAAGAACTAAAAAGGAAAAGAGAGGAAATAGGTGGTGAAATAATAGGGAAAAAGGATGAGGAGAATGGAGATAGACAGGTGGAGCACAGTGTAAGAACATACACACGTCAGGATTTGGAGGTGGCCACAACGTCAACATAAGGGGCGGCTGTTAAAGGAGAAGAGCACAAGGAAACAGACTTAATAGATCTAAAAACGGTGACAGTGGGTGGAAAACACATGAACTGGGTATTATCTTTTCCTGATGGATTTTGTAGCGAGGAGGAAGAATGTTTAGGGAAAAGCGGAGGAGATGGCAATGGGGAAAGTTTAGAGAAACTGTACATCACACGCACCAACCACGAGTCACCATGGTCGTGCGAAAGAAGGGAGGAAGATACAAAAGGTAAGGAGACGGTAAAGGAGGTTGCAAGTAGAGTGTCACAACTAGTACCACCGACAGCGGCACATACGCCACGCACTCTAACAACAAGACCTCTACCACCACGCCCACTGACACACACACCTGCACACACCCCATATGTCGACAGACTTAGAGACCTCCCAGGACGCAGGCAGGAAGAACGGGTGAGCACACCCATGGTAAGAGAAGAGGGTAACAGGAGAGGTATGATTGAAGAATTACCTGATACAGAGGAGGAGGAGGAACATACCAACATTACCCCATGGGCACGGAGGGAAATGAGGGGGTACAATCTAATGCCACTCCTGGAAAGAGGAGGGGCCAGACCACAATATGTCCCCTGGAAGCATGCCAATAAAGAGGAAATAAATGCAGACTCCCATCGCTAAGTGGAGGAGCAGGGAAGTGGATATATGAGATGGAAAAACACACGGCGGGACAAAAACTAGCGGTGGGGGACGTGAAAGGGCTCTTAATATCAATACTGGGGGATGCTGCAGACGACATCTGGAAAAGGGCGGGCTTCCCAGGGGTCACAGCGACAGACACGTCACATGATGGAGCGCCATTTGCAAATTGCAGACATGCACTGTGGCAGGCTTGAAGGGTTCAGTACCCAGACACATCAGACATAGGAGCAATAATGTCACACAAGATGTGTGAGAATGAGGATCCTGTTGATTACATCCAGGAGATTCAGGAGAAGTGACGCTTGGAAACGCGGGAACCATGGGATAAAACACTAGCAATTTTCTACCATATACTAATACAAGGGCTCCCGGAGCAAGTACAAAGGCAGCTGAAGAAAATAGTGGGTATGGAAGTTAAAGCCTGGCCAGAAATACAACTGACTATAGTACACTACTGTAGGCTGTGGCAGGAAAAGATGAAGCAAAAGGAGGAAGATAGGAAGGCCGAAGAGGCAAGACTGGTACAAAAGAAGTTATCCAAATATGCCATGGAAGGAGCACTAATAACAACACCCGCCCCCACACAGGTCACGGGTGCACAAGACACAACACAACAGGTAGCACAACTACAACAGCCAGCACAAGTAATAACATAGCAGATGCCCCCACCCCCACCATACACGGCATACACAGGAGGAGGATACATGCAAATGGGAAATGGATACTTAACAACTACAGGGAGAGGTGTGGTGTGATGAGAGGGAGGGGCTATGGCCAACAGGCACAACAACAAGGAGGGTTCAGGGGCTACTATAAAAACGGACAGCAAGGATACCAAGACAGCGTTGGGGGTTTCCCATGGCAGGCCAGAGAACCACCAATATGTTGGATTTGTGGGATGGTAGGACACATGTCACGCACATGTAGAATGAGACCCACCCCACCAGCTTGGGGGGAACCAGGGCAACAAGGGCATATGGGGGAGAAACAAGTTTACCAACAACAGCAAGGCACACAACCGTGCACCCCATACCAACAAGCGTCCATGCAACAACCACACCAACAGGTACAAACATACACACCACCACAGCAACAGGTACAAACATACACACCACTACAGCAACCAAGTACAAACAAACACACCACAACAGCAACAGACATTAGCAACACTACACCATCAAGTGCAACCGGTACATTAGCTCACACAAGTACAAGACAACGCAGTATCAACAACTAATGAACAAGTACAGCATACACATCTGGGGAAGGTGACGATATTGGGCCACAACCCTTACACAGGGAGCGGTCAGTCACTATACCCACAATAGGACATCCCACAGATGCTTTGATGTGTCCCATCCTATCGGTTACACCTAACACTGTGGAGGAACCACGCATACAGGTGGCGAAAGGTGACAAACATTTTTCCTTTTTAGTTGACACCGGGGCCACTAGGTCTTGGATAAGGTAAGGGAAGTTTAAATTATCAGGCGAAGCCATGCACACTCAAGGATTCTCTGGGGCTCGAGGGTTGGTTCCCTTTACTGATAACATCTCCTTATCTATAGGAGATCATGACATGTCTCTTCCACTTTTGTATTTGAAGCAGTCTCCAGTAAACATACTTGGGAGGGACATAATGAGCAGATTAAATATGACGATCTCCTTCACGGAGAACGGCATAATTTGTTCCACACCAGGAATAAACATGCTCACAGCACGACAAATACTGCAAGCATACTGTGGCCAAACAGTAGCTCGGGCTGAGCCTGTAGATGGAGAGATGTTCCAATATGGAACAGACATGGCATTTGCATGGATGCCTGGAATTGAGGGCAAGATTTGGAGAAGGCCAGTAGCATACTTGTTCAGACCAGAGACCCCAGCAAGTGAACCAGAGGGGAAGGCAATTTCAGTGAGCATCGAGAGCATCATGGCAACTGCAGATTACATTGCAGTACATGCCCAAGACAGGGAGGGGAGGGCTTGGAGAGCAGTAATAGCACTGGCTGAGGGGTGCAGGCTCACACAGGTATCTGATGAGGAGCTCTTCTCAGAAAATAAAGGAGAAGGATAGATGGTGTTTATGATGAGTGTAGACATCTGGCTGAGAGTGACATACAAGCAAGTGGCACTAAAAATGGCAATGGCACTAGAGGCACCTGCCTCTACAGCAGTGCCATTTTATGAGGAAGACTTGGCAGCAGTACCAGCATCCCTGTGGACCACCAGTCCATATGATGTTGGCTGCATAAAGAGCATTGGAGGAGTAAAAATAAAACTGAAAAAGGGAGCAATATTACCCAGGGTGAAACAGTACACACTATCAAAAGAGGCAGATGAGGGCATATATGAAACAATAACAGCCCTGAACAATGGCATATTAGTACCATCAGAATAACCATGCAACACGGCTGTGTACCCAGTGCGCAAAGCGAAAGGAGGGTCTTGGTGTTTCATCCAGGACCTTAGGCCCTTCAATTACATTGTAGAGGCAGAGTACCCCATAGCAGCAAATCTAGCCACCATACTATGTGGAATACCAGCAGAGGCATCATGGTTTACCGTGATTGACCTCAAAAATGCATTTTTCTCGATATCTCTGCACCCAGATTCACAAGACTTGACAAGCTTCACATACAGGAATGCAAAATGGAAACATACCAGGTTGCCTCAAGGGTACTGTGAGTCACCATCCATCTTCAACAGAGTAATGCAGATGGATTTGGGAAACATTGAGATGGAAAGCACAGTGCTGCAATACGTTGATGACATCATCATTTGCAGCACCACTGAAGAAAGATGTAGAAAGGACTCAGTAAAGATGCTCACAGTGTTAGCTGAGAAGGGGTACAAGGTGGACAAAGAAAAGTTACAGAACTGTCAGGAACAGGTACTCTACATTGGCCAACTTATCACTCAGCATGGAAGGAACATTGCACCACAAAGAGCACAAGCCATAACCAACACACCACAACTACAGACAGTGAGAGAGCTACAGCAATTTCTGGGCCTATGCAACTACTGCAGGGCATGGGTTTTTGACTACAGTTCATACATAGGACCCCTGCTGGAAGCCCTCAGAGAAGCACAAAAAGGGGACAGGAAGTTGGGGTGGACAAGAGAAGTGAAAGAGGCGTTCGATGAATTGAAACACGCCATATCTACAGCACCTGTGCTAGCCACTTCAAACCATGAACACCAATTCTTCATTTTTTCACATTGCGACTCAGCAGTAATGAAGGCAGTACTGACACAGAAAACAAGCATGGGACACAAGCCTGTGGCTTTCTACAGCGGACAATTGGACCCTGTAATGTTAGGTCACTTCCCTTGCGAACAAAGCATGGCCGCCGCAGCTTTTGCGGTGGAAAAATCTTCATCAATACAATAGGGTGCCCCACCCCACTATTCGTGGAACATGCCCTCTTTGCCATCTTGAACAAGCCTGAATCTACACTGACCACCCAGAGAGCAGCAGGTTATGAAATTATTCTCTCCAGGCCAGAGATGACGATTGCGGTGCAGCAATGTAAACCCATCAAGATTTATAGCGGAGGTAGTTGAGGATGGTGACTATGCTCATGACTGCACACAAGCCATTGAACTTTACTCCAGGACAAGAAAAGTTGAGGAAAATGCACTAGCAGGGGGAGACATAATGTACATTGATGGGTCATCAACGATCGACCAAAGCGATGGTGTTAGAAGGACAGGAGCAGCAGTAGTTAAGTTGACAGAAGACGATGTATGTGCCAGTAAAGTGTGTCCAACTACCACAACATTACTCGGGCCAAGCCGCAGAGCTGATGGCCCTCATTTTTGCACTGACAGAGAGCTTTGTTAAATGAGTCACAATATATTCTGACAGTGCATACGTCACGTCAATAGTCCACTCTGGATTAGTAAAATGGCAAAGGAGAGGGTTCAGAAGAGCAGATGGTACGCCGGTACAACATGCCCTACTACTTGCAGAACTAATTGAAGTAATTGATGACCCGAAAGAGATAGCCCTGGTAAAGTGTCAGGCCCACACCAATGGGGATGACCCTATCTCAAAAGGTAATGAAACAGCAGACGCACATGCTAAGCATGCTGCGTATTTTGGAGAAATGTGGACCCCCCCAGAAAAAGGAAAAGATAGGTGGAGGGTGGGAACGAGACAAATGTTGATGAAGGATGGGTACACACACATCCCTGAGACACAGATACTGGAATTACAGGCAGCAGCACCTATGGCAGAAAAGGAGCTATGGGTAAAAAGGGGATGCACAATGTCTCCCACTGATGCATTGTGGCGTCAGAGTAATACAGGAAAGGTAGTGATGCCCCTAGCGCTGTTGCAAACAGCCCTAGCTCAGCTACACCATCCAGCACACACAGGGAAGGAAGTGATTGCAGCACAAATAAAGGAAGCCTGGTTCTGTCCCAAGCTAAATTCACATGTTGCAACATTTATCAGCAATTCCCTAACGTTACAACAGTTTACAGCCGGTCACACGCTGCAAGTGATAAAAGGTACTATACCCCGGCCAGAAGGACCCTTCCTGCACTTACACATTGACTACGTTGACATGGTCAACGTATGTCGAGGACAAAGATACATGATCGTAGTGGTGTGCCCATTTTCAAGGTGGATTGAGGCTGGACCCTGCTCTCATGCGGATGCATTCAGAGCAGTTAGATTTTTGGTGAGAGAGGTCTTCCCACGGTGTGGAGTTTGCGAAGTGCTGAGGTCAGACAATGGCCCACACTTTGCTAATGAAATGTTCGAGCACACAACTGCAATGCTCAGCATAAAACACAAGTTTGCATGTGCATACCACCCACAGGCTAATGGTGTTTGTGAACGCCTGAACGGCCTGCTAAAAGAAGAGATTGCCAAAATACAGCAGACAACTAAGAAAAGCTGGTTGTACTGCCTCCCCTTGGCTCTGTTTGAGCTAAGAAATAGGCCAGGATCTGATCACCACCTCACTTCCCACGAGGTGGTGACTGGACGTCAGATGCGCCTTCCATTAACGCCAGCATCAAGGGCCTTCACCGATTGTGAAAGTTCTGCAAATGTTTTTGGTGAAGAAACGTACGACTACGTGTCTTCCTTGATTACTAGTGTTGCCTTTATCTTTCAACAGCTCGAGCGCACGCCGGGCGGGTCGAAGGTCACCCAACCAGAAGAAACAAACGAGGAACAAGAGCAGCAAAAACAGTGGATTATTGCAGAAGGAGACAAGGTTCTCCTCTGCAATTTCAACAGAAAGTGGAACAGCCCCAGGTTCACGGGGCCCCACTTGGTGGAAGCAGTGGCTCCCAGAGCCGTTAAACTAGCCGACAAGAGAGTCTGGAACCACCTCCACGACGTCAAGCCCCACAAAGGCAAGACCCACCCTCACATTGACAACAGGGCCACCACAACAACAACAGCATAAGCAATACCAACAACAGACAAAGACACAGCAACAAAGGACAATTGTGACACTGCCCCTGACCCCTCCCCAGTCACAGACACAGGCATAGACTTTGGACAATTGCCCATTGCCCACCCCATGGTCACGAGATCCCAAAGCAAACAAACCTCTGCCCCGCCCAGCCCCATCCATGCCATCACCAAATAAAGGACATTGTCTAACTTGAATGCTGCACACACATTTAAACACATGTATGCTCTCTTTTTTGTCTCGCACATGCAGGTACCGCAAATTACTGTGTTGAATAAAAAGTGAAGTAACTAAAGTTGTGTTGTGCCCAGGAGAAAATGCTACCCACAGATGATAACACCCCCGTGGCCCTGTCACACCAATTTGTATACCATATAAAGAGACCAAAGTATCTATAAAAGAGAAGGGTATGTGCGTACTACAACACATTCATTTTGGCCATAGAACAATCATTCCCCCATCTCCACAAGCACTTACCAGCCATGAGAGATGGTCACTTAGATTACCGTGGGAGCAGCTTTTCGCCTGGGCACTAAATGACTATCTGATAGGCAGAGCTTGACTAACAGACAACTAACCAAATAACGCATATTTTCAGAATGTTTAGGCAGGCATCTTTAACATCACAAGAATAAGCTGCAGGACAGCAGCAAAGGTAAAAGCAAAAATGCCAGTGAGATTAGCTATTGTAATAAAGTTCATAGGTGTGTTGTTTGTCACTGGTCTATTGGCTGCCTCTGTCTGGCAGAAACACTATGCTTACGATATGATGGCTGTACCCAAAACTAACTTACCCCTTCCTACGGCTGCAACAGGTACGGTGTCAGGTGGTACAAGCAACCCCAGAAGTAAAAAACATAGGGTTAAACGCAGCACATATGGAGATGATAAGGGAATTGACACATACCTCACAGATTCAGCGCACGTCTCGAACAACATGTGGTATCAGCACATGACCAAAATTGGTAAGCAGACAACTGAGGACAACTGCTATGTGTGCTCGTTGAACCCAATACCTATGAGCGCATCAAGAACATTTGTAGCTACTGAAGTACCAGCAAAAACAGTGGAATGTCTGATATATTTGGCACTATTCCAAACAAAAGGACGATTTCAAGGTACAGTGGTAACACTTCAATGGAAAACGAGGGACACATATCCATACGAAAAGAATTTCCTCAAAACATATCTGATGTACGATAAAAGGAGCCTACATACTGAAGGTTTCAGATATATGACGGATGGTCCCGAAAAAGGAGAAACGAAGAAAGTAACGTTACAATACCTGCTGTGTGATTGGTATGCCAGCAAAATTTCTGGTGAACAAGGGTGTTGGGAAAGACCTCTACTAACAATACCTGGGAAGATATATACGAATGACGGATGGGAAATAGGAGTGGCTGGGAGCAATATGATAACACAAGAAAATATTACATCTATAAAGGAGCACAACGACAGATTTTGGACTATGTGGCCCAAATATGTACCAATGCTGACGTGGCTGGAGAAGGACAAAGATCCAATAAGTATACGTCTGCTAACTGCACCCACACTGTGCTATCAACACAATGGCGATGTGGATATGGGATATAACACCAACTGTGAAAGAACGATAGAGATACCAGAGGGGGGTGCCGGCGCAGCATTTATAATGGACCACTATTGGGCCTGCAGCAATAAGGCGTACCACACCTTGCCTCCATCATGGAATATGCACTATGGTGCACATCAATGTGCCATCCCTGGTTGTGCCTCAGAAACATGTCAACATGGCCAATTTCCCCCAGATGGATGAAGGGAACAAAAGGAGGAAAAGATCTGTACAATCAGAAGAAGGCGATGAAAACAACAACAATAACGTTTTGCCAAGAGTGAAAAGACAAGGTGAACCACTGACGGGAAACTACCTGTGGGGAAGTTCGGAAACAGCTCTCACCTCCATCCCATCAGACACAGGCTATTTAGCAGGGCAGAAATGTTCTTCTCATCCATAATACACCCAGGACTACAAGCATATGCAAATGCAAAATGGTTACAGATCACCAGATGGGAACTGATGATGACAATAAATTCAACTGTCAATGGATTCAACACGATAAAAGAACTGAGAGCAGTTAGAATGGTAGCACTACAAAACAGGTATGTGCTAGACCTTCTCATGGCGATGGAAGGAGGAGTTTGTGCAAAAATAGGACAATCATGTTATACATTCATCCCTACTAATGACGCAGACAATGGAACACTTACTGAAACAGTATCACAACTCGCCCTGATGCACTCCAAAATGGTGGAAGAAAGTAAAGTAGTGGAGAAAGATGGTAGCTGGTTTTCATTTCTATGGTCATGGATGCCTTCTTGGTTGTCAGACGGGCTGAAGCTAATAGTAGGATGCATAATACTGGTGACAGCTGTGTTGATCGTAATAAAGTTCTGGAAGGCTAGAAAAGCACATACAATGAACGAAATGATGGAGATAGTCGGCATGCACGCCATACTACCAGCTGAAGATGACAAACACACAGACATGATTATACAGGAACGTGAGAGACTACGCAACTCACATAGATCCA
Organism: Ambystoma mexicanum; assembly: GCF_040938575.1. Classification (NCBI taxonomy): domain Eukaryota; kingdom Metazoa; phylum Chordata; class Amphibia; order Caudata; family Ambystomatidae; genus Ambystoma; species Ambystoma mexicanum. The sequence goes on along the minus strand of NC_090931.1, from coordinate 263,483,362 downwards.
CCATCTGTGAAAGTGGAGAACCCAAGGAACCCGAAGAGCTATGTTGGAAGATGGGTCTATTGCAAACAATGCGGCGGCTGTGTTTATATGTATTGGTCATTTGAAGATTATGCCAACCACTATGGACACCTGGCCGGAATAACGAAAGTATGGAGAGTAAAAGGAGATAAAGGAAAGGATGATTTTGTGGTCGACAAGTCGACCAGAGGGGGGACTGAAGTAGGAGAATGGGATAACACCTTCCCCCAATCTCATCCAGACTATGGCCTAGGGGATCACGACCTAGACACCCCCAACCAGAGGAGTTCATTTACCTACCAGATGACAAAATACCCTGGTTCAGAAACCTAAACATAAGAGGAGTGTGTCCACCAGCGCGACAGGCTCAAGCTGACGCCTGCAACATGGACCAGCTCGACTAGAACAACAGCCATAAGTACTCACATCATTGGAGATGCCATGACAACATAGCCAACAGACAAGAACACACGTGCCACAATGCACACTGGTCACTCACACACCAACCTACACCTAGTACCGTGGTGAAGTGCTGCTTGGCTGCTTGTTCCCCCTGGTTCTGCCTGCCTTTGCTGCTTTTCCCTGTCTGCTCTGCACTACGTGAGACGAAAATGCAAGACCTGGAAGAACTTGGAAGGATTCTTGCCCTTTAAGAAGATTGTTCAGAAAACTTTGGATATAAACAACGAATTTGTGTTAAAAATGAGACGATGAAGGAAATTGATGTAATATCAGAAGCTAGCACTAACAAGGAAATCCCAATATATCTCCAACCAGCATAACTATACGTTAAAAATCCCTCCTGAAGATCCTTGCCAACACAAGCAAGGTGAAACACGTGTAGAGGGTGAACCTTATAACCCTCACAACTGAGAAACAATGTATTGAATCAACTGAGGGTGAACCTTATAACCCTCACAACTGAGAAACAATGTATTGAATCAACTGTGTAATCAATCAAATAAAATGTATATTTGGAGCGCAAAAGTGGAAGTCTGGTATTTTTCCAAGGAATTCATTCATGACATTGGGCAGCCGCAATGTCCCAAGCTCCACATGCAGCAAACAAATAGCACAATATCAGTGCAGTGACCTCTCACAAAACAGCATCAAGGTACCTCGCAACAGCTGTTCATGCTGAACGCACTCTTTACACGAAGAACATACTCAGTGCTATGACGTAGGGGACTGACACACCCACTCACGTGCATCGTTGTTATTTTTACATAGGCCTTATACAGCTCGGCAGAAACGCAAGACGCATGAAGAGCTTGTGTATATGCTTGCTGACGCTATTCCCCACCACCCATCCCTATGACGACACCACCATGTATATCTAGTGCTGCCTGTGACACTCTGTCACCCCGCGACCTCCATACTATGGATTATGTACCGCCACCCATGAACTAGGCCCGAGTAGGCAGCAAGCAAGAGTCCCAGACAGGAGCCTCACCATGAAAACCCTCTCAGCGACAAGAGTACAAGTGCTGACCATGCAGAACGAGCCTCCAACGAGAGCTCACAGCCAAGGCCACAATGTTGCAACTCGCATGCCGCGAGCCCAGCACCAAGGTTACACCTCTAAGTGCCAATCCCTCAGAGGCGAAATACAAAAACTAATGCTCATAATTCTGCTCCAGCTACGGTCTCTCCACACATGACCAGGCCGAACTGACAAGGTGCCAAGCTCACGAGACAGACAGTCGCCAGGGTCCCACGTTTGGGACACAGGTTACAACAACGAAGCGGCAAGATGGACACCTACAGCAATGGGAAAGACCCGCTCACAAGCCCATGAGCAGACCTGTCGTTGTCCGCACAAACACATAGTTGCACATTGTTGCTAATGACAGGTACACAGCGAGCTGGGAACGACGATGGTCCCAGGCTTGGGGGCTCGCGGGAGAACCAATCAGAATACAGGGGGGCTTATTACTGACGCCAGTACTCTTAGCCAATCACCAAGGGTCCACCTGTAACAATTCTAAAGTAACAACTGTTAGGGACACCCAAGTGTACCACCTGACCTGTCCTTATCCACTAACATTTCTTCCCATAGGGGACATATACTAACCCCACCACTCGGGGACCCAATCCAGGGTGGCGATAGGTTTTGTGACGACTTTTCCCAGGTGACGCGAGCAGCGCGTCATACTGCTGTAAAAAGGGGCTGCGAGCCCCACTAACAAGAGTCTCATCGGATGCATACGAGCCGAGACCCTTCCCTGCCGTTATTATAATAAACAGCAGTACTCACCTTGCTTCTTGTGTGTGTATCATGCTCCTTTTGGGGACACGAGAGGAGTTGGGGCCTCCCCAGCCCGGAGGTCCGCGGACGGCTCTGCCGGCCCCAGGAGAACCACCCCGACAAGGGAGTCCCTTCTCCCTTTCCATGGCAGCCAGTGTGTTTGTCTACTTTTTTTTATTGTTTTCAATGGCCGCCATGGAAAGGGAAAATGGACTTCATTTTTCCTTCCCTGGCAGCCCTTCTTTTACTTCGCTTGAGCCTGTTACTATGGGCACTGGGGCAGATAGATCTGTTTTTGCACAACTAGATTAAATGCTATCCAACTGTACCTCACTCCTTGGTTGCCTACATTAATTTTTACACTTAAGGCATGATTTACAAAAAATTTAAAAAAGGGAACATCCCATTGAAAACATTTTTGTAAATCAGGCCCTTCAACTTTAATTATTACATAGGTATATTAATTTGATGCACGTGCAGAATGATTATGACATTAGTAGATTATGTTGTACTTATTCTCAATACCTGTTGAATACTTTGATTACTTAAGAGGTAAACTAATTGGTGCATAGCTATATTAATTTGATGCATTTCTCATTTAATGATTGCATACGTACACTAACTCTGTTGCTCTCCAACTGTGTTCACTCTTCAGTTGGCAAATTAATTTCCCTGATTCTATATTAACTTTCCATAGCCAGAAGACATTGTTGCATAGTTAGATTAATTGTTATCCAACTATATTTAGCTCCATGGTTTGCTCTGCGTAATGGTTTCACCCCTAGATGAACTGTTGGCCAGCTCAATCTATTCTTCCATAAAAAGGTTATCTGCTGTCGGAATGCACTTCTTTGTTTGGTTGTCTTTATGAATTCACCTTCAGATTGATTGTTACATAGGTATATTAATTGTTTCTTAGCTAAACTAACTATTGCACACAAGGATCAATTTGTGCATATCCATATTGTTGCATAGTTATATTAATTGTTGCTTAGCTAAATTATTGCACAAGGACATCCATATTTGCATATCCAGATCAATGGTTCATACCCATTTGCATGTTGAATAGTTATATTAATTCTTGCCTAGCTTTATTTATTTGATGGCCAGCTAAATTAAGCATTGCATAAATGGATCAATTGCTGCATGGCTACACTGGCTGCTGTCCAATTGTAATTCACTCTTTGGTTGCCCAGATCAATTCTTTCACCCCTTGTTAATTGTTACACGGTTTTTATTAATTACTTCATAACTGTACTAATTATTGCATATACTAATTTAATTTTGCATGGAGTATTTTCTCCCTGACTGCCCCTCATGCCCCTCGGTAATGGTTTCACCACCACTTCATTTGTCTTACCATTCTCTCTGTAATATCCATAGATCAAATGTCACAACACCAGACTAACCAGGGACAATCTGGGAGAAACAATTCTGCTTGCACCAGAGCAGCACTCATCCCCTATTTTTCAGTGAATCACAGCAAGCACAAGACCCTTTACTGAGAAATATCCATCTTGGGTATGTGCACAGCTATAGCCATGAGAAATGACAGCAGGCTTTCCTACATAACATTCATACCAGCCAATCACACAGCAAGACAGCATCATGCCCAGAAGACAAAGAGATAGCAGCATTCATAATTAAGAAAGATCCAGAAAGGCTAAGGAGCTTTCCTTTTCTACACAAATAAAGAAATCATTAAGAGACACTAGATGTAATCCTAACAATCATCCTAAAGGACCCCTGACCTGAAGATAACTCATCAGATAAGTTCCTGCTCTGTTAACTGATGACCTAGTACACAACAAGCCACCAACCCGCGATTCAGAGGACTATCGCAAAACAAAAGAAGAAGTACACGCATTCACACTACATATTCCTCGACAACTGTACCTACATCTCTATATACACTATCAGAAGCATCATGGGAGTTGACAGTGAGCCCACCTTTCATCATATAACAGAACATCAATCACCATCAATCCTCTATGGACACTAGACAGCCAACCTTACCCCACAAATAACCTCCTCAACCTGTTTGAAGTTGACTGTAACAGGCTAGTGTCTTCAGAAGCCCATCCCCCCAATGAACCAACAACCCAACCCCAGAGTCTCAAAGAAGAAAAAGTTACTCTCTTACCTGGTAACGCCCTTTCGATGGGATGGTCCGACGACGTATTCCATATCTATGACAGTAATCACCACAGCTGTGCTGCTTTGGAAAATCTTTCGGCATCTGCGTCCTGCATCGATGAAGTCGATACGCCGTCCTCGAGGACCTCCTCCGATGGCCGACGTCACTGGATGTTATAAGGAGGACGCACAACGGCCGTAGCCTCAGTTGTAGTTTTTTCCCAGAACGTGTGGCACCAGTCTTCTGCAGTCTGACCACACAAAGCCTTGCGGAAACGTAAGCTGCAATCGCATAAGAAATTCTGTAGCGGGGAAGGCAGGGAGGGAGCGATATGGAACACGTCGTCAGACCATCCCATCGAAAGAACGTTACCAGGTAAGAGAGTAACTTGTTCTTCGAGGGGATTGGGTCCTCCGACGTATTCCATATCTATGACAGACTCCCAAAGCAGTACCAATGCAAAAAGGTGGGAAAAGAATTTAGAAAACAGAAATTTAGAATGCCCAATCAAATTTCGGAGTAAAGGACCGCCTTGCCAAAGGCCAGATCCTGCCCCCGGATGGAATCGAGGGAGCAGTGACGTACAAAAGTATGGACCGAAGCCCAGGTGGCTGCATCACAGATGTTACGAATATGAACACCCCTCTGTAGGGCAGTAGAGGCAGCCATAGCCCTGGTAGAATGGGCCCGTAAGCCGACCGGTGGGTCCTTACCCGCCAAGCGGTAACACTCAGGGATAGCCAAAATAATCCAACGAGACAAAGTCTGTTTTGTCACAGCTTGTCCCAAACGCTTTCCAGCGTAACCAATGAAGAGTTGATCGTCCACTCTGACCCGGGACATGTGTGAAATATAAAAGCATAACGCTCTCCTAGGATCAAGCCTATGGAGCCTCTCCTCTTCCTTACCAGGATGTGGAGGAGGATAAAATGCCGGAAGAACAACCTTCTGGCCTAAATGAAATTCCGACACCACCTTCAGAAGAAAGGAAGGACGAACTCTAAGGACAACCCTGTCCTTATGACACAGTGAAGGGTGGCTTAACTGAAAGTGCCTGTAACTCACTCACTCTGCGAGCGGAAGTGACCGCAACCAAAAATACAGTTTTAAGAGTTAACAGTCTCAAAGGGCATGAATGCAAAGGCCTGTGTCGATGGCGTCGACACAGGCCTCGAGGCTGGAGCCCCGAGCGTGTCCTTCGACACCATGGGCGCCGATGGCACCGATGACTTCTTCAGAGGCGGGGCCTCGAAAGAGTCCGTCGATGACCTCGGCGCCACCGGCGTCGACGTCTTCCTCGAAGACATCACAGGTTCACACGGTCTCGAGCGCGCCGAGGACCGGGACCTGGACTGGGCATGACGAGAACGATTCCCCTTGTCCGAGCGGGACCTCTCCCGCGAATCATGCCGACCACCCAAGCCCGAAGGCGTGCGAGCGGTGTCTCTCAACCGATCACGACCAACCCCACTCGGAGGCGCAGATGGACCGGTGTCCTGCGATTCGAGAATCGCTAACATTTTCTTCCCGAAGGAAGCCCATTCCTCCGGCGTCACCTGCTTGGAAGGGTAAGCTACCCGCTGACGGGCGGAGTCCTCGGAAGAGGACGGGGAAGGCGACCGATGACGGTGCTTCCAGGAGTGCCTCAAAGAGGCAGAGGAGTGGCGGGACCGACTCCGGGACCGAGACCCACTGGACTTCTGACGATGACGCAGAGAGTCGCCTCTCGAATCGTCTGTCGAAAGCCCCGCAGACCTCAACTTCCGTGGCTTAGACACCTTACCTACCGATAACTTCTTCTTGCGCTCCCGCAAGGATTTAGACGTGAGCGACTGGCAGTCGACACAGTCATCCATGTTATGGGCCTCCCCGAGGCACCAGAGGCAGGCGTGCTGGGAGTCCGTAACCGACATCTTGGACCCACAGTCCCCGCACTTCTTAAAGCCTGGACGCGGTTTTTAAGACGAGGTAGACATCTTCACAAAGAAAGACTTCACAAAACGAAACAGGTTTGAAGAACCGAGAAAGAACTCCAAAGAGTCGAGCCGCGCCGAGATCTCCGAAGCCAACACATTCACGGAAAAAACGAAACTGAGGCTACGGGCGTCGTGCGTCCTACTTATAACATCCAGTGACGTCGGCCGTCGGAGGAGGTCCTCGAGGGGGGCGTATCAACATCATCAACGCAGGATGCAGACGCCGAAAGATTTTCCGAAGCAGCACAGCTGTGGTGATTACTGTCATAGATATGGACTACGTCGGAGGACCCAATCCCCTCGAAACTGTCATCACAAGATGTCTCTTCATGAATGCTAACTCTATCAGCTAACATTCTTCTAACATCTATGATCTCTTTTGAAAGGGCAGAACATACTTACTTTTCATCGCAGAAACCTAGCCATCAGAAGATCGCTCAGTTATCTTAAACAAAGTCACCCCCAATGGCTATAAGATCAGGTTTGCCAACCGGAGAGCCAAGAGATGAGGAGGAATTGCTCTTGTGAACAGAGACTCCAATTAAGTTAAAATACCACATTATGCTGTCCACTGTGAGCTTCTGTCTCATCTCCAGGCCACCGTCTTACAACCTGTCTTTCACAGACATCCTGGCCGATGTGGGTGCTAATCTTTCAATAGACCGTCAACACTTTACCATAAGGACAGACATCAACATTTGACTAGAGAAGAAGGATAAATCAGCTGCCAAGTTACTCTCTGTGAAACCTCAGTGTGTTACCCTTTAGCCACCTATTAAGCCAGACAAACTTTGATTGGCATCTTTTTTAATGAGAATCTCAACACATTTTCCTCCTCAGTCCATCTATCATGGGGGGACCACATCTTCATCCAGTTTACTGTTGATACCAAAGCCCCACCACATGTAAAATTTACCAAACAACCCCCGATGTTTTTCGACCATGGAAATACATATGACTGGGCATATTCCTGGAAATGTTTTTATCTTCCAATCCCCAGGACTTAATTGATGGTAAAATGTACCCTTCCAGGAACGAGCAGACCTGTGGGGACCCAAGGAGATAAGAAACCTTCCCCACTACCAAGCTGCTAACAGAGATAATAAAAACCTTGTGCAGAGTAACTAGTGTGGAAAGTCAGAAGGCTGCAAAGAAAGAAACAGTAGTGAAAAAAAGGCTAAGGATCAACACATGATAACCCAAACCAACCTAGCACTTAGCATACCTGATCACAGGAAAGCTAAGATCAAGAAAGTTCCCATGAGTTCAGATAAGGTAGAACAAATTCTAGAGGGTTCCAAATCAGAGAAGACTAAGTACTAAACTCAGAGGAGAGAGGTGTCTATTTAGGTTCCAACAGCAAGGGGGTGATTCAGAAAGCAATCCAAGAGCCAAACCCAATGTCCACAATCCGTGTATTCCAAAAAGAGTACAAAAATACAATCCATAGACAATCCAGCAGAAGGAAAGCAGGGTCAAAAACCAGCAAAGGATAAATGCAGTCATGTACCAAAATCGAGGATAAGAGCCACTTACTGCATGGAAACAGCTGAGAAGCACTGAGCTCTGTGTCTTGCCTGGTAAGGAGTCATCTAATATCTCTGGGACGTTACACGTTGGCAATTGCCACCCAGAAAGCATGCCAGGAAGGGTAAGTGGAGCCGGTGCACATGGGAACCTGGGGAGTGTAGTCCCATTTGTCTCTGTGTCTCTACGAAACACGAAGGAAAGCGCCAGGAGCCGCGGGCAATCCTGACAATTGAAGACCATATGGAAAAAAAACACTGGATGAACAACTTAACAACATGCACATCTTGTTAACCAACACCGTTGACAGGATAGTGCCAAACAAATCCTCAAAATCTGACAAAAGTAACAAGTTGCAAAATGGGTTAAACTCAAACTTAATATTATCAAAAAAGAAAAATGCATGCTCAAGAAAATCTGGAAAATAAATTACCTTACCATACACCACTATCCTAGTAGTGTATGCTTTGTTTATACAGAGCAGAACCCCTATCAAAGCAAAACAAGTAAATCACTCACACTGAACAGAATCTGAACAGCACAGCCAGAAGGAAGTCTTCTAAATCATCTACACATTCAAAAAACCTCAACCTGCAACACAACACCAACACCATCGCATTAGCTCTGCAGTGCCATCAATCAACTTCAGGAACTGAATTCTTCAAATCCATGACCACCTGGACAGGAAAGGACCCACTGCACTGAGGACATCCTCACCAGAGTCAATATTAGTAATCCAGCATACTTGCCAGAAGACCTTGCCCCACCAAAGTCTACAAAGCAATAACTAAGCAACCCAATTAGTTCCACCCTTCCCAGCCCTACTAAATGCCTCCAATTACCAAGGAGTTCTCCCTCTTACCTTCAAAGCAGCCTTCATTGAGACTCTCCTCAAAAAAGTACTGAGCCAATGACCCAGCAAACTAACAGCCAACCTAGTATACACCTACATCTACCATCAGCCCCACCCAGTGAATTCATCTGGCTGGACTTTTCCAATATCAGTTATAGGATCCTACTAAAAAGACTAGAGGTCACTGAAGTAAAATAAATTGTCCTGCATCGGAGTGCCTAATTTTCTGCAAGAGGACTAACACAACATACAGGGGCCCTTTCAGGGCACCCCTTAGCAGGTTGAGTTATCCAAGGATCTGTTCCACTTGACTCCACCCTCCAACATCTAGATGACACCTCTGTTGGAACCTATTAGCAACTTAGGCCTCCCATCCTTCAATTATTCAGATGACAAGCAAATCATTAACAAGCACACAAACTGGACCTCAGCACATGCCTTTCATACATGAACTCTTGGATGACCAAAAACAGACATAAGCTCAAGCCAACCAAAACAGAGCTCATGATATGAGACATGAAACCACCAAACTCCTCACCAATCCCATAGTCAAATGCAATGGGTATCTACACCCACCCATAACAACTGTCTAACATCTAGAAAGTATGATAGACTGTGATCTCACACTCGAAACCACGGGCTAAAGCCATCATAAGAAGCTGTTCCCTCTGACTCCAGAATATCTGAAACATCATGCCCAACCTGACATGTGCACAACACACGCAAACACACACACACAGCAATCATTGCAGTTGCACCCCCAATACCAAGATTACGCCAACAGCCTCTACCAGCGACTCCTGAAATCCCTACTCAACAGATACCAAATTCTAAAATACAACAGCCAGGATGCTCCTCAGACTGAAAGGATATGAACACATCACACCAAGCGTTTGTGCAATACATTGCCTCCCAGTCAAACTAAGGATTCAATTAACAACTCCATGTACCACAAAGCTAGTCTTCTGTGACATGGGCCTTGAATCCATCAAAACAAATGTATCCATTGCCTACCATTGAAACTGTTTGATCCAACAAAGAGGCATTAGTAATGTGCCTAGTTCCAACCAGAAACAGCTGTAGAGATTATTTGAATTAATGTATTGCATTTCATTAAAGGAGTTGCATTTTCAATGATTATATACTAATTATATATATCAAATTATGTAAATGAATGTTAAATATAAAAGCAGGAAGTATTTACTTTCCCACAAAATTTGCCTGATGAAGAGTTTGTTTCTACAGCCATATATATGAAAGCATGCATGTTTATACAAATGATGTTTCAATATTTTGTGAGGAGAAGATGACAGATACACAGACAGATGCACATGATAAGTTATAATAGACTGAATTGCATTTATTGAGAGGTCTACATATATTAAAGTGTCATAATCAGTAAGAACTACAAAAAGAGCATTCGCTTTCTAAATGTAACTTTTAAATGGTCAATTTAGATGAACTCTAGTTGATCCTTGGATGTGTTTATCCAGGGCTCAGCTCTCACAACTAAGGATGTAGAGGTCAGCTTGTGTAAAATAGACCTCCCTATTAATCAGTGACTAACCCAGTAACAGAGATAAATGGGCACAGATGGGTGTACTCATATGAAAATGCTTTGTTTTAGAATATCAAGAAAAATACAGCAAAATGTGAACCACATATTACAATGAACTCAAATTAGTCCTGTAACTTTTATGAGCACAATGTTAGAGTTCAGGATGCATTGCCAGCTAGTAATGGCTAATTCAGCAGAACAGATGTACACATATAACCCTGATCCTTGATATATCAGAGCAATATGAACTTGTCCATTATGTGTCTGTTTCATGAAAAGCCCTGTATTAAATGAAGCCGTTATTCCTAGCATATCTGTTCACTACATATTTTCCATTAATTTTAAATTTCTAACAAGACATTAATGTGCAGCATTGAAACGAAGTGCATTTCAAATGGAAAAAATAATAAAGTGATGGAAAAAATAATAAAAAAAAAATAAAAATAAGGAAACACTATAGGCGCTAACATTTGAAGCCTTTGTTGGATTAAAAAACTAAGACTAGATGTGAATCCAGCAAAGAGTCTGGCTTCATATATACACAAAGAATATATTAATATGTATACATTATAAATACATTCACATATTTCAACAACTATGTTATGTAGGCAACTACAGAAATCTGAACAATGTCTCTGAATTCAGAATTGTATTGTGATTCTGAATATATAGACCTCAGCAATGGCAATGTTCCACACAAGAAATGGCAAGGGAATGGTGTATTTCAGTCCAAATTATTAATTCCTACGGGGAGGGCTAACTAATAGTTAAATACATCACCTTTCGTGGTGTATGTAAAGGGAACCTATCATATGCTCTGTCCAATATGTAGTTGCTGTGTCACATGATGTTGGATGGGTGGAGTTTGTAGAACTTTGAAAGTTAAACACATAGGAAGTTGGGACTTTTTTGAGAAAGCAGCAGAGCAAGAGATCCTGTCCAACAGGCGAACAGGTGATTGGGGTGAAACCTGGATATAGCTGATGGAAATCCTCCCTAAGAAGGCCTTTTCCAGAGGGGGTTCAATACAGAAGCCTTCCGCAAGACAGAACCAGATTGCCAGAGGGGGATTTGGGAAAGCAAAGCACAGACAGAAAAGAAGAGCTTACCTGGCTGAGTTGCACAGAGGGTTTGATGTCCCTACCTGGATTATGCCTTTAGACAACATACCAAAAGTGAGTATAATAAACACTAGTGCATTTAGAAAATGTCCCAAGAATTAGTTAAATCCCAGATAGCAATTGAAAGTATTTTGTGGTAACCCTGTTTGCATGCAATGGTACTAAATAGGGACTAGGCCTCTAATTGTGGAAGTATATTGAAAATAGAATGCCCTTGTATATATTATTGTGCAGGGCATCTTCATTTTGGACAATAGCCAAGTATTAATTAATTCCCTGCATTTACATAGGATCAAAATATATCTGGGTTTTCTTAGAATGGTGTTACATATGACTCACCGATTTTTGAGTTATTAATAGACTTCTTGACTTGTGAAAAACAATGGACGTAAAAGAAAAATCCTGAATGGAGTTTTCTACCCTTTCAAGCGGAATAGGAAGAAGGTTATTTCATTCCCGTCATTCCCAGATAATGTCAATTTAAATAACCAGTGTCATCCCTTAAGCAGACACCTAATGCCAAGTAAAGTGAATTTGCTGCTTCAGTTTCTGCTTCAATTTTATGATATCATGCTTGTGGAGAACTCTATCCAAACACCTTCACAGAAAAGATGCCCATTTTATCTTCAGAAAACATCGGGAAACCTAGCTATTTAACTAATATCCAGTTCCAACCAACTACACACTGATTATCGGCAACCTTGACCCAATGAATCAATGACTCAAAGAATTACAAGAACCCATGTGCAACTCTCAAAAGAGACCACTTGGAGAATTGACTTTTTGGGCCAGACTTCATGAAACCCAAATGGAATAGAAAATACACTACCACAAACAGCCACTGACCACCGTAAACTATTCTCCGATTGATGCCAATTACCTCACTCCCAAATTGTGCTTTAAGCGTCCCCTCTCTTGTCTACCCACTCTTGCTGCTGACTAACTCACTCCACCCTGAAACCTCCTACCACCTTATATGGTTCTATATGAAAAGACCTCACTATTAAGGTCTCATGAGAAAAAGATCGGTTTTTATTGTCCGTTTTTCTTTTGATCATAGATCCCAAGACGTTAATAATGAGGTCTTTCCACACAGAATACCCTTTTTAAATTTCTGGGGGTTTCACCCCCTTTGCTCCCTCTTCGCCCCCCCACTGACCACTTTCCCACATTATTACCTCGCACCACCCACCCCACCCCACCCAAGACTCCCCTAATCCAAAAACACATACATGCACACACGCCCCCACACACTTACCTGTTCTCCTCATCCTGGCCTTCTCAGTCCTGCTGAGCCTGTCAACCTCTGCGCGCACTCAGGTGTGGCAGGGGCATGACAGTGCGATTTATAAACACCACTGCATGCGGTCATGGAGCGGTCTTTCCAAATTAATGTTTTTATAACGGGAACTTTAGAAAAAGGTCTTTTCACCTAGAACGCCTTACATTTCACACACACGTCCCACATGGCAACCTCAGGCCCATCTGTAACCCCTCAAAACTAATTGGGCTACTAAGAAGCTTTCCTCTTTAGCTGTACCACACCCTCCCTTCATTGGATAACCTGCACAGAGAGTGCTGTAATCTATCACATTTTAGGCTCACCCCTCCAGATAAACATATTCCCATGTGTGGACACAAAAACATGGAACCAGAGCAGCACTCAAGTACTTCCAACCTGCATTTATCAACACTACAGGTTTATCATCTGCCGCTTCCTCTATCTCAATAACAGCCCTCACCGCCGACTTTTCTTACAGCACCAAACATAGCAAGGGTGCTTTATATGACCACTTTACATTAAATTACATTTCATAGTCCTAGGTGATCCCACCAGTTCCTGGCTCACGGCTTCAAGGCTTTAGCAGCCCATCTGTCAAAGAACAGTGCTGTATCTTTCAAATTTTGTCTTTATCATGTTGTGCCCCATATGATATTGCTGCTACATAGACTTAGACAGGAGCCTTCAACTTCTATGAAGCTCTTAAGGATATCTTGTACAGTGGCCATGTTAAGTGTTTTTTGTATATTGATTACACCGCGGGTAACTTGCTCAATCATCAGACACATCGTGGGCAGGTGCGACTTGTGCAAATATGGCACCCGACAACTTGTCCAGATGCTAGTACCCTTATTTCCATTATTTTGGGAAATAAAGTTGTGCTCTAATAACTACTAAGCAGAAGATCCGTGTGGATGCGACCAACAACATGTATCTGTGTTTACAATGCCCAATACCTCCCATCTTGCTCTGCTAACCTGGTACTTCAAGCCACCTGCTGTTAAAGAACGGTTTGTCACACCTAAATCCAGAAATCTGGAAAATAAATATATATATATTATATATATAGATCGATATATATAGCTCAATCTCTTAACAGCATTATTTTGGATGCAGAAAATGTACTGCTAAAAAGATTTCTTTTTAGCAATTCGTTTTGATGTCACACACCACTAATGCAAGAGGCACACATTGATAAGTTAGTACTTTTGAAAAATAAAAAAACTAATGATTTAGTTCCGGTTTCATCATACGAGTACCATCTTAATACATTGGATTTTAGGGAGTTTAGGGACAGAAAAATATGTGCGAGATACAGATAGTCATTGGAAATAAGAAAAATATGATTTGGCCTCATAAAACTACATTAAACACAAATTAACAGGGGACACACAATCAAGGGGGCAATTCACTGCCATTTGAGGAGCTGCAATAGCAGATGGAATCATTGTTCAACCCATGAGTGGACCATTGCAATTTGGAAAAGGAACAAGTTAATTACCTGTAACTGTTGTTCTCCAGCATGGGTCTGGCATGGATTCACATGCTCATGAATATTCCCTGTCGTCAGGCTGGGAATCCTCGGTAAAGAAAAAACCAGTATCAGTTTCGTTTCTGATCTGTCTTTCGTAGTAGTAACCAATCGCTGATCTCTGCGTCATACTGACCACAGCCAATGACTGCCCTCTACCTAAGCCCCGCCTCTGGCAGCCATCTTCAGATTTGGTAGCACGTGAAGTGGCAGTATGACCAAGTGAAGAGCTGCAGAGGGGTAGGCGGGAGGGTTCGCATGTGAATCCATGCCAGACCCATGCTCGAGAACAACAGTTACAGGTAAGTAACTTGTTCCTTCTCCAGCATGGGGTCTGGCATGGATTCACATGCTCATGAATAAAGAATACATAGCAGTACACACATGCACAACCACGGGAGGTGGCAAAGGCTCAACATTAAACATTACATCAAACTCAACATTAAGTAAATCTTACCTCCTCGCCAGGCTCACCTTAGGCGAACAGGTTGCGCAGCACTGCTTGGCCGACCCTGGACTCCTCCCTGGAATCCCGATCGACGCAGTAGAATTTCGTGAAGGTGTGTGTCGACCTCCACGTAGCAGCCCTGCAGATGTCCAGCAAGGGAACGCCGTGGTAGCTGCGATCGCTCTGGTGGAATGGGCTCTCGGACGGCCAGGCAGCGGTCGGTTTGCCAACCGATGACAGTACATGATACAGCCGGAGAGCCATCTGGAAATGGAAGCCTTCGAGAGAGCCTTCCCCTGATTGACAGGTCCAAAATTCACAAAGAGTTGTGACGTCTTCCGAAAACACTTTGTGCGGTCCACGTAGAACTTCAGCGCTCTAACCACATCCAGCGAGTGCAAAGTCCTTTCAACCGGCGACAAAGGCGACGGGAAGAAAACAGGCAACACCAAGGGTTCGTTGAGGTGGAAGTCCGACGGCACCTTGGGCATGAAGGAGGGGTGCGTCCTGAGCACTACCCTCGTGTCGTGAAAAGTCAAGTACGGGGCCTTGCAGGAAAGGGCCTGGGTCTCTCCCACCCGTTGTGCGGAGGTGATGGCCACAAGAAACGCTGTTTTCCACGACAAGAACTTCAGCGGAGCCGAGTGCAGAGGCTCGAACGGAGGTCCCATGAGCTTGGTCAGCACCACGTTGAGCTCCCATGCCGGGGCCGGAGCCTTCACCGGCGGGAACGATCTGAACAGTCCCTTCATGAACTCTTTCACCAGACGATGAGACCACAAAGACGCCCGCCCCGTGGTTCTGGTGTATCGGGAGATCGCAGCAAGATGAATCTTGATGGACGCGTGCGCCAGTCCAGCCTTGGCCAGCGTCAGTAGGTACAGCAGTACTTGGGGAGCCGTAATCCGTAGAGGGTTAATCTTCTGTGCGTGGCACCAGACAGAGAATCTCTTCCATTTGTGTCCGTAGCACTTAAGAGTTGAGGACGCCCTGGCCTTTGCAAGAACCTCTCTGCAGTCGGCCGGTATGTTGTATCCTCAAAACTCTAACGCTGCAGGAGCCAGGCCTGCAAGTTCAGCGACTTCAGGTCGTGATGGAGGATGGCGCCTCCGTCCCTGGAGAGAAGATCCGCGTTCCCTGGCAGCTTGATTGACAGGGACGCTGACAAGTCCAGAAGGAGCGGGAACCATATCTGCCTCGGCCACGCAGGTGCGACGAGGATCATCCTGCACCGTGACCTCTTGAGCTGGTTGATGAGCCGGATCAGCAATGGCAATGGAGGGAACGCGTATAGAAACAGGACCTCCCAGGGGAACGAGAAAGCATCGCCCATGCTCCACGGCTGGGGAAACCTGCTGGCGAACCTCCGGCACTTGGAGTTCGTCGCCGTCGCGAACAGATCGATCTGGGGTGTGCCCCACCGTAGGAAGAGGCGGTCCACTAGATCCTGTCGTAGTTTCCACTCGTGGCACGAGCGCAGCTCCCTGCTGAGTGAGTCGGCGATGGTGTTTTTTATCCCTGCCAGATGAAACCGCACCAGAAACATCCCTTGGGCGACGGCCCAATGCCACAGATCCTGCGCCTCCCTGGACAGGGCTGGGGACCTGGTTCCGCCCTGTTTCCTGATGTAGAACATGGTGGTGGTGTTGTCGGTGAAGATCCTCACCACCTTGCCCTTGAGGGACGGAAGGAAGGACCTGAGGGCCCAAAACACTGCACGGAGCTCCAAGACGTTGATATGGAGGGACTTCTCCGTCGGGAGCCAAAGGCCTCTCGCGTGCAGATTTTCGGTGTGCGCTCCCCACCCTTCCAGGGAGGCATCCGTGGTCACTGTCTCCTGATGGCCGGGGGTCTGGAAGTCCATGCCCGCCGTCAGATGCGCGCGGGTGCCCCACCACCGGATCGCTCGTTGGAAACTCTTGTCGAGTGTGATCCTCTCCTCGAAGCTGCCCGTCGTCTGGATCCAGCGCGTGTCCAGGAACTCCTGCAACGGGCGCATCCGGAGCCTACACAGGGGGATGAGGTAAATGCAAGAAGACATCATTCCGAGGAGGGACTTGATGGACCTCACTCTAGCCGCGTCCGCAACCAATATCCGCTGCACCTTGCCCAAAATGGCCCTCGTCCTTTCCTCCGACGGATAGGCCAGAAGCGACACTGTGTCGAGCTTCGCTCCCAGAAACAGTGCGTCTTGCGCGGGCACCAGGTGGGACTTGGCGTAGTTTATGGAGAATCCCAGGTCCGTGAGAAGTTGGACGGTCCTTGCCGTGTGCTCCACGGCGAGCTCCTTCGTCTTCGCTCGGATGAGCCAGTCGTCCAGGTAGGGGTAGATTGGGATCCCCTCTCGGTGCAGCTGCGCCGCCACCGGTGCGAGGCACTTGGGGAACACCCTGGGTGCCGACCTCAGTCCGAAGGGAAGGGCTCTGAACTGATAGTGACGCTCTAAGACCACGAACCTGAGAAACTTTCGGTGTCCCTTTAGGATGGGAATATGGAAGTAGGCATCCTCCAAATCCAACGACGACAGGAAATCGCCCTACTCCAGCTGACCCAGGACGTGTTGGAGGGTGACCATCCGGAACTTCTGTGCCTTGATGAATTTGTTCAGTCGTCGTAGGTCCAGGATGGGACGCCATCCTCCCGTCTTCTTCTTCACGAGGAAGTATCTTGAGTAAACTTCGGAGCCCCGAAGCCTCTTTGGGACGAGTTCGATGGCGCCCTTCCTGAGCATCGCCTTTACCTCCAAGAGAAGTTGAGGGATGTGATGTTCTTTCCTGGCCACAGGGGGGACGCGCGGGCACCTCTTTAGAAACTTGAGCGCGTGACCCTGGGCTAGGGCGTCCAGCACCCAACGGTCGGTGGAGATGGACTCCCACACGCTGACGAAGCTCGCCAGCCGGCCTCCCACCGGGGTGCTTCGGTGGGGGCCCGACCCCACGGCCAGTTCAGTCCTGCTTCGACGAGGCTTTGCCGCCTTGACCTCCTTCGCGACGACGGCGGGGACCGCTGACTTGCCTCGTCCCCTGCAAGCTTCCTGCGACGACGAACGGGCCGCTTGACGGTAGGTGGAAAATTTGCCGCCGGAACCTTTGGAGGCACCCTGTTTGCCTCCGCCGCTCCGAAAGGGCGGCCGCCGTTGCTGGAAAACCCCGAGAGCCCGGGCCGTCTCCGTGTTTGCCTTGATGGCTTGAAGGGAGTCGTCCACTGTTTTCCCAAACAGGTTGTTTCCGTCGAAGGGCATGTCCAATACTCTGGTCTGCACGTCCTGATGGAAGTCAGTAGCCTTGAGCCATCCACGCCGCCTAAGGCACACGCCGTTGCCCAACTGGCGAAATCCAGTGTCAGCGATGTCCGTCGCAATCATAATGGCGTGGTCCGACGCCACCTCTCCTTCCTGCAAGATCTCTAGGGCATCCGCCCTCTTGTCGTCGGGTAGGAAGTCCAGCTGGGGGGCCAGTTTGTACCACAACTCCCTGTCGTAGCGGGCTACGATAGCCAAGGCGTTGGCCGCCTTAATCGTCGTTGCTGCAGACGAGACGACCCTGTGTCCCATCGTATCCAATTTCTTTCCCTCGCCGTCCGGCGGGGAGGTCGACGTAGAGGCCGCGCCCCCCCGCTTTCTTCCTGGCTGCCGCGGAGACGACCGAGTCCGGGGTCGGCTGTGCCCGAAGGCACAAGGAGGCCGCGTCCAGGACCCGGTACTTCTTCTCGTACCGATCCCTTCTAGCCGGCGTCGTGGATGGGTTCTTGAGGTGGGCGAGGCCCTCATCCCAAATATCATCCAGTAGAGGTACGGAGAGGACCGTCTTCCTCTTGGCCTCGCGCCGTTGATAAAGGAAACCTTCCTTCTTCTTCTCTTCCGGGCAGAGCTGGAAAAGCTCGGATGCCCTGGCGATCATGGAGTGAAACGATCCAATCTCGTCGGGCGGGGAAGCCCGGGTGGGAGGTGACGACGGCAGATCCTCATCGTAAACCTCGTCGTCCGTACCCGTCGCGGCCGTGTCAGTCCCCGTATCATCCCCACGAGTCGTGGACAGGGAGGAGGGCTGAACAGGGCGCGATGGCTGAAAAGGAGGTGGAGGATGAATCCTTCTTCTCTTAGGGTGAGGGCTCCCAGAAGGGCCTGGCTCCGGGTCCCCTGTCGGGAGCGGTTCCTCCGCTGGTGGTAACGGCAGTCTCGTCCTTATCTCCGAACATAAGGACTGTATAGCCAACAAAATGGCCGCCGAGTTGTCTTGCGGCACTGGTTGAGGGGATTCCGACGGGCGGTCAGGGGCCCCGTCGGGACCCTCGACGTTATCGTCATCTCCCACATTGGGGTCCCTCCCGACGGGCTGGTCTTCTTCCACGCCAGCGCCGTGGCTTAAGACTTCGATCATCTCTTCCTCAGAGGTGGAGGCCGAATCCACGATGACCTCCTGCCCCCCCTTTTTCTTCTCCGTCGGAAGTTTCACGGGAGTCCTGTCGATGGGCATAAAAGAGGACTCCCTCCGTGGTGGCAGGAAGACTCTGAGCCCCGAGGTTGCCACCACTGGTGTAGCCTCCACAGGCTGAGCCTGGGCCGCCGCGACTGTCTCGATAGAGGCCTTGGCCGGATGGATTAAGGCTTTCACCACCTTAGGTGCGCTCACCGCCTTCTCCTTGGGGGGAGGGTCACTGCCTCGCTCTCCCTCCGATGGGGCCTTCGAGCTCGACCGGGGCCTCTCCAGGAGCTTCGCCGGGTGCTCGGCCTTCCTCTTACCCGAACCAGAGCGTTGGCTCGTGGTTGATGGTGCCGGGGAGGATGCGCCCTGCCTGGCGCCCGTAGAGCCCGACTGTTCGGCGCTCCCGGTGCCAGCGGACTTGCAGTGTTTGGCCTTGTGTTAGACCCCCGTCGCCGGGGCGTCCTCAAAGGTCTTAGAAGACCGCTCGGATTTCTTCTTCTTCTTCTCGCCTGACGGGCTCTTCCCTTCCAGCCAGTTGGCGAGACGTTGATGGCGGTCCTTCATGGTCCGCTCCGACATATTGCCGCAAAACGCACAGTCCTTCTCCACGTGCGTCTTGTCCTCATGTAGGCAGTACAGACAAAAGGAGTGTTCGTCCTCCTTAAAGACATTCTGAAGCTGGCATCCAGCGCAGACCCTTAACAGCTTTCCGGGCGTCGAGTTTCCCTTCTCCTGGGCCATGTCCGAGATGGGCCTGAGAAACTTCTGGAGTCCTCCAAAAGCGTGGCTCGACGAAATCTTCACCCTTGAGGGGCGTAGACGAATCCGACACGGGTCCCCGATGATCGGATGAAGAAACGGTGGAGCTTGAGGCTCTTTTGACCGACAATTTGAAGTTTTTGAGAAAAAAACGTGAAAAAATAGCACTAACGCTCGAGAGCAATAGCACGAGGATCCCAACACTTGAACGTGCGGTAAAAATCTGAAGATGGCTGCCAGAGGCGGGGCTTAGGTAGAGGGCAGTCATTGGCTGTGGTCAGTATGACGCAGAGATCAGTGATTGGTTACTACTACGAAAGACAGATCAGAAACGAAACTGATACTGGCTTTTTCTTTACCGAGGATTCCCAGCCTGACGACGGGGAATATTCATGAGCATGTGAATCCATGCCAGACCCCATGCTGGAGAAATAAAATAAATCCGGACATCCTTCAGTGTAGCCCTATTACCAATGTGATATGGTGAGGCCAGAATCGGAGGATGGATTAGCAAGCATTTCAAGGATTATGCAGGCCTGTTCCTACTAGGTCAGCAGGAGGGCACCTCTCTGCCTGTTGCTCTCATGGAAAGGATGGTAGAGCTTGAAATAGTGCCGGCAATTTGGCTGTTGTGAGGAAAACACTGACGATTTAAGGTTGGAGATCCAAACCTAAACCAGGTGTTGCCAATCAGTGTCAGGCCAGATGTTTCGTACTTTGACTCCCAAGATCCCTCGCAATCAACTATGCTGGCTAGGGCTGTTGGAAATTGTAGTCCAAAACATCTGGAGAGCCGAACGTTTCAGATCCCTGCCCTAAACCATAACTTTCCAACACCAACACTCTCACCTATCTTTTCGTTGCTCCCCTTTCTTATCGTCCTTCAGGGACAGTGGAAAGAGACCACCTCAGTGCTGAACCTCATGCATCTCAAAAGGTAATCAAACTATTATTGTTACTAATAATAGTAACAATAAAAAGGATGCTCAAAACATCAATATATACACACCTGCTGAATTATGACCATAACTGGCCCGTAGAAACTGTTTAACACACCGCTTTGAAGGGGGAAGGTGTATCGTCAGCAGTTGTGTTTCTGAAAAATGTACATTTGCTTCAATAGAAACCAAAATGCATCTGAATCAAATACACACCTCGATCAGTCGGACAATGTTAATATGGTCCAGCTTCTTTAATATGGCTATTTCCTGATAAATCCGTTCCAGTGGGGCCATGGGTTTTGGCTGCTCCCCAGAAGCAGCCTTCGCTCCCCTGGGTGGAGGTCGACCTGCAATAAACACAAAAGTGGTGTTTTACCAAGCTGAAAGAGTGTCAACAAAGCGAACAACAACATCCACCTGACAATGGGGCACGGAGCCAGCACCTATACCCATAGGATAACCATGTCACTCTGGAACGGAACCAGTAGAGGCCCGCCTGCTTCCCATATATTCACAGTGTCTTGGCGGCCATAGTAGCCATCTTCTATTGAGCTTTCTGCTACTATATCCATGGCAAGGGCAGTGCAGCACTATTCAGTACACCAGCCATAGAAAGAGCCAATGCTGACCTATGCATTATTCATTTTTTAGATCTTTGTAAAGTTATATATTGCAATCAAATAACCGCTTCAAAGTGTGTAGAAGATGGGAGGGAAATATGCAACAGTCACAGAAAGACCCAGGGCTTCAATCCAGATGTTGATTAGTCGTTGGACGGAAAAGGGCCAGGACAAAGAGACAAGAGAAGGAGGAAAGGGGGCAAAGGTACCAGTTTACCACAATATCCATGAAATATATTTAATTGAAATGTCCATGTGCTTTTGAGAACGTATGTCCCTGCTTTATTTAAAGTCTGCATGCAGCATAAGGGACATGCCCACATGAGATCTACAACACATTTTAAGCTTTACTGTCATACCTATGCTGATCACAGGTCCATATCATACAACACTTAAGCATAAGAAACGTTCCACTCACTGCACATTTGTGGTGATAGCTATTAGGCAGCAGAATATTTCAAAAGGATAGAGATTGTTGAGGGCAGGGTTGTTAAAATGCACGAAATAGCTTTGGGAAATCAACAAAAGAACATGGTACACTTAGGTATGCAGGAGAATGAACATCTGCACAAGTCTTATAGTAGTAGTAAAGTTATATGTTATGCGCAAGCTTATTGGCCTAACAAAAACAGTTTCAAGACGCTAACTTACCAATCATATGATTATCATGCGATTTCTGGGGGCAGTATGCTGCAATATATCACAGAAAACCACTCATACCCTAAGTGCCTGTTCCTAATTGAAAAGAAAAAGGGTTGCTGAAATGTTTTGCACCGTCATTTGCATACTTTTATGGATTACGGGGTGTAAGGACGGGGACCCAGTCAGCACAGGAAACACCAACAGCCAGCAGAGGAAGGGTTAACAAACCAGAAAGGGGGCGGGACCCTGGAAGTCTGTTTGCTGGTTGGGTCCTTTTCTTTTAGTGGGGGGAAATTGTTAACGACGTGTGGGTGTTTTGTTTTTTCCCTCAGGGGGTGTGTGAAAATGGAGAGGAACCGCTAACTGTAAACAAGTAACTTGCATACAAGGCAGAGCTGGAAGGAACATACATGTTCCCCTACCCTAAGAATCCTGCTAGTAAATTCCAATTGGGACTTCACTTTAAGACTAAATTTGTGGCGTTAAGCCCCCGTTCCATGGGCTGGAGTGGGAGTTAATGGCCCGGCTGATCAAGTTATTGGCCTGAGTGAAGCGAGGGCAGATAACAAAGGCTCTGGGCCATTAGCCCCTGTTCCAGCCCTTGGAAACAGGGACATAAGGCCATTAGCACCCCGGGTTGCTAAAGCAGTGTACACCTGGACGCCACGTGCATCCCATTGAACAAGGAAAAATAGTTATCCAAGATGGCTGCCATGGAAAGGGAAGCTGGGCTCCGTACAGAGCCCCTCTTCCCTTTACATGGCGGCCTGCGGGAGCAAAGAAGGAGACGTGGCAGCTGGGAGTACTGCCACCACAGAAATAAGGTAAGTGGGGGATGGGAATTGATGAAAAAAAACAGGAAAGAAGATGGGGAGGGGGAGATGGTGGTGGGGGAACCGGCCGTTAGTTAAGATGGAACGCAGGCTTTCACTGGCAGTTCAAGCCTGCGTTCCTAGCCATCTGACGGACTGGCTCCCCCAGCCAGGGTGCTAATGTCTGATATTTTTCAAGGAATACAAACATTTATATTTGAATCTGTATCTCGAAAAATATTTGTTGGCTGAAAACAATCAATATTGCAAGAGATGGTTACCCCACATGCATTAACACATACACATGACTTTCACATATAAAGAGCCTTCAGCTACAACATGCTTACTTGTTTTGCTAATCCGCATATCATATGTCCTAATCCAATTACAAGGCCCTGATGAAGCTCCTCAAGAGGAGTGAAACACTTAATGGCCTAAGACAGACCCCCCCATTTTAGATTGTATATTAATTTGAGATGGTTTTGAATCACTTATGAACCTAATGAAATTAATCAAAAATCTTCTTTTGCATAAAAAATAAAATGTATTCGATATTCTGCTCACAATTACATTTAAAGCCATTACTGAGGCAATAAGCCCCGAGGCTGTGGGCCGACCCTGTAGGTAAGGGGCTGCCGGCCAAGTTAATGGCCCGAGTGCAGCGAGGGTCCATTAACGAGGGCGGCAGTGCAGTTACCAAAAGGGTCCGCCCGACGCAGAGGGGCATATTGCCATTAGCACCCATATAGTTTGACACGGGTGCTGATGTATTTTATTTAAAAAAAAAAAAAGAAACGTACCTTCTCGGCGTACCCGACCAGGCCACAGAGTGCTACTCCAAGTCACAGTCTGTTTTCATTGTTGATGACTGTAACATCATCAACATGAAAAAGGACTGTGGAACAACAACACTGCGGGGTCTGGTGCCACGCAGTAAAGGTCGTTTTTGTTTGGTGGGGTGAAGGAAACAAGACACCATTAGAACCTGTGTAGAAAACTAAATCGGTGCTAGGGGGAGCGGGATAGGGAAGCGGCCGACACTTAATGAAAGTGGTTGAAATGGGGGCTTACCTTTGTGAATATAGCCTGCGTTCTGTGCATTTTCATTGGCTCTGGGCGCCTCCCAGGGTGCTAATGTGAGCTACGTTTGAAACTATTACCCAGGAAATCTATGTAGGTGAAGGCACATAAACAATTCCAGCAACTCTTCTTCAATTAACAACAAAGACTGCCTTTATTGTGTAAGAAGAACAAATAAATGAATGGCACAGTATTGGCTATTTGGCCACATGTATTTAAAATAAAACAAAATATTATTAAATAAATTCTATATTTAGGGATATGTTATGTTACAAGGCAATTATACTGCATCAAATCACTGACGTAGGAGTCGCAGAGTGCCTGCGTTGACTGCAGATTGGCGTATTGTGCCCCCAGGGGAGGCCTCCCGACCGTAGACTGCAGGAGAATCGGAGTAAGGAGAAGATAAGAGGACGGACATGCAGATGACATGGCACTGTCTAAGGGATGGAGTGATGTAGAAGAGGAAACGGAACATTCTCTGATAGCTTGGTGCAAGTGGATCCATAAAGGTGGACCATAGACCAGTATTGCAATAAAGTGGGTACAGTCTAGGCATGTCTAGCATCATCCGGATTGTCTATGTGGAGCATTTCAGAGCAGCAATCGGTGGTTAATAACACATGGCGATTGGCAGCGTGATGGGCTTGACGTGTGCTCCATCTGCCCAGTTAATTGGTGGTGGCTTTTTAACAGAGGATTACCTTTTACATTTTCTACAGCACACACTCTGAAATAATAATTCACAACTGCTTATCCAGGAGGCCCGATGTGGCTCAGTCTAGAATAGACTGTTTGAAAGGGAGTGTAGTTGGAGAACAAAATGGCAGGACAGGCTGCATCCTAGGTTATGTTTCAAGCATGGCAGTAAGAAAGAGGGGGAAACAGTATGATACTCTGATAATAGATCATCTAAGAATGCAGTCACTGGTCATCACAGGGCCCCTATGTTTGGGGCTGCGTGTGCTACATGACTGTACCACAAAAGATGTGCAATGTATATTTACTCAAGTGAAATCAACAGCAAATTAATCAGCATGCCTTCTAGGTGAAGATGATAGCCTTTAAATAGCACTTGCTTGCTAGAAGGATTTCTCTGCATTTCTGTACCCTACAGCCATTAAGAAAAAGGGAAGAGTATAGATGGGTGCCAAACTGAACCTCCTTTTGAACCATGAACATGAGCTTGAGACATACAGACAAGTAAGCAGCGATGAGTCCCCACCCAATAGAAAAGAAGCCTGAGGAGATCATTGAGAAGCTTAAAAAGAGTTTAGAACCTGAGTTAGGTGTAGAGTGACCTGAAAGTATTGAACCTGAGAAGAACTGAGGATTGTGAAAGACCGTGAGAAGCAATCTAGAGACTGGCAACAGTGAGTAAGGAGTGAAGAGGTAAACGACTAACAGACTAGGTAATACTGACAGTTCGGCCAGCAACCTAGCTACAAAAATGTGTCATAAAATAATAAAGAACTGTCCTGGAATGTGGATGGGTCAAGAGCTAGTTCACAGACTCAGAATGGGTCAGATTTGTCCAAAAAGAGATCTGAATTCTGTGGGCCCTGTGTGTAGCCATATACCCCCGAATTAATGGTTTCAACACTTCAGTAATTTATATAAAATAGGGCAGGGCGAGACCCATGGAACATCTCAGAGTGATAGTATTGAACATTTTGTCGCAGACTATCTGCCAATTTTATTCACTGAGGTGGAGCAGGCCATTTTAGGTTTGGGAAGTGAGGAGGCGCCAGGCCAGCAATAGAGTTCCTATCGATCTGCTCAAGGATGAGATCATTATTTGGGCCCCACTGCTGACTGTTTATGTATTTATTTATTGCATTTGTTGATAGCGCCCAAGACCCGGAGTTATCAAGGCGCTAGAGGTTACACAGTAATCAGTACATTAAAGACACATTGTACAAGCATTGTATCATACGATAGTTATCGAGCAAACATAAGATAGTACAGGGAGAGCACTTGTAGTCAATCATACTTGTTGAACAGAAATGTATTGATGTTGCACTGTGTTTGACTGTCACCAGGTCTAGGTGTGTTCCACAATGCTGGGCGGGAGGCAATCATTTTACCCTTATTCAAGAAGGAAGATAAGAAGCACTCACGGAATTATAGGCATCTCTCTTCTGGATTCCGTAGGCTTGGTCAATGTCAAAGTTTTGCTGACACACCTCCAGCTTTCGGGATCTGAGGGGGGTCAGATACATCAATTCCAAGCCGGGTTTCAGACAGGGATAAGCACTGCAGATCATTGCTTTAGGCTAAGTGTGATGCTAGCTAAGTATGTTTCTGTACAGCACGCCAAAATATGTGCAATATTTGTAGATCTGCATACGGCATGTGATTGCATTTATCGTAACAAGTTGTGGTCCATTTTGAAGAACAAGGGTGTTGCAGGATATCTCCTGGCTAAAATCCAGTCTCTTTACACCAATAATAGGGCCTCAATGAGGTGGGGGATGGGAGAGGAGACAACAAAAACCTTTTAGGTGGAGGGGGTCAAGGGTGCGTGCTGGGCCACCTCTTATTTTGTTTATATATTAATGTAATCATTGAGGATCTGTTAGCCTTTAGTCTCAACACCCCACAACTAGGGAAAGATAGGCTCTCTGTGTTATTTTACGCCGATGATGCAGTGTTATTATCAACTATGCCTATGGACCTGAGACACAACCTGCAATCTTTTGTTGGGAAACACAAGGAACTTTCTATGGTACTCAATTCTGAGAAAACCAAAGTGATGGCATTCAGCCAGAAACCCAGTAAGAAAATGTAACTGAATATTGAAATTGAAGGGTGTGTCCTGGAGCAGGTGAGGTCATACGATTACTTGGGATCAGGTTTTCAGAAGATCTTACCTGGTCAGCCCAAGACATATAACTAACTGGATAGGCCTTCCAATTAATTATATACTGTAATAAATCCACAGAAATGTGAGCATTCTGAACATTGGAAATGTTTAAGTCATCATGTCCATCCACAGGAAAAGACGAGAGGGATGAAACAGAATCAATGGCAATCAATAATAAGCCAATTACGTATAATTCTCTTGCAGAAATCATTATCATTCACACTAAAGAATGTGCTTGCCCAAATGGAACTATGAAATCTGGTTGATTATCAATAAAGCAATCATACTTCCTATGAGAAGGGGGACCATGATCAACTGATTTTTTTAAAACATCCAGAAGCGCATGATACTGAGGCAAGGCTTTGCAGGCATTAGCAAGTATTAAATGCTCCAAGCCATTCCTTTAAGAAGCCTATGCCTTCACCTCAGTCAACCTCTGAAGGTGATTACCCAGCATCAGACAAACAGCTGGATTCACTAGAAAAAGATGTTATGACTAATTGAGAGGTCAGTTTTATATAAGAGCTGTGCCTCTCTCTCCAAGGATCTCATAAATCAAGGTGAAAAATGGAAGACACGACCAAAACAGAGATAAATTCTTCATGTGTTTCCCCAACAGGATTTCCAATAGCTTTGCTTACTTATTGACCATTCCAGAGGCCAAAATCACTCCAGCCATTGCAATGACGATGTACACATGGGTACATAAGATAATCATACATCTAGGTTAGACTATTTCTTAAAACGCCTTTGTGGAAATAAATAACTTTCAGACTTCATACCCTGCTGACTATCTCTTCCACACTCTTGAAGCTTAAAATAAGCCTGTAAGGCCAACTCAATTAGTCCTTGAAAGTTGGAGGGCACACCCTCACACCAATTCATCCATAATCTCCTCCTTGAGTCATCTGTCAATCAAGATATGTTGTGTTCTTTCTAACAACTTGGACTCAGTGGCCAGATGTATGAACCAAGTGATCTATTAATGGATAGCTGTTGTTATTATGCTGCAAGTTTCTTCTGAGGATGATGCTAGACCCATACAATAAAACAGGTTGCAAGACAATATAAAAAAACATTGTAATAATACAAAACAGGATAAACCACCACGAGCATAGCTCAGGACATACCTGAAACATTTAAGTTACCGCTCATAACCCTAACCTTAGACTGGACAAAAGAAACTTGTGTGGCAAAAAAGAAATTATTCAAAAACACATTAACTTCTTTGCCCTGTATTAAAAGGACTAAGATTTTTAAAGGATTCTTTCTCGGGCCACTACGTGAAACTTAAAACATACATTTCCACTCTTAACATTGTGGACGTCTGCTTTGAAACTACTCTCCTAGTTGGCACATCCTGTAACCCATCCACACAACAGGCGAAAACCATGGTTGTGAAAACCTTTACGAATATAGATGCACTGGCATCACCTTTTCTGTTTTAGTCCAGGTTGGGGCTAATTGATAAACCAAGAGAAATGGGATACCCGCTGAAAATGGTTCTCGGTGCGGGCCTAGGAGGAAGCAAAAGCTAAAAACGCAGGGCTATAGATGTAAGAGTTACGGAGGTAACAACATCAAGAATCAGTTGGTGGCACAAATGGTATCAACAACGCAGGAGTGAAGCAGTTTCCATGCTCCTCCATCTTGCCATCAGTCGCTTATATACTGTATACTGCCCATGGAAGAGGGCAAACACAACATACTGGACATGCTAGAAAGGGACAGGTGCAATGAATGCATAAAACTGGACTGAACGGAACAGAACAGTGTAACCATGCAGAAGTTGGCAAACATCTACCAGATAAAAAAACACATCAATTTTTCATTACCAAAGCTATGCAAGTATCATCAAGCAACCAGGCACGAGCGCCACAAGGCGTCACAAAAGCCATACAGTGTCTCCAAGTGCCATGTTGATCTGGAAGCTGAATGACGTCATGCGTGATATGACGATGCATGCCATGCTTCCTGTCCTGACTAAGCCTGGGAAAACGTGTTCATGTAAACTGTGGATCACCAGAATGTCTAACGATTTGCCAAATTGAACGTTTGCAAACTTCCTTTAATGATTTGCACAAGTTTGGCCTCACAGGTTATAAAAGGCATGCAGAAGCAGGTGGTTGCACAGGTAGTTTGATCAAGAGGGAGAAGATGAAAACGGGACTTAATTGAGGGAGAGGGAGTGGAAGAGGAAGAACATTGAAATAAGACTGAATTGAGTGAAAGGTAGAAAAGTTTAATCAAGGTGGTTTGTTTTTTGTGAAAATCTTACTTTGTTGTAGGTGGAGATTACATTCATTGTCTGCAGTGAGTGTGATATATTTTTGTGGTTATTACTAGGAAGAAGAGAATCCCATTCACCACCTTGCACGGCATGCATGCATGTGATATTTTTTTTGTCAGTGACTGCTAGAGAGTAGAACATGCCACAATTGTTTGAAGACAGGAGGTTACCTTACATGGCACAATTGAGTGTCGATCACACAAGGCATATTGTTGTGAAAAGGGAGCAGAGGGGCTAGGCAAGTCCACCGAATCCCAAGTATGGGATTCAGCCCAGCTCACTAGTTCGATGAGGCAGAATTTCCAATGCATAGCATTATAATTTGTCCCCAAATGCACACATTCCATCCTAACATCTGTATCGATTTTAGGGCCATTTGGCATAATGTCAACCATGTTGTACACAACATTGTATTTAAATGTGGATGCTTCAGGAAGATCTTACCGCCTGGTAGCACCACCACCATTATATTTAATCTCATAATAACAACTGCATACTAGGATTGGAAAAAGTAACCTGGGTAGAGCAGATGTTTTATTCTTCATTACAATTTAGCACAAACATGTGATTTTGTGCTGCAATTTGTCCAGTGTTGATATTTCAATATGTTTGAAAGGGTAGTGTTCATATCTTGGTGCAACACCGTGCAATTCTTCAGTTTTACAGTGCGCAGTACTACTTTTGCAATTTAGAGTAGCGTTGTAGCTGATTTTCTATGGAGCATTTTGTAATGCAGAGACAGCCCATGGAATGAGAAGAAGAAAATGGGTCAGATATTGACCCAATGGACCATTAGGCCTGCAGTGCAACTGAAAGCGACGGAGCAGGTTTTGGGATGCCTTCATTCATGGAACCTTGCATACCTTGTCACTTCTTGCACACCTTTGACAAAAGACTGGCCAAGACGGCCAACAATTCCACATGACTCTGTACCAGGGGCTTTATTTCTTCTTTGTGGCTCTTAAGTCTTAAGACCATGCCCTCCTTTTCTTTGCTTTTCTATGTCTGATGCTTCAGGGAGACTAGTAGATAGTTGCACTTAGCTTCTACAGATCAAAGGAATCTTGCAGGTGAGAATGCTGGAAGAGTAAGCACCGGCTTCTAGTAACAAGAGATGACGCACCGGCCTGTGAAGCAATTATGAGACCTTCCTGGTAAAGTAGTCTAGCAACAGATTTAGGGCCACAGAAGCAGCACAGTTCAGCATTAACGTCCTTTGAAAATATGAGTTTTTGGCCAAACTATTGGTAGTAGCTGGCATGCTGCTATATTCGCCTCGTGGGAAAAATGCACAAATCTACCGCCAAGGCGAATCTCAGACAACAGAAATGCCACGTTCATCTCACTTCTAAATATTTTTTTAAGGCAGTGATATTCTACAATACCAATACTATTGATAACCACGCCACTGCGCCATTATTAAATGCTGGGAGTACTGAAAGTAGCGACAAACGAAATCTCCTGCTTACAAGGACTACCCACGTAATCAGCAGATAAAACTGTTTTGGCAAATTCGCTGCTCTTCATCTTTTTTTGAGGCATTTAGTATATATTCTTGCTGCTTTGGTGCACCTAAGCTATTTGTGGGTGAGTGAAGTACATTTTCAACCTCACTCATGACTGCAGCTCTTCTTCTGGCGAGTTCAGACCGGTTCCAATGGCTATCTGTGCTGGGGAACAATTCTGATTTGTGGGTACTACTACTAACCCCTACGGCTACCAGTACATGGCAACTTAGGATGCCAGGCTTGTTGTAGATTAACTTTTTCTCCTAGTGCACTATGCACCCTTCACATTTTTTACTGCAAGGTTGCCACATATGTCTACGTGGTAACCAATATAGCTATCTTGTTGCCTTTACCCGTCTTTTCGAGCCACCGGCTTTTTTTCCTCTTCCTCCTGTTTGATGGTAGGAATGTCCAAATATGGTCATCCCCTATCACAGGCTCTGAGCAGACCCCACAAAGGAGAAAAGGTGTGATTGGGAACTGGTATGGGATATTTCCCGGGTCTCAACACCCTTATCCACATCCAACTGCTGAATGATCTAACAAACAGAGTTTGTCTGACCATCAAGGAATAGATGGCCATCAAAATGTGGAATTATGCATGTCTTTTGGCTTGGTGGTTTGGGGTAATTACCCAGCCCAGCATGTTGTATATCTGAACAGATTTGGAGCCATTCATTACTTGAGCATTGAACTGGATCCAACCAACTGAGATCACCAGCAGAGATGACAGTGCTCTGTCTGAAGCCTTCATTGCCAAAGCCAACTCCCATAAGGTGAAGCTCTTCCTCTCTCAACCAGGCGAAGACTGTTAAGGATATTCCCTCCCTCGAATTGGCAGCGACAGCTGCTTCAACATCCTGCACATTTTCTTGATGTGCTTCTGAAGCTTGCCATCATGCTGATCTGCTCCAATCTAAAGAGGTCACTGGATTCTGGGAGTGGGCTGCGGCTATGCCTGGACATTAAGTGGCATTAACAGCTTTTTCCTTGTTTTGTGACACCTTTGTGAGACAGACTTCCTTATGGCTCTGCTGCTGCTCTTGGCAAATAGTCAGAATTAGCTGCTGGGCCTTTGTTTCTCCAGTGTTCCCTGCAGACACTGGCTGGGTCACTCTGAAGGCTCACCAATAGTTACCTCTGCTAGGCCCCTCCCTTGCTGTGGGTTTCTGGAAACAAGTTATCCTTGAAGCTACCTTGAAATCTTGCCATCATCTGTGACCGCGAGTCCACAAGCAGAGACCGGAACCAACCCCGGCTGGACCCAATCCGAACTCCAAAACCTACCTCTGCAGCCACAATCTATGGGCATCTTCCACAGCATTTATCAGTGTAAGCTGGCATCTGCCTGTTTTCTCCACCAGGCTTGTGGCCCTTCTCTGCAACCATCCCTCCTTAAGCCTTTGGTGGTGATAATCGGGCTTGGGAATCTTCTGTGAGATTCTTCCTTCTTCAACAGAGACCTGTAGGTACTTACTGACATATGGTGTAACCATAACCACAAACCATGCTATTGTCTTTGTCCAGTAATATTCTACAGGAAGAAGGTCTGTACTTTTCTAAGGTTCCTAAAAGTAACTCAAGGTAATTAGTTACCTGTAATTCTCAACTACTACTTGAATAGGGTTAGGGATGAAACCTTTAATACCTTTGCTGGAATTTTAACTTTGTGCTTTATGTTTTTAAGCCGTGTTGTGTTTTAACCACTTTGTTGTCTTCTACTTTAAACGGTTTAAACTACTGCTGTGTATTCGTTTTGTCTTGTCAACAGTACTGTTTAGCTTAAAGTACGTCTGGTCTCCTTTGGTTACCATTGCTGTTTTATTTGTATCTGTACTTTCCGTATAGCTGGTCTTTTAAGAACATTAATTGCTGCACAAACCCAACTCATTCATTTTGTTTTTCCATGTCATTTACATCATCTACACTTTTTCGAATTATATTAAAAATAAAAAATAAATTTGAACACTTTATAAGCATATCTGTGCCACTTACGAGGAAATCCGTACTGCTTCAATAACTTCTTCTTAGAAAGAACTTTCATTGCCTAAGACAAAGAAAAGACAGAGAGATCGCCATCAGTACAATCACACCTTTACATCAACTTTACCACGGTCCCTGCATCCGATTGATACTACGATGTTCTGTTTCTAGATGCAATGCTGTTGCTTTGGCAACATTGCACTAACATAAAGGAAAATAAAGTTGCTGCAATGTTTCCTCCAAAAAGGCTAGGCAAGCATGGATATTTGTCTAATATCCATGTACATACTTTTTTAAAATTAAGTTTAAGACAGGCAACATGGAAAATGTTTCTTTTATAGCAAAAAAGAATGTGTCCACTATCAGTGAATAAAAGTGTTGCCACAGATGCATTGACGATTGTTATCAGTGCCAAAAGACCTATGCACAGACATTATGCAATGGTGAAATGGTGCAGGACTTACAATTATGTCTTTACATCGGTGTAAACGTTTTTAAAATATGTTTTTAAATAAAAAGACTTTAAAAACAAATAGATTGGAAAAGGGGGAAGAGAATATAAAGAAAATGGGTTAGAGGGGTTGCCCCACATTTTCTAAAATAAATATGCATGTAAATGGTATGACACTGCAGTTTATAGAAAGCAACAATTGTGAAACTTGTTGACAACGAGGTTTATGTTTACATTATTAAGTGCATAACACCAACAAGTAATTTCACTAAAAATGTGACTATTCATTATAAAACATGAAATTTACATAATCACAGTACATTAAGAATACTAATCAACTTCACAATCATCAAAAACAAAACCCATTATTTACATTTCACCACCTTACAAAACCACCCACATGTACATCATTTTTTGGGGGTTTTCTGTGCTAGTATTATTTAATTAATCCTGACTCAAGCTATACCGAACTCCCCTAGAAATGTTAACATTTGAAAATTATATTCTGTGATGCTTCTCAATATTTTCTACTCAAAGTGCATTAATCCAAAATCCTAACTCGGCATTTCCAATTAAACACCACACAAAACCAATCACATTTACATTTTTTTATCTTTCTTACTGTAATCTTATTTTTCTGTCCAATCAAAGCGATGTGGAGCTCCCCAGAATTCGACTAGGTTATACTTATTTTCAAAGTTCTCCTTTGATTATTGTTTAACTTTTCACATACACATTATATTGTGGCCACATTATTTTGGATGTGATAGTACATTTTGATCTGTGCAAATATAAATAAGATCAAGACAGGGATTCAAAACAACGGTGTTCTTTTTGGCTATTGCTTTAATTTTAGAATAGCCTGGTTATCTTAACACAGAACACTACCTGAGCTACATTCTAAATCGAAGAAAACTGGTGCCATACAAATGTACCCATTTGACATTAATCATGTTTCCTTGACTTGGGATGCTCACAAATATACATATTAGCCACATTCCAAATTGTCATTTTGTGCTGTACTATGCTAAATCCTGCAATATGATTAACAGGCCACCTTACGTGCTTTTTGGAATTCACAATACTGCAGGGCAGGTATTGATCGTAGACCCAATACTGAGAAGATACACATTCATTGATGTTTTTTGTTTATACTTTGCATAATACTATGAATTGGATTCAAATGTTTAGCCTTTCTTTGTACATTACTTCATTTGGTGTAATCTAGAATACACGTAAAACATAATGCAAAAACGTACTTATACTTGTATGGAAAGGCGGTATTGTTTCAATCTCATATTAACTTTAGATCTGCTACACCCTCTTGCACGCCCTCTCTCTCTCTCTCTCTCTCTCTCTCTCTCTCTCTCTCTCTCTCTCCCTCTCTCTCTGTCATGGTCCTTCACGCATCGAGGTCCCTCAGATTTTTGGTTTCTGACATGGGGTTGCATGAAGTGTAGCGTGAGTACAGATGTGATAAAGTAGAAACAGTGCTAGCCCAGAAAACATCTATGCGCCTTCTACTCCAGTAGGGGAGGAAGGGAGCGTGCATGTGAATCTAAGCAGATACAAGCACCAGAAATACAATTACGGAGAGTAATGTATCCCTTCTGGAGCTTGTGGATCTGCTTAGATTACATGCTCTGCATAGATTAGCGAGCTGTAGAAGGAGGTGGGAAGTGAGAAGGTACCGCGGCAAAGAGATGTTTTAGAACCTCTTGTCCCACCTGTGAATCTGCTTTAGAGTGAGTGTCAATGCAATAATGCTGTGTGAAAGTATGGATGGTACTCCATGTAGCAGCTTTGCAAATGGCATCTAGAGGGACTTTTGCAATGAAGGCTAAAGGAGCTCCTGTACATCTGATAGAGTGAGCCCTGGAAGTGAATGGTAAAACACTTTTGGAAAGGGAATAGCAGAGCTGTATGCACTTGACTATCCATTTGCAGATGGCACTTTTTGATATGTGATCACCCTCTCTCCCAGGTGCTATGGAAACAAAGAGTTGGTATGTTTTCCTTAGAGGTTTAGTTTTGTTCACATAGTACAAGACCGCCCTCCGTACATCAAGTGTATGCAGGCTCCTTTCAGCTGAATTTGATGGATTTTGAAAAAAGGTACGAAGTTCTATGGATTGATTAACATGGAACTTCGAGATGAAATTAGGTGAAAACCTAGGGTGTGTTCTGAGAACAACCTTGTCCTTGTGGATTATGAAGAAAGGGTCGTGTACGGACAAAGCCTGTAGCTCACTGATTCGTCTTATAGAGGTGATAGCTACTAGGAATGCAGGTTTTTAAGTTAGATGTTTTAGGCTGGCCTTGTGCATAGGCTCAAAAGGTAGACCCATGAGCTTTGAGATCATGACATTAAGATCTCAACCTGGAGGAGGGTTGGAAATTGGGGAGGTATAGCCTCTTTACTCCTTCCATGAACACTTTAATGACAGGAACGTTCCACCAGGACACCTTATTTTGTAAAGTGGTGTAAGCTGATAGGGCCGCCAGATGTACTTTAATGGAGTTGAATACTAGGCCAGAGTCTAGTAGGTACAGCATGTAATGTAGAATGTTCGTTGGGGAACATTCTGCTGGGTATAGTGTTTGTGATCTGCACCATATCACAAATCTCTTCTACTTATTGAAATAGCAGTGACTCGTGTTGGGTGTTCATGCCTCCTTTAGGATATCCATACACCTTTGTGGAAGATTCAAGTGGCCACATTTTATTACTTTAGGAGCAAGGCTGGCAAGTTCATAGATTGAGGGCGCAGGTGGAGGGATGCTCCCTTGTGTTGTGTTAACATGTTGTACAGGCAAAGGAGCTTGATTGGGTCGCACATCGCCAGTTTGAACAGATGTGGACATCAAGGTTGTCTCGCCCACATAGGAGCAACCAGGATTAGAGTTACTTGTTCCTGGTGCATTCTGTGCACTATTATGCTCAGGAGTGGCGTTGGAGGAATAGCATAAGCAAATTTCATCCACAGGGCGTTCCCCTTGGACCCGGGTTGGGGAAACCTGGACGCAAAGTCTGGGCATTGCACGTTTAGGCTTGTGGCGAACAAATCTAATGGGGGATGACCCCATTGTGAGATTATTATGCCAAGGATATCCTTGCAGAGTTGCCACTTGTGTTCTTCTGGTAGAGGGTACCTGCTTAGTGTCTCTGCCAGAGAATTGAGTTCCCCTGCAACATGATGGGATGTTAGGAACATGTTCCACTAGAGCACCCACTTCCATATTCTTTGGGATAGGTTGGACAGACTTTGAGAGTGTGTGCCTCCCTGCTTGTTTATGTAGAACATGCCAGTCGTGCTGTCTGTAAGGACTTGCACTGTCTGACCTGTAAGATGTTATTGAAAGGCCCAAAGAGCCTTGAGGACTGCCAAAGGTTCCAGGAAGTGGATGTGTCCTTGGGTTGTAGCACGTGTTCACTGGCAATGGGTGGTGTGGTAAAGGAAGTGACCCCCCCATCCAGCGAGTGAGGCGTCTGTGTTAAGATCACTTGTGCTGGTGGAACGCAGAAGGTTTTTTCTCTTAGCAGGTTGTCCCTGAACCACCAGTGAACAGCCTGTACCAGGGTTAGCAAAACAACCACTAGCTCATTCCACTGACCGCTTGCCTAAAACCATTTTTTTCGCTAACGATTCCTGCATTGGGCACATGCGCAGGCGCACCTGTGGAACTAAGTGAATGCATGAGGCCATCAACCCGAGCAAGCTCATTGCTTTGCATACCGTTATCTGGTGACCGATCTTTTAGTGAGGAACTTGTAACAGCATGTTTTGTACTCTCTTATTTGACAGTAAAGCCAGCTCCTCTTTTGTGCTTAGAATAGCCCCCAGACATTGCTTTATTTGACTGGGACTAGACTTGATTTCTTTTCATTGATGGAGAAGCCAAGATTGAAGAGAAGGTCTATTGTCTTTTGTGTATTTTGTTTGCAAATTTGAGTAGATTCCCTGGTAATTAGCCAGCCTTCCAGATATGGGTATACTGGGATTGACTTTCTGCGCAGATGTGCTGCAACTACTGCAAGCACCTTTGTGAATACTTTAACTGGGAATGAACTCCTGCTATCTTGAAGCGCAGATATTTTCTGTAAGCAGGGAGCATTGAAATATGAAAGCATGCAGCTTTCATATCCAATGTTGCCATGTAGTCCCCCCGTTTTAGTAGGGGGATTACTTCTTGGAGGGTGGTCATGTGAAACTTTTGGAGTTTGACATATTTGTTCGCAGGGCACAGATCTAGTACTGGGCACATGGAAAGGTCTTTCTTTGGCACAAGGAAGTACGTTGAATAAATACCCTTGTTTACCAGATTTGCTGAGATGATCTTTATGGCGCCCTTTTCCAGCAGTGCCTTTACTTCTTCTAACAGTATGCGCTCTTGTTCTGGTCTCATTTTCCTCTGTCTTGGCGGGCATTTGGGTGGATTTTGTAACAGTTCGATACAATATCCGCCTGCCACGGTGGACAACACCCACTTGTCTGTAGCAGTGCATCATTGTTTGGGAGGGGTGGAACCTCTCCTAGGTGAGGTTCTGCCTCTTCCTCTGGACCCTTTATTTCCTCTATGAAAACCAGAAGAACAAGTTTGTCCTTGTGATCGGCCCCAAGATGAAGACTGTCTTCCTCGAGTATATCCGGAGGAGCATTGGGAACCCTGACCCTGAAACCTTCTGGAGTTTGGGGAGCCCCGTTATACATAGGGCTTGTTTGTCAACTGGCCAAAGGATTTAAGAGTGGCATACTCATCCTTTGCACTCTTGAGGGCGTCTTCGACAGCCTTACCAAAAAGTACATTAGGTTCCATCGGTATGTTAAGTAGGGTGGCCTGTGATTCTAGCTTAAAACCAGATTGAGCGAGGCATGTCGTTTGATAAGTGTACCTTCTGCGATGATGCAGCCTGCATTGTCTGCTGCATCAAGATTATTTTTTAGGATGCAGTTTGATACCTGCTTGCCCTCTGCAATAGTACTTAATTGCGAGGACTTTAGGGGTTCTGGAACTGCTTCAATCTGATGGTCATCCCACTTGTGGCAGTCGTAAATAGCTAGAATCGTTGTGTTTTTATAGATTCTGGCTTGATATGCCGCTGAGGAAGCAACCTTTCTCCCGAAGTTATACATTTTCTTGCTTTCCTTGTCTGGCAGGGCATCAACTGATGCCAGGAGAGTGCCCACCCTCTTTCTGGTAGTGGTGATCAGGTTTTAGCTGACCCCTAATATATAGAGGGTCAGTGAGCACTGACCTGAATAGTTTTTCTATTCTGGGATTAACCGCCCTTGTGAGATTGGGCGCAAGTAGTGAGGGCTGTATACGTCTTTGCACAGACTCTAACAGCAGGATAAACTGAGTGGCAGACTTTCTGTCTCCCAGAATGCCCTCCACAAAGTCCTTACCTATTTGTGCCTCTTGGGTGTCAATGTTAAAGTGTTGGGAAGCCTTAAGCAGCAGTTCATTATATTGTAGTTGGTTGTCAAGGGGCGAATCTGCTACAGGCTGGTCTTGGTGGTCAGGCGACTGGATGAAAGATGTCATCATCGTCGTAGTATTGATCCTGACTATAAGACCCCTTGAGAGCCGGGGTCTTGTGACACATAGATCCACATCATACATGGTCTGAGAGGGGCCTTGGTTGGTCGAGGCTGGGGGCCTAGCGCATAGGTGCTAGGCTGTTGCTCAAGACAAGTTTTTTTTTTTTTTGGCAGAGGTTGGGTGTGCTGAGGGCCCAGGCTGTGGTGCATCTCTAAGTGAAGTTAGTTCTCTTCTAGATGCCTTTCCATACTCTTTAAATGTTATTAAATTGTTCAGGAGTATAGTCACATGAAGGTGGGAAACCTGACATGGTAGGGATGGCTTAGGAGGGAGCTTGGTCCTTGTGGTGCATAGCCCCTAAGAGTTTATCCACAGGGGGGGGGGGGGATGTACAGCCTGGGTGCTCTTGGAGGACAAAGGCTTTGAGGATTTGGACTTTTTTGGTGGTTTAGCTTTTAACAGGGTAGCACTGACGTGTTTTTTATTAATTCTTGCATTTTCAGCATTTGTTTGGGGGATGCCAATGTGCCTTTCGCCACCTGTTATTCGGCGTGCTAAAGGAGAGCTTTTTTGTGTGTGGTGTCCAAAGGCAAAAGTGCATGCGATGGCCCAGAGGACAGTGAAGAATGTAAGGCTTTTTCCACGGACACCGCGTGGGCCTAGACGCTCAACGATTTCGTCTAATGTCAGCCGTGGGGTATGTTCTTTGTGTTCTTGAATGTGTATGTGCTATGGCCACCGGGTGTCGTCTACGTCCCAGAAGCTCGGGCCCACTTCTTGGAGTCGGGGGCCCACACATGGGGTTCTGACAAACCCCACTCACCTTTGGCCTCACTAAGGACCCCGATACTGCCCTTGATAAAGTCCTCCGTCTCTCCAATGGAGGTCCCGGCCTGCATTGCGTGAGCATGCCAGTGTTTGGTGGATCGATCTTTGAGAGTTTTTGGTCAAAAAAGTTTGCAGTACTTGCAAAGCTTTTCGGGGTGATCCCTAGGGAGACAGTAATTGCACACTCAGTGCGTGTCCTTCCACAGGAATTTTCGATTGGCAGGTAGGGCAAAATTTAAAGGGAGTTTCGTCCATTATTATTTAAAAATGCAGTTTGGCGAGGAAAAAGGAAAGGGGATGGCAAAATATGCATCCTCTAAAAAGGTCAGTATGAAGAAACTCCCCTCTCTCTCCCTACTGTAAGGGCTGAAGCCCGAAGAGGCCTGTGTAGGCCATGTCTGGTCGTCGATTCAGTCAAGTAGTCAACGATGGAGTTGTACGTCAAAGGTCGTTGTGCAGTCTGTTGGCCATGCGGAAAGAGAAAAGTCTTTGAATACGCATTCAACTAGTTAAAGGCATTCAGCCTGGAAAAGAACTCCGACCTTGATGGCGGAAAGAAACAATCTGAGTATGTGAAGGTCCATGGGTACAGTACACGTCACACTAGGGATAGTATTACCAACATACCCTGTCGACGTCCATTTTCGAATACAAATCTTGTAATACTCTGCGACTACCACTAGATGTCGGACTATGCAGAGCATGTAATCTAAGCAGATCCACAAGCTCCAGAAATTATATATATTTTTTATTTTGTTTTATTTTACTAGCTCCTTTTTTCCTAAAGAATCTCCTACTCACGGAGTTATGTCCTATATCCTGGAGATGCATTTAACTCTGGCTTGTTAACTTGGTACTTCGATCCCTGCAAGGCACAGACAGGATCCACTTTTTAAAAAATGCATTATTATAGAGTAAATCTAAAATGGTGTGTGGTGTAGGCCCACAGACTTTCTCTGAAAATAAGCCCCACGTGGATTGAGTTTTCCATAAGATCCTGTTACGATGCTAAAAAGAAAACCCTGAAACTACTCGTAGACGATGTTCGTATCTGGGTTGACTTATGTTGATTTCACAACGCAAGAACCAGCTTTGAGAGGGTCCTAAAGAAATGCATGATATATCAAAGGTCTTTTTATAGTTCAAAGCCCTCTTTGAAGACCTGTGGAACAGATGCCAGAGTGGCACCAAAACGCAGTGGCACTGTGACAGATGTAGGTTGGAAGAAGGGTGAAGATATTGAGAGCCAGAAGGAGACACATGTTGTGGTCTTTCAGGGGCATATGAGAGTACACAAAGATGGCTCAAAGGTGGATAGAAAATAGCAGGACGCAGAATCCTCATTGATTGTCCTCGGTTGCGTTCGCTTTGTTTTTATTATATTATAGTTTGTTTGTTTATTTATTTGTATAGCGCTCTTGACCCAGGGGTATATGTGCACTTAGAGCATCAAGTTACAGGCAGCAGTAGGGAACAATAGTACAGTAGTAATGAGGCAGAGTAAACAGAAAGACAGTTAGCGCATAATAAGAAACATTTGTACATTAGGAAAGCATACATACATGGTTGGTTATTTGTTGAGTAACCAAGTGATGACCTTAGTTCTGAAGGGTTGGAAGGTAGGTGTGGGTTTGATATCCAGTGGAACAGTGTTCCAAAGTTGTGAGGCCAGAGTTGGGAAGCTGGATCCACCAGCTCTTTTGAGGGAGTATATGGGCACCGTCAGTTGTAGTGTGTTAGAGGGTCTAGTGGTTCTAGTGTTCTGTCTTAATGTAAATTTGTTAGTGAAATAGGGTGGGGCTAGATGGTTAAGAGCTTTGTATGTAAGGCATAAGGTTTTTAGGTCGAGTTTTTGTTGGATGGAGAGCCAATTGCAGGCGATTCTTGTAGCGGAAATATGTTCTCTTCTGGGAATATTTAGGGCGGCACGGAGTGCGTTGTTTTGTAAGACTTGCAGTTTGTTGATTACTGTTTTGTTGGCGCCTACATAGAGGCTGTTACAATAGTCCAATTTAGATTGAATGAGTGCTCTGGCTAAAGTGAGGCAGTTGTTGGGGGAGATCAATGGCCTGCAGGCCCTGATTAATTTACCAGTGTAGGCAGTGGCTGAGGCAGTCATATTAATTTGTTTGGCTAGGTTGGTATTTGTGTCTAAGTAGAAACCGAGGGTTTTTACACTCTTGGCAATGGGTAAGGTGTTGCCGTCAATGGTAAAGCTGGTGTAGCTGGGGCAGAGTTTCCGGATGGTATTAGGTGAGCCGACAAGAAGCAGTTCGGTCTTATCATCATTCAGGCAGAGGCCATGTATGGCCATCCATGCCTGAATGATGGAGAAGACTTCATTGATCCATTTGGCGTCTGCGTTGTAATTACCGGATAGGGTGAGGAGTATCTGGGTGTCATCTGCGTAGTTCGTGTAGGTGACACCCAGATTGTCCAGTTTGTCGAATAAGGGCTTTGTAAATATAATATACAAAGTAGGTGAGACACAGGAACCTTGTGAGACACCGCAAGTAATGGGAATAGGGTCAGCCGCTGCTAGGGGTGAGAAGACCCGCATGGTCCTATTATCCAGGAAGGATTGAATCCATGTGACCGCAGAATGGGAGAAGTGGGCTGCCGATGACAAGTGGTTGCACAGGATTTTGTGGTCAACCAGGTCAAAGGCAGCGGAAAGGTCGAGGAGAAGGAGAATGGCAGCCTTACCTTTATCTTTGAGTTCATATCTGGCACTTGAGGTCAACAAGGGCCGTTTCTGTCCCATGTTGTGGTCGAAAGCCAGATTGGCGAGTTCCTAGTAAATGGTTAGTCTCAAGGTAATCCTGGATTTGTAGATAGGCCACT
Source organism: Ambystoma mexicanum (assembly GCF_040938575.1). NCBI lineage: Eukaryota > Metazoa > Chordata > Amphibia > Caudata > Ambystomatidae > Ambystoma > Ambystoma mexicanum. Next base: position 263,441,071 of record NC_090931.1, on the reverse strand, counting down.
CTATCAAGAATCTTTAGTAAGAATGGGACGGTAGTAATGGGTCTATAGTTAGTGGGTATGTCCGGGTCGAGAGTGTTTTTTTTTAGTAGTGGTAGAACCCAGGATTGTTTCAGATTACTGGGGACCAGGTTGTTGGAGAAAGACAGGTTTATTAATTTAGTAATGAAGGGGGAGAGATCCCTGGCTGCATCTTTTATGATTTGTGCGGGGCAACTATCCCCCTTACAATTCGAAGGTTTCAGAGATGCTATAATTTTCTGTACCTCCGGTATGGATACCTTTTTGAAGGTAAAGCCTGAGCTGGTGGCGGTGGGGGGAAGAGGGGTAGAACTGGAGGTAGAACCAGGAGTGAGTTGTTGTCGTTTGTTGTCAATTTTGGTTTGGAGCCCTGAAATTTTGTTAGCAAGAGCATTCTGGATCCCTGTGCACCAGGATTTATCCTTGGTGCAAAAGTCAGTTGGAGGAGTGGGGTTTTCTAGTTCTTTTAGGATGTTAAAGAGCTCTTTTGTGCTAGAGCTTCCCTGGGAGATCCTAGTGTTGAGAGATTCTTTCTTAGCGCGTGTAATCTCCTTTTTGTAGAGTTGAACTAACATCACATTTAGTTGTAGTTTGAGAGTTCGTCTGCAAGTTCTCAAAGAATGTCAGCTGGATGGAGTGTTCACAATTACCCACAGTGACATCATTGTGGATCATTTTCAACCTTTCTTTCATTGCCACCCCGATATAACATTTCGTATGATCGTTCAACAACATTGCATCCATCAATTTATAACTATTCAAGTCTAACAAACACTGTGGGTACAGTGATCACCATTTTTTACCCCAAAGCCTATAGTGATGGTGAGGGGAAAAAAAACTGCCTTTTGTACATCACTTTATTTTCTTTTTAAATGGGCCCCTGTTACCTCCAATGAAGCTCCAGCCCAGGGTGATGTTGCTGGAGATGACCGATAGAAGACTACGATCAAATGTGGCAGCTTTTCTTCCCAACAGATGTGACAATATAGAAAAAAAATAGAATTTATCAAAGAGTGAAAAGGGGGCGACATTATCAGCAGAAGAAAGTGTGATGGATCTGAGCATCACACTCTTTATTTACTTTGGCTATCGAGCTGCCGCCGTAGCTTTTAAGCACAGCAAAGGGGCCTACCGGAATGACCATATATTTTTCCACTTACATAACAGCAAACCAAAGAGGGATGTGTAAATTTACATATACCAGGGATCCAAACACAAGCTTCTCTCCCATTGGCAGGAGCCGTGGCCTATAGCATAGGTTGTGAAACAAGTTTCTCTCCCATTGACAGGAGCCATGGCCTATAGCTTAGGTCGTGCCACAAGCTTCTGTCCCATTGCCAGGAGCTGTGGCCTATAGCATAGCTTGTGAAACAAGCTTCTCTCCCATTGACAGGAGCCGTGGCCTATAGCATAGGTCGTGCCACAAGCTTCTCTCCCACTGACAGGAGCCATGGCCTATAGCATAGCTTGTGAAACAAGCTTCTCTCCCATTGACAGGAGCCGTGGCCTATAGCATAGGTCGTGCCACAAGCTTCTGTCCCATTGCCAGGAGCTGTGGCCTATAGCATAGCTTGTGAAACAAGCTTCTCTCCCATTGACAGGAGCCGTGGCCTATAGCATAGGTCGTGCCACAAGCTTCTCTCCCACTGACAGGAGCCGTGGCCTATAGCATAGCTTGTGAAACAAGCTTCTCTCCCATTGACAGGAGCCGTGGCCTATAGCATAGGTCGTGCCACAAGCTTCTCTCCCACTGACAGGAGCCATGGCCTATAGCATAGCTTGTGAAACAAGCTTCTCTCCCATTGACAGGAGCCGTGGCCTATAGCATAGGTCGTGCCACAAGCTTCTGTCCCATTGCCAGGAGCTGTGGCCTATAGCATAGCTTGTGAAACAAGCTTCTCTCCCATTGACAGGAGCCGTGGCCTATAGCATAGGTCGTGCCACAAGCTTCTCTCCCACTGACAGGAGCCGTGGCCTATAGCATAGGTCGTGCCACAAGCATGAGCAAAAATAACCTTTGATGCACATGCATGTTGCATTGCTGCATTCCTGCATTCCATGGCGGGAGGGCCATCGGAAAGATATTCAGAATCACCTACTTCCACATGTTTTGTAGGAAAGATGGAGTAGGAATTTGAAACGCTACTTAATTGCCCCCCTTGTGGCAGTGGCATCTGTAACGAGCTTCCAGTAACACTTTGTGCTGAAATTGCCATCAGCCAACGAATAACGCCTCAGGGCAATCAGAAAACGCCTCCACGACTCTGTACTTTATTATCTGCAGCCGCGAGTTTGGTAGTAATGGTAAAAATAGAAGGTATTTAGAATACCAAGTCCTGCTGAGAAGCAACACTCGTCACGAGTGGCCGGCTTGTCCTCGCAGTTTTCAGGAATACGCAATACCCGATGACTGAATACCAGCATTCACTGCACCTCAGAAAGATGAAAGTAAAAAATGGTTTCGTCCACTACATGACAAAACATTTTGTCCCGAAATTGAAGAGATTGGCTAGCGCGCCCCCTTCACTCTTTAGCAAGAAGACACATAAGAGCCACATGTCGGAGGGGTGGGGAGGGGGCGGTTGAGCCTGTGCGCATCTCTGATGCTCCCTTTTCTGCATTAAGGGGCACAATATAACAAAAAGAAATCAAACGGTAGCAGGCCCCCTCTGCCCCAGCTGCCAAGCACGCCATCACACTGCCTTCTGCCATTCAGGAAGGAGACCATCCTAAAGAATATTTCTTCTCACTATAATGTCTCCACGGTCGTCAATTGTGTATCTTGTAACCAGCAGCCTGAGGCCATTGCAATAGTCTTTGGTCACTACACAAATGTTAATATAACACAATACAATTGTCGAAATCACAGTTCCAGGACATCATCACATTAATGAAAATGTCCAAAAACCGTTCCACGACCCTTTCAGGCTCACCCCGTCCCTCCTCTAAAGCATGCATACCACCTTGCACACCTTTGATTATTTATGTTATGTTAAAGGTTCTTCTAATACCGTGCACTGTTGCCACCTGCGTGGTCTCTTGGCGCTCTGGCGGATCTGTAATGCAAGGAGGGTGAGGGGGTGGTGAGTAGGATTGAGCGGGAAAGGAGCAAGAGAGCAGTGATGTGCTGTTGGCAGCTTCAGGTCCGATACACCGTTCACTATGCATAGATGGGATTTCCAGTTTGTGGTCGCCATGTGGTGTGGTGTTGGATGAGAATATGTGTGGTTTGTTTAGTTGTGGTGTTGTGAAATACTTGTGGTTTGTGGTGCTATAGAGATATGGTTGCGTTTAGTTCAGAGTCTGAGAGGTGTATACACAATGGTGAGTTTTTAGTACAGTTTGTTAGTGGCAGTACATTTTCTACCCCCACTGTTCTGACTAAATGCAATTCATATCCCTTCCCCTGTCAATTATTCTAGGCTGTAGCAATTACCGCCCCCCACGAGTTCCTCCAGGGGTAGTGTGTTCCCTGTGCCCTGTGGTCAGCCCATGGGCTGCACAGTTTCTGCATCTTGCCTTATTCCTTTGTGTTTGACATGTTCCATACCCTTGGTGGTCCAATTAAGTGGCACACACTTCCCTCCCCTGTTTCCACCTGCGGCCCTCTATCGGTCATTCGACTTAGTGGGACACATCTCACTCCCCTGTTTCCAACTTTGGCCCTCTATCAGGATGGACCCTTTAGGACTCAAAACCACCCTTCTACTTCGGACGCCTCTCTTATCCTCTGCCCTCCCCTCCGGCATTCTCCCCACTTCTTTTCAGTTATGTGTTTGTTTCATGGCGCGTGGATGTTGTTCAGTTGTTTTCAGCCCATTCGGTGCTGAAGAGCCAGGTTTTTAGAAGTTTTCTGAATTTTAGATGGTCCTTCATAGTTTGCATTTCTCAGTGCTGCGATAAATGAAATAAGGAGAGCCTAGTGTGCATTAAGTGGTCAGATGAGGTTCATGCTTCAATGACTATTGCAGACATAGTTCAAATATACAATTATGTTCCCAAAGTACTGTTTGTTTTTATGCTAATCACCAGGAAACTACATTTATGCTATTTGTTGCCCTCTCCTTTCTCATAGATGATTTATTTAAGGAATGAGGGTAATTTAATCACTGATTGAATTGTTTATATTCTAAGTGGAAGAGGGATTCATTTACAAACCTGTTAAGGTTTAGACTGCAGTAGCCTGTATCAGGAGAGTGGCCTTCATCGTGAGGGTTGGAGATATGTACTGTTCAGGTTTAAACTCCCTATATATTGTATATGGATGGATGAATATGCGTAACACTAAAGATAGACTTGCCTTAGCCTTTATTAGGAGGACTGAAGATCTGTACTACTAAGGTTAGACTGTGCCTAGCCTATGTCAGGAGAGTTGAAAAAACATACGACGGAGGTCAGTCCCCGCCCCCCCCCTATGCTGTATAAGAGGGGTGGAAATATGCACTATTAAAGTTTAGACTCACATTAGTCTGTATCTGGAGGGTGGAAATGTAGACTATTAAAGTTTAAACTCGCCCCAGCCTGTATCTGAGGGGTTGAAGATATGTACTATTTAGGTTTACATTTGCTACAGTCTGTATCAGGAGACGTGGAGAAATATACTTTGAGTCTACTCTGCTACTGATGTACACAAACCATGTGTGGATACATGCAGTATATGAGAACCCCTTGGGTGTTGTGGAGGTACATAGCTCTAGGTTGGCTTGCAATCAGTTGTCTATAATGGACCAGGAAATTGGGCAATTACATTGCAACTTTACCACACACTTAGGGATGCAGCTATAATACACCAGAACACAGGGCATGTACCCTCTGTGATTCAGAAAAAGTAAATGTAAGCAGAAATGTGGTAACATTTGACAGGCAAAGGCAAAGTTTAATGAATTAAATCAGCACCAATTGTGCCTGATGTAGCATACGCTGATCTAGTGCACATGCTCCCTCGCTCTCTCTCAATCTAAGTCCCTGTCTCTCTCTGACAGAGTCGTGTTAGGTGCGCGTCCGATAGAGCCAACCCAGCTGTTGCTGACAACAGCATAACCAGAGAGAAAAAAATACCGATATCTTGAAGGGAAGGGGGACAATTATCTCTTTCATGGTCAGTAGCAGAATAGAAGCTGCAGTGACAGGCATTTGGAGACATATATTGTCATTGCATTTTTCATGCCGGAATGCCATCATCATGCATTGTTCGTACAAGGGGAGGTGAGGCTAACGTGGCGAGGCTCCACCGGTTCTGCTAGGGTTCTGACAGACCTTTTAAGGGAAGAAGGGAGGACATTCGATAGATGAAATTGGTTATTTTTCAGCAAACGTAGCTATTAAAACGATGTCTTTGCTGCAACATTGTAATCTGTCTCTGGAACATTTGACTATCATTTGTAATGATCACTTCCAGCACATATTCTAGTCATAACAAGAAGCTTACATGTGTCTTACTGAGTGAAGCACATCATCAATGCTTACAACAATACAAAGGGGTCGATTCATGGAAATAATGTGCGCCGAAAATTCCCGCGCAGAGGTGCCAAAACGTGCGAATCGCAGTGCAAGTGCGAAAATCGCAGTGCAAGTGCGAAAATCGCAGGGAAACCAGCGCACAGCGATTCATGGAAGTCCATGCGCGAGAAAAACATTGAATGTGCGCCAAAATGTGCGCTAACAAAAAGCACCCATATACAGCCATGATGAATGGGCCATACAGTGGCCCTCTAGGACAAATGAGGTGCAAAGGGGCACCGACAAACACGGACACCCGCTGTGTGAAAAATAGCGTGTGCGCGTGTTCCTGGGTGCGCGGGAAGTTCCACACGCGATTGGCCTGGGTACGTGTACTTCGGGGTGCGCGGGAAGTTCCACACGCGATTAGCCTGGGTACGTGTACTACGGGGTGCGCGGGAAGTTCCACATGCGATTGGCCTGGGTAGGTGGGGGTGCGCGGGAAGTTCCACACGCGATTGGCCTGGGTACGTGTACTCCAGGGTGCACGGAAAGTTCCACACGCGATTGGCCTGGGTACGTGTACTACGGGGTGCACGGGAAGTTCCACACGCGATTGGCCTGGGTAGGTGGGGGTGCTCGGGAAGTTCCACACGCGATTGGCCTGGGTACGTGTACTTCGGGGTGCGTGGGAAGTTCCACACGCGATTGGCCTGGGTACGTGTATTCCGAGGTGCGCGGGAAGATTCACACGCGATTTCAGCAGGGTACGTGTATTTCGGTGGTGCCGGGGAATGCTACACGTGATTTGGCCATGTGGGTCCTCCCAGGTGTTCCCTCTACACCCTCCACGGCCCCTGCAGGCAGCCCACACCACAGGGTACTACCCTGCACCCCTGCTCATGTCCCACAGGCAACCCATCCACCATGGCCATGCCCACCAGCCAACCCACATGTCACCTTGCACTACTGATCACCAACACATGTCTCCCATCACCCCCACCCCCCAGCCACCAGGGGCAGCCTCCACCAGGCCCCCACTCATGTCTCCCATCACCCCCACCCCCCAGCAGTGCAGGGGCAGCCTCCACCAGGCCCCCACCCATGTCTACCACCACCGCCACCCCCCAGCAGTGCAGGGGCAGCCTCCACCAGGCCCCCACTCATGTCCAACTCATGTCTCCCTGCACCTCCACCCCCCAGCCACCAGGGGCAGCCTCCACCAGGCCCCCACCCATGTCTCCCATCACCCCCACCCCCCAGCAGTGCAGGGGCAGCCTTCACCAGGCCCCCACTCATGTCTCCCTGCACCCCCACCCCCAGCCACCAGGGGCAGCCTCCACCAGGCCCCCACTCATGTCTACCACCACCCCCACCCCCCAGTAGTGCAGGGGCAGCCTCCACCAGGCCCCCACCCATGTCTACCACCACCGCCACCCCCCAGCAGTGCAGGGGCAGCCTCCACCAGGCCCCCACTCATGTCCAACTCATGTCTCCCTGCACCTCCACCCCCCAGCCACCAGGGGCAGCCTCCACCAGGCCCCCACCTATGTCTCCCATCACCCCCACCCCCCCGGCAGTGCAGGGGCAGCCTCCACCAGGCCCCCACACATGCCTCCCATCACCCCCACCCCCCAGCCACCAGGGGCAGCCTCCACCAGGCCCCCACTCATGTCCCCTATCACCCCCATCCCCAGCCACCAGGGGCAGCCTCCACCAGGCCCCACTCATGTCTACCACCACCACCACCCCCCAGCAGTGCAGGGGCAGCCTCCACCAGGCCCCCACTCATGTCTCCCATCACCCCCACCCCCCCCAGCAGTGCAGGGGCAGCCTCCACCAGGCCCCCACTCATGTCTTCCATCACCCCCACCCCCCAGCAGTGCAGGGGCAGCCTCCACCAGGCCCCCACCCATGTCTACCACCACCCCCCAGCAGTGCAGGGGCAGCCTCCACCAGGCCCCCACCCATGTCTCCCACCACCACCACCCCCCAGCAGTGCAGGGGCAGCCTCCACCAGGCCCCCACTCATGTCTCCCATCACCCCCACCCCCCCAGCAGTGCAGGGGCAGCTTCCACCAGGCCCCCACTCATGTCTCCCATCACCCCCACCCCCCAGCAGTGCAGGGGCAGCCTCCACCAGGCCCCCACCCATGTCTACCACCACCCCCCAGCAGTGCAGGGGCAGCCTCCACCAGGCCCCCACTCATGTCTCCCATCACCCCCACCCCCAGCCACCAGGGGCAGCCTCCACCAGGCCCCCACTCATGTCTCCCATCACCCCCACCCCCCAGCAATGCAGGGGCAGCCTCCACCAGGCCCCCACCCATGTCTCCCACCACCGCCACCCCCCAGCAGTGCAGGGGCAGCCTCCACCAGGCCCCCACTCATGTCTCCCATCACCCCCACCCCCCAGCAGTGCAGGGGCAGCCTCCACCAGGCCCCCACCCATGTCTACCACCACCCCCCAGCAGTGCAGGGGCAGCCTCCACCAGGCCCCCACACATGCCTCCCATCACCCCCACCCCCCAGCCACCAGGGGCAGCCTCCACCAGGCCCCCACTCATGTCCCCTATCACCCCCATCCCCAGCCACCAGGGGCAGCCTCCACCAGGCCCCACTCATGTCTACCACCACCACCACCCCCCAGCAGTGCAGGGGCAGCCTCCACCAGGCCCCCACTCATGTCTCCCATCACCCCCACCCCCCCATCAGTGCAGGGGCAGCCTCCACCAGGCCCCCACTCATGTCTCCCATCACCCCCACCCCCCAGCAGTGCAGGGGCAGCCTCCACCAGGCCCCCACCCATGTCTACCACCACCCCCCAGCAGTGCAGGGGCAGCCTCCACCAGGCCCCCACCCATGTCTCCCACCACCACCACCCCCCAGCAGTGCAGGGGCAGCCTCCACCAGGCCCCCACTCATGTCTCCCATCACCCCCACCCCCCCAGCAGTGCAGGGGCAGCCTCCACCAGGCCCCCACTCATGTCTCCCATCACCCCCACCCCCCAGCAGTGCAGGGGCAGCCTCCACCAGGCCCCCACCCATGTCTACCACCACCCCCCAGCAGTGCAGGGGCAGCCTCCACCAGGCCCCCACTCATGTCTCCCATCACCCCCACCCCCAGCCACCAGGGGCAGCCTCCACCAGGCCCCCACTCATGTCTCCCATCACCCCCACCCCCCAGCAATGCAGGGGCAGCCTCCACCAGGCCCCCACCCATGTCTCCCACCACCGCCACCCCCCAGCAGTGCAGGGGCAGCCTCCACCAGGCCCCCACTCATGTCTCCCATCATCCCCACCCCCCAGCAGTGCAGGGGCAGCCTCCACCAGGCCCCCACCCATGTCTACCACCACCCCCCAGCAGTGCAGGGGCAGCCTCCACCAGGCCCCCACTCATGTCTCCCATCACCCCCACCCCCAGCCACCAGGGGCAGCCTCCACCAGGCCCCCACTCATGTCTCCCATCACCCCCACCCCCCAGCAATGCAGGGGCAGCCTCCACCAGGCCCCCACCCATGTCTACCACCACCGCCACCCCCCAGCAGTGCAGGGGCAGCCTCCACCAGGCCCCCACTCATGTCTACCACCACCGCCACCCCCCAGCAGTGCAGGGGCAGCCTCCACCAGGCCCCCACTCATGTCCAACTCATGTCTCCGTGCACCTCCACCCCCAGCCACCAAGTATAGCCTCCACCAGGCCCCCACCCATGTCTCCCATCACCCCCACCCCCAGCAGTGCAGGGGCAGCCTCCACCAGGCCCCCACTCATGTCTCCCATCACCCCCACCCCCCAGCCACCAGGGGCAGCCTCCACCAGGCCCCCACCCATGTCTACCACCACCGCCACCCCCCAGCAGTGCAGGGGCAGCCTCCACCAGGCCCCCACTCATGTCTCCCATCACCCCCACCCCCCAGCAGTGCAGGGGCAGCCTCCACCAGGCCCCCACTCATGTCTCCCATCACCGCCAACCCCCAGCAGTGCAGGGGCAGCCTCCACCAGGCCCCCACCCATGTCTACCACCACCGCCACCCCCCAGCAGTGCAGGGGCAGCATCCACCAGGCCCCCACTCATGTCCAACTCATGTCTCCCTGCACCTCCACCCCCCAGCCACCAGGGGCAGCCTCCACCAGGCCCCCACCCATGTCTCCCATCACCCCCACCCCCCAGCAGTGCAGGGGCAGCCTCCACCAGGCCCCCACTCATGTCTCCCATCACGCCCACCCCCCAGCCACCAGGGGCAGCCGCCACCAGGCCCCCACTCATGTCTCCCATCACCCCCACCCCCCAGCAGTGCAGGGGCAGCCTCCACCAGGCCCCCCCCATGTCTACCACCACCGCCATCCCCCAGCAGTGCAGGGGCAGCCTCCACCAGGCCCCCCACTCATGTCTCCCATCACCCCCACCCCCCAGCCACCAGGAGCAGCCTCCACCAGGCCCCCACTCATGTCCCCTATCACCCCCACCCCCCAGCCACCAGGGGCAGCCTCCACCAGGACCCCACTCATGTCTACCACCACCTCCACCCCGCAGCAGTGCAGGGGCAGCCTCCACCAGGCCCCCACTCATGTCTCCCATCACCCCCACCCCCCAACCACCAGGGGCAGCCTCCACCAGGCCCCCACTCATGTCTCCCATCACCCCCACCCCCCAGCAGTGCAGGGGCAGCCTCCACCAGGCCCCCACCCATGTCTACCACCACCGCCACCCCCCAGCAGTGCAGGGGCAGCCTCCACCAGGCCCCCACTCATGTCTCCCATCACCCCCACCCCCCAGCCACCAGGGGCAGCCTCCACCAGGCTCCCACACATGTACCCCTGCACCCCCACCCCCAGGGGCAGCCTCCACCAGGCTCCCACACAGGTCCCCCTGCACCCCCACCCCCCAGCCGTGCGATTTGCCTAGGTACGTGTACTTCGGGGTGCGCGGGAAGTCCCACACGTGATTGGCCTGGGTACGTGTACTTCCGGGTGCGCGGGAAGTCCCACATGCGATTGGCCTGGGTACGTGTACTTCGGGGTGCGCGGGAAGTTCCACACGCGATTGGCCTGGGTACGTGTACTACGGGGTGCGCAGGAAGTCCCACACGCGATTGGCCTGGGTACGTGTACTTCGGGGTGCGCGGGAAGTTCCACACGCGATTGGGCTGGGTACGTGTACTACGGGGTGCGCGTGAACTTCCCCACGCGACTGGGCCTGTGAGAGTGGGGTACATGTATTCCAGGGGTGGGCGGGAATATTTACCCGCGACTGGGCCTGGGAGAGCGTGCTACGTGTATTCCTGGGGTGGGCGGGAAGATTCACACGTTCGCCTACGACGTGCCGAAAAATAAATGGTCCAATCCTGAGACACGTACGCCAGCCTGAAGCAGGCGTACGTCGACCCGCGCAGCATAAAAGTGCACGCAAACAACAAACAAGCTCATACGCCAGGATGAATATACCATTCCTAGCAGCAGTGGCCATGGGTTACCAAAGGAGGAGGAGGAGGAGGAGGATAGTGAGGGCCCGAATTTTCACTCCCAGAACCAGCCTTTTTGGGATGCCTGATGACCAGGTGTATGGGAGGTACAGGTTTCCCCCACACATAATACTGGACCTGGTCAGTGAGTGGGAGGATGACCTCACATCACCCACCCTGTGCTCCCAAGCACTCAGCCCCCTGGAGAAGGTCCTCAATGTACTGCACTTCTTGGCCACAGGATCATTTCAGCGGACAAGTGCCATAGTGGGTGGGGTGTCACAGGCCACGCAGTCACGCTGCCTACACCAGGTCTTGAACATCATCACTGCACGCCCATTAGTCCGTAGGCACATATACCTGCCCAGGACACCTGCAGAAAGGCAGGCTGCCACCCTCGATTTCTACGGTGTGGCACAATTCCCAAAAGTGCTAGGTGCCATTGACTGCACCCATGTGGCACTACGTCCCCCCAGGGCATCTGAGCACATCTATAGGAACCGCAAGCACTGGCATTCCATCAACGTGCAGGTAGTACGTAATGCTAAGGGAATCATCACCTCAGTATATGCCAACTATCCAGGGTCCACTCACGACAGCTTCATTTACCGAATGTCTACCCTAAGCCGGGACCTAGAAGCTGGGCGGCATGGCGATACATGGCTGCTTGGTGAGTATGAATGCCACTGCACATGCATGCATGTCAGATGCAGAGTTATGTCACTACCCCACTAATGATACCCATCACCTCCTCACCAGGGGACAGTGCCTACCCTCTGAGCACCCACATGATGACGCCAATTCGGAACCCCATCACGCCTCCAGAGGTAAGATACAACACAGCCCATATTGCAACCCGGGGCATAGTGGAGCGCACATTCGGAGTGCTCAAGTCACGCTTTCGCTCCCTTGACCGTTCTGGCGGGCCGCTGTTATATGCGCCCCCAGTAGTGTGCAGGATCATAGTGGCAGCATGTGTCCTGCACAATGTTGCAACACGCCGTGGCCTGGCTGTGGACATGGTGGTGCCCCCACATCCCCAACCACATGCACGGCCGCTGCGCATGGGAGGGGAGAGGGCACGGGGTGAGGCAGCCCGTACGCAGCTGGTGGCTAATTACTTCACATAGAAATCACACCCCAGTGGAGTGCACACAGGCCTGGCACATACCATCTGATAAGCAATGATGACTCGACCTGACAATTAAGACGTACAAAGGGACTGTCAACTGTCAGAACCATAGCAGCCTGAGATTGTTCATGTGGAAGTGTCACAATGTGTGCATCCCTACCTACACAAACACCACCAATGCAGTGTCATGAAAAGACACTTCCATGCTGCAGAAATGAATACCCACTCGCAAAATACTACATGAAAACAGTGCCATGACACCCACCGCCTCCCCGGCATGGCCACACAACACACCATGGCATGTCATGCAATGTGAGAGGAAATAAATTAATCCCCACAACATGCCCCAAGTGTCACCAGCTACAGTGTCCCTAATGGAAACATGTCCACACATGAAATGCTCACAGTAATGCAGGACCTACAACCCACATTACCAAATACTTACCAAGAATACCAATCACCTACACAACCTCCAACCTACCTTAAACATGACATTACAGACTTAATAATTAGCTAGCCTCACCACCTGATGAAGACAGCCCTCCGAACACTTCCAAGTATACAGTGTTAGCGCCACGCAAGAGTGTAGGTGCACTGCTTACAACATGGACTCCAGTTCCAAGGTGGACTGCATTGTGAAGACATGAGGAATGGACCTGCAAATATGGAGGATGAGATGGATGCAGAGGCACATATCAATACACTATGCAGTGTACAATACAACAACAATATGCACTATGAATGTATACACAGTATTGACTACAGACTGCCCACACAGCTCATGGGAGTCCAATGTCACCATGTACGTCAATGTCACTTGGGCACACCCTTTGCAAGCCCATAGAAACGGGAAGCAGGAGGGGTGTGTGTGACAAAAACCCAAGCATCTGAACCAAATCCATGACAAGCCTGCATGTGCCCAGCCACAATGCAGCGTATGCCCACGGGAGCCACACAAGGCAACACACTGTCCCAAAAAAAAAAAAATGGCCATTAATAGGCCCGGGGGGGTGGGGGAGGCCACCCTGGAGGTCCGAGGACAGGGTGCACATCAAAACCCACCTGTGTGGATCTTGCGAAAAAAAACACCTCCATGGGCTCATGGCCTACACGGCTACCCTATTGTGGGAGTATCACTGCTGTCGCTATCCTCACCCTCTGCAGCTGCATCAGGAGGTGGTGGCACTATGGGAGGCAGCCCATGCAAAGCCCTAGTCTGTTCCTCCATGGCTGCAAGCATGCGGGTGTGGTAGGTCTCGTTCTGGAGGATACGTGTGCGGAGGTCCCCATGCAACAACTCACCGGATGCCCGGACCTCCGCCCTAGTTGCCTGCATCTCAGCTGAGAGCGTACGGGTGAGACGCTCCAGCTGCTGTTCTGTCCTTCGGTTTGTTGAAGCCTCAAGCTCAACAAGAGTCGTCCTGAGGTGAAGGAGTTCCAGCCTCAGGGCTTCCCTGTGGCCATGGGACTCTATGGAGATGGCTTCCTGCAGAGTCGCCAGTGCCGCCCGCCTGTCCCTGTCGGACGCCAACATGTCCTCCCTGTGTGACTGGCAGATGGAGTCGGTTGCCTGTTGTAGTCGCTCCATCAGCCTTTCGGGGGGACAATGGAAGTGGCCATCCTATCCATGGCCTGAGCCATCATCTCTGATGATGCTGCCTGTTGGGTTGCCATACCGTAAATGGATTGCTCCCATGCGGTATTGCCAGGTGGCGTACGGCCACCACGTCGGCGGGCACCACACCTGTCTGGGGCAAGGCGAACTGTGCCTTGCTGTGCGGGCACTGCCTGAGGCTGCAGGACTGCATTCCCCCTCTGATCTGCTGGCCCAGGAACAGGATCAGATGTCGCGGAGTGTGACCCTGCATCCATAACCACCAAAGTCGTACCTGCCAACACTGACATCCTCATTGAGGGTTCTAACCCTGGTGCAGGTGGGTCGGACAGAACAGAATCCCTCCCAGGAACACTCACCTGCGACGGCACGTAGGTCTCATCATCCGAATCGACACCTGAATACAGCTCGGGGGATGTGCAGCCAGAGACAACCCTTGAGAGCACGACCTGCAGCAGTTGTGGGTTCTCACCCACCACCACACCACGTCCCTCACTGGTGGTCGGTCGGCCCTCAGACCCCTCCTGGGTCTGCACCATCTCCACAACCCCAGCAGTATCAAGTGCGTCTTCCCCTGCAAAGACATAAAAGAAAACAAATGGAAACAGGCATTAGCACTATGGCACACAATTAGGGCTGAGAGGCTACAGAAACAGTACTTGATTGACACATGTCCCACATGACTATCAACACTCCCATGCATGCACCGTCACTGCGTGTGATGGGGAGGCAGATGGCACACATTGATGACACCAAGATGGAAGATGAACACATTTGCTGCATGCTGCCTAGCAGTGGCATCACACATTGACCAGTGATTGGCAGGTCAAATACACATGCCATCACACAGATGGCATGTACCCTAGCCATGAAGTGAAGAGGGAGAGGAGGTCACCAATTGTTCATTCAGTCCAGTTTGCTCATATAATTGATTATTTTCATTGTAATAGTTCAAATGTTTAACCTGCAGCTGCCAGTCAAACATGTCTAAACTAATCATGTCCAGGAAACTGAGCCAAGTCACTGTACCATAGCCATGTCAGACATGTGACAATAGGACTGAGAAAACCTCAGTAAAAGTGGTGGTATGCAAACAATCTGCATGAATAAACAGAGGTAAATAAGCAACAGTGTTGTGGCAAGATGACACTCCAAGGGCAACTGGCGTGGTGTTGGGCTGGATGTCTAATGTTGGCCGAAGGGATGCTGCTATACCCAAATGCTGGTGCCAAGAATGTATAGGAAGAGGCACATGGGTGAGCCGAACCACTCAGACACACACACCCTCCCCTGGCACCCAAACAGAAGCCCTCCCACACACACCATGCACATGGATGACACACACATGCATGTGCACTCACCGGACAATGCCTCGTAATCTGCCAGTTCTCCCACGCCTTGGATCTGTTCCTCCGTGACGTAGGTCCCAGCAACCTGCTCATGTGGAGTGAGTTCTATGTCGTCTGCTGGAGACCCACCTCCAGTCACTAGAGTTGCGGCATGACTTGAGGACAGCTTATTCTTTGCCCTGCGCTTCAGGTCATTCCAGCGCTTTTAGCATTCATTAGCTGTGCGCCTCACGATTCCAAGGGCACTTATGATGTTCGCAATGGTCTGCCAGTGTGCCTGACGTTGTGCAGGTGTGGTCTTGGATCCTGCAACAATCACCATTTCGTGGTCATGTGCGGACACATACTCTACAAGTGCATTCAGTTCGGCCTCATTGAAGCTGGGCTTCCTTGACGGGCCGGACTTTGTAGCCGTGTCTGGGGCATCAGCCTCTAATGGACGAGCACTCTTCCTCTTCCGCTTGGAAGGTGGTGGGGATCCTGAGTGTCCTACGCCGCTCTGGACACTAGGGGCAGGAGCGTGGGATTGCACACTCAGCATGGGAGTTGGTGCAGGCATTAGCTCAAGTGTGATGGTGTCAGGGGGAATGTCAGCATGATGGACTTGGACCGACACTGTCCTGGATGGGTGTGTGAGAGGTGGGGTGGATGGAGCCGCAGCTGCCCCTGCAGCCTCCCCAGCCTGCCTACACGGGGCAGCAGATGACCTAGCTGCCCCTGATCCACGTGGCCTGATGACACCAACGTTCACCGGCGCACGTGGCCTAGACCTGCTGACCTGGAAGTCAGCCATGGAGTCACCCTGTGCCAGGTCTGGTTCCACAGTGGGCTGGTCCAACAAGGGCTGAGCATGGATGGTGTCAGCCACGGTAACCTCAACTGGGGGGGGGCATGGGTGTCCCTGACTGCTCCTCCACACATGGGGGGCTAGGGGCACCCTGCAAGTCACGGCCACGTCCCCTACTGGATCCTCCACGGCCTCCACTTGGGGCTCGGCCACCTTTGCCACGCTTACGGCTTGGTCGCCTCCCAGCCATGGCACTGATGTTATTGTGCGTATGGGAGTCGATGTGAACTATTGTCCTGGGTAATTGGGGGTCAAAGGGGTTGGGTACCAGATGGTAATCGTACCCTAGTGCTCTAGCAAGGCTGTATGTCACCCCTGGGGAAAGATGACGGGTCACGCAACGCACAGGCACCCCAAAAAAGCGAAGTAAGGTGCACGCAACCCCTCCTAGACCACGTGCGTGGAAAAATAAACCTGCACTATGCTGTGGCACCCAGAAACACAAGAATGAACATATGCGTGTCACACGCAGCCTAGAATGACCTCTGAAGGGGTACGTGACACACGGGGCAAGCACAGATGTTAAATACGTACGCGACTCACCGTCTGCCAGGAACAAAAGCGTGAAAAATATGCGCGTGTGCGCGTTGGCAACACCCCTGCCAAAAGAAGGATTGTACGCTGTCTGAGGAGACAGGACAACAGTAGAAGGGAACGCTGTTTGAGGCCCAGGAAAAAGAGGAAAAGAGAAAAAGCTGTCAGAGGTAACAGGGAGTACGAACTGGAAACGCTGTGAAGTAAATCGCGTGTGAACCGACAATAAGTACAGAATTCATCCACTCGCTCTCCACGAAAAGCGCGTACAAGGAAATGGCGTTCTACACGTACCTTTTATACCCATGTCACAGACGCGCATACGCGATGAGGACATTTCCACCAATTACGCGCTTTGACACTCGGACGTGTATCTCTTCATTTTTACATGCGCCATTCTCTACGGCCATGCGCGTGACGTCACAGCTGCGCATGGTGGCCTTTGGGCCAATGAAATCGCATATGCGAGCACACGTGGTAAAACTGCACGTCCGAGTGTCATCGCGTGTAATCGGAGGGAAGTGAGCGTACACGCGATTGGCCTGGGTACGTGTATTTCTGGGGCGCGCAGGAAGTTCCACATGCGATTGGTGGAAATCCACGTGTGCTCTGTCATCACGTGTAATGAGGGAAACACCTGCGCGCATCACGTCACAGATGCGCTTACGCGCTAAGGGCCTTTGGTCCAATGAAATCGCATATGCGTGCTGACGTGCATACGCGCTAAGGGCCTTTCCTCGATTCACACGCAGACGTGCAGGATTTTCACGTGCCAAATCACTCCGTATCAAGCTGGCCACGCGTAAGCACACGGAAGACCACGCTCCTGCCCAGAAGGCCGAATTACTGCCCCCCAGAGCCCTGAGCACGCTCCCACCTGCCATCTGCTGCTGCCTGACTGCCTGCTGCCCACGTGCCCTGCCATTTGCTGCCTGCACATCAGCCAGGGGTGCTGATGCTGTGACCACCCCTGCTGGAACCGAAGACTCCCGACTGGGATTCCATCGCTCCACAGCCCAGCCCCAGTTGCACACCCACTCCTGCCTCTGGGGTTGTCATGTCGGGCACTGCAACATCTGTGACCACTGACAACCCCCGGCCTGAGAGGCAGAGGGGCACCAGCTTCAGTGCCAGGGAAGTTGGTTTCCTGGTGGAGCAAGTCCTGGGGCAGTATGATGCCCTCTACGGAAGTGTGCGCGCCGACAAGGAAGGACGGACTCAGATCTGGACGGACATCGTGACTGCCATCAACGCGGAGGGGGTGGCAGTCCGCGACTTCCAACATGTCAAGAAGCGCTGGGGGGACTTCAGGTCCAGGACCCTGAACAAGGCCCGGCGCCTCTTGAAGGCAGCGGATGCTAAGGGGCGCCGGGGCCACTTGTCGGAAGATCAGATGAGGGTCCTGGAACGCATATCCCCAGCGCTCCACGTCCAGGTCCTTGAGAGGCAGACCCGTCTGGAGTCGAGCGGTAAGTGTACATGCATCATGATTGTAAGCTGTGCGTGTGGTGATGTGCCAGTAGTGTGCCGGTTGCACATCTCTTTGTATGGGGCCGAGTATGGGTGGGGGTGTACAGGGCTGTGAGGCTAACACATGCGAGGGCTGTCATGTGTGAGACATGGATGGTGCTTGTGTGTGTAGGCTTGCATGCCAAATGCAGTTGTGTGGGCACACATGTTTGGATGAATGTGTATGTAAGTGGGCATGTTCGTGATGTCACGCATATATGTTGTTTTCAGCTGCATGTATCAGCACTGTGTACATGTGCATGTGTGTGTATTTGACAAGGGTGCAACAGTGATGCAACATGGATGCATGTGACAGCGGGATGTGGAAGCCTGATTGGCAGATGTGACATGGATCCCCATCGGAACACTGCGACAGTTGGCTGAGGTGTACACATGCATGCAAGTGTGGTGGTGTACGTGCATGTGTAGTGCACTCCTTGTGTTGCATGTGATGTCTGGCCCACCTTTGCCTGCTCATGCTGTTGTATGTGTATGGATGGTGCTGGCAGTTGGGATGTGGCTGTGGTATGGCTCATGTGTGCAAGTTGAAATGACATGTGTGTTGCTGATTGTGATGCCATGTCTGAGGTTTGCCAATGCCACTCATGTGCAACTGTCATGTGTGTATGTGTCCATTGTACAGTGCCCTGATGCCTGTGTTTAATTTCTCCCTGTCTGCAGCGTCAACTGATGAAGAGGGCGGAGGAGGTGCTGTGGAGCACAGCGGCGGGGATCGCACCGCCAGCCGGAGACGCAAGGCCCGGCTCCCCTCCCAGGTTGTGATCTCGTCGGGGAGTGAGGAGTCCGGTGCCGCGTCCCAGGCCGCAGCTGCTGGGGGGAGGTCCAAGAGGCAGAGGTCGGAGTTGGACTCCTCGGCAGCAGAAGGGGCAGCTGGGACCCCACAGGGCCCAACGGGGGAAGATGGCACGGAGTCATCCAGGTTGGTGGGGGGTTTGGTGGAGGAGGAGGCCGTGCAAGCAACAGAGACGGGGTCTGGAGGTGGGGATTCCACTGGTGCTAGTGGTGCAGTGCAGGACCAGGGACAGGAGGCAGCACAGGTCGCCGCGGAGGTGCCTGTGTGCAATCCTGTCCCTGATCCTGTCACTGCATCATCTTGCACCAGCAGGGATGCCTACGTCCAGACCCGTTTTCAGGCAGGGGATGAGCTCACGACAACTGGCCTTCCTCTGCCTGCGGACGTGGCTATCCGGGTCCGGGTTGAGCCTGTCCTGACTGGTGTGGCGTTGCGTCAACGGGCCATGCGAGGTGACCTGCAGTCTTTTCATGAGGAGACTGCACGTCATCTGGAATGGCTCGGTGACCGCGTCGGCCTACTGGGACAGGTCACCCAGGCCGGATTCCTCCGTTTAATGGGGCTTGCTCAGACCCCCTCCTCAACTGAACCCCCTATCGGGATTCGGACGTCCAGCAGGGGTGGCCACATCAACGACTGCACCCCAGCCAGCGGAGGATGTGCAGGCAGCAGGAGGCAGTGCACGGGCAGAGGCGCAGCAGCAGCAACGTGGTGGGAGCCATGATGGCTCGGGGCCTTCCACATCGGAGGGGCAGGCATCGGCCGGAGGGCAGGAGGACCCAGGACGGGAAGTGTCTTCCGTGTGGCAGCGGTTGGGCCACGCCATAGATGCGGAGCGGCAGCGGGCGGAAGAGGCACGGCTCACGATGGTCAGGGCGGAGAACTCCATGCAGAGGGCCCTGAGGCGTGCCGAGTGCCTCGAGGCAATCCGCAGGGAGTTTGGGGGGAACATGTGGACGGCCCTGCGGACCCTCCATGGAGGAGGAGCGCCTCCGGGACATTGAGCAGGAGTTCGATGATGCCCTGGCCCGGAACATCCCGAAGTGAGCCGTCGGACTAGCCCGCTGCCCTTGTAAATAGTTATATAGTTAGTGTTAGGTTTCCTTTGGTTTGGCTTTATTTTTGGACCTTTTGGACAATGGTCCACATTTTTGTATATAGTTATTTTTTTTAGGTAGTGTTATTAGATAGGTTTCATTTCTTCGGTTGGGATCATGGACCCTGGATTGTTTATCTGTACATAGTTGACTTTTGGATTTTCAATTTTTATTATGATTTCGCCATGGAGCAATGGTTTTCGATTTTAATTTGTGACTTTGGACACCTTTCCTTATTTGTGGTTTAGCATTTTTTCACGTGCCTGCTGTTTTTTGTTTGGTTAAATTTCTATTATTGTTTGTTTATTTTTGATTCAATTTATGTTGCTTTTAATACATATTTTTTCCTCAAAGTTCAATGTGTAGTATCATCTCATTGGTTTCATGCATATCATGATATGGGTTTTGAAATTCACTGACACCCATTGGGTGTATGTGAGGGACATGTGTTCATTTCAAAACTTGCAATTGGGGTTCTGTCATGTTTTTGCAATTTCTAAGTGGGTGGATGCAATACTCGGGTGGGTGTTTGCCATTTGGAGGCGGACCATAAGGGCCAGGGATCTACGTTGTGGTGACATGTTGGCTGGGAGACGTGAGTGGGGGCCTGGTGGAGGCTGCCCCTGCACTGCTGGGGGGTGGCGGTGATAGGGGACATGAGTGGGGGCCTGGTGGAGGCTGCCCCTGGTGGCTGGGGGGTGGGGGTGCAGGGAGACATGAGTTGGACATGAGTGGGGGCCTGGTGGAGGCTGCCCCTGGTGGCTGGGGTTGGGGATGCAGGGAGACATGAGTTGGACATGAGTGGGGGCCTGGTGGAGGCTGCCCCTGGTGGCTGGGGGTGGGGGTACAGGGAGACATGAGTAGGACATGAATGGGGGCCTGGTGGAGGCTACCCCTGCACTGCTGGGGGGTGGCGGTGGTAGTAGACATGGGTGGGGGCCTGGTGGAGGCTGCCCCTGGTGGCTGGGGGGTGGGGGTGATGGGAGACATGAGTGGGGGCCTGGTGGAGGCTGCCCCTGCACTGCTGGGGGTGGGGTGATAGGGGACATGAGTGGGGGCCTGGTGGAGGCTGCCCCTGGTGGCTGGGGTGTGGGGGTGATGGGAGACATGAGTGGGGGCCTGGTGGAGGCTGTCCCTGCACTGCTGGGGGGTGGCGGTGGTGGTAGACATAGGTCGGGGCCTGGTGGAGGCTGCCCCTGCACTGCTGGGGGGTGGCGGTGGTGGTAGACATGGGTGGGGGCCTGGTGGAGGCTGCCCCTGCACTGCTGGAGGGTGGGGGTGATGGGAGACATGAGTGAGGGCCTGGTGGAGGCTGCCCCTGCACTGCTGAGGGGTGGGGGTGATGGGAGACATGAGTGGGGGCCTGGTGGAGGCTGCCCCTGCACTGCTGGGGGGTGGCGGTGGTAGTAGACATGGGTGGGGGCCTGGTGGAGGCTGCCCCTGCACTGCTGGGGGGTGGCGGTGGTGGTAGACATGGGTGGGGGCCTGGTGGAGGCTGCCCCTGCACTGCTGGGGGGTGGCGGTGATAGGGGACATGAGTGGGGGCCTGGTGGAGGCTGCCCCTGGTGGCTGGGGGGTGGGGGTGATGGGAGACATGAGTGGGGGCCTGGTGGAGGCTGCCCCTGCACTGCTGGGGGGTGGCGGTGGTGGTAGACATGGGTGGGGGCCTGGTGGAGGCTGCCCCTGGTGGCTGGGGTTGGAGGTGCAGGGAGACATGAGTTGGACATGAGTGGGGGCCTGATGGAGGCTGCCCCTGGTGGCTGGGGGGTGGAGGTGCAGGGAGACATGAGTTGGACATGAGTGGGGGCCTGGTGGAGGCTGCCCCTGCACTGCTGGGGGGTGGCGGTGGTGGTAGACATGGGTGGGGGCCTGTTGGAGGCTGCCCCTGCACTGCTGGGAGGTGGGGGTGATGGGAGACATGAGTGGGGGCCTGGTGGAGGCTGCCCCTGCACTGCTGGGGGGTGGGGGTGATGGGAGACATGAGTGGGGGCCTGGTGGAGGCTGCCCCTGCACTGCTGGGGGGTGGGGGTGATGGGAGACATGAGTGGGGGCCTGGTGAAGGCTGCCCCTGCACTGCTGGGGGTGGCGGTGGTGGTAGACATGGGTGGGGGCCTGGTGGAGGCTGCCCCTGCACTGCTGGGGGGTGGCGGTAGTGGTAGACATGGGTGGGGGCCTGGTGAAGGCTGCCCCTGCACAGCTGGGGGGTGGCGGTGATAGGGGACATGATTGGGGGCCTGGTGGAGGCTGCCCCTGGTGGCTGGGGGGTGGGGGTGATGGGAGACATGAGTGGGGGCCTGGTGGAGGCTGCCCCTGCACTGCTGGGGGGTGGCGGTGGTGGTAGACATGGGTGGGGGCCTGGTGGAGGCTGCCCCTGGTGGCTGGGGGGTGGAGGTGCAGGGAGACATGAGTTGGACATGAGTGGGGGCCTGGTGGAGGCTGCCCCTGGTGGCTGGGGGGTGGGGGTGCAGGGAGACATGAGTGGGACATGAGTGGGGGCCTGGTGGAGGCTGCCCCTGCAATGCTGGGGGTGGCGGTAGTGGTAGACATGGGTGGGGGCCTGGTGGAGGCTGCCCCTGCACTGCTGGGGGGTGGGGGTGATGGGAGACATGAGTGGGGGCCTGGTGGAGGCTGCCCCTGCACTGCTGGGGGGTGGGGTGGTGGTAGACATGAGTGGGGGCCTGGTGGAGGCTGCCACTGGTGGCTGGGGTGTGGGGGTGATGGGAGACATGAATGGGGGCCTGGTGGAGGCTGCCCCTGCACTGCTGGGGGGTGGGGTGGTGGTAGACATGAGTGGGGGCCTGGTGGAGGCTGCCCCTGGTGGCTGGGGGGTGGGGGTGATGGGAGACATGAGTGGGGGCCTGGTGGAGGCTGCCCCTGCACTGCTGGGGGGTGGTGGTGGTGGTAGACATGGGTGGGGGCCTGGTGGAGGCTGCCCCTGCACTGCTGGGGGGTGGCGGTGGTGGTAGACATGAGTGGGGGCCTGGTGGAGGCTGCCCCTGGTGGCTGGGGGGTGGGGGTGCAGGGAGACATGAGTGGGGGCCTGGTGGAGGCTGCACCTGCACTGCTGGGGGGTGGGGGTGATAGGGGACATGAGTGGGGGCCTGGTGGAGGCTGCCCCTGGTGGCTGGGGGGTGGGGGTGATGGGAGACATGAGTGGGGGCCTGGTGGAAGCTGCCCCTGCACTGCTGGGGGGTGGCGGTGGTGGTAGACATGGGTGGGGGCCTGGTGGAGGCTGCCCCTGCACTGCTATGGGGTGGGGGTGGGGGTGGTGGTGGTAGACATGAGTGGGGGCCTGGTGGAGGCTGCCCCTGGTGGCTGGGGGGTGGGGGTGCAGGGAGACATGAGTGGGGGCCTGGTGGAGGCTGCCCCTGCACTGCTGGGGGGTGGGGGTGATGGGAGACATGAGTGGGGGCCTGGTGGAGGCTGCCCCTGCACTGCTGGAGGGTGGGGGTGATGGGAGACATGAGTGGGGGCCTGGCGGAGGCTGCCCCTGCACTGCTGGAGGGTGGCGGTGGTGGTAGACATGGGTGGGGGCCTGGTGGAGGCTGCCCCTGCACTGCTGGGGGGTGGTGGTGGTGGAAGCCATGAGTGGGGTCCTGGTGGAGGCTGCCCCTGGTGGCTGGGGGGTGGGGGTGATAGGGGACATGAGTGGGGGCCTGGTGGAGGCTGCCCCTGGTGGCTGGGGGGTGGGGGTGATGGGAGACATGAGTGGGGGCCTGGTGGAGGCTGCCCCTGCACTGCTGGGGGGTGGGGGTGATGGGAGACATGAGTGGGGGCCTGGTGGAGGCTGCCCCTGCACTGCTGGAGGGTGGGGGTGATGGGAGACATGAGTGGGGGCCTGGCGGAGGCTGCCCCTGCACTGCTGGAGGGTGGCGGTGGTGGTAGACATGGGTGGGGGCCTGGTGGAGGCTGCCCCTGCACTGCTGGGGGGTGGTGGTGGTGGTAGCCATGAGTGGGGTCCTGGTGGCGGCTGCCCCTGGTGGCTGGGGGGTGTGGGTGATAGGGGACATGAGTGGGGGCCTGGTGGAGGCTGCCCCTGGTGGCTGGGGGGTGGGGGTGATGGGAGACATGAGTGGGGGCCTGGTGGAGGCTGCCCCTGCACTGCTGGGGGGTGGCGGTGATAGGGGACATGAGTGGGGGCCTGGTGGAGGCTGCCCCTGGTGGCTGGGGGGTGGGGGTGATAGGGGACATGAGTGGGGGCCTGGTGGAGGCTGCCCCTGGTGGCTGGGGGGTGGAGGTGCAGGGAGACATGAGTTGGACATGAGTGGGGGCCTGGTGGAGGCTGCCCCTGCACTGCTGGGCGGTGGGGATGATGGGAGACATGGGTGGGGGCCTGGTGGAGGCTGCCCCTGGTGGCTGGGGGTGCAGGGGGACATGCGTTGGTGGGCAGTAGTGCAAGGTGACATGTGGGTTGGCTGGGGGGCATGGCCATGGTGGATGGGGTGCCTGCAGGACATGTGCAGGGTAGGCCCCTGTGGTGTGGGCCACCAGCAGGGGCCGTGGAGGGTGTAGAGGGAACACCTGGGAGGACCCACACGTGCAATTCACGTGTGGTGCTCCCCACGCACCCCTGTAATACACGTACCCTGATGGAATTGCGTGTGATACTTCCCGTGCACCCCTGGAATACACGTACCCTGCTGTTTTTGCATGCGATACTTCCCGCACACCCCTGGAATACATGTACCCTGATGGGATCGCGTGTGATACTTCCCGCGCACCCCTGAAATACACGTACCCTGCTGTTTTTGCGTGTGATACTTACCGCGCACCCCTGGAATACACGTACCCTGATGGAATCGCGTGTGATACTTCCCGCGCACCCCTGAGATACACGTACCCTGCTGCTTTTGCGTGTGATACTTCCCGTGCACCCCTGGAATACACGTACCCTGCTGTTTTTGCGTGTGATACTTCCCGTGCACCCCTGGAATACACGTACCCTGATGGAATCACGTGTGATACTTCCCACGCACCCGTGAGATACACGTACCCTGCTGCTTTTGCGTGTGATACTTCCCGCGCACCCCTGAAATACACGTACCCTGCTGCTTTTGCGTGTGTTACTTCCCACGCACCCCTGATGCACACGTACACAGGACAATCGCGTGTGGAACTTCCCGCGAACCACTGAACTACATGTTCCCCGCTTGGCGTTTGCTGTTTGCCAGCCCTGTGAACTGGTCCAGGGTTGGCGCAGCCCTTTGCGATTATTTGGGGATTTTGAAGGCTTTTCCTTGCGCGAGGGCGTTCTTGGGGGCGTAACTGGTGCTGCTGCAGGGTCGCTGCGCCACGCTGCGCCACGGCTGGTTTTGGATGCGAAAATCCATGAATACGCTGAGCGCGGAAATCGATTTTAGCGCACGCGGCTGGCACAGACATTTGCACGGGCATGCTGTGCGCCAGCCGCGTGCGCCACTTTTGTGCAAATTTCTATAAATTACCCTGAAAATATTTTCTGATAGAAGGTGATCATTTCAAAGTGAGCAGCAGTACACTTCTATTGTACTCTTCTGAAATACGCGCTAATAACAGGGACGGGATAAATAACACCAATGACTGTTCATGGCTGCTTTGCATTAAATCAAAGAGCATTTTGGGAACATGACGACGAAAGATCTTTGTATTTGGCAAATATATTTGTGATGAAAGTGCTGTATCTCTGAGTACATATCGCACACTGAGCATGGTGCTCATTTTATTTTTCAAGACACGTACCGCAGCATGAAGGGAAAGGGTTTTTATCCAGCATCCATATATACTCATTCAGAAAGGCATAGAATTTGGATGTGAGAATAGAATAGCTGTGACGTCTGTCACTCATTTGATCCTTGTTGCCAGGATGTTTCCTTTCCCCAAAAGCTTTGCTTGAATTGGGAGTCATGCAGAATTTAAGAAGGCAGGTCTCAGGGTAAGAATGCCTGTGTTCATGGAGCTGTGTACATCCCGAATGCACAGACATCCTTAGAGAATTATTTATATAGAGGTTTGCGCATGGTCTACAGTGTTGTGTTTTAGAAGATACCCAGCCTTTTGTTTAAGGGATAGGTAGGAGGAGTGCAGGAAGAGGCCATGTGCCTCATTGCGGGTCCAGCGGTAAGCCTGCCGGAGATACCGGCGGGTTGCTGCCAGATCTGAAAAGAAATTACTGGTGCATGACTTCCCGGTAACACCGGGGGATTACAATCTGTAAATCCTCATTCCTATGGGAATGGGGACCATGGAAGCACCTGCACCGTTAACGGTGCTGGTGCTTCTGTGACAACTTGCCTACCGTGGCCGCTGTGCCCGGCAGGGTCAGCCTTGTCAGCACAGCGGCTCCGGCACATAAACCCGTAGTGTGCCGGCACCGTTGTTACGGACCGGCACAGTTATAATGAGGCCCCATGTGTGTGACACCAGTGTCTCTATAAAGTGCTTGAAGGTAGGTAACACCTTTGTACAAAGGACACAACCCTGCAAATGTGTCCAAAAGACACAGCTGGTAATACCAGGATTGCATTTATTCACTTAGCTATTAATTTGCTACCTGCCAGATATACAATGTGTTCGGTCACACCGTTTCCAAGCATAACATCAAATTGCACAATGCAATGATGTGCCTCACAACTGCCCAAAGCGGATTATCTGAATGAACAATGCTCAATCGCTCGCTGTCAATTGCTTTTGCACACATGTGAGATAATTCATTTGTACAGACCCTGGGGTGGAACAACGTTAAGTAAGCGGCCACGCACGAGAGAAGAGTCCTCCTCCTCCCTGTGCAGGGGCCACGGGGATCCCCGAGAGACGCAATGCTTGCAAGCATTGGCTCCTGGAAACCAGCAAAGCGCGGGTAAAAATCTGCTTCGCGCCTGCACGCCAAATGACTTGCTCTTGTCTGATCCCATGGGATGACGGATTTACTGCTGTAGTTATAAGATACATTTAAATATCCTAATCTATGACGCACAATTGCTTAGATTCGGGGGGGGGGTTGAGTGAGGAGTGTACTATTAACCCCCTTTATCAAGCCATGTTTCTATGATAGGTTATTTATAACGCGCTTAATACCCAGAGGTTTCTAAGCACGGACCGGGGGAATCGAACCCATGCTGCTCTGTGTCGTCTTGTTTCCAAGGCGAGCATGCTTCCGCTAAGCTATCCTCCCAAGATTCTCACTTGAGACGCTAAGTACCCCACTTATACGAGCACCACACCTTGACTGCTGTGATTCCTAAACATACCTCTGTATGGTGCAGTGTAATGACTGTACATAGGTGTACTTTAATTATGTATTTGTCAGTGATGTGCACAGTTCATGTCCCCATTATGACCCCCTTCAATACAAGCCATTCAACCTACCAATGTATCACTTTGTGCTGATGAAAAGCCACCTTTAAAGGGGTTGCTGCAGCGACTGTCGTATTCTCTTGGCAGTGTTTCTGAATGAAGCATTCACCTTTGTTCAATAAACTAATCACACAATGAATATGTGCAATAATTTCACAAAACTAGCAGCATCTTTAACTGTTCTACCAGTGTGACAGGACCAGGGTCAGGAACAGACCCTGTTAGAGGGCAGCAGGGACCCCTCTCAACCTGGGGTATGTGGCCTACCAGGGCTTGGCCAGAGCTGATCCTACTCCAGAGGTGGGGTGCAGGAGTTGAGGGGGGACTGTCGGTGCCACTTTCCCACCCACAATGCCTACTAGTCTCTGTCCTGGCCAGGTCTTGTCTGCTTCCTTTGAAGAACCACACATCCCAGAAGCCTCTAAGTTGTCGCAACGAGAACCTGGTTTGGAGCCTGAAGACTAAATGGGGTGTTGCGCAGGACCTGCGATACACAAACCTTGACAGATCATTGAGGGTCCCTTACCTGCTATCACCAAAGAGAAGAACTGCACACTGTGGGACAACCATACAGGATACAGCACGGTTTTGTGCATAGATGCCGGAGACCAGAAAAGGGCGGGGCTTAGCAGCAATTTTAAAACCTGGAACCGAAGGCCCAACGCCCTGGGGATAGATCATCGATGTATTGGCCCCAGAGAGCAGGCGACCATGGGAACCTGGAGGAGGGTTAGTGCCGGTTTAGCTGGGCTATACAACCCCAGACAGACAAAAGATGAACGAAAGGTGTTCGGCTGAGGTTCAGAGATGGAGATGGCCTATCAAGCGACCAGGTGGAGCATTGCGAAGACTGTGACCTGTTTTAAGAAAGTCCAGGTAAGGTATTGCGTATGAGAGAGAGCAGTACCAATTGAGAGTGGAGTGAGTGTGAGGGAGTGACTGGTGGAGAGAGAGAGAGAGGGAGAGAGAGAGAGAGAGAGAGAGAGAGAGAGAGTGTGTGGTGAGATGGAGAGATACAAGTAGAAGGGAATGGCAGAGAACAGAACAAGAGTGGTGGTATAAGGAGAGAGAGCGCAAGAGTAGAGCAAGAGAGGAGAAGACCAGGAGTAGAAAGAGAGTAGAGAATAGAGAGAGAGAGAAGAATGGCAGAAGAGCAGAAGGGAGAGGGAGAGAGGTAGAAAAGGTAGATGGGAGGAAATAGGAGTGAGGGAGACTAGTAAGATTGAAGGGGGAGAATGGCGAAAGGAGGGGTAGTAGAATATGTGCAATGAGAGGAGAAACCAGAGAGAAGGAAGTGCATTGGAGAGTGAGAGATGAGTGATATTGGTGGGGGGAGAGGAGAGGTAAGATAATATTAACGTGAGAACACCCAGTAGAGCAAGGCCCCTTTATAAAACCAATAGGGAGACAGGTGGAGAAGGCTACGCCCATTAGACCCTCCCTTAGAAATAGTCCAGCTTAGACAGTAGGGATAACCTTGCATTAGTCCAAGTCCTGGGGGTAATGTGGGGAGTGGGATGCTTGGGCTAAGGTGAAGGGAGCATCTTGGAGGTTGAGTAAGACATAGGGTACCACTTAGTAGAGTCACACCACAATCTCCATGAAAAAACACAAAAAATATGAATAAACTGAAAACCTATACTACCCTTGTCAGTGTATTTTTGAAACCATCTGGGACACCAGTGTCCCAGTGGTGGAAGCAGCTTTTGATTGCATGGGTGTTGAAGAGGCACCATCATTGTAAACAAGGTCAGTGGTGGTTGATGAATAGGTTTATTGAAGGTGCTTACCATCTTCCCCAAACTAGTGTGAGCTACCGAGCACAGCGGGGAAGCCCCAATAAATATATGCGAATCTGAGTGAGCGGGACCACCCCTGCAAGAAAATTATTAAAATAATGGGTTCACATTGTGCAGTTCATAGCACCATTTTTGAGAAAATGGGGTACAAAGCCATGACATGTCCAATTCGTTCTCTAGGTAAAAACAGGAAATACTCCAATAGATGTCAGTGTCCACAATATAGTCCAGCATTGCCTTTGTAAATAACTTCCATGAAGCTGCACCCACAATATATGCCATTATCACCACTGTATTTCATGTTCATGATGCAACGGCCACAATATATGGCAGCATCACCACTGTACATCACATTCATGAAGATGCCCCAATGTATACAGGACTGCCACAGTAAATCACGCTAATGAAGCTGCACTACAATAGATAACAGCATTGGCACTGTATAGTACATTTATGATGCTGTGCCCACATGGTATAATAACATTGCCATTATATATCAAGTTGTTGATATGCCATAAACAAAATGCTGTCACTCTAAATAGCTTTCATAATGCACCCTGTCACAAACATGCCTGCATTGCATTCACACACACACACACACCAAGAGACCCACAAAGTCAGTCAGTCAAACTTACACACGCAGTGACACTAACATAAGCATTGATACACACAAACTCTTTCATTCAAACTCTTGCACGCAGGCACATGCAAACATGTATTCATATAATAACTTTCTTATAACTTACCTTTATCTTTTCTGCTGCTTTAATCTACACACCCACCGAGTGAGGCAGCCGAAAGAGGATCCCCAGCAGGCAGTGCCCAAGAGAGGAGCTTGCCATGGTAATCTCAACTTGGCTGCCTAGAAACCTGGGGTCAGTACTCCACCTCTACACAAGCCACTTTTGTACACATTTCTTTCAGCTAGAAACGGAAGACCTCCATTCGAGTGGGTGCTAGGGAAGACTACTCCCCCAAAATCCCCTGGCTCTGCCACTGGTTCTACCATATACACCAGGATTACAAATAGTACTTCAGTACACAAGTGCTGTGAACCGGGGAATGCCAGTATCACTTAATCAATATAATAAAATCATCAAACAATACGTTTCATAGTCTCTTCAATAATCTGTGTTATCATGCTACACAGCAGTGATACTCATTGTATCATCAGAGAGATTAAAGGTTAAGGTTTCCCTGCAGTCTTTGGGTGGTTGTTCAGGTCACCGAGCTGCCTGACAAGCTAACCATCATCATTATGTGGTAACAGCATCTCCTTAATGGCTTTATCAGGTTCCTGAAAGAGGTCAAAACTGGACAGAAATAGTTGAATAGTACACAAGCTACAGGAATGACGGTCATTATTCTTACAATGATATGCCATTGATTTCCAGGGTTAGCCTGGCAGCATTACAGGCAGAGGTGTTGTTAAGGGGGGACCGGGGGGGGTGTAATGAGGCGGCTTTAGCCCCGGGTTTTTTGGTTGTAGCCCCAGATGGAAGCTCAGGGGCTACAGCCAAAAGGCTAGCTAGCTCTCAGTCCCAAGAGTGCCAGCATTAGCATAGCCCCAGATCTTTTCCAGACCTAGCAACACCCCTGCTTACAGGGTACATTATGAGGCGTGATTAATGAATATATTACTCTCAAATTATGTGCTTCGAATAAAGGTGGACAACACACTTCACATTCCTCATATTTTTCATTGTCACCCACCATTTTGTTCAACTGCCTCTTCCTTTTGAATTTTATGACATTTTCACTCTCCCCGTGGCTCTATTTCTTTTTGTCCTTTTGTTGTTCAAACTGTACATGCCCCCCTCAACACACCTAATGAGCGCATTTTCTAAAATGGTCCCACCCTTTTTCTCTTCCATGAGTGTTGTACAGTTTCTATGTATGTTTCTATGTAGGGCGATAAAGGTTAAACCAGGACAAAAAAGCACTAAAGAGCAGTACAGAACAGAGAAAGAAGGTGTATCAGTGGTGAGCATGTATTTGAGGAGTATGATTTACAGTATTTTCCTCAAGTGTTGGATGGGGTGGGCTTGCCTAATGCCAGTTGGCAGGTTGTTCTGTAAGAGTATCAGGAGAAGGAATGATTCCAATTTTATGTTTTCTGCAGTTCTTGATTCGAGCATGGAGGTGTCTTGGCTAGGGCCTTGCTGTGATCTCCTGAAACCCTGAGTTACATGGCTGATTATGATAGCGAGGCTGTTGTGTCTACCTTGAAGTTGAAGCAGGTGAGGGAATGCCTGCTTGAAGTGGCAGCCAATATCCTTTTTGGACTCAGGAGATAAGGATGAATTTCTTTGTGCCATTTGATGAGCCGTGCAGCGGCATGGGAAAGGGCTTTCAGGGAGGTCAGAGGTTCTGCCCACAAGGCACTGTTGCTGTGAGTGAGGAAGAGGACTAGGGATTGAACGACACCATGCAATTTGATTCTTGTTTTTGATGCGAGTCTAAAAAACATGGCGCTGGTGCGCGGCCATTTTGGACATTCACTTTCATAACCGCAATGGAAGTACACGTTTCTGTGAATTCAATTAAGCAGACATTAGCTCTGCCACATTTGCACAGTTACAATGTTTATATATGGAAGCAGATGAGTACATTTAGAGGGATAGTTGGAGCATTGTTCGATCAAGGATGCGCCAAGAAGGGAGTCAGCAGTGCAGGTGCAGTGATAAGGGATGCTGGGAGTGAGCGCGCAGGAGACAAGCTATGTTTTTCCACTATTAACTGGATTTTTCCACTCTGCCCCCATGCTTGTTGGCTGTCCTTCGGCTGGGGATGGTTTGGCAATCTACGATGGGCGGGGATCTTTTCCCCATAAGTGAGGAGTTTCCAGGTAGTAGATTTTTAGAATTGGAACCCCGGGTGTTGAAGTATTGCTGAGAGGGAAGATGCTCCTGTAGAGAAGGAGCTAAGTACCCCCACCTCACCCACTTCACCCATATTGTCTATATGTTGGGAACCAGAGTGTGAGACACGTGCGGTACCAGTAAAAATACCAATACCAAAGGGAATCCTGGAAGCAAGGTTCCCATTGAGGAAGCCATACCTGCATACGAGACAGTATGATGGCCATTTGAATGAAATCCCAGAAGAAGCAGGACCAATGAATGGCAAAGAAGAATGGGTATCAGGTATTAATGTCCCCATAAATAACTACCCCATACATAATGTTGCCTGGAAAAGCCCCAGGCTCCCCTGCTCCCTTTGTAAAAAAAAAAAAAAAAAAAAAAAAAAATAAAAAAAAATTGGGGCTTGCGGGGGTGTCCTCTGCATGTTCAACGTAATAATGTCTCCGTAAAAAACAAGGACTTTTTTGTCAGGAGACATTTTTGCGGGGACATTATTACATGGAACCGAAGAATGGTGACTTCACGCAGAGCCGAGTTGACGTACATAGAAGAGATGCAGAGACTAGAGAATGAAGATATTCTATAAGGTATCAAGAAAGTATCGAAGATAAGTGGCATCTTGGGATCAAGATGAAGAAACTTATGCTACAGAACTGGTGAAGATAAAGACATTTTACTTGTGTACAGATGCAAAGAAACACAAGCAGATGAAGTATTCTTGAGGCGAGCTTTATAGTGAATAGATTGTGGCATGCGCCAACATATATATATATATATATATATATATATATATATATATATATATATATATATATATATATATATATATATATATATATATATATATATATTGAAGTAAGTAAAGAATGGATATTTCCACTACGTGTTATAGCAGAGCTGGACTAAAAAAGGAAGGCCTCTTTTTCCAGTGTGTTGCAGTTAAAAAAGCAATTAAATTACAGAAGCAGATCTCAGAAAGGTGAGACTGGATGAGCCAAGAAGCCAAGGTCTTATCAGAGGTATCAGGTAATATCATCCCCATCAATAATATCGCCATATATATGGTCGTGGGATAAGGCAATAGGCAATAATATTAGTGGGGATAATTTATGGGGTTATTGGGACCGGGGGTTGCAGGGGTGTCCCCCGCTCCATTAAAACAATTATGGCGGTTGTGGGGGTCCCTCTGGCAGGTTCCATGGCTTGATATAGCTGCAAAAATATGGCAATAGTTTTGTATGGCAATATTTTTGCAGGGATATTAACACATGGAACCTTATCAGAATGGGGTGAGCAGACATTGGATACAAATCGTGTGAAAGAACGAAACTCTTGTTCAGAAGGCATGGCCAAAAACAAGGAATACGTCAGAGGTCTATTAGAAAATAGTATTTTAATTACACTAGGGCTCGATTTTGTGGTCTTGAGTCACGTGGAAGGATGAAGTTGGACCAACACGATTGTCACACGAGTTAAAGACTAGTTTAAAGAGGCCGGTTCACATCCCAATAGGGATATTTTTTTAGGGGTCGGTAAAGGTCGGTCTTTAGGAGAGGACTGAGATATATGTGGCCGGTCGAGTATGTCTGTTTGTTTTATGTGACTAAATATGGTGAAAAAACAATAGAGGAATTGGTAGATGTGAAACAAAAACACATGATTTTTAATTATTTATTTGTTGAAATTGAACTGATGGTGTTTAGTGAAAACATAGATTAAAGTAAAAAATGTGATAGAGGGTTTGGAGCTTGCGACGATTGGTGCACGCTCATATTGTGTTTTTCTGAAACATTTTTTGAAATTTGCAAAGAGTAAAGGTGAGTATTGACAGTCAAACGTGGCGTGTCAAAATGGAGGATATTACTCTGCTTATACACCTCTGCAAGCAGCTACCCATGCATGCACACAAGCTTAGACAGTATAGTGCAGAATGTGTTAAGGGCACAGCAGACATGTTCATGCCATGGCCATAAAGGGGATCACTATCAAAGGCAGTTTTGCAGCATATGACGACATATTTGCATGCTGCATGTACGGGAAAAAAGTTAGACAAGCGACTAGCGAGCTTAGAGATCTGGAAAATGTACCAGGAGGAGAGAGAAGAGGCGCCTCCTGTAGATTGGATACTTAATGTATGCAAAGAAGAAGGGGGTAAGGAGCCTTCTGCAGCAACAGGGTATAGCAACCCGGCATATGAGTCACCTGCGCAAAGCAGTGACGAGGGCCCAGAGAAAAATACTGAGAGAGATGTAATCTCTAAAGTCCCGAGGGACAAGGAGAGATGCATCAAGGAGAGAAGTGATCAACCAAGTACATCCTTATACATATACAACGAGAAATAAAGTGATGGAAAGCAGAAAAAGAAAAAGCTGATGAGATAGGGCTTATACAGAACGAATGGATGGGTGGTCAGATTTTGCTCAAACTCGATGATAAGAGCATCAAGGACATAAGGCAAAGGGAAGATTGAGACAAGCAAGATAAAAAGGATAAAGAGAGAGGAAGGATTGAAAGAAGATGGGATGAAAAGAAAGGATAGACAAAGATGGGAACAGTTGTATCAAGAGGAGCAACTGAGAAAGCAGGAAAGAGCAGAGGAGCAGAGAAAGTATGACAACAGACAGAGGGCAATTGAAGAACGAGAGGGACTAGAAAGGAAAAGAATGGAGGAAGAGGAACAGAAATTAAGGGATAAAAGAATGCAAAGACGTAGAGATGAAGATATACGAAGGGCAAATGAGAGAAGAGACATGAAGAGAAAAGCGGAAGAAAGAGTAAGAGAGGAAGCAAGAAAGCAAAGAGAATTTGACGATGAGCTAGAACGAAAGAGAAGGCAAAGAACATGTGACATTGATCATATGGAAAAGGAAGTAATGGATCCTAATCCAGTAGTGGCATGGGAAGACATATAAGAGTTCTTCCCAGCACATGAGCCAATAGCAGGTCCGTCTAGAGCAAATCTAGAGGATGAGTTTGACTCTAGAAGCTTTGGGGATGATATCCATAAAGTCGATGATGATATGAGGACTGAGAAAGTGCTGCAAGGGAAGGGTAAAAATGATCGACTCGAGAGTACACAGTTGTACGATAAAGAGGGAGCCTCATGTAGTTTTGAGCCAAATAAGCTGTCTCTAGACAGACTGACTCTGAACAGAAATGAAGAAGAGATAAGTCACAGAAGTTGGGGACAGGATATGTCAGACGAGGACAGAGCAACCTTCCGTGAGGAAGAGGAAGACAACGCATGTGGCCCTGAAGTTTTTTTTTTCAATGGATAAGGAAGTAAGAATGTCGGATCTAGACCTACCTAAATCTCGGGCGTCAGAATCATTGTCACGCTAGATCCACCTAGAGGGCGATCCCATGGTGAGAGGGGGGACTCGTCACCGTATGTGAGCATGTTAAGGTCACTTCCAGGTAAAAGGTGGTGCAGAACCATTGTCCCTGCTATGGATAGACAGATGAAGGGAGACAAATATGAGTTTGGGATTTCGCAGTTTCCTTTGTTAGAAAAGGGAGGAACTAGGCCACAGTATATACCTTGGCCACAGATGGATAAGGATCATTTAAGGTGTAAACTCCTGAGTTTAACATCTGGTGCTGGGAAATGGATACATGAGAGAGAAAATGACAGGAAGAAACATGTTAGCTATAGGGGACATTAAAGGTCTCCTGATCGCCATCCTTGGGTAAAGGGCTGATGACGTTTTGTCAAGAGCAGGGTATTCTAGTGTTACCACGGTAAACACTGCTCATAATGGGGTACCGTTCAATAACTGTAAAGCAGCGGTCTGGAAAGTGCTTAGAGTACTGTATCCAGACACGTCCAACATGGGAGCTATAATGGCAAAAAAGATGCAGGAGCTTTGGAAAACTGTATTTTATCATATATTATGTCAAGGGCTGTCAGAAGCCATACAGAAGCAGCTAAAAAAAATTGGTGGCCATGGAAGCGAAGCCATGGTCAGAAAAACAGTTGACATTACACATTATTGCAGACTTGCAAGAGAAGAACCGAAAGAAAGACGATGTTAGGAAGGGTGAAGAGGCAAAGTTAGTGCAGAAGAAACTGTCAAAATATGCCATCAAAGGGGCGATGTTGACTAGTGGAGACAGATTGGGTTCACAGCAAGTAGCGAACATGCCGCAGGTAAATAACCAAAGGCAGTTCGATCAAAATAATAGTGGATTTGTACCACAGGGAAGGGGAGGCTTTCGAGGTAGAGGCTTCCAGAATAATCAAGGAAACTTCCAGAATAATCAAAGTGGGTTTCAGAACATGCAGAACGATAGTCCAGGCATCTAGGAGGGGCAAGTTAAGAGACCTCTTCTTCCTATATGTTGGACATGTGGTATGTCGGGGCATTATGCTCGTACGCATAGAAGTCAAGGAGTTCTCAAGGGGGGGGCTACAAACCCGCCTGCATATTCGCAGTGTAATGGAGATGGGTTTGCTCAGAATCAAAAAGTGCAGCAGACACAAGCGCAGAGAATGCAACAGGATTTTCAAACACAGCAGGCAACAATGAATATGCCACAAGGGCAGTCACACATGCAGATACAGCAGAGCACAAGCATGGGTCAGTTGACTCCTAGAGTAGGGGGTGTCACTGTTGATGGAGGAAATCCTTTTACAGGTACGGGATGAGAATGTATCCACAATAGGACAGCTCACTGGGAGATTGATGTGTTCGATACTATCTGTGACACCTAATCCTCAAGAGGAACCAAGGGTTGATGTCAATATAGAAGGCAAATCTTTTTTGTTTTTAGTAGACACGGGTGCAACATGCTCGTGTATACGAAAGGGGAAATTTTCATTGTCTGGAAATGCCATGAATACTCAAGGTTTCACAGGAGCTACAACAGAGTTCCTTTTACTGATGCATTGCCAGCCTCTATAGGAGAGTGTGACATGTCTGTGCCATTGTTATATTCAAGGCAGACACCTGTCAATATATTGGGTCGCGATTTAATGACCAAGTTGAACGTGACGATTTTGTTCACTAATGAAGGCATAGCGTGTGGAACACAAGGAATGCATTATTTAAATGTGAGTGAATTTACTATGTAATTTGCAGGACAAGTGGTCTTGTGAGGAGTACCGTTAGAACCAGAGGTTTTTCACTACGGGGTACACATTTTGTTGACATGACTGCCAGGTTTAGTGGGCAGAACTATGAGAATATCTGATGAATTCTTATTGAGGCCAAAGATACCTATGGATGAAGAGGAAGGGTGGATCTTTCCTTTAGAAATACAAGCAGCCATAGTGTGAGGCAAAATGGCTTTGCTTGAAGGGAATGATCATGATGGCAGACGATGGTGCAGAGTGATTGCCATTGGGGAGGGTTACAGATTGACTGACATCACTGATGAGGATATATTTGGAGATCATCCATCAGATGGCAAAGTAGTATTCGAGATGCATATTACTTATTGGGTGAAAGCAATCAAACGCGAGGTTCCTCAGAAAATGATGTTAGCACAGAAACGTCCCGAGTATTTTGACGATGACATGGCGAAAGTATCCGTCTCATTATGGACAAAAGGCCCCTATGACGTAGGCCTATTAAAGCGGGTTGGAGAAGTTAAGGTTAAATTGAAACCAGGAGCAATTTTACCTCGAGCACAACAATGTCTCGAGAGGCAGATGAAGGTATTTTTAAGACAATATCTGCTATGATGGAACAGGGCATCCTAGTGTCACTGTGCAATACCACAATTTATCCTGTGAAGGAAGGGAAAGGGGGGTGTGGCATTTAGTTCAAGATTTAAGATCAATTAACCAGATTGTAGAGACAGAGTTCCCTCTAGTACCTAATCCTGTGATGATCTTATGTAATATCCCTGTTGAAGCATGATATTTTACTCTGATTGACTTAAAAACTGCATTTTTCTCATCCCATTGCATAAAGACTCACAAGATTTGACGTAATTTATGTTCAGACAAAGTCATCTGAAAAGTACTTGTTTACCCCAGGGGTACTGTGAGTATCCATCGATTTTTAATAGAGTCCTACAGATGGACTTAAGTAATATAGATTTGAAAAGTGTTGTGTTGCAATACGTGGATGACATATTGGTCTGTAGAACCTCAGAGGAAGAGTGCAGACGTGATTCAGTTCAACTGATGATTATCCTTGCAGAGAAAGGATATAAAGTAGACAAGGAAAAATTGAGGTATTGTCAAGAGGAAGTGCTGTACATAGGCCAGCTAATTTCACATAAGGGAAAGAAGGTTACTCCTGAGAGGGCTGAGGCTATTTTGAAAGCAGTGAAGCCGCTCACGACAAAAGCACATGCGAAGATTTTTAGGACTATGTTTCTATGTAAAAGCATGGGTCTTTGATTATAGCTCATACATAAGGCCCTTGTTGCAAGCTCTGATGAAAGCACAGGTAAATCAGGAAATAATTGTTTAGAATGAGGATATAGAAGGGTTTGATGAGTTGAAAAAGGAAATTTGCACAGCTCCAGTTTTAGGTATTCACAATTATGCTGAGGAATTAATTTGGTTCTCGCATACTAATGGCACTGTTATGACAGCAGTACTCACACAGAGAACCAAATTGTGGCACAAGCCCCTTGCATATGAAAGTGGGATTCTAGACCCGGTAATGAGGGGCCAATTTCCGTGTGAACAGTCTTTGGCTGCTGCCGCATTCGCTATTGAGTAGGCTGCTAGCATAGAATGGGATGTTCCATGACGTTATTTGTTGAACATGCATCGTTTGCCATTTTGGAAAAACCTAAAGGCACGTTGACATCTCAAAGGGTTTCTGCCTACGAGGTAGTCATATCAAATCCGGCGATTAAAATAGTCAGATGCAGAATAGTGAATCCTGCCATGTTTGTAGCACAACCCCTGGCAGAGAATGAACATGCACATGATTGCTCGAATTAGGAGGAATCCTATGATGAACTCCTGAGGGTGAAGGAAAATGCGTTGGCAGCTGGGGAGATTCTTTTTATTGACGGTTCTTCGAGAGTCAATAACAAAATGACGGACAAAGATATACAGGTGCCGCTGTGGTGAAGCAAACGGCCAATGGAGAGTTTGAAGTACTGATAAGTGCACGATTACTGTCTCACTTTTCAGCACAGGCTGCAGAATTAGTGGCGCTGATTATCGCGGTCGAGAGACACGCAGACCAGGAAGTAACAGTGTACAGCGACTCTGCCTATGTGACATCAAAAGTGCATGCAGGGCTAGCACGTTGGAAAAGGAGGCACTACCTCTGAGCAGACGGCACTCCTGTGCAAAACGCAGCCTTATTGGACAGACTCATTAAAACACTACAACTCCCAGTAGCCATCGCAATAGCTAAATGCGCAGCACACACTAAAAGGGCAGATTTTATCTCACAGGGAAATCAAAAAGCAGACGAGGAAGCCAAGTGAGTTGCATGTTCAGAAACTATGATGTCATCTGCCTGCTGTGAATGAAAGCATGGCAGTGATGATGAGTGTGCCTGAATGTTATAATAATTTGTATAGGACTCAATTGGCAGAGATTCAGGGGGAAGCGCCTCAAGATGAAAAATACTTACGAACGCGGAGAGGGTGTTCTTTAAACCCCTCTGAAGCATTGTGGCGACAAGACAGCACTGGTAAACCGGTGATGCATGTACCCTTATTAAGAGTGGCATTGGAACAGCTACACTACCCTGCGCACATTACTAGAGAGAGCCTCGCTGCAACAATTGTGGAGGATTGGTTTGTTCCAAATATAGTGGAACACGTTGCATTTTATGTAGTAAATTGTATCGTATGTCAAAAGTTAACTGCTGGTCGTATATTGCACACAATTAGAGGAGTTATTCAAAGACCTAATGGACCCTTTCACTATATGCATATCGACTATGTCGACATGCTGCAAGTATGTAATGGATATAGGTATATATGATCGTAGTTGTATGTCATTTCTCGAGGTGGATTGAGGCTGGATCATGTACACAGCCAGACTCCACCTGTGCAGCAATATTTTTAGTACGAGAAGTGTTTCCTAGATGGCGAATATGTGAAGTATTACGATCAGATAATGGCCCTCATTTTGTTAATGAAGTCTTTGAACAAATAAGCTTGTTGCTTAGCATAAAGTACAAGTATTCATCGGCATATCACCTGTAAGCAAACAGAGTCTGTGAGAAACGCAACGGCTTGCTTAAAGAGAGACTAGCCAAATTGGAGCTTACTCTGAAGAAAGGATGGTTGCATTGTTTACCACTGGCATTGTAAGCATTGAGAAATCAGCCAGGTTCAGACCACCATCTTACCCCCCCACGAGATAGTGACAGGGAGGCGAATGAGGACATCTCTCACACCTCCGTCTAGAACTAGAAGTGATGCCCAGACAACAGCAGAATTGTTAGGAAAGGAGTTACGTGATTATCTTACGTATATGACTTCAAGTATCGCTGTCATTTCAGATCAGCTCAAGCAAAAGGGGTCTGGGGCAGCACAGAACACAGAAGGAGATGCTACAACAACTGGAATTGAAAAGTTATTTCTTCTCAAACCTTTCCCCAGAGATGCACACCTAATCCACAGCTTCACTAGAAGGTGGCACGAGCTTCGTTTTAATGGCCCCTTCATAGTGGAGGACAGGTGCGCTTGGATTTTCCTTGGAGATGTGAAAATCTACGCTGGAGAACCCTCTTTTCCCCCACCCCCATCAGAAGCAAGCATCGGGGAAGAACCACAGCATGTGCAGACTTAGTCTATGACGAGGAAGAAGGACGCAGAAGCTGTTGAATAAAGATAAATAGTCATTTGGATTGTGGATTATTTCAGGACACTCTTTTCAGTCACTAAAAAAAGAGTAAAGGGAATTTATTTGTTCTTGAGCCACAGGAATTTGTTGACATTGGACTTAGACATGCTTAAGTCTTGATCATAAAGGAGAGCATGCCAGATTTGAGTTCCTTTCTGACGACTGGAAGAGGGAGCAGTACCCCAATTCCTTTTTCATTGAATTTCTTTTCAGATGTGCCTATGGTGGTGCCCCATGACAATGTTTCACGGATCGTTCTTGCAGTTCCTCTGTTCCTTTTGCGGGCATACCTAGCGCTTGTGGGGAGAACTACTATTGTTCATCTGTTCCTGCAAGATCCTAAGAATGGCCCAATCATGGGGAGATTGCTTGCAGCTATCATAGACCATATTCTTCAGCTTCCTGAGTACAGTGGGGAAAACGCAAATGCCCCTATCAGCATTTAATGCACATAGACTGGTCAGCTTGGTGTTCTACTATCTGATTGAGGAACGTCCACAACTTGTT
This sequence comes from Ambystoma mexicanum, assembly GCF_040938575.1. Taxonomy (NCBI): domain Eukaryota; kingdom Metazoa; phylum Chordata; class Amphibia; order Caudata; family Ambystomatidae; genus Ambystoma; species Ambystoma mexicanum. The sequence continues at coordinate 263,399,976 of NC_090931.1, read as the reverse complement.
GGGAGACAAACTGATTTCAGAACCTTCCTGAGAGACCCAAGGAACAATGCAGCACTCAATGAAATACTGAAAGACATCATAATACAAGTGAATGGGTACGCTGAGAGAACACTGAGAACTGAATAAAACTTTTGAGGGAGAAGATCCAAACAGTCTACTGGTTAAGGAACTTTGTTTCATGCTGAAGAAGAATCTTCATGTGTTCTTGTAAAAGGCCAATTCGTGGCCTTCACTGGGAACTTTTGTTTATCATTGTATAGCCAGCTGTAGCTGATCGAGGAACATGTGAAGCCGACTCAGCAGCTTCTAGAAAGTAGTAAGTGATGTTGCCTGATTAAAAGGTTTTTTCCTTCCTTAAAGAGTAAAAATGGGCAGCATCAATAGCAACATTGTTATAACAGATCCTGAAAGACTGTTACGTAGTCAGCTGGAGACAAACAAGCTTTTTCTTTCACAGCGGTTTATTGCACAACAAATACTGGTCACAGATCAATAACTTCAGCCAACTGATGACGGTTCCTTTCACCTCATAGGCACAGGCCTTGTGCCTTGCTTTACTTGCACCTTCCGCTGCTGGGCTTAATTAGTTCCAATATAACAGCCAGGCGATTACAGGCTTTCACCCTTCAAACCTGTCCGCTGGCCATGAAAACGAAAATAACAAATGGCAATAGTACACACTTCACCCCTCCGAATCCTTCTTCTTCGGTGGCCGTTTCTCTCCACTGGAATGTCTTGAGCCTTGGACCAGGTATGGCGTCAATCTATGGGCTTTCCGCTTACTACTAGTAAGCCCACGCGTATTCTTGGCTGGTCTCACTCCACTCGGGTGCGGCGTCTCTCGCCACGTGCTGCTCCTGCAAGATAAGACCCCTCCTGAGTCTCTTGGAGTTGCATTTAACCCCTGTCCGGCCCCTCCCCCGTAATCAGCCCCATGTGTTCTCAGCAACGGTTTTAACACACCTGATTCAGATTCGACACCTCCTCCCTGCTCCGTCCGCTGTGGGTTAACCCTGTACTTTGCTTGTGTTCGGGCGGTTTTAACATAAGGAAACCCGGTTCTCCCTTTCCTCTTTTTCCTTTCTTTACCCATCGGTGTGCCTCCCCCCTGATGCAGTATTTCGTGGGGCATTCTGGGATCTGTAGTCTGTCTTTTCATTGATGGCCAGCAATTGACGGGCCCCTTCCGCAACTCCCTCCTTTCTGCCAGTATCCAGGGTGGCTGCCACTGCTTCCACCTCACAGAGACGTCCACGTTGTGCAAGAAGCTACTTCTGCAAATGGACTTATCTGTACGTAATTTATTCTTGCATTCTGTTCATAGTGATACTGCTCTCACAGTACGTACTGCTTATTATATAGACGTAAATGAGCAAAGACTCTGGTGCATCTTCCTGTACTGAAGGAGGGTACAGATGTGGTGACTACTAGGCAGCTGAAACCTTATGTGATTGTTCATACTCTAGAGATACACATGAGGGCACCTGGTCCTGTGATGGATAAGCCTGGGGTACCTCATAGAGGGCGGTCACGTATGGAGATTATGCAAGACATTTTTATGTCCGCATATTATGTTAATCGGATGAAGCTTCTGGTACTCTCTCCTACTCAGGTAGTACATGTAAAAACATCCAGTCCACTGACAAATATTTCTATGGTTGATCCAGTAAGGGGAAACTATGCTGACATGTTGAATAAAATGGTTAAAGAAGGTCATAAGAAAAAGGAGGAGATCTAAGAGAAGTGCTAGGAAGGATGATCATGAGCTGAATGATTACCTGGATAGTACAGCACACTTGGGGAATAACATATGGTATCAGCATATGAAAGTAGTGGGAAGGAGGACCTCAAAGGAGGAATGTTTTGTATGTGCAGTCCTACCCCATAGCATGGGGAAATCTAAAATCTTCATAGCTATTGAAATAGACGTCCAGACAGCACATTGTCTATCACACATAGCACTCTGTCGCACAAGAGACCAGTTCATGGGCCGAGATGCCTATCTTAAATGGGCAACTGAATGGACAGATCCAGATAAAGACGACTATATCAAGATGCAAAGACAAGGCTAAGAGCTCATACTAAGAATCATGTGATCAGATACGAAAAAACTGGAGTGAAAGGAGCTGGAATCAGATGGGAAGTAAACAAAAAACTTGAGAGTCCAGGTAAATCCGCAGAAATTTATAGATGGAAGAACAGAGGCCAGATGCAGATTTGGGGATCAGTGCTATCACCAGATGTATGGGAAGAAGGAGTGGTGATCTGCAGAGCCTGGGTGGTCATTGGTTGTTATCAACCAGCCATTGACATAGTGCAGAATGGCTGCAAACCTCTATGGCCAAGATTTGCTAAGCTACTGACCTGGGTCGAAGATAGAGGAGGACCCTTGCAGATAGGGCCTTTGGAGAGTGCAAAGTTGTGCTTCAGAAATAGTAGCACAAGAAAAGTCAGAGAGAATCAGAACTTTGGTCGAATCTTTGATGTACGAGGAATTAAACTTGCAACAGCAGTGATCATGAATCACTATTGGGCTTGTGGATCCAGAGCATATATGACGCTACCCAAGGATTGGGGAGGATGATGCTCACTAGTGAATGTTCATGTTCCAGCGTTGCTAATACCTAAAAGTGATTTTCACCTTGACAGTTTCCCGAAAGCAGATGCTCACCTGAGGAGGAAGCGATCTGTGGATCTGATTAATCGAATAAAAAGGGAGAACTATTTCTCAGCTAAGTCAATAGAAGCTTTTGACTCCATTCCTTATGAGCACAGACTGTTCAGCCAGACTTCGTTGGTATTCATATTGACCTTCATGCTTAGAATCCAGGTTGGAGCAAATACCAAATGGCTGCAGATTACCAGATGGGAATTTCTGCAAACAACTCAACACTACCATAAAGGGATTCAATGTTATCAGAGCTGAGAGCCATAACCATAAGACTGATGACTCTTCAGAATAGATATATCCTGGACATGATCACAGCTACGGACGGAGGTGTTTGTGCAAAAATCAGAGAATCATGTTGCACATTCATACCTTCTCATGACGAGAATGGCACCTTGACAGAGGCCATAGAGATGCTAATGAAGCTACATGTCCAGATAATAGACGAAGTGGAAGACATTGCTGATGACAGCTGGTTTGGATCACTCTTTTCTTGGGTTCCACAATGAATGGCAGATATGTTCAAATTCCTTGGAGCCACGATTGTGTTGGTGATGTTTGAATTTTGTGTAATCAAGATAATAATCACACAATGCAAAAATACTGCAAAGAAAGCCATAGGGATTAAAATCATGATCGATATTGAATCAGGATGGAAGGCCAGAGATTTGACAGATGAAGAAATCAGAGACTTTGTGAAGGCGAGCATCCATGCACCTGAGGGACAAAGTTCCTGTATCCAAAGAACCATAAGAAGTATGTGGGGAAGTGGATCTATTGTAGCCCAAGTGGACAGTGCATGCCCATGACTTGGAACAAGAATGAGCCTGTGAAATCAGCTGGATGCCTGAAGGGAGTCATAATGATATGGATACCAAAGAAGCATTTCTTCAGACAAGGATGTCTAGATGTGAAGGATGATTGGAGAGTGGTCAATGAATCGCCCAGAGGGGGGAGGGTAGAGAAGGAGCCAAGTACCCCCACCTCAACCACTTTGCGCATATTGCTGATATGTTGGGAACCAGAGTGTGAGACACGTGCGGTACCAGTAAAAATACTGATACCAAAGAGAATCCTGGAGACAAGGTTCCCATTGAGGAAGCCATACCTGCATACGAGACAGTATGATGGCCCTTTGAATGAAATCCCAGAAGAAGCAGGACCAATGAATGGCAAAGAAGAATGGTGACGTCACGCAAAGCCGAGCTGACGTACAAAGAAGAGATGCAGAGACTAGAGAATGAAGATATTCTATAAGGTATCAAGTATCGAAGATAAGTGGCATCTTGGGATCAAGATGAAGAAACATTTTACAGAACTGATGAAGATTTCAAGACATTGTACAGATGCAAAGAAATGCAAGCAGACAAAGTATTCTTGAAGTTAGCTTTATAGTGAAAAGATTGCGACATGCGCCAACATATAAATATATATTTATTGAAGCGAGTAAAGAATGGATTTTTCCTCTACGTGTTATAGCAGAGCTGGACTAAAAAAGGAAGGCCTCTTTTTCCAGTGTGTAGCAATTAAAAAAGCAATTAACGTACAGAAGCAGATCTCAGAAAGGCGAGACTGGATGAGCCAAGAAGCCAAGGTCTTATCAGAATGGGGTGAGCAGACATTGGATACAAATCTTGTGAAAGAACGAAACATTTGTTCAGAAGGCATGGAGAAAAACAAGGAAGACGTCAGAGGTCTATTGGAAAATAGTATTTTAAATACACTAGGGCTAGATTTTGTGGTCTTCAGTCACGTGGAAGGATGAAGTCGGACGACCACTATGGTCATACCTACACATGAGGGCAGAGCGTGCCTTCACTCCCCTGAATTCTACATAGCAAAAGAACACTCCCAAAGACAAGTTCAAAGCCTTAATTGACAGCAGACCACTGAGGTGATGATAGATGAATATGCTAATTGGTGGGAAGCTATGGTTGAAGACTAGCTTACCAGCACCTGGAAGTCCATTCTGTGTGCTGCTAACGTAGGTGGAAAAGAACTGACAGAGGTTAGAGTGCCAACCAATGGTAGCAGGGCCGCGTGATTAAGGGTCCTATAGTTTGTGTTGCCAATAGGACATCGTGTATTTAGTGGCATTCATAGTGACCTGTTTAAGGGGAGGGCTTAGTTGCCCCAACTGATAAGAAACCTATCACTTTTCTTCAATCTCTTAGACGAGGATAGATCTATACATAGATGTTCCCTCCAGTCCGACCACTTTCTTCAATAGGTTTTTGTAGTTTGCCACGTAGGATGACGTTAGTAATACGTAGGTTGACATCAATGATGATTTTTTGCCATAAAAGAATGTTTTTTTTAAGATGCAATGAGCGATTTTACGCTGAGATATCAGTTGATGTCCGTTGAACTCCCCGTTTAAGATCACTGATATTAAAACAGTTATCCTTTTGCCAACTACCTGAGTCATTTCGATTATTGATGTTTGAGTAACTTCTGCATCCCCATTCCTCTCAAAGGTATTGCTACCTCATCTTAAAGGGCTGTAAGCCTCCAGTTCACTCCGCTCCAGACCACATTAGAACGTGTGATCTCTCTCTACCTACCTGCCTTGGGACTGGGTAGTGTCACAGTGGCCAAGATGAAGCTCTCTTCAACTACTCTAACGGTGCAGTATTTTCTTTAGTCATATTGCCTTATGTGTTTATGTATAACCGACCTCATTCATTTATAGTGTTTGGTGTATGTTTATATATTATGCAAATATAAGGCCTGTAAAGAGCCAATTATATTCGAACTATTGGTCTAAGTGTGGGTTATTGCCTCCCTGAGTCCAAGAACATTTGGTCTGTGTTCTGGTAAGTAATCTCTTGTGTAATTACACACGACGCAGAAGCAAAACACATACAGACAGAGCAGGCTGGAGTGGGTTGCCTACGGACCCATGCTCAGGCCCCTTGCACGCTGGAACCAGGAAACTTGCTGATTCCTGCTCATGCTTGCAGGGGGCTGGAGCACTGAAACCTCAGAACCTGCGGCAGAAGCTTAGTTTGTTTATGTTCATTTTTTAAAATTTCAATTATGTGTATGGATACATGCATGCTTGTGTTGTTGGGTGAATCTATGATGGATGCTGGTGTGAATGAGAGAGTGCTTTCTGTGCGTATGTTGTGCAAATGTGTGTGTTTGTATGATAATTTATTTAGTATTTAAATATGTGTACGGATGCTTGTAGGCTTGTGTTAGGAGTGAGTGCATGATGGATGTTTGTGTGAAAGAAACAAGAGTGCTTGCTGTGTATGTTGTGTAAATGCATTTGTTTGTATGTTTACTTTTTTAATGTGTATGGATGCGTGTATGCTTGTGTTTTGAGTGAGTGCATGATGGATGTTTGTGCGAATGAAACAGAGTGCTTGCTGTGTGTAAGTTGTGTAAATGTGTGTTTGAATGTTTATTATTTAAATGTGCATGGATGTGTGAATGCTTGTGTTATGAGTGAGTGCATGATGGGTGCTCGTGACTGTGAATGAGACAGGAAATGCTTTCTGTTTGTATGTTTTGTAAGAGTGTGTGTGTGTGTGTGTGTTTGTGCTGGTCCAAGATGATTTTGGCGAGTGGGGGTAGGAGGTTTGTACAACAAAGGCATTTTAAAAATACCTTTGTTGCACTAACCCCCTCCCCAATGGCCAAAATCAACTCGCTGTCTGAGGTGTTTTGGGGCCCGGGTGACAGGCATTGTATTTTTTTTTACTGGACATCTATGATAAATGCCTTCCCTGCCCCCCCGCACACGCACCAGTGCCTGGCATACACACATAACCACATTGATTGTGTGCATGTGTGAGGAGCTCGGGACCCAGGGGACAGACATGCCATTTTTTTACTGGATATCTATGCTAGATGCCTAGTAAAAAAAGACATGCCTTACCTGAGTGCCCCCCCTGAGCACCTCTTAATCACATTCTCATTATTGTGATTATGTCTGACTGCAAGGCGATGGCACACCATCGAGCAGGCATGGCATGTTTTACTGTGCATGATTGATAAAGCAAGCATGATAAGTGTTATTATGTAGCTAGACTTGCATATTAATGCAGCCAATCTAGCCATTTCTTATTGTGGTATGACATTTTGTATTGGGAATCTTTGGTAAAGCAAGCATGATAAGTGTTATTATGAAGTAAGACTGTCACTTTTTATGCAACCAGTTTAGCCATTTCTTACTGAGGCATGATATTTTGCATTGGGCATCTTTGACAAAGTAAGCAGGATCAGTGGTATTATTCTTACTGTGAAATGCCATTCTGTATTAGGCACCTGTGGTTAAGCAAGAATAAAAGTGTTATTATGCAGCAAGACTGGCATTTCAATGCAGCCAGTTCAGTCATTTTGTATTGTGGAATCGGCATTATGTATTGGGCATTGTTGATAAAGCAGCATGATAAGTGTTATTATGTATCTCAACTGACATTTTATTACAGCCAGTTTGGACATTTGTTCATACTTTGGCATGCATTTTTAATGGTAAAGCCAACTGGAGTATATTGCTAGATGGGGATACTGCCATAAAGTTGCAGAACAAACATGGATATGTTTTCTTACAGTATCATTACTGGCATTGTGCACAAAGCGAACATGAGTATGTTCTTATATGGGAATAATAGGGTATAATGTTGCAGTCAGCATGGAAATGTTTGGGCACAGCCAGTGTGAACATATTTTATACTTGCACATATTGTGGGAAAAGGCATCATGAAAATGTGTTGGAGAAATGCTCCTGTGCAGGTGACTTGCATCTATAGGATTTTTTTCATGAGTTACACTACAAAACCCAATTGCAAACTGTTTGGCTTTTTACCCAATTTTTCTAAAAAGTGTGCTCTAGAAGGCACCATTTTCACCCATTATTTTAAGAAAAACTGGGGGGAAAACTCCCACAAACCCCTCTTGCAGGGTGTGGGCTCCCTCCCTGTGCTCGGCACTCTGCCATATCAGGGACATATATTTATGCCTCTCCACTTAAAAAATTAATCAGCCGCCACTGCCCATAACTAATTGCAATGCTATCTGCACCATAATATGAAATATTTTTCCTTGAGACGTTCGTACCTATAGCAACCTGCCCCAGTTTGTATTAGCATTAATTTGTGCCTTGTGTGCATCTTCCATCCTTTGCCTTCTGTCTCAGTAATATTTACCAAATCTCTTAATTTGATTGCATTTTTATTTGAGCCTTTTGTCTCTCTCTCGCTCTGCTTCTCTCTACACTGCTTCGACGAATGCCTTTACACCTCTTGTCTCACATCTAATAAAATGCTTTTTTTGTTGCCAGGGCCCAATGCCATTAACAATGTTACAGTACCTGTCCTTCATGTGCATTTTATTTAATATATTTTGCTGTTTTATAACATGTGATTCAGAAACCAGTGCGGGTCAGATTGCTGCCTGTGGTGGCCAGGAGGAGCAACAGTGGGAATAAGAGGCCGTTATGAACAATAACACATTGCAGGCTAAAATGTATAGCACTTATATCCACATCTTTGCTCTGGTAGATTTTTACAAGATTGCAAGGGGAAACTGGTACAACGCAGTAAGAGGTTGATGTGACAAACAATTTGGTCTCATACGTGATACATGCGTTCAGAAACGGATTGGGATTACTTTTCTCCTGTAATTTAATGTAATGGGTTATTTATAATGCGCTTAATACACAGAGGATCCTAAGCGCTACAAATGTTAGCCACCCTGCCAAACAATCGGGAAGAAACGTGATGTGCAAAGGTACGATGCCACAGTTGGGTGGACCAGAGATGAGAATCTCATTATAACCAGCCAACTTATGAGGAGCAAAATGAATGTAAGGAACACTGCAGAATCATGCACTATCTTGACTCAGTAGGTGTGGGGTTTATCCCGCAAATTAGTAAAAATACTTTTTAATAGACAAGGGATCTATTGTGGTGTTAACAGTTGTAAGGTTGAGTATGTGTCTGCGGTGTTGAACCATCATCACTTGATGTTATATCTAAAGGCCGGGGATATGCTGCTTGGATAAGCCCTCCCTAGTAGGATATCACGCAATCAAGTACTAAAAGCAAAGCCGCAGCATCAATTATTCAGCAACCCAGTGGGATTTGCACAAGATGTATATTTATGTATGCGTCGAGGTTTGTATAGTGCAATCCTAGCTGTGAAGCAGTGCACCTCTTTACCACAAGGCTGTTATTGACTCTTTACACTAATCACAAGTTCATAATATTGCATCTAAATGGAAGGGGAATAAGTTGACTGAGCAGATCCCTATGCAGGGTTTCCAAAGGAAATGCACACAGACTCTTGGCTGGGTTGGCAGACCTAAAACTTCATTTAGTATTTGGACTGCATTAGGTCAAAACAAGTCTGTAGCATGCTGGCAGAAGGATTACTCATTCTGGTGGCGCTCTTTGTGTTAACAAGACTTTCACTGCACTGGTGGAGTCATGCTGCTAACCACAGGGTTTCGGCTAAACCCTCAAGAGTCAGTGATTACTGCACATGTGACTGCCACATGAGATGCATGGTGAAAGATATTTTATCAAGGGCACAAAGGTTGTGACTTGCTGTTCAGTTGAACTACAATTCTTGGTAGGCAACACAAGCAGCCATCTTGGATACAACTCCCACTTAAATAGCCTAGGCCCACTATCCCCTGCCTTCAAAATGTGATTTCAGCGGGAGTGTAAGTGGGCTGGATCAGCTTGAGAGAGAGAGAGAGAGAGAGAGAGCAGGCTGATAGCTGTGTGCAGCTTTCGGGATGTTAACAAATCACAAATATCAACACATTAGTCTCAAGGGATGAATAACCAAAGCCTTTACTTCCAATTCTTGCTAGAAACGCACAGCATTTCATTCCACCCCGCTACCCAAAACCAACCCACCAAGCACCCCAGCTCACTTCCCCTTATACCTTCCCAGAGGCTCGACAGCGTGCGTGCCCTTACGAAACGTCTACTTAACTATTCCCGCCCCATAAAACAATGGACTTCATTCTTATTACATCCTAGTCCGTCATTGTGCTCTAGTACTCTCTGATCATCATGCCGATATACTTCCGGTTCACTTTGGTTCTGTCGCTGACATTCAGTCCAATCCTTCTCAGGCTAGGGGCGTAAATCCACCGCCCCTTGACAATTCAGTCTGGAAAGAAGTCTCCTTTGCTGTAACTGGATGAAAACGGTGTAGGCCAAAGTTGGTGGCCGGGTGGCCTTCACCCAGTACGCTCAGAAAGCCTGAAAGTGCTGAACCTTGCACTCTTTACAGTGCATGCTACACTACCGGTGTCAGAGGGCAATCATTATCAAATGCCGGCAGTTCTCTGAGCACCCTCAACCACTGCCTGCAGAGATTTAAAGAAAATTAATAAACGCTCAGGCTCATGTGAGAATTGACCTTATAGAAGTATCAGTAACAAGAAAGCACCATAATGAAACAGGAACCTTTCCATCTCATTCATTTTACCCTTGGCAGTTCTAACAGAATATGCAGAAGTGATCATATCTATTCACTTTATCATAGCCCCGGGGCACAACGCCGACAGTGAGAATTGAACTTAAAAAGACTCCCGGGAAGGGAAAAGAGAGGTATGGCAAAGAGCATTCCAAAAAGACACCCAACACCTCGAGCACCACCGTTTATGGATAAAAGCCAAGGAGATACTTAAGTGCATCAGTGCAAGCAACTTCTAAATTCTGTTGGGATTGGAGTTTGTTACGGCAGTCTTTGTGATCCCGTGGAAAATCCGGGCACATTCTTTTTGTATTTATTTATATTTATTTTAATTTATATAGCGCCTTAATCCAAAGCGCTTTACAAGAGGAACAAGTGAATACAACAAGCAATAGTTAACAATGAATCTAAACCAGAAAACAGTACAACAAAACAATGTGCATTTATGATGAGGCTAAGTACTAATAGAGGGACAGAAGGTAGGAGGAGAGGCTGGAGGTGGGTTAGTTGGTGAGAGAGGAAACAATTGGTGCTGGGGGGGAGAGTGGAGGAGAAAGGATTTTAGAGAAGTGCGAAATAAGGGATAGGAGGTGATGGGGCGGACGGGAAGAGGAAGGCGGTTCCAGTGGAAAGGAGCAAGAAGTTGGAAGGAGCGGAAACTGGAGGGGGCACAGGGGGGGAGGTGGAGTAGAGAGAAGGAAGAGATCGGCAGAACGGAGAGAACCAGAAGGAGTATAGAAATAGAGAAGGCAAGAGAGGTACAGAGGGGTAAGACCATAGAGGGCATTGAAGACCAGACAGAAGAAGTTAAATTTGAGCTGGGAGTGGAATGGGAGCCAGCCTAGTGAGTTAAGAGAAGAGGAGATGGAGCTGTGAGGTGAGAGGAGACAGAGGGAGCGAATGGCAGAGTGGTAGACAGATTTGAGGGGGGGAGATGAGAAGAGGGGAGTCCAAAGAGAAGAGTAGAGCAGTAGAAAAGTCTGGAGAAGAGGAGGGAGGAGATGAGGAGTTTAGTAGCTTGGAAGGTTAGGAAAAGACACATTTTGCGGATGTTGTAGAGGTGGAAACGGCAAGATCTGGCAGTGAGGGAAATGTGATGAGAAAGAGAGAGGTGGATGTCAATGTGCAGACCCAGGTTACGGGCATGAGGAGAGAAGGGGGAGAAGGGTAGTTGACTTTTGACTGAACACAGATACAAGCCTGTGTTCTCTTTAAAGGATTAACCTGAGTGCTAGAAGAGCAATTTATAATCAAGGAACAGAGTGCTTATTTCAAAGGCAATCAGGAATTTGAAGATAGGCTTACAAGCAGGTCCCTATACCAACAAAGTACAGTAGGTGATGTAGGACTGCATGGCGCAGGAGAATATCGTAGATGCTCGTAAACTTTGTATTCTACTGGATCATTTTGTCAAGACCCCTGAGAACCCTTGCTTTTCCCTTCAATCACTTAATGCTGAAATCTGTTGCGGCGTGGTCTTGCGGGAAAGTGGTGCGCTGGAGCATCAACGATGTACGTATGTCACGGTTGACAGGTGAGCAGTGCTTGTGGAGGAGCAGAGGGTAGTTGCAGAAACGTCCGACTTTCCACATTGGATGGGAAATGCAAGCAGCGTGCTGAGAGGAGAACGAAGAATTTCGGGTAACACACATGCACGCTCAAATGCAGACATCTAATTACACCTCTCACGCAACCAGCCTCAGCATTGCACGCACACACGCCAAAACTCCTGTTGAGGCACTGCAAGGATCCTTGGCATCCAATGTTTCTAGTTCACACACTCTCAGACACCCACATTAAGCAGAACATGTTGTTTGATCTTTGTTAGGCCGGCGTGATTAAGCATGTAATGGGGTATATTCAAGACTGGGAGTATTTCTTAGTGGTTTAGAGCATTGTAGCACCTTAGTAAATACAAAGTATGTGCAAGGAACAGCCTCACATCTTTTCCAACCTTTGATATTCATGTCACTCTATCCGTCCATCACACAATATCACCACTTGCTAAATACACCTGATTACAAGTAGCAGAATGGCAGTGCTAATCCACATTCTTTGAAGTCCATAGGACTACACGGGGACCATGAAGGAATTACTGTGGGTGCTAAAACAACCCACAATAATTTCTCAAGATAATGAGCAAACGTGGAAGGAGACACCTACATCCAAGTTCTGGAGGTATCTCCTCTTTCCTTCCAAACTTGGGATTTGGTGGTGTGAGGAAGCAGAAGTAAAGTGCCAATAACAAATGTATTACCGGCACTAGTTCCTGCACCACCAAACTCATAGGGTGGCTGAATGTTGTTCCGCCTTTTCTTCATCACTTCTCCATTCCCACATTTGCCACAATTGTTCCCATATCACCACTCCCCGTGCCTGCAGTTTGATGCTCCCGAGCGCCCCATTCCTTTTAGTCTGAATGTGCACCTCCCCAGATTTTCTTATACACTATATTACTTGTCGTTCCACCATAAACTAGAATTATCAGCTATTGTCTTTTTCCGTAACCTAGCCTCATTATTTTATGGAAGGTGCCGGAGTAAGGAGACGAACATCAAGTTAGTGGTTTCTTAAATGTGCTTTTATTTAAATTATAAAGGGGTTGGGAATAACGCCTCACTTGCCCTACACGCGCACGTTTCCGTTCTTATATAGGCTTTAAATGCTCTGAACTTTCATAAGGGGTTAAATATGATCTGTTCCCTTGTACTCTTGCTTTGCCTGAGAGCAAAAATGGGTTCATGGAAACAATTATTGCCACTAATTTCTTCTCATGCAATTTCAAATTTTGTAGGACAAATTAGTGAAAGTACATATGCAAACACTCCTTTGTTCTTTCATTTCTGTTAGACTCTCAAAGGGTTTCCCTATGGTTTCCCTATGGTTATTCCTTGCCCTTTTTGCTGACTTTCGTAGTTGTTCTTTTTTAGAAAATTGTTGAATTAACCCACTTAGATGGTGTGACAAAAGCAGATGTTGACGATTGAATGTTTTTTGACTAGGTATGCAATAGGCATTTTTTGCCTTTAAAGTTAATATATTTATGCAATAGTGTTTTTCAATAGAAACTCAAAATCAATCCTTGTTATATTTTAGCTTCTGGAAGAAAGCCAATGGACAATGTTGGCAAGAGTGAAAAATCACCTTATACAGCCTAAGATTTGACGTTTTTTGTGAAGTACAATTGTCTGTTTATCAATATGAGAAAGTCGATACATTAAAAAATGGAAGAAATCATATCTACCCCTGATGAAAGTCCAGAGCATTTAAAGCATATATAAGGACGGAAACGTGCGCCTGTCGTGGTTGCCTTGTCTATGTAATGTAGACAAGCTTTGTAATAAACATTGAGTGGTGTATTAATAGACTTTGATTTTATTGAGGAGGAGGCATTTCACTTTCTATATACTGGGTATAAAATAAAAATAATTATTTTTCATATATTCTTTGGTTTGAAATAAAACATTTTGTGTATATATATTTATAAAGACAAATTGTTCTTTGTAATCTTTTGGAGGCTGAGGACAATAGGGACTGAGTTTGTCTAGACGCAGTTTCAGTGTAGTGTGTTTAGGTCATAAAGCACCTAGATTACTGCAAGTGGATTGCAATCTCTTAGCTCATGGGACCATATGTTCTTCTGCTCCCATATACATATACCAAATAATACATTTTCTGATCTTTGAACAAAGCGTGCCCATGGGGTTGATCCTCATCTCTGCTTCTCATCTTTCTTCTTGTTGGCAAACAAAATTAACACAATAGAAGTGTCAGATGTTCACACTTCAGTTATTGCCGAAAGACATCTCCCTAGCACTGCACCCAACTGCTTTGCGGCATACTATACTGCCATGCTATAGAATATTCTCCTGGAAGAGGCATTAGGGAAGAGGGGAGGGGAGTGATGCAGTGATACATTTGTAGGACGTCACATGCACCAATATTGGACACCTCCAAGCACTCATTCAAGCATTTGTTAAATAGCCCAATGGCATCCTTTACTGTTCCACCTTTTCAGAGGAAGTCGCCGACTTTTCACCCAAGCATTTTCTGGAAAAATATGATTAAGGGCACTTCAATTTCTGGGTGGACATGCCCAATAACAAACAGGCATTTGAAGTGATTGCCAAACAGAGCACTGGGCTTCTCATATCAAGTTCATTCTCTGATGCACTGAACCTGGTACACCAGCAGCCTCAGTTTCTCCAGTGGCCTTGGACGAAGAAACTTGGCAGTTCAGCATAAATCCCAATCAGACCATTCCCTGATCTTCTCAACTTCACTGCCTCCCTTCTCCTGGGTTTCTTCAGCCCAAGCCCATGTGCTACACAATCACAAGAAACAATCTGAAAAAGACACACCAGCCAGGCTGAAGGAACCACCAGAGGCTGTCCTATTACTCATTCATGACCAACTCATCAAGACACTAGGGTATAATGAATCGAGATTGCTCAGCCTGCCGAATCCAAAGCACAATAAAAGACCACACACACTGAATTAGAAGTCCTGATCCTGTTGGTCCTGTTTCCATGGTTCACATGAAGGACCACAATATGGAGGGGCTAAGACAAAGCATGGTGAGCTCACATCACGCTAAGACAAAGCATGGTGAGCTCACATCACGCACTATGGTCGATCTGTCCTTCCTGACTGGCAGGAGCCATCCTATGAGAATCAGTAATGCCACCTCTTCAACCAAGCATTGTTTTTCTGTGACATCCTCCCACGTGCTGCCCTCTTGCCACTCATTCTGAATGTTTATTCGGAGGAAACTGGGGAAGAGCAGTGAAGTAGGCACTAGAATCTCCGAATGCTTTTACGCTAGTAGCCACCACCATTCTCACACCAATTGGACCATGACATACAGAAAGCTCCAACTTCCATTCCACACCCTCAGGTCTCCTCGAGCTACATGCTGTCCAACACCCCACAGCCTACCCAAACCTGCACCCACCCAGGCCAGAATGATGTTCCTGAGTGTATGTCTGCATCAACCAACCTGACAATCCAGGGATAACATCATGCAACACCCCCCAACCCTCCTCTCCCCAAGCATGCACACCCCACCCTTTGTTTCTTGACACAGAGATGCTCACCCAGAGAGAAGCACATTCTCTGATCTGCCCTGTATCATCACGTTAGCTAAACACGCTTCGCAAAAATTGGGGCTTAAACAGGGTTTCTCGGATCTGTTAACATCACCACGTGTGTGACGTGGTGTGAAGCTGCTGAGAATCTTTGAAATACTGACAGACAGCTGATCAATGACTTTTAACTTACTTTAAATGCTAATGGTAGCTTAAAAAAAAGGACACCAATATTCCATTTTTGAAACAAACATGCAGGCCTGGTCTGTGGCAAGGGAACGCCAAGTGATTGCCTTAGGCACCTCCATCAGAGAGGATGCAGACTGTACATAGAAGCACAACTGGATGCCTGTTCTCATGTGGGCAGCAAAATGCCACTGTGCAAACAGATGATAAATGCACAGTTTTGACCAGGACATTATGCTACATCTTCCCTGCTTCTGCAGCAGAATGGTTGCATACGCCCTGGCATGGGGCAGGTGGTGTGAGCGATCCACACCCTGTACGCACTACACTGCAGTGCGGTTTGCTTTCGTTGCATCCAAGCAGGGAATGCAGCCTTACACCACACATCCACATGTGCTTACGTCCTGACACTAGAAATACATGTCACCGCCAATCTTCTAGGGAGCTGTTTATCAGGCGGTCTCGCAAATTGAAGAGCTACAGCCTGGCAGTGCTATCTGTCTTGAGATGCCATCTGATCAGTGAGTTCTACGTGAACCCTGCGTGATAAGGGCACATGATGCACATCTGAAACATCTGCGCGCTTTCTGAAGACAAACATCGCAAGGATGTTAAGGGAGAGCCTGATTTTATTTTAACCATTACTGGAGTCATTACAAATCATCTTCAGCAAATGCATGTGAAAATTGGAATTTGATGAGAATCTGCTTGACAGAGAAAATGAAAGCTCAAAGAAGCAATTGCTCATGTCAATCATATTGCAGGATTCCCTTGCATTCTAATTCATGGAGGCAACTAGAGGAGGGAGACGGGGAGGCAGAAGTGAAGGAGGACGAGGAAGGGAAGAAAGAGCCAGGGAGGAACCACAGAGAGGATGGGGAGAGGGACGGAGATGGGAACAGACCGACAGGGGATAGAGAGAAAGGGATGTAGAGGATTAAAACAGACGTTAAAAGGGCAAGTGTGAGGGAGAGGAAGAGTGAGAGAGCGAGATGTGGGTGCACGATGGGGAGCCGCGGCTGAAGGGTTGAACAGGAGGAGTGGGCGAGAAGGGCAGTGAATTAAAAAGGGAGAAAACAGGATAAAAAGAGATAGGGAGATAGACTTAGGGGTGAGCAAGAAAGAGAGAACGAATGAGAGCAGCAGAGAGACAGCAAGAGAGACAGAGAGATAGACAGAGAGAGAGAGACAGAGAGAGAGAGAGAGAGAGAGAGAGAGAGAGAGAAAGAGAGAGAAAGAGCGAGAGAGAGAGCGAGAGAGAAAGAGCGAGTGAGAGAGAGCGAGAGAGAAAGAGAGAAAGAGCGAGAGAGAGGAAGAGTGAGAGAGAGGAAGAGTGAGAGAGGAAGAGAGAGAGAGAGAGCGAGAGAACCACACAACGTGAGACTGAGTATTGCGTGGAAAACATAGGCGAGGCTGCACGGCTGTTTATGGGCGTATCTCAAGGTAAGATTTTGAGGCGAGAGTATTTTACTTGTTGGTCTTGGAAGTTAGAAGGAAAGGGAGTAAAAAAGTAGTTCCCATCATTTCATCTATTTAAACAGATGGTCCTGTCGTTATCCCCATTTTGTTTGAAATGGGAAATTCACAATGGGCAACTACGGTGCTTAAATATATGTAATTTTATCTTTAAAGCCCTCTTAATATCAGGAAACTCCTTTGCAGAGCTCTTCTCTTTGCCCTGCTCTAGAGCTGCCACCGGTTGGGGCCTATCAAAGCAGCAGTGCAGTTGTTACTCCCTAGTTTAGATTCTTGGGTATTAGCTTGATTTTAGGTACCACTTATCTGGGACCCGTCTATGGGTAAAAGATACCAATAAATTCAGATAATCACATCGGCCGATCTGTGACAGGCCCATCTACATTTGATGGGACATGTGTATCACTGTGGTACTAAAACAGTTCTCTGGGACAAGTTCAGCTGCAGATTCGACCACATCTGGCTACCACTGCAAGCACGTGCCATCTTCAAATCTGGCTGCATTATCTACAAGGCCATCACCCTAAAGTTCCCAAGCTACCCCCAGGAGATGCTCAGCATCTCAGGATGCCTAAAGTTCCCAAACTACCTCCAGGAGATGCTCAGCATCTCAGGATGCCTAAAGTTCCCAAGCTACCTCCAGGAGATGCTCAGCATCTCCGGATGCCTAAAGTTCCCAAGCTACCTCCAGGAGATGCTCAGCAGCTCCGGATGCCTAAAGTTCCCAAGCTACCTCCAGGAGATGCTCAGCATCTCCGGATGCCTAAAGTTCCCAAGCTACCTCCAGGAGATGCTCAGCAGCTCCGGATGCCTAAAGTTCCCAAGCTACCTCCAGGAGATGCTCAGCATCTCCGGATGCCTAAAGTTCCCAAGCTACCTCCAGGAGATGCTCAGCAGCTCCGGATGCCTACGATCCACCAGGAACTCTGCCAGTCCAAGAAGGAAAGCACCAGAAGACAGGCCACCTTTTTCTATGCACACAGACGCTGGAACCGCTTCCCTGTCAAAACCAGACACGTCCCCTTGGAAAGGAGCACAAGACCCTCCTCTTCAAGATAGCTCCTCCTTAACACCCAGGTCCACACCCCTCTGCTCCCCATCTAAGAGTATACTGGGCTTTCTGATGCCCTGCGTTTCCTCACCTGGCTGCTTGTAGATCCATTGCTGATAATTTGCCTGCCTTTCCCCTCTCCTGTTATTAGCCATCATCTCCCTTGTATGGATCCCTTGCAATCTGCTTCCCCTGCTGTGTACTTCCCCTATCACTTGTGATGATCACTCACGACTCTGGGGGATTGTTGAACACATGATTAGTAAAATGCAGTAACAGCACAGACCCAACAGAAACGCAAGACTCAAATTCAGACGTTCCCCCTTCTCTCCGTGCCCTGTCCTCTTATACCCAACAGAACACATGCTTTTCAATGGCAGGGGTGGTCCCAACAGGTCAAGGTTCCACATTGAATTCATCCTGCTAGCAGAGAACATAGCCTCATTATATCAGCCTCCGACACCAGCTTCAACCTTTCATGTAAGCCAGTGCTATCAGAGAGGTCAACCTGTCGTGACTCAAGTTAGTCAAGGTGAATATACACCTTAAAGATTCCCATACACTTTGAAGATGGCGTGAGCGTTAGCTATATGGTGCCTTCCGCCCACCAGTGCTGCATTTCCTACGAAAGCCAGAGCCTAGAACACGCTTGCATATGCCAAGAGGCAAACACATCAGAAGCCAGAGATGAGAAAGTGAGCATTCCAACAAGCTAGGCAAGAGGCCTCCATTGCAAAGACATGTGCAGTACATCCTACAGTCTTCGCCTCGCCTAAGCAAGAAACAGTGTTTAACCATGTCAGGTTGCAGGGGCTATTCACCACAATATGACAGTAACAGGCAAGGGGAGCACATAACATTTTCATTTCCCAATTTTCCTCCACACTTGTAAAGCTCTGTTACTTCCCGAAGCTGGGTCCACACTCAAATACCCAATAGCAATAATAATAATAATAATAATAATAATAAAGGAAGAGGTTCAATAACCAATTCTTAGCAGTTGGCACATTTTAGGTGAAAAAATGACGCCTAGTAAAACGTAATAACTGTTTTCTGATTAACAAAACTTCAGGAAGGCAGGGTTCAATGCAATCATTGGGGAAGGTTCCCTTTTCACTACTTGAACCTCCTGCTACATCCTCCTCCCCCGCCACCTCCCTATTGCCTCTCCAGGGAAACTGCTGGAACCCATGTCTATTTACGCCCTGCACCCTATTCCCAGTTTGCAAGCTCACCTTTTAGAGGGGACAACCCCAGAGCCCCTGTGCCCCTTTCCCTCCGTGCTCCCCTGCCCACCATTCACTGCCTATTACCTGTCCTCTCCCTGTCCCATTTACCCCGACTCCACACTTGCCACACCTTTTCCTCCACTAGCCCGGTTTCTCCTGTCCCCTTTTGCTCACCATTAATTGCGCAAAGGGCTTTTCGCACTGGCTAACCTGCGAAAGAAAGGTCCTCTATGTAATACATGGGGCATGCTGAAAGAAGTAATGCTATATTTTATATTTTATAAGAATTGTGACTTTACAAGCATGGCTATCCAGCTACATTCATCACTGTATCAAAAAGAATACACAATTTATAAAAAAAAAAGGTTACCTACCGCCAACCAAAGAGTATCCATCACTAGACCAGAGACTTTGGCGTTATAGGTAGTATGATTTATATTCCATTGTCTAAACAGTGCTTCAGATAAGTTCTTGGGAGAGGAAGTCATGAAATGTTCTGCCTAAAATGTAAAGTCTGTCAATTTCCTTAGAAGTCTAACTATACAATCAGGAATTTGGGAGTACATGGCTTCAGTGAAAATAATTATGGAAATCAATAATTAGATAACAAGACAGGCAGAATTCTCAAGCCTTCTAATTGTCAAGTCAGGAATTACAAAGGTCCAAAAAGGGTTTAATTGAAGCACTGCCTACAGACTAACAAAACATCCGGCCTGCCAAACCCATCTTTATATCAAATAAATTGTTGGGTAACCAAAAAAGGAAAATGTTCAGAAAGCTTCCAAGACATTCACAGTGCATACTGTCTGTCTTGTTCGTGATTAAAGTTGAAGTACACAATTCTATGGTCCAACATCTTCAAATACCAAATATGCACGGTAGAGAATAATTATATAACACCACAAAACAAATTACCAAAAGGTGCTCTTTTTTGTTCAAACTCAATGGCACTCATTGTATCAGCATGCAAAAGAGTAAAGGCCCAGCCAACACTACCAGGATTCAACTCTGTGATTTGCAGCTTGTTCAGGGCAAACCTTTTAAGAAGTGGATTGAGGGCTGCCTGGAATCTTAATAGAGAGATTTGGGTTGATTTGCGGGTCCCCGACACACTTTTCCTGCAGCTCGAATCTCATTTAAGAGACAGACATGTCTTGAAGTTCAGGATGCTCGGTTGGGTTTGGGTGGCTCTATAGTAAAACCATATTGAAAGCAGAACGTCAAAGGATGCATAGGCTGCAAGGAAGGTGGGAAGAGGTGCAGGAAAGGAAAGATGTGTGATGAGCGCAGACAGCGGGTTAGCAAGTGGAAATATGATTGCTTTGAATTTATGGATATTATCCAAACACGCTGGCATATCTCTGCAATAATGTACCTAAATAGGTTCATGCACCTATTGCAGGGACCTGTGCGTAAACTGTAGGTCACTGCCCGGAATATTGGTAGTAACAACGTGGCGTTTTGTCATTGCGAAATGATTGAAATAAGCAACGTTGAAGTAGTTGTGAGAATTCATGGTGGAACAGTTGCTCTGTATGTCCGAGGGAGAGTCAATAATATGTAAGACATGCTTCAGTCTGCTGTTTATCACGCTGGATATGACAATAGAAAACATTCCTGGCAGACATCCAGCTCTTATAGGGCTATAGGACTGGGGCAGAGTATGTCACATGAAAGGCTTGTGACTGACTCTGTCTAAGTCTTACATACCACAGATTCTGCTCATGGCCTGTCGGCCTTTCAAGAGAAATCAGTCCGACTGAATGTTCTCCAACCCCATTGATTGTTATAGGTGATCCTCAATAGGGGTGAGTGAAATTTTCACCAGTGAAGCTAAAAGTGCGTAATCCACACTGGATTACTTTTCTGCTCGTTCTGGAAAATTAGCATCGCAGTTCTGCTGGCACTGTCATTTCTCCCGGTTTTGTGCAGTTTCGAGCAAAGTGTGGTGTTTCCTTCCCAACTTTTGTGTAGCACGTTGAGAAACTTTGCACTGGTCTTTTTTCCCGATCTGTGTTAGTTTAATAGGACATAAGAAGCTTTGTGCAGATTTTTGCAAACCGTGCTAGTTTCGTACAGTGCCACTAGTTAATTTGCAAAATGTTTCAATTTGTGCTGGGTTTTCGATATGAGAAACTTTGTGCAGGTCTTTTTTCTATCCGTGCTAGGTTCGCAACACAAGAAACTTAATGCAGGTCTTTCTTCAATCGTACTAGTTTCATGCAGCGCCAAGAGAAACTTTGTGTGTGTATTTTTCGATCTGTGGTAGTTTTGTGAAGCAGCACGAGAAACTTTGCATGGTTTTCCACAATCCATGCTAGTTTTGTGCAGCGACACAAGAAAGTTTGTGAAGGCTTATTTTTGATCCATACTAGTTTTGCATTGTGGAACCAGAAAGTTTGCAAGTTTTTTCAAACCATGCTAAGTTCACGCAGCAGCACGAGACACTTTGTGCAGCTTTTGGTAGGTTCGCACAGTGGCACGAGGAAACTTTGTGCTGTTCTTTTTTATTTGTGCTAGGTTCGCACAGCGGCACGAGAAACGTTGCACAGCATTTGGTTTGATTCATACTAGGTCCGTGCAGCGGAACGAGAAACATTGCGCAGCATTTGGTTTGATTCATACTAGGTCCGTGCAGCGGAACGAGAAACTTTGTGCTGTTCTTTTTGATTTGTGCTAGGTTCGCACAGCGGCACGAGAAACGTTGCACAGCATTTGGTTTGATTCATACTAGGTCTGTGCAGCGGAACGAGAAACTTTGTGCCACTCTTTTCGATTCATGCTAGGTCTGGACAGCAGCAAAAAAAACTTCATGCCACTCTTTTTGATTTGTGCTAGGGCTGTTTACGCAGCTCGTTTCAGTTCCCGACAGGGCATGAGAAACTTATATATTTCACTTCCGCGGCTGGTGGAACAGAATTTCACAATTTGCCCAACCCTATATGGATCTGTGATCCTGCCCTTACGACTTTCAGAGGCACTGTCCTGACAGTTGACTGACTCTGCTCGAGCCCTAGTGGTCTCATGTAAACTGGCCTGACTTGCAGATCATCCATTTGCTGCACTGCCAGCATTTCATGGGCTAATCCGATATATGCTGTGGCTCCAGAGGCCATTCAGAGACAATGGCTTGTCGCAAAAGCCACTTTTCCCTATATTTTCACATCTTATGGTTTTATTCTGCATATCTATGTTTATGCATGGCTAGTGTGCATGAGCGTATGCTGTGCCTGTCAAAACTTGCAGATTGCATCTCTCTACGTTACATATGAAAATATATTTATTATGGCAGCAATAGTTTTCATTCTATATAGCTCCTAATGCCATAACCTGCAGCTTCCCATGGTATCTAAAGGTTATTAGTAATTGGGTCAATGGTGCTCCACTTATCAACTTCTAAAGGATGAAGTATTGTGTAGCTGGCATCAGGATTTCTATCTGTGACTGGTAGCTCCCAGTCAGCTCTACTGCAGGTGCGTGACCCCACTGAGCCATCTTCCTAAGATTCCAAACTTTAAATAACACACGTATCTCAGCTGAAGCTGCATAACTACTGAGCTATCCAATTAGATGCAAGAATAAAGTCAGTGACATTCAAGCATTCTATAAGCACAATTCATCCCTCGGGCATTGCCTAAATTAGGACCATTTAAATGGGAAACTATTGCAGTGCTATGAGTTCATGGATGCCCTGTACCAGGAAAATATCAATACAACAAATATCTCTGTAGTAAGTGTTTTCTAAGCATTTCTTTTGCCAACTGAAGCTGCAATAACATCAGGCAAGCTATCAGACATTCAATGCGCCACTTTGTTTCCCCTGAGCCTCTGCTAGGAGAAATGGCTCTGACCTTTCCAACCAACCGTTTACAGGACATTCATCATCCTGAAACTGTCATGAACTCCACTCGGGCTTTGCAGCCACAGTCCTTGAAAGGCCAATGGTTTACTGATGCACTATACATAATTGCATTTCAATGATGGATGTGTAACGCCAGCTTTTTGGTAAACATTTAAATTTCAAGCAACAATCAGACATTACAGTGACTGGCCACATGGCACGAATGCCAGTTCTCCGCTTGAACAGAGCACAACTTTCCTAAATCCTCAATGTTGCTTCATCTCTTGCTAATGACTACCGCAAATTGTGTAGCTTTACTATGTGTGCTTCTTGTTGTCATATACCATGGCATTCTGTTAAGCAATGCATTGCGCAGAATTGCACCTTTTTATGATGGTTCTTGTCAGGGACACCTTATTTGATTGATGGTTTTTCTCCAATGCGTACATGGGATGCACATGTTCTTAAATCGACTGCACTTTTTGTTACCATTATACACATCTTTGGGATAGTATCATATTCAAACATTATTTAATTTTATTTACAATGAATCTGCTGAACACAGATTTTGTTGACCATCGGCACATGAGAGGTTTTACACCAGCAAATGGTTTGGATTTTGCAAAGGTTTTTAATTACTAGGTCTAGCGACAATGCATGAAATAAACCTTCCAATTATTTTATTGGTCTCAAGGTTCTTCTCCAGGTGAACGAATTCACACCTCTGCACACTTTTTCTTCAATCTGTTCGAAGTTCCCACGTTTTCATGGATCCAATTGACTACAATTCACTGTTGCACTCATCTATATAAAAGATATATATTATAAGAACTATGTGATAACATTTAAAACTAAAATGGTATTGCTTTTTAGACCTACCTTATTTAATACATTTCATATTTTACTTTAATTATCAGTTGGAATGTGAATTAAAAACATCACAATTCTTTTGTAGAATTGCTAAGTAGATTGAGGCTTGTTGGTGCAACATTTAAAGTTAGTTAGGTTGACCTATTTGTATTTCATTTAAGACTATTTTACAAGGGATATCCTCAACTACAATTGTTTTCTCTTCAGGGGAGACCCCATTATTGCCTTTCATTCAGTCATGCCCACCAGTCCGTGCTTGTTCCTTTTTGGGTCTGTTGACCCATTTATTTTTTAAAACCCATCATGTTCCTCCTTGTCTTTTGTTACTTTGTTGCCTATGTCCGCCAACGCACATCCTACTGTTTTTCTTTGTCACTCTGTGCTTGCTTCTCTTCTTTAATAGTCAGTGGAGAAAAAAAGCTCTGCCAGAAAACGCACAGCTGTAGACTTTAAACAGATCTGTCCAGCTGAGTTTTCTCCTTGTTCAAGAGATGTGCTTCAATGTTAGAATATTATAATAAGTATATGTAGTTAATTAGCCCTAGGACAATACATTTCTGCAATGAAAACCCTGTTTTCTTGCAAGGTTTAAAAGGGGTACACAATAGAAATGTACTTGTGGCCTTTTTCCCTCTAGTAATTGCAAAACATGTGGGCGTTGAAAAAACGGATCTGTGCAGAAAGGTGGGTTTCTATTCTCTTGGGCCTTGTTGATACAACCTAGGTTAAATAGGATAAAGGGGAATCCTCTTATCTAGCAGGGAAAGAAAACCTTGTTTCAACATAGCCCATTCTGTGGGTTAATGCTATGTAAAGGCTGACCGGGTTAAACAAAGTTTAGTTAAATACTGAATTGTAGTGCTCAGCCTTCTCTCATCCATGTAAGAAGGCCTTTGAAGTCTGCTTGAAAAGGATTACTAGTGTTGATGCAAAAGGCAGATGGGGTTATGTTTCAATGACTTCAAATATGAGTCACTGACCATGAACTGGTGGAAAGAATATACTATTGAGCCATGAGTACTCTGAAGATTCTGGACATCGCAGGAACACCTGGCAAAAAACAGTTTGTCATACCAACTTGAGATTAGATAAGCATTGGTCAAATTGTGGAGTATACATGCTAAACATTTTTGTATTTTATCATCGTTTGTAAATGAATGGTGAACCAACTGTGCTGGTGCAGGCTGAAATTGTATTAAAGAAGAGACAATCTACCATACAGGAACTTCACTTCTGCACTCGCAATAAATTGGTAGTGGTTTCAACTGAAGTCCTCTCCGGCGTTTTTTATTTTTTATGTACATTGTATATAAAATTTGACCTGCAATCTTGAAACCCTGTCTCAGATGTTCTTTTTTGTTTGAATTATAGCGCTTAGAAGTCTCAACAAGTTTTTTTAGTAGTTATTTTTGTTTTCAAATAGGTCTTCTTTGTTCATTCAAAATGGCTTTGTGCTCTTTTGAGTGAGTTTACTGCCTCTGTTTTGTATTTATATGGATTTAGTTCTTTCTTTTTTTGGTTTTGACATGGTTGCTGCTGAGATTACAAAGTTGTATCACCACAAGCATTGAATGTCGTATTATTGTCAGCTTGGTGATCAGGGACTAACTTAAGACAGGGCTTGGTGTGTTTGGCCATCTGGCCTGAGTGGACACAACAACCATGTTGGCTCTAGACCAGTAAGCTTCTCTTTAATCCCTTTGAGGCGGGTCGGCTCCTACCAACACAAACTGTCCCTGAGAGTTTCCCTGGAGACTGGTACTTCAAAGACAGTCCTATCATGACAATGGCCATCACACACCAGGATGCTGATTACTGCAAACGTTTGATCTAGGCATCCAGAGGAAGGGTGTCAGGAATATGGGACGGTGGGCACGGAAGAGGTGTCAGTGTCTTCAGACAGCTTAAGAAATGTTATATATGCTAAGAAACTACCTTTCCCAGCAGCCTCTTTGGCATTTAGTAGTTCTTGCTGTGCGCGCGTTTGGGCTGCTGACACTAAATAGTAACAGCTTATGAAGGGCCAACGGCGCACGGCAGGTGTGGCTTATTCGGTTTTTCGAGGCGAAGACATGCTGGAGAATCGAGAGGAGTCGCTGGTGCCTGCATTGTCTTTATCCGAGCAGGCATTTTGAGCGAGTGAACGGCAGTGCAATGAGGACATGCGCAGCTTCCATGTCGTCCTTCATTTGTTCCTGAACGGGCACTTGTAACGCGCAGCGGCGGAAGACAGACCCGCGCTACTGTCACGGCTCCATCAGATTATGTCCGGGAAGGCTTGCGAGCTTCCCGGACGCACAGATAAGTGCAGGATGGGTTTGTCTGCTTTCACAGGCTCATGTTGGGGCAATGTTCATGATGTTCTCTATTGAAAACAAAACAAAGGGAAATAACTTTTATTGTGCTTTGCATATGGGCTCAGAACTCCGTGATTATCAATAGCAGTGTCTGAAGATAAAACGTGGTGCCTGTCCTATAGTGTTGGAGAGTACGGGTGCTTAAATACTTGTGGCACTAAACCTGGCAGGAAGCACAGACTTCATTTGGGTATCAGTGCTGTTAAATAGGTTACTAATCGTGCGTTTTGGGAAGACAGTACAATGTTTGTGTGGAGCCTAGGCCCTTGGTCCTACATGTTCTATGTTTGTAAATGTTGCTAATGCTTGCCCATAGGGCCATGTGTTATGTTCTTCATGTTGGGATAATCTCCCATGAGTCTGTTTCATTTTTGCTTGCATATGTGTAGTCCATGTAACTGTATAACAACCTGTGCCTGTATCAAGGGGTATTAGGGAGTGCAAGTATGCTAGGAAGGTGAATTAGTGGCCTGTATTAAGGGGGCATTATTGGTGACCTAAGTGTGTGTTATGTTCTATGGCACTCTACAAGATATTAGTCAGTGTAGGGTTTTTCCCTGTTACTTCCCCTTCCCATCCAACCTAGGCATTTCCTAACCCTCTATCTGGTGTTCCTAACATTCCCCCTCCTGTCCACAACCTCTCCCTAACCCTCTTCCCCCCCACTGGCTGCCACGTGGTATCCTGTGTTTGTATATCAGGTATCTGTCCCAACCACGGGTGGAGGGTCGACTTCATTCGGCTTCTGTGGTTCGGGGGAGAGTGTCGACACACCTTCCCCCATTATTGTGTATCTGAGTTATGACATAGGGGCAGAGTTTGAGTAACCCAGAGGAGAGGTTCAGACCACCAAGGGGTCTCACCACCTTGTTCTTTGCTTGGACTCCCAAACTTCCGGCCTGTGATCCCCACTTCCAGTAGACATGGCTCTATGGGAATGACATCAACAGAAAAAGGACAATTGTTAAAGCAGCTGGGTTTTTACCCTTGACAAGAGACTTGCTCCGAAAAACCAATCTGCTGTAGCATTTTGCCTATAAAAGGACGGGAGACCCTTCCCTAGTGAATTCATATTTGCACTCTGAAATATGATTTTACCTGGGCTTGATTCTGAGTACGTCTACTCCAAAGTTCTTAGCCAGAGAGATGAAGAAAGGAGCTCCCAGGAAGAGGGAAGCTCTTCTCTCTAACTATTGTCAGGTTCTATTTGGGATGACCAGCTAACTGGATAAGGTCTACTGCAACTGAGATACTGGTATAAAGGACTATGTTCACACGAGGTGACAAATCCTGAAAGAACTCTTACAAACCTTCCTGATTGGGGGGAGCATAAGAAAGGAATCCCCTTGTCCATGAAATCATGGTCTGGACCTCTCTTGACACTGAAGCACTTCAGCCTCCACATTTGAGACCCAGCAAGCCTTCTAATATCCCTGACATCACCTACCTTCTTATCGGTTTCATCGGGATCCAAGCCGTCACCACTGCAGTATCCCAATGCCATGTTGAGCGAGTTGAGACTGCTCACTGCCCATTGGCAGTCTTGGTTTCTCCACACCTGAGGTCAAACAGTCTTCCAGTGCCACTGGGCCCTACACTGCTGCTATCGACCGGCAGACAGCACCCAGACTCTTGGTTTGATGCTGAAACGTCTGGCTTGAGTCTGTTGAGCCCCTAACACAAGCATCTAAATGTATTTCAAGAGGCCCTATACCTTGTGTCCGCTTTGAATGACTTTTATGCCCTCCATCTGTGCTTTTTGATAGACATTTCTGTGCTCACAGCACATTTTTTGGAATGGGAATGCTACCCCAGTTTTGCTGCTTATTTCTGAAAAGCTGTATGGAAATAAATCTTGTTTCTACCTTTGCTGCCTGTGGCTGCTTATTGGATTACTTGGTGATGGATATGGGATTCTACAATTACTTAACTTGTATTAAAAATGTACATGTGCTTATTCTAAAAAAGTTATGGATTCAAAAAGTTTATTAAAAAAATGTGAAGACTTTCAACCCGTGCAGGTCGTTTCCTTGTCAACCATCAAAGTCTGCAAGCTCCAAACAGTTTAGTTTTCCGTTCATGTGGCCCTCCTAGAAATTAAGTGACCTCATGCGAAACTGGACCAGGGATCATAATTCTTGACTGTCCTTTTGACGCTTGCCGATGTGTCATGGTTACTCCTGGCTTTGTATCGCAACTTGATTCTGTACTTCTCCCTAAAGATTTGTTCCTTTCCTTGATGTTTGGTAATCCAGTTAGGCATTTCATAGCACTTCTTATATTAACAGAGCATTTGGAAGGGTTATGCATAGTAGTTTTCAGTGTAGGACATTTTAGGACGCATCTGAAATTTGGAAAAACGATTCAACATTGTGGTTGGAGTTTAGAGTTGTTTTAAGTGTTTTGCATTAGACTACAGATAGGGAAAAATAGCATATGAGGAGGGACAGCTTGTAGATGTTGTGTGGTTATTGCCCGCACACTGATTACCCATGGTCATGCTAATCCCTATGGCCATTCCCATCCAGTTCCTACCCTCCCAGCCAAAAACACCCCATTATGGGAATTTTTTGGGCTCGCTTTAATCAAGCCTTGCTATCATACTTTGCGCACAAAGTGCCTGCCCCTCCCAGGGTTTTTTCAAAGCAGTCTTCTGAGAGTTAATGACTGAATTGGAGCTGCAAACCGCTACCGGTGTAATAAAAATGTTTTAACCAGGTCTGCCTTTGGGCACTTGATTTATAACCACTATGCATGTCCTTCACTGAATTCCTGTTAAAAACAAGAATTTGCAAAGCTAACAGTTTTGGGTTATGTATAAGTATAAGGCATTTGCCAGGCACTGCAATTAAATGACCAGATACTTGCACCATTTTGCACTTGCTACCATCAATGGAGGCAATACCACTTCATCAGTGCCTGGTAAGTGCCTTTCCCATGCGTAGACAAAAGCCCAAACTCTTGGCATTGACAATGGTTTTTTTTAAAATACAAGAAGTATATGGTTTTATTTGGTCTCGTGCCCATGAACCAAATAGCTACCTTTTACTATGACTAGAATAAGAGTTTGAAAAACATTTGTTTTATAGAATTCGAAATTGTAGACATTGTTTTTTGTTTCATTACTGTGTGCGGGTGTCAATTGCACATACTTGTGCCCCACACAGACTAGCCATAAGCAGAACAAACCTTATTTTTGACACCATACTGTTCTTCATGGTGGAGGATTGTGGAAAAACAAGGGGGTTCTGGGAGTTTATCCACTACCGGCCTACATCTCGGGTTAGAGTCTCAACCAGAGTCTTTAGCTCACCATCATTTCACAGAAGAGAAATTTCCACTACATATCAGTCTTTGTCCTGCCCAAGAGCAGTCCAGCACCGAAATGCCTGGCAATTCTCTTCTGAACAAGAGTACCAACAGCAATCCCAGATATGTATGTCGGCCTGGTTGAGCCTCGTAAGTGAGATGGAGCTGTGCCTCTCTAAGAACAGTGAGCAAGGGAGGATTGTGGAAGCCAGATCTGGCAGTGTATCTAGCACCATTGGCCTCCTGCATGGTGTGGGTATGGGTGATGGATCGTATTGAAAGCGAGAAACATTTTCATATTTAGAAAATCTTTCTTTTAGGAAGCCCTTCTTCCAAACATGTTATTTCTTGATCACTAATCAGCTCATTTATGTTTAGCCAAAAATGTGAGAGTCCTTCTACTGAGAGCAAACATGGCTTAAATGGACTGTTCTATCCAAAGGTAACCACTACGGGGGTGGGAGGGGGGGCGCACAATCCAGTTTTAGCCCATTGTGCCTTGCGAGAGGAGAACTAGCCATTAGCACATGTTCATGAGTTAATTGATCACCAAGTAAATGTATACATAGTGTACAGGGACTGTATGTGGATGCTATAGCAAAACCAGGCTAGTTGACTTTGCCGATGTTTATTGACTCTTGGGGCCACCATCTGATTTTGCTGGCCTCATCTGACGGTGTGGGTTGGGTTGTAGCTGACAAGTGGGCCGAATTTAGGAATATGTACATGATACTTCAAGCCACTAGCGCTGAATGCAAATTTACCATCCCGTGGTGGCAGACTTTGCACAGGTAGCCTAACAATGCCCATGTCATCTTTGTTTGAACAAATATTTAAAATAAAACCTGATAGCATGGACTGGCAGTCTAATAAACAAAGAAATGGCAAAGTCTAGAAGTTACAAATTATCACCCTGCTAAACTAAGTCAGGTGTCAAGTAGCAAGCCCTGACCTGATGATCCTTTAACCACAGGCGTCAATTTAAAAACATCACCTCTTTAGACATTTGCCTGTTTAATGCCAGGCCTCAATCAAAGCATGCGCCCTCGGTTCTGGAGCATTAGAAGTCTACTCGGGATGGGGAGGTTTAGCAGTGATGCTGCAATTTGGAGTACAATGGGTATTGCTCCTCCCAGGGCCTATTTAATTTTCCCGCATCTAGAGAATCAAGTCTCACAGGCTTTCATGTTTCAGTTCTCTCCCTGTGTTAGAAATGACATAACATATCACATCAAGGGTTGAGTGTCATTGACACATTTCAGGAACTCAACAGTGAACGTTCTGATTACCCTGGCCGGGTGCCCAATATACATTAAATATAAGCAGGGAAAGAGCTAACTCTGGGGTGACTCCAGGCAATATAATGACATCACTGCAGACAGATATAGGCCAATCTCGACATGCCAAGTCTTGTTTGCCAAGAAGGCTTACACCTACTTCAAAGCACGCCCACTCGCCCTTGACCACCAAAACCCCAAACATTTTGTAGAATATTGTATTGACCAATTTACTGCACAAAGCACACACTCGGATGACATCATCTTTGCTGGTGATCATATGCTTGAAAGGGAAAACATTTTTGACACTGTATTGAGCTTCAACAAAGTGCTATCCATCAAAGCCCTCACACAGCACTGTGAAACACCAACGTATAAATGAGGAACCGTGATTCTGCTTGAGCCAAATAGCTGTTATCAGTTCAACCACTCACCCAGTGGAGTAACTTTTCTGAAAATGTTGGGGGGGAACAGGACATCTGAAGAAAAGGTGCCCCAGCCAAATGAATGGGACAAAATGGTGTGCCATGAAATTTGGGGGGGGGACAAACACCCCTGCCCGCCCCTGAAGTTACGCCCATGCACTCGTGATCGCCAAATAATTTTGCGCTCTGCACTGTAACGCTCTGATCCGAGTGCTGCCCATCACAGAACTTTGCTTCCTGGAAAAACAGTTGAATGTTAGGAGTCCTCACTGTCGACCAGTGTTGCACCGAACAATCATCCAGTGGGAAATCGCCTGTCCACCTTCCATGGTATTTAAACCCTACATAGAGCCCCAGATAAGACTCACTAACAGCATTAGTGGAGGGGGATAGCACAGGGGCAACGCGCTGGTCTTGGAAGCAAGACCACGGAGAGCAACAGAGGTTTGAATCCCGGATCCGCGCTTAGAATCCACACTCAGTTACGGCATTAGGCACGTAATAAAAAACAATAAAATAAAATAAAAACATTTCAGTTCATCCTTGCATGAATAATACTCAAATGACTCTAAATATAACAGACAACAAAAAGTCTACCTCTCCGAAGGTCTGCCATGCAATACAAGACTGTACTGCATGCAACTATCTAAAACTAAGCCCTCAAAAATGTAATTCCTTTGTCTACTGTCCACTCCTTCTCCCGTACTCACTCAAAGCTGGCTTTCTGCTGTCAAAGCGGATATTGCCCTTTTATTTAGCTCCAAATGCTTTGTTTTTGATTTTGATGGTTAACACACCGTCAATCTTCACATCAAAGATACCCTGAAACACCAACTATGCCAGCCAAGAAAAATTACATCTGTTGTCATGGCATCAGACCTGGACATTGTGATGCAAGCATGTGTCATACCCACACTGGCCTATGCAAATGACCTGCTGAAAGTCATCTCAAGATTCCTGCTTTCACCTTGAAAGCTGTTTGACAAGCCACTGCTGGGCCACGAATGAAAGCTCACTGCATATTCAAAGCAGCGTGCCTACCACGCGTAGCTATCCAATTAAATCACCAGCTAGTATATTTTCCATCTCAGGAGATCCCATGACTTCCACATCAAGTAAGACCTATGCTTGGAAGTCTCAATAAGAAATAAACCCTGATTACACTAGGCCATGTGCTTTCCAGACTCTGCAGACCAAGACGCAAAGGTCGAGCCCTCAGCAACTCAACTATTTGAATCCTGACACACCTATCGCCTTACACAGGCGCTATCACTGCCTGACAACTATGCTTCCATTACCACTTCTGCAGATGCCTACTTCTTCCGAATGCCACTCCCTAAGTACACGGCAACCCTAATGGGTTGGTCCCTATACAGACTCAACCACGTAATTTATTCACACCACCATTACATACACTGTATAACACATTCTTCTTTCCCTACCTACATGCAGTGCTTAATTTGTAAGAAAGTAAGTGCCAGGCCCCAAATATTGTATTGCATGGGGGGGGGACAGTTCCCGGTCTACATTTGACACCACACACTGTTGCTCCATACAGTGTCACACGGCTGCTCCATAAATTGTCAACACATTTGGGGTTAAAGCTCCACCTCCCACTGGTTCATTGAGGGTGAAATCAAAATAAAATATTGGTTGTGTCTGTCTTGAAATTAACTAAATGCTTTAGTGATTCTTTCAAACACATTTCTTTGTTAACATTTTGCCCTAATTCTATCAGTGTCAACTGGAGCATGTTAACCATCTAACCACAGGACAAAGAGCCGAAATGCTTTCCACCAATGGTAAATTGATGGACACATGTAGGCAAAATCATCACTGAGCTGATGAGATGCCTGTCAGACACTGCAGCAAGATTGTCTTGCATAGGTTGGTACTCACAACTGGTTCTCCTGTTCAATATGGGTCTTTTCACTGACTTTGCCCATGTGTTGGGGCTGTTGGCTGGTGACTGTCCTGTTGTTGTCAACCCACCTTGCTGGTTATTACACTAAAGAATGCAGGCTGAGTCGAGTAGTGTGTTGACATGTCCTGCATCAGTGCCCAGGATTGTCACCTTGCATCTCATTGTTTTTCATGCCATTGATAAATTGTTCTGCCCTGCCAACCTGTGTCAGCAGATTTGTTAATAGCAGTGACCCAGTCCAGGATGCAGAGACCCTGGCCAGTGTACACTGTAGTTGATTGTTGTATTACTATGACTGACTGACAATTAAAATAATAAAGTTGCCAAAACACCACAACATAATCAAGCTGGGCTTATAAATAAGTGCTGGGGCTCAGAAATAAGTGCTGAGCCCAGGCAAGCCCCTCCACAAATGTAACACTGACTACATGGAGATAGTCCAACCCTAATCCCCAGCGTGCAAGTGCCTTGCTGCTCACCCACCTGTATACACTCTCTTGCACTTGTTATATTCCTGGCAGTCCTTGTTTGTAACAACACCAAGGCTTGGTTTGTTCTCTATGCAATATTAAACAGAAAATGGAGGCGCGGAGGCGCGCGACTCTTTGTGAACCAGAGCAGCATAAGCCCCCCACAGCCCGATGACAATGAGCCAAGCGAGTAGCTGTCAAGAGCCCCATGCAATGGGAGGGCTCTGGAGGATATAACAGCCCTTGATATAATCATGGAACAATAACGTGCTACTGCTTGGAAAAAATATCCTGTCCCAATTGTTAGGAGAGCGGATCTCCAAGGTGAGCGCCGATGGCATATTATTGGATTGTTTTCCTTTGTGAGTAGTTTGAAAAATTATCCAAAAAATAGCAACCGTGATCACATAATGGATGCGGGACTAGAGAACAGCGGGCTGCGTAAAGATAAAGGGAAAATGTGGAGAAGTTTGCGAACCCTTGCGCAGCGGGCGACTGCTGCGCGCCATGCCCTACTGTTCACATCGGGGTTTGAGAGTCCAGCATTGATGGTAAGGAAGAGTCTCGCCTGTTGGTTTCCTATTGAAAAGGCAGATGCAGGCTCCTGCTCCAGATGTGTATGGCACATCCATCAAAAGCTCAGGCTTATAATAGTTTTAAAAATCCTTTTCCCATTATTCAAGGTTCGGCATTCAATAGCTAATCTTTCAATATTCCAGAGTGCCCCGGCTAGGGGTTGACAGTCAGATTAAATTAGAATTGAATTGAAAATGCAGTTTTCTTTTCATATTGTTCAAAGGCCATGTTTACAGTCTGAAGATAAAGCAGCCTTACCCCGAGTGTTAGAGGCATTAGCGCAGATCATGTGTCACTGCGTGAAAGGTGCCACAGGTAGGAAAGCTCACACTTGGCAACAAAAGGAAGAAAAGTGCCCAAAAAACGTGAACTAACATTGTTTGTCACGGATTCGCACAGCGCGCTACATGAAAACAAAGATTCTCAAAAATTAGAATCTTACCGTGCATTATAGTTGTAATGACTGATTGCGGTATTCCTATGGAATATACCACATATGGTAACTTTCCAAGGCACAAAATCAGGTGGGTGGTAAAAACAGTATTTAAAAAAAATATGTTACCACCAAAATCATCATGAGGCCCAAGTCTTTTTCCAGAGGATGGGGCCTAGTGCCAGAGCATGGGGGCCTAGAGCCAGAGCATGGGGGCCTAGAGCCAGAGCATGGGGCCCTAGTGCCAGAGCATGGGGGCCTAGTGCCAGAGCATGGGGGCCTAGAGCCAGAGCATGGGGGCTAGTGCCAGAGCATGGGGGCCTAGAGCCAGAGCATGGGGGACTAGTGCCAGAGCATGGGGCCCTAGTGCCAGAGCATGGGGGCCTAGTGCCAGAGCATGGGGGCCTAGTGCCAGAGCATGGGGGCCTATAGTGCCAGAACATGGGGCCTATAGTGCCAGAGCAATGGGGGCCTAGTGCCAGGGCATGGGGGCCTAGTGCCAGAGCATGGCGCCTAGTGCCAGAGCATTGTGCCTAGTGCCAGAGCAATGGGGGCCTAGTGCCAGAGCATGGGGGCCTAGTGCTAGACCATGGGGGCCTAGTGCCAGAGCATGGGGGCCTAGAGCCAGAGCATGGGGGCCTAGTTCCAGAGCATGGGGGCCTAGTGTCAGAGCATGGGGCCTAGTGCCAGAGCATGGGGCCTAGTGCCAGAGCATTGGGGCCTAGTGCTAGAGCATGGGGGCCTAGTGCCAGAGCATGGGGGCCTAGTGCTAGAGCATGGGGCCCTAGTGCTAGAGCATGGGGGCCTAGAGCTAGAGCATGGGGGCCTAGGGCTAGAGCATGGGGCCTAGCCAGCAAGACTGAGATCCTTCTCATTGGGACCCCTGCTCCCGCTTTCCCTCACTCACTCTGGCCACCCTCCTTGGGCTCTCTGGCTTCACTTTCTGGTGAGGCAAAAAACCTTTGAGTGATCTTCGACTCCACTCTCTCTTTCTCTCCACATAT
Organism: Ambystoma mexicanum; assembly: GCF_040938575.1. Classification (NCBI taxonomy): domain Eukaryota; kingdom Metazoa; phylum Chordata; class Amphibia; order Caudata; family Ambystomatidae; genus Ambystoma; species Ambystoma mexicanum. The sequence continues at coordinate 263,364,350 of NC_090931.1, read as the reverse complement.
CACTAAAATTGCCAAGAAGGCCCACTTCCAGTTGCACCTCCTCAAAGGTATTCTCCCTTTTCTCACCTTCTCCCAGAAGCTCACTGTCTCCAGAGCTCTGGTTCTCTCTAGGCTTGACTACTGCAACAGACTCTTTGTTAATCTGCCTACCTCTACACTTTGCCCTCTTGAACTCATCCAGAAGAAGGACCCAAAGACTTATCCTCGGCCTCACGGCCAGGGACTGCATCTCTCTGGCCCTGAAATCCCTCCACTGGCTCCCAGGATCAAGTTTAAGAACCTTTGCATCGTCCACAAGGCTTTTTGGGGCAGTGGCCCTCTCTACCTTCAACTCTCTCTTTCTAAGTACTTTCATCCTAGAGCCCTTCGCTCATCTACCTCCAACTCTCTGTGGGCGAGTCGCCTCTACAAACAGAGAGCGGGAGGGGGGTAGAACTCTTTCCTCTTCAGGTGCCTCCCTCTGGAATGGCCTCCCTGCCCCTCTCCACCTTCAGCAGACCTCCTTAAATTCCGGAAACTCAAGACCTACATTTTCTCCTCTTCTTTGCCTCTCCCTTTACTCTGCTAACCTTCCTTGGCTCCTGCTCTGTCTGCTGACTGGCTGTCCTCTGAATCTTACAGAACACCAGTCCCCACCCCCTCTTGACCAGTCACCTTGCACTTGCCGCCTGGACCTACTCGAACTGGCTAACCTGGCACTTCTGGGTTGGGGTTGCCCCTTGGAATCCCAGCACTTAACTCAGGGCCCTGCTGCTCTGGGTGCACTTCTCCCTGTACCCTTTCCCCTGCACTTCTTGTTTGCGTACTTGCACGATCCCAATGACACAAAGCCTAGTAAGATCGTGGTCTTGTCCTCCCTCTGTTCCCCTGCCTTGTTGCACCTTGAAACACTTGTGTATAGGCATATAACAAATAACATATATCAATCAACAGTGATTCAAGTGAAGCACTTGTGAATTTTAAGGGGCCTCTGTCGTGAGTGAGGCGACAGTTCTTTGTCTGGTTTTCTCAGGTTAGCCCCCCTGTGTGCCTGTCCCCCTATGTGGTTTTGGCCCAGATGTACAAGATACACATTGGGTACCTCATGTGCTTAACTTACAACAATGGTGCATGCAAGCAGTCCCAGAAACCGTCTTCAACCAGGCCATAGATATGTGTGGTAGAACATAGAACCTATTATAATACGTTTTTGACTGCCCACCTCTGACCAGGGCACCAGAGTCCCCTGGCCCCAAAAGTAGCTTTTCCATGCATGTCTCTGGCACTTGGAGAGTACAAATATGATTTAGGATGTACACAAATGTCCTGTGCAGGATTGATTTGGTGGCAAGCACAGCTGCAGATAGTTCTGTTGCTCAGCTCAGAGCCGGATGTACATCATTTGACTTAGCAAATCACCAGTATTACCCCTTTTAAGGCCTGATTATCAAATTGGTGTTAATGGAAACAATATGTGTTTTAATGACCATCTATTTTACCATCCAACGCCATCAGCTGGGGCTGAGTGGGGTATTTCTTGTACGCAGTAATTTCGAAATACTGCACAGGATATGGTGCAGAAATACTACATGAAAAGCTTTAAGTGCCAAGGACGTGGTATCTCGTCCTTGGGATTACCTCCCCAGTGCCAAGGACGAGATAGCTCGTCCTTGGCACTTAAGGGGTTAATGAAGGAGAAAATGTTAGAAGGCTTTGCATGGTGAAATACCGAAATCACCAAAAAAGGCCTTGGCACTGGGGGGAAAAACCCATGGCAGTTAATTTTACATGCACCCAAAAAGTGGAGGTAGAATAATTTTTTTACCCCATATTAAGGAGGATCTCGCAAGAAATGCCCCCCCCTCCCCCAGCAAAAAGAAATGCTCAGCGCACCCCCTGGCCATTTGAAAAAAAAGTAGCTCCCTAGAGCATGAAAAGGAACACAGAGAAGTGGACATTATTGGTTTATTAGAACACCTTCCTGGGGTTTCTGTGAATCCCATTGGGCAATCTGCGGGCTATAAGAACTTGTGTAGCCTGCAGATCTAGTATATCCCGCAAATTTCGCAACCCGCAACGTCCACTTACTTCAACTGCCCGCATCGGCATCAGGAATGAATCGTCATTTACTCCCCATGCGTGCATGGTATACGTGGCCCGCCCCTTCACGGAAGCGGTTACTGGATTGCTTTTTGTCAGCACGCTCAGACAGTGCTCTGTTATATTACGGCGTTGCTGCAGAAACTGTTCCGATGTATACTTTTTAAAGGTTTACATTTTACCAGGTATCTTGCATCCCCCCGGATCCTTTGCCTGTTTGCTCACAGCTGCAGTTCCTTTCCCCATTTACATTTTCCACCCTCATTAAGCTTCTAATTACCTCCCACATCCCGACAAAAAAAATACTGCTCGGAAAACGCCAGTAGCTTGTAGTTTCTTCTCCTGCACTAATTCATGCATTATTTGCGCCAAAAAAAAAACGGGATTTGTGCGCCATTCTGCCCGCAAATCTCCATTTGTTAAACAGGGATTTGCGGGCAGAATGGCGCACAAATCCCGTTTCTTTCGGCACAAATAATCCATGAATTACCCTATTAGCACGTGCTAAAATGGCACAGGTATCATTCAGCCTCCTTGGAAATCAGAGTCTAGAGGAGTGGCTCAATGAAAAAACAGAAAAAAATTCAAGAAACTTAATATACCAAAAAAAAAAAAGAATTGTCTTTCAGATGCAGATTTAAATGCACTGGAAAACCTGGCCAGCACAGTGCAAATTATCCTCGTATTTTGAAAGCCTGAGACTGCCTACTTTGAATAACTACATGTAGAAATTGTATGCAGATGCAAGAAATTCATCCGGTTCAGAATGTTAGCCCGCAAGCCTGATCTCAGTCAGTGCTGGCCTAAATAGACATCGCCGCAATCGTCTCTTTTCACGAAATGTGAACATGATGCATGGGGAAGCTCCCCATAGAGCCAACAATGATGTCTTCATATCAATTATAAAGAGGACAAGACTTGAGTGCAGAGATCATACCACAAACAAGCCTTACATCACCAAAAACTATCTGTTCACACTAAAATCAAGCGTAATCTTTAATAGAGGCGGTTCCGTAGATCTCCAGTACTAAATGTGGTACGATATCCAACCCCATTTTGCATGGTGAGGGAGGGAAGGCCGACGCACCCTGGCAAACAATACATTCTATGTCCGCACTGATGAAACAGGACGCAAATATGCCACAGTAACGTTCAACACACCTACAAAGGAAATCAATCCTTCACTGAGAAAAACCGAGGCACCCTTCGTGGTTCACTGTATGAAGTTCCAGATCAGGAGGACTGTCCCATTCACTCTCTGCAATTTTACCTACAAAACTGCCCCAAAATGCATGTTTCTTTGTCCTAGATAAACAAAATTTATTTTATGAAGCCAAACGTAACCCCATCTGGTACACCTGCAGACCATTTGGAAAAAAAGCACACCTGGCTTAATGATGCAGTTAATCAATAAAAACGCGAATGTAAGAACTAGCTACACACATCACTCCCGGTGAGCGACAGCAGTGCAGATTTTGTCCAACGCTGGTCTCGAATCTCATCAAATAATGTCTGTTACTGGCAACAAAAATGAATCCTCATTCAAGATCTACTGGACCCTCCAATACTCAGAAAAAAGAAAAGGGTCTACACTCCTGCTCAGGCACCTCATTTCACCAAAATGCCAGGGGTAGCGGAAGTGACATCACATGACCCTTGACCTCTGATGAGATCACAGGAAGTGATGTCATTAGACCCCAGCCCGAAATGACATCATGGGAAGTTATGGAACACAAGCTTTCACCCCTCGACAAAACAGGAAGTGGCATCACATTGTTTGAGTAAACTACGAAAAATATGGCGATATCACTATAAAATGAAATGCGGTTTATATGCATGTCATACAAGAATGGATGTATGCATCGTTAATATCAGTGCATATAGGCCCATATTACCAAATCACTGAATGCAAGCAGACGTCCAAGGCCAAGCGATAATGATCTGTATAGCACTTACCCTTAAGTGCTTCATATAAAACAAATCTACATACAATATCACCCAACCTGTGTTGGTACTCATTTATCAACCTCAGCAGGATGAAAGGCTGAAATGACCTTGCTGGGAGTCGAACCTGCAACATGCAGATCACACACACATTGCCGCAGCGCTAAACCCACTGAGCTATCTTACTGGCTATTGGTATCAGAAAATCAGCCACCAAAAGGCACATGCTGCTGGCCACAGCCCATGTGCCCCAACGTAAAAAAAAGGGTCTTTTTGATTTTTTTTTAGGGGTAGCAAGGGAGACCTCGGGGGTCACAGTTGCAACCCCTGGTGACCGCTAAATGACGTCTATGCTCCTACGTAATGGAGGGGAACCACCAAGACAGTTTCGACCTCCCTTTCTAACACAACACCTGTCAGTTATTCTCCTACCAACACCCAAAAAAACAAATGTCCTCCAAAAAGGCAGATAAACCAACCGAAAACACTTTACCAGATGATCTTGCAAACACATCATCTAGCCAAGATTCTCTTGCTACCACCTCAACCATTAATGTAAACACTCGAGTCATCAGTCTTTTTCCACGTGGCCAATTTATGAACTGCACCCTTAATTTCCATGTCTCTGCAACCTAAAATAGATGTTATTCTTGGCAATACTACCCTTTCCATCCTCTAACCGTTTTCCCAATAAAAATGCATTTATGTAGCATTTATTACTCATTTGTCTCTTTTCTATTTTTATAAAATACTGAGGGTGTTCTTATAGCTTAATAGACCCACAGCTCAACCCTACTGGGTGTTATGGGCCATCATACCTTGTTAAAGGCCCTTGCGAGGGCCCATAACGCCGAGCATGGCCCTTATTACAGGCCTGTAAAGCCTTATTACTGCATGCCGTATTGCAAAAATACTATCGCAAAGCTCATGGCAAAGCTCTTAACTCGAACACCTTTGGTGGTTATCACCCGCCATGGAATCAATTCACTCACCCGCCTAGCCCCGTATCTGCCCATACACGTCAATGGGCTCTCATCGGTCAAAAACACAATCTTCTCATTTCATCCACCCTGGGGACTTAAAAGATTTAGAGCTATGTTATGATGAGGCTGAAAATTCTGGAATGCACAGTACTGGATGTTGCCGAATCATTTAGCATTAGCTTGGCAGACCCCATGATGAATAAACCTTATCCTACTAGAATGAAGCAAGGCGATGGTTAATATTCCACGTCCCTGTGAGCGAGGCAAGCCCTTTAGCTCTGCCACAATAGAGCAAAAGCTCTGCTTCTCTGTGCACGCTCATCTTGACTGAGCGCACGCACCATGGAAGATTGATATCCGCGGAGCCAGTGCCAGCTGCCTCTTCTGTCTGCTAAACTGCAGTGCAGGAGAATGGCGTCATCCCTTCCCTCTCAGGAGCCTAATGCTCGCTTCAGTGCAAAACAGTGGGAAGTGGAAGCCTTTGGTGGGGGCTTCCCTGCTGGTGCAAGTGGTGCCGTCCAGGGGCAGGCGCAGGAGGCAGCACATGTAGCCGTGGAGGTGCCTGTGCATGTCACTGTCCCTGACACTGTGACTGCACCACCATGCACCAGCAGGGATGCCCCATCCCAGGCCCGTCCGCAGGTAGGGGGGATGTCCATGTCATCTGACTCCCCTCCATCTGCGGACGAGGGGACCCCTGGCCGTATGGAGAAGGTCCTGATTGGTGTCGCGTTGCGCACGGCTGTCATTCGTGATGAGGTGCGTGCTTCCCGGGGGGAGCACGCACGTCATCACAAAGAGCACCGTGCCAACGTGGCCCAGTTGGGAGCGGTCATGGTCGGGGGTCTCGTACATGTGTCGGGCACTCTGGCGACCCTCTCCTCCTCTGTGGAGGCTATGCGCCAGTCGTACTCCATGCCGTCTTCCGGCCCAGATGCCACCAGGGCCCCCTGTGGACCTGCCCCGACCAATGCAGCCACCTCGGTGGGGATCCCATCCCTGCCACAGTCGGGAGTCGGAGGTCCAGCAGGGGTGGACACACCAGCAACTGGACCCCAGCAGTTGAAGGATGTGACGGCATCATCGGGCAGGGCACGTGCACGACGGCGTCAGTGGTTTCCATCAGCCTGGATGCCGTCGTGCTGGCACAGGCAGTTGCATCGGAGGCAGCGGCAGGCTCGACGTGGGAGGCATCATGGCTCGGGGCCATCAACATCAGGGGTGCAGGCATCGGCCGGAGGGCAGGAGAACCCTGGAATGGGAGTGGCTTCCGTGTGGGAGCGGTTGGGCCAGCAGATAGGTGCGGAGCGGCAGCGGGCAGAGGAGGAACGGCTCACTATGGTCAGGGCAGAGAACTCCATGCGGAGGGCGCTAGGCGGGCTGAGTGCCTCGAGGGTCTTCGCAGGGAGTTGGAGCTGGACACTGCATTATCCCTGCGGGACCTCGGGGCCAGGGAACATGCCTGCCTCCAAGCCATTGAACAGGAGTTCGATGATGCCCTGGCCCATGACAACAACCAGTGAGCCGTCGGACTAGCCTGCTGCCCTTGTAAATAGTTATGTAGTTAGTGTTAGGTTTCCTTTGCTTTTTTATTTATTTTGGACCTTTTGGACAATGGGCCACATTTTTGTATATAGTTTTATTTTATTAGGTAGTATTTTTATGTAGGTTTCATTTCTTCAGTTGGGATCATGGACCCTGGTTTGTTTATCTGTATATAGTTGACTGTTGGATTTTTTTATTTTTTTGATTTACCCATGGAGCAATGGTTTTCGGTTTTGTTTTTACCTTGGATTTACTTTCTTGAACTGTGACTTTGGACACCTTTCCTTTGGATTATGATTTGTCGTTTTTCATTATTTTACGGACATGCTGCTTTTGGTTTTTGATTCCCATTGTCATTTGTTTATTTTTAATTCCATTTATGCTGTTTTTAATACATTTTTTTCATCAAACTTCAATGTGTAGTATCATCTCATTGGTATCATGCATATCATGATATGGGTTTTGAGATTCACTGACACCCATTGGGTGTATGTGAGGGCCATGTGTTCATTTCCAAACTTGCTATTGGGGTTCTATCATGTCATTGCCATTTCTAAGTGGGTGGATGCAATACTCGAGTGGGTGTTTTGCATTTGGAGGCTGACCATAAGGGCCAGGGATCTAGATTGTGATGACATGTTGGCTGGGGGACATGTGTGGGGGCCTGCTGGCAGGTGCCCTGCAATGCTGGGGGGTGGGGGTGCAGGGGGACATGTGTGGGACATGAGTGGGGGCCTGCTGGCAGGTGCCCCGCAATGCTGGGGGGTGGGGGTGCAGGGGGACATGAGTGGGGGCCTGCTGGCAGGTGCCCCGCAATGCTGGGGGGTGGGGTGCAGGGGGACATGAGTGGGACATGAGTGGGGGCCTGCTGGCAGGTGCCCCGCAATGCTGGGGGGTGGGGGTGCAGGGGAACATGAGTGGGACATGAGTGTGGGGCTTGCTGGCAGGTGCCCCGCAATGCTGGGGGGTGGGGGTGCAGGGGGACATGAGTGAGACATGAGTGGGGGCCTGCTGGCAGGTGCCCCGCAATGCTGGGGGTGGGGGTGCAAGGGGACATGAGTTGGTGATCAGTAGTGCAAGGAGACATGTGCCTTTGCTGGGGGGCATGCCCATGTTGGGTGGGCTGTCTGCGGGACATGACCAGGGGTGCAGGGTAGTCCCCTGTGGTGTGGGCTGCCTGCAGGGGCCATGGAGAGTGTACAGGGGACACCTGGGAGGACCCACACTGCCAAATCACATGTAGGACTCCCTGGCACCCCTGAAATACACGTACCCTGCTGAAATCGCATGTGAAAATTCTCGCGCACCTCTGAAATACACGTACCCTGCTGTAATCGCGTGTGAAAATTCTCGCGCACCCCTGAAATACACGTACCCTGCTGAATTTGCGTGTGAAAATTCTCACGCACCCCTGAAATACACGTACCCTGCTGAAATTGCGTGTGAAAATTCTCGCGCACCCCTGAAATACACGTACCCTGCTAAAATCGCGTGTGGAACTTCTCGCGCACCCCTGAAATCGACGCACACGCTCCCCCAGGCCCGATCGCGTGTGGAACTTCTCGCGCACCTCTGAAATACACGCGCCCAGGCCAATCGCGTGTGGAACTTCTCGCGCACCTCTGAAATACACGCAACGCTCCCCCAGGCCCGATCGCGTGTGAAACTTCTCGCGCACCTCTGGAATACACGCGCCCAGGCCAATCGCGTGTGGAACTTCTCGCGCACCTCTGAAATACACGCGTCCAGGCCAATCGCGTGTGGAACTTTTTCGCGCACCTCTGAAATACACGCGCCCAGGCCAATCACTTGTGGAACTTCTCGCGCACCCCTGGAATACACGCACACGCTCCCCCAGGCCCGATCGCGTGTGGAACTTCTCGAGCACATCTGAAATACACGCGCCCAGGCCAATCGCGTGTGGAACTTCTCGCGCACCTCTGAAATACACGCGCCCAGGCCAATCGCGTGTGTAACTTCTCGCGCACCTCTGAAATACACGCACACGCTCCCCCAGGCCCGATCGCGTGTGAAACTTCTCGCGCACCTCTGAAATACACGCACACGCTCCCCCAGGCCCGATCGCATGTGAAACTTCTCGCGCACCTCTGGAATACACACACACGCTCCCCCAGGCCCGATCGTGTGTGAAACTTCTCGCGCACCTCTGAAATACACGCACACGCTCCCCCAGGCCCGATCGCATGTGGGCCTTCTCTGGCGCACATTTTTTTCCTGCGCAGGGATGCTACCGCCTGCTTTCGTGTGGCGGACATGTATGGGCCTGTGCGCGTCTTTGGCCGTGCGCTGTTTTTCCCTATTCGATTCCATGAATACGTGTTGCAGGCGAGTGTGTGGGCGTTCTGCGCACTTGCCTCCTGTACTTCCCCCGTGACGCCCACATTTTCACGAGTTGTTCCCCATTCTGCGTGTGACGCCCCGTGTTACGCCTACTTTTGTTATGTGCGCCGCGCTAAGTGCGAATTCGCTGTGGCCTTATCGCACGGCGTTCGATGACCTGTGCGCCAGCGTTCGCCAGCGTGCGCCGCGCACTTTTTCAGCGCACATCCCACATTTTGCGCGTGCACGGACTTCCATGAATTGATGTGCGATGTTTTCTGTGCGATAATCGCACTTGCACTGCGATTTTTGCTATTTCACTGCGAATCGCACGTTTTCGCACGCGTGCGCCGTTTTTTCGGCGCACATTGATTCCATGAATCGCCCTGTTTGTTGGAGGCAGCATGGTAGTGACGTCGATGCTTCCAGTTAACCTTGCAGCCGATCAGCTGCAGCCCCGTTGAGAGTACACCTTTCAATTAATCTGCGGCTTCTGCCATATTTGCGAGTATAATAGTGCTCATATACTTCAATGGGATGATCCATACATTCACCATATATATTGCTGGAGTGGGGCACTCTTACACTTTGGAGAAATAGACACATTTAAAATAAGCGATAAAAGTAGGACTAAGTCTTGACAGTGGCTGTCAAGACACTACACTAAAGTAGCGTTTGAAGGAGAAGGTGGTTTACGTGTTACTTTTCAACTAAACACATATTATAATTAATGTAACACAAACTAAGTCTATTTTAAGTTTTAAAATGCAGCATTGCAGTTTTCAATGCAAACAATCTTGAGAAAGGGCCACAAAGCATCACATTCCGGGACAGTCCCGGCAAAACCGGAATGTCTTGTCACCCTACCCTTGCTTCATGCTCCAAGAATCCCTCTTAGATATTTCCGTATGAAACAATCCTCAGATGGTAATCCATGTTTCTGTTCACGCCTAGTCTGGGGTGTTCTACAATATAGTTCATAATTCCCTGACTCTCTGTCCGATTTCGCCCATTTGTCTTTATACTCCAGCCATTAAGGATTCCATCCAGACATTTTCATTAGAGAATGCACATATAATCTCAGATACTAGCACCACCTCCACTAGAATGCAGCTACCCTCCTACGACAATTCAGCCTAGTTGCACACATACTTCTTCTGTCATATACCCTGCACACTACTTCTAGCATTAGAATGCAACTATCCACCACGAAAGATTTGGTCTAGCTGCACACATACCGAGTGCACACAGGCACTATTTACTGTAAGTGATTTCAATCCAGCACTCACCCAAGTCAACGCCTAGCATGTAATGCACAACTGAAATCCTTATTTATTTTTGTCTAAAAGTTAATTTATTCTCAACGATGTACCACTCATATCACGCCCCTCTCCTGGAACCCCGCCGGTCACACTGAACCAGGAATCAGGCTGGTTTGCAAAGTTAAGATATTTATTTATGTATTTACAATTTAACCACACTATCTTTTAATGGGTACACAATGATCACCAATGGGGTGATGTAACACTGAATGATCTCTTTAATACACAAGGAGTAATAGTGAGCAAAACAATTCAGCACAGAAATAATACTTGTGTGTGTGTTCAGATCAGATGGCACTGTGGTTAGAGGTTCCCCCTGCACACCCCTCAACCCCCAATAGACAATGTAAATAGATAGGAAGAGAGAACAGGTTTTCAGGAGTGGCAGAATTCAAACAAAATATCAATCCCACTTTCCCCCAGCAAACACAAGAGAGAAACGGAGTTGACTGTCAAGCTGTCAGAATGGTTTTTAAAGTTATCTTAGAATGGATTTGGTAAAAACACTAAATATGGTTTAAATTGTTAAAATTGAATACATTCTTACGGGAGCCACTTTGGATAATTGTACACAAACACTAGCAATGATTTAATACCAAGAAACAATTTGAAATCTTAAAATTAAGGTCGGAAGCAATCAAAAGCTGTTTTACAGGTGTCAGAATTTCCCTAAAACAGAATTTGCAGCAAACTTTTCACTGCGCGATAATCCCGATAACGGGAGAACCGTATGGATTTGGGATGCGGGTTTAGATGCAAATTAAAGCTATGGATGTTAGCTACGATCAGAAGTTGAAATCTTGTTTCTAGCACAAAAAGGAGGAAGTTATGGATGTTTCAGTGGAGGTCATTTTTATCGAGATAGGCGCAAGAATGGGAAACAGGAATGCACTTTTAAAATGACAAAAAGGATTTCTTACACTAGAGGATGCCTATGAATAAACAAATGCCACAGAAGAACACAGCCACTTGATCAGGGTGACTGCCTGCAGTGGTCCTGTTCTTCAGATGAGAAAAGATCAGCGCAGAGATAGTTTTAACAATACTAGCACAGGAGGAAGATAGGAGGGATTGGATAGAGAGTTCAGACAATTCAAAAATACTCCTAACAATATCAGGTTCTGAAGACAAGATAGGATGGGCTTAAGATAGGGATTGACTATGGACAGTACATATGCTAGTGACAGTTCTATCTGTACATACTCACTAGATATGTTTTTAAACGGAACTGTCAGGATTCTGGTTCATCAAAATTCTGGTCAGGGAAAAGAATCTGGTTCTGGGACAGAGAGCTGGGCACATCGGATTGGACTGGATCGGATTTGCAAGTCACTCTGGTCACAGCACAGCACAAGACTGGATTGGATCTGCCCTTTTTGGATCTGATGATAATTATTTCAGAAGGCAAGCAGTACAGTGCAGCCCGGCTGTATTTTGATGCCTCGCCTCAGGTTTGTCGGATTTTGGTTCTGGAATTTGAGGCCTAGCCAAAAGTGGTTCAGCTATGCGGTGGGTTCTGCTTTGCCAAGTTTCTGGAGTCTGGAGCAAGGAAGATGGAAAGTTCTGCAGCAGGGTGCTCTGCCAGCAGTCGTATAGTAGGCAAATCTGTCTGTCTTTATCTGCCCTCTGCTGCCTCTATTTATGCTATGATAAAGGGGGTGTGTGTGCTGGTTTAGCCCAAGCTCGCCCCTTAGACAGGTGATTGGTCAGAGTCTCCTCTATGCCTTGACAGGAGGAGAAAAACAGTGTGTCACCTTTATGGTGTGGGTTTATGAGGCTTAGAATCCACCCCTAGCCTCTTGAACACAAAATCTACTTTTGACACAGTACATATTTACACGTGTGCAACCTCTATAAGAATTACATATCCTGATTACATATTTTGTATAGCAGCTATCCCTCCAAACCCTATAGCCGTGGGATTTTGTGTCTGCTTTTCACAGAATTTTGCCCTTTTCATCATGAACACAATGTCAAATTTATGAGCAAATGTCTACAAGTGTGCGCGTTCACCATGGGCAGAAGCGTATAAAGTTTCATACTTCTAGCAGTAATACATTTAGTGTAAAATCACATTTTCTGATGTTTCTTTCCCAAACATGTCACAGAGTTCTGGCACTCTTGTAACGTGCAGCCAAAAATTACATTAACAATGCTGTTATTTCTATATTTTTCCCACTTTTACATAGTGAGTTATCAGTTCTTTTAAAAATGTGTCATTTGTCCTTGTTAAGCAACAAATGGTTGTTTAGCTCCACCTCTTTGGTCTCTCCGTGGGTCCCAGGAGCCATCCCCCTTTGTTTTCTCCTGGCAGAGACCATTTACGACTGTCTTCGCACTTCGCGTTTCCTGAGCAGCAGTTATTCATTGTTCCCTTTTGCCTCTGTAGCCCAAGTTCTTTCCACACCCTATAATTATCACTTAGGTGTGATCCCGCTGGAGAGGAAGAAGGCCTCTGTGAGGAAACCTGCTATTCCAGTTTGGTTGGCTTTAGCCAGGCTTAAATTTAAATATTAATTCTGTTGCATTTTTCCTTAGCTTAAACCAAACTTGTGATTTCTAAATAGCAGCTAGAATTCTCATTCTAGATTTTAAACCATGGGATCAAACAATTACAACATAGGTTACTCTCAGTAACAGGCCTCTTAGATTGCAAACATTTGATTTCAGTTTATACATGTTTAAAGTTTACGCAGGAAGGCCCCTGACAGCTGTCATTCAGGCGGCCGAGGGTACTGCGCCCAGATTTTGACATCCACAGCCAGGCCCTTTTTGGCTGTGGAAATCCCTTTATGCTTTCAATTTTTCAGGACCTTGCAAGTTCACAATGATTTCTTAAACTGATTTAATTGTAGCACCCAGCAAGAATTCTGGATGTTTGATGGTGTTCTGCACCAGCATTCTGCAGTTTCAGCAACAAAGGAACAAAAGGATTTAAAGCAAGATTTTGGATTTCCTTTAGCAGGGCACTGCTTTTCCCTTCTGTACTCTATTTTCACATGTTGTGGAGCCCAGTGACGTATTTCAGGAGTGAGATCTCAGTTCCACCACTGAAAACATGTGTGGTAGATTGGCCAGCCATCTTTTTGTGATGCAAAACGCGATTTTCAGAGGTTTTGGCGCGTACAAGGGTTTTGCGGACATTTTGATGTTTCTGGCACCATCAGAACACAGTGATGCCGCATGGCAGAGTAAAAAGTGGGTTAAATCATCCCATATTACTGCCCTGACTATCTCCCTTGATCTGGACTCCGGTCCCAGAGGAAGTTCAACCTACAGCAGATTTACACCATACCAATCGTGAAAGGCACTATACAAATGACTAATTACAAAACATAACATATTTCCCCTATCACTTTTCATTCCCTCAGGAGTGCCTCCACTATAGTCACCTATTTAATATCTTTTTTTCTCCATATTTCAAACCTACGAGGAGGGGTTTATTTAACAATATGCAATGATTTTCTTGAATAACACAAGGACCAGGGAGACCAGTAATAGACAGAAGCCCTACATATCTTCAGGGTTCAAAATTGAGGGGAACTGGGGGCTATTTGGCTCCTGATTGCAGCCCAAAAGAGCCTTGGTAGCTTGATATCAACAGCAACCATGTGCTACTTTTGGCTCCTTGGGCCAACTGATGCTGAACAAACACTCCTATGTGAATTTAACTCTATGCATTTGGAACACACTGTAAATAAACATTATGACAGAACTACACACAATTAAAAAAAATGAGGGGTCATACATAATAGACAAAACTATTTGTTTGATTTCCCCATGTTAGCTCCTTCCCATGGTTAATGCTGAATACTGAGGAGCTGTTTTCAGCTCCTGCTTATCCAATCTTAATTTTGTTCCCTGTAGCTTAAACGTGCATAAATCTTAAAAGTGCATAAATGATGCCAATGTGTGCTCTCTGAAAGGTAATCGTTATTCTTTTCATTCCATATGCAAACGACCACATGACTATTATATGAGCAGAATTTGCCCTGGCCAATCCTCTTTTACTAAACCCATGAGAACTTTCACGTTGAAACGTATTGGTCACCTGTAGGTTAAGATACACCCCATGTAGTATTTTGAACTGAATCCATTAGAACCAGACATTTGAGGAGACTTGTCTTACAGTAGAGCCTATTCTTTCCCATTCCCTATCTAGAAGGTCACATCCTGCATTATGTTCCCACTTACAATTTCGGATCCATACAATTATGTGGGACTAAACAGGATAGGGCACTGTACAGAGCCAAGACCTTTTTTTGTCCTCTGAATTATATCAAGGTCTCTAGTAGTAATGAGTCGAGGGGAGTTCCGAAGGGAAGTATGGCCAATTTTTCAACACTGCAGTCCATATCCTGTAGTCTGTAAAACAACAGACCCACCAGGATATCAAACATCAAATGTTCTGCAGGCACCGACCGTACAAAAATGTCCTCAAGTATCACAGCCTCTTCTCTCCCATACACTAGCTTCCTATTTCAATATATTCCCATATAGTTGCAGAGCGATAGACCAATTACCACCTGTATCATACAGCACCCCATGTGCATACTCTTATGAATCCTCTTCCATACCCCAGACGTAACATTTGATAAATTCACAAGTCCCTTTCCTGAATTTATACGCTCCTAGTATACATTTCATGGGCTGACCAACGACGTACCAATTCCCCCTCCTCAGACCTTACCCCACCATGGGCCCATTCAACAGCATATTGCAACTGCGCCACAATATAAGATAATTTAAAACTGGGAACTTCCAATCTCCATCATCTATGGGCAATTTTAGGGTATCCAGGCTCACGCTGGGGTCTTTACCTACCCATAACAATCTTACCAATGTCTGATGCAGAATGCTGAAGTGTTTAAGAGGAATAAGGAGGGGACTAGATTAATAAACATAACCGACGTGGGAGTAGTGCCATTTTCATAAGAGATACCTTACAAATTAAGGAACAAGGAGGTTTAATCCAGAAATAAGCTTGGCTGTTAATTTTATCCACCCTTTCAAATACATTCTTATGTAACATATCCTGGGCAGAGTGACAAAACTAAATTCCTAAATATTGAAATGTGATAGGGGCCAAATTGATTTTAGAGGTCAACTTGGGTTTAATATGGTCTCCCCCACACCCGGAAATAGGTAGGACTTGGACCAATTTATACCTACTGCAGAAGTTATCCCAAAATCCTTTAATTCCTCCACCATCCCCAAGAAGGAAACCTCAGGGTTCTTTATGTATAATTAAATGCCATCCATATGGAGTGAGATAACCAGTGGAACAAGTGGAACCCCTGCCAACTGTAAATCCAACCCATGAGTTTACTCCTGGACCTGCACGCTAGTGGTTCCATTACCAGAGCGAACAAGAGCGGTGAGAGGGGGAAAACCTGCCAGTATCCTGCTGAAGTTCCCAATTTATAGAGTACATTCTTCCACATCTTATCGCTAGAGGTTTTGGCTTGAGCCTCACCCATTTATATCACTACAAGTCCAAATCTAAACCTCTGCATTGAGACAAAGTGGAATTTGCAGATCAGGGAGTGAAACCCCTTTTCTGCATCAAGAACTGCTATTGCCATGGATCTCATTGCACTATCATTACATTCCTGGACTGAAAATAACAGACAAAGGTTTATTCTTGTGTTCCTATCTGGTAATAAACCGTTTTGGTCAGAATAGACCAATTCCGGAATCTCTTGTTGAGTAGGTTGGGGAGAGAGAGGAAACCACTCACAATTTCAGCATCAGTATTTAACAATGAGAGAGTCTGTCGGAGGTCAGCTGAGATCCATCCTCCCCTTGCTTCAACAATATAGTTATTTTACCTTTCCTCAATGAGAGAGGCAATTCACCTGTAGTATACAAAGCATATCTCCTAGGAGACTCATCTATAACCGCAGTCTTCTCTGCATTTAGGTGCTTAATTGATGTTCTATTTCAACAGTGATAATCAAACTATCCAGCATTTTAGCTACTGGTGGATCCAGAGTCGGTAGCTGGGCCACTTCTATGTAATCCTCGATCTGATTCATAGCAACATCCCCCTCCTGAGAATAGAGCTCTTTATTCAAACTTTATATAACATCATTGAACCCCTTCTGAGTGTATTCTATCAGTTAGTCCCCCTCAAACGTTGTGAGAAAGATAAGTTCCCTATCCTCCCTCACTAACCAAGATAGGTTCCTTCCGGATTAATCTGCCCTTCAATGTTGTTGCGATACGTATAGTAGTGTAGTGTAGTGTAGTCATACTTCTTCAGTGCTGCCAACATTTGGTTGTGTGCTTTATCAATTTCGTCTAAAGCTGTCCTATCCCCCCTTCATTGTTACCCACATTATTACTCCTGATTACCACTTCCTGTTGTTGCCTTTCCAGGGATCTAAGCAGGGATTATCACACTCCAATTATCATTGATATGCATTCCCCCTTAAATACGCACTTTAAGGGCCTCCCAAATCAAGTCCCTAATTTAATTTGTTCCCCATGATCAATAAAACGTAGGTATTACTCTATCCTTTGTCTCAAGGTGGTTCTCAGGGTCAGTTCACGCAGCATTTCTACATTCATCCTCCAATCCGGAATACATCGTCTACGGTCCCAAGTATCCCATACAATTGTGCAAGGTAAATGATGGGACAAGATTCTCTTCCAATATTCCATGTCCACACCTACATGCAGGCCGCTTCATTAGCTAGCATCAAATATATGAGACATTACAAAAGTCCTATGAGTTGGAGAATAGAGTGAATAACCCCTTCCCTACTGATGTCTAATTATCCAAATATCTTTCAAATTGGGCTCCAGCAAAGTTTACATTAAAATATGCATTCCTCTAGATTGACGGCCCTGTTGTAAGGGTTATTTATCTAATATCACATTTAGTGTAACACTGATCTCGGATTCAGTGCAACTTTCATGCCTCCCCCTGACAGCCACTCTCAATGTGACCCAGTAGAGCTGAAGAGGCCCTGCCAAAAAAAACACCCTATCAGGAACATTGGGGGCATGTGTATTAAAAAGAATTTCCCAACAATCCAACTGGTCCTCTACCTATACTATCCGATCCTCCGATTCTGAACTTGTACTTAATGTCTTAAACAGCACCCCAAACATGATCCAAACAAGCACTCCTCCTCTTACCCCCTGAGCACAAGGAGAATACCTTGCCCTTCCAGCTTCTGGGTTACTTAGTGCAGTCATCCAAATAAGTTTCCTGAAGCAAAGCAATCTGGACATCTCGACATTGTAGAAAGAAAGTCGCCCAAAGCACTAAAAATTGAGGAATGTCCTATAGCACAATGAACAGAACCATTGGCCGTAGTAGGCAACATCCTGTAACATGAATGAGCAGGGCCATATGATATTTTGAGCATGAACATAAGGTGATTTGAGCAGCATTCTAAGGCATATCAAGAAGCACCCTATGGTACATTGAGCAGCACCACATTGCAGATCAAGCAGCACACAACGGAATATTAAGCCACTGCTGTGGCAAACTGAGCAGCACCCTATATCATTCTGAGGAGATGTGTGGCTGAAAATGAGCAGTAACCTATGGCACTTTGAGCAGAATTACATGACATATTCAACAGCACATGATGGCATAGATGAGCAGCATTATATTGCATATGGAGCAGCTGTTTTGTCTGTTTCTCTTATTTAAGGACCATCTATTGATATTCAACACACAGGGCAATTGACTTTTATCAATACTTAATCCGAGACTTCAATGTTCACCTAATCATATGAAAAGAATGCCGCTTGTTCCAAGAAGCGGTTACCCCGTCAGTTTGATTCATAGGAATGCCCTAGATCATTGTAAAGGCTTCAGTGGGCAAAGTGAGTAAGTGCAATACGAGTTCTGGCACAGCTTCATCATTTCACAATCCAGACTACCTCTTACACAAGAACTGTATTGGACGCTACTGTCCTTTGGGGGCTATATGGTCCTACTGGTCCAGTTTCTGATTGAAGGATTGAAGATAAGTAGAGCAACGTTGTAAAGTCAGACATGCATAGATTTTATTTTTCATTAAACCATTATAAAAAAACACATATTTATATAAAGTTAAATAAAAAAACATTTAACAAAATAATTAGCCACGTCATAACTAATAATCTCTTGTGTACCCTTGCTTCTGTAAATTGTATTTTTTCTCTTTTTCAAATACAACTTTAAATCATTACAAAGATGTTTTGGGTGCAATCGTCGAAGATGAAGCAGAGGAGTTTGCTAGCGTAGGGTAAGGGGAAAGGCATTATCGCAGCGTGGGGGGAACTTGAATTCTACAATCCTGAAGGACTGCTGAGGCGTATTCTAAGGAGATTTAATCCACTACATAACTCCACTATTCACACATCTGTCTTGGCTGACTGGGGCTAAGGTTGGCCTGCACAGATAAACTTAAAAGATAACACCTTCATATTGTGTCAAGCAGTTTGCAATGCTTCCTGTTCAGGCATGATAGCCTCTGAAGGGCTGCCAACTTAGTCTTGTCTGCAATTAAGCTTGGCTGACATGTGTGAGGTTGCATGAAAAAAATGCCCTCTAACTGGTTATAACAAGTGCAGGGATGCACATGTACTTACATAGTACTTGTCGTCACTTTGATTGTAGGCCAACTTCACCACGCCGTATGAACCCTGAAACAAATAAACACTAAAGATTTATTTTCTAACTTTTACCAGATTGGGTGCACTAAACACAGATGTATTGTGCAATGCTGCGTTTTCTACTGCTACCTGCTACAGAAACTACTGGCCTTACAAGTCTTGCATCTACCTGATCCTGACCTGGAAACTCTGTCAATACACAACTTTGAGCCCAATAATCATAACGCAAAGTAATGGAAAATGAAATGGTCATGAAAACAGCTACAATCAACAACATGTAATAGGCTCAGTAAAGCATGACACAGTGCTTGGTATTCCACTGTAACTTGGCTGGAGGGTTAAAATCACACTTTTACAAAACAATGAAAATAATTTGATGTCAGATGGTGACGAACACTACTTTACCTGCTCCATCCTTATACCAATTCTACTTTGGGCAGGGGGTGTGGATAAAGAAGACGGTGTGGCAGAGAAGCGTTCCAGAGCAGAAGATGAAGGGAGTGCAACGGGCTAAAATGGGGAGCAGAGGAAGCCTGGCAAGAGTATATCTAGCTATCTAGACTTTCCTGACCTCTGCACTGTAGGTGATCCATTCAACCCGGCCATTACATCACTCCTTCGGGGTCGGAGAGAGAAACCAGGAGGTCTACAACCTTTGGTTTGCCAGGGATTCTGGACAACATCTCCCTTCAGGCCTAGCCAGCAAAGTCAATGGTGAGGGATCATGGGAGCTGTAGTCAAAAACATCTGGGATGCCATAGGTTGCAGACCACGCAGTACATGGTGGCAACCAAATGGGTATATGAAGGGAGGAGAGGGCAGCAGAAAGGGTGGCAAGAGTAATAAACAGGAGGTAGAGACAACAGTGTGGAAAAGGGTGGAGGTCAACCACACAATGAAGTGGATCACTTGGTCTAGCCAATATCTTCCCCTGTCTGATTACACAGACACTTTCAGTTGCTTTAATTACAAAATCACTCTTTGTGAGATTGAGTTGTTGGTAGGAACTTGTGTAGAGGGGTTGGAGGAACAGTGCAAAAAGAATGAGTGGTAGATGGAAGAAAATACCATATGGGTCCGCTAAAAGGTGATAACGAGAGGAGATTAAAAGTGCTATTCCTGTCCTGCTTAACAAATCTCATCATTTTAATGTGGGTTAAGGAAAGCATGAAACACCCTTCTAACTGAAATGTGAGAGACTAGGTCATTTCAACTAACAAGCCGCAGTGCCACTGAGTAGCCGTCCCTGGAATTCTGCCTTCAGGCCAGAGCTACTGAGCAGTGCGTGTTTGCAGAGTATGAACGGTTTGAGATCATTTGGATGCCGACAATACACCACTAAAGAGTTCTGTGCTGGAGGTGAACATCCACAGAAGGCTGCTGGATGGCACTGTGCCATGCGTTGCTTGTTAGCTGAACGGGCCCATTCTACTATCCTGTTTAATGAAGTAGACCCTTTGGAATCTGGTTACCCCCGCACAACTCTTTCTATGGCAACTAGAGTGTGAAGGGCTGGAAGTTCATCACACATAACAATGCCATTTTCTTATCAGACCAATGTAATGATGACTAATATTATGAATATTATGGAGTGCGGGGTGAGTCGGTATTCATGGCTGAGACACAGCACAATGACGAGAAAAAGCTAAAGCTATGTTCTAGCTAAAGAATACTCAAGATCTTGCCAAACAATAGATCACAAGTCAAAAGCCACGATTGGGTGCTGACTCAGTGCTACAAAAATTAAACTGTGCCCTATGTTCAAATCCTGCCTAATCTAATCAATGCTGTTTCCGAGAGTGGGGGTGCCGCATTGGCAACAACAGACGTTATCACCACATATAAACAAAGAAGTCAGTCAGGCCAGGAAAACCTGTTGGCCCATATTCTTACTTGACACTTCTGGCAAATTATCTTGTAACATAACTCTCAACCAACTTCCACAATCGACACATCCCTTTCATTAAAAGCCTATATAAGAAACAGTCTTTCAGGGGATATCACCTTGAAAAACACGAGAAACATAAAATGCAGACTCTCCAGCTCTAATCTATGGTTAATCATCCATGCCCTAGACACCCCCTAAGGTGGATTTCTGCAACACTCTTTTCAGAAGTGCCACAGCTTCAAATCTTACAGAATTCTGACACAAAATTAGTTTCCCAACACGAACTACAGATCTTGCAGGACATAGGTTTGAATGCTGGCAGCGCCAATACAGCCCATCATCCTTCTGGTGTTGATAAATTGAGTGCCATTAAATTGTATAATACTATCAACTATGATTGTAGCAATCACCCCCGTGCAGCAGCAGCATACAGGACCGTTAACAGCCAGCCACCCTAAGCCTAGGCAGACCTGAGCAAAGTGAGGTCATTTGCTGCCTAAGTGGGGGCGATTGCTATTTGTACCCCGGGGTTCGTCCAGGGTGTGAACATTTTTTTTTCTGTGGTTGGGCTCTGCACACATTACCTAAGCCCAATTTCTAGGGAAAAAATAACAAGACATAGGGCCTCATTACACGGTAGGCGGTAGGGATTTAACGTTACCGGTAATGGAATACCAGTAACGTTAAATCCCCATCCAAATTACGACCTGGCTCACCGCTATTTGCGGCACCGCTAAGTACGGTGCCACTAATAGCGGCCAGTCTGCGGGCGCGCGACCCTCGAGTCTGTAATTTACGCCATGTCGCTATTAGCACATCATCACAAGCCAGGCGGACGTGCCAATAGCGGCATGGAAAAGCACCCAAAACCCCTTACCGCCATGGTGCTAATACCGCCATCGCGAACCACCCGTTAAGAGAACTGAGCAGTGTTCCCACCTGCCACAGGTGGACACAATCAGCACAAGTGGAGGCAATGGAGACTCAGGCAGCACAAAAGGAGCACACCACACCCCTTCCCACACCAAGATGGTTCCAATACTAGCAGCATTACATGGGCTGGAGGACATGATCGCAGCGCAGCAGCAGCAGGCAGCACAGAGGAGACGCAGGAGGAGAAGGAGGAGGAGGGCAAGACAGGCACAGCAAGCACCATCACAGCACCTAATCATACCACATAGGCACCCACCAATCCCCAGGATCAGAGCCAATCCATTTAACCTAACCCTGGACCAGATACACACCCTGTACCGTCTGGACCGGGATACCATAACCAGCATTGTAGACATGATACACAACGACATTGTGAGTCTCATAGACATCCAAACTGCCATCCCCCCTCTACTCAAGGTGGTGACTGTGCTCCACTTTCTGGCCACAGGCACTTACCAGGATACGGTAGGGCAGATGCATGGCATCTCACAACCAGTATTCTCACGCACGCTGACCCAGGTACTCGATGCCCTCCTGAAGCATGCACCTGAACACATATTCATGCCACGGACTGCCCAGGAGATTGCAAACACCAAAGTTGGCTTCTATGCACTGGCAGGCATCCCAAGTTGCATCGGGGCAATCGACTGTACCCATGTGGAATTGGTGGTCCCACATCACAATGAATTAGTGTACCGAAACAGGAAGCAATTCTACTCCATCAATGTCCAAATGGTATGTGACGCCAACAAGATAATCACTCATTGCTGTGCCCGATTTCCTGGATCAACCCATGATTCCATGGTCCTGCGGAACTCAACTATCCCACGCTACATGGAGCGACAAGCCGGACAACGTTCGTGGCTACTTGGTGAGTAGCAGGGCAAGCACATGGCAGTGTGATTGGGGGGGGAGAGATACATACTCCGATTGGGTGTAGCTTGTTGTCCGTTGGACAAATGCACATACAGATGTATGCCAACATCCATCGGGGTAGGACCAAAACGTACCAGAGATGAATGGACATGCAAGTATGAGCTACATAACATAGATGACAATCAAGGTCTAGAAAAATCAAACATCCATCCACATCCACATTGCACAACATTCCACACCTCAAAATACACAAATCTCATACATGCCACCAACATAGTCCTACAAAATGAGCGCAGCACAACAGCAATAATGTATTGTGGCCTTGAATGCATGCGAAGGGATCACCCCTAGCCATAGCATTACACCAAGCACTTATAGCACAACTCAAGTGATGCCTCTCAGCATGGCAACATCAATGATGGAATGGCAGTACACCAGCAGTGTGATACCAAATCTGCCTAGGACCAAGGAACCCCTAACACACGGCTTCAGCCAGGACATGTCAATTACTGTTGTAGGCATTGATGGGGCATGTGTACTTGCAGGGTCGCACTTACCTTTGCACATTCCAGTCACACAGACAGTCTGCATGTATGCTGTTAATTGTGCACTTCAATCACAATGCAAATTAAAAAAGCCTGAAATGAACTGGCCGCACTTGAGCTGAACAGTAACAGGTCCCCATTCGTCCCCCCATACAGGTGATGCTGGCTATCCCCTGAAGAGGTGGCTCCTTACCCCTGTACGGAACCCACAGAACAGGCACGAGGAGGAATACAATCGTGCACATACCCGTACCCGCAACGTGATTGAGCAGACCTTTGGCCTTTTGAAGACACGGTTTAGGTGCATTAGCAGGTCTGGTGGCGCTCTCCTGTATGGCCATGAGAAGGTGGCCAAGATCACCATGGCATGTGTCATGCTGCAAAATATGTGTATCAGACGGAATGTGCCACTGCCCCCTGACGTTGAAATGGAAGCACCTGATGAGGATGATGATGGTGATGAGGACGGAGGTGAAGGGGATGCAGGACATGCAAGAGGGGATGGTCAGGAGGGACGTCCTGTGAGACAACATCTGATCAACCAAATATTCTGAGTAACGTGTTTTTTTACTGTCACATGGATATGGGTATGAATGCAATGGTGTATGTTTGGAAGCACGCAATGGACCCTGTCGCCAATAAAGTACACAAACACAATGAAGATGTCCAGGCCTGTGTTTTGATCAGACACCAGTGTATTAAGTAACGGAAAGATGAAAAAGTGCATGTCCCCAAACATCCCACCACCCTTCCACCCACCCCCCACAACAGACCCATAACACCCTTCCACCCACCCCCCCCACAACAAACCCATGACACCCTTCCACCCACCCCCCACAACAGTTCGTCATGTGTCTGCCACTATGTTTCTGTCCGGCCATGCACGTAGAAGCTTCGCCATAAACTCCCTATTGGCCATTGTCTGCAGCAGCATTTGGAGGCTGGCTAGACATGCGCCTGGTGGTGCGTGTGGAGCGGCGGAGGGGGCTTGTCTGCGTTGAACCGGCGGATGATGACGTGGCTGACTGTCCTGGTGGTGACCTCCCTAAATCTGCCTATCTCCTCACACAGCCTGTCTGTACAGGCCTCCATCCCCTCCCTGGAGTGCCTTGCTGTCTCCACAATCTCCTCCCTGAGATGGGCAGCCTCCTCCACATGCTGGCCAACCAGCACAGTTAGCTCCTGTTGCCGCTGGTTGATGGTGGCCAGGTCGAGGGCAGTGCTGGGTGCTAGTGGAGTGGCTGCTGTGCCTTCTGATGCATCCATGTCAGCAGGTGAAGCCACCGTGGGGGTCATAGAACCTAGAATGTTGTCCTCGCCAGTGGCATCAGACCCAGGTGTCTGGAGTGGTGATGGCTCAGGGGTTCCAGGGGGGGTTGGGGTGTGCATCTCCATTGTGACATCTGTTGTGTCCTCAACATCAGATAGTGGGGCAGTGGCTGCTGCCTCTCCTGCGGAGCTTGGCGCAGCTGATGGTGGGCCCTCCGTGGCTGGGATTGGTGGTTGTGGGTTCACCTCCGGTGGTGGGGCTGTAGTTGGTGGTGTGGCTACTTCTATCCTGGCAGTGGCACTCCTCCGATGCTTGACACTCATCATGTGGAACCTTCCCCCCCTTGCCCCTTGATGTCGTGGGGGTGTCCTCAGAGTCCTGTGCCCTTGTTCTCTTACTTGCAGGGGGTGCCTGGGATGCATTTCCGGCATCCTCACTGTCTGTATGTGAGCCTGTCAGGGACAAGAAGTGGGATGGCATTGGTTATGTTTCTATGTACTTTATGCAGAATACATCAATAATGCAGTTGTGGCCATTGGGACTTCATTGTTGGGGATGCAGGTGATGTGTCAGTTCAGTGCCTCATCCATGCATGGTTGTGTTTGGCACTTGTCTCTGGTGATGTGTGCATGTGTGTGTGTTTGGGTCTGACACTGACATGGGCAGGGATGGATGCATGGGTGGATGTTTGTCCATCCATGAGATGATTCTGGGCTCACATTTGGGGGGACCAGTACATTCACATAGCATCCTGTCATGTGTACACTCACCTCCATCTGAAGTGGTTGCCATGCCATGCTCCATAGTGCCGACTCCCTCAATGGATTCCACTCCGATTAGGTTTGCACAGGTCTCCTCCCATTCCTTTAGTTTGATGGGTGAACCGGATCCACCTGCAGTGTCTATTCTGTGGTTTTCGGCAAGGATGCTTCTCACCCTGAGTCTGAGGTTGTCCCACCTTTTCCTGCACTCACGCACATTGCGGGTGGTGGTGCCCACTGCACTAACTTTCACTTCAACATCATCCCACATTGCCCTTTTTTTAATAAGTGTCTCCCGCCGCATGTCGTTGGCAAAAACAATGGCGGCATTGTCAGCCAGGGTCTGGGTCAGCATGATTAGCTCCTCTGAGGTGAATTTTTCTTTCCGCTGCCGGTCGCTGGTTTTTTTCAATGCCTTGGGCATGTTGAGGGTGTCCCTGATGATTTGCAACTGCAAGCTACTCCAAACAGGTCCAGGGGGCAGAGGATGGCAATGGATTGTGTTTTTAAAGATGGCCGCCGTGCTCTTTCCCGTTCCTGTGCGATGACGCTATTTCCGGTTCTGCAATTTAACGGTCACCGCTAATAGCGGTGACCGCTATTTGCATGCAGGGTGAAGGCGGAGGTGCTATCTGCACTTTCGTCGAGGGCGGTAAGTGACTTTTTGGGGTCTTTAGCGGCATGGCGGTAGGGTCATTACCGGCATGGCGCTATGCTCGTGTCCGTGCACTCGTAATGGTACGCTATTAGCGCCCTCTTGCGAGGGCGGACACGTTAAGAGCGCCATGCCGGCAATTTTAGATTTTTACCGCACAACGTGTAATGAGGCCCATAGTCCCTTTTCAACTTCTTTGGCAGCCCAGGAAGGAGTGGCAGTGCCAGAAGCACAAGAAGGTAAGTGAGGTGGACGTACAGGTGGGAAAATGGGAGGGGGGTTTGGGGATGACTTTGGGGCGCAGGGAGGGTGGGGGATTTGGTTGATGGTGGGGCCGGGCAATAAAATGGCGGGCACCCATGGAAGGGCCTTGGGTGGCTTGAGAAACGCAAGTGGTCACTGCTTGTTCTCACCTGTGTTTCTAGCCACCTGATTGGCTGAGCACTCCTCCCCGGGTGCCAATACAGCACATACAAGCCGGAGGAATCAAGCAAGTATTATTTGAAAAAAAACTTGAAATATGATAAAGCACTATAATAGCTTCATGTTGAAGAGTGATGCAAATTTAAAGTACTTGTTCTCGTACACCAATCAATATTTGGAAATGCACTGTTTTACCTTAGCAGCTTTATCTGCCTACACAAAACTTCAAGGCCCATCTGCTCTTCGAACATGAAAATGATTGCTGTCCCCCTGCTCCGTTCAAGTCTTCATCAATGGGAGGGAAAAGAGTTGCCACACGTGGAACCATTTGTTGGAATGCTCTACCTCAATCCCTCTGAGACACTGAGAACCTTCTCCAAGGTAGAAGGATGACGAAAACTTGTCTCTACTCTGAAGTCTTCCTCTATTGCCCCATCTGAAGTTGTTTTCTTGGTCTCCACGAGGCTTTCAGCAATACGCTGTCCCATATCAGTGTCCAAAATAAGTAAATAAACTGAATACATGACGCTCAGGTAAAATGCACAAGCCAGCCCCATCCCTGGCACTGTTGAGCAAGTATTTAGAACTTTTTTTTTTATTATGAAGGGGTATGATGCACCCTGTATTTTGCGTTTACAGAAGCGAAGGCAGTCTTGGATTCTGTGACGAGAACCAAACTTTGAAGGACATTGCAAGAGGAAGGTATTAGAACCAAACCAGCATAAATTTGCTAATTCCCCAAGAAAACGAATGTTAGAATATCTTGAATCCTTGAAGCCAATGCAAAGTCCTTCAGTTTTCCTCTAAACTGCAACCTTGATTTGTGCCTAAAAAAGGTGGTGGAAAGATCTCAATTCCAGTTGAGGCCACTCAGAAATATAAGAAATGTCATTCCTGATTATGATCTTCGATCAGTCATTTTGTTGCTAATACTATAAAGGTTACAAAATTACAAAGGAGTGTGGAAGCCTCTCTTCTGAGAACAAAAATGGGTCAAATACCCTGTACTATGTAATTTCATCCACTCAGGAGGGTCTGCAACCACGTTTTAGCTCACTGCATTCTTCCCAGAGGAGAAATAGCCATTTGCACATCAGTCTGGTCTCACCCACAAGGGCAGTCAAGCACCAAAATGCTACGCAATTCTCCTCTGAATTAGAGTACAACAGCAACCCCAGACATGATCTCAATGATTGGATCAGTTTCTAGTTTGACATATATGATGAGATCATTGAGTTATCTTTCGCATTCACGATCATAGTCTGTGCTGTTCATTGTAACCAAGGCTTCCCCATCATCCGCTGGACAGATTACAATATCTTTAACGGCGTACAGGTTCTTGCGCGAGGTGAGTTCAGATGATTTAAGATTGCTATATTTTGGGCATTTATAGGAGATTTTCATGAGGTCTTTCAGGGTCTGTTTGTGGAAGATCTCGATCGATGGTACAGTGATAGGAGGCATAAATGAGCTCTTGCTTCTAAATTCTTGAAAATCTTCTGCCTGTTCTGTTACTCTCTGTTCATCTTCTTTTTCCAATGTGTTGAAGAAAACCTTCAATTTTAATTTCATGATAAACCAAAATAATTACATTACATTGTAGTGCTATGTGTTGGCACAAAGTTCAGGCCTTTTTGAAGTATGTCCACCTCTGTCGTTTTGAGCTGTCTATTGTATAGGTTGATCACCAAGTTTTCTTTTGCTGTCTCGTTATTCTTCCTTCCCCTCTTGGGTTTCCTCTTCCCCCTCCTGGTTGTTTTTCTCCTGGTTTGCATCCTAAAAAACTGAGTCTGTGCCATCTATAGCTTGTATTCCTTGTTCATTTGTGGTCTCTGTTTCAGTACTGGATGAATTAACTGGGCTTCCTGCTTGGGGGCTCCATGGTGGAGGTCCGAACTTGTCCATCCATGTATATACTTCTTCATTTAGGTAATCATATGTGTCGCGCCTGAACTTTCTCACCTTTTTAGCTTCTAGATCCGCCTTGTATGTCTCCAATTTGTGATTGATATTGAGTAAGATAGCCTCCAATTCTTTTTGCCCCAATAGCTCTTTGTTCTTTTTCAATCTCTTGTATCTCACTGCTTAGACCAGCCACATTTTTTGAAAGTTCCTGTATCGTTAGAAGGATAAGGTCCAATGCGCACTTGTTTAGTATTGCTTCTCACTTCCGTACAAACTCCTTGCCTTCCTTGCAAAGTGTGGATCTGAGATCGATCCTAAGCTCCCTTGATATATGTTAAATTTTATAGTAATGACCCAGGGTGATCGCATGGAGTTTCCTATGGATTTCCTTCCAAATGACATTGTTTGACGCCAGGGCCAGGGCATGCGGAACACAAAGCGCACGCAACGCCATCGCATATTCCTATGTGTAATGTCACATCACCTAGCAGCGGCAGCCTAAGCATCAACGTCGTCACGGACCTTGATGGATACGCAAGCTTTTGTTCCCGACCTGCGGCAACAGCGCTACATGCCCGCATTGCGGCAGGTAAGATTCACTTTGAACACATGGAATTCTATTGTATCAGAGTTTCCAATAAGAAAGGAATCTCCATATCAATATCTATCTCTGGTTACAGGTAGGGTGGAACTTACCCAGACAGTCACACATATGACTTTAATTACCAGGTAATGAGTTTTCCATATGTAAGAAAGCTCAATTTTGTGAACACTTACTTTGATCTCGTCGAAGAGATGTTGCATACTATTGAGACATGCAGGGTAATTCATAGAATTTCGCAGAAAAGTGTCGCAAGCGGCTGGCACAGAGTGTCCGCGTGCGATTGTCTGCGCCAGGCGCGTGCGCCAAAACCGATTTCCGCGCACAGCGTATTCATGGATTTCAGGCTCCCAAACCAGCCGTAGCGCAGAGTATCGCAGCGACCCTGCAGCAGCGCCAGTAACGCCCCCAAGAACGCCCTTGCTCAAGGAAAAGCCATCAAAATCGCTAAATCATCGCAAAGGGCTGCGCCAACCCTGGACCAGTTTACAGGGCTGCCAAACAAGGAACGCAAAGCGGGTAACGTTCATATCAGGGGTAGGCGGGAAGTATTACATGCGATTAGCCAGGGTACGTGTATGACTGGGGTACGCGTGAAGTTTTACACGCGATTAGCCAGGGTACGTGTATTACAGGGGTACGCGGGAATTATCACACGCGATTTGGCTGGGTACGTGTATGACAGGGGTACGCGTGAAGTTTTACACGCGATTAGCCAGGGTACGTGTATTACAGGGGTACGCGGGAATTGTCACACGCGATTTGGCTGGGTACGTGTATTACAGGGGTGCGCGGGAATAATCACACGCGATTTGGCTGGGTACGTGTATTACAGGGGTGCGCGGGAATCAATCCACGCGATTTGGCTGGGTACGTGTATTACAGGGGTGCGCGGGAAGTTACACACGCGATTAGGCTGGGTGGGTCCTCACAGGTGTTTCCTGTACACCCTCCACGGCCCCTGCAGGCAGCCCACAAAACAGGGGACTATCCTGCACCCCTGCTCATGTCTCCCACCCCCCACACCCCCAGCAGTGTGGGGCACCCTCCACCAGGCCCCCACTCATGTCCCCTATCACCCCCACCCCCCAGCCACCATGGGCAGCCCCATCCAGGCTCCCACCCATGTCCACCACCACCCCCACCCCCCACCCACCATGGGCAGCCTCCGCCAGGCCCCCACTCATGTCTCCCACCACCCCCAACCCCCAGCAGTGTGGGACACCCTCCACCAGGCCCCCACCCATGTCACCCCCCACCCACCATGGGCAGCCTCCGCCAGGCCCCCACTCATGTCTCCCACCACCCCCACCCCCCAGCCACCATGGGCAGCCCCCACCAGGCCCCCACTCATGTCTCCCACCCACCCCCACCCCGCAGCAGTGCAGGGGCACCCTCCACCAGGCTCCCACCCGTGTCTACCACCCCCCACCCCCCAGCCACCATGGGAAGCCCCCACCAGGCCCCCACTCATGTCTCCCACCACCCCCACCCCCCCAGCAGTGTGGGGCACCCTCCACCAGGCCCCCACCCATGTCTCCCACCACCCCCACCCCCCACCCACCATGGGCAGCCTCCGCCAGGCCCCCACTCATGTCTCCCACCACCCCCACCCCCCCAGCAGTGTGGGGCACCCTCCACCAGGCCCCCACCCATGTCTCCCACCACCCCCACCCCCCAGCCACCATGGGCAGCCTCCGCCAGGCCCCCACTCATGTCTCCCACCCACCCCCACCCCCCCAGCAGTGTGGGGCACCCTCCACCAGGCCCCCACTCATGTCTCCCACCACCCCCACCCCCCAGCATCCAGGGGCACCCTCCACCAGGCCCCCACTCGTGTCCCCCTGCACCCCCACTCCCCAGCATCCAGGGGCACCCTCCACCAGGCCCCCACTCATGTCTCCCACCACCCCCACCCCCCAGCATCCAGGGGCACCCTCCACCAGGCCCCCACTCATGTCTCCCACCACCCCACCCCCCAGCAGTGCAGGGGCAGCCTCCACCAGGCCCCCACTCATGTCTCCCACCACCCCCACCCCACAGCATCCAGGGGCACCCTCCACCAGGCCCCCACTCATGTCTCCCACCACCCCCACCCCCCCAGCAGTGTGGGGCACCCTCCACCAGGCCCCCACTCATGTCTCCCACCACCCCCACCCCCCAGCATCCAGGGGCACCCTCCACCAGGCCCCCACTCATGTCCCCCTGCACCCCCACCCCCCAGCAGTGCAGGGGCACCCTCCACCAGGCCCCCACGCATGTCTCCCACCACCCCCACCCCCCAGCCACCAGGGGCAGCCTCCACCAGGCCCCCACTCATGTCTCCCACCACCCCCACCCCCCAGCCACCATGGGCAGCCCCCACCAGGCCCCCACTCATGTCTCCCACCCACCCCCACCCCCCAGCAGTGCAGGGGCACCCTCCACCAGGCTCCCACCCGTGTCTACCACCCCCCCACCCCCCAGCCACCATGGGCAGCCCCCACAAGGCCCCCACTCATGTCTCCCACCACCCCCCCCAGCAGTGTGGGGCACCCTCCACCAGGCCCCCACCCATGTCTCCCACCACCCCCACCCCCCAGCATCCAGGGGCACCCTCCACCAGGCCCCCACTCATGTCCCCCTGCACCCCCCCCCCAGCATCCAGGGGCACCCTCCACCAGGCCCCCACTCATGTCTCCCACCCACCCCCACCCCCCAGCAGTGCAGGGGCAGCCCCCACCAGGCTCCCACTCATGTCTCCCACCACCCCCACCACCCAGCCACCAGGGGCAGCCTCCACCAGGCCCCCACTCATGTCTCCCACCACCCCCACCCCCCCCAGCAGTGTGGGGCACCCTCCACCAGGCCCCCACCCATGTCTACCACCACCCCCACCCCCCAGCCACCATGGGCAGCCCCCACCAGGCCCCCACTCATGTCTCCCACCCACTCCCACCCCCCAGCAGTGCAGGGGCAGCCCCCACCAGGCTCCCACCCATGTCTACCACCCCCCCACCCCCCAGCCACCATGGGCAGCCCCCGCCAGGCCCCCACTCATGTCTCCCACCACCCCCACCCCCCAGCATCCAGGGGCACCCTCCACCAGGCCCCCACTCATGTCCCCTTGCACCCCCACCCCCCAGCAGTGCAGGGGCATCCTCCACCAGGCCCCCACTCATGTCTCCCACCACCCCCACCGCCCAGCCACCAGGGGCAGCCTCTACCAGGCCCCCACTCATGTCTCCCACCCACCCCCACCCCCCCAGCAGTGTGGGGCACCCTCCACCAGGCTCCCACCCATGTCTACCACCACCCCCACCCCCCAGCCACCATGGGCAGCCCCCACCAGGCCCCCACTTATGTCTCCCATCCACCCCCACCCCCCAGCAGTGCAGGGGCAGCCCCCACCAGGCTCCCACCCATGTCTACCACCCCCACCCCCCAGCCACCATGGGCAGCCTCCACCAGGCCCCCACTCATGTCTCCCACCACCCCCACCCCCCCAGCAGTGTGGGGCACCCTTCACCAGGCCCCCACCCATGTCTCCCACCACCCCCACCCCCCAGCCACCATGGGCAGCCTCCGCCAGGCCCCCACTCATGTCTCCCACCCACCCCCACCCCCCCAGCAGTGTGGGGCACCCTCCACCAGGCCCCCACTCATGTCTCCCACCACCCCCACCCCCCAGCATCCAGGGGCACCCTCCACCAGGCCTCCACTCATGTCTCCCACCACCCCCACCCCCCAGCATCCAGGGGCACCCTCCACCAGGCCCCCACTCATGTCCCCCTGCACCCCCACCCCCCAGCAGTGCAGGGGCACCCTCCACCAGGCCCCCACCCATGTCTCCCACCACCCCCACCCCCCACCCACCATGGGCAGCCTCCACCAGGCCCCCACTCATGTCTCCCACCACCCCCACCCCCCCAGCAGTGTGGGGCACCCTCCACCAGGCCCCCACCCATGTCTCCCACCACCCCCACCCCCCAGCCACCATGGGCAGCCTCCGCCAGGCCCCCACTCATGTCTCCCACCCACCCCCACCCCCCAGCATCCAGGGGCACCCTCCACCAGGCCCCCACTCATGTCTCCCACCACCCCCATCCCCCAGCATCCAGGGGCACCCTCCACCAGGCCCCCACTCATGTCCCCCTGCACCCCCGCCCCCCAGCAGTGCAGGGGCACCCTCCACCAGGCCCCCACCCATGTCTCCCACCACCCCCACCCCCCACCCACCATGGGCAGCCTCCACCAGGCCCCCACACATGTCTCCCACCACCCCCACGCCCCCAGCAGTGTGGGGCACCCTCCACCAGGCCCCCACCCATGTCTCCCACCACCCCCACCCCCCAGCCACCATGGGCAGCCTCCGCCAGGCCCCCACTCATGTCTCCCACCCACCCTCACCCCCCCAGCAGGATGGGGCACCCTCCACCAGGCCCCCACTCATGTCCCCCTGCACCCCCACCCCCCAGCATCCAGGGGCACCCTCCACCAGGCCCCCACTCATGTCCCCCTGCCCACAGGCCCTGACAATCCTCAAGCATGTGCCTCAAGGCCAGCCACCACAGCCCAAAGACACAACCAAGTATTACATGTGCCCATGATACTACTCCAATGGAAACAATGTAAATCAACACATGTGTCTCACACACACACAATGGTTGCAAGTGAACCTGAAAACCCATATCATGACATGCATGAAAACAATGAGATGAAACCACACATTGAAGAATGAAAAAATCCAAATAATGTATTAAAAACAACATCAATGGCAATCAAAATTAACCAAAATACACAAGTAAAATAATAACAAAATTAAGCTGGCTGTCCCTTTTCAAATTAAAATCAATAAATGATAATCCAAAAAAATATCTTCCAAAGTTCAAGTCCATGAAAAGGAAATGAAGGGAAAAAAGAAATAGAAAACCATTGCTCCATGGGAAAAAATATTCATAGTAAAAAAAATATCCAAATCCAAAGTCCAACTATGTACAAAGTATTCAGGGTCCATCATCCCAAGAGAAGAAATGAAACCTACCAAAAAACCTATCTAAAATGGAACTATATACAAAAGGTGGAGCAGTGTCCGTCGACTCCAAATAAAAATTAACTATAAAGGAAACCTATCACTAAATAACTATATACAATGGCGGCGGGCCAGTCCAGCGGCTCACTTAGTGGTGTTCCGGGCCAGGGCATCATCGAACTCCTCGTCTATGTCCCGGAGGCGGTCCTGTTCCATGGCCCCGAGGGTCCGCAGGGACGCCGACATGTTCACCTCCAACTCCCTGCGGATTGCCTCGAGGCACTCGGCCCGCCTCAGGGCCCTCCGCATGGAGTTCTCCGCCCTGACCATCGTGAGCCGCGCCTCCTCTGCCCGCTGCCGCTCCGCATCTATGGCGTGGCCCAACCGCTGCCACACGGAAGACACTTCCCGTCCAGGGTCCTCCTGCCCTCCGGCCAATGCCTGCCCCTCCGATGTTGAAGGGCCCGAGCTATCGTGGCTCCCACCTACAGCCTCCTGCTGCTGCAGCTGCTGCTGTCCATGTGCCCTGTCCGATGGTGCCTGCACATCCTCCTCCAGCTGGGGTGCAGTCGTTGATGTGGCCACCCCTGCTGGACGTCCGACTCCCGACTGTGGCAGGGATCTGTTGTCCACCAGCCTGGCCGCACGGTCGGAGGCAGCTCCACAGGGCACCCAGGTGACACATGGGTGGGAAGATGGCATGGAGGACGACTGGGGCATAGGGGGTTCTGTGGAGAAGGGGGTCGGAACAAGGTCCAGAAAACGGAGGAATCCAGCCCTGGTGAGCTGTCCCAGTGGGTCAACGCGGTCAACGAGCCATGCGAGAAGACGTGCAGACTCATCATGAAAAGACTGCAGGTCAGCTCGCATGGCCCGTTGACGCAACGCCACCCCACCCTGGACAGGCTCAACCTGGTGCAGGATAGCCACATCCGCAGGGAGAGGAAGGACAGGTGTTGTAAGCCAATCCTCTCCCTGAGAACGGGTCTGGAGGTAGGCATCCCCGCTGGTGCAAGATGATGCAGTGACAGGAGCAGGGACAGGATTGCACACAGGCACCTCCGCGGCGGCCTGTGCTGCCTCCTGTCCCTGATCCTGCACTGCACCACTAGCACCAGTGGAATCCCCACCTCCAGACCCCGCCACTGTCGCTTGCACGGCCTCCTCCTCCACCAAACCCCCCACCAACCTA
Organism: Ambystoma mexicanum; assembly: GCF_040938575.1. NCBI lineage: Eukaryota > Metazoa > Chordata > Amphibia > Caudata > Ambystomatidae > Ambystoma > Ambystoma mexicanum. The sequence goes on along the minus strand of NC_090931.1, from coordinate 263,329,458 downwards.
GATGACTTCGTGCCATCTTCCTCCGTTGGGCCATGTGGGGTCCCAGCTGCCCCTTCTGCTGCCGAGGAGTCCAACTCCAACCTCCGCCTCTTGGACCTCCCCCCGGCAGCTGCGGCCTGGGACGCAGCATCGGACTCCTCACTCCCTGACGAGATCACAACCTGGGAGAGGATCCGGGCCTTGCGTCTCCGGCTGGTGGTGCGACCCCTGCCGCTGTGCTCCACAGCACCTTCTCCGCCCTCTTCATCAGTTGACGCTGCAGACAGGGAGAAAGAAAACACAGGCATCAGGGCACTGTAAAATGGACTCATACACACATGACAGTTATACATGAGTGGCATTGGTAAAACTCAGACATGGCATCACAATCCCCAACACACATGTCATTTCAACTTGCACACATGAGCCATACCGCAGCCATATTGCAACAGCCAGCACCATCCATTGACATACAACAGCATGAGCAGCCAAAGGTAATCCACACATCACATGCAACATAGGGAGTACACTACACATGCACACACAACACCAAACTTGCATGCATGTGTACACCCCCGCCAACTGTCGCAGTGTTTTGATCGACATCCATGTCACACCTGACAATCATTCCTCCACATCCTGTGCCATGCAAGCCCACACACACAAGCACCATCCATGTGTCACACATGAGACCCCTTGCATGTGTCACCCTCACGGCCCTGTACACCCCCCCTACTTGGCCACATAAAAATACATGTTCAACCTGCACACTCCTGGCACACCACCACACGCACAGCTTACAATCAGTATGCATGTACACTTACCGCTCGACTCCAGACGGGTCTGCTTCTTAAGGACCTGGATGTGGAGCGCTGGGGATATGCATTCCAGGACCCTCATCTGATCTTCCCACAAGTGGCCCCGGCGCCCCTTAGCATCCGCTCCCTTCAGGAGGCGCCGGGCCTTGTTGAGGGTCCTGGACCTGAAGTCCTCCCAGCGCTTCCTGACACGTTCGTAGTCGCGGACTGCCACCTCCTCCGCGTTGATGGCAGTCACGATGTCCATCCAGATCCGAGTCCGTCCTTCCTTGTCGGCGCGCAACCTTCCGAAGACGGCATCATACTGCCCCAGGACATGCTCCACCAGGACACCAACTTCGGTGGCAGTGAAGCTGGTGCCCCTCTGCCTCCTTGGCCAGGGGTTGCCACTGGTGCCAGATGTTGCAGTGCCCGACATGGCAACCCCAGAGGCAGGAGTGGGTGGGCAACTGGGTCCTGGGGCTGGGCTGTGGGGCGATGAAAAAGCAGTCGGGAGTCTTCGGTTCCAGCAGGGGTGGTCACAGCAACAGCACCCCTGGCTGATGTGCAGGCAGCAAATGGCAGGGCACGTGGGCAGCAGGCAGTCAGGCAGCAGCAGATGGCAGGTGGGAGCGTGCTCAGGGCTCTGGGGGGGCAGTAATTCGGCCTTCTGAGCAGGAGCGTGGTCTTCTGTGTATGAACGCGTGGCCAGCTTGATACGGAGTGATTTTGCACGTGAAAATCCAACACGTCTGCGTGTAATTCGAGGAAAGGCCCTTAGCGCGTAAACGCGTCAGCACACTGTACATTCATTGGCCCAAAAGCCACCAGCGTATGCGCGTCTATGAAGTCACGTGCAAGTTGAATAGGGCACACGTTGGAAATGTTGCGTGTTAAAAAAATGAAAGACAAGTCCGAGTGTCAAAGCTGTAATTGGTGGAAATGGCCTTAGCGCGTACACGCGGAAGTGACAAAGCGTGTAATTGGTGGAAATGGCCTTACACGCAGAAGTGACAAAGCGTGTAATTGGTGGAAATGGCCTTAGCGCGTACACGCGGAAGTGACAAAGCGTGTAATTGGTGGAAATGGCCCTACACGCAGAAGTGACAAAGCGTGTAATTGGTGGAAATGGCCTTAGCGCGTACACGCGGAAGTGACAAAGCGTGTAATTGGTGGAAATGGCCCTACACGCAGAAGTGTCAAAGCGTGTAATTGGTGGAAATGGCCCTAGCGCGTACACGCCGCGTAAGTGACGCTGGACGTGTGGGCCTGCACAAAAGGTACGTGTAGAACACCATTTCCTTGTACGTGCTTTTCATGGAGAGCGAGTGGGTGAATTCTGTACTTCTTGTCGTTTCACACGCGATTTACTTCACGGCGTTTCAAGTTCGTACTCCCTGTTACCTCTGACAGCTTTTTCTCTTTTTTCTATTTTTCTGGTTTTCCTGGGCCTGTTCCCTCAAACAGTGTTCCCTTCTACTGATGTCCTGTCTCCTCAGACAGCGTACAAATCTTCTTTTGGCGGGGGTGTTGCCAACCAAACACGCTTCTTTTTCACGCTCTTTTTCCTGGCAGACGGTGAGTCACGCACGTATCTAACATCTGTGCTTGCCCCGTGTGTAGCCTACCCCTTCAGAGGTCATTCTAGGCTGCATGTGACACGCATACGTTCATTCTTGTGTTACTGGGTGCCACAGCGTAGTGCAGGTTTTTTTTTCCGCACACGTGGACTAGGAGGGGTTGCGTGCACGTCATCTCCCTTTTTTGGGCTTCCTGTGCGTTGCGTGACCCGTCATATTTCCCCAGGGGTCACATTCAGCCTTGCTAGAGCACTAGGGTACAATTACCATCTGGTACCCAACCCCTTTGATCCCCAATTGCCCAGGACAATAGTTTACAGCCACTCCCATACGCACATTAACATCAGTGCCATGGTTGGGAGGCGAGGATTCCGTAAGGGTGGCAAAGGTGGACGAGCCACAAGTGGTGGCCGTGGTGGATCCGGTAGGGGACGTGGTCATTACTTGCAGGGTGACCCTGTCCCCCCATGTGTGGAGGACCAGTGAAGGGCACCCATAATCCTCCATCCCCACCCCCCCTGGTTGAGGCTGATGTGGCTGACACCATCCATGCTCAGCCCTTGTTGGACCAGCCCATTGTGGCACCAGACCTGGCTGACTCCATGGCTGACTTCCAGGTCAGCAGGCCTATGACACGTGCGCTAGTGCACGTTGATGTCATCAGGCCACGTGGATCTGGGGCAGCAAGGTCATCTGCTGCCCCAAGTAGGCAGGGTGGAGAGGCTGCAGGGGCAGCTGCAGCTCCATCCACCCCAGCTCTCACACACCCAGCCAGGACAGTGTCGGTCCTAGTCCACCCTGCTGACATTCCCCCTGACACCATTACACTTGAGCCAATGCCTGCACCAACTCCCATGCTGAGTGTGCAATCCCACACTCCTAATTCAGAGTCCACCAGGGCTCCTCCCCCTAGTGTCCAGAGCGGCGCAGGACACTCAGGATCACCACAACCTTCCAAGCGGAAGAGGAAGAGTGCTCGTCCGGCACAGGCTGATGCCCCAGACACGGCTACACAGTCCGGCCCGTCGAGGAAGCCCAGCTTCACGGATGCCGAACTGAATGCACTTGTTGAGTATGTGTCCGGACATGATAACGAGATGGTCATTGTTGCAGGATCCAAGACCACACCTGCACAACGCCAGGCACACTGGCAGACCGTTGCAGACATCGTAAGTGCCCTTGGAATCGTGAGGCGCAAGCCAATGATTGCTATAAGCGCTGGAATGACCTAAAGCGCAGGGCAAAGAATAAGCTGGCCTCAAGTCATGCCGCAACTCTAGTGACTGGAGGTGGGTCTCCAGTAGAAGACATGGAACTCACTCCACATGAGTCAGTCGCTGGGACCTACGTCACGGAGGAACAGATCCAAGGCGTGGGAGATCTGCCTGATTATGAGGCATTGTCCGGTGAGTGCACATGCATGTGTGTGTCATCCATGTGCATGGTGTGTGTGTGAGGGCTTCTGTTTGTGTGCCAGGTGAGGGTGTGTGCGCCTGAGTCGTTTGGGACACCCATGTGCTTCATGCAATACATTCTGCGCAGCAGCATTTGGCCATAGCAGTATCCCTTCTGCCAACAGTAGACATCTAGGCCAACAGCACGCCAGTTGCCCTTGAAGTGTCACCTTTCCACAACATTGTTGCTTATTTTTCTCTGTTCATTCAGGCAGATTGTTTGCATTCCACCACTTTTACTAGGCATTTCTCAGTCCTGTAGTCACATGTCTGACATGGCTATAGTAAAGTGGAGTGACTTTGTTACCTGGATATCATTTGTTCACACATGTCCCTGTGCAATCGGACCATTTTGGGCTGGCAGCTCCAGGTGAAAAATCAGACCTGTTTGAATTAGAAAAGCTATTACATGCGGGAACTGGACTGAATGAATAAGTGCTGCCCTCCTCTCCATCTTCACTCAATAGCAATGGTACATGCCATCTGTGTGATGGCATGTGTATTTCACCTGGCAATCACAGGCCAATGTGTGATGCCACTGCCAGGCAGCATGCAGAAAATGTGTTCATCTTCCATCTTGGTGTCATCAGTGTGTGCCATTTGCCTGCCCTTCATACGCAGTGAGGGTGCATGCATGGGAGGGTTTTAGTCATGTGGGACATGTGTCAATCAAGTACTGGTTCTCTTGCTTCTCAGCCCTCATTGTGTGCCATGGTGCTAATGCCTGTTTCCATTTGTTTTCTTTTATGTCTTTGCAGGGGAAGACGCACCTGATACTGCTGGGGTTGTGGAGATGGTGCAGACCCAGGAGGGGTCCGAGGGCCGACCGACCACCAGTGAGGGACGTGGTGTGGTGGTGGGTGAGAACCCACAGCTGCTGCAGGTTGTGCTCTCAAGGGGTGTCTCTGGCTGCACCTCCCCCGAACTGTACTCAGGTGTTGATTTGGATGATGAGACCTACGTGCCGTCGCAGGTGAGTGTTCCTGGGAGGGATTCTGTTCTGTCCCACCCACCTGCACCAGGGTCAGAACCCTCAATGGGGATGTCAGTGTTGGCAGCTACGCCTTTGGTGGTTTCGGATGCAGGGTCACACTCCGCGACATCTGATCCTGTTCCTGGGCCAGCAGATCAGAGGGGGAATGCAGTCCTGCAGCCTCAGGCAGTGCCGGCACAGCAAGGCGCAGTTCGCCTTGCCCCAGACAGGTGTGGTGCCCGCCGACGTGGTGGCCGTACGCCACCTGGCAATACCGCATGGGAGCAATCCATTTACGGTATGGCAACCCAACAGGCAGCATCATCAGAGATGATGGCTCAGGCCATGGATAGGGTGGCCACTTCCATTGTCCCCCCCCGAAAGGCTGATGGAGCGACTACAGCAGGCAACCGACTCCATCTGCCAGTCACACAGGGAGGACATGTTGGCGTCCAACATGGACAGGCGGGCGGCCGGCACTGACGACTCTGCAGGAAGCCATCTCCATAGAGTCCCAGGGCCACAGGGAAGCCCTGAGGCAGGAGCTCCTTCACCTCAGGACGACTCTTGTTGAGCTTGAGGCTTCAACAAACCGAAGGACAGAACAGCAGCTGGAGCGTCTCACCCGTACGCTCTCAGCTGAGATGCAGGCAACTAGGGCGGAGGTCCGGGCATCCCGTGAGTTGTTGCATGGGGACCTCCGCACACTCATCCTCCAGAACGAGACCTACCACACCCGCATGCTTGCAGCCATGGAGGAACAGACTAGGGCCTTGCGTGGGCTGCCTCCCATAGTGCAACCACCTCCGGATGCAGCTGCACAGGGTGATAATAGCGACAGCAGTGATACTCCCACAATAGGGTAGCCGTGTGGGCCATGAGCCCATGGAGGTGTTTTTTTTTCCCAAGATCCACACAGGTGGGTTTTGGTGTGCACCCTGTCCTCGGACCTCCTGGGTGGCCTCCCCAACCCCCCCGGGCCCATTAATGGCCATTTTTGATTTTTTTTTTTTCTTTATTTTTTTTTTTTGGGACAATGTGTTGCCTTCCGTGGCTCCTGTGGGCATACGCTGCATTGTGGCTGGGCACATGCAGGCTTGTCATGTATTTGGTTCAGATGCTTGGGTTTTTGTCACACATACCCCTCCTGGTTCCCGTTTCCATGGGCTTGCAAAGGGTGTGCCCAAGTGACATTGACGTACATGGTGACATTGGACTCCCACTACATGTGTGGGTAGTCTAGTCAATACTGTGTATACATTCCTAGTGTATATTGCTGTTGTGTTGTACACTGCATGTTGCATTGATGTGTAACTCATCATCCGTGTCTACCTCCTAATTTGCAGGTCCTTTCCTCATGTCTACACAAGGCCCTCTAGTTTGGAGATGGGGTCCATGTTGGCAGCAGTGCACCTACAACTCTACATGGCGGCAACACTGTACAGTTGGAAGTGGTGGGAGTGCAGGCATTTCCAGGTGGTGAGACTACTAATTCCTTACATTCGTAATGTCATGTTAATGGTAGTTTTGAGGGTCAGTGGCTGATAAGTATTATTGCTAAATACCTGCTCAAGTGTGTTGTTGGTCCTGCATTACTGTGAGCATTTCAGGTGTCGCGAGTTTCAATTAGGGACACTGTACATTGTGACACTTGTGTCATGTTGTGGGGATTACTTTGTTTACCTGCACATAGCATGACATGGCACGGTGTGTCGTGTGGCGGTGCTGGGGATGGGTTGGGTGACATGGCAGTGTCCTCATGTTGCATTTTGCAAGTGGGTATTCATTTTAGCTGCTTGAATGTGTTTTTTCACAAAACTGCATTGGTGGTGTCTGTGTAGGTAGGGATGCACACATTGTAACACTTCCAGGTGAACAATCTCAGGCTGATATGGTTTTGACGGTTGATTCTCCAGACATTCAGGATCAGTGTCAGGTTGAGTCATCATTGATTGTCAGATGGTATGTGCCAGGGCAGTGTGCACTCCACAGGGGTGTGATTTCTAGGTGAAGTAATTAGCCACTAGCTGTGTACGGGCTGCCTCCCCCCGTGCCCTTTCCCCTCCCATGCGCAGCGGCCGTGCATGTGGTTGGGGATGTGGGGCCACCACCATGTCCACGGCCAGGCCCCGGCGTGTTGCAACGTTGTGCAGGACACATGCTGCCACTATGATCCTGCACACTACTGGGGGAGCGTATAACAGCTGCCTGCCAGAACGGTCAAGGGAGCGAAAGCGTGACTTAAGCACTCCGAATGTGCGCTCCACTATGCCCCGGGTTGCAATGTGGGCTGTGTTATATCTTAACTCAGGTGGCGTGGTGGGGTTCCGAATTGGCGTCATCATGTGGGGGCGTAGAGGGTAGGCACTGTCCCCTGTGGAGGTGGTGATTGGTATCATTGGTGGGGTTGTGACCTTGCTCAGTATCTGACATGCATGCATGTGCAGTGGCATTCATACTCACCAATCAGCCATGTATCGCCATGCCGCCCAGCTTCTAGGTCCCGGCTTAGGGTGGACATTCGGTAAATGAAGCTGTCGTGGGTGGACCCGGGATAATTGGCATATACTGAGGTGATGATTCCCTTGGCATTACATACTACCTGCACGTTGATGGAATGCCAGTGCTTGCGGTTCCTATAGATGTGCTCAGATGCCCTGGGGGGACGTAGAGCCACATGGGTGCAGTCGATGGCACCTAGCACTTTGGGGAATCGTGCCACATCGTAAAAATCCAGGGCGGCAGCATGCCTTTCTGCAGGTGTTCTGGGCAGGTATATGTGCCTGCGGACTGATGGGCGTGCAGTGATGATGTTCAAGACCTGGTGTAGGCAGCGTGACTGCGTGGCCTGTGACACCCCACCCACTATGGCACTTGTCCGCTGAAATGATCCAGTGGCTAAGAAGTGCAGTACATTGAGGACCTTCTCCAGGGGGCTCAGTGCTTGGGAGCACAGGGTGGGTGATGTGAGGTCATCCTCCTACTCACTCACCAGGTCCAGTATTATGTGTGGTGGAAACCTGTACCTCCCATACACCTGGTCATCAGGCATCCCGAAAAGGCTGGTTCTGGGTGTGAATATTCTGGCCCTGACTATCCTCCTCCTCCTCCTTTGGTAGCCCACAGCCACTGCTGCTAGGAACGGTATATTCATCCTGGCGTCTGAGCTTGTTATTTTGTTTGCGTGCAAATTTATGCGTCGCGGGTCGACGTATGCCTGCTTCCTACTGGCGTACGTGTTTCTTTGCGCGTGTTGTAGGCGAGCGTGTGAAACTTCCCGCGCACCCCTGAAATCCGGTACCCAGGCCAATAGCGTGTGGAAATTCCCGGGCACCCCGGTATACACGTGCGCTGATGTACTCGCGTGTGAAACTTCCCGCGCACCCCTGAAATCCAGTACCCAAGCCAATAGCGTGTGGAAATTCCTGCGCACCCCGGTATACACGTGCGCTGATGTACTCGCGTGTGTAAGTGCCCGCGCACCCCTGAAATACACATACATAGGCCAATCGCGTGTACGCGCACTTTTGTCCAGTTACACGCGATGACACTCTGACGTGCAGTCTTTCCACGTGTGCTCCGTCATCACGTGCTATGAGGGAAACACCCGTGCGGGTCACGTCACAGACACGCTTACGCGCTGAGGGCCTTTGGTCCAATAGAATCGCGTATGCGTGCTGACGCGCTTACGCGCTAAGGGCCTTTCCTCGAATTTCACGCTGACGTGCACGATTTTCACGTGCCAAATCACTCCGTATCAAGCTGGCCATGCGAAAACACACGGAAGACCACGCTCCTGCCCAGAAGGCCGAATTACTGCCCCCCAGTGCCCCGAGCAGCCTCCCACGTGCCATCTGCTGCTGCTGCCTGCCTGCCTGCTGCCACCGTGCCCTGCCATTTGGTGCCTGCACATCAGCCATCTGCAGGGGTCCAGTTGCTGTGTCCACCCCTGCTGGAACTGAAGACTCCCGACTGGGATAACATCGCTCCACAGCCCAGCCCCAGGACCCAGTTGCCCACCCACTCCTGCCTCTGGGGTTGCCATGTCGGGCACTTCCACATCTGGCACCAGTGGCAACCCCAGGCCAGAGGGGCACCAGCTTCACTGCCACCGAAGTTGGTGTCCTGGTGGAGCATGTCCTGGGGCAGTATGATGCCCTCTTTGGATCGTCCCGCGCCAGCAAGGAAGGACGGGAGAGGATCTGGGCCGACTGTGTGGTTGCCATCAACGCGGAGGGGGTGGCAACCCGCGACGTCCAGAAGATCAAGAAGCGCTGGGAGGACTTGAGGTCCAGGACCCTCGTGAAGGCCCGGCGCCTCGTGGAGGGGGGCCGGGGCCGCATGAGTTCCATCCAGATGAGTGTCCTGGAACGCGTACGCCCAGCGCTCCACGCCCAGATCCTTGAGAGGGAGACCCGTCTGGAGTTGAGCGGTAAGTGTCCAAGCATTGCTGTGTGAGACAGGGCATGTTGCGGTGTGCTGGTTGTCTGATACTTGCCTGTATGTGTGACATAGGCCATGTATGCATGTATGTGTGCAGGGACATCATGGTAATGCATGTGCGACCAGTGATGTGTGAACCACATGGTTGTTGCATGTGTTTAAATGCCACATGGGGAGCCCTATGCAGATTTTACACATGAGAGCATGCCAGTCTCTGTTCCTGGACATGGGTGGGGGTGTGGGATGGGTGCTGATGCCAGGTACATATATGGTAGCCATGTCCGTGTGCCTGACCTGCGTGTCTGTGACTTGTGAATGCCATGGATGCATGACACATGTGTGTGACAATGCACAGATTCACTGATGCAGCCTAGTTACCCTTGTATCCGCTGTGTTTGGGGTGTATGAGGCCAGATGGATGTGACTGAGGTGAAGTGTGTGCATGTGATAGGCATGACCCATGATGCATGTGAGTTCCATATCATTGTATGTTTCAAGAGTCCATTGGACATGTATGGAAATGTCCATGGCATGCACCATGCCTGTTACTGTGTATGTTTTGCCTGGACTGACCCATGTGTTGTGGAGGGACATGATGGAAGTGTACTTTGACAGTGGTACTCATCTGCTATTGCTTCCTGTCTAGGGGACCATTGAACAGTACCCTGATGCTTGTGTTCTATGTCTCCCTCTACGCAGCGGCTAGTGAAGAAGAGGGCGGAGACGGCGCTGTGGAGCAAGGCGGCGGGGATGCCCCCACGGCTGCAGCGGAAGGGGTGGGTGAGCCCCCACAGGGGCCTGCTACGGCATAAGACGGTGAGGAGCCATCCAGGTTGGTGGTTTCCACAGAGGAGGAGGAGGCCGCCACTGAGGCACACATGGGGCCTGGTGGGGGCATCCCTGCTGGTGCAAGTGGTGCAGTCCAGGGGCAGGAGGCAGCACAGGTCACCGTGGAGGGGCCTGTGCATGTCGCTGTCCCTGACCCTGTGAGTGCACCACCATGCACCAGCAGGGATGCCCCGCCCCAGGCCCGTCCGCAGGTAGAGGGGATGCCCATGTCACCTGACTCCCCTCCACCTGCGGACGAGGGGACCCGTGTCCGTATGGAGAAGGTCCTGATTGGGGTCACGATGCGCGCGGGTGCAATTCGTGATGACGTGCGTGCTTCCCGGGAGGAGCACGCACATCATCACGAAGGGCACCGTTCCGACGTGGCCCAATTGGGATCTTCCATGTTCGGGGGTTTCCTGCATGTGTCGGCCAATCTGGCAGCCCTCTCCTCCTCTGTGGAGGCTATACGCCGGTCGTTCTCCTTGCCGTCTTCCGGCCCAGATGCCACCAGGGCCCCCTGTGGACCTGCCCTGACCAATGCAGCCAGCTCGGTGGGGATCCCATCCCTGCCACAGTCGGGAGTCGGAGGTCCAGCAGGGGTGGACACCACAGCAACTGTACCCCAGCAGATGGAGGATGTGCCGGCATCATCAGGCAGGGCACGTGCACGACGGCGTCGGTGGATTCCATCAGCCTGGATGCCGTCGTGCTGGCAGAGGCAGTTGCGTCGGAGGCAGCAGCAGAGTCAACGTGGGAGGCATCATGGCTCGGGGCCATCAACATCGCAGGGGCAGGCATCGGCCGGAGGGCAGGAGGACCCAGGACAGGAAGTGTCTTCCGTGTGGCTGCGGTTGGGCCAGCAGATAGGTGCGGAGCGGCGGCGGGCGGAAGAGGCGCGGCTCACGATGGTCAGGGCGGAGAACTCCATGCGGAGGGCCCTGAGGCAGGCCGAGTGCCTCGAGGCAATCCGCAGGGGGTTGGAGGAGCAGATGGCGTCGTCCCTGCGGACCATCGGGGCCATGGAACAGGACCGCCTCCGGGACATAGATGAGGAGTTTGATGATGCCCTGGCCCGGAACACCACGGAGTGAGCCGCTGCACTTGCCCGCCGCCTTTGTATATAGTTCTTTAGTTTTAGGTTTCATTTGTTTCTTCTTATGATTTGGAGTCGACGGACACTGCTCCACTTTTTGTATATAGTTGCATTTTAGTTAGGGTTTTTTGTAGGTTTCCTTTGTTCAGTTGGGCTCATGGACCCTTGGATGTTTTGTACATAGTTCTTCATTGGATTGTTTTATTTTTTTATTTTTGATTTATTCTCCATGGAGCAATGGTCTTTGCATTTATTTTTATCTCTTGGATTGATTTTATTTTTAATGTGACTTTGAACAACATTTTTTTGGATTTGGATTTGTAGTTTTGATTTTTTGGGACGGACATGCAGCTTATCTTTTTTTCATTGCCATTGTAGTTTGTTTCATTTCATTTGCATTCAATTTTTTTTAATACAATTTTGTTTTCATACTTCACTGTGTGGTATCATCTTATTGGTTTCATGCATGTCATGTTGGGTGTTTTCCCATTCATTTGCAACCATTGTGTGTGACGGACATGGGTTCATTTGCTTTATGAACATTGGGGGTGTAACATGTAATTTCCATTTCCATGTGGGTGAATGGGTTACTTGGTAGGGCCTTTTGGCTGTGGAGGCTGACCATAACGCACATGATTGGGGATTGTGAGGACCTGGGTGCAGGGGGACATGAGTGGGGGCCTGGTGGAGGGTGCCCCTGCACTGCTGGGGGGTGGGGGTGCAAGGGGACATGAGCGGGGGCCTGGTGGAGGCTGCCCCATGACTGCTGGGGGGTGGGGGTGCAAGGGGACATGAGTGGGGGCCTGGTGTAGGCTGCCTCTGGTGGCTGGGGGGTGGGGGTGGTGGGAGTCGTGAGTGGGGGCCTGGTGGAGGGTGCCCCTGCACTGCTGGGGGGTGGGGGTGCAGAGGGACATGAGTGGGGGCCTGGTGGAGGGTGCCCCTGGATGCTGGGGGGTGGGGGTGGTGGGAGACATGAGTGGGGGCCTGGTGGAGGCTGCCCCTGCACTGCTGGGGGGTGGGGGTGGTGGGAGACATGAGTGGGGGCCTGGTGGAGGCTGCCCCTGGTGGCTGGGGGTGGAGGTGGTGGGAGACATGAGTGGGGGCCTGGTGGAGGGTGCCCCTGCACTGCTGGGGGGTGGGGGTGCAGGGGGACATGAGTGGGGGCCTGGTGGAGGCTGCCCCTGGATGCTGGGGTGGTGGTGGTGGGAGACATGAGTGGGGGCCTGGTGGAGGCTGCCCCTGGATGCTGGGGGGTGGGGGTGGTGGGAGACATGAGTGGGGGCCTGGTGGAGGGTGCCCCTGCACTGCTGGGGGGTGGGGGTGGTGGGAGACATGAGTTGGACATGAGTGGGGGCCTGGTGGGGGCTGCCCATGGTGGCTGGGGGGTGGGGGTGGTGGTAGACATGGGTGGAGCCTGGTGGAGGGTGCCCCACACTGCTGGGGGGGTGGGGGGGTAGGAGACATGAGTGGGGGCCTGGTGGAGGGTGCCCCTGGATGCTGGGGGGTGGGGGTGGTGGGAGACATGAGTGGGGGCCTGGTGGAGGCTGCCCCTGGTGGCTGGGGGGTGGGGGTGGTGGGAGACATGAGTGGGGGCCTGGTGGAGGGTGCCCCTGCACTGCTGGGGGGTGGGGGTGCAGGGGGACATGAGTGGGGGCCTGGTGGAGGCTGCCCCTGGATGCTGGGGGGTGGTGGTGGTGGGAGACATGAGTGGGGGCCTGGTGGAGGCTGCCCCTGGATGCTGGGGGTGGGGGTGGTGGGAGACATGAGTGGGGGCCTGGTGGAGGGTGCCCCTGCACTGCTGGGGGGTGGGGGTGGTGGGAGACATGAGTTGGACATGAGTGGGGGCCTGGTGGGGGCTGCCCATGGTGGCTGGGGGGTGGGGGCGGTGGTAGACATGGGTGGGAGCCTGGTGGAGGGTGCCCCACACTGCTGTGGGGGTGGGGGTGGGTGGGAGACATGAGTGGGGGCCTGGTGGAGGGTGCCCCTGGATGCTGGGGGGTGGGGGTGGTGGGAGACATGAGTGGGGGCCTGGTGGAGGGTGCCCCTGGATGCTGGGGGGTGGGGGTGGTGGGAGACATGAGTGGGGGCCTGGTGGAGGGTGCCCCTGCACTGCTGGGGGGTGGGGGTGCAGGGGGACATGAGTGGGGGGCTGGTGGAGGGTGCCCCTGGATGCTGGGGGGTGGGGGTGGTGGGAGACATGAGTGGGGCCTGGTGGAGGCTGCCCCTGCACTGCTGGGGGGTGGGGGTGGTGGGAGACATGAGTGGGGGTCTGGTGGAGGCTGCCCCTGGTGGCTGGGGGTGGGGGTGGTGGGAGACATGAGTGGGGGCCTGGTGGAGGGTGCCCCTGCACTGCTGGGGGGTGGGGGTGCAGGGGGACATGAGTGGGGGCCTGGTGGAGGCTGCCCCTGGATGCTGGGGGTTGGGGGTGGTGGGAGACATGAGTGGGGGCCTGGTGGAGGCTGCCCCTGGATGCTGGGGGGTGGGGTGGTGGGAGACATGAGTGGGGGCCTGGTGGATGCTGCCCCTGCACTGCTGGAGGGTGGGGGTGCTGGGTGACATGAGCAGGTGTGCAGGGTAGTCCCCTGTGGTGTCGGCTGCCTGCAGGGGCCGTGGAGGGTGTACAGGGAATACCTGGGAGCACACAGCCAAATCGCGTGTAGAATTTCCCGCGTACCCCTGTCATACACGTACCCAGCCAAATCGCGTGTGGAAATTCACGCGCACGTACCCTGCCAAATCGCTTGTGGGACTTCCCGCGCACCCCTGAGATCCACGTATCCAGCCAAGTCGCGTGTGGAAATTCCCGCGCACGTACCCGGCCAAATCGCGTGTGGTACTTCCCACGCACCCCTGAAATCCACGTACCCTGCCAAATCGCGTGAGACTTCCCGCGCACCCCTGAGATCCACGTACCCAGACAAATCGCGTGTGGAAATTCCCGCGCACGTACCCGGCCAAATCGCGTGTGGAACTTCCCGCGCACCCCTGAAATCCACGTACCCTGCCAAATCGCGTGTGAGACTTCCCGCGCACCCGTGAGATCCACGTACCCAGACAAATCGCGTGTGGAAATTCCTGTGCACGTACCCGGCCAAATCGCGTGTGGAACTTCCCGCGCACCCCTGAAATCCACGTACCCTGCCAAATCGCGTGTGAGACTTCCCACGCACCCCTGAGATCCACGTACCCAGACAAATCGCGTGTGGAAAGTACCCGGCCAAATCGCGTGTGGAACTTCCCGCGCACCCCTGAAATCCACGTACCCTGCCAAATCACGTGTGTGACTTCCCGCGCACCCCTGAGATCCACGTACCCAGACAAATCGCGTGTGGAAATTCCCGCGCACATACCCGGCCAAATCGCGTGTGGAACTTCCCGCGCACCCCTGAAATCCACGTACCCTGCCAAATCACGTGTGAGACTTCCCGCGCACCCTGGAATACACGCACACGTTATTTTTCAGTCAGCGGGTGTCCGTGTTTGTGGGTACCCCTTTGCACGTCATTTGTCCTGGAGGGCCACAGTATAGGACATTCATCATGGCTGTATATAGGTGCTATTTGTTGGCGCACCTTTTGGTGCACATTTATTACAGGCGCAGAGACGCTACCGCCTGCTTTCTTGTGGCGGTCGTGTTTGTGCCTGTGCGCTGGTTTGACCGTGCGCTTTTTTGCCCTATTCGATTCCATGAATACGGGTTGTAGGCGAGCGTGTGGCGTTCCGCGCACTTGCACCCTGTACTTCCCCCGTGACGCCCACATTTTGGCAAGTTGTTCCCCATTCCGAGTGTTACGCCCCGTGTTCCGCCTACATTTGTTGTGTGCGCTGCGCTATGTGCGATTTTCGCTGTGGCCTGTGCGATTTTCGCTGTGACCTGGTGCACGCCGTTAGATGGCCTGTGCGCCAACGTGCGCCGCACACTTTTTTAGCGCACATCCGATGGTTTTCTCGCGCACGGCCTTCCATGAATCGATGTGCGCTGCTTTTCGTGCGATTTTCGCACTTGCACTGCGATTTTCGCTATTCCACTGCGAATCGCACGTTTTTGGCCACTTGCGCCGCGCTAATTATTCCATGAATCGGCCTGATGATCTTTATGTTTTGTCGGATTGATAAAGGCTTTTTGCACAGCAAGGTAATTCATTTGACTTTTTTTGTCCTTACATTTGAAAAGCTTTAGAGCTTAAAAGTATGATGGCAATCATTTTCACTTGAGTTTTCCTATAATTTATTTTCCATTCCATGTTATGAAGTACACATTTGGGGTATGTACTGACCTTTTGATTTGCTTGTTCAACTTGATATAATCATTTGCAATTTTGATGTAATCTTAAATGCATAGCGTCTAGCCCTGAAGACGCAACACATTCCGAAATGCATTGGCATACACTGTTGAGACACATACCCGCGGGATGCTTACTACCTTTCATGCAATTAAAAGCAATTGGGAACATTTCTATTACTAAAGAGTCATGAACCATCATTCTCAAAGTCTTATGAACTTAATGTAAATTACCAATA
Organism: Ambystoma mexicanum; assembly: GCF_040938575.1. Taxonomy (NCBI): domain Eukaryota; kingdom Metazoa; phylum Chordata; class Amphibia; order Caudata; family Ambystomatidae; genus Ambystoma; species Ambystoma mexicanum. The sequence goes on along the minus strand of NC_090931.1, from coordinate 263,313,787 downwards.
AATAACTGCAACTCCTTTTAAGAGCATTGCGTGAGCGTATTATGAAATGGGGATGTTCACCTAGTTCTTTTTTTGCTGAAAGCAATTTAACTTGCCTCTGACCATCTGATGTCTGGCATCTGATAATTAGATCCCATCCCGCCGGACCTATTCTTGCTGTATTGGCCCCTGAAAGAAACTTGGTCAATTTTGAAAGCTGCATGCCTCATGCAAACAGGTTTCTGACTATAAAAACCAACAAATATGTGAAACTTTCAATCTGGGTAGGTTGTTGGAATCTATCTGGCAACGCACAGCTCTGCATGTAATTATAATTTTCTAAAGAACACTCTAGATGAACAAATTACTTTCTTACCTGGTAACGTTCTTTCGATGGGATGTCCGACGACGTATTCCACATCTATGACATGTAATCACCACATCTATGCTGCTTCGGAAAATTTTCGGCGTCTGCTTCCTGAGTCGATGACATCGATACGCCCCTTCGAGGACCTCCTTCGACAGCTGACATCACCCGATGTTATATGGAGGACGCACGACACCCGTAGCCTCAGTTGTAGTTTTTTCCCCAGAACGTGTGGCACCAATCTTCTACCAGTATTACTACAGAAAGCCTTGCGGAAACGAAAGCTGCAATCGCATAAGAAATTCTGTAGAGGGGCAGGCTGGGAGGGTTCGATGTAGAATACGTCGTCGGAACATCCCATCGAAAGAACGTTACCAGGTAAGAAAGTAACTTGTTCTTCGAGGGGATTGGTTCCTCCGACGTCTTCCACATCTATGACAGACTCCCAGAGCAGTACCAAAGTATGGAGGTGGGAAAAAAATGTAGAATTCCCAATCAAATTGCAGAATAGAGGACTGCCTTACCAAAGGCCAAATCTTGCCCATGGTTAGAATCCAGGGAGTAGCGTTTGACAAAAGTATGGACAGAGGCCCATGTGGCTGCTTCACAAATGTTACGAATGGGAACACCCCTCTGCAGAGCAGTAGAGGCAGCCACATGCCTAGTAGAATGGGCCTGTAAGCCTACCGGAGGGTCCTTACCCGCCAAACGGTAACATTCAGAGATTGTCAAGATAATCCATCTAGACAAAATCTGCTTAGTAACAGCTTGTCCCAAACACCTTCCAGCGTAACCTACAAAGAGCTGATCGTCCACTCTGACGCGGGACATGCGTGAGATGTAGGATCTCACTCACTCTGCGAGCAGAAGTAACCACAACTAAAAATACAATTTTAAAGGTCAACAGTCTCAAAGGACAAGAATGTAAAGGCTCAAACGGAGCTCCCATTAGGAATTTTAGAACCAGGTTCAGATCCCAACTGGGCACCTGGAAAGGTGACGGTGGAAACACATTAGTGAGCCGTTTTAAAAACGGAGAAATCAAAGGAATCTTAAAATAAGAATACTCCTCAGACGAGCGCTTAAATATGGACAGCGCCGCCAGGTAACCTTTAATGGTACCCACTTGCAGGCCCTTGTGGGCTAATGTAAGCAAAAAAGACAGAACTACAGGAATGGCACATGAAAATGGATCCACATTCTCAACCCTGCACCAGTCGCAGAACTTTCTCCAACGGCAGCGGTACAGGGGCTTTGTTGCGGGCATTCTGGCCAAAAGCAACACCTCCATCACGTCTTCAGGAAGGTCCCAATCCTTATACCTTAACCTTTCATAAGCCAAGCATGAAGGTTGAGGGACTTTACCTCTGGATGGAGAACCTGACCCCCCTCACATGAGAGCAGATCGTCTCAGTAGGGAAGACGGCGTGGAGGGCAGATGGACATGTCGAGAAGGCCCAGGTACCATGTTCTCCTGGCCCATGCCGGAGCAATGAGGATAATTCGGGAACCGAACCTCCGTAACCTCCGCAGCACTTGCAGAATGACGGGGCCTGGAGGAAACGCAAACAGCAGTGGGAAGGACCGCTCCACTATGAACATGTCCCCTAAGGCTCTTCTTGGAGGAAATTCCCGCGAGCAGAATCGCACAACCGGTTGACAATGGTGGCGAAGAGATCCATTTGTGGGGTCCCCCAAAGGGCGAAGATCTCCAGGAGAATCTCCTGAGCCAGCTCCCACTTGTGAGAGACTGTGCTCTGCCTGCCCAGAGCGTCCGCCGCCATTTTTTTGTCTCCAGCCAGATGAACTGCCGTGATCGAAATTTCATGCTGGATGGCCCAGAACCAGAGCTGCATCGCCTCTCTGCACAGAGGGAGAGACCGTGCCCCCCTTTTTTGTTGAGGTAGTGCATGGCCACTGTATTGTCCGTCAGAATCAGGACATTCTTTCCCCGCACATCCGGCAGAAAAGCCTTCAGGGCTAGCCTGACGGCCCTCAGCTCCAACAGATTGATATGGAGTATGGACTCCGACAGAGACCAACGACCGCTGACTGTCAACTCGTTGGCATGAGCTCCCCATCTGTGTGGGATGCGTCCGTCACGATCGTCACCCCCGGCCAGGGTAGCCAAAATGGAGCCCCTTTCATCAGATTGCCTTTGACGGCCCACCACAGAAGATCCTGGGCGACCGAGGGCGGCACCTGAACGGGATCCGACATCCTGCCGGAGGCCTGCGACCACTGCATCTTGAAAGCCCACTGCAAAGATCTCATCCACAGCCTGGCCTCTGGCACCAGAAGAATGCAGGGTGCCATGAGGCCGAGTAACCTCAAGAACTCAAACGCCGGGAGACTCTGGGCACATTGAAACTTGTCCACCATCTGCAGAATGTGATGAGCCCTCACCTGGGGAGGCGAACACTGCCCCAGAGATGTGTGGAGCACTGTTCTGATGTACTGGAGCAGCTGGGTAGGTGTCAAGTGGGACTTCTTTAAGTTGAGGGAGAAGCCTAGCTTGTAAAGGGAGTGGCAGGTGACTGACAGATGATCCAGGACTTGCTTGGGAGAGTGCGCCCTGATCAACCAATCGTCCAGGTAGGGGTAGACGTGAATCCCCACTTTCCTGAGATACGCTGCCACCACCACCATCAGCTTGGTGAAGACCCTCGGGGCAGAGGTCAATCCGAACGGCAGGACCCAAAACTGAAAATGCGAGTCGCCAACTGCGAACCTCAGGTACTTTTTGTGCTTGGGAGGAATCGGCACATGAAAGTAAGCGTCCTTGAGGTCGAGAGACACCAACCAGTCCTGAAGTTGAAGGGCCTGGAGGACTTGAGAAAGAGTAACCATCTTGAACTTGTTCTTCCTGAGGAGCTTGTTCAAACCACGCAAGTCCATGATGGGTCTCAATCCCCCGTCTTTTTTTGGGATCAAAACATATGGGGAATACCATCCCTTGTTCCTCTCCGCTACAGGCACCAGTTCTATGGCACCTTTCTCCAGCAGGGATTTGATTTCCTGCGCAAGGAGTGGATCCGGACTCTTCAAAGAGAGATTCCCTGGTGGATTGTCGTGAGGCCTCTGCCGGAAAGGAAGACAGTAGCCGTGGGCTATGATCTCCAGAACCCACACATCTGAAGTAATGGCACGGCATTTTACAAGATGCTGCGCCAGCCTTCCCCCAACCGGCGAACCATGGGACATGGCCTCATGACTGAGCTGAAGCGGCTGCGGTAGTGCCTGAGGGCAAAGAGGCAACTGCCCGAGCGGCTTTGGCACCTCGAGTACCTTCTTTTCCACCTCTGGTACTCCTACGTTGGCCCCTTTGACTGGCCATACCCCTCAATCTACCAAAAGACGAGTAGTATCGAAAGGAACCTCCCCTCCATTGCTGTCCCGTAGGATGAAAAGGCAGAGGTTGGCGGACTGCAGCGCTCAACGACTTTGCTGCAGCTTTGGAGGTCTGCAACTCCTCAAGGCTCTTGTCAGCCTTGCTGCCAAAAAGATGTACACCATCAAAGGGCATGTTGAGAAGCCGGGCTTGTACGTCAGGAGCAAACCCCGACTTCCGACGCAAATCTGCGCATCACGGTGCTCGCCACCATGGACCGGCTGACACAGTCTGTCATGTCCAGACCCGACTGAACGGATTCAGACATGGTATCCTTGCCATCCCGAACGAGGGCAAGAAAACCATCCCATTCCTCCCCTTTGGGAATATGTTCAGCCGCCAAACACACACAATTACACAGAGTGTGAGTGAAACGTGCTAAGGCACACACGGAGTTGGCTGCCTGTAAAGCCATACCCCCTGAAGAAAACACTTTCTTCGCCCAGCCATCAAAACGTTTATTGTCCCTATCAGGAGGGATGGAAGGGTACGACGCCTGCTTTGCCGGGACCGTAGCCGCCTGCACCACCAAACTCTCCGGAGTGGGTGCGTCGTCAAGTAGCAGGGGTCGCTACTGACTGGACAGTATTTTTCGGCAACAACTTGCTCACTGCCAGGAGACTCTCCGGAGCAGTCCAAGCCGCCGCCACCCTTCTCTGTAAAGCCATATGAAATGGCAGCACCGGGTCAGTGGGCGAACCTTGGTCAAGGATATCTCTCAAGTCATCCTGCAGAAAATCCACTGGTGGTGTAGACCACCCCAAGTACTCCATCACCCTCGACATGAGACGCCGATATGAAGACTAAGCGTGCGTGCCAGGCTCAGGCCTATCGAACTCAACCTCTGGAGAGGTGTCCAGACCACTGGCATCGTGCAAAGACTGATACAGGTCTTCCGCTAGCTATGACCAGACAAGAGTTTGTCAGGAACCTCATCAGGAACCAAACCTTCATCAGACCCTTCATCCACCTCAGAGATGTAATCCAGAGGCTGGAATAAATCCCTGGATGAAGGCACAGAAAAAGGTTCAAATACAGGCCTCACTGACTTCTTCAGGGCCTTTCTCAGAGTTTCCACCGATGCATGGGGTACCTCCGGTAAAGCCTCCACAAAAGGTGTCGAGGGCTTCGACGGAATCAGTGTCGAGCGTGGCGCCGACGGCTTCGACACATGCCTCGAGGGCGGTGCCCCGAGCTTGTCCTTAGAAGGCCTCGGCGCCGATGGTGTCGATGACTTCCTCGGAGGCAGAGCCTCGAGAGAGTCCCTCAACGGACATGGCACAGATGGCGTCGACGTCTTCTTAGAATACCTTTCAGGCTCCGACGGTCTCAATGGCGTCGAGGACCGGGACCTGGAACGGGCATGGCTTATACGATCGACCTTGTCCGATCGGGACCTCGACGGCTCCCGATGATCGTGCCGACTCCCCGAGCCCCAAGGCGTGCAAGCGGCGGCCCTAGCACGTTCCTTGCCGGCTTCTTTCAAAGGCGCGGAAGGAACGGAGCCCTGCAATTCAAAAATTGCCATCATCTCCTTGCGAAATGTGTCCCATTCCGCCGGAGATGAATGCTTGTTGGGACAAGCTACCCGCCGTCTGGCGGAATTCTTGGACGAGGACGGGGAAGGAGACTGGTGACGGTGCTTCCGCGAGTGCCTAGAAGAGGCAGAGGAATGGCGGGAACCACTCCAGGATCGAGACCCCCTGGACTTACGCCAACCCGGAGAGTCACCCCTCGAATCGTTGGTCAAAAGCCCAGCGGATCTCGACTTTCGGGGTTTGGAAACCCTACCTACAGATAACTTCTTCTTCTGCTCCCGCAAGGCCTTCGAAGTCAAAGACTGGCAATCGTCACAGTCATCGGTAGCGTTGGCCTCGCCGAGGCACCAGAGGCAGACGTCGTGCGGGTCCGTAAGCGACATCTTGGAACCGCAGTTCCGACACTTCTTGAAGTCCGACCGCGGGGTAGAAGAAGATGAAGACATGATTTTTCACAAAAAGCAAGAACCGATTCAAACAGGAGAAGAACCGAGGTGCGCCGAGATTCCGAAGCGAACACGTTCGCAGAAAAAACGGAACTGAGGCTACGGGCGTCGTGCGTCCTACATATAACATCCGTTGACGTGAGCCGTTGAAGGAGGTCCTCAAAGGGGCATATCGACGTCATCAACCCAGGACGCAGAAAATTTTCCAGAGCAGCACACCTGTGGTGATTACCTGTCATAGATGTAGAATACGTCGGAGGAACCAATCCCCTCGAACAATCGTTCTCTGTCAGCACTTTTAGACTGTGGAACATATTTCCTGAGAGATATGCAATGCTCTGTTCATTGTATCCATGTTATTGCATCACATCTGTGACGATTCACAAGGTGTTGTCACTTCACCCCAAAAGGGAGCCCTTTTCCCTGAGGCTAGGGAGGTGCAGCCACTACTCAATAGTCCTCATAGGGGTGGTTTAATGTGGGAGGACGCCCCTTCTGGGGATAAGGACAATCACCCAGGGTACAGCCCGTTGAATGGTGTTACTCCCCACCATTCCTTAGCCCTAATGTCCAGAACCTCTACATTGAAAGCAAACCTATGTATTGTTGTAACATGGGAGATAAAGCCTAAAATACTAGGACGAGGAAGAGCAAGGAGACATAAAGGACATTGACTGTGCTAACACTGATATGAGTTGGCCCAAAGGAGGCATGAGGATTAAGTTGTTAGCAGAGACAAAGGACTCTTGCAATCCACATGGGAGGAACTGGATACAGTGTATAAAAAGGAACAAAGGACTATCCAAAGCATCAAGCCTGGCGTGGAGCAAAGCACAGCCATGAGAGGAAGCAGGTGTAGCAGATCGGCAATGTGGGAGATTCAAATACTGCTGGCTAGAGTAGCTGGAAGGAGAAGCGTAGAATGCTGGCGAGAAGCTGTGGGAGTTCTCTGTTGGGTCTGCCAGTGCAGATCAGAGCACACAACTAAGAAAGGGAAGCGAGCTGAGCTGTGCAGAGAGATGCCGCGCTGAAGCTCCTGAGTAGGAGAGAAGCCTGAAGAGCCGATGGAGCCAATCTCAGTCCCAGGAATCTGCAGTGACGTACCAAAACCCCAGAGAAGGTAAGGGAGGTATGGGAAACCCAGAAAGGATGCAGGAACAGGCAAGAGAGACACTCAAACAGCTTTCCCTTGGGCCAGTGGGAGTGAACCAACTATTGGGCCTAACCAGTGTCAGTCGTGCCTCCAACACCATCTTCCTCTTGTCAATGGCAGACAGAAACCCACTGACCACTAAGGAAGGGTCGGGGACCGACCACAAATATGACCGGGGTTGGGGACCCTAATCAGAGCCCTAGAAGCATTAGTGGCAGAGATAAGACTACCAACCACCAGAGACAATACCAGGAACACGAGAAGGATCGTGTACCATAACAAGAGTACCAGAAGGGTCAGGGTCCCTAATATGAACCAGAGAAGGGTCAGGGACCTTAAAGCAGTTGTCAATAGCAAAAGAGGAAATTGTCCCTGTCACTGTACAAAAGAGAAAACCACTGACCACGAGAAAAGGGGGTGTGGCCCCATCAAGATTATGAACAAACAAGAGTGGCAAAGGCTACCGCGGGCTGAAAGCAGTGAGAAAGAACTGTGCAAAGCAATACCAGGAGAATTAATTGTTAGACTAATAAACAATGATGGTGGACTCAGGTGCATGTTGAAACCCAGCTTTATTCAAACAATGAATCTAAGCCTGGACAAAATACAAGCATTCAATTCTCAAAGCTCTCATATCTTCAACGATTGCAAGCAAGTTTTGAGCAAAAACTATATCAACAATGACATCACATTACACTATCAGTTTACAAAACATATGGCGGATTGGGGCTCGTTAATGGCTCAGACTACACATAGGATGTATAGGGCTTAGTCACTCTCTTGGTAAATACCTTTATTTGATGGCTCCGCCTGGACCCATCCTACTATTAATACTACTTCTACTACATCATTACAGGGACAGTTAATTTGTTGGTACTATCCATCAAAGGCGGTGTGGCAAAGTGACCTCATTGGTTGGCATTTAGTCTGCCAACCTTGGACACCTTGACAAGGCGTCAAGATATGAGTGAGCCATAAGTGGGGGAAGAGACTTCCATGGTCTGCCATACTTCCAATTAAAGAATGCTCCTAGTCATCCCGAGGCGATGAGGCCTTCCTTATCCTTTGTACTTGGCATTGTGTGCTGTCTGATGTCTGTGTGTGCTGAGGGAGTACTGCACGTGTCTTATCTATGTTTGGCTCATAATGAATAACCAGTGTTTTCCATATCTGGATCACGTGTTAGGGTACCGTTTTTGAGAGTGGAATTCCTTCTATTTATTGAGGTTTTAGCTAATTCTAATGCACATGTGTTCTTCGTGGCTATTTGGGACACTACTCAGCTACTTTATATAAAGTCTTTTGGCTTACTGGTTCCATGCACCTGGACATCAAAGGTTGTTTGTGCTCTTATTAAAATTGATTAACTTAGGAGTCTACCAATCCTCGTCCTAGGAACCGTTATCTCGTGCCTGTGTCCCGTTCATCTATTACTCTCTTCCTTGTTCCTGATCTTGGCTCTGGCCGTGAGCTACTGGCTGGGGATCTGCAGAGGTTTCTACAATGCATGTGTTTTTGTAAATACAGCATCTTAGGTTTTGAGACCTTGCCAATTCTAAGACTTGCTGCAGCCTCTGTGTTAGGAAAATGGCTGCACTCCTGTCTCGGTACAGGCGACCTCTCGATGCGTCTATTCGTCTAATATCTCTGTCCATACAATGATGTCCTGTCCTGTGTATTCAGCATCTTATTGCCCTGTAATCCACCTGCCCTATCGGTGTAGTGAGTCCCTTTCTTGGTCCACAGGAACCTCCTGTCCCTTTCTACTATGCTGCACTATTTTTACAGCACATTATTTGTGCCCCCTATAAATTACTTTAGTCCTAACCTGTGTCACTCAATATAAGTCATTGTTTATTGCAGATTGCATGTGCGTTCGCTTTGGTTAAGCGTATTGTTTCATGGAGCTCAGTTTTACTAATATTGTCACCCACCCCTAGGTTTATGGGGTGGTATGGCTTTCTCAGTTTTTAACGTTTCTCACCCATATGGTAATGGGGTGGGGCAGAGGCAGAAGGTAGTCATGACGTGTTCAACGGCATCACAGGAGCCATTCTCCTGGTACCGAACTAGGAGTTGTGATAAAGAGCCAGGTGAAGTGAGTCATTTCTCCTGTCCTTGTGAACTGAATCAAGCAACATCAGGAAAAGAGAGTAATTCTCCTGGTACAGACCCAGGAGTTGTGTTAAAGACTCCAGGGGAAAGGAGTCATTACCCCAGCCTTGTTGTGAACTGTACCAATTAATAACAGTAGAAGGCGAGACACCATGGTGTTTTATTGGAAACTGTACAGATCTATACCAGGAGAAAGGAGCCATTCTCCTGGTTGTGAAATTGCATAAATACTGGGTGAAACCCACAAGCCAGGGCAAGGGAGTCATTCCCCCTGCCTTTTCTCTAGGAAGAGAACATTTCTATAGGACACTGTTCAAGAAGCAGGAGAAGGGGGCCATTCTCCTGAAGAAGGAACTTTCCGTTAGTTTATCTATTAGCTGTAGTGTGAGGGATAGAAGCAGGTTATGATATAGCAAAAGCCTATAACCATAATCATGCCACCTTTGTGTCAGCTTCCTTCTTCAACGCCCTTACACATCCTCGAAATAACATCATCCATCATGAATAGGCTATCTTGAACTGGAGCACACTCAATATGCGAACAAGTGAAACCAATACATAGAAAACCCCTTCCCCTGTGAGATAGATAATGCTCCCTCCATCGTATTCATATCATTTCATCACATCCTATGAATAACATCCATCATGAATATGCCATCTTGAACTGTAACAAACTCAATATATCCCATCCTCCACTTGTGCATTGTAAGGAAGGCATGGTTTCCCAGGTATGACACTGACACAAAGGTACAGTTTTTAAAACCTTTATTAAAGTTTCCTACTTTACCCTATAGCTAGGATGGGAGTAGTCTCTACCATCAAATAATAAATAAAACAGTCCTAGTTGAGTCTGTCAAACCAAAATGGCCTATAGTATCAAAACCTAAAGCCTGCCCTAGCTCTTGTATAAAAAGTGTGTAAAGGAGAATATGTATGCAAAGGAAAATCGGATCTGCGTGATATTTTCATCGTGGAAAAGTCAGCTACGGAAATGTTTGCATGGGAAATGTAAGCACTACAAATGTTTGTACATTTCCCATGAGAACATCCAATAGAAAACCATACATACACACACCCCCATCCACAACACACCCACAACACACCCCCACCCACACCCCCAACATACCCCCACCACCCTGCTTACCTTTCCTTCCTTCGCGCTAAGTCCCTGCAGCGCTGGTTCCCTTTCACTTCTGTGATTGGGAACTGGCGCTACAGAGTCCTTTTCTTTTTTCTTTTTTTTCTTTTTTTTTGGGCAGCTGCAGGGGTTTCCCCCACAACCCCTGCTCACTATACTGTACAGTATAGTGAACGGGGTGTTAAGGGGGACACCCCCGCAGCCCGAGGCTTTTTTTTTCTTCTGGCAGGGGGCTAGGGGTGTCCCCCGCAACCCCCGCTCACTGTAGTGAGCGGGGTGTTGCGATGGACACCCCACCCAGCCCCATACTGACCCCACCGAAACACCTAAACACATATACACATATTACGAAATGTTCGACTTTTGGTAGTTAAAACCTTTCGTGGTGTGTGTTTTAGGTCTTTTGGTGGGGTTGGTAATTTTTATTCAGACATTTCGTCCGAAACCGGAAAAAATCAGTGTTCAAATATAAAGAATATATGTGGCTGAGTCAGCTCTCCTCCCCAGGTCAGAAAGCACAGAGTAACTTTGATCACTTCGCTTTTACAGTTCGTTCATTTTATCGCTACAAACATTTCACATTTCATGGAGACTTTCAAGTGGGCTACTTCCTTATGTCGGACCACTCTGTTACTCAGTAATGCTGGTTTCACAGTTATAGTTACTTCAAAGATCATTCACATGTCTGCCTTTCTTCGTGCCTCATCTACAAGGGTGCAGACTTCAATTGTGCGATATAATGTTGCAACTTCAATCTTTCCTTAACACACACCGGTCTTTCATGTCGCTTGCCAACTCACCGGCTGTGTACATTTCCTTCTTGTCTTTTCAGTTTTCCATTCACGAGTCAAGGTTAGTACCATAGGATTGGCCTCGTCTCCCCAATTCTCGCGTACACCGGGAGGGTCGCTGGCATCCTTGAAACACAATGCAGCCTTTTTGTTTGGGATTTGCCCATCCACACATGCCTTTCGCAGCCTTTTGGAGGCTGAGTGGGAGAGGGGGACATTCAAGACCCCACCAGCCCCTTATTTCCATGCTTCCCAGGTGGGCCCCGTAATGACTGCTTCGGGTCCAGGGCCCCGGACATGAGGCACTCATGTGAGAACACCTCAGAGAACAATCACCCCTTTCGTGTGAATACAGTTATGATCGCTGCCATTTCCTTATGCATGCCATTATACAGTTAAACCAAGACTCCATTTTCCACCATGCAGACGCCATCTCTAACTCCCCCCTCCCCCTGCCACCTCCTCTCCCTGCCACCCGCATAACTGCCTGGTTCCCATGAGAAGGCTGGCAGCAGAAAAGCCACAAAATCCACACTGTATCACTTGCCGTCTAAACTTCCTCTATTGATTCAGAGGCAGCTCCGGGGGAGAAGGCGAATGCCCGGGCTATCTGTCTCCGTAAAACTGCCTTGCACCCCTTAGACCTGGGCCGCAGAAACCTAATCTCTGTTTACCCCAGAGCAAAGTCAACAACACGAGAGATCTTTAAATCAGCATATATATCTTCCCTTTCTCGATTTATATGTGCAAAAGAATGTCCTTTCATTATGGGCAGAGTTCATGTAAACCCACAGACACCCTAAAAGCAAGCTAAATGCTTATACCAGTGTAAATACACGTATGTGTGTCACTCGAAGTTCATATGCTAACCTGTTATATTGAAAGTAGAATGTGTGTTGACCTATAACATTTGAATATGTGCACAACTAGATTGCACTCCCGTAACAAGTAAACAAACCATAGACCTATGCAAACTCACACAATGCCACCGCACTGTAAAATGTAAGCACCTGCATATCATTAGACAGATCCATCTGAACTGCTGATCGTACTTAGTTGTTCGTGTTGTATTGATTATTCCTCTCTCACCACCCCATGTTCTTACGTTATGACATCGACCAAAGTACACAATGTTTGAACAATGCCATAAGTGTATCTTCTCAAATGAAGGTTCAGCTAAGAGTATTTGAAACAGTAACTTGTTATATGTAAATATAAAAGACCCCAGTTATTTTGTGATGTGACTAAAAACCGCAGAAAAAGGATTTAAGCCCACTCCTGAACACCCCTGCCCAATATTGAGTTATGTCATTTGGACACCTGATCAGTATGACCCCTCCAAGGAAGGACACGTCTAAAATGAAATGTATTTCTTGAAATCCAGTCACAGCAACCATACACCCTCACACCCCCCTGTCAATATTGAACTAATACCCCCCAACCCGATATCCTAATGTGTTTTAGACATGGAGGCGATATCCTTGGTAAAGAGCATATAATTGATGTTCAATATTGGAAAATCAAGCCTTGTTTTTACATGTGCAACCTACTGGCCTTGCTGCCATGAGAAATGATTGAATGTATGAACGGATGGGAATGAGTGGCCACAAGGGCAATATGTAATAGGATCAGGGTGTGATGTGTCAATTCGTCGGAGGTTGGACAAGACGAGACCCGATGAACTACTGACCCTGCGTACCACATCATGATGTCAACTCACCACCCACCCATGGACCAATCAGCTATCATCGACCATATAGCACCCATAGGTGTCTCCAATCCCAATCAAATATGTGCCCCCTAGGCCACCCCCTGTTCGGTGTGTCATTCTATGTATGAAAATGAAATGTAACATGTTTCCTGCAGAGCGCTCTCGGCGTGAGCAGAGTAGATTCTGTTTGCCCTAACTTTAGATAAAGCCTTTAACAGCGCTCTCACTTGGTCTTGGTCTTATTCCCTCCTGAGATGTACCTTTATTGACTCTGTTGGTAGTTCACCGACTGGCCTGTGGGGGGCTCTCATCTTCATTGGTGACCCCGACGTGATAGCATTCCTTTCCGTCCTTCTGGCACGAGACGACCCCTGCTTCGACCCTGAGCGCGCTCCCTCAAGAGCTACCCACCAACGGCAACTGGTACACCTGGACGTGCGCACGCAGTAGGGCGAGCGGGTATGGGATCCCTCTTAACAAAACCCATACGTACCACTCGCTGGAGCCGGGCGTGGTCTTTGAGCGAGGAGCAGCGCCCTGCCGATCGGATCAAGAGGGTCTCAGATCAAGACGGACACGTGAGTATTAAGTGCAAGTGATATTAAAGGCACGGGTAGGAATCAGATTAGGAAGGTTTGGGGAACGCAAAGAAAAGAACTTAGGTAGCACCGCAGGAGTGTACGGTGAATCCGAAGGGGGGGGGGGGGTGCTGACAAGACGTTCTGGAGTTTGGGGTCTTTCTCTGTCTTTCCTACTACTCCTACTATCGCATATGGCCATTAGGACGTAAGTGGAGTAAACGAGACAAGAAGGTAGTAGGGATCCTATCTCCGTGGGGAGTAGAAGGCGGCGCCACATAGTGCTATCTCGACTAGTACAGGATATAAAGGTGTAAGAAGGTGAAGTGAAAAGGAAAAGAGAATAACTGGTATCAAGGGGTTAGCAGGTAGACCCAGAGTATTAGGTTGAAACGCATTTTTCTGACCTTTTTTTAACCTCATTCTTTTCCTTGCCCTCCTAAGTGGGTAGATTGGTACAAGGGAGGAGAAGGGGCTAAAACTTGGGAAAATAACGAGGGAGTGGGCGAGAAGAAAAGAAACATTGGGAACGGTGGGAAGTGTTGTGTGTCAATGTTTATTGTTGTCAATGTAAGAGTTAAATGTCCATTTCGCATGTGAAATAACTATTTTTTGTTGTACAATGTGTAACGCAGATTTGTTGATCTAAAAGGGGAATTGCTTGGTATATAGCACAGTGTGAAAATATTAATAAGATAATTGGAGAGTTGAAAATGATAATACAGAGTTAGTGGAGTATACGAGCAACAAATAAGAACAGGGTAGGCCCACCAGGTAAGGTGCAGTAAGCGTGAAGTACAATGGGTGCAGAAACGCCCCTGGCTCATATTTGTAAGATGCTACCAGGTTATGCTGAAACGATTAGGAAATATCATGAGCAACGGCTCACAGAATTGAAAGGGGAGTGATTACCCCAAGTATGGACAGAAGGAGCGTCATTTGACAAGGAAGTGTTGGATATGGTTGCAACTTGTTTGTTCATAAAGTACAAGGGGAAGCAGTTCCATAATAGGAGAGAAATATTGGATCTGTGGCGCTTATTTGAGGAGGTACCTGCAGGCAAAGGTAGCGAGCAGAATGCCTCTCCCCTGACAACAGCTGGCAATGTAGGGCCGCCCACGCAAGATGACAAAAACAGAGGTAACACAGGTCTATCCCTTGTTGTCAAAACCTGCAGAAGGGTACAGTGACCCCGTGTTTGTAGCACAGCCCACAGCCCCGCCTGTACACAAGCCATCTGCTACTGCCCCATCCCCATACGAAAGGCAAAATGTAACACCCCCTAGATAGCTCAACAGTCGATATTGGAAAATTAGCCCAAGATTTGGAATCACGTGTTACAATGGCCCGCACAGAACTGTCCCGTATAAGGGCGCTGGGGGAGGGGAGAGGGACATCCACCCCATGGGCGAACCAAGATGACACTCCCCCACCGAGTATGGGAACAGGGGAAGATGGATGGAAAAAGGGAGAGATCTTGTTTCAAATTAATGATACCCCAACACGAATAATAGAAATAAACACTGTAGAAAGCGAGGAAGGAGAGGAGGGGCACTGTTAGAGAGAGAGGAGGAGGACTGGAATGACATAGAAGAACAAGAGGAGGACAGAAGGTTAGGGATCGCCACCGGTGGTGCACCGGTCACAGAAGGGTTGTCACCGATAGAGGAATGGACAGGGAGGCTGAGGAACAGGACAGGGTGCATATCAGTGATCGGAAAGAAAGGGAAAAAGGTGAGTACGAGAAAGGGGGGCAGAATTTACAGCTACCTCTGATACATCGGGGGGCGGGAAGACCAAATTAAATACCATGGGCCCAGATGGACAAGGCCAACTTGCTTAAACAGTTACCTCCACTCTCTGGAGGTGCAAGCAAGTGGATATATGTATTCGAAAAACACACATCAGGAGTGCCCTTGGTAGTGGGGGATGTTAAAGGCTTGCTTGTGTCTGCAGTGGGAGATCAGGCTAATGGGGTCTGGGCGAAGGCGGGGTTCCCAGGGATAACGTTAGATTGTGACCGCCATGATGGGGCCTCGTTTAACACAGTGCGAGCGCGCGTGTGGGATGCGCTGAGGGAAACATTCCCAGACACTCCCGATTTACAGTCAGTGATGCAATGTACCATGAATGATGAGGAAGATGCGATGTCCTTCATTCTCCGGGTGCAGGACATGTGGGGAGCAGAAACGGGTATGGACTGGGATCAATCCACGTCCCGGTTTTACTTTATTATTAAAAGAGGACTCCCAAAGGAAGTGCAGAAGGCCCTTGATAAAATAGCTGGGATAGAAGCCAAGGGCTGGCCTGAAATTCATAGTGCACCACTGCAAGAGGATCAAAGAAAGAGAAGGAGATAGCGCAGTGGCGGTTGGCAGACAAAGCTAATTTAGTACAGAGTAAGTTATTGAAGGTCAGTGCAGCGGGAGCCACCAGTACAGAAGGAAGAGAGAGGGAGGAAGAAGACGGACAGACGGAAATACCAATGCAGATGGTGGCCAACTGGACAGGTAACGGCCGGGAGCAATGGGCAGAAGAAAACGGATATGAGGGTCAGCAGTGGCAATCGAGGGGAGGGCGAGGAAAAAGAGGGGGATTCAGGGGGCCAAGAGGAGGGGGTGCAGGGTACGCAGGACCCCGAGGGGGAATGCAAGGACAATGTTGGCAGTGTGGGAGGTGGGGCCATTTTATGCGAGAGTGTCAAAGCAAACCAAACAATTCATATGCAAACGGACATCCGCACCCAGGAAGCCCATATGGATTGCCTATGGGTGACGGCAGAAGACACAGTCAACCCGACCATAGATACTCAGGTGAGCGCCCCATGCCCCTGCAGGACACATCCTCCCACCCCCAGTGTCACAATCACGCTGCCCATGTGCGCAACCAGACTTATACCACTACTGCCAACGGGGCCCCAGCAGCGCCCTGCAGAGGAACCGCAGTAGTAATGGGGAATGTTTTTGATGTAGATGAACTCCCGTGGCACTCAGCATAGGACAGCCCACAGAGAGCACTTGCGTGTCCAGTACTATCGATAACCCGCGATGCATCAGAGGAACAACTAGTAGGGGCAGCGATAGGAAACAAAATGTATTTTTATGGTCAATTCGGGAGCAGAGACATCATGCCTCAAGGAAGGCAGGTTCCCGTTTTCAAAATCGGACTTTGGAAACACAGGGGTTCTCTGGGGCGGTGGTCGAGGTTCCATACACAGAAGAACTAGACATAACAGTGGGAGGGAAGACTGTACGAGCCCCCCTTCTGTACTATGAGGAATCACCCATTAATCTGTTGGGAAGGGATCTTCTCAGTAAACTCAATATGTCCATCTCGTTCACAGAAAGAGGGATAGTTTGCTCCACACCAGGCATATGCACAATTAGGGCAATGCTATTGATACACACACAAGCAGGCTTTCCACAAACACGAGGGATACCCATGAATCCTGACATGTTCGTACAGGGGTTGAGAATATTAACATGAGTGGTGCCAGAACTAAAGAATAGTAAATGGAGAGTACCCTCAGAGTTCATATTTCGCCCAGTGGCTGACCCACAAATAATGCAGGGACCATCGTGTCCCTGCACATACACGCCGTGCAAGTATCGGCACAGAGGATAGCAGTGATAGCAATGGATATGCAGGGGTGCCAGTGGAGAACAATACTGTGCATCGACGCCAATATGGCCCTGCAAGATTTATCTGATGAAGAACTTTTCAGTGACACAGAGGACACCGGAGAAATAATAATGGAAATTGCAATCCCCTGTGAAGTAATGATCCAAAGACGAGCGGTACAGTTGCCGCTTGTAGCAATGATCAGAGCCCCGCCAGCATACTTCGAAG
Source organism: Ambystoma mexicanum (assembly GCF_040938575.1). Taxonomy (NCBI): domain Eukaryota; kingdom Metazoa; phylum Chordata; class Amphibia; order Caudata; family Ambystomatidae; genus Ambystoma; species Ambystoma mexicanum. The sequence continues at coordinate 263,296,731 of NC_090931.1, read as the reverse complement.
AAGACATGTCTCTAGTACCGCAACAGTTGTGGACAACAGGCCCACATGACGTAGGCCTGCTACATGAGGTTACACCAGTGAAAATTAAACTCAAACCTGGAGCCATTCTGCCCCAGGTGAAACAATACCCTATATCCAGGGAAGCAGAGGAAGGAATAAAGGACACGATTTATGCACTAATAGTGCAGGGCATAATAGTACCTTCAAGTTCACCTTGTAACACCTGCATTTACCCAATTAAGAAAGCAAGGGAGGGGCATGGAGGATGATCCAAGATTTACGCCCCCTCAATGACGTAGTACAGAAGGAATTCCCTCTCGTTCCAAATCCTTCTTCAATACTATGCAGCATTCCTACAGATGCTACCCACTTCACGGTGATGGACCTGAAGAATGCATTCTTTTCAATACCACTTGACCGAGGGTCATGGTATTTGACAGCATTCACACTAGGGGGGAAGAGATATGAACATTGACGATTGCCGCAAGGATACTGTGAGAGTCCCAGCATATTTAACAGAATATTGCATGAAGACCTCGGAAACATACACACAGCGAGCCCTATAATTCATTACATGGATGATCTGTTGGTCTGTGGGAGGGACGAGAACAAGTGTAGGAAAGATTCAATTATTTTACTAACGCACCTGGCCCAGAAGGGGTACAAGGTAGACAGACAAAAACTGCAGTATTGCCTAACAGAGGTATTGTACTTAGGCCAATTGATCTCAAAAGATGGTAAACAGATCATTCCAACAGAGCAGCAGCAATAAAAGCAGTAAAAGAGCCTAACACGGTAAAAGAAATGCAGAAAATCCTTGGCATGTGTAATTACTGCTGCACATGGATATTACCCTATGCATCATATACAAAGCCCCTGTTGCAGGCACTCAAGGAAGCACAGAGAGAACACTAAATTGCAATGGACCCAAGAAATGCGCCCAGCTTTTGACAGCCTTAAAGAACTAATTTCTACTGCACCAGTTCTCGCAACCCCAAATTATGAACAGGAATTTGATGTTTTCTCACATTGCAATGGTTCACTCATGACTGCCGTACGGACACAGAAAACATCACTGGGCCGCAAACCCCTGGCGTTCTATAGTGGAGCACTTGACACAGTGATGCAGGGACACTTTGCTTGTGAACAGGCTCTCGCAGCCGCCGCCTTCGCAATAGAAAAAAGCTAAAGCTCTACTATCGTGATGGGATGCTCCGTCATGTTGTATGTAGAACATTCCCTGTTTGCAATACTGGAAAGGTCAAAAAGAACACCGATGACACAAAGGCCCACAGCATATGAACTAATTATTTCCAGCTCTAATATCCACATAGTGCGATGTAAAAGTGTAAACCCAGCCACGTTTATCACAGAGACGTGTACAGTAGAATATATGCAACATGATTGCGCCACATACACAAGGGACAACAAAGATACACAAAAGGCACACGAAACTGCATTACAAGAAGGAGGGATGTACTTTGTTGACGGGTCTGCCTCTATAGATTGTGAGACCGGAGAAAAACACGTAGGAGCAGCAGTGGTACGAGTGGAGGATGGGGAATTTGAAGTGATCATACAAAAAAGGTTACCCCCGCATTTTTCAGCCCAAGCAGCAGAACTAGTAGCTTTGATAGAAGCACTACATGCAGCAAAAGGATGCATGGTGACTATTTACACAGACTCTGCCTACATGACAACCACGGTACATGGGGGACTAGCGCGATGGGGAAGAAGGGGATTCAGGAGAGCGGATGGGTCCCCAGCACAACATGCAGCGCTATTAAGTGATCTGATCGACGCCCTGAAGGAACCCACACTTGTCGCGGTCGTGAAATGTCAGGCCCATACTCGGGCGATGACGTCATTTCATTAGGGAATGCGGCAAAGAAGCCTCCTATCTACCTAAAAGCCCGACAGGTGAATACATACTACAGAAAACAATAAAAGAAACGCAGCTCGAAGGGTTTAACTTATTGCCAGTTTCCCAAATAATCGAGCTCCAACATGATGCCGGTGGCGGGGAGAAAGAAATGTGGGTAAAGAGAGGGTGTAGTCAGTCCCCCAATGATTTGCTATGGAGACAAAACATCACCGGGAAAGTGGTGCTGCCAACCAAACTGCTAGAGGTAGCATTTAAGCAACTGCACATCCAGGCCCATAACTCAAAGCAGCACATCATTGCAGATATCCAGGAAAACTGGTTTGCCCCAGGACTACAGGAACATGTCACAAAGTTAATAGTGGAATGCATTAAGTGTCAGACATACAATTCTGGCATGACACTGCGAACACTCAGAGGAACTCTACCAAAACATGACACCGACATGGGAGAGCGGTGCAATGGAGCAAGATACTTGATTGTTGTCGTGTGCCCATTTTCCCGGTGGGTGGAAGCCGGACCGTGTGTCCACCCAGATGCATGATGTGCAGCCAGATTCCTAGTGAGGGAAGTGTTCCCTCGCTGGGGCATTTGTGACATCATCCGTTCCGACAACAGAACACATTTCGTGAATGACATGTTCAAGCATATTACAGCGATGTTTGGAATAACACACAAGCTCTGCACAATTTATCATCCACAATCGAATGGCGTTGTAGAAAAAATGAACGGACTACTCAAGAGTAGGTTATCTAAACTGTGTCATACCCTCAAAAAGAACTGAGTGTAATGCTTACCCCTAGCGCTTTTTGAAATGAGGACCCAGCCCAAGCACCTGTCACCACATGAAATTGTGACAGGTCGGAGAATGCACACAGCTCACTCACCCCTGCGCAGACAGTCAGATGCCCATCAGAGCGCCACAGTTCTAGGTGAAGAGTTCCATGATTTGGGATGGGGCAAAGTTAATATGGGGTCACTGGGCCCCGGAACACGAGCCAAACACTACAACTCATGCCACTGAGATGCACAACACAACCTCACCCCAACAGTGAAAAATGCATATTTTAACGTATACACAATGAATGATAAAACACCTTCAGAAATAACGTGGGTGTTAAACCATCCATAACCCACCACTATGGCAGTAGAAAAAATGAACAGACACCCTGACTCAACTACCAAAGGGGGGTATGACGAAAGGGGAGTAATATTAAGGAATGATGACAACTTCCATACTGTTGTAAAAGGTAAACAAAGGGGGCAGAGGAGAAGATATTGAAGAGGAAACAAAGGGAAATGGAGGCTAATGGGTGGGAAGAAGAATATAAATTTGACCTAGATACAGTTTATAACCCTCAACACCCCCATCAGGCAAACAAATTGTATGCCGACATGAGCCACACGGCACAACAAACAACCAATGGGAGCTGCTACATCTGCTCCCTTATTCCCCACGCCTCAGGCACCCCCAAGGTGTTATTGCCACAAGAAATACCAGTTGCAGAGGCCCAATGTCTTGTACATCTTACGCTGTGTTGAATCAAAAATACTTTTCAAGCACACACAGTTTCTTTTGAACTGTTACAAAACAAACGCGCATGCTACTCCCGGCCACAAGGAGTAATCTGCATAAAGGAATCTTTTTTTGTAATAAAGGGCACATTGCATGCTGATAACAAGTGGCAGAGGGAGGAGGTCCTGTGCAAAGCAGAAGCACAACGGGGCCTAGTGGAGGACAAGCTTACATGGGTACAGAAAACATGCACTCTGACAGGGACTCAACATATAAGCAAACTAACGTGGGTCAGCACCATCGAAAAACCCTTCAAGCTACAGAAAAACATTTCTTATGAACTATGCTTCCATGGAGAAGGGAAAAGGGACATGGGGAGAAATTAAAACTGCAGTAAGTTGCTTATAATCCCTGACATGAGGAAAGGCATCGCAGCTTTGATGGACACATACTGGGTTTGCGGCAACATGGCCTACCTGCATCTACCACAATCCTGGAAGGGAACATGCTCCATGGCAACACTGCACTCCGCATGAATGGTGATCCCGGAAAGCCACACCAATGGAAAACGTAAAACACCAGCAGGTGCAGATACCTCTTCCCCAACACCATCTGAGACAGAGCCTGCAGACGTTCTTAATGAGGGAGGGGAGCAAGGCACATACAGGAGAAGGAGAAGGTCATCGAATTACATCTTGACAAAGTCACCCAAACCTCTGGCCCAGATCCCAAGTACAGACTGTTTAGTTCAGTGGAGACATTTTTTGCATCACTTGTTCCCAGCATCCAGGCGAGAGCAAATGCTAAGTGGTTGCAAATTACAAGATGGGAGCTCATGCAGCTGGCCAACGACACTGAAGAAGGGTTTAACGTCATCAAGGTGGAACTGCAGGCCTTGCGAATGATGACAATGCAGAATCGATATGTATTGGACTTGTTAAGAGCAATCGATGGAGGTGTTTGCCGAAAAATCAGGAGTGCATGTTGCACATTTGTACCCTCTGTAGATGCCGAGAATGGCTCCCTTTTACACGTAATAGCTGCAGTACATGACCTAGGTGAGTGGATGAAGAACGAAGGAGGAACGGAGCCCAGCGCCTGGTTCGACAATCTATTCTCATGGGTGCCCTCATGGCTTGGAATAACTGAAAATACTCATGCCCCTCGTAGTCTTTTTACTTCTGATATTTTGTGTGTGCCAATTAGTACTTTGATGCTGTGCAAATGCAGTACCAAACGGCGCGCTAATGATGGTGACAATGGGACGTGCAAATGGTGTGGCACAGGTAAAACATGAGGCGGAAGTTCAAATGGGTGATACCCCGGGCCCCAAATACAGAATGACTGCAATATACAACACAGGGCACATAGTCGATAGCCTACACCACACAACAATAAAAGAACCCTGTGAGTTGTGTTGGTATAAGGAGGTATGGGTAGACTTAGAAGGGGATGGAGGGTGTATGTATCTGAGTTGCACCCCTGATGAGTATGCTAGACGGGGACATAACCTCCGTGCAGTATGCAGAGCATGGATGCCAATAAAAGGGACCCCTGCGTGGGACGAAGCAGTGGCGAAGGAGGAAGAACGTAAGAGGTTGGGACAATTGCAGTATTCGTTACTTAAGTAACGAAAGGGGGGATATTAGTGGGAGAGGGGGACATTCAAGACCCCCCTTATTTCCATGCTTCCCAGGTGGGCCCAGTAATGACTGCTTCGGGTCCAGGGCCCCGGACTTGAGGCACTCATGTGAGAACACCTCAGAGAACCATCACCCCTTTCGTGCGAATACAGTTATGATCGCTGCCATATCCTTATGCATGACATTATACAGTTAAACCAAGACTCCATTTTCCACCATGCAGACTCCATCTTGCAAATAGAAAAGAAGCCATTTAGATTTCAACATGGCCTGCAACCATCTCTGTTAAGTGCATAGCCAGCGTAACTCTCCCCCCCGCCACCTCCTCTCTCTGCCGCCCGCATAAATGCCTGGTTCCCATGAGAAGGCTGGCAGCAGAAAAGCAACAAAATCCACACTATCACTTGCCATCTAAACTCCCTCTATTCATTCAGAGGCAGCTCCGGGGGAGAAGGCGAAGGCCAGGGCTATCTGTCTCCGTAAAAAACTGCCCTGCACCCCTTAGATCTGGGCTGCAGAAACCTAATCTCTGTGTACCCCAGAGCAGAGTCAACAACACGAGAGATCTTTAAATCAGCATGTATATCTTCCCTTTCTCGACTTATATGTGCAAAAGAATGACCTTTCATTATGGGCAGAGTTCATGTAAACCCGCAGACACCCTAAAAGCAAGCTAAATGCTTATACCAGTGTAAATACATGAATTTGTGTCACTCGAAGTGTATATGCTAACCTGTTATATTGAAAGTAGAATGTGTGTTGACCTATAACATTTGAATATGTGCACAACTAGATTGCACTCCCGTAACAAGTAAACAAACCATAGACCTATGCAAACTCACACAGTGCGACCTCACTGTTGATCATGTAAAATGTAAGAACCTGCATATCATTAGACAGATCCATATGAACTGCTGATCGTACTTAGTTGTTCGTGTTGTATTGATTATGTGTAAACTATTCCTCTCTCACCACCCCATGTTCTCACGTTATGACATCGCCCAAAGTACACGATGTTTGAACAATGTCATAAGTGTATCTTCTCAAATGAAGGTTCAGCTAAGAGTATTTGAAACAGTAACTTGTTATATGTAAATATAAAAGACCCCAGTTATTTTGTGATGTGACTAAAAACCGCAGAAAAAGGATTTAAGCCCACTCCTGAACACCCCTGCCCAATATTGAGTTATGTCATTTGGACACCTGATCAGTATGACCCCTCCAAGGAAGGACACGTCTAAAATGAAATGTATTTCTTGAAATCCAGTCACAGCAACCATACACCCTCGCCTCCCCCTGTCAATATTGAACTAATACCCCCAACCCGATATCCTAATGTGTTTAGACATGGAGGTGATATCCTTGGTAAAGAGCATATAATTGATGTTCAATATTGGAAAATCAAGCCTTGTTTTTACATCTGCAATCTACTGGCCTTGCTGCCATGAGAAATGATTGAATGTATGAACAGATGGGAATGAGTGACGACAGGGGCAAAATGTAATAGGATCAGGATGTGATGTATCAATTCGTCAGAGGTTGGACAAGACGAGCCCGGATGAACTACTGACCCTGCGTACCACATCATGATGTCAACTCACCACCCACCCATGGACCAATCAGCTATCACCGACCATATAGCACCCATAGGTGTCTCCCCTTAGTGACCAATCCCGATCAAATATGTGCCCCCTAGGCCATCCCCTTTTCAGTGTGTCATTATATGTAAAATGAAATGTAACATGTTTCCTGCAGAGCGCTCTCGGCGTGAGCAGAGTAGATTCTGTTTGCCCTAACTTTAGATAAATCCTTTAACAGCGCTCTCACTTGGTCTTGGTCTTATTCCCTCCTGGGATGTACCTTTTTTGACTCTGTTGGTAGTTCACCGACAGGCCTGCAGGGGCCTCTCACTTTCAAGGCAACAACCTCCTGCAGGGAACTCCTGGCGTTGTTGACCCTTTTCTCTCATCCCTCGGTCTGTTGCTCTACTCCAGCAGGTTTGCCTTTGCTCCGGAAGTTCTGCTCTTACACGTGTTCCACCTTGCTCAGAATGTGTCTCTATGTTCCACCTTTTATCAGCGTGAGGAGAGCTAATTGGTATCAGATGTATGCCCTTAAAGTCAAGTGTGTGACTTTGCCTGACTTGATTAGTGGGACATGTCCTATGCGATATGTAAAGGTTAGCTTCTTTACTCTTAGTCGCCCTCTTCTTCTGCCCAGTGTTTGTGTAGAAAGGGGGAACTTGGGAGATCAGAGAATAGGATGGGTTATGGGTACAGGAAAGGGGGAATACCTCATGCCACCATTGGTCGCCTCACCCCCACTCCCCGAACACTCCTCACCCAGGTGATACTCCCGCACTTGTCCACCCCCAGGGTCTGGATCCAAAGACGATGGCTGTGCCGTGGCCACCTGAGAGAGAGATCCCTGGGGACTAGTAGGTGAGACACCCTTTGGTTTCTCACAGCAGGCACCTATGCCAGATCTATAGTCAACCACTCTTTAACCTCAGGCATTTTACCAAATGACTTCAAAACCTCTCATATCAAACCTTTCCTCAAAAAACCCTCCCTTGAGCCTCTCCTTCCTTCAAACTACCACCCAATCTAACTGTTGGATCGCCATACTACTGGATCGCACATCATATTCCCAACTCTCCCTCTAAACAGAATCATACCCGCTCCTAGACCTCACCCAATCTGGCTTCAAACCTCTCCATGGAACTGAACACTCCCTTGTCTCCATATGGAACGACATGAAAAGAACTGCAGACTCAGAAGGGTGTGTTCCCCTTATCCTTCTGGACCACTCTGCAGCATTCAGTACCATCGACCACTCCACCTTCATAAAACTATTACACTCCCTCAGTATCAGAGACTCTACTTTAAGTTGGATCTCATCCTTCCTCTTCAACCGCAACCAAATCACCATCCTTCCTTCCTTCTTATCAGCCCCTTGCCTGTCTCCCAGGGAGTCCCCTAAGGTGGCTCCCTCTCCCCCGCCTCTTCAACCTCTACCTCAGACCCCTCGCAGTGCTCACCGCTCCCACCACCTTACCTGCTTCAATTACGCCGATGACACATTTTCAAGATCCCCAACTCCACCTCCTCCCCGCTGCCTGACATTGCCGCCAGCCTCTCAGAAATTGACCACTGGATGATAACCCACCATCTCCAACTCAACCCAGGCAAAACTGAAATTGTGATATGCGTCGAACCAGCTCTCCTCCCCAACCCACCCAATGGCCTTCACTGGGTTCCCCGCCAACTGCTTCACCCTGAGTAAAGAACTTCGGATGCATGCTCATTTTGGACCTCTCTCTCTCCCGCCACATTAATGTTGTCTCCAGCTCCTGCCACTATCACCTACACATCCTTAGGTGCATCTTCTCTTATCTCTCCTTCCATCAGAGAGTTTCTGCCGTCATGGGGAGGAAGGATAGCTCAGGGTCAACCCGTTTGTCTTGGAAGCAAGACAATGCAGTACAATACAGGTTTGAATTCCAATACTGCGCTTAGAAACCACTTGCTGGTATTAAGTGCGTTATTAAAGAATAATTATAATATATCATAATGGTCATCATCCTTTCCTGGCTAGACTATGCCAACTCTATCTACATAGGCACCCCCTCTTACCAGTTGAAGCTCCAACGGATCCAAAACTCTGCTGCACGGCTACTCCTCACCCTACCGCTGAGGGAGCACATCACCCCTGCATTCTGGGTGCTCCACTGCTACTGAATTAGCCCAAGAGCAGCTTTCATAGTCATGTGTATCAACCACTGTGCGTCCACAAGAAAGGGTCAGATTAGACCCAAAATAAACTCTTCTCCTAACATCCTAACAGAACCCTGAGATCTGGAAATGCTCGGCTTCGGGTGGTTCCTCCTTTCAATTCCAACAGATTGGGAGGAACTTCCTTCTCAGTCCTATCACCGACCATCTGGAATTCTCTCCCACTAGACCTCCGCATCCAGAAAGACTACCTTGCCTTTCGGAAAGGCCCTTAAAACGTGGCTCTTCCCATCTGCTCAATGACCCCAGTCCCCAACCCTTGGTCTAAACCCACCTTCAGGGCTGCCAGCCGAGGCCTGGTAACAAGATCAGATATCATCACGAATGGAACATCCAATTCCCTCACCCACCTAAGGAGGTGCAGTTGAAGATTTCTGTCTTTTACTGTGCTCTGACACACTACAATGCTATTTGAGTTTTTAGGCAATCACCGTGGTACACTGGTCACCTGACTACTCTCTCTTCTTGGGCCCAGGTCCCCTACCTGCCAGTTGCACACTTGCACTGCCCACTGGCAACCCTTGCACTCTCGGGCTGTTTCTGGATCCCTACAGCCCCCTACCAGCACTTGACACCTGATGTTCGCACTTACCTTTGCACTTTCCACCAGCGGGCCGCACTTCTTATGTATTGTTCTTATTTATTTCCATTTATTTCTGTTTATCTTATGTACTGCACTTCCGCCTCCCCTCCCCCCTCCAACATTTCCCCTTCCCTGCACTTGTGCAATCTAAATGTCACCTGGCCTAGTAAGATCGTTGTCTCTGTCTTCCCTCTGTTCCCCTCCCTTGCCTCGTCGCGCCTTGAAACACTTGTGTATAGGCGCATTATAAATACCATATATCATATAATATATTTGGATGGATTGTTGGGTAATAATATGGGATGCATTCTCAGGACCACCTTATCTCTGTGAAAAGTAGTGTACGGTTCTGAAGCAACCAGAGCCTGGATTTCACTAACCCTGCGTGCAGACGCAAGCCCCACCAAGAGAACTGTTTTAATGGTAACAAGCCTGATGTCCACGGACGCCATTGGTTCAAAAAGTTTGTGCTCAAGGCGCCAAACACTACGTTGAGGTCTCACACATGGGCCCTCATTAGGACCCTGGCGGTAAGGGGTTTGCGCCAGCGTTAGCTGCGCCGACCCCTTACCGCCAACTACGAGTTCCCATAGCGCCATGGTCATTTTTCCGCCCGCTTTTTGCGGGCGTAAAAATCCATGGCGCTATGGGACCTTGGTGTTAATTACGCCACCGTAATTTACGGTGGCGTAATTAACGCCTTCCCCACTCCCATTGAGCCCTATGGGCCGAAATGGGAATGGGGAAGGGTAAATGGGTCAATGGGGACTTACCGCCCCGCCGACCTCGGAATGGGGCGGTAAGTCCGCCATCCGCCATGGCGTAAAGGGACTTTACGCCATGGCGGAAAAGTCCGCCGACGGCGGAAAAAATCCGCCAGGGTCCTAATGAGGGCCATGGTGTGGCTTTTTGATAGGCGGGTAGAGCCTGCTGACGTACGCCAGATGTCGCATAACCACCGGGTTGGTGAAAGAGAAAACATCCTCCTCCGAGTTCCAGTCGGCTGCTATGGCCGCCAGGTAGGTACGGCATGTGTGTTTGCACTCTTGAGTGTGCGAGGTGTGCAGAGAAAGATAGCATGTCATCCAACGTGAAAGTAAGCGGGTCAATCTCCTTAGAATCCACCCAGTGGCAAAACCGAGTCCATTTGCTCTTGTACTGGCTCCTAGTAACATTGCTCCTAGTGCCATGAATGATGTCTAGGTTAGCCTGTGACAGCTGCAGATGCTTTAGTGTGACCTGCTCAGGAACCATGCTGCATCGGCTAACTTCTGCAAGGCGGTGTGGTTGACCCTGCCCCCTGCTGCAACAGAAGCTGAGCTGTGCCCAGCTTGTTTCTCGCCGGCCACCAGGGAGCTGTCAGAATGATGCTGAGGTGACAAGATTCTCTTATCTTGCAGATCACCCTGTGAATCAGGGGAGTGGGGGAATGAATATGCTGTCATGCTGTTCCACTGTATATGGAAGGCATCGCCCAGGGAGTCTGGACCCTGCCCCTGCCAAGACGTGAACTGAGGGCACTTCCTGTTGCACCAGGTGGCAAACAGAGCCACCTGGGGATTCCCCCAACTGCTGAAGCTCCCCCGCAGGATCTGATCGTTAAATTGCCATTCGTAATTATCCACACCCAGTCTGCTGAGCCTGTCCACCTCCAGGTTGGACTCCCCTGGGAGGTGGATTGCACTCAAGTAGTTGTTGTTCTCCAGGGACCCCTCCCGCATGCTGACCACTAGGCTGCACAGAGGGGGGGACCTGGTGCCACCCTGCTTATTGATGTAATACATGCTGGTGGAATTGTCTGTTTGAATGAGGATCCCCTTGCCCCTGATAAGAGGCAGAAAAGCTTTCAGAGCGAGCCAGATAGCTTTCAGCGCCAGCCAACTGATATGGGCCTCTTGCTCCTGGAGGGACCAGACTCCATGGGCGCTGTGGTTGTCCAGGGTGGTGCCCCATCCTTCCAGGGAGGAATCTGTGGTGATGGTGACTTGCGGTGCAGCTTGCCGGAAGGGCCTGCCTGTCCGCAGGTTGCAGACCGTGGACCACCAGACGAGGTCCTGGTGGAGAAAAGGAGGAATGGTGACAAGCTCTGCATGGGAGCCACACTCCTGATTCCATGAGGCTGCGAAGTGCATCTGTAATCTCCTCATCTTGAGCCTAGTGTGAGGTATCGCCATGATACCCAATAGGTGCTGGTACCACCAGGCTGAGGTCACCTCTCTGCTGAGAAAATGACCTGTGGCCCTCTTGATGGCCGTGATCTTGTCCCAAGGGGTAAACTCTCTCAGAGCTCGTGTCTCAGATGAGACCCAGCAAAGTCAGGCTCTGTGTAGGCTGCAACTGAGACTTCTTGATATTGATGGAAAATCCCAGTTCATGGAGTGTGTTCATAAGACCGGAGGAAGTGTGGAGAACCACCTATGAGGACGTTGCCCTGACAAGCCAGTCGTCCAGGTACGGGTAGACATGGTGACCTTGGGTCCTGAAAAGGGCTGCCACTGTATTCATAAGTCTGGTAAAGACCCTGTGGGCTAAGTTGAGGCCGAAGGGTAGAACCTTGTATTGGAAGTGGAAGACCACGATCCTGAACCATAGAAAGGACCGCTGAGGCTGCCAGATTGGGACATGTAAATACGCGTCCTTCAGATCCAGGGAGCACATCCAGTCTCCCCTGCAGAGTGTCTCTGCAATCAGCGCTGGTGTTACCATCTTGAATTTTTGAAGAGGGAGGTAGAGGTTCAGGGTGGAAAGGTCTAACACAACTTTCAGGCCAGCCTGGTTCTTCTTTTGTATGGTGAAAATCCTGGAGTAGAAGTCCAAGCTTTGCTGGGACGCTGGGACTTCTTCCACTGACTGGCCCTCAATGAGCAAATGAATTTCTGCCAACAGAGTTGTTGTCCCAATCTGTGGGAGTGGAGGGGACGAGATAGGAGCAGGAGGAATCGGTATACGGTACAGGGGATTAGATGCAGGGGTCCGTGAACCTTTGATGCCAAGACTGTGCGTGAAGGGCAAGCCTACCCCCCACCGGAGACATGTGGATCCGAAGGGGCATGTCATGCTTACTTTCCCTCTGAGGCTGGGGCAGGCAGGGGGACTGAAAAAAGCCCTTGCTCCCCCTTTCTGCTGTTTGCACCGGTGCTGATTCGGAGAATAGTCAGGCTGCTTCGACCTCAGTTCCGGGAAGCCCCGGAACCTGCCAAAGACCCGCCCCTTGTCAGAGCATTGATGCAAGTGGGTATAGGCCTTGGGTGTGACCTTCGTGAGGATAAAGACTTTGCAGTTTGGGAGCTGTTCTTCTTATCTAGCCCCTCATCAGTGGTTGAATGAAAAAGGTCGCCACCCTCTAATGGAAGGTCCAATATGCATTCCTAGATGTCCGGGTTAAACTTGGGAGCATGTAGCCAGGCCGCCCTTATGTCCGTGGCGATGCAGATGGCACGGCCTGATGCACTCCATGATGTCCTGGGCCATCATTTTAGCAACTTCTGCCAGCCCCGCCTTGCAAAGTGCCTGGCTCTGCACCAGAGGTTCTGGAAGGAAGTCAGCTATTTCCTGCCAAAGCCTCTGGTTAACAGCTGCCAGCATTGCATCTGGTTGGATTGATGCAGGTGCAGTGAGGCGTTGGAATAAACCTTCTTGCCATAAGCCTCCAAGATCTTGTCCTCCTTGCCTAGAAGTGCCGAAAACAAGGTGACCGCGGACGACTGAGGCTTGGAGTAGAGTGACGCCTCAGTGATCACCGAAGAGTGCAGCTGAGGGTGCGCCGAAAGCAAGACCGGATCCCCTTCCAGTTGCCTGTACTTGGCATTGAGGCGCCAGTTGGTTGGCTGCGCCGAATGGGGTTTATGCCATCCTTTTTGCCCAAGGAGACAACATCCTTCTGCATCGGAATCCCTGTTCTAGCCATGGGGCTTAGAGTGAGGACCTTGGCCAGGACCCCCACTTCCGGTGTTCCACCTCGGGTTGTGGAAGCCCCAAGTATTTGGCCAAACCAGAGAGCCATTCATGAAAGGCCTTGGCAGATGGACAGTCGGGTTCCTCCTCCTCATTGGTGTCCACCAGGGTGTCTGGCTGGTTTGGTCCGGGTGGAGAAGTGCTGAGCGTCGAAGGCTGCGGGGTGGGAACCGATAGTTAGCGGCTGCTGTGGAACCACCAGAACTGTGGGAGGCAGGGGAGCCGGAATTGAAGGACCTGGCGTGGGCAGCAGGGGCTGCGTGGGGGCCTGAGCCGCTGGAGCCATAGGAGGAATTACTATAGGCGCCGGCGGTAGGACCGGCAGGAGCATGTCCCAGATAACATACTGAAGGATGGGCCCCATCTGAGGAGACCTCATGAGTGTGAGGAACTTTTCAAAAAACCTGTCCTTGCAGGCTGGTGGGGTGGGAGGTGATATTGACAGAGTGGCGGGCGGCTGCTGGGGCCAGTGCATATTCTGCCTTGTTGGTTGCGGGGTAGATCTGCCCTGCGACGCCAAAGGATAAGCTGTGTGTAAGTGCATGTAATTGGTTATTTATAATGTGCTTAATACCCAGAGGTTTCTAAGCATGGAACTTGGGATCGAACCTGTGTTGTTCCATGCTAGGCATCTGCGTTGCCCCTGAGCTATCCTCCCAGGTCAACGTACCTGGTTGAGACCAGTCCCACCTTGAAGGTCATTCTCCCACCTTCTTCGAACCAGGGGGCGGTATCGGACGAGTGGCCATCTTGTCTGGCTTGGCGGCCATATTGTCGGGCTGCATGCCACGTGCCAACATCGTGGTGCTTGCCTCGCTGGGCTTGGCCTTCTCCAGGACTCTTGGTGGTGGAGCTAGAGGCCTACCCTACACCTCAGGACGTGGCCTGGTAGGCACATTGCCCTCAGCTGAGTCGCTGGTAGTGCTGCGTGTAGGCACCCCCTCAGACATCTGTCTTGTACAAGGGCATAGCCCCTCGGGTGGACACCCGGTAAAAGAACCTTGTGGTCCCTCAGCACTGTCCCTGGAAAGATTTAACGACCCCTCGGCCTGGCAGCCGGTAGCTGAAGCAGCCTCAGTGCCTGTGCTGGTGCGAGAACCTGACCGGTCCCTCCTACTCAGATGTCTCCTTGGGAAGGAGTCACCCTTGCGGGGTGCGATGGAAAAAAGTGGCCCTACCTTGGGCCTTGACTTGTGTCTGATGAAGTCCTTCAAGTCCTCTGGAGGTGACCTTTCGAAGAGCTCCCTCCACCGAGCTAACCTGTTCTTCAGAGCGTGCGGTGTGAGCACGTCACACGCGGTACAACCCTCCCAGCCAAGATCGGGCCAAGGCAGCGAAGGCAAAGAGAGTGGGGATCCGACCCAGGGAAGAGCCCTTTGCAGGCTGGTCACCTGCTGAAGCCTGCTGACATCGACATACGCTGGGGAGGAGCGTGGCGCAGGAGGACCGAGTACCTGAATTAAGACCAATAAACAGAAGACAGAAGACAGTATCCGGGGAAGAGCATGTGGAATTACAAGGCCGAAGTCAAACCCAGGAGCGATGGTGAAAGCGGTCGATTCCAGTCGATGCAGAAAAGGGGACTGAGTAGTGGCGCCGGTGGGTGGAGTCAGGGGAGCGCATGCTCCCAGGGCTGTGCCCCCACGCGACTCTAAAGCTAAAGGGAAAGAAGGTTTTTTCTGGTGGAAAAGGTTCTGTCGCCTGTCCCTATCGAGGGACGCCCATACAATATGGAGGAAAGGGGGCAGGACGTGGGAGTATAAATCGTACTTGGATGGTTTGCTGGGGTATAAAATGTATCACACTTATTGGATTGTTGGGGGCAGAAAAGTGTTGCACTTAGATGTGTTGGGGCAGGCAATTTATAGCACTAAGACATAATTTGGGGGTGGGCAATGAGGGCTACTGCAGAATAGTGGAGGATTATCCAATATATCAAACTTAGCAAGGCTAAGATTCAGTGGTCCTCCGTCCTATGACAAGGCACCCTATCCTGCATATTCAAGATAGGCTAGCTTGCCTATACACACTTAGAAGAACTGTGATAGACTGAACTGCACACAGTACAACTGTGAAGGTAAGACCCTGTACTGCACCTGGAGAGATCATGGAGGTTGGCCTTGTATCACAGGATTATACCTTTATCACACATTAGAACAGTGTAGATCTTAGCCAGTGCTTAAGCATCTTGAATATACAATCCACCACGTAAATGATTTCTATGGAAGGGAAGAATGTAGCTAGTGCTAAGATTCCTGGAGAACGCTAAATGTAGCCAGAGCACTCAGGTACTCATTACGCTACAGCCAATGCTTTTTAAACCTGTTTGCACTCCATGCTTATGGAACACGAGCCGAAGGCACAGCCACAGACCTGCAGGCATCTGTCATCATACACCACTCAAAAGCACTTTGCGCACCGCCTCTGCCATAAGAATGTAGCTATTGCTCACGACAAACATTTGATATATAGCTGCACACTTATTAACTATCCCTCTCGCCCAAACCCTCTAGACTGCCTCTCACCACCACATATCTCTGCACTGGCCGCTATGCACACACGCACACTAGAACTTCTCTATTTTCCCACACCTGGACTTCGATGCCCCAATGGCATTCAACCTACAGCACGTTGGGACCATACCAATGGTGAAATGCGCTATACAAATGATACAATACGATACAATATGAACAAGTGAAACCAAAACAAAGAAAATCCCTTTGAAAATGCACAGAAACTACTAAATCTCCCCTGCCGATGGTCTTCTAATGACGATACAAGGGCGTGTTCGACAAATGAACAAGATCACTACATGCTAAGGAAAGATATTTTTGAATGAAACTTACCAAGTCAAACGTTTCTCCTCCTAATGGAAGTACCTCGATATATCAATAATTGGAATATAAAGCAGTTTGGAATTACAGAAGCAAAATATTGTGTGTAATGTGCTGTGATAAATTATTGCTACAAATCACAAGAAAAGACAATTGTGTGTGCTATGCTCAGATGAAGTATTGTCAGAAATCACAAGGGGAGCCAGTGTGGTGTACTATGCTTCCATAATTTATTGTCACAAATCACAAGAGGAGGTATTTTTGTGAAATCTTATCTGAAAATGTATTGTCACATATCACAAGAGGAGACAATTCTGTGTACTATGCTCTGATCATTTAATGTCATAATTCACAAGAGGAGACAATGTTGTGTACTATGCTCTATTAATTTATTGTCACACATTACAAGGGGGTCGTTTTGTGCACTCTGCTCTGACAATTTATAGTCACAAAACACACCCCATGTTTCAAAACGAATCTTGCGCGAAACACGTGTCAGCATATTTGTGTTTTTACATCATGGGGTTTTGAGTACATAGTAGTGCCAATTAATTGCTATGAATCCTGTTTGATTGACTTGTAAATGTGCATACATCATTTAAAAGGAGTAATTACACTCATGGATCCTTTGGGTAGCATGGATCATCTGTACATATGATTTCTTGTCTCGCACAGTAGTTTGCCAGGAACAGCGTGTTAGGCCTTGTTCTGGGATGATCAGCAAGGCAAACCCCAATATAAAAATAGAGAAAGCCTTTATGTAAGTAGTACCTAATTTGTACTTAGTGCTTATTTATGAGGGTTAAACCTTTTTGAACAGTATATCTTCTTATGCACTAAGGTTGTTGGAGATGTTAATAACATTTCTCCTATCTCTGTTTGATGCTGTGAACTACAGAATTCTGCAACATTGACTGTGCAATAGTGCATTCTAGTATCCAGTCTTTCTCAATGCACTTTTGCAGAGCTACAATGAAAGCACGTGAATGATATTTTAACAATTATAAAGTTAGTTAAATCTTTCAGATTATTCTTGACTATCTGATAATGTGTGTTACAATTCACCTTTCCTATTTTTTCTACTACATTTTATGGATAATATATTCCCGATAAAGAATTAATTGACAATACACCAGTACTATCCATCCATGGAATAAATCTCTGTGTGAATAAGAATTGAGACCGAAATTAGGAAATGTTGTGATGAAGAGTTTGACAACTTTACTCTGCGTAAGTGAATGGCAAGAGTGCTGTTTTTAATTTAAAAAGTGGAGTTTTACCAGGAATGGAGATTGTGCAAAGTACGATTACATAGGCGTTGTCAAATTAGGAGTGTACTGACTGGATTAGCCATAAGGGGAACATCCTGGGATCGTCAAACAGGGGGTAATCTGTGATGGCAAAGCTGGAACTGTCAACTCGTATTGTGAGATTTTCATTAGGAGGAATATACAGGGATAGTGTAAACCAGGATTATAACGATCTACGGTATAACAATAAATGATTTACTGCAAATATAGGAATGTCAAACTGGGAGTAGACTCTGGATTATGAGAATAATAGTGCAGTCTAACTGCGACTACTCTTGGGTTATGCTAAGTGAGACTCGCAAACTGGTGTTTACAGGGATGAACAATCTTGGATAATAATGGAATTTGGCAGATGGAACATATACTACCTTGAAGCAATCTCTGAAGATGCTGGTATGTTGGAATACTGGAATAGTAAAGTGAAAGTGTAATGAATTGTGTACAGTGGGATACTGCCCAAAATGGAGAACTGCTGGGATTGTCGATAATATAATAGATTCAGCCCACTGGGAACATGCCTCAGTGTTACATGTAATAGGCAACTATGGAAACATCCAATTACTCGTGTGACACGTGGGCATGTATACAACAATGGACACATTTTGTCACATGGGCTAGGTCTAGGCTTATTTATGATACAGAATCAATCTGTTATACTATCAAATCTGAGTCAGCCAAGGGCTCTGTTTACACATCCATGTATTGTACAAAATTACCACAATTATAAACCTGTACATTTAATATCTCTTCAACCACTTTGGTGTAAAAACATTCAGCGTAACATTTGTGCTAATTTCATCGGATTCTTACAATTAGCGATAGTCACCATCATCGCATGTTACATAAACAAGTACAATCACCAATAAAAAATGTCATCATAACCATATCGACACGTTACTGATCAAATATGTATGAGGCAGGAGCTCTACACAAACATTTTTACTGAATAACATGTTTTTACAATTTCTTTGCATTATCTGAAATGACCAGATTTTTTTTATTTTCTTTAACACACCATACTTGATATCCATACCGCATTAATGCCTACTAGCAATACCTCTAGCCTATTATTTTATTGGCCATGTCTACTCTTTAATCACCAGTTTTGACGAACACCTTCACATCTCCCATGGTACGTCTTCTTCAGGGCATGAATGCTTACATTTTCTTTCAACAAATGTTTATTGTTGAATAATGCACTTCAGTTGGACCTCATGTGAAAAGACCCTGCGAACATAAAGTGAGTTGCCTCTCTCATTCCCGGTCTCGTGGCGATTACTGCAACACAAGTTAAATTAACTTGACTGTGGCGCGATTCGCTTCTTACGCAGATATTGCAATTGCCATATTGCTGATAGAAATAGCTTGTATGTCCTTTTTTTCTCATCTCCCACTCCCTGTAATCTGCTGGTCGAAACCATGCCCCAACAAGCGAAAATGCCTCGTATGCACCTGCAGCTGCTTGCATTCCGTTCAGCAATTTCCTTCCCCTTCTCCCTATTATGTTTTATTTTAATGTTCTGCCTAATTCCTACCCTTCTGCATTGCTCACCGATTTCCCACAAACTATGCTACCATGATACACTCTTAGCCTCCTCACCATCTGCGCGGTTTTCCTTTTTATTTGCTCTTTCCTTTTGGATTATGTGGATGGGGTAACTTCCACAAACCTACCCCCCCCTCCCCAAAAGGTGTGTCCTCTTAAATTCCCAAACCATGATCCATTTCCTAATTTCCAATTTTTCTTTGGTAGCTAGACTAGCATAAACAATGCATTTTGACTATCAGCTTTTTTTCTTTAGGGAAGTGGGATGTCGAGAAGTCATAATTTGTCGAGTGAATAAAAGTGGAAGGCTCACATATTTGTGAGGCTCTTTCCCTTGGCTGAGGGTATGGTGGTGCAAATCAGATATACTCTGAGGTCAAACCACTGCTTCAATTCCCTGGCCTGCAAAAAGGAGGATCACTTAGACATGGGATT
Organism: Ambystoma mexicanum; assembly: GCF_040938575.1. NCBI lineage: Eukaryota > Metazoa > Chordata > Amphibia > Caudata > Ambystomatidae > Ambystoma > Ambystoma mexicanum. The sequence goes on along the minus strand of NC_090931.1, from coordinate 263,277,234 downwards.
GTTGCCAGTCAAAGCAGAAAGAAAGCAAGGCGCGGCCTCTCCTGGCCTCATCAGCTTTTCCATTTGCCTCATGCTAACCCATTGGAAGCACAGTGGCTTTTGTGGGCTATGGGAAGGTCCAGAGGAAAGTAAAGTACATACCCCTCGTTCCAAACAGCCAATTTCGATAATCAGGAAAGCTGGGTGGAAGCATTACATTCTCAAATGAGGGTAGGCTTTGATCTGTGGTTCCTCTGTGAGCAATACACTGGGCCAGGCTGCCTGGGAGTTCTTGAAGCCTACCGAGAGCTTCGTGGGTATGGCTAGCGGTGTGAGAGGCTGGAGTCTTTTTGGGCTGAGATTTACTTACATAATCCAGCCTTTTGTACCCTTTTTGTACTTGGGCTGCAGTTATCTGCTCCTGTTAACAGATGGCTGCATGGTGATGTTTGGGTCCCACAGGGATATTAACTCAGCTTACCAAGGAGTACAATATGGGGCTATAAAGTGGTAAAGTGTTGGAAGACAACGGGATGGCATTTTTCAAAAGCATGTTCTGGTATAATTTTGGTAGTTTTGGCAGCGAGCAATGTATGCAGTTTGGCCGCGGAAGCGATTGTAGCGATGGGGTAGGATGATAATTACTATGGCATTTCTAGGAGTGGCGGGAGTGCACATGGGACAGTACAGCATGGATATAGTGTACGCATGGAAGTGAAACATGTCACAAGAGCATTCATAAACCCCTATATACATACACATATAAAGACACCAATACATTACCCATTGCCCAAATGATGCCCACTTCAATCCAAGGCTGCTTTTTGCTGGGCTGGTTGAGAGAGGCGGGGTGTGCAGATAGTTCAGAAGTGGAAACTGAGTGCACATTTAAATGCAACCTTGATGCACTCTTTTTTCCAGGCATATCTGTTAACACCACAGGTGTTCACTATCATAGGCCTCACAGATAAGCAGAGCATGCCCTGTCATAGGACAGACCCAGATATGTGCCTCGGGCGGTGCGGTGGGTTGGACAGTGCAATATTGGGAGGGCGGAGGAGTGACAGGGGTAGGCAGGCAGCGCTAAAGAAAGCATTAGAGAATGGATCATTTGGTTTTGTGAGTGGAAAGCAGTGGCAAATGTGGGTGGCCGAGCAGTCCAATCAGCCCATGTGCAGCATTGGTAGCTACATCCCCCCCCCCAGAAGGCTACATCCCAGCCTGGCTGAAAAACATACACTATGTTTCAATTGCTAAATATAGGCATGATTGACAAGGATTAAATTGGATGTGGGCCGCCTGGCTGGTCTGCAGAGTGTTGTGGGCCTTGTGAGTGTGATGGGAATGCTAATCACTGCGTGCAGTAAAACATTGGGAGTGTATAAGCAGATTTCCTTTCCCTCCCCAGCTACTGTATCAAGATGGAAAGTCAAGGATTGGAGTTGGGTTGTGGTATCATCATATCACCATTGGGACGGCATTGGCGGAGCCTTATCAGATCCCAGGGTACTCAATTAGCATTACACTGGCACCAGACAAGAACAACACTGGACCCCAGGGTTTCTAATTAGAATTAGGAGGCACCAGTCAACAACACCACCAGTGGCTGGTCATCCCAGGTGTTCTGTGCTGTCCTGTCCACTCAGGAAATGCAGTGAATAAGCTACCGACATGGATAAAGTTGTAGCAAAAATACCAAAAAAGAAGGCAGGCAGGTACTGTCGACGGCTAGTCCGCAGCATTAGTGCAGTGCCTGACCCTCTGCCCAACAGTAAGACCCGTGATGGGAACTGGGTCATGGAAAAGACTAAGGAGAACGTTCGAAAAGCACGATGCTTAGGCAAAGAAAGCAAAGGGCAGTGGGGCAGACTGAGAGTCCAGGTGCTTGACATGCCGGGTGCCTGGAGGCCCGATGAATCCATGTCAAGGAGACACATACTGGGCAGAGTATTCCCCATAACACACACGCACATAATGCACAATTAGGTACAGCCAGGCCCTGGGTGTAAACTAGACAAACAACTAAATTTAAAGCTCCTTGCTCTAGTTCTCAAGAGTCAGATCTGGGCTGCGTGATAACTCAGTAGCTGACTGAGTAAACTGAATGTGAGTAGCAAAAAAGATGCTCGGAGTACAAATGTAGCCCATTGAAGCAAGTTGTTATTCATGCTGCATCCATCCTGAGAAGCTCTCACTGAGCAAACTACCTCCTGATCCTGGCTGTACCCAGGTGTACAGCATGTGCCTGTGTGTTATGGGGCATACTTGGGACATTGCCTTTTTCGGCTTCTTTGTATATACTTTCCTGCTCTGTCCCGTGGACCGATACGTTGTTGTTAGTGATTGGGCTCATGCACTTTGAAAACGTCAGAGAAGTTGAGGTAAGACCACATCGCATACAGCTCCCTCTGCGTGTCTCTATTTGTTTTAGGAATTCCTTAATGATTGCATTTACCAGATTACTCCATGTCACTGGTTACCCCCCACTTCAGCCACCTGCTTTGATTTTGTTATAGTTTTACTTGCTCTATTATATTATGGTAAGCACAGATTCCAAGGGCTGTAACAGGTGGTAACGGCCCGGGTTAAAGGCCTGAGCGAAGCAAGGGGATTTAACGAGGGACCTGGCTAGGACGTTACCACCCATTTAGCCCTTGGAATAGGTGCTTAACCCTTTTAGCACCTGTCCTGTGGGCTAAGACAGGGTTTAAGTATTTTTTATTCACGGAACAAAAAGACTGTTCAAAGATGGCCACCATGGAATGGGAAGGCTGGACCCCGTACCGAAGCGGAAGGCGCGGCAGCAGCTGCAGCGGCAGCCCTCGCCACTGCAATCAGGAAAGTGGGGTGGCAGGAATTCTTTTTAAAACTGGAGAGTAGATGGAAGATGGCGGGTCGGCGAACCAGCCATCAGGCGGTTTGGAATGCAGGCTGAGATCGCCAGTTTCAGCCCGCACTACTAGTCTCCTGATTGTTTGGCTCTCCCTCCGCATGGTGTGAATATCCAATTGAAGTGGTCCAAGACTGCCACTCGCATAATGTAACTGATGGAGAAGTGAAAGTCCAGGACAATGGCTGGTGCCTGGAGGAAGTGGGAAAGATGGTGGAGAAAGGCAAAAAGTGGTGGTATGGGTGGGGTGGGAGGCGTCACTTGGGAATGTGTTCGCGTAGTGCAGACCAAATTCTAGGGCTGGCCCGGCATCCAAGTGATGTTGAGCCCTCCATTCTCACTTCCCTACCAGAAATAGACAAGAGTAATTTTATTACGATCTGGAGCCATACTGTCTTTCGGGACACCATTTGCACTTAAAACCTGGCCTGTCCCTCAGCACTAATAACATATGGTCAGAAGAAGTTCACAGGTAGAGTTAGAGCAACGAGGCCCAACGTTGTCGAGATGCACTCAGCAAAATACACATTGCATGGCACTGCAAAGCACAACATAACTGGCAGAGCACAGCAAAGCTTAACAAAATAGTGTAACATGGATAGCAACTTTACTTGAGATGCAGCCCCCGTGGTGTTCCGAGTCCTGACTCCAGCCCCTTGGGCACCTCTCAGCACTCTTTCTCCCAGGGTAGCTTTTCTGTGCTGTTCTTTAGACCTAGCCACCAGAGTTAGGTTCCTTACTCAGGAACCCACCCCATGTGCCTAGAGGTATGTGTACCCAACTGAGATGGAAAAGGGCACGCGTTTATTTTTTGGACTGGTACCCTTTCTTTATCTTCCTTCCTTGATGCTTACTGGTAATGCTCAATATTTTTTGGTTTTATTGTGTCTTTAGTTTATTCAGCTTTAACACCAATAACACATCTTAGTGCTTATTTCCCGTTGCCTTCGACACTGGCAGCCCAGACCGTTTCATGATTTAATGTTGAAAAGAAATTGCTGGATTTACGGCGCTCTTGGTGAGAAGAGGTAATAGTATTTCTCATCTTGAAAGAATACACCAACTAGCCGGCTGGAGGCCCAGACATATTGTTTTTCAAATAACATTCTGTTATGTGGGATTTACAGGAATTAGAGTGAAATCACCGCACGCTGGGTGTTCTAGCTGTTCCCCCCACCGCCTTGCTTTGCAACACAGGGATGACTCACTTGGGGTCTCCTAGCCCTCAGGTGCCTAGAAGTGCTTACTACACGTCCGTCAATGCCTTTTCAGGAAAAGCACACAGCTATCACAACCGAAGCACAGTTTTTGAAAGGGATGTTTTGCAGCGCATTATTTATATAGCAGGCGCGGTTCGAACCCCCAGCAACACAGAATCAGTGCTAAATGCATTGCCTGCCAAACATCTAAACATGGGAAATCTAATCAGCGTTGCTGCACGGTGAGTTGCATGACACCCGCTGCTGCTCTACGTGCTTCTTTCTTTACCAAAGATAAATGCAATGGTAGTTAGTTTATTCAATATATTGCTGCTTTTAGAACACCTTCATTCGCTCCGTGCATGACAAATCGTTCTTTCCCAAGTGCTTTGCATTCACAGATCTCTTTCTCATGATCAACACAACAGCAATTGTACATTACTGCCCCCAATCACCATTTAATGCAATCCCAGGCAGTCGTCGCTTATTATTGGAAAATACAAAAATACACGCAGGAGCATTTATGTGCGTCTGGATTCATATAAACATAACTGCGGAAAAGCAGACATACCTTTCCAATTTCGCTTTGCAGTTTGTACTGGTTCAGCTGCACACAGTCCTATTGATTAGAGAAAAGAAAGCAGAGGTGAATTCCTATACGCCATCAATAGTATGTTACATAAGTGCGTTACATGGATTGCATTTGCGTCATTATGAAAGAATGTGCAATGATACAGTTTACTACTCCCAGAGTTAGAGGGATTCATATACTTTTAGATGTGGGAGATCCAGGAACAGGTCCGATTTACAAAATGAACTCAATTACGCCTATGGAGTTGGTCCATCTTGCTACTCGTTTGAATGTACGTGCAGTAAGCTGTACTCAAAGGGTTACATCCTCACTAAGCAAGACATACTGTGCATGGGGTGACATCCTTAATATGTTAACATGTCAAAGTATTTTTCTGTCAATATTAAGCTTAAACAGGTTAACCTTTGTACAACCATGTTACACAAAAATGATGAAACCTTGATATAAATACAGAAATCCATCCATATATATATATATAAATGTAAATATATAAATCCAACCATATACTTTAAAATGCAAAGGACATTACATATATTGAATTAATTTACACTACCAACTTCTGAGTTAAGAGCAGAACAATGCACCACTAACATATAGCTAGGTTTTCTATTTTGAAGGCTGTTTAAAATGGAAATGTTTTCAAATGCATTCGAAAGGCATGGCCTTTCCTTAGACCCCTCCTTACCTACCAATTATAGGCCCATCACCACTGTCCCCGTCCTGCTTAAAATCTTGGATAGGGTAGCATACCTCCAAATTCAAAAATATCTTGAACATCATCATCTACTGGGAGTCCGCCAGTCAGGATTCAGACCACAACATGGGACTGAAACAGCATTGATCGATCTTAAGGCACAAATCGATACCCTCGGAGACAACGGCTAAACCGCCTTATTGCTCCTGCTTGATAGGTCGGCTGCCTTCGATTTGGTTAACTACAAAGTCCTCTGTAACCATTTGGACTCGGCTGCACATTTCTCTCAGGACACCATCAAATGGATACAATCCTTCTTGAAAGACAGGAAAATGCCGTCTTCTCGCCATCAGCCTACGCTGACCACATTCCCATCACCTGTGGAGTACCTCAGGGCTCCTGTGCTTCCCCCACTATGTACAGCATAATCACGAAGCCCCTTTTTGATGATCTCGATGGTGTTGGTATCACCTACACTAACTATGCAGATGATTCTCAGATCCTCTTACCATTGACGGAAGAGTAGGACAAGGATTTGGCCTTGGTTAATGGCGTGTACCTCATCATCCAGGCATAGATGGTCACCCACGGTCTATGCCTAAATGATGACAAAACAGAACTCATCATTCTTGGTACTGCCACCAACATAAATAAACTCAGCCTCAAATACTTTAGTTTTGACATCGATGGCAATATAATCAAAGTTGCCAAAGAAGTCAAAACACTAGGCCTTTATCTAGACGCCACCCTCTCCCTTTCCAAATAGACCACCTCCCTGGCCTCTACCACGGCCTGCACATGTAAGCTCATCAGAGCTGCTAAACCCTTCCTCTGAACTCCTAGTTGTATCACACTGGCCAGAGCCTTGATCCTGGCACGATTAGACTACTGCAATGCCCTATAACTGGGTGCCAACAAACAAATAATCAATAAGGAACAAGTTACTTACCTGTAACTGTTGTTCTCCAGCATGGGTCTGGCATGGATTCACATGCTCATGAATATTCCCCGTCGTCAGGCCGGGAATCCTTGGTAAAGAAAAAAATCAGTATCAGTTTCGTTTCTGATCTGTCTTTCTTAGTAGTAACCAATCACTGATCTCTGGGTCATACTGCCCCCAGCCAATGACTGCCCTCTACCTAAGCCCCTCCCCTGGCAGCCATCCTCAGATTTGGTAGCACGTAAAGTGGCAGTATGACTAAGTGAAGAGCCGCAGAGGGGAAGGAGGGAGGGTTCGCATGTGAATCCATGCCAGACCCATGCTGGAGAACAACAGTTCCAGGTAAGTAACTTGTTCCTTCTCCAGCATGGGGTCTGGCATGAATACAAGAATACATAACAGTACACACATGCACAACCACGGGAGGTGGCAAGGCTCAACATTAAGCATTACATAAACTCAACATTAAGCATCTCTTACCTCCTCACCAGGCTCACCGTAAGCGAACAGGTTGCGCAGCACTGCTTGTCTGACCCTGGACTCCTCCCTGTAGTCCCGATCGACGCAGTAGAATCTTGTGAAGATGTGCGTCGACCTCCACGTAGCAGCCCTGCAGATGTCCAGCAGGGGCACGCCAGACAGGAACGCCGTGGTAGCAGCGATCGCTCTGGTCGAATGGGCTCTCGGAGGGCCGGGCAGCGGTCGGTTTGCCAACCGGTGACAGTGCATGATGCAGCCGGAGAGCCATCTGGAAATGGAAGCCTTTGAGAGAGCCTTCCCTTGATTCACAGGTCCAAAGTTCACAAACAGCTGTGATGTCTTCCGAAAACTCTTCGTGCAGTCCACGTAGAACTTCAGCGCTCTAGCCACATGCAGCGAGTGCAAAGTCCTCTCGGCCGGAGACGAAGGCGACAGGAAGAAAACTGGCAACACCAAGGGCTTGTTGAGGTGGAAGTCCGACGGCACCTTGGGCATAAAGGATGGGTGCGTCCTCAGCACCACCCTTGTGTTGTGAAAAGTCAAGTATGGAGGCTTGTAAGATAGGGCCTGGATCTCTCCCACTCGTCGTGCGGAGGTGATGGCCACAAGAAATGCTGTCTTCCACGACAGGAACTTCAACGGCGCCGAATGCATAGGCTCGAATGGGGCCCCCATGAGCCTGGTCAGCACCACGTTGAGCTCCCACGCCGGGGCATGGGCCTTCACCGGCGGGAACGATCGGAATAGTCCCTCCATAAATTCCTTCACCAGGCGATGAGACCACAAGGACGCCCGTCCTGTAGTTCTGGTGTATCGGGAAATGGCAGCCAGATGTATCTTGATGGAGGCGTGAGCCAGTCCAGCTTTGGCCAGCGACAGTAGGTACGGCAATACTTGAGGGTCCGTAATCCGCAGAGGGTTAATCTTCTGTGCACGGCACCAGACAGAGAACCTCTTCCACTTATGTCCATAGCATTTGAGAGTTGATGACGTCCTGGCTTTAGCAAGAACCTCTCTGCAGTCAGCCGGGATATCGTATCCTCCAAACTCTAGTGCTGCAGGAGCCAAGCCTGCAAGTTCAGTGACTCCGGGTCGTGATGGAGAATGGCGCCTCCTTCTCTGGAGAGAAGATCCACGTCTGTCACCAGCTTGATAGGTGGGGACTCTGACAAGTCCAGAAGGTACCGGGAACCAGATCTGTCTCGGCCACGCCGGTGCGACGAGGATCATCCTGCACCTGGACCTCTTGAGCTGGTTGATGAGACGGAGCAGCAACGGCAACGGAGGGAACGCGTACAGGAACAGGCCGTCCCAAGGGACTGAGAAAGCATCGCCCATGCTCCTCGGTTGTGCGAACCTGCTGATGAACCTCTGGCACTTGGAGTTCATCGCCGTCGCGAACAGGTCGATCTGGGTTGGCCCCACCGTTGAAAGAGCCGATCCACCTGGTCCTGGCGTAGTTCCCACTCGTGGCACGAGCGCAGCTCCCTGCTGAGTGAGTCGGCGATGGTGTTTTTTATTCTGCCAGGTGGAAGGGAACCAGAAACATCCCCTGGGCGACAACCCAGTGCCACAGATCCTGGGCCTCCTTGGATAGGGCTGGGGATCTGGTGCCTCCCTCCTTCCGGATGTAGAACATCGTGGTGGTGTTGTCGGGAAAGATCCTCACAACTTTGTCCTTGAGGGGCGAAGGAACGATTTTAGTGCCCAGAACACGGCTCGTAGCTCCAAGATGGGAGCCAGAGGCCTCTTGCGTGGAGATCTCCGTGGAGATCTCTGGTGTGGGCCCCCCATCCCTCCAGGGAGGCGTCCGTCGTTACCGTCTGATACGCCGGGGCCTGAAAGTCCATGCCTGCCGCGAGGTGCGCACGGGCACCCCACCATAGAATCGCCCGACGGAACTCCTCGTCGAACGGGATCCTGTCTTCGAAGCTGCCCGCCGCTTGAATCCAGCGGGTGTCGAGGAACTCTTGTAGCGGACGCATCCGAAGTCTGCAAAGGGGCACAAGGTAGATGCATGAGGACATCATCCCAAGGAGGGACTTGATGGACCTCACTCTGGCCACATCCGTGGCTAACAGGCGCTGCACCTTGCCCAAAATGGCCTTCGTCCTTTCTTCCAACAGAGATGCCAGTCGCTTCACTGTATCGAGCTTCGCTCCCAGAAACAGTGCCACCTGCGACGGGACCAGATGGGATTTGGGGTAGTTGATGGCTAATCCCAGCTCCGTGAGCAGGTGGACGGTCCTCGCTGTGTGTTCGACGGCGAGTTCTCTTGACCTTGCACGGATTAGCCAGTCGTCCAGGTAGGGGTAGACGTGGATCCCTTGCAGGCGCAGCCACGCCACCACAAGTGCGAGGCACTTGGTGAACACCGTGGGTGCCGACTTTAATCCGAATGGCAGGGCTCTGAATTGGTAGTGACACCCCTGGACTACGAATCTGAGGAACTTTCCGTGTCCTTTTAGATTGGGGATGTGGAAGTAAGCATCCTCCAGGTCCAGTGACAATAGGAAATCACCCTCCTCCAGCTGTCCTAGCACGTGCTGGAGGGTGACCATCCTGAATTTCTGTGCCTTGATGTACCTGTTCAACCGATGCAGGTCCAGGATGGGGCGCCAACCACCTGTCTTCTTTCTGACGAGGAAGTATCTTGAGTATACTCTGGAGCCCCGGAGCCTCCTGGGGACGAGCTCGATGGCACCCTTCTTGAGCATCGCCCTTACCTTCAACAGCAGTTGAGGGATGTGATTCTCCTTCCTGGCCACGGGAGGAATGCGAGGACACTTCTTTTGAAATTCCAGCGAGTGTCCGCAGGCCAGGGTGTCCAGCACCCAACGGTCGGTGGAGATGGATTCCCACACGCTGACGAACTTCGTCAGCCGGCCTCCCACCGGGGTGCTTCGGTGGGGGCCCAACGCTACGGCCGGTTCAGTCCTGCTTGGAAGAGGCCTTGCCGCCTTGGCCTCTTTGCCGACGGCGGCGAGACCCTCCTTGCTTGCCGCAGCCTCTGTAGGCCTCCTGGGACGAGGAGCGGGCTGCCTGGCGGTAAGTAGAAGAGCCGCCGCTGGATCCCTTGGAGGCTCCCTGTCTGCCTCCAGAGCTCCGAAAGGGCCGCCGTTGCTGAAGGACTCCTAGGGCTCGGGCTGTTTCCGTGTCTTTCTTGATGGCCTGGAGGGACTCATCCACCGTCTTTCCAAACAGGTTGTTGCCGTCGAACGGCATGTCCAACACTCTGGTCTGGACGTCCTGGCGAAAGTCCATCGCCTTGAGCCATCCTCGTCATTGGAGGCAAACCCCCTTGCCCAGTTGACGAAATCCGGTATCGGCAATGTCCATTGCCACCGTTATGGCGTGATCCGACGCCACCTCTCCTTCCTGCAGAATCTGTAGGGCCTCCACCCTCTTGTCATCCGGTAGGAAGTCTAGCAGAGGAGCTATCTTGAACCAAAGCTCCCTGTCGTAACGGGCCACAATCGCCGCCGACGAGATGACTCATTGTCCCATGGAGTCCAACTTCTTGCCCTCGCTGTCCGGCGGGGAAGTGGAAGTTGAAGCCGCTGCACCCGCTGCTTTCTTCATGGCCGCTGCCGAGACGACAGAGTCCGGCGTGGGCTGGGCCCTGAGGCACAAGGGGGCAGCATTGGGGACCCGGTACTTCTTCTCGTACCTGTCCCTCTTGGCGGGTGTCGTGGAAGGGTTCTTGAGGATAGCCAGCACCTCGTCCCAGATGTCATCGAGCAACGGCACCGCGAGGACCGTCTTTCTCTTGGCCTCTCGTTGTTGGTAAAGAAAACCTTCCTTTTTCTGTTCCTCAGGGCAGAGCTGGAAGAGCTTGGATGCCCTGGCTATCGTGGCATGAAAAGAGACAATTTCGTCGGGCGGAGAGGCCCGAGGGGGGGTGATGACGGGATGTCCGTTGTATCATCGCCGCCGTCGTCGTCCGTCCCCGTCGCTGTATCCGTCACCGTATCCTCCCAAGGGTCCGGCGAGGGGGATGAGGGGTCCACAGGCCTCGCGGGTACGAAGGGCGGAGCGGGGTGGACTCTCCTCCGCTTGTTCGGAGGGCTTCCCGACGGGCCTGGTTCTAGATCCTCCATCGGGGTCCGTGGTAACCTCGTCCTTATCTCAGTACATAAGGATTGGATCGCCAACAAAATGGCCGCCGAGCTATCCTGGGGCTCGGGTAATGGCTGCGACGGACGGGATGGCTGCTCCACTGGGCCCTCGTCGTCGCCATCATCGCTATCTTCGATCACATCAGCGGGAACCTTCCCCTGGGATCGAACCTTCTCAAACCTCTCGTTGAGGCCTATGAACCTCTCATTGAGGCCTTTCACGGTTTCCACCGGATCCTCCTCGGAGGCTGAATCCGCGTCCGTAATGGCCACCGGTCCCCTCCCCCCTCTTTTTCCGCCGGGGTCTTCACGGGGGTCTTAACAATGGTCTGGAAAGAGGATTCCCTCCGCGGCGGCAGGGAAACTCTGGGCCCCGAGGCCGCCTCCACTGGCGTAGCCTCTGCCGGCTTTGCCAGGGCCGCTGTGACAACCTCGATAGAGGCCTTTGCCGGGTGGATTAAGGCCCTCACCACCTTAGGTGCATCCTGGGCCTTCGCTTTGGGGGGAGGGTCATCGCCTCGCTCCCCCTCGGCTCCCTTCGAGATTGACAGGGGCCTCTCCAGAAGCTTACCCGGGTTCTCAGACTTCCTCTTCCCCGAACCAGAGCGCTGGCTCATGGTTGATCGTGCCGGGGAAGTCGCGCCCTGCCTGGCAGCCGAGGAGCCTGACCTTTCGGTGCTCCCGGTGCCCGCGGTGCTTGGTCTTCTGTTGGGCCCCCATCGCCGGGGCGCCCTCACAGGACTTAGAAGACCGCTCAGACTTTTTCTTCGCCTTCTCACCTGCTGTGCCCTTCTCCAGCCAGGCGGCGAGGCGGGAACGACGATCTTGCTTGGTCCGTTCGGACAGGTTCTTTCAGAACGCAGAGTCCTTCTCCACGTGCGTCTTGTCCTCATGAAGGCAGTAGAGACATCTCGAATGCTCATCCTCCTTGAAAACATTTGCAATACGCATCCTGGGCAGCTCCAAAACAGCTTGGATCCGGGCGTCAAGCTTCCCTTGTCCTGGGCCATGTCCGTTGAGGTAGGGCACAGATCTTCTGGAATCCTCCAAGAAGCGTAGCTCGACGAAAACTTCACCCTTGAGGGGCGTAGAAGAATTCCGAAACGGGTCCCCGTTATCGGAAGTAGAAACGGTGGAGCTTGAGGCTCGATTAACCGAAAAAATTAGAAAAATCTCCTGAAAAAACGCGAAAACGCAGTAAAAGCTTGAGAGCTAAAACACGAGGACTCCCAACACTTGAACGTGCGGTAAAAATCTGAGGATGGCTGCCAGGGGAGGGGCTTAGGTAGAGGGCAGTCATTGGCTGGGGGCAGTATGACCCAGAGATCAGTGATTAGTTACTACTAAGAAAGACAGATCAGAAACGAAACTGATACTGATTTTTTCTTTACTGAGGATTCCCGGCCTGATGACGGGGAATATTCATGAGCATGTGAATCCATGCCAGACCCCATGCTGGAGAAAATCCAGATACTCCAAAACAACGCCCTCAGGGCCACACTGGTTATCTCTAAATAAGTTCACATCTCCGAGACAAGGAGACTGAACAACTGGCTCACAACAAATGACAAAATTCAACTGCAGACAGCCTCTTTCACACATAAATGCCTCAATAATGCTGCCCCGCGTTACCTCACTGAAAGATTCACAAGACAATTAACTAACCGCACGACAAGACTGGCCAACTTAAACCTCTTAATACCTACATTCAAACAAGCCAAAACAGGAGGCGGGGGGGAGGTAGCTTCCCAGTCAAAGCAGCACAACTATCGAACTCCCTACCGCCTGCCTTAAGAACAAACCAAACGTACCCTCACTTTCAACGGAACACCATCAATTGGTTTAAAGAAAACAACCATTAACCACTGTTCCTCTAACAGACCTCCATGACCAGCCCAACTGTGCATAGTTAACTTTGGCTTTGGACATTCTTATCCTGTCTCTAATGTTGTATATTATTTCCACCTTTTTATTATTGTTGTATTCTTTCCACCTGCCTACTACTTCCCTGTACATTACTTGCCTTATTCGCGTACTTTGTATATACCTATGACTACTGCCCTATTAAATGTATATATGCACAGCACTGTAACCAAGCTGAGAACCCTGCCTGTCTTTCCCTGCGCCCTGATACCCTCGGGTCTGGCGCACGCTATAAATAATAAAACAAACAAACATGGCCTGTATCTCTGTCAAGCTCGGTTGGCAAGGTAAAGAGGTTCAAAGTTCACTTCTCTGGTACCATGAAGACACATCATCAATCACTAACTATATCCATAAAGGTGACCTGGAAACACACCAGAGGTATTTAGATCTAACTATTATTCTTTTTAATGTAATAAATCCAGGGAAATAGGCCTGGTTTGCATTCCTAAACCCCCACCTTTGCACTTTGAGAAATGTGATGGTGCTACCTAGGTCATGAGACATGGATTCGTTTCTGGGAATACATTGCTTTGAAGGACTAAGGTCCAGCAGGCTTTGACCTTTTGGGAATGTCGCACAGCAATAAAATGCAACCTGTGCCGGTCGATTTCATGGCACAGGATTTCCGGCCTTTTAACTTAATGATTAATTCTCATAAAAACAGTCACTGCAGAGCAATGGAAAAATGAAAAACGATTAACAATATTGCTATATTTGATTTGACTGCACAAAAATGAAATCACCTTATCGTTCACAACTTGGGAATGCTTCACTTAAAAAAAAAGAAAAGACATATAAAATCAGTGAAGCATTTCCCATACTACAAATACAAATAGGATATACAAATTACAAATAACTGTACATATTTAAATCACTATTTATATCACAAGTTATTGGACCATGCAACATGTCTATGAATTCAGAATTGTCTTGTGGTTTCAAATATACAAAACTATATAATGGGATAAGTTCATAACATACATTATGGAGATAATATTGATGCGAGTCCAAATCTAATCAGAATTTCAATGGGAGGAAGTAAAACCTACCATTGTCAAATGTTTAAAATGCATTGGACTAATTCAAATAAAGGGGAGGATAATTGGCAGTGTCAGTATCTGAAGAGAATCAATGAGAAGACTTGTTTAATTAGAAACGGATGCATCAAATGATGCTGCATGGGTGTAATTTATCCATTATTTAAGCCCAAACTCTTAGAAAATAAGAGAGTTCTTAAAAGGAATCTGAGGACAAAGGGACTTGCCTGACTAGAGGGGTGCCGAGTGGAATTCTAACTTGGTTTTAATTGTTGGAAATCCCCTTTGCAAAAACCTTGTTCCAGATGGAGCCTGCAGCAGACATTTTGCCCAAACAAGGACTAGATTGCCTGAGAGTGTTTCTGAAAGCAGGGGACAGACCGAGACCATAGCTTACCTGGCAGAGATTACCGGGAGCTGTTGATGCCCCTATCTGCCCTGGCCCTTTAAAAGAAAAAACAAAAACAAGTATAACACTCCCCGTGCATTTTAGATATATGTCCCAATAACTGGTCAAATTCCCTGATATGAATGGGGACTGGTCTGTAAGGGGAACATTGTGGAAGTGTATTTCACTAGAATGCCATAGAATGTTGGGTTTGAAATGCATATATAAAATTCTCTGACAGTAGCCCAATACATTCATGGCTGAGTTTTCGCAGGGGCATGATAAATCTAGATCTGGGAAATGGTGTACAACCTATTCACAGATTTGCAAGAATGTATTTAACTTCTTGACCTGTAAGGCATAGTGTACAGAAACTAAGACATTTTGAGTGAAGCTATATACACAATGTGAAGTTGGAAGGAGGTCATTTTTTCCACTTTATTCCCCAGAAAATAATGTGAAGTTTAATGTGCAATGTCATTTTTCCATAGAACATCATGCATAAAAAAAGTACTCTGCATTAAGTAGACTCCTAATGCCAGGTAGGAAGTGTTGACTCCTATCGATTCTCGAAGCTATATTTTCTCGCTTGTATGCCACTTAAAATTAACCTAGATTTTGTGCTCTCCAAAAATGAAAGCGTCTATTCTAAACCCCAAACCTGTAGACAAAATAGTCCAAAATGACACCCTGTATTTTACATACGTGCCCAAAGTGGTAATTAACCATCCATTACATTTGGAGTAGGGTCTGAGAATAAAAAAATTATATATGATTTCAATGTTTGTTTTTCTCTGATGCCAACACTTGTCAATGACATTGGAGAAAGCCAAGTGAAATGCATAATAGAATATTTTTCTCTGATGCCAATCCTTGCTGATGGTTTTAGGGAAAACCAAGTGATATAAATATTGTACTTATATGGAGATGAATAATGTATACAATAATACCGTTTGTCAGCCTCCCAGAGGCTTGCTGCTCAAATAAATCATGTGATTTATATCACTGACATATATATATATAAATTGCTTTGAGTATTATTTTAAACTCACGCATCATGCAGGGGACTCGGGAAGCAGCTTGTCTGTAAAAGTCTCACAGTCTCTTCGATGAGCAGCAAACTATCTGGTGGACATGCCACCACTTCGAATAAGCAGAGAGACAGAGTTATGAGTAAGGAATTGGCATTATTGCGAGAAATAGAGAAACATCAAAAGAGAGTGATCTCCAAGTGGTGGGGGAAACATACGCTCCAGAACTACCTTGATATTAAGCGTGTATAGAGACGCTTGTGCATAATGACTACTCCTTCATTTGGGGATTAAGATCCTGCCATGCCGGAAGAATGGGGGCAAGCCAGCAGTGAATGTTCTGCACCTTTTCTGACTATAGTGGTTACATATGCAAAGTCAGATCGCAATACAGCTTTGAAATCAATCGAAGCGGCAGAAAACCAGTTGAAGGAAATACCATCCACTGAAGAAGGTAATAAATTGAAATCTAAGATTGATGCCAATCTGATTGCATATGAAGAAAATATCAAGCACCGGAAACACAGAAAATATATTAGAGACGAAACTGATTATGAAACTGGGACGTTTGCCAAGTGCTTTGATGTTCTTCGCAATGCACCAAAGCCCCACGTAGAGGCAGGTGAATCCAATGGTGTGGCTTCTATATCCTCCGAGTCGGACCTATCAAATTCTCAAAATTATAAACCCATTACTAGTTTGAATTTTTTAGAAGAGAAGCGGCTCTGGTTTCAAAATGGAAAATTGCAAAAACAAGGCAGGAGCCACATTAGAGGTTGAGGATGCAATTTGCCAGTTGGAAGAAGACCCGTTGAGGCCAACGCGGGCAACAAGCTAAGCAGAGACCTGCAGAGCAGACTAACTCGCATTGGGGGGGTGAGGCAAGAAGTCATAACCTCTGCCAATATGCAAGTGATTCATCTCTCGTCACATGAACTTACACAATCACAGACTGATCTTCTAAAATTGGGTCTCAATTTCTGTCCTAGTGTGTCTTTTGATCACATTTAAACCTGCCTTGATTTTGATCAGTTTGTCTGTAAAATTAAGCTAAAAATGTTTTGCCACTAACCGAGCAAGGGTGTCCAGGAGGCCGGGAGGATATCTCAGGGGCAACTCGTTTCTCCTGGAAGCAAGACAATGCATAGCAACACATGTTTGAATCCCTGGCTTGCGCTTAGAAACTGGTCTCTGGTATAAAGCATGTTATAAAAGAACAATTATAATTATACCTCGTCTAGGCAGAACAGAATTACTCATTTCTGACATTGAATCACTAACTGACTTGGCAATCTTGGCTGAAATTCCTCTCACTCCTGTCAACATCAATCTTGAAGAGTTTGATATTAATCCTGGTTGGTCTGGCAGCTCATACCTGAAATGCAAATCTAAATTCAACCTCCCACCCCCATGTCCATCGGGGGCTACATGATGGTGTTCCATGATCTTTGAATAGCTGATTTGAGGAAATTGTGATTGCAATCTATTTCTTCACACAGCCGTAATCTTTCTCGGTCCCAATCTGAGTCTTTACAGGAGTTACAAATCATGACTGAGATCATCATTAATCCCTCGGATTAGTTCTCTAATATTGTGTTGCAAGATTGCAGGAACTATGTGGCGGAAGCTTTCAGACAATTACATGATCGCTCATGTTATTTTCTACTGCCAACTTATCCCTTTGCTAAGATTCATAACAGCTTGGTGGCATTGGCTTCTAAATGGTGTGAGCTTGGTATTCTTGATGAAGATCTGGTGAAATTCCTGACCCCTCATTTTTTCACCATTCTCACTATTTATTTGTTGACCAAAGTTTATAAATCTCTAATTCTGCTACCTGGGATACCCATTGTTACTTTATCAGGTTCTTTGTTGGAAAATCTGTCCCACTTTATTGATAAAACCCACCTCAAACCCCTCAGCAGCGGCAAAGAAGCCCCCTTCAATTGAGCCACAATGTATAAACCTGACAAATAAAAACCAACAACAGAGGAACGCACAACCAGAAACCAATGAAGACATTCAACTAGGCGATAAACCACCTCACGTTCTGCTCTAACTTAGTTTCGCTACATCTCCCATCAATCCAGCACTGAAACCAGAGGCCAAAGACAGACCAAGCAGCCCCGCAAAAACCCATCCTAAGCAAGGATGATCGCCTTGTCCTGATGTTACCTTTGTTTTTTGTGGGATACCAAAGATTTTCTGCATCACATCAATAAGATCCAATAGAAGAGGGTTTGATTTTGGCCACTTTGGATGTGGTGTCGCTTTACACTTCTATAGATAATTCAGTTGGGGTTAATGAATGTAAGCATTTTTTGGATGCACGCTCTCTTAATTATTTGTCTCACAACACTATAATTTTGGAGATGTTAACATTCTGCCTTACCAATAATGTGTTTTTGTTTGAGAATTGCATTTTTTCAACAAGTACAAGAGATAGCCATGGGGAGTATGTTTGCCCCCTTGTATGCCAACTGCACCATGGGTTGGTGGGAGGCTACTATTTTGTCTGAGATTATATCTGAGCATTTCCCTAACAAGATTGTGGCCTGCTGGCATTATATTGATGATATTATTGTTATATGGAAGGGGACCAAGTCTGAATGGGCCAAATTTGTGAAAAGGATCAATCTTAACAGTTTAATTTGGCTTTTACTGAGAGTCATAGTACCTCTGAAATAGTGTACCTAGACGTGGTTTCACTGTTGATGTTGATGGTTTACACACTTCTGTATACAAAAAGCCCACCAGCTCGAGTCTCCCTTTGCATGCCAACAGTAGCCACCCAGTCAGCTGTAAAATAAGTATTCTATATGGGGAATTTGTGAGATACTGGAGGAATTGTTCGGCTATCATTCAGTTTGACAAATGCTGCTCACAAGCATCCTCGTACTTTTGATCTCATGGTTACTTGAAAGGTGTGATTGAGAATGCTTATGTGAAAGCTGGAGAATTGAAAAGAGATAATTTGCTCAATACAAAAATTACTCCTGTGAAAGAAACTAGTAATGATGATCCAAGGCTTATTGTCACCTATGGTACCTCATCCCAGAATGTTAGAAAGATCATACAGAGACATTGGCATGTTCTAAGGATGGATAAGGACTTATCATCATTGCTTTAATTTAGGCCTACTCTCACATTTAGATGAACACCCTCATTGAGGGACAAATTGATGTCCAGCTTCCTTCAGCCAAATTCCAAAACATCTACACAGAGTAAATGGTTGTCCATACGTCATGTTGGTTTTGCTAAATGCTATAAATGTAAAGTTTGTGCTCACGCTATTTCTCAGAAATCATTTCAACATACTGTTACTGCTTTTCCATGTACCATCAGACAGCTTTTTAGATGTGATACCTGCATTTGCAACAAATGGTACGTGGGTAGCACCACATGTAAGCTTAAGATTAGGACCCTTCAACATCTGAGAGCCATTAAGACTTCCAATCCATCCTATCCTATGGCGAAACATTTTAAAGTATCATCATAATAACAATTCCCAGTTGCTAACTTTCTTTGATGTTGCACACGTGGCCATTGATCCAAGAGGCAGAGAAAGAACTCTGAAATTGTCAGCTCAAAACAAAATTCATGCAGGATTTTGATACTAAGGTGCCCTGTGGCAACAATGCTGCTGAGGAACTTTACACCTTTATTGGAGTATGACTAGTATTATTTCTGTGTTTCTGCTGATCTCATCTGTTCTGTGTCACTTTTTGTATTCTGTTCAGTATGATTTGCTGCTTTTTCCATTTCATTGTTGCAAATTATTTCTGTTAATCAGTTCTACTATATTCTGATGAATTTGTCCAAGTCTTATGGTACACTGTGGCTCTTACCAATATGCTCCACTTTGGTTTTTTAGTTTTTCTTTAAATAATTATTTTGAGTTCATTCTGTCCTTTTAGTGAAATTAATCATTTGGTTCTGGTTGTGTACAATAACATTATCGACATTTTATTTGCATGGTGTTTAATAATAATAATAATAATTTGCATTTATATAGCGCTATGAACCCTCAGGCATCTGAGCCTTGCTTATTATACACGGTGTCTGATGCTCATTTATTGACCTTGGGGATTGGAATCTGCATCAGCAGGCTCTCCACGGTGTTTGTCCCCTATTTGTTATTGAATATGGTTGTGTAATTTGGAGGCCCTCCTGTTGACACCATGTGATGTGCCTCTCCCAGCTGGCCCTTTGGCCTTGGTTCTTTGTTTCGGTTTCCATTTAGTCTTTCCCTTCCTTGCTTGGTTGCCTTCTCCATTTCTTAGGGCTTGCTTGCATTTACTTATTGTTTCGTGATCACTTAGTCCATTCCGTCCTTGTTGGAGCGGGTTTAGCTCTTCATGTTGTGTCAATATGTGAGGGCATCGCTCTATACATTTATCTGGTTAACCATGCATTTGGCTTAGTAGTCATTTATTTGAGTGTGGCCTGCTTTCTGAGTATACATTGTGATTCTGGCAAGGCACTATTGCCCCTATTTTTTGGTGATTGCTATTATGCTTCTTTGCTTTCTTGCATTCACAGTTTTGACTATCTAATATTTGCAGTTTTCTGTTTTTAGGTTTATGGATTTGACAGTGTTCCACGCAATTGCACTTTATATTGGCTGCTATCAGCATGTGCACTTTATTATGCATGTGTGTGCATTTGCACTTTATATATCGATGCTATCATCACTTGCACTTTATTATGCATGTGTATGTTTTATAGTTCTCTTGCCAGCCTAACATACATTTAAACACTGTCCGTTGGCAGCTACCAGCACTTGCACTTTGGGCTGCAATTAGCATGTGCATTTTATTATGCACATGTATGCATTTGCACTTTACATAGCGGCTGCTATCTGCACTTGCACTTTATTATGCATGGGCATGTTTTATAGTGCTCCTGCCAGCCTAACATGCATTTGCACACTGTTCATTGACAGCTACCAGCACTTGCTCTTTGCTCCATGTATTCTTACATGTATACGTCCGCCACTGTGGGCCCTCCTGCACTTGAATTGCAGTGCATGTGCCTGTTATATTTATTAGCCTTTTTTGTTAAATGTATCTGCATTTAATAAGGGTGTATATTTAATCAGTTGATTTTTTATTGATTTTGTATGTGCTTATCCCTGTTTCAACAACATGAATGAGCTGACAATTCACTATAATCTCTGTATATCCATTATTTTCGGACATTTGTATTTACTTATTAGTACATGTTGGGTTAATTCTATTATTGTGGTCTGCATTCCAACATGTCTGCCTACATCGCCTGTTTGTCAGGGTCCATTTACAATGGTTGCCAAAAGGGTAAAGGGACTACTCTATATCATAATGATCAGTTGCCACATGAACTTCTGTGTGAACAAGCACTGCTATGTGCGAAACGGGTTACTCAGACTCAGGCCAATTCATGGAATTAATGTGCGCTGAAAATTCCCGTGCAAGTGTGCGAAACCGTGCGAATTGCAGCGCAAGTGCGAAAATCGCAGCAAAACCTGCGCACATCGATTCACGGAAGTCCGTGCGCGAGTAAAATCTGGGATGTGCGCTGAAAATCTGCGTGGCGCACAGGTCATCTAACGGCGTGCGCTGCGGCCACAGCGAAAGCGCACATAGCGCGGCGCACATAACAATAGTTGGCGTAACACGAGTGCGAGTGGGTTACGTGTATATCTGGGGTGCAGGGGAGTCCTACACGTGAATTGGCAGTGTGGGTCCTCCCAGGTGTTCCCTCTACACCCTCCACGGCCCCTGCAGGCAGCCCACACCACAGGGGACTACCCTGCACCCCTGGTCATGTCCCGCAGGCAGCCCATCCACAATGGGCATGCCCCCCAGCCAAACCACATGTCAGCTTGCACTACTGATCACCAACGCATGACTCCCTCCACCCCCACGCCCCAGCAGTTCAGGGCACCTGCCAGCAGGCCCCCACTCATGTCCCACTCATGTCCCCTTGCACCCCCACCCCCCAGCAGTGCAGGGCACCTGCCAGCAGATCCCCACTCATGTCCCCTTGCACCCCCACACCCCAGCACTGAGGGGCACCTGCCAGCAGGCCCCCACTCATGTCCCCTTGCAAACCCACTCCCCAGCACTGAGGGGCACCTGCCAGCATGCCCCACTCATGTCCCACTTATGTCCCCTTGCACACCCACCCCCCAGCACTGAGGGGCACCTGCCAGCAGGCCCCCACTCATGTCCCCTTGCACACCCACCCCCCAGCACTGAGGGGCACCTGCCAGCAGGCCCCCACTCATGTCCCACTCATGTCCCCTTGCACCCCCACCCCCCAGCAGTGCAGGGTACCTGCCAGCAGGCCCCCACTCATGTCCCCTTGTACCCCCACCCCCCAGCAGTGCATGGCCCCTGCCAGCAGGCCCCCACTCATGTCCCCTTGCACCCCACCCCCCAGCACTGAGGGGCACCTGCCAGCAGGCCCCCACTCATGTCCCATCCATGTCCCCTTGCACACCCACACCCCAGCACTGAGGGGCACCTGCCAGCTGGCCCCCACTCATGTCCCACTCATGTCCCCTTGCACACCCACCCCCCAGCACTGAGGGGCACCTGCCAGCAGGCCCCCACTCATGTCCCACTCATGTCCCCTTGCACACCCACCCCCCAGCAGTGCAGGGCACCTGCCAGCAGGCCCCCACTCATGTCCCCTTGCACACCCACCCCCCAGCACTGAGGGGCACCTGCCAGCAGGCCCCCACTCATGTCCCAATCATGTCCCCTTGCACCCCCACCCCCCAGCAGTGCAGGGCACGTGCCAGCATGCCCCCACTCATGTCCCCTTGCACCCCCACTCCCCAGCAGTGCAGGGCACCTGCCAGCAGGCCCCCACTTGTGTCCCCTTGCACCCCGACCCCCCAGCAGTGAAATGGCGATCTCATGACACAAACCAAAAGTCAACTATGTACATCAACACATGTCCGCCACACGAAGGCAGGCGGTAGCGTCCCTGCGCATTAAAAAAATGTGCGCTAACAAAAAGCCTGTATATACAGCTCTGATGAATGTCCCATACTGTGGCCCTCTAGGACAAATGACGTGCAAAGGGGTACGCGACAAACACGGACACCCGCTGTGTCAAAAATAACGTGTATTTCGGGGGTGCGCGGGAAGTTTCACACGTGATTGTGCCTGGGCGAGCGAGGTACGTGTACTTCAGGGGCTCGCGGGAAGTTTTACATGCGATTGTGCTTGGGTGAGCGGGGTACGTGTACTTCAGGGGCTTGTGGGAAGTTTTACACGCGATTGTGCCTGGGTGAGCGGGGTACGTGTACTTCAGGGGCTCGCGGGAAGTTTTACACGTGATTGTGCCTGGGCCAGCGGGGTACGTGTGCTTTAGGGGCTCACGGGAAGTTTTACACTCGATTGGACCTGGGCGAGCGGGGTACGTGTATTACTGGGGTGGGCGGGGAAGTACAGGAGGCAAATGCGTGGAACGCCCACACGCACGCGCCAAAAAAGACGCGCTAATCCGGAAACACGTACGGTAGCAGGAAGCAGGTGTACGTGGACCCGCGCAGCATAAAAGTGCACGCAAACAACAAGCAAGCTCAGACGCCAGGATGAACATACCGTTCCTAGCAGCAGTGGTCGTGGGATAGCGCAGGAGGAGGAGGAGGAGAGTCAGGCCCAGGATTTTCACACCCAGAACCAGCCTTTTTGGCATGCCTGATGACCAGGTGTATGGGAGGTACAGGTTTCCACCTCACATAATACTCGACCTGGTCAGTGAGTGGGAGGATGACCACACATCACTCACCCTCTGCTCCCAAGCACTCAGCCCCCTGGAGAAGGTCCTCAATGTACTGCACTTCCTGGCCACCGGATCATTTCAGCGGACAAGCGCCATAGTGGGGGGGGTGTCACAGGCCACGCAGTCACGCTGCCTACACCAGGTCTTGGCCATCATGACTGCACGCCCATCAGTCCGCAGGCAGACATACCTGCCCGGAACACCTGCAGAAAGGCAGGCTGCCATCCAGGATTTCTACGGGGTGGCACAATGCCCCAAAGTCCTAGGTGCCATTGATTGCACCCATATGGCTCTACGTCCCCCCCAGGGCATCAGAGCACATCTATAGAAACCGCAAGCACTGGCATTCCATCAACGTCCAGGTAGTATGTGCTGCCAAGGGAATCATCACCTCAGTATATGCCAACTATCCAGAGTCCACCCACAGTTTCATTTACAGAATGTCAACCCTAAACCGGGACCTAGAAGCTGGGCGGCATGGCGATACATGGCTGCTCGGTGAGTATAAATGCCACAGCACATGCATGCATGCCAGATACTGAGTAATGTCACAACCCTACTAATGATACCCATCACTACCTCCCCAGGGGACAGTGCCTACCCTCTGAGCACCCACATGATGACGCCAATTCGGAACCCCACCACGCCACCCGAGGTAAGATACAACGGAGCCCATATTGCAACCCGGGGCATAGTGGAGCGCACATTCGGAGTGCTCAAGTCACGCTTTCGCTCCCTTGACCGTTCTGGCGGGCAGCTGTTATACGCTCCCCCAGTAGTGTGCAGGATCATAGTGGCAGCATGTGTCCTGCACAACGTTGCAACACGCCGGGGCCTGCCGGTGGACATGGTGGTGCCCCCACATCCCCAACCACATGCACGCCCACTGCGCATGGGAGGGGAAAGGGCACGGGGTGAGGCAGCCCGAACGCAGCTGGTGGCTAATTACTTCACTGAGAATCACACCCCTGTGGAGTGCACACAGCCCTGCCACATACCAGCTGACAATCGATGATGACACAAGGGACAGTGAACTGTCACAACCATACCAGCCTGAGATTGGTCAACTGGAAGTGTCACAATCTGTGCATCCCTACCTACAGAAACACCACCAATGCTGTGTCATCAAAAGACACATATGCTGCTAAATGCATTACCCCCTTGCAAAATACAACATGAGAACAGTGCCATGTCCCCCAACCCCTCCCCAGCACCACCACCCAACACACCATGGCATGTCATGCTATGTGAGAGCAAACAAAGCAATTCCGAAAACCTGACACAAGTGTCACAAAGTACAGTGTCCCTAATGGAAACTGGCCACACACAATATGCTCCCAGTAATGTTGAACTAACAACACACATGACCAAATACTTACCAAAAATACAATGCAGCTACACAAGCTCAAACATAACTAAAACATGACAGTACTAAGTTAAAGTAGTCGTAGTCTTACAACCTGAATATGCCACCATATCGCCCCCTTCCAACTGTAGTCTTGCAGGCTTCAAAACTTGTCTGTGTACTGCATACAACATGAACTCCATCTCCAAAGTAGACAGCCTTGTGAAGACATGAGGAATGAACCTGCAAATTCAGAGGGAGACATGGAAGCAGAAGCATACATAATTCCAACATGCAGTGTACAATACAACAATATACACAAGGAATGTCTACACAGTATTGACTACAGACTGCCCACACAGCTCATGGGAGCCCAACATCACTGTGTACATCACTGTCACTTGGTCACACCCTTTGCAAGCCCATGGAAACAGGAAGCAGGAGGGGTGTGTGTCTCACGAACCCAAGCATCAAACCCAAACTCAGCACAAGCCTGCATGTGCCCAGCCGGAATACAGTGGGTGCCCACGGGAGCCACACAAGGCAACACACTGTTAAAAAATAATAAAAAATAAAAAAATAAAAAATCAAAAATGGCCATGTGGGGGCCGAGGAGGGGGGTGGCCACCCAAGAGGACCGAGGACAGGGTGCGCACCAACAGCCGCCTGTGTGGATGTTGGGAAAAAATAAACACCTCCATGGGCTCATGGCCTGCACGGCTGTGCCAATGTGGGAGAATTGCTGCTGTCGCTCTCATTGCCCTCTGCTGCTGCCACAGGAGGTGGTGGTGCTATGGGAGGCAGCCCACGCAAAGCCCTGGTATGGTCCTCCATGGCAGCAAGCATGCAGGTGTGGAAGGTCTCGTTCTGGAGGATTATAGTGCGGAGATCCCCATGCAGCACCTGACGTGATGCCCGGATCTCCTCCCGAGTTGCCTGCATCTCAGCTGAGAGCGAACGTGTGAGCCGCTCCAGCTGCTGTTCTGTCCTCAAGTTAGTGGAAGTCAGGCAGGCATTGTCTGAAGTGTGATGTTGGCAGGAGAACATCAGTATGATGGACCAGGACCGACACTGTCCTGGCTGGGAGAGTCAGAGCTGGGGCGGATGGAGCTGCAGCTGCCCCTGTAGCCTCACCACCCTGCATACTTGGGGCAGCAGATGACATAGCTGCCCCAGATCCATGTGGCTTGGTGACAACTTGCACCGCCACACGTGGCTTAGACTTGCTGACCTGGAAGTCAGCCAGGGAGTCATCCTGTGCCAGGTCAGGTGCCACAATGGGCTGGTCCAACAAGGGCTGAGCTGGGATGGTCTCAGCCACGTTTCCCTCAACCATGGGGGGGGGGTCATGGGTATCACCGATTGGCCCTCCACACATGGGGGTATAGGGGCACCCTGCAAATCCTGGCCACGTCCCCTACCGCGCCCACCACGTCCACCTTTTGAAGGTCGGCCACCTTTGCCTCCCTTACCGCTTGGTCGCCTCCCAACCATGGCACTAATGTTGTTGTGCGTATGGGAGGAGCAGTAAACTATTGTCCTGGGCAATTGGGGGTCAAAGGGGTAGGGTACTAGATGGAATTCGTACCCTAGTGCTCTAACAAGGCTGTCTGTGATCCCTGGGGGAAGATGATGGGTCACGCAACGCACAGGCAGCCCAAAAACAAAAATAAACGTGCACGCAACCCCTCATAGACCACGTGCGTGGAAAAAAGAACCCGCACTACGCTGTGGCACCCAGAAACACAAAAATAAGCATACACGTGATACACGCAGCCTACAATGACCTCTGAAGGGGTACACGACACACGGGGCAAGCACAGTTGCTAAGTACGTGCGGAACTCACCGTCTGCCTGGAAAAAGAATGTGAAAAATACACGCATGTGCGCGTTGGAAACACCCCCGCCAAAAGAAGAATTGTACGCAGTCTGAGGAGACAGGACAAAAGGAGAAGTGAACACTGTTTGAGGAAACAGGCCCAAAAAAAGTAGAAAAATGAAAGCTGTCAGAGGTAACAGGGAGTACGAACTTGAAACGCTGTGAAGTAATCGCGTGTGAACCGACAAGAAGTACAGAATCCACCCACTCGCTCTCCACAAAAAGCATTTACAAGGAAATGGTGTCCTACATGTACCTTTTAAACAGGCCCACACGTACAAGTCACTTACGCGTGTATGTGCCCTTTCCTCCAATTACACGCGCTGACACTCGGACGTGCAGCTTTTCCACGTGTGCTCTGTCATCACGT
Source organism: Ambystoma mexicanum (assembly GCF_040938575.1). NCBI lineage: Eukaryota > Metazoa > Chordata > Amphibia > Caudata > Ambystomatidae > Ambystoma > Ambystoma mexicanum. Next base: position 263,250,587 of record NC_090931.1, on the reverse strand, counting down.
GCTATGAGGGAAACACCCGCGTGCGCGCTTGCGCGCTAAGAGCCTTTGGTCCAATGAAATTGCAAACGTGCACTGACGCGCTTACTCGCTAAGGGCCTTTCCTCGAATTACACGCTGACGTGCAAGATTTTCACGTGCCAAATCACTCCGTATCAAGCTGGCCACGCGTTCACACACGGAAGACCACGCTCCTGCCCAGAAGGCTGAATTACTGCCCCCCAGAGCCCTGAGCACGCTCCCACCTGCCATCTGCTGCTGCCTGATTGCCTGCTGCCCACGTGCCCTGCCATTTGCTGCCTGCACATCAGCCAGGGGTGCTGTTGCTGTGACCACCCCTGCTGGAACCGAAGACTCCCGACTGGGATTCCATCGTTCCACAGCCCAGCCCCAGGAACCAGTTGCCCACCCACTCCTGCCTCTGGGGTTGCCATGTCCAGCACTACACCATATGGCGGCACTGGCAACCCCCAGCTAGAGAGGCAGAGGGTCACCAGCTTCACTGCCACCGAAGTTGGTGTCCTGGTGGAGCAAGTCCTGGGGCAGTATGATGCCCTCTTTGGAAGGTCGCGCGCTGACAAGGAAGGATGGACCAGGATCTGGACGGACATCGTGACTGCCATCAACGCGGAGGGGGTGGCACTCCGCGAATTCCATCATGTCAAGAAGCGCTGGGAGGACTTCAAGTCCAGGACCCTCAACAAGGCCCGGCACCTCTTGAAGGCAGTGGATGCTAAGGGGCGCCGGGGCCACCTGTCGGAAGACCAAATGAGGGTCCTGGAACGCGTATGCCCTGCGCTCCACGTACAGGTCCTTGAGAGGCAGACCCGTCTGGAGTCGAGCGGTAAGTGTACATGCATACTGATTGGAAGCTGTCCGTGTGGTGGTGTGCCAGTAGTGTGCAGGTTGCACATGTGGTTTTGTAGGGCCATGTATGGATGTGTATGTACAGGGCCATGAGGCTGACACATGCGAGTCCTTTCATGTGTGAGACACATGGATGGTGTATTTGTAGGTAAGCATGCAGGCCAAATGCAGATGTGTGAGCACACATGTTTGAATGAATGTATATGTCAGTTGTCAAGGTTGTAGTGTCACACATGGATGTTGGTTCCAGCTGCATGTATCTGCACTGTGCACATGTGCATGTATGTATATCTGACAAGTGTGCAACTGTCATGCAACATGGATGCATGTGAGACTGATATGTAGAAGACTGATTGCCAGATGTGACATGGATGCCGATCTCATCACTGCGACACTTGGTGGAGGTGTACACATGCATGTAAGTGTGGTGGCGTGTGTGCATGTCTAGTGCACTCCCTGTGTCTCATGTGATGTCTGGCTCACCTTTGCCTGCTCATGCTGTTGTATGTGTATGGATGGTGCTGGCTGTTGCGATATGGCTGTGGAATAGCTCATATGTGTGATTTGAAATGACATGTGTGTTGGGGATTGTGATGCCATGTCTGAAATTTGACAATGGCACTCGTGTGCAACTGTCATGTGTGTATGAGTCCATTGTACAGTGCCCTGATGCCTGTGTCCTATCTCTCCCTGTCTGCAGCGTCGACTGATGAAGAGGGCGGAGAGGGTGCTGTGGAGCACAGCGGCAGGGATCGCACCGCCAGCCGGAGACGCAAGGCCCGGCTCCCCTCCCAGGTTGTCATCTCGCCAGGGAGTGAGGAGTCCGGTGCCGTGTCCCAGGTCGCAGCTGCCGAGGGGAGGTCCAAGAGGCAGAGGTCAGAGATGGACTCCTCGGCAGCGGAAGGGGCAGCTGAGACCCCACAGGGCCCGACGGAGGAAGATGGCACTGAGTCATCCAGGTTGGTGGGGGGTTTGGTGGAGGAGGAGGCCGTGCAAGGGACAGAGACGGGGTCTGGAGGTGGGGATTCCACTGGTGCTAGTGGTGCAGTGCAGGGGCAGTGACAGGAGGCAGCACAGGCTGCCACGGAGGTGCCTGTGTGTAATCCTGTCCCCGATCCTGTGACTGCATCATCTTGCAACAGCAGGGATACCTACCTCCAGACCCGTTTTCAGGCAGGGGATGAGCTTACGACAACTGGCCTTCCTCTGCCTGCGGACGTGGCTATCCGGGACCGGGTTGAGCCTGTCCTGGGTGGTGTGGCGTTGTGTCAACGGGCCATGCGAGGCGAAATGACGTCTTTTCATGGGGAGATTGCATGTCGTCTCGAATGGCTCGTTGACCACGTCGACCTTCTGGGACAGGTCACTCGGGCCGGATTCCTCCGTTTGCTGGGCCTTGTTCCGACCCCCTCCTCAACTGAACCCCCTATGCGCCAGTCGTACTCCGTGCCATCTTCCCACCCATGTGTCACCTGAGTGCCCTGTGGAGCTGCCTCTGACCCTGCGGCCAGGCTGGTGGAGGACACATCCCTGCCACAGTCGGGAGTCGGACGTCCAGCAGGGGTGGCCACCTCAACAACTGCACCCCAGCCAGAGGAGGATGTGCAGGCAGCAAGAGCCAGGGCACGGGCAGAGGCACAGCAGCAGCAGCAACAAGGTGGGAGCCATGATGGCTCGGGGCCTTCGTCATCGGATTGTCAGGCATCGGCCAGAGGGCAGGAGGACCCAGGACGGGAAGTGTCTTCCGTGTGGCAGCGGTTAGGCCATGCCATAGATGCGAAGCGGCAGCGGGCAGAAGAGGCACGGCTCACTATGGTCAGGGCGGAGAACTCCATGCGGAGGGCCCTGAGGCGGGCCGAGTGCCTCGAGGCAATTCACATGGAGTTGGAGGAGAACATGTCGTCGTCCCTGCGAACCCTCGGGCCATGGAAGAGGACCGCCTCTGGGACATTGAGCAGGAGTTCGATGATGCCCTGGCCCGGGACATCCAAAAGTGAGCCGTCGGACTAGCCCGCTGCCCTTGTAAATAGTTAGATAGTGTTAGGTTTCCTTTGGTTTTTTCTTTATTTTGGTTGCGCTTGGACAATGCACCACGTTTCTGTATATAGTTTTTCATTAGGTAGTATTTTTGATAGGTTTCATTTCTTCAGTTGGGATCATGCACCCTGGATTGTTCATCTGTATATAGTTCACTATTGGATTCATCTCTTTTTTTTGGATTTCCCCATGGAGCAATGGTTTTCACTTTTGTTTTTCCCTTGGATTTGCTTTGTTGGACTGTGACTTTGGACACCTTTCCTTTGGATTATGATTTCTTGTTTTTCATTATTTTACGGACATGCAGCTTTTCTTTTTTTTATTCCCATTGTTGTTTGTTTGATTTTAATTCCATTCATGTTGCTTTTAATACATTTTTTTCTTCATACTTCGATGTGTGGTATTATCTCATTGGTTTCATGCATGTCATGATATGGGTTTTCACATTCACTTGCAACCATTGTGTGTGTGTGACGGACATGTGTTCATTTACATACTTGCCATTGGGGTTATATCATGTAATTGCCTTTTCTATGTGGGTGGATGCAATACTTGGTTAGGTCTTTGGGCTGGGGATGCTGGCCATAAGGGCCATGATTGAGGATCGTCATGACCTGGGGGCAGGGGGACATGAGTGGGGGCCTGCTGGCAGGTGCCCTGCACTGCTGGGGGTGCAAGGGGACATGAGTGGGACATGAGTGGGGGCCTGCTGGCAGGTGCCCTGCACTGCTGGGGGGTGGGGGTGCAAGGGGACATGAGTGGGACATGAGTGGGGGCCTGCTGGCAGGTGCCCTGCACTGCTGGGGCATGGGGGTGCAAGGGGACATGAGTGGGGGCCTGCTGGCAGGTGCCCTGCACTGCTGGGGGGTGGGGGTGCAAGGGGACATGAGTGAGGGCCTTCTGGCAGGTGCCCCTCAGTGCTGGGGGGTGGGTGTGCAAGGGGACATGAGTGGGGGCCTGCTGGGATGTGCCCTGCACTGCTGGGGGGTGGGGGTACAAGGGGACATGAGTGGGGACCTGCTGGCAGGTGCCTTGCACTGCTGGGGGGTGGGGGTGCAAGGGGACATGAGTGGGACATGAGTGGGGGCCTGCCGGCAGGTGCCCTGCACTGCTGGGGGGTGGGGGTGCAAGGGGACATGAGTGGGGGCCTGCTGGCAGGTGCCGTGCACTGCTGAGGGGTGGGGGTGCAAGGGGACATGAGTGGGACATGAGTGGGGGCCTGCTGGCAGGTGACCCTCAGTGCTGGGGGGTGGGGGTGCAAGGGGACATGAGTGGGGGCCAGCTGGCAGGTGCCCTGCACTGCTGGGGGGTGGGGGTGCAAGGGGACATGAGTGGGACATTTGTGGGGGCCTGCTGGCAGGTGCCCCTCAGTGCTGGGGGGTTGGGGTGCAAGGGGACATGAGTGGGACATGAGTGGGGGCCTGCTGGCAGGTGCCCTGCACTGTTGGGGGGTGGGGGTGCAAGGGGACATGAGTGGGGGCCTGCTGGCAGGTGCCCTGCACTGCTGGGGGGTGGGGGTGCAAGGGGACATGAGTGGGGGCCTGCTGGCAGGTGCCCTGCACTGCTGGGGGGTGGGGGTGCAAGGGGACATGGTTGGGACATGAGTGGGAGCCTGCTGGCAGTTGCCCTGCACTGCTGGGGGGTGGGGGTGCAAGGGGACATGAGTGGGAGCCTGCTGGCAGGTGCCCCTCAGTGCTGGGGGGTGGGCGTGCAAGGGGACATGAGTGGGACATGAGTGGGGGCCTGCTGGCAGGTGCCCTGCACTGCTGGGGGGTGGGCGTGCAAGGGGACATGAGTGGGGACCTGCTGGCAGGTGCCCTGCACTGCTGGGGGGTGGGGGTGCAAGGGGACATGAGTGAGACATGAGTGGGAGCCTGCTGGCAGGTGCCACTCAGTGCTGGGGGTGGGGGTGCAAGGGGACCTGAGTGGGACATGAGTGGGGGCCTGCTGGCAGGTGCCCCTCAGTGCTGGCGGGTGGGTGTGCAAGGGGACATGAGTGGGGGCCTGCTGGCAGGTGCCCCTCAGTGCTGGGGGGTGGGTGTGCAAGGGGACATGAGTGGGGGCCTGCTGGCAGGTGCCCTGCACTGCTGGGGGGTGGGGGTCCAAGGGGACATGAGTGGGGGCCTGCTGGCAGGTGCCCTGCACTTCTGGGGGGTGGGGGTGCAAGGGGACATGAGTGGGACATGAGTGGGGGCCTGCCGGCAGGTGCCCTGCACTGCTGGGGGGTGGGGGTGCAAGGGGACATGAGTGGGGGCCTGCTGGCAGGTGCCCTGTACTGCTGTGGGGTGGGGGTGCAAGGGGACATGAGTGGGGGCCTGCTGGCAGGTGCCGTGCACTGCTGAGGGGTGGGGGTGCAAGGGGACATGAGTGGGACATGAGTGGGGGCCTGCTGGCTGGTGCCCCTCAGTGCTGGGGGGTGGGGGTGCAAGGGGACATGAGTGGGGGCCTGCTGGCAGGTGTCCTGCACTGCTGGGGGTGGGGGTGCAAGGGGACATGAGTGGGAGATGAGTGGGGGCCTGCTGGCAGGTGCCCTGCACTGCTGGGGGGTGGGGGTGCAAGGGGACATGAGTGGGACATTTGTGTGGGCCTGCTGGCAGGTGCCCCTCAGTGCTGGGGGGGTGGGGGTGCAAGGGGACATGAGTGGGACATTAGTGGGGGTCTGGTGGCAGGTGCCTCTCAGTGCTGAGGGGTGGGGGTGCAAGGGGACATGAGTGGGACATGAGTGGGGGCCTGCTGGCAGTTGCCCCTCAGTGCTGGGGGTGGGGGTGCAAGGGGACATGAGTGGGTGCCTGCTGGCAGGTGCCCTGCACTGCTGGGGGTGCAAGGGGACATGAGTGGGGGCCTTCTGGCAGGTGCCCTGCACTGCTGGGGGGGTGCAAGGGGACGTGAGTGGGACATGAGTGGGGGCCTGCTGGCAGGTGCCCTGCACTGCTGGGGGGTGGGGTGCAAGGGGACATGAGTGGGACATGAGTGGGGCCTGCTGGCAGGTGCCCTGCACTGCTGGGGGGTGGGGGTTATGAGGGACATGTGTGGGGGCCTGCTGGCAGGTGCCCTGCACTGCTGGGGGGTGGGGGTGCTGGGAGACATGAGTTGGTGATCATATTGCAATGTGACATGTGGCTTGGCTCGGGGGCATGCCCATGGTGGATGTGCTGCCTGCGGGACATGACCAGGGGTGCGGGGTAGTCCCCTGTGGTGTGGGCTGCCTGCAGGGGCCGTGGAGGGGGTAGAGGGGACACCTGGGAGGACCCACACTGCCGATTCACGTGTAGGACTCCCCGCGCACCCCCGAAATACACGTTCCCGCTCTGACAGCAAAATCGCGTGTGAAACTTCATGCGCAGCCCGGTAATACACGTATCCTACTCCAATCGCGTGTGAAACTTCCCGCCCACCCCTGAAATACACGTACCCAGGCCAATCTCGTGTGAAACTTCCCACGCACCCTTGAAATACATGTACCCAGGCCAATCGCGTGTGAAACTTCCCGCACACCCCTGAAATATATGTGCCCAGGCCAATCGCGTGTGAAACTTCCCGCGCACCCCCGTAATACACGTACCCCACTCGCACATGCCCTTTCGCGTGTGAAACTTCACGCGCACCCCAGTAATACACGTTCCCCGCTTGGCGTTTGCTGTTTTGGCAGCCCTGTAAACTGGTCCATGGTTAGTGCAGCCCTTTGCGCTGAATTAGGAATTTTGATGGCTTTTCCTTGCGCGAGGGCGTTCTTGGGGTCGTAACTGGCACTGCTGCAGGGTCGCTGCGCCACTCTGCGGCACGGCTGGTTTTGGAGGCTAAAATCCATTAATACACTGTGCAAAATCGATTTTAGCGCATGCGGCTGGCGCAGACATTCGCACGCGCACACTGTGCGCCAGCCGCGTGCGCCACTTTTGTGCGAAATTCTATGAATTACCCTGTAAGTGTCCCTTTGTACCCTGCATGTTATGCATTTTTAACAATACAATATCCGTGCCATCATTTCACATACTTTTGTAATTTGTTAGTCTCTCCTGCCCTTGTAGTGCTGTCCATCCACGGATTTGCAGTATTTTTTCGGATATATATATATATATATATTTATTATGTACAGACAAAAGAGGGGAGGCAGAGGCGCGACTGCAATTCAGCTGCAATCAGCCCCACAGTTCAGCAATGTAGATTACCCCTGCTATCTGCGCAGGGAGTATTAATTCTATTAAAGACTAAGGAGGCGAGCATTATGCTTCATCTTCATTTATTTCTACTCTTCAGTAGTTCAACAAAACACATATAAACCATGAAAAGTGTAAAACAAACTTTTATTTTTTTATTTTTTTATTTTTAAACTACAACATCCCTGAGTCTCTGTAGTCCATGCCCTTTCCACCAGTCACAACCCACTTCCTGTGCTTGGACTCCTCCTCTGCTTTTACTCGCTCTAATAGTCGCTCAAGTCCATTAACTAATCCTCGCCAACGGTGCGAAGGCTCTTCTGAACTTTAAACTCAACTGCCGGTGCACTCCCGGTCTCCTGATACTCTCAGCCACGAGACTGTCTTCAGCTATTCTTCTGATCTTCCCCCATGAAAACATAATAGGAAATCTTAGGGTGGTGCGTATGTAGTGTACTCACTCATATAATGCATCGACATTTTATATAGTACATTACTCGGGTGGGAATTTAATGCTCGCCTCCTTAGTCTTTAATAGAATTAATACTCCCTGCGCAGATAGCAGGGGTAATCTACATTCTATGACAAGACTAGAGGCAAGCATTATGCTTGTTCAAAGCTTCCCCAACACTGTACTAGCCAGACTCTCTGCTGGCTTAAAGTAAAACTCTTTAAATGTACGATCGCTTGACCAGTCTGCTGCTAGCATTAGCATTATTTCACTCAAGGGCACTCCCGCTCTCGCGGCTGACGATGCCATTGCACCTCTCACTGAATGAGCTCCATACGTGTCCACATTCACACCAGCTGCATGCATGACCTCTTTTACCCATCTAGCTATGGTAGCTGATGCCACTGCGTGATAGGGTTTCCTGCGCGCTATTAACAACTGGGTAGTATTAGCTGCTCTATTCTCTGCTGTTCTGTTCTCGTATTCTTTAATACATCGTGCTACGCACCATTTCGAATTGTTCGGAAAATAAGGATAATGCACTGTGGAGGTGCCTGTCTTAGTTCTCCTGACTATGGAGAATGTGACTCCTGGTCCGAAGGACCGCCTGTTAATCTCTAGAGCTTTAACGTCTGACGCTCGTTTGCATGAAATCAGACATAATAGCATAGCTAGTTTACCTGATAGCTGTTTAAGAGAAAGGTATTTATCTGTTGGCCAATCTGATAATAATCGTAATACTGTCGCCACATCCCATGTTGTATTATATCTGGGCACTGGTGGCACTCTGAATTTCGCTCCTCTGATGAGCCTCACTACCGCGGGATGCTCTCCTGCTGGTACTCCTTCTATTGGCATATGCCCCGCCGATATAGCTGATCTGTATACTTCTATCGTACGGAAAGCTCTTCCGTTCTGCAATAAGTTTGCTAGGAAATTTAGAATTTCCACTACAGATGCTGAAACGGGATGAACACCTCTGTTCTTGCACCAGCTTGTCCATTTTGCCCAAGCTGAATCGTAGCTCCTCCTAGTGGAAGGAGCCCAGGATTCTGCGATAAGCTGAGCTGCCTGCGCCGAAATTCCTGGCAGGGCCCAGCGTCTCCTGATATCCTGCACGCGACTAGCGGGAGTGTCCCTCTCACTCTCAGAGGATGACACAACCCAGCTGGGTCCGTGATCAATCGCTCGCCTTCGGGGAGGACTCTGGTTACGTCCGCTACTAGCTCCATTAGCGTTGGAAACCAGACTTGTGACTTCCACAAGGGTGCAACCAACACCAGTTCCGCTCTCTCCCTCCGACACTTCGCTAGAACTCTGCTCAACATCGCGAAGGGGGGGAAAGCGTAATGCGGACCTCCTGCCCACTCCTGCAGGAAAGCTTCTGTTCCTTGAGCTCCCAGATCCAGCCTCCAGCTGTAATAGAGGCTCGTCTGAGCGTTGAGCCGAGAGGTGAAAAGGTCCATACGTAGTGGTCCCCATTTCCTGTCCAGCCTCTGAAACACTGCTGGGTCCAGTCTCCAATCGCTGGAGTCTGTCAGGTAACGAGAGTTCCAGTCTGCTACTACATTCAGTGAGCCTGGCAGGTACTCTGCTGTCACTGACGTCTCTGACTGTAGGCAAAAATGCCAGAAGTCCTTCGCTAGCTCTGCTAGCATCTTGGACCTCGTGCCGCCTAGGTGGTTTATGTACCTTACTGCTGAAATGTTGTCCATCTTCAGCAGCACACAAGATTTCACTCTTCCTCTTGTGAAGGCCTTGATCGCGAAAGATCCTGCCAGGAGCTCCTGACAGTTTATGTAAAGACGGAGCTCCTCTTCGCTCCATTTGCCCCCGGTCTGTAGGGTCCCACATCTGGCTCCCCAGCCCTTCCGGCTGGCGTCTGATTCTATTATCAGATCCGGCTTGTCTCCGAATATGGCTCGCCCATTCCAGGCGTCCATATTCTTTAACCACCACTCTAGTTCTGTAATGGAGTCTTGATCTAGAGGTACCTGTTGGTGATACTTCAGACCCTGTTGTAGATGTTTTATCTTCAACCTCTGTAGTGCCCGGTAGTGCAGGGGCCCTGGGAATATGGCCTGAATAGATGCTGCTAATAGCCCAACTATCCTTGCCAATGTCCTGAGAGATATCAGTTGTTTCTCTAGGCATAATGTGATCTCCCTCTTTATGTCTTTCAGCTTTCGAGCTGGCAGCTCCAGGGTCGCTTTCTTTGTGTCTAGCACAAACCCCAGAAAGTCTAATCTCTGAGCTGGTATGGTATCCGATTTCTCTGTGTTCACCAGAAATCCTAGTGAGACTAGAAGGTCTTGTACCCATCTCGTTTGGTATACCAGCACCTCTCGATCTTCTGCTAGGAGTAAAAGGTCGTCCAGATAGATGATCAGTCTGACGCCCTTCTCTCTGATCGCTGCCGCTACTGGTTTCATCAGCTTCGTAAATGCCCAGGGAGCCGAAGCAAGTTGGAATGGCATTGTCTTGAATTGCCAGAACTGTCCGTGCCAGCGGAAAGCTAGGCATGGTCTGTACTCCTTGAGTACAGGGACTGTGAGATACGCGTCCTTCAGATCTAGGCGCGTCAGCCAGTCTGCTTCTCTTAGGGAGTCCCTGAGCTGATGTATGCCCTCCATCTTGAAGTGGCGATATATGATCCATCCGTTCAGCTCTTTGAGATTTATAACCGGGCGCACCTTTTCTTTCCTGTGCACCAGGAACATATTGCTCACAAACTTGGGTGTCGTCTCGCATCTCTCTATCGCCTGCTTGTGAACTAATTGCGCTATCTCGCTGTCTAGGAGTGCTTGTTCCGCTTGCGCTAGTCTCTGACTCTGTGGCCTGTTCCGCTGAACTGGAGTCTCTATGAAATCTAGTCGTAGACCTCTGACGGTCTGCAATATCCAGGAATCGCCTGAAAGCTTGCGCCAACTCTCTAAAAACATGCGCGTCCTCCCACCTACAGGAGGATACTGAACCGCTCTCACCTGGTGTAAACCCTTGACCTCGTCCTGATCCTCTGGACCTGCGGCCTCTCGGGAATCTCCCTCTGGACGGGAAGAATGTATCCTGGCTCTTGTTCTCCCAGTATTGTGCTTTGGGGTTCTGAGGCCTTCTCCCTCCTTGATTGCGACCGGCTGCACGACCTCTGGAGCGGCCGGTCCCTCCAAAAACTCTACTCGGGAATATTTTGCGGATCGATGCTTGGGCCTTCTCGAGAGAAGCGTATGTCCCGACGAATCGGCCCATCTCCTTCCCAAAAGTCTCCCCAAACAGGAGGCCCTGGGCTCCTTCTCCCGCTTCATACGATGAGAGATCGCTGAGCTTTGAATCTATTTTGAGTAAGAGGCCTTTCCTTCTCTCTGAAGCAATGGCACAATTTGCATTCCCAAGAAGACAGACTGCTCTCTGCACCCATCCCGCGAGAGCTTCAGGGTCAACTTCTTCCCCCGTGTCCCTTGCCCTCTCCGCCAGGTCCATGATTTTTGCGAGAGGGCCTGCTAAGTCTAATACTTTTTCCTGGCAGCTTTTCCAGGACCTATCAATGCCCTTGCGTGGATCTTTACTTGTTTTTGACACGAATGTCAGCATCCTCGGATCGAGCTCGGGGGCTTCCGCTACTTTTCCCGGAAGATCTGGGCGCGGGCACTCTGCCCGCAGTCGTTGTCTCACCTACTCTTCTAGAGGCTTGCGTAATCTTGCCGCCATATATTGTGCTACTCGGGGGGACGGTTGCCACTCGGTGGACCTCGGATTCCCTATGCTATCTGGGTCAAACATATCATCCTGCGGCTCCAGGAGGTGCTTCTCCTTTCGAGCTCTCTTGCCCCCACTGGGTTTCGCCCAGTCTTCTTCCTCAACCTCCTCGTCTTCTTGCGAGGCCTGGTCGTCAACCTTCTCATCTTCTGAGCCAGGGTCTTCTCCTATATTATCATCCCCTGGAGCGGGGGTCATGAGGTGTGGCACCGCCTGCCGTTGCAGATACGCCTCTTTCAGCTTCGCAAACGCGTCAGGCACCTCTGGGGCCTTATCTGCTGCCCCTTCCAAAGAGCCCCGGGGGTCGTCAGAGGATTTCCTCTTGAGGGCTAGTATACTCCCCTTGTGTCCCTCTTTCAAGGGATCCGTGGGCGTGCGCTTCCAGTCTTTGGTGCTGCTACTAGGCTGTGAAAGCATAGCCTCCAGTGTCTCCAGCCTCTCCTGTAGGGGTCTGACGCCCTCCGCCACTGCATCAATAAGGGAGCTTCCCAGCACTTGCTTAAAGCTGGCAGCGAGGTCCTGAGACTGCTCCTCCTCGCTCCACTCAAATTCTGACATTTCTGGTGTGCTTGTGCCTAAAATACCTGAGCCAGGTGTCTTAGCACGCCCACTGCCCCTTCTTGATGATTCAGAGTCAGTAAAGTCGTTTTACTTCTTTGCACTCTTCTTTTTTTTTTTTGTTCAGTGACTGCACCTTAAATGTAATTACTTTGTGGCTCCTGTGAAGCCCTCTTCTCTGCAGCGCCAATCCTCTGCTAACTAGCAGTGTAAGAGCCTTGCAGACTCCTGGCCTCTGCCGCTCCTTATCACGTGGACTGCTGTCCCTCTATGTGCTCCCTCGGAAACACGGCGCTCGCGATCGTTATGACCTCTGTATTATGAAAAGGTCTCTTAATTGAGATCAATAACAAAGTCCTGCTCGCACAAGCGTACTGTTGCCGGTGTGCCCTGTAGATAACGTTGCATAAATGCGGCTTCTTGAAACGCGTGTCATACGCGTCTAACTCCTCCTACCCGCGGGTGGGGGCTAACGCTTAAGAGCGTTGTGTTCTCCACTCGGCTCGCGGTAGCTCTGCCCACCCGCGGGTGGGGGCTGCTGCCTGGGGAGCACTCTGGCCGCACTACGTGCCTCGCGGGAGCCGGCTCCACCTACGCGAGGGTGGGGGCCTGATCTCGGATGCCGACGCGGCCTGTGCTGTGTGGTTCGCGAGGCTGGCTGAACCCCTGGCATGCCGATATTACGACACAGGGCCGCCAGCCTCGCGAACAAACTCCTGCCTGAGAGAAACTTCGGGAATTCTCCTGCGTAATCCTCGCGCCGTTACGAGCGCCTAAACTTCTATGCTAACGTGTCGCCTGTTCAATAAAAACCACGTGCATAACATTATGAAAATTACTACAATTACTATGTATATACATTTTTTTTTTCTTTTTTTTTTCCACACGCTGTATAAGCGCCTCATCTCTTTCACACACATACCGTGCCTTGACTAGCCTTAATATTAGTCTCCCACTCAAACCCAGTCAATACATTCACTGACATGCGGAGAGGGAAGAAATTGTACTTATCTGCTTGAAGAGCAGTAAAAGAAGAGGAGGAGTCCAAGCACAGAAAGTGGGTTGTGACTGGTGGAAAGGGCATGGACTACAGAGACTCAGGGATGTTGTAGTTTTAAAAAAAATAAAATAAAAAAATAAATAAAAAAATAAAAAAGTTTGTTTTACGCTTTTCATGGTTTATATGTGTTTTGTTGAACTGCTGAAGAGTAGAAATAAATGAAGATGAAGCATAATGCTCGCCTCCAGTCTTGTCATAGAATGTTCTCCTCTAAGGATTCCTGCATTATCCTCCTGGATAAATATAATAAGCATCTCACTGAATTAGTGGAGGCAGAAGCTCCGCTTACCTCGAAATTAATTAGGAAAAATAACAACAGCCAAAAATGGTTTACTCCAGAGCTTCATTCTTTGAAGAGGGAAAAACGGACCTTAGAAAGGAAATGGATTTCAGACAAAGCCGCGGAGAGCAAAATTATCTGGAAAAAAAAGGACAAGGAATATAGAGATAAGATTAAATCAGCAAAGGCCGACTTTTTCAATTGTGAAATTGAGCTTGCAGAAAACAAGACAAGCAAGCTTTTTGATATTCTGAAGAATAATGAAAAGCCTGACTCTCTCACCCCTCCATTTACGCCATCTGAGGAGGATTGTAATATGGTTTTAAATGCCTTCCAAGCAAAAACAGAAAAAGCAAGACAGAATATTATCAAAGCTAGATCCTCTGCTAATCTAGACACCTGCCCTTTAGTAACAGGTAATTCTGCCAGAGAGCAGTCTTTTAAATTTAGCTCCATCTCAGAGTCAGAGATGTTAGAGGTACTGAATAACATGAAGCCAACCACTTTTGCAGAAAATATCCTGCCTCCAAACATCATTCTACAACATAAAGACATCTTCGCTCCTATTCTACAGAGAATAGTGAACTCATCTTTTCAAGAGGGCATAGTGCCTAGAGATCTTAAGAAAGTTACTATTACCCCTCTAGTTAAAAAAGCAGGTCTGGATCCCAAAGACCCTGGGAATCTCCGTCCAATAACTAATTCGAACTTTGTTCTTAAGGTATTGGACAAGGTAGCTACACAACAACTGCAGCAGTTTGTTGAGAATGAGGAGATCCTGCATCAACAACAATCTGGATTTAGAGCATCCCATAGTACGGAAACTGCCATGCTGGACCTGCAGAACCAGATGCTCAGCTTAATGGATAAAAGCAAGTTGGGAGTACTTATGCTTTTGGATCTAAGTGCCGCATTCGATCTGGTGGATCATCGCCTTCTTATCAAGGCGCTTAGAGAGAATGTGGGTTGCTCGGAAGGAGCCATTGATTGGCTCTTGTCTTTCCTCTCGGATCGCCAAGCAAGACTACATTGGGGCAGTAGTTTTTCCGATCCATATGACATCTTATTCGGAGTCCCATAAGGGGCCAGTCTGTCCCCCATGTTGTTTAACATATACATGCGCACATTGTGCAGTCTACTGGTGAATGCGGGGGTGTCGTTTACTAATTACGCAGACGACACCCAACTCATTCTGGAACTGGGTGGCAGCCACTATGATTCAGACAGTGAAATAATAGCCAGGGTTTATAAGATAATCGACGATTGGATGCAGACAAACTGGATGTGTCTGAACGACTCTAAAACCGAGCTGATGCTGTTTGGATCAAGTCATCAGCTAGCGAACTTGGGGGCTGAGTATAAATCGTTTAAAATCAAGAATGCCACTATCCAGGTGGTCCAGAAAGTGAAGACCCTGGGAATAATGGTCAACTCACAGGTGGATTCTCATGCCCAGACTAGCTACCTACAAAAAAATACGGCATATTACTTAAGGCTCATGAAAGCCATTAGGCCGTTTCTTAATGAGGGTAATATGGCCACCGTAGCCAGGGCCATTATACTATCAAGGCTTGACTATGGCAATGCCCTGTTATTAGGGGCCTCCTCTAAGGATGTTTCTAGTTGTCAGGTGCTTCAGAACAACGCGGTTAGGCTGGTAAAAAATCTGAAGAAAAGAGATCATGTTACTGCAGAGAGAATAGCCTTGCATTGGCTCAGAGTGGAGGAGCGTATTAAATTCAAAGCTCTCTGCCTGGTGCATAAATGCCTGTACGGCTCTGCTCCTGAGTATCTGAAAAAGGGCTCAGTGCTTCATACCCCCAGTAGGAATCTTCGTTCAAAGGGTAAATGTCTGTTGATCGTCCCCAAGTTTAAATTGAAATCTGGGCTGGGCAGTTCCTTTTTGGTGCAGGCCCCCAGCTTGTGGAACAGTGTTCCAGGAACACTCAGAACCGTTACCAACCTTACTGTTTTTAGGAAAGGGTTGAAGACTCATCTTTTCAGATGATGACCTGGGATACGGGGATTATGACCACCTCATGGCTTAGCGCAGACGTTCCTATTGTATTGTTTTGTTTTTCGTTGTTTGCCTAAGCACCCTGATGCCCACGGGCTATCAGCGCTATACAAAAAATAAATACATACATACATACATACAAGTGCACTATCGTGCCTCATCAATCTTCAGGGAAGGAGAAGTGATTCAGGTGTGCAAGGTTGAATCCTTCTGGCAAGCACCAAGATGTTGCACGAAGGAATTCTGGTTTCTGTAGTTTGGAGCAAGCCAGGATCCAACTCTCCCCCAATGTTCAATGTTTGCCCTCAGTGGGGAACAGGGAAGTTGCCGTGGCACTCCAAAGTCAGGCATAGGTAGCCTGGGTGCAGCACCTCTGTAGTGCCAGGCTCCAGTAACATGTACAGACAACAGAGAGGTGGCAGGGGTGTGACCCTAGATCCCAGCTGCAATCAGCTGCACAGACCAGCGATGTTCTCCTCGAAGCACGCTTTCATGCCTCAGCAATCTAAATGTTTTTGTCTAAAATAGTCAGTCAGATTTGTATTTTATATGAATAGATGTTTGTGTGTATTCTGAACCCATTTAGGCAGGTTATTTTTCCCTTCTGTAGGTAAGTGGCCGGCACTTATTTGTAAAGAATATCGTGGCTTGATTTCCGAGCATGATGTTAGGAGGCCACCTTAGTTTTTGATTTATTTCAAATAAAACAGAATATTTAGATAATAAATAGCCTGTCTCTTGTCCCAAAGGTTCGAAGTGAGATTGTTGTGGTAGGGGTTGTTGTATCAAGGGGGCGCTTCACCACATGAATGTGCAAATTGGATCAAATCACTTACAGCATACAGTGTTCCATTGCTGCTGAGAGACATTTCCATGCAGGAGACTGACTTAATAGCACCTTGCTGCATTTAGAGGGGAATATTATGGATACAGCGGTGATCCAAAGGGGTGGAATAATTGTGTTTAGCAGTGCAGCAGAAACTAAACGCTGTACTTGAATATTGGTTGAGTTAGTTCGGCAAATCTTTAATAGCAGAACTGGGGAGTGAACGGACAGCACACAGACCCCAAGCATTCTCGAGACTGATCACCAGCTCTCATATCTACAACCTATACAGATTTTCAACACAACTTCAATGCAACGAGCAGAAGATCCATGACTTCACGAAGGAGGAGTTAACAGTTTCCACTTAACACAATGGGTTTCCATAAGGGGAAATAAGAGCTTTGTCTCCCGAGGTCGATACTACCAAAAGAGATGTGTATACATGATATAATACTAACAGAAGCAACTGATAAGTATGTGTAACACAAGTGTATACTTTTACCAGTGTAAGCGAAGCCATGAACAAACATGCTGAGGAAGCAGAAAACTAGCCAGTGAGTAACTAGAGCTTCAGTGTGCCAGGCTTCTTTTCTCCATCCTGACTGCAAGCACATTCAAAGTGGAGGTTATCTAAGCTACACTAGGCTTAGGTGCTGAATCTAAAAGCCTAGTTCTCTCACAGCAGTACAGCCTTCTCATTTGCATTTGAATTCACTTACAATTACATTTCCCATCGACATTCTTCAATCAATCATTACAGAACAATACATTTTTCTTCCACAGAGGTGTACATTGATCAGTGCCAAACTCAATATTTATTTAGCACAGTGATGTCAGTAATTGTTATTTGGAAGTGTGCATTAGTTGGGATTGAGACCATGCCCCCAACAGAAGAATGGTGTGACAGTGGCAACGACCGATCACTTTCCTAGTTTGTATTTTGTGTTAGGAAATGGCACTGCACGTGTGTGCAAGCTTGTGCTTTTTTAAAATTTGTACTATGCAAACGGATACTGGTTTTTCTCTCTCACAAAGTGATGTCTGTTCGTCAGGCAACACTTTGTAAATGTTCCATGCTTAAAAAGTACACTATTTGTTCTCTTGTCTGGGGCCCTGTCTACTGACCAGCAGCTGAGCTGCCATGGAGTAACATGTGCATTCCTGACAACGGCCTTCTGGAATCCAAATTAATTCCAACAGCCATCGGCTGCCTTTAACATCTGTGTATTCGCAAGTCTAGTGGCAGTTTGATTAAATATAAACCTATATCCAGTTTAACATAGCGGCCTGTGAGGAAAGAGATGCATACAATGCCAAAATTATCTAATGTCATTTTATTCTTCTACAGTTGTCAAAGCTTTCATGTTTTACTGTCTGGGGTCAAGTGCTCACCCATAAGAATTTGAGCCAATCCCTGGAGGCCTTCTTTGTTTGCTGCCATTGACTCGACCTCTCAAGTGCCTTTCATCTGATTGCCACTATCAAACTGTACAACGACATTGGACCCAGTCAAACCAGCTCACCACTAGAGTTAAATCATTGCACCGAGACACACTCGAGACGTGGAACTGTGAGGTTCCACATATTGTGTGTTTTCAAGCTTCCAGACGAGCTGGTATTCAACAAGATGGAGAACGATTAGTCTGGAAGATAAGGGGAAATCCTTTGAAGGGTTGAATCGTAGATTCCTATGCTGGAGTGGGTGAAGAGGAGTGAGGAGTGGTTGACAATTTCAAATTTGGCAGGTAGCTCAAGGATGATGAGAACAGGAGAATCGTGAGTGACGAGCAGTAGTTAGGAAGTTGGTTGCATTAATCAGAGCTGTCTTCATTGAGTTCCTACTGCAAACTCCTGCTTAGAGGGTCTTCTGCTTAGATGGTCTCACAAGAACCATTAGTCACCAGGCAGTGGCTCATTCCACTAGCCATGAGCTGTTGCAGGAGCTTGGATTAGTGAGACAGGAAGAACGTTTATTCATTTTATTTTGGGCATTTATAGCTTGAACCTAGCTCCATGAAGCAACAAAGCGCTGTATATTGGTGGTGTCACTGCATGGATACATGAGAGTGTTGCGCAGGGGCATGATAGCCTGCAGGGTTCTGGGGTCAGTAGAGGGCTTATTTATGTCAGGTCCCAGCTTCAGATCCCACGGAGGCTGAAGAGGAACCCCACTAACACCTTTGAGGCTGTGGACAAGTTGTAGTGACTTCTGCTGAGCCCACAACCTCGGGCAGGGGGTGAGGGGAAGTGAATAAAATAACAAAATGACAGGACTTCTATTATGGCACACTTCCTCGGAACTTCAATTGAACGCTGACGACCTAGAACCCAAAAGCATAAGGTGAATACTTAATTTCTTACCCACCTGAAGAACCCTTTATCTCTGGTTACTGGTCTACCTCCTCTTACAGCTAGGCACCACCGGATCCTCTTCTATCTTCACAGTCCTCTGGTTGAGTTCACTGGTACGTCTTCTTATGAAGATTTACTAGAGGAATTCACTGATGACTTACTAATCTTGCTCTCTTGTTAGTAGTGTATGTGTACTGTCTATGCAAGGTTCTTAAACTTTTAAATCCTATTTAAAGTTTTCTTCCTTTTACTAGTGCCCAGATGGGTCTCCTTTACTGTTCTGCTAAGCTGTAAGGTAATATGTAGAAACATGGATCTGGGGCCATGAGGTTGGATTAAACACTCTAATATCAGTTATTCACACAAAGTTTATTCCAAAAGATAGTTTCTCAAATTCCACTAAAACAACATGGATACTGTACAACAAATCAATTTTATCAATACCATAAAATTGATTTGTTGTACAGTATCCATGTTGTTTTAGTGGAATTTGAAAAAATATCTTTTGGAATAAACTTTGTGTGAATAACTGATATTAGAGTGTTTAATCCAACCTCACGGCCCCAGATCCATGTTTCTACATATAACTATATTGTTCACCTGAAGGATCGCTGGGAGTACAGGTACCCTTTTGTTTTTGCTGCTCAGCTGTAAGCAATGTCTTTGTCTTCCTTTAGGGCAATTCTTCAATACTGTCACTTGCTACCTGTTAATACTCTTCCTACTGGTACAGCTACTTTAGAACCTTTAACTGGTTATTCCTCTTAACGCTGCTCAGCCGCGCACTGTGTGTTCTGTAACCTTTTCCTTGATGCGCGTTGCAGCACTTGATACTTTCCCAACCTTGTTTTATCTTTAATGCCCCATCAGGTCCCTTTTGGGACACACACCAAATGCGCAACAAACACTTGCAAGGGTCAGTGCGCTGCCATAACTCGAAACTCACTCTCACTTGACATATCACTGCAGAAATGGTTGTCAAGTAATCATGTGCACCTTTTCTTTAAACGCACAGTGTTTATCTTCTGCCGCACTTCGCCTACTGGCTTTGCCTCATTGCCGGATAACAACTGGGCTGCAAACGTAGTCATGTACTCGCGCGCAGCAGGGTTCTTTTCTCTAGTACGAGGCCTTGTCGCTCATGCTCTCAGTAACGTGACACAAAATAAGCAGATATTGACACCACTTCTCTGATCGTCTAGATACCTGCTTTCCCAAACCATTGCTTGCAACTTTAAATGTTTACAATTTATATTCGGTGGCTTAACTTGCTAAACTGTACAATAATTACAAATCTAATTACTGTAGCTCAATCTGCAAACAACTTAGTATTCTTGTAGAGACACTTCTGTGGCTTTCAGTCTGAGAACAATCTAAAATTGCCTAAAATAAATCTGGAGCTCATGAAAGCTGTGACCTGCTCAGTTGGTGTCTTGAATGAAAGGCAGTTTAGAATCCTTTCCAACATTCCAAGCTGCCTTTCTTGCCTCCAGCCAATCAACTTCTAGAGACGTCTCCTCCAACTTGAAAAGGGATAACTCCAAGCCCCAGATGAGACTTCCATTAAGGAAACAGTGTTTGCTTCAAGAATACTCACACTCACTCCAAAAACACTTCAAAAAACATTGCTAATAGGTAAAACACCCCCCAACCTTATGTACCGCAGTATCTTCCCTGCAGGACCCTGACAATTTAGCGTAGGATAGAAAATGTGCAACTTTGTAGAAAGTACTTAGGAGCCGATCAATTACTTACTCATATTTAGTGGACTTTTACAGCACTGTGTGTGGCCCTTTTTGCCCCTGTAGCACACTAATGCACATAAGGTAACAACGAAGCAGAAAGATAACCAATAACAATGATTATGTGCTGGCACATCGAGTGAGGAATCCCCAGTTCTGGCTTCCATTAAGGTTCAAGTCAGAGATATAATTGAGAACAGGAAATCTACCCCATAACATTCGCCAGTCTTGGTCAGTATTTACTGGTTGACATCCTTATAAACACTGTATTCCGCTTAGGTTGTGATTCAAGATCCCAGAGAGGCTTGATGACTAATCTCTACCAAAATAGAGACACACTAGGATGAAAACAATCACGCACGTCCCTACATCCCCAGAGACGAGCATGCACTCAAGAATTCCTAGACAGCCCTGCGAGTGCCGCCAGAGTGGCCTGTTCGGAACTGGTTTACAATGGCCTATTAATCTCAGTGTCAAGACTCCATGGCGATGGAATGAGTCCACAACACTTGCTGCCCCAGTGGACTACCACCCTTCTTCAAATGGTGATCTGAACTAACAAAGGTCCCTCTAGCAATTATTAAGAATAACTACAGGGGATAATACATCCCTCGCTTTTGCCCAAATGTCCTTTAACACAATATCCTTAATTTTTTAACTACGAATGTCTGAAAGAACTCTGCGTATTGTGCATGTAATTTCATAATAAATAATCGTTAAGCTTTATGTCAATTTAAATAA
Organism: Ambystoma mexicanum; assembly: GCF_040938575.1. NCBI lineage: Eukaryota > Metazoa > Chordata > Amphibia > Caudata > Ambystomatidae > Ambystoma > Ambystoma mexicanum. The sequence goes on along the minus strand of NC_090931.1, from coordinate 263,229,749 downwards.
CACAGTCTAGGTTAGATTACCATCAGTTTCAATCAACTGACTTATTTTACACATTATATGATAAGCTATTTGTTGGGCATTACATTTGTTAGACAAGACCATTCAAGATCAAGGAAAGAAATTCTGGGTGAGCAAAGCCATATTTGGCAATTATTAATATCATTCTGTATTCATATGCATTAAGCAAGGATTGTTTAGAGTGAAATAATGTTTGTCTTTTTATTAAATTGTATCTGTGGTGTATTACTATTTATTTATTTACTTATTTATTTGAATTTACAAAGCACCCAGCGGTCCTGGGGCATCGTGGCGCTGTTACAGAATATTCACTTAATACAAGATGGCAGATATGACAGAAACAGTGATACAGAATAGCAAGGTAATACATAGGCAGTAATACATGTTAATGACAGTTGGTGTTCCATGGTTACAGAGCAACAGTGTAGGATACTGTACATTTTGGGGGTGGTCTAGTTAAATAGCTTTGTTTTTAGCACCTTTCTGAAAACTGTGTGGGATTCTCAGTTTCTTAAGCTGAGTGGAAGCGCGTTCCAAGCTTTTGGGGCTAGTACTTCAAAGCTGGTGTCGTCCGCTTTGGCTTTGTTGAATGCTGGTACTGAGAGTAGGTGAGAGTATTTGTCACGTCTTGGTCTGTAGGCTGGAGCCTGGTGTATTCTTTCTTTCTGGGGCGGTCTGGGCGAGGCATTTGTGTGTGATCGTGAGAGCCTTGAATGTTATGCGTTCTTTGATGGGGAGCCAGTGGGCATCTTTTCTTGCCTGGGAGATGTGCTCTCTCCTGGGGATGCTGAGGGCGTCTCTCAGGGTGCTGTTTTGTGCAATTTGCAATCTGTGAATGTTATTTGCTGAAGTGCCTAGGAGTAGGATGTTACAGTAATCAAGTTTTGCGCCAATTGTGGCTCTAGCGATGTTAAGACAGTTGTTGGATGACAGGTGAGGTTTGACTGCATTTATGATTTTTGTTGTAAGTGCAGCTGAAGATGAGATGGCACTGACTTGCCTGTCCATTGATAAGGTGGAGTCCAGATATACACGAATGGTTTTCACTGCAGTAGAGGCTGTGATAACAGTGTTCTCAATACTGAAGGAATTGTATTTGATGTCTAGTTTTTCTTAGGGATTCTTTTGGGCCTACAAGTAGAATTTGTTTTTTCTACATTTAGACAGAGGCCATTGGCTGCCATCCAGGCCTGGATGGGTGCATATGCCGTCTGGAGGGTGTTGAGGTCCTGTTCGTAGTTCCCTTTTAGGGGGAGAAGAATTTGTGTGTCGTCGGCATAGTTAGTAAACGCTATGCTGAATTCTTCTAGGTCGCTGAACAGGGGAAGGGTGAAAAGATTGTAGAGGGTAGGGGAGGTACATGATCCTTGTGGCACTCCGCACTGAATGGGGGAAGGGGAGGCTGAGGCCTGGTTGGAGAAGACCCTCATAGCTCGGCCCTCCAGGAAGGAGGTGATCCAGGCGGTAGCTTCTTGGGAGAAGTGAACCGTGTCAGTGAGATGTTTACACAGGATCATGTGGTCAACCAAATCAAAGGCAGCAGAGAGATCCAAAAGTAGGAGGAGTGAGGATTTGCCTTCGTCCATGGCTTCAAGTAATTGGTTCTTGAGGTCCAGTAGGGCCGATACTGTGCTGTGACAAGGGCGGAAGCCAGATTGTCTTTTTCCTAGGATGTTGTGTGTTTCCAGGTAAGAATGAATTTGTAAGTAGGCGGCCTTGTCCAGAATTTTCTGCAAGAATGGCACAGTGGTAATTGGGCGGTCGTTGTTAGGGGAGTCAGGGTCAAGGGTGGGTTTCTTTAAGAGTGGCCGAACCCAAGCTTCCTTAAGGGCGAGCGGGACGGTGCTGTTGGCGAAGGAGGCATTAATGAAGCTAGTGACAAATGGGGCCAGGGCTGTTGCACATTCTTTGACTAGGTTGGCTGGGCATGTGTCCCCTTTATATAGCAATGGTTTGGTGCGCTTCATGATCAATAGGACTTCCGGGATGGTAACTTCCCTGAATGCAAAGGGTGTGGGTTTGTTTGGGTCATGTGGGGAGTCTGCGACTGGCATGGTGGCCGAGGGCTTAGGTATGTGTGGATTGGCTTTGGACAGTTTGTCAAATGGAGTCTTAATTTTGTTCTGGAGTGTTTTTATTTTGTTTAACATGGCGTGTTAAATGTTGTTACACCAGGTTTAGTTTTTCTCGGTAGTTTGTGTGGAGGTTGGGGGGATATTCAGCTCATTATAGATGGCAAATAACTCTTTGGATTGGGAGTTATCCTTCTCAATTCTGGAGTTGTAAGTGGCGGCTTTGGCTTTAGAGATGGCCTGCTTGTACTGTTTAGCTACTGTAAGGTAGGTCTCCTTTGTGGTAGAGGAAGGATTTGTTTGCCATGCAGTTAGTGCTGCTCTTTTAATAGATTGGGCATCCAGGAGTTCGTGTGTGAACCAGGAGTTTGTATGAAGTATATGCTTGGCTTTTTTCTTTTCAAGTGGGGCTATAGCATCTAGTACCTCTTTGAGAGTGGTATTGTAAATCTCTACCAGCTCTGTCGGGTTGTTGGAAGTGGGATGGGCAAGTGCTGATGTTTCAAGAAGAGGAAGCATTCTTTCAGCTGCAAGTAGCTTCTTTGACCTAGCCATAGTGGCTGGCGTCGGTGGGTTTGGGTTCCCTCCTGTTTTTGCAGGTATGAAGAAGTGCAGTAAATGGTGGTCGGTCCATGGGATGCTCTAGGATGCTGACTATGCTCATACATACAGCCTTAGCGTAATGTAAATATGTCATCATGTGTGTTCCAATAACATGTGCTCCTGTGGTTTGCACACAGAGTAGTGAATTACTTTTATTTTTGTGGGAAATTTACACATTATGTGATGTATACTGGAAAGCCTGTTGAATAACTTAAAGAAACCGTAGAAGAGAGAGAAAGGTGCACAATTTAACTATGTGCAATTCGTTTTATGATCTATATTCCCTCCATCTAGGGCCTAGACTGATGTCTGAGTAGTGGAATGTTTAATACAAATATGTAAAATAAGTGTAACTTCCTGGGTTATGAGGTAACCCATTCACTGCTTCTAAACATGATTCCTTATTTATTCACACAAAAAATGATTTCAACCGCCCTATGCCAACACATTATTTTTTGAAATGCCAAGAATTAATGCTAATTACGTAAGCAATATAACCGGAGCAGGGGGGCATTACCGGTCAGGTAATTGTAAGGGAGGCATAGTATCACAAGTATGACACGGATAAGAGTTCCAAGTTTCAAAAGCTTTATTAAATTCTTGGGGTTTGGGAAAACTTCTACTCTGCCCTATAGCTATGATGGGAGTAGTCTCTATCATCAAATAATAAAGAAAACACAGTCCTAATCCGTCTTTGTCAAATCAAAATGGCCTAATTAACAAAGCCTAATTCCTGCCCTATTTCTTATACACAAAGTTTGAAAAGGGGAATGTGTATGCAAAGGAAAGTCAGTGTTACAACGTAAAGGATCAAGGTCGCCGAGTCCGCTCTCCTCCCCATGTTGGACAGCATGGAGTAAATCGGCCCCCGTAAATTGGATGACACACTCTGGCTCAGGTTATCAAAAAAAGGCAGTGCAAAACGTGGGTTCAAGGCCTGCTTGGCCTTCCACATTAACATCACTTTTCAGCTTTTCAAAAGTTCTTTCACAGTTCAACAAAAATTCATGTAGGTCTCCCTTGGTCAGGCTCGGACCTCTCATGGCATCAATAGTTCACGTAGGTCTGCCTCAGCTGGGTTCAGACCTTTCAACCAAAAAGTACCTGATTCAACGTAGCTCTCCCTCTGCCGGGCTTGGACCTCACAATCACAGCACTTGCAGGGGTTCCCTTCCTTCCCCAAGCTATATGCACATTTGTTAGGGGTTCCCTTCCCCTAACTTATTTCATACTCCATGTCTCCCTCAGTCAGGCTCAGACCTTTCACGGATATGCTAGGCTTTTACTATAGACCTCTGCAGGGCCACTTCGACTTTCACTCCAGCTCTCCCTTTATGTTATTTGCCCCAATGTCTCTTGGTCTTGGTAGTTCCATAGCAAAACAAAAGAGGCGATGGCTGGAAGGTTTAGAATGAATCTTAACCTCTGGCATCGCTCTGGGCAACCCTCCAGACCATCGTTCTTCGCCTACTAAGCCATTACAAAAGAGGAAAGACCATATGCAAATCAGGCTTGGTCCCACCCTCAAATGGGGTAGTACAGCCTAAACTGCTAGGTCACATCCCTTCTGTACGAGACCACAAGCATCCCCAGACATGTTTCAGCCTTGTTGGGCGTCATCAGTGAGGAGTAGCTTGGGTCTCTAGGCCCAGCAGGGACGGGACCCACGTCTGGGCATACCCGTCCCACTCGGGGTGACAATAGCAAAACAAAAGAGGTGATGGCTCGAAGGTTTAGAGTGAATCTTAACCTCTGGCATCGCAAGGTAAGCAAGTATAGTTCGGCTCGCACGGGAAACAGGATGTTGTGTTACTAAAGGATATGGAGGTTGTACCTTTAGCTTTGCTTAAGCGTTTGACACTCGCTTCTGGTTTACAGGACCCGGCTACTGGTGAGGACTATTAGACAACCCATGTCTGTCGTACTGGTCACGTAATTTGGATACGTTTGAAACCTTTTGATACTATTGGAATACATTGGAGTTTTTCCAGGTCCTATCCTCTGAGACTGAAGTTGGACTGCTAAGGCGAGGAGACACATTGATTTTGGGTGTGGTGTGATCTAGGATTGTTCATTTAGACTCGTGGAGAGTTATATCAGCACCCTTTTTTTAACATTCTGCTTGGGGGCAATTGCCCCAATTTTTTTGGTACAGTTTGACCGTGTGGACCTTGTTGGATGTGATGACCAGTGTGTACGGAACTAAGGAGTACTATCCTTTTAAGGCCTAAGAGAAGTATACCCTTGGGATACGTGTTACAGGTAGAGATACAGAAATATTTTCCTACCTGTTTTACCCTTTTTGGTATTGAAGGTTAGGGCTAGGTTAAGTGTTCTAAACCTGTGATGCCCACATATTGATATGTTTTGTGTATGTTTGTTGTACCTACAGATTTTGGAGTACCATTATTGAAATTAAGAATTAGAATCTTGAGTGGAAAAAGAACGCCTCGTCAAAGCACAAGATACATGACTGCCCCTGAGGAATGTCCAGTTATTACATAACATTCAGGACAGAAACATATATAAGTCGGGCTATGATGGGTACAGTGTTGAGCAACAACAATTAATGTGGCTCTGTGCCCTTTTCCGGTTCTAATTATTGTTTCTTGGTTATTTTAACACCAATTTTTTATGCGTTTTGTATTGTAACATGTGCATATGCTTTTTATGTGTTTTAGATTCTTGTGTCAGGATTTTGTTGCTTTGAGTATTGAACAATAAAATATGTTATGTGAAACAGTCTGAGGACATACACCTGATATTGATTGGTATATGTGGTGATGTCTAGGTACAGATCTTGTTTGTAGGTATAGATGTGATTGTTGGTTATGGATTAACACCCTTCCTTTGTTTGAGATTGAATACTGACTGTTGAGACACGGTACCCCCTTCTTTCTAACCCCTTTTCCCCATCCTACCCCGTAGGATACTTAGAAGCTCTAACCCCCCTTTTCCGACAAAAACACTTTTCTACACCGTAAAAGACAACAGACTAACACCAGAGCTATTTACCCGACATGTCCCAACAAAATGGTCAGGCAGAGTCATGCAATTGACCATAACTACGCACACCTGACGGCCCTTTCCCTTCCCCACAGGGATAAAAGGCAGAGCATGAGAGCAGACTATGAGCAAGGCCGAATGCACGAGGTAGCAGCTACACCGGAAAGGCAATTCAAATAGACGAGAAAGGTGGAGAGACCTGGAGGGATGACAAAGGGGGAACTGCCCTTGCCCTTTTCAACTCAGACCCGCGAAGCCTCTGAAAGGGAAATCACAAGACTGAAAAGTCCAGCTGGCGTGTGGTGTGACAGGTGTCAACTGCACACGGGGCTCTCCCGTGCTGATAGCAAAAGTGGGAGGAAGCCCTTGCTGACGTGGTGCCATCCTTTACTCCCAAGACAAACTCCAACAGTTCAGCACAGCCGTTCAGTCGGAGAAGACAGATAGTAAAACCAAACTGTGCTGGGCCCAAGGTTGCAGGCAGCAACCTTGCTGAACAAAGAACTTGTATAAATGAACTTTAAAGAAACCCTAGTAGAAGGTTCAGAAGCAGAGTGGTTAGGCGTCACAGGATGCTCATTCGAAGGTCTCTGACTGAAGCCTTTATGGGTTGTGTTTGTTGAAACTACGAGAACCAAGAGGCCTTAGGAGAGGCCAGTGCACAGTGTCAAAGTGGTCCTACGAGGGTCGAGCAATACCACTTGTACACTCGAAAGTCTTTGACACATTGGAGCAAACTGATTGAACTGTGAAACTGGCAAATGTGAACCCGACAGAGGGATGTCTGCGAATTGAGGTCAAACCGGGATTTACCCATGAACATTTTGACGACAAGTGTGAACCTGGCTGAGAGATGTCCACAATGGATAATTGTTTAAAAGGACATGGAAACTGTTAAATTATGCATTTTGAGTGAAAGGCCGTAGTGGACATGATTGAGGGAGGCTAACATTGCACGAAGGATCAGAGCCTGGCTAAGGGGAATCCGAAGGGGCAAAGAGCAAACATCCAACATGAAAGATTACCCAAGGAACATCTGTTTGTTTATTGTTTATGGCACAGCAGGCCTTCCAAGACAAGAGACTTTGCAGGAAAGAAACATGGCCCCAGAAGGTCCTGGCATCTTTGAAAGGAACTGTAACCTCGTGCTGCCAAGACCCAGGAGTGTCCTGTGCTCAAAGGTCCTACCTTGTCCCGTGCTAAAAACATGGAGAAGGGAGACCCCAGGCCTACCATCGTGATTTATCATTTGGTGAACACTTCTTTCTTTTCTTGTGAACATTTTCCCACACTACTTTGTAATTTAGTTGTAAGGATTGGCAATAGTTTTTTTGTATAGGCTTTTTTTATTTGACAAAAAGCCACTAGGACTGCCTTATTATTATTTGATGGTCTTAGCTTGCTCCCATCTTGGATTTAGGTTTAGATTAGGCATTTCTCTCACACATTACACAGTTAAATAAACACTCTTGACCTGTTATCACTTGTGTCTGTCTTTGCAGTTGTTACCATGAGTTCCTTACAGGATCCAAAGGCGATGGCCATGCCCTGACCACCTGAGAGGGAGATCCCCGGGTACTAGTAAGTGAGATACCCTTTGATTTCTCACATAATGCCCCATAGCATCAGTTACAATATGAGGCCTGGGGCATTACCTGACTGGTAATGCCCCCTGCAAGGGTTATATTGCTATTAGTACACCGGCAAGTTATACCAGCCCACCAGGGAATGATGGCTGCAGACATCATCAGGGCCGTGAAGTGAGGCTGAAAGAGTTGCACAAGTAGACTTTGATGGCCGGTATTGGAGAACAGTATGCAGTCCTGGATACAAATTAGGGTGCTTGCCCTGTGTGGCCAGTGGCAATCCGCGAATGCCAGCAACAGGGCCAACACATGTGGCGAGATGCTATGAGAGAGAAAACAAGGTGGAAGAGGCAAATTATCACACTTTCTTTGATGCAACGACTGATCAGATAGAAAGGGGATGCACTAGTGTAAATATGACCAATCACCTTAAATACTGTAAACAGAGAAGAGAAAGCCTAATTTGGACATCCCACCCCTTTCCCTGTATTTCAGCCTCTTCACACATGAGGTGGTTATCTGGAATCGGCAAAACATTAATGTGGCCGTTGAAGGACCGGACAAAGCTAATTTTAAGCATCTCGACGTGAGATGGTCCCTATTGGACCGCAAAAACCATGTTTCAAGGGCCTAGGAAGGACCGTTTCTGAGAAATTTGCACCGCAACGCAACCAGGGTGACGTGACAAGTGGGGAGAGCGCACAGCAGTTCCCAGTATGCTGCAGCATACAAACTCTCACCTCCCCTCCTACTCTGGGGTCTGTCAGCCAGGCACACGTGTCCATTCTCAGTGCAGTTTGCTGCAAAGTGCAAAGCACATCAGGCGATAAGCGACTCGGAACAGTGACATTACAGGATCATTCAGTGTCATCATGTCTGACTACAGAACCGGTGTGGAGTACGGGTACTTTTTACTAGAAACTACATATTCTTACGTCAAAAGGATGCGTTATATTTACTGATGATGGAAAGGTTCATGAAAGCATCAGGGGCATGGGGGCATTTCCATCAAATAAGCGTCACGTTGACTGCTGAAGTGGCACACCAGCCTGCAGTTTGGGAATACTGAAAAGGTGGACTTCTTCAACAGAAGTGGGTGTGTGTGTGCGTAGGTCTAGATGTCTATATAGTCTTCGTTAATCTTGTTTCCTTTGCCCAGATAATTATTTTGCACCTGTTTGCCTCATCTCACAATCCTCGCCCTGTCTTGCCAGTCAGCACCCTCAGGTGACTTCCGGCATCAACCGCAGTACCACAACCACATTCTCACTTAAACAATCTGAAATGATGGGAACATTCCAGGAGCTTTTGATAATGTAGAGAGTGTGTTTAATTGTGTTGATTCACGCAAAATAACTCCAGCCCGCAACCCCCAAGAGTCAGAACACAACTACAGCACTCCCATTACCATCAGAATGTACGCTGCGGTAGAATTTGGGAAGAAAAACAGCCTGGCAGTAATTATCTACCAAGTCCTCATTAGCTAGTTTCAGAATGATGGAGCTAAATTAAGACTTGCGCGTTAATGATGGCGTGATCTCTGAGAAGAGGACAGTGTCCGTGGTGCTCTCTGATGGGATATACACAAACACATGAATGCTGCATGATGCACCGGAGAGTCCATGCTGCTCTCTGAAAGCGCACAACAGGAAATGGACGAGTACAGGCATCAAGGGTTTCACCAACCAGAGGGATGTGATTGGCCTTTCAGCGGTGAGCGGAGCAGGCAGGTGCTGCGGTGCTCAATGCCTTCCCGCATTCCCGCAGCAGATTAAGTTCACTCCATGGTGTCCGGTCAGAAGACCAAGATTTAAATGCTGATGGACAGAAATGGTGCCGGCAACAGCCCCACTCGCTCCGATAAAAGATCATGGGCAAAGGTAAAAATGATGGACAAGGCTGGGACAAAAATCTTTTTTTAATATTGTGCTACATGCCGGATAACAGCCTCTAAGCGTGGGACCAGGTTTCACGCCTGTGCTGCCCAGCATTGTCTTGCTCCGACATGAGCGTGTTTCCCCTGTGCTGTTCTCCTGAGGATACAGCGCAGGGAACTACTGCTGAAGAGAAAAAAGGTGAAAGGCGGCAGAGGACTGTGTTGCCTCCACACAGAGCGACCAACACTGTTTGCATGAATGCTATTTATAAGGGAAGCATCCATTCCCACTCCCTCTTGATTGGCTCGCCCATGAGCTCATATCCTGATTGGCTCTTTCCCTTGACCCAATAGGTTTAACCCAGCTCAAGAGTTTACATCATTTTGCTGATTTCCATCTACACACATTGAAAATCTTTCTCCAGGTATTGCAAGATAAGCTCTTGGTACTATAGAATTTCAGCTCAGAGCTTTATTCCAAATAGTGGCTGGCTGGACTCTATGTTATGATGTAGATATACTTTCACTACAGATACGCAACATTAAAAATGTAATTAATAGCCATTCAGGGAATATGCCATGTGCCAAGCCCAGGAATCAACTGGAGTAAGGAGTAGCAAGTCAGCGATCCCACTCCCAATGACTCCTTGCTTGATCTTAAGCAAATTGCTTTGTGTTACTGAATCCATTGTCTTTTTTTCTTTCTATATAAAAGCAGTCTCCAGCTCTATGTGTGATTTTCTTCGTTGCTCTTTTATCGTGTGACCGCTACCTGATGAAGAAGTACCTAGGACTTTTCAGTTAGTCCAATAAAAAAATGAACATTTGGATTTTGTTTAAAATCATATGTCACAAGTTACTGGATGGCCCGATCTTAGTGATGCTACTCAACCATTATTTGATTTTCAGACAACATTTTGAAAATGTAAAGCCTAGCTAAATTAATGCAAAACTGAAGCGTGATGGGTGGAAGGTTTGGAAATAATCATAACCTCTGGCATTGCTCTGGCCAACGCTCCAAACCATTGATTTTCAGCCGTCCATACCATTACAAAAGGAGAAAAAACCTTTATGGAAATCGTGCTTGATCGCACCTCCAAAAGGGGCAACAGCACCCAAACTGCTAGAGCCCCCCAACTGCTAGAGCACAGGTTTGCCCAGAGAAATGCCAGTGTCATTCATAGCCTTCCATCCATCACTCTTCTGTTTTGTTAAAGAGAAACACTTTTCTGTTTTTTAAGAATCACACTAACTGGAGAATTCAGAGGGAAGGTGATGATTGAATCATTTCCCATTTAAAAAAACCTCTGGTAAGCAGCAAAAATAGAAAAAGACTATATTCTGTTATGTTATGTTATGTTACTTGGCATTTATATAGCGCCTTATATATCATTGGTATGATCTCAAAGCGCTGGTAGGTTGAACGCCCTAGGGAACCGAAGTTCAAGTCACTAGAGAGAGAGAGAGTGTCGTATGGTGTGTGGGTGCACCGGATATGTTAATGTTAATGTTAAAGGACATTTGTACCGCGCACTTTCACCACCGAAGTGGTCCCCTGGTGCTCTGGCGGGTCTGAAAAAGGGGAGGAGAGTGGGTGTGTTAGTGGGAATAAGCTGGAAAAGTGCAAGAGAGCAGTGATATGCTGTTGGCAGCCTCAGCCCGATGGGTCCGTTGGCTGGGCTTGGGGTGTTTTACGGTCGATAGTCGTCGTGTGCTGTTGTGCAAGTCTATGGCCCTCATTACAACTCAGGCGTTAAGGGTTTAACGGCGCCGTCGGCGCCGTTAACCCTTAACGCCTGATTCACATTTTAACGCCTGCTTTTTGCAGGCGTTAAAATGCAAGGCGCTAAGCCACCTTAGTGCTAATTACGGCACCGTAATTTACGGTGCCGTAATTAGCGCCTTCCCCACTCCCATTATGCCTTATGGGGCAAAAATGGGAATGGGGAAGGGGCCATTGGTGAATGGGGAATTACCGCCCCACTCACCTTGTAATGGGGCGGTAAATCCGCCATCCACCATGGCGGAATCGTAACCTTAGCGGCATGGACCATGGTGCTAATAGCACCATGGTCCTCCGCCAAGGTTGTAATGAGGGTGTGGTTTGTTTTGTTGTTGCATTGTTGTGAAGTTTGTGCCGATTGCTGCGTTTAAGGCTTGTGGTTGTGTTTGGTTAGAGTTTGAGAGGTGTATGCAGAGGGATGATATTGTTAGTTGGTTGGTTAGTTGGCATTGCTGTCCTTGCAATTATGGGATTCCATCTAGTTGCGGTACATGCTGACATTCACATTTCTATCTAGATGCGGCGCAAGCTAAAGTTCAGAATCCTGAGTGTGGCACAAGCTAACAATCACATTTCTATCTAGATGCGACGTATATGTGTGTAGCTGATGTAGTTGTTGGAAGATAGCTGCTTCTTAGCGGTAGATGTGGTGCTGTGGAAATCAGTTGGATGTGTTCAGTCTGGTGGGTGGACACCTAGTCTGGGTTCTGGCTGCGTTAGGCCTGAGGAACGCCTAAGACTATATTCTGATTGCATTTGTCCATGCACAGGAATGACTCTTTGGTTGACTTCCGATCAATCACTCTTAAGTGACCCGCTGCCCGCCCTTCCTCCCTGCCGAATTGACGCTTGACCATGCTGCAGCGGCAGATACGGCAGGTACTGCTGTTTTAATTGTTTTATTGATGTACATTTTCTTTAAAAAAAAAAAAAAAAACTTTAAACAAATTAACAACAACTTGCATTAAGCAATAAAGTTTATATCCAACATCCCTAATAATTACTCTTTACAAAAATGCATCCCTTGGCTGTCATGACAATACACGATGTTCTAAATGTCATCTCTTATCTCTCATACAGGGAATACAATGCAATTATTTCCTTTTTCAATATTTACCACAACTGTAATAAACCCAAATGACAAACTTGCTAGCTGACTCTGGCTTTGTGCTCCACATTCACTATTGTACTTGATTTTTTGCTAATTGTCTTTGTCCTCCAATCTCCAAAAACAGATTTGAAAAGGTTAATGTGTGCTTAAGCAGTTATTTCTTTGTACATAAACCAGCCAACACCTGCCTCGTGCCTCAGGGAGCTTTCTCAAAGCTAACACTAATGAAAAAACACAAACAAAAGAGTCTTGCCAACACCGTGTAGTGTGCGCCTTGTCAATCAGAAAACCTTTCCCTGTAACAGGTTTTGAGGACAATAAACCAACGTTTTCAAGCTTTTCCACAAAGTCATAATGTACAAATAAAAACTCATGTGAAGAGAAGGATTAGAGCAAGTCACCAGGCTACTTCAATTCGAGACAAGCCTGCAAGGATCCAGGAGGTTCACTTAAAGACTTGCTGAGGTCAGATGGGATACTGCGTATTTACCATCAATGGTTATAATATCAATGCAGCCTACTCAAGGCTAACAGTTGCAAGATCCAATTGCATTTTTACATGTATCCCTATCCAACAAACTATTTGTAAACGGATGTAGTTTCACGGTTTCTCTTTTTATATGAAACAAATCTTTCTGAATTGGGGGAGGATTCCGTTACCAGATTCCAGGCATTGCCTACATTTAGGCTCACGGTATTGTTGGTGCATGTGTTACATACATTCTATAAGGCTTGACCATTCATTATTAAGCTTGGCCATTCATTGTACTTATGGTTGGCCATATGTGAGATGACAGGTGCCATTGGGTGTCCTTAGACATTAATGTATTTAAGTGTATATATTATGTTATGTGAATTGATAAATGTCATACTAGGTTTACACAGCACAGGAGTAAGAATACTTTACGGTATAGTGCTCTATTACAAAATCTGATTTATTGAAAAATATAGATATTTTCTTTAAGCCAGGATTTATGGTGTCTCCTGACATTGAAATAATTTTCAGTGTTTAGGGCCCAGGACTGCAGGTTGTTCTAAAGGGCAGCCCTTGCTACTGGCAATATATTTCCATCTGCTGGCAAACTGGGGAACCATGAAACAACCACCAATCTGTTGCCTTAAGATTGCAGATTCCCAGTCTGAATATACTCTGTCGATCTAAAAACATGCTCCAGCACCTGGGAGCGCTTTATCAACTAGACACAGAGGCTTACAGTTTTTCCAACTGCCAATGGGGAGCTGATGCAACCTGGGCACACTAGGTGTGACATGTCTGTTCCTTCAGGTACCAGCTGCCACGACTGCTGTAGTCGCATTATGATTACATTTTTAGAGGAGTTTAAGTACACCCTGTTGCTATACTGAAGACTTTGCATGTGGACAGCAGAGTGGGCCAGAAAGGGAAGGACCATCCAAAAGGACTTCCGAGGCAGAGCAGAGACCTTTGCTGTGGAATCAGGTTGAGGACGGAGCGTGGGTGGGTATTCCATCAGAAATCCCAGATGTGCCACATGCTGTTCTGGTATAGGACACTCCCCCAAATCCGAGGTCCTGGAATCAGAGGTCAAGTCTGTCTTCCATTCTATATCTCCATTATCTTTGCATTTCCAGCATTCAGTTTCAAACAGTTTATTATTATTATTATTATTATTATTATTATTATTATTATTATTAATAATAATATTATTAGTATATATGTATATAGAGTGAAACTAGCTCTGGAGGAACAGAGTGCTGAACAGGTTCTAATGCAAAGGCCCAGCTGTTACCTATTCAGTGGTATGCTTTAACCCATGCTGGGAGATGCCTGCTGCTTCTGTTCAGACCTCAGCATGATTTTTGTACCATCGACATATGGGAACTACCAAATATCCTAGACAGCGACAAATATATAGACACGTTGGACATAGTTTGGAACTGAAATCGGGAGTTTGTTCGCAAGAGCTGCCAGTTCAAAGCTAGTTTGTTGAGTAGAGTATGTAACAAACAGGTTTATGAGATCTTTTGGGACACGCCTTCACAAGAGAGAAGCACTGAAAAGCTTCCCACGGATGAGTGCTGCAGACGAAATCAGCGATTCCAACAGTTTTGGAGATCGTGGATCACTGAGAGGTGCGAAGCATTTCCTAGATTTCCAAAGTCTAGTCCCCGGATCCAAATCTCACAGGGTAAAGGACATTACATTGAGCTGGACGTCTCCTGGCCCTACAGAGCTAACACTCAAGCTACAGATAAATGTCCCTGATGGTTTGCTCAGTATATTGCTATTGATGGTGTCTACTTTGATAGGGAAGAATCACAGAATTCGTGTGATGGCAACATCTTGACAACCATCACAACAAGAAAGTGGCAAATTATCTGGTTGATGCTAAAAAGCTCTCAGGGGATATTTGTGAATGTATTTGTGCTAGTATAATTTTCTTAGGGAACATAATTCCTCACACAGAAACACTATAAAAAAGAAATAGCAGTGAGCAGAAGTCGGCTGTTCCAAGTGCGTTACAATACATTGCAACGATAATGAACTACAGAGGAAACATCAACCTCTTACTGAAGATGATGTGGGAACATGAGATTGTAGAGTGGGCATGGTACGTATATATATCTACGGCATGCACAATAGGTCCCAAACAGTATGAGTATATTGATTAGTTTACAGTGGGTTACAGTTGAGGCTAGGGAAGGGGATCACAGTGATGGGGTGACGCCACTGTAGGTCTCTGGAGGTCCTACAGAGATAGGGTATGCTTTTTTAAGGCAATCAGTCCTGGAAAGTGGTTATATTTTTAATGTAAGGTCAGGGGCTGAGTGCATTGCAATGGTGGGATGCCAGGAAGAAGAAGGCATGGAAGGCTAGTGGAAGGGTATGTCTGGCGGGGAGCAGAGAGGCTGACATAGCTTGAGAACCCATGGTACATGTAGGAGTGTAGTAGCATCAAGAGCTAACTAGCTGTTGGGGAACCCTGCGGAAAGATTTAAACATGAGAAGAGAAGATTGAAGGGGCACCAGTGCTACATATATAATACAGACATTTAATAATGGGATATTTGATCTGGTGAATAAATCAGTACCTCTATGTCACACTGTCATAGACTTAACTTTGTAAGAGGAAGAAATATGGTTACACCAGAAATGAACAAATGATGCTGCATATTACATAATCTGGAAGGGAAATGGCGTACCAATGTGATGTGAAAGTTAAATCACAGTTTAGGAAACAGCTTAGAACTTACAAGGCTTCCATTGCTGAAGAAATACATGCTATTTTTCTCAGGGATGAGATAACTCGACCAGTCCCTCTAAAGAGCTTTTTAACATTTGGAACAAATTGACAAATTCGCCAGCTCTACGTTTACCTCTTGTGGAGACTCAAGAACTGGTTAATTCTCTCTATAACTTTGTAGAAAACAAGATCCCTCCAATCAGAGATAATCCCTCTTCAGAAACTGCACCTCCATTAGTCCTAGAAACTCGGGATTTGGCCCTTGGGACCGAGCCATCTCCTATCCTTATACTCTGCTTATTGCTGGAAGACTTATTAAAACATCTTAGCATTGCAAAACCCTCTAAGCTCACCTTATGACATTTTTGCCATTGCTTAATGTGTTTTTCATTTTTATGCTACACAAATTTTTTATATTTTTAACACCCATTTAACTTCAGCTGAAATACCCTCTGTTTGGAAAGAAGTGGCTGTCTGCACCTTTCTTAAGGAGCCATCTCTAAGCCCTCAAGATCATGCTAATTTGCACCCTATTTCTCAGGCACCTTTTTTGACCAAACAACTAGAACCCGGGGGTCTGGCCCAACTCCACCAATTTGATCTAGATGCTAACTACTTGGCTCCTCGCATGTAGGTTGTAAACCCCTTTATATAGTGCAGACATTATTACCACAACCATGCTTAACACTTTTACGGAAGAAGTAGAATGCAGTGGTGCTGGACTTCTGATCTTACTTGATTTATTGGCAGCGTTTGATCTGGTAGATCATCGGATCCTTCTGACATCCATAGATAATAATGGTATTAGAGGCCAGGTGTTGAAATGGATCAAGTCATTGCTTAGAAACCATTCACAGTCAAAGCTGGAAAATGTTACTTTGCTAGAGAAATCATCTTTACCTATGATGACGTTTTTGCCAAATTGTCTAGAAATAGATCAGTTTCAGCCAACAAGACTAAAACATGCTTGCTTGCAATTAAGAGCTTGATGGTTGCCAAACATTTTGGGATCAACTCTTCTAAGGCAGAGGTAATCACAGCTAATGCAGATCTTTCCCTTGGGGACTATCCTTTCTGGCCACAATCTTTTGTAAAATGCCCTATTCCTTCAGCACAGATGAAAAATCTTTATAGTTTATGACTCAGACCTGTCCCTTCCCCAACAGCTCTCCTCAGTAATAGCCTTAAGCGAATCTCATCTTTCTTTTCATTTATCCAGAAAATCACTATCGTTGACGCTTTTGTCTCTTTGAGATTAGACTTTGGTGATAGTCTTTTGACAGTCTCCAGCTCTGAGTAAAGAAATGTGGCCACATCTCCCCCGGCCTGTGTGCTTTTCATTGGTTCCCAATAAAACAAAGGCTATTGTTCAAATGCATGACCCTTATTCATAAAATGGTACATTGTACCCTAAGAATCCTTTCATAGAGAGGCTACATATCTACTGGTAATCTAGATCCCTACAATTGCAAGATCACTATCCAACATTTCGCAGAGTGAAGATGGGCTGTATTACCTTTATCTATAGACAAACAAATCTTGGAACAATCTACCTTTGTCTATCAGAAGCTGTAGCAAACTGCAGACCTTACCGAAGTCTCTCAAAACATTTCTCGTCCAGAAAAGAAAGAGCCTTTTTTGATCACCAACTTGCACCTGCTCACATCGGGCTGACTCATTTTCAAATAATATGTCATTAGCGCCATGAAGACTGGGTGAAGGTTTGTGCTTTATACCACCCTAACCCCACACACACATACATAGATACAGAGAGAGCCAAGTAAGTGGTGTTAGGAGAGGAGCTAGGGAGGTTGAAGAGCTTAAGGGGGACCAGGCTGAGTACTTTGTTAAGAGGTAAAAGGAGCAGAGGGGATATCCTACAAGGGTGCTAGAGTAGTAACTGACCCTGATGAGGACCAGAGTGGAGATCAGGGTTCTAGACAAGTGAATGTTGAGTTAGGGGCAGATTCTGCTGATGTTTAGAAGATTAAAACTCCCTGCTGTGGCTTTGAAGGTGATAAACTGCTGAGGTTTAAAGTCCCTACCAAAGACAACCCTAATGTTGCAAGACTTGGGGGATGGGTTGAGGGGCGGTGGATCTGATATATTGGGTGCTTGGATAATGCAAAATAACTCAGCCACAAAGCCACTCCAATTGCCTGTAATGTCTCGCCTGAAGTATGAGAACTTCTGGAACAAGTGGGTAGTTGGAGCGTTATAGCCCATCCATGGCTCTAGATTTTTCCTAGTGGCTAAAAGGTTTGGGTGAATCATTTCAAAGATGGCGGCGACTCTGGCATTAGACAAAACCTATTTGGTGCCTCCACATCCACTGCATGGGTTAGCCAGTGTCTAAGGTTACAAATGACCGGGGTGGAATTTCATTTGTTTTAACGTACGGCCGTACGGCAAGGGACACCCTCAACAAAGAGATAAATAAAGAGATATATAAAACTGCACTCAAAAGTTTTAAGTCAGCTGTTATCACAGCAAAAAAAACATATTTGGATGTTCGTATATCTAATGCTCACTCCCAACCTAAGGAGCTCTTCAAAGTACTTAAGGAACTAGAAAACCCTAAGCATGATAACAATGAAGTAGTTATCAGAGATGCCGGACTGGTGCAACCTTATACAGGATGCCATGGGTTCCAAACTAAAGGACATTAAGGACTCTATTGTCCTAGCCAAAATGGACTCCACGATTAAAGATCCTAATGCCACGAATAGTAGATGCAGAATTTGGAAACCAGAAGAATAGTTTACTTTCAAACCCATAAGTGAACCCGATTTGGCTGTGACCACTGAAAAATTGAAGCCTACGGATTGTAAATAGGACGTCTGTCCGGCCTTGGCCATTAAGGCACGCTCGTCTGCACTGATTTCTACACTCTGTAGATTTGTTAATGCTTCTTTTAGGATGGCTCTGTCTCTAAGAGTATAAAAAATACATGGATTACCCCTTTACTAAAAGAAACAGGCTTGTGTCCCCTGGATCCTTTGAATAATCGTCCCATCTCCAAATCCCCTTTTCTCCTAAAGATTCTGGACCATGTGGCGTACTCGCAAGTCTTGAGCCACATGCAATATAATAACATCTTGAAAAGATGGCAATCTGGTTTTCGAGAGGAACAGGGGACGGAGACAGCTTTTCTGGATCTTAAGTCTAGGCTACTGAGACACATGGACCATGGACAGGCTGTCATGCTGATGCTTTTGGACCTGTCTGCCGCCTTCAACCTGGTTGACCATGCTTTGCTGGTCAACAGGTTGGAGGAGGTGGCAGGGTTCTCTACATCAGCCGTGCAGTGGGTCCAATCCTTTTTAAGTGAATGCCAGTGCAGGGTGAGTAGTGTCCTGGCAGATCCTGGACCCATTGAGCTGTCACAGATAGTGCCACAAGGGGCTTGCTTATCCCCAATTTTCTATAACCTCTTTACGTCCCCTTCCTCAATTTTCTGGAAAACAACAAAATTTAGTTTGTTAACTATGCAGATGACACACTGTGTCATCCCCCTGTCCGGCAATTATATAGATGATAAATCCAATATCAACAGAATGTACAGTTTGATACAAAACTGGATGTGCAGCAATAGCCTTTCACTTAACACCAGCAAAGCAGAAATGATGATTGTGCGGACTGTAGCGAATACCCGTAAATTGGAGACGGTATATGCTGAACTGCAGATAGACGGGTGTATGATTAAAACTAAATCCAAAGTCAAGACTCTCGGGGTATACTTGGATCATAACTTGAATATGAAAGCCCAAGTCAGCTGCCTTGTATCCTCAGCATCACACTATATCAAGATACTGACCCATGCTCGACCATTTATCTCGAGAGAGAGAATCGAAAAATCCTGGCGAGAGCACTGATGGGGTTTAGGATTGACTACTGCAGCAGCCTATTAATCGGCTTGCCAAAAACAGGGGTCAACCGACTCCAACCGACGCAGTTAGAGTTATCTTGGACCTCAAGAAGAGAGACCATATCTTGGAGGCCAGAAGAAACCTTCACTGGCTTCCAATTAAAGATAGAATTCTTTTTCGTTGATTGACTATCATCTATAAATGCCTGGGAAGTGCAGCCCCATCTTATCTTAAGGAAGAACTAGTTGCTAAGGCTAGCATGCACAATCTTAGATGGAACAACTCCACATAACTGAAAATTCCGGCCTGCAGGCTATCACAAGTTAAGAAAGGATCTTTTTTTGCAGCAGCCCCGGATGTCTGGAATAAACCTCGTCTGCATATTAGAGAGGAATCATCAAGCTTGGTCTTCAGAAAAAAACGTAAAACATTTCTGTTTAGTTAGTCCTGCTGTCTCCCTACTGGCCACTGGTCACGACTGGTTCTGCAACACTCATGGTGGTACATTGAACCCTATGTCCTTTCAGGCCTTTTTTTTTCGTCATCTACTAATTGTTCTGTGAGTTTTCATATGGATATGTTTTTGTCTCATCTGTTCTGTATATATGGATGCTCTTAAGTCTCTGGGTCAGCGGCCACGCGGTATAAATAAAATAAAGTAAACCAGGGGTTCTATAGTCTCAAAAGTAGCCACTCGCCAAGGATGAGAATTTAGCAAAGATCTAGTTCATTTTACAGTTCTGTCCAATAGCGGCTAGACAACAGAAAAGGGAAAGCACAGTGGTCTGGTCAGAGAATGGGAAATGGATGTAGGTCTTGCAGTGATCCACTGTAACAAGCCTCTTCAATATTGTTGGGTGCTTCCAAGATATGTTTGACATGTGGAAAGATTAAAAGCCAGTGAGAGATTCCAGAACTTACTATTGTCATAATGCCATGACCATGCGGCAACCTGAAATATCTGTTGGTATGTTATCATTTTTGAGGCAATCCTGGATAGCTGTCTTTATACAGGATGTATACTGCATTGCGGTTCGATGGTCACATGGGTGACGTCCAACTCATAAAAGAAGGATATGCATGTGGCGACTGGTGGCAACTCGGGCACAAAGGGAGGAGTATGTAGGTGGTGCTGCAGGAGGGATGCATTGAGAGGTGGGGAGGAAAGCAGGCAAGGGAAGTTATGCACAGTGGGGACATTTGTGCAGGGAGGACCCCCCCCGAAATGGCGCACTGGCCTAGAGCAACCCTGTGGTGGAACAGCCTTCAGATGGTGTCCTTCCACAACATCTTATTAGCCAGCAGCCTTTAGGTATAGATCCATACACATGGCAGGAGCGCCCGGTGGCCCCATAATGCCATTGAAGGGTACCAGTAACATGAGTAAAAATAAGAATTTTGTCAAATCTCACCAGACCTCTTCAATGAATCCTAATACACGATAACTGTTTTGGCTTATTACCTTAAAAGAAATTGTTTCTTATACCTCCCACTGGTTTAATATAGGCTGAATAATAATAATTCATAGAATGTGCATCATACTTTCATCATCATTTCATGGTCCTTAATATTGCAACATCAATTTATTTTGGAAACAGGATTCCTTAAAAAGCAACACAGAGAAAGAGAACAGCCCACTAAATATACACTATTACCCAAAAGGTTCACCTACACAATATACAAAGGTAACAATAGTTATCTGCAAATAAATGTTTGCAAAAATGCTTCAAACCCTGAATCTGTTTTACTTCCATGCATATGAAACTGTCAGGCCTGGCAGGTTGTCTGCAGTCATACATAGAGTGAGTAGGTATTTTCCCTGGCAAACATAATTCATTAAAACATTTTAGATTGGAGAAGAGTGTGTGTTTAACCTTAACTTTGCATTCAGGAATTTCAGATGATCTCAAGTCAAGATGAAGGGAGCAGTCGTGAGTCAGAGTGAGCTGGAATTCCCAGGGAAAAGAACCTTGCTGGAGATTCTATAACTATACTAATCTGGAGTGTTGGACAAGCAGGACCTGTTTCGGAGCAGCTCTGTGGAAGCAGGCCCTTAGCAGTTATTTTAACCAAAAAGGAATTGCAAATTGGCTGATTGAATCAACTAAATATGATGGGAGGGTAGCGAGTACTTAGTTACAGGAAGGAGAAGAACTTTTAGCTTAATAACTTTTTAATAAGAACTGTTACATCCTTTAGATAAAACTATTTAATAGTAAAACATAGATCAGGACTTTTATTAATGTATATATGTTTATCCAGGAGGATCATTTCCATAGATAAGTTAGAAAAAAAAGACTTCTGTTTTTTTTGAAAAACAAGCACTTTGTATCTGATTTCCATTCATAAAGGTGGGGTCTGAGAGTCTCTCTACCAGCACGAACGTAGCCCATTAACCTGTTCTTGGGTGGATTGCCCCTGGGAGAGTCTCAACCAAGTCTTTAGCTCACTGTCCCTTTCACAGAGGAGAAATATCCCTGCATATCAGTCTTTGTACTGCCCAGGGGCAGTTCAGCCCCGAAATGCTAGGGAATTCTTCTCTGAACAAGAGTACCAACAGCAACCGCATACATGTGTTTGAGCCTTGTTGGGCATCATCAGTGAGGTGGAGCTGTGCCTCTCTGAGAACAGTGAGCAAGGGTTCCACGTCTGAATCCCCCTGTTAACTTAGGGTGAGACCCAAGGTTACGTAATATGCAAATCAAAGGTGGGGTCTGAGAGTCTCTCTACCAGCACGAACGTAGCCCATTAACCTGTTCTTGGGTGGATGACCCCTGGGAGAGTCTCAACCAAGTCTTCAGCTCACTGTCTCTTTCACAGGGGAGAAATATCCCTGAATATCAGTCTTTGTCCGGACCAGGGGCAGTCCAGCACCGAAATGCTAGGCAATTCTTCTCTGAACAAGACTACCAACAGCAACCCCATACATGTGTTTCAGCCTTGTTGGGGTGGTAGAGAGACTACCAGAACCCCCTTCGTTTTGCATTTTAAGTAACTTTGGGTCTCACCCTAAGTTACCAGGGGAATCCAGACGTGGACCCCTTGCTCACTGTTCTCAGAGAGGCACAGCTCCACCTCACTGATGATTCCCTTGCACAGCACCTGGATTCCGTAGTGAGGTGAACTACTGACCGTGCAGTCACTAACAAGGTTCAGACTAGAAGATAAGTTTTAATAGAGTGCAGCAGATATGTCGTTTTTTAAGTGAAGATGTTAAGAGTTTCTTCAAGTCAGAGTTGAAACACAATTATAAATAGTTATAATTAGAATTTTTTTTGCAAAAAACATTTAAGAGAAAAAGAACAAAAGGAATTCTAGAAGAAGTGAAACCAGAAAAAGTAAAAAAAGAAGGAATTAATTTTAAACACATTTATCAGATATTACGTTTGGGAGAACATTATCCTCTCAGCATTGGTGTAGCAGATTAAGACAGAGTTTTAGAAGGGAAGAGTTTTTGGAGAAGAAATGTAGAAAGAATATAACTTTCCTGTACTTTTTTTCACCAATATGTAGGTCTTCAGTACAGACAGAAAGAAGACCAGCAAGTGTTTGTTATGGAATCCACGTCCCATTTCCCCTTCGATTGTTCCTCATCTAGTGTTTACCAGAACCTGGAGGTGGAACGCCTTGCCGGGGCGGGGATACTAGGGGTTTAGCAGCTCCTACAGATTGGAAATCCGGGGCCCGACAACTGCCAAGCAGCTTTTACTTATAATCATGGAATCTTCCTCCTCTAACCAATTTCTAACATAACTTTTTTGTGAAGGTTATTTTAATGAATTAGAGGCTTTTGAAAAATAAGAGACAAGCCTGCAAAATAAATACCATTCCATCAAACCAATGCACACAAGGAAACTCTTACATGGTAAAACACATAGAATCGCAAATCTGCCTTCCTTCCTTTAACTGATGTTATTTTAGGGAGT
This sequence comes from Ambystoma mexicanum, assembly GCF_040938575.1. NCBI lineage: Eukaryota > Metazoa > Chordata > Amphibia > Caudata > Ambystomatidae > Ambystoma > Ambystoma mexicanum. Next base: position 263,206,675 of record NC_090931.1, on the reverse strand, counting down.
TGTCCACTAGTTTTTATTGTAATAGGTACACATTATGGGGAGTAAAACAGTATTTAGACAGACCCTTGCCCTCACACACTGGGAAATGAGTACTTTTTGTAACCCCACGTCCTGGACGGAATATGGCTACTGAGCGACGTCCTCTCCATACAAATGGGGTTTGAAAATAGGCCACGTCAGAGGTTGAGAATGTGTCGGACAATCCCACGGAGCAAAAACACTAAGGAAGCCCCACACTGCGGCATCCAAAGAAAAGTCTGATTCCAGATTTTCAGGCCGCCTCACACCTCACAACAACACAATTCTTTGGTGATAACTGGTGCCAAACATTCAGACACAGTTTCATAAGATAAAAACACTCCACCAGGTTTGGATTCCATGTTTACCATGATCGTTTCTATCTTGGAGGTAACTTTTGTGACTGGGTCAGGATCATAATATTAATTATGTAACTTTTCACAACACGGGACGGTTACAGAACAAAGGCCGGTTTTTTAAAAACATTATACATAACGCATAATCATCCACAATGGGATTCCATGAACTATGACATCTCTGAAAGAAACCAATACATCATTAACTGCATGAGACAACGGCAATAACAGTCCAACATTAATTGGCCTGTGCTATCATTACAATTGGTCGCAGTTTATGGCATAGTGTTCTGTGACACTCAAGGGTACACTTACCAATGACTCTGGGAAGAGCAAACATAGCATGTGGTAGCACACATCTAATTTACGCAACTGTGCACATTACCTTGCAATTTACAAAAGTAATTTCCTTCTTCACAGGAGGGCATTTTGAGGCTTCAAGGAGAAAGCAGAAAATATGTGCAAGGCGAAAGGGAAGAAGAAGTATTGAATCAATATTTTATTTCACTCTCCACCGGGTGGGAAGGTCTTAAATTAGCTGAACATTAATGGGAAAGGAAGAGATGTATGCTAAAGTGAGCTTCTAGAATGTAAGAAAAAGGGATAAAGAAACGAAATATATTTGCGTGTATTGTTTTACCATTAGGAACAAATTCCCCTTGAGGATGCTGCATTCTCCTAATGTGATGTCCTGGCAATCAATTATTGAAATCATAAGCAACTGTTGTAACGTCACAGCAGGGTGATACAGCATTTTGTTTGCATGTTTTTTTACATTTTTATTTCCTTATTGGGTATTTGTGGAGTGACCCTCATACCACTAATCTACACCCATACTCATTACAAGTATAGTGGTGCATGAAAAAATTGCAGTAATGCTCTGCTAACTTCATTACCACTGCATTACTGCTGCATTACCACACCGCCGCACTACAACTTAAAACCTCCAGCAAAATGCTGGAGGTAATTCCATTGCCTAACTGCCAAAAAACAGCCACTGAAATCCCTATGGATTCCATAAATGGGGACCAACACCGCTACACCACCACTAGCAACCGGGGGTAAATCCGTCAGACCAGTGGTGGTAACAGCAATTCCGTTTGACGGTATTCCAGCGGATTTATCGCCAAACTTGTAACTAGGCCCATATAGTGGTAAATGCAGTGATGGGAAGACTTGGAAACGTCATGACATGTAACGCTCAGACCCCATCTTATTAACTATGCACACTCATGATCCCGGGTCTATGAATATTAACACGTGGGCAAATGTTCTGTTCCCGACCGAAAAGTCTGTCTCAGAACCAACAATAGCGCAAGTTGTCCCAGTTCTACAGATATTAATATTTCTGCACATCCTTCTTCAGTTCGGTCAACTAACTGATTAGACATTTGGGCCTAAGACCATAAACAGCCTTTGCCCACAATCACACAGTGCGTAAACTAGGGAGCGTTGTGCTTTCCCACTCATGATTGCCATGGCATCTGGACAAGACCCCTCAGTACGATATTAGCAGAAGCAGCCATTTGCCATGTCCTGCTTTCACCCCACCAGGATACGGGTGCATAGGACGGCCTTCCTTTAATGAGTGGCACCGGAGGAACAAGGTGTGCAATTGGACGAGAGTAGAATTGCGGAGAACTGACGTAGTGCCGCAGATCACACATGTTCATCTGTATTCTTGGGGATCTGGGTTTTGAGCCCAGTATTACTTGCTCGGTTTTCTACATTAACAACTGACTCCAAACTCATTGCCTTCAATACGAGTGACAACTCCATCAAGCACATGACTTCTAGTATATTAAAGCATTAGGGAAGCAGAGGGCAGAACTCAACAGCATTAACCTAAATACATGTATTCATAGTTAGCCAATAAATAACAATAAAACATGCTGACCTCAAAAATAAATACAAGACATGCATACATACATACATGGGTCGCACCTGGTTTGCCTGAATGAGCTGCACCTTTACCTTATGGACGGCGAATAGTGCATTCCCCCGAAGAAGCTTGAACGCTGGGTACATTATTTAGGAGGGGAATTGAAAGATTGTTTAGGTAGGGCAGGAGGAGGGGCGTTCAGGTGTGATGTATATATTAGCCCCCTAATGGAGATCGGCCAGCAGCCAATGGGGTCATCCACCCCGCTCTTTCAGGAGGCCAGGGCCCTGTTTAGATTTAACATGTAAAGCTTGACTTGCCAATAGACTAAGATCGAAGGGGCAGCCCCTAACAGCGATGTATTCCTCCCAGCCAACAATAAGACAGAGACCATCACACATAAGAAATGAGCTACATCCTCTCTGGAGGTCAACGCGCCACCAGAAGTGACGGGGCCCCTAGATTGGAAACAAAGGACTAGGGGAAAGGGGGGAAACCCTGAGAAACAGGCCTTTTCCTGTGATGGTCCCTGCCTCTAGAACAAGTCTCCAACACAGATCAGACTAGTTTCTCACCCTTCAAAGAATGCCTGGTCACTCGGTGATCGCTCCACTCAAACCTACTTCTTCCCCTCTGGAGCGCCTCCATCCACTGCACCCCCTTCCTATCCAAGCAGCCTTTGTAAAACCTGCACCCTACCTGTAACCCTGACGCAATACCGTGAATGCGATGCACTTAATAACACATGTGTGTAAAATGGGTTTTCCGCATCTGCTACCATGAGAGGGATGCTTACAGCCAGTCCAGCACACTGATTTGTTGGCTAAAATGGCGTGTGTGAACAGAATATGGGGCAAAGAAGAGCGGTGGTCGCATGTAAGCAGGGTCTTGTCGCGCATTCTGAAAGGACCTATGTAGGCAGTGGTACGTTTTTCTGATCATTCAAGGTCACTAAATAAACTGGGTCAGCTGGCACACTGATAGAACCAGAGAATGCATCGACTTCTCAAGCTGTTCTTTTCCTACGTTATTATTACTTTTCTCAGTGCTGCAGTGCAGTATCGAAATCTGGGTCGTGCTGTCTTGACTGGCCTCATGGCAGCGAGCTTGAGCCCATCCCCGGGTATGAACCCGAGGCGCCCCTTGAATGCGTCACAACAGATAGGAGGCCATTGCTGTAGACCCGGAAGTCATGAATCGGGCTCGAGCCGAGTGCACGTCCTCTGCGCAGGAAGGGAATCTCAGCCGAATAATCCTGAGAATCGATCCCTCTGTTGTATAATTCTTTCAATGAAGACAGGAGCCTGTAATCTGGTGACGATGTATTTATTTGCTTAACCAGCTTCATGCAGAATGCACCCAACACACGTGTATCAACTATAATGGCTAACGGGCCTAAAGTGGCAGGGAGAATGCAGCATGGATGAACTGAGTCCAATCTGTCTCTCAAGCGGGCCCCGTATAAGGAGCGCTGTGCAGGACGCACCTTATCGCGTCCTCTGCTCGTTCCATAGAGCCCGGGAAGCGCGCGGGGGCAGAGCTTGATCAGGCCGCGAGATCTCGCGAGAGTGCGGGCTCTCGCGATGTCTCTACACATCTCCCTTTTTCAACGCACATCAAATCATTGTAAAACATAGTCATTATATCTCACCGGTCTTCTGTGTTCCCTTCTGGGACGATCAACAGTCCGGGTGACATTCTCTCGTTGCTCCGGATCGGGATTTTCACCCAATGGTTCCGGTTCAACTTTGTTTCACCCATCTCTCTGTCGTCTCCTTCTGGTTCTCTTTCTTCGCCTGCTCCAAAGTCCCTTTCGTTTTCCGCTGGTGGTCTCTCTGGGGTCTTTGCTCTTTCTCGGTTCTTCTGGTACAATGCTACTCTTTCTAGATTCCACGCTCGCCCGTCTTCCGTGCGGATGTGGTTTGTCCCTTTGTGAATCACTTTGATGGGTCGGCTAAACCGAGACCCCGTGCTTTGATCCTTCTTTGGTAACTGGATTTTGACCAAATCTCCCTCTCCGATATCTGACGTCTGCTTGGTTCTTCTTCTTCGGTCGCTCCATTGTTTCATGCGTGTCTTATCGCTTTCAATTCACCAGACTACTTCTGTCATGTCCACCACCTCATCCTCTCGTATTTTCGACAACCAGGGTGGGATCAGCGTGGATGCTGCACTCCTCCCTCTCAACATTTTGAACGGGGATATCTGGGTGATCCCATTGGGTGTGAGTCTGTGGGCTGCTATGGCCTCTTTGGTGGTTTTGAGCGGGTCCATGCCCGAAGCTGTCGCCAGTTGGATGGCGCCTTTTATGAACCTGTTGGCCCTTTCGACAAGCCCATTAGCTTGTGGGTGATATAGGGCCGCTTTCTTTTGTTTTATGTGGTTTCTTCTTAAGAACTCCTCCATGTCTTTCGAGACTAGTTGCACCCCATTGTCGGTTACTACTTCCTTGGGAAGACCCTCCCTCTGAAAGATGTCTGTCAGCACTTCTATAACGGTTGCCGTGGTTATGTTCGGGACGAACGTGGCCTCCACCCACTTGGATAAGTAGTCAACCAGGACTACCCCATACCGGTGTTCAGGTGCCATTGCTTCCAAAAGTCCTATGAAGTCGATGCCGACCTTTGACCACACCGCTTCTGGAGTTTCTGTGGGTATGAGGGGTGCTTGGCGAACTTTGAGTCTCTTGTCGCTGTTGAGGCATTCATGACAACGTTCTATCATGGATCGAATTTCCTGGTCCATGGATGGCCACCAGTAGGCTTCTCTCACTCTGCGACGGGTCATGGTGTTTCCCAGGTGACCCGCGTGTGCTCTAGTTAGGATGATTCTTCTCATTCCTGTGGGAGGAATAATCTGGTGACTTCATGATTATTCCCTCCGTTTCCGATAGTTCGTCCGACACCTTCCAGTAGGGTCTCATGCCCTCAGGTAACGCCTTTTTGCTTGGCCAACCTTCCTTGGTCCATTTTTGAATCATGGCCATGGTGGAGTCTTTTCCATCTTCCTCTTCCCAGTGTCTCTCACTGAGTTCCAGGTACTCTGGCGCTCTCACATCCGTAATCGATGCCACTATGCATTCTCCGTGGAGGAAGGTGGTGGCTTTATCCTTTCCCTCCGGCAGTCTCGACATGCAGTCGGCTTATGAGTTTTTCCAGCCTGAGATATGCTGGATCTCAAACGTGTACTCTTGCAGCTTGGCTGCAATGCGTGCCAATCTGGGCGTGGATACTTTTGTGCCTCCCGGACTAAGCATATGGATCAGGGGCTTATGATCAGTCACCAGCTTGAATTTGGTGCCCCATACATATGTCCTGAAGTGTTCCACCGCCGATGCGCAGGCCAACATTTCTTTTTCTATAGTGGAGTAGTTCTGTTCAGCCTCTGATAATGCCTTCGATGCAAAGGCCACTACTTGCTCGGTGTCGCCTTTCTTTTGTGTTAGGACTGCTCCCAGTCCATAGGCACTGGCGTCGGTGGTGACAACCGTTTCCCACGCGGGATTAAACGGTTGGAGGCATGGCGCTTCTACGATATGCTGTTTTATCTTCACCATTGCTGTCTTTTGGGGTTCCTGCCACACAAATTCCGAGCCCTTTTTGAGTATTTCTCGAAGGGGTGCCGTGGTTTCGGAAAACTTAGGTATGAACTTTGCATAGTACTCAGCCAGCCCCAGAAATGACCTTACTTCTTCTTTGCTGACTGGCTCCGGTGCTTTAATGATAGCTTGCATGAGATTATGTTTGGGACTGATCCCTTTTTCTGAAATCTTATAACCTAAGTATTCAACTTCTTTCACGCTGAAGAGACACTTCTCATAGCGTAACCGCACTCCTGCTTCTTGTAGCTTATTTAAAACCACTCTCAATGTGGCGTCGTGCATCTGTTCATCCTCCGCATACACGAGGATGTCGTCCTGGAAGTACATGACATTTTTAACCTTCTTCAGCAAGACGTCCATCATGCGTTGGAACGCCGACGCTGCCGATGACAGCCCGAATGGCATTTTGGTGAATTGGTATGTGCCAAAGGGAGTGATGAATGCCGTGAGGGGTTTCGATTCGTCATGTAGCTGTATTTGGTGATATGCGTTCCTCATGTCCAGTTTCGAAAATATCTTGGCTTCTTTCATTAACAGAATGAGTTCATTTATGCTTGGAAGGGGATAGTTATCGGTGATGACTTCCAGGTTTAAGCTGCGTAAGTCTATGCATACCCTGAGTTCCTGTGATTGGGGTTTCTTTATGAGTACGATGGGGCTCAGCCATTCCGATGCTTCAATCTCTTTTATGACACCCTCCATTTTCATCTTTTCCAGCTGACATCTAAGGGTATCCCTTGCCGTGGCTGGTACTGGCCTCACTCGGTGCTTTACGGGGACAGCATTCTTTTTGAGTATTATCTTGTGGAGAAAACCCCTGATGTGCCCCGGCTCCTCCGAGAAAAGTGTTGGGTAGTCGCCTTTGACCACGTGTCCTCTCGTCACCTTGACCGACAGGACTTGTTCGTCGGTGCTGGGATCCAGTCTGATTTTTAACTTGTCCTGGTCGTCCCACCCTAGCACTGCTGGGCCTTCATGACTGAAATAGACCCTGGTCGTGGTTTCCCTTCCCTTGAATTCAACTTTGGCATTGATGTATCCTAATAGTTCGACTGACGCCCCTCCAAACACCGGGGGTTTGTGCTTCGTTGTAAGCACTTGTGCCGTTTCCTTTCCCACCATGTCCTTGTACGTGCGAAGGGGAAGGATCGTTAGATCGGACCCGGAATCCGCCATGACCCTGGTTTCTCTTCCATCAATCTTGATCACACAGTGAGGCTTCTCTCTCCTCGCTCTTGTGCTGTTAACCATGATGACCGTGGGTCTCCCTTCATCTTCGGAGGATGACTCTTTCTCCGGATTGCGATCAGCATTGAGGCTGGATACTTTCTTGTTCCTCCACCGACACACGATGGAGAAATGGCCAATGCGCTTGCAAATGGAGCACTCCTTGTCTCTGGCTGGGCACTCTCTGTCAAACGCCAGGTGTTTCGTGCTGGTGCACCTGTGACACTTCAGGGGTTCTTTTCTGTTCCCTCTCCCTTCTTTCGTGTCAGCAACTGGCCTCTCTTTTCTTGCATGGTAACGCACTGCTTGTATTTCTGCCGAACCCTGGGCCCCAGTTAGCTCCTTAAGTCTTTCCGCCGTTTCTTCGACTTCCCTGGCGATCTCGATCGCTTTCTCTAACTGCAGTTCTTTTTCGACAATAAACTTATCTTGCACCTTCCGGCTGTTGGTGTGGACGACCAACATATCACAAATGAGGCTCTCCGCGTTGTTGCCAAAGTTACACAGCGCCGCTAATTCCCTCAGCTTGGTGACGTAATCGTCGACTGGTGCAGATATTTCTTGCTTACGTGTGTAAAACCGTATTCGGTGGAGCACTGTGTTCTCTTTACTAGCAAACCTTTTAATGATTCTCCTGACAGCCTCCTTGAAAACATCGTCATTGTCGCCAGCCACTGGTATCGGAGTGAGACTCTCGAATATTCTCTGTCCTTCCACTCCCAGGGCATTTAATAGCATGGCCCTGCGCCTCGCCGCTGAAAACCCCGCCCCTTCTAGGGCCTCCACGTATGTCGTGAATAGGGGCTGCCATCGTGGCCATGGAATGGCAGGCCTACCTGGAGTTTGTAGAAATGGCGGCGGTGGCGTTGCTCCTTGCATGTTTTCCCGTGGGTTCTGGTGGTGATCCTCGTCGCCAATTTATGTTGTATAATTCTTTCAATGAAGACAGGAGCCTGTAATCTGGTGACGATGTATTTATTTGCTTAACCAGCTTCATGCAGAATGCACCCAACACGCGTGCATCAACTATAATGGCTAACGGGCCTAAAGTGGCAGGGAGAATGCAGCATGGATGAACTGAGTCCAATCTGTCTCTCAAGCGGCCCCGTATAAGGAGCGCTGTGCAGGACGCACCTTATCGCGTCCTCCGCTCGTTCCATAGTGCCCGCGAAGCGCGCAGGGGCGGAGCTTGATCGGGCCGCGAGATCTTGCGAGAGTGCGGGCTCTCGCGATGTCTCTACACCCTCCTTCAGCTTTCGATATTGTAACATCATGAAAGCAATAGCACAAGTATAAATACATCAGATGTTAACATCAAAGTACATACATCATGATTTCATAATCACTAAAACGGGATCCGAGCGCCTGGGGACCAACTCCGTTGGTGACGGTGCGCTATATAAATACCTTTAACATTAACACCTATGTGATCATGACGACCCCCAGAATTCCGAAGGCCGAAAATGCAGACTTTTTTCTCCAACCCCCTCTACACCACATAGATGTGTGGGAAGACCCCCGCACCCCCATATTACTATTATATCCCATAGCCCCCACATAAATATGTGGTGTAAGGGGGGGTCGGAAAAAAAGAATCGGAATTTCGGTTGTCAGAATTCCGAGGGCGACATTTTGGTGCATTTCCCTAAAACGTACTGCAGGATTAAAAGAAATACTCCTCTTGGGCCGTAGTTCCAGATTGAGTGCAAAGCACCCATACATTGCAAGATCATTACATTTAAAATACAATGAATCCCCTTCAATAAATGCTAATTTACAAAAACAAATCATATATGTTTAAGCATTCATTGGTTACAATATTTTCCATAGCAGACACAGTATTCCATATCAAAGATAACATAACTCCGTATCGAAACCCAAGCTCTAGCAGATAATAAAATCATAATCCCTTAAAAATACAAGAAATCATCCAATAGGACATGCTACTGTGCGCATTCTGAAATGTTTACAAGGTGCTATGGCATAATAGCACAATTGAATAGGTACTTTGCAAAATCGTTCTAAGAGCTTGCACATGTTTGCCTGATGCGCCACGCGTGTATCAAGTATGTTGCTGTAAAATAAACAGCAAGCTCGTCTCTGGAACAATAACAGAAAGCCAGTGCCTCCTGGGAGGGAGGCGCTCAAGAGGTGACATAGATTAGCTTGATAAATTAATGAGGGCCCACTTTAGAAATAAGCCTTGTGAAAGCTCCAAAATCACCAACACAAGGATATGTTGGAAAGTACAATAGGTCTGCGGCAGTCCCATGTCAGGAAGAGCCTCTTAGCATTCTGACTGAGCTGGAGTACACAGGGACATAAATGCAAGATTAACACTTATTCAGTTGGGTGCCACATGTCACCTCGTGGCCATTTCACAGTGCTAATCAAGGACCACTGGTCAAGTACATTTGGTGGTTGCCCAATAGGGCAATGGTTATATGGGCAAGAGGAGGAAAGAGATCATGCAGGAAAGTGTCAGATTGGTGGGGCCCATTCGTTTAGTAGGGGGCTGTTGTGGGGGTGGATAGGGTACAGCCAGTTTGGAGCAATGGCTACAATGAACAGGAGTGTTGCCATCTTCTTCTTCAAAGCCGAAGGCTTTCCAGGGATCTCAGGTCGGGATGTTGACTTGTTACAGGCGGGTGGGGCGTTCTATGTCTGGATGTCTATGCCTCGATGGTTTTGGCCCCTGGCAGATAGTCAGTGCTGGAATATACCCGAGAGTACATGAGCAGATGTCACTTGTTGACATCTTCAGGAGGCAGCTGGAGCTCATTAGCTCAATATGTCTTTTGATTGGTGCACAGGACTTTGCAATTGGTCCTCTGTTCCAAATGGATCCGCTGAGATCAGTTAGGGCGATGATTGGATGATTGAATCAAACATTGTTTGAGCTAGTCGCGCTGTCTGATTCTGCACTCCACTTCTGTTTTTGGTAGCCCTTATATAGGTTTGTATGCATGTATGTATATATGTGATGGGTTTCCTTTAGTGCCAGTCTAGCTGGGAAGAAACTGAGTTTTGCACCAGAAAGGCCACATTAAAGGAATGCAATAAAATGGATAAAATATAAAGGGCACAGTCAGAAGGATATGAAGAGAGGGCATGCAGAGGCTTGCAGACAGGGGACACAAGTTAGGGAGGGATATACCTCCCATCCTAATATTTATTTTGAGATGATCTGTTATATATCTTTCACTATTGCGTGTACGAATTACTGTGCATTTTCCAAATGAAAGGCATTACCAGATTTAATACCATCCCCCCTAAAAGCCATTGTTGCTAAATCTTCAGGGACGGGGACAGATAAAATGGTATGCTATGCAATGCTGCCTGGCCGTGCCTGCAAGGACTTATTACAGTGCATGCTCTTTTGCCCAGCCCACTCGTACATTAGATTAAATACTTTCCTTCTAATTCTCAGAGATGCTGGTTTTTCTCACTGTCACTCTGCACTCTCGTTTCTCATTAAGGGCTCAACGCCCAATAGCTGGCGGTGCTTTGTTATCCTACTTGAGGAGAGCATTGGAAATGAGGAGCTTTTAATCTTTTACCTTGAATTCTTTTTTATGACAAATTTGTTTTTTCTTTCAATGTACTTGTCATGTGCTTGTTTACAATGTTTGTATGTACTTTGACTCAATAATAGTCAATAATAGAAGACCATGACAGTCTATTTTTGCAGACGGTCGACTCAGTGCAGGTCCTATTTTATCACGCCTGTGCTCTGATGAATCCTACTGAGTCATCACTGAATTCCTGCTGGTAAGCTCCTCCCACCTGGCCAGGGGACGGCAGCCGCTACCGGATCCTGACACTGGCGGTGGTATTATGAGGGAGGATCATATACGAGGAGATGACTGCCGGGAGGAGATGGTAACTCCGTTGGCATTGGGAGAGGTGCAGTATCGCCCCACCCCCCACTTGAAGACAGCACTATACCACCTAAACTGCTGATGATATACTGACATTCAGAACAAATAGCCATTCACACCTCATATGTACATAACGCACAAAACACATCTCCTATCTGTGATGATGATGTACTAGGTAAAAACACCAAACAAAATCTCCTCTTGGAAGTCCTATTAATCCTTTGGACTCCAACTCCAGCAGTGTCTCAGGTACTGAGACGAGGAGAAGGGAGAAGGAGTTAATGTGGATTGAAAGAAACCTTAAGCAAAATGTGTGGACTAGATGTTGCAAGAGGAATCAGCTGTGCGGGACATTTAAAGAAGGTTTTGCATTGATGGTTAAAGCAGGCAGGTCCTCTCAAGCTGCCACTAATCAGCAACTCACATGAAGTGGCGAGAAAAGCGTGGCAGGCTCCAAGGAGAAGCTGCAAGGGGACCGGCAGCACTGGAGAAACTGTGCAGGACGTGGTCGATCAGAAAACCAGCCACTTTACTGGCGAGTGAAAACGAGACTGAGGGAAGAGCTAAAAGTAGGCCTGTCAAGTTGGTAACGCCATTCCCGCATTGTGACTTCGCAGCCGAGGCATGCAGGTGTTCGGGAACGACATGAGCCACAAGTGAGTTGACCCAGAGAGAGTGGGAACCCTGGCTTGTACTGACAGGTACACAGACAATTGAAAAAGTATTTTTTACTAACCAAGTAAATTAAAAATAGGGAATTTGCGCAATTCCTCATTCCTGAAATGTCAATATGGGGAAAGCAGAAGAAAATGTGATCATAAGCAGATGAATGTTAATGAAGAAGCTGAAAGACACGATTTGCGCAAGTCTCCATATAGAGGGCCTCATCACGATTTGGGCGGCAGCCCTTAAATGGGGCGGTAACGCTATTACTGCTGCATTTAAGGGTTGGTCCTATTATGGGTTGGGCGGTAAGTGGAATTTTACCTCAAGCAAAGAGCTGGAGGTAGAAATGTCCACTTACCACCAGTTTTCAGCCATTTTCGGTCCCATTACTGCTGGCACACTTACCGCCCGCGGGAATATTACAAAAAAACATTGGGCCCTATGGACCCAATGCGGAATGGGTAATAACCGCCCAACCGCTACTCGTGATCTGGTGCTAATAGCGCTGGATCGAGTAGCAGTAACGCTATTTGATACCACCAGACTCGTGATGAGGCACATAATAAGTTCATATGGGGAAAGTTGGAGCAAGCATTGCCATGAGGAATAAGTACTGGTGAAGAAGTAAAGAAACAGAACTTGAACAAGTCTTCATATGTGAGAAGTCCATATGGGGAAGCTTGGGACAAGTTACATCCAGAGTCAATTAAGTATAGACAGTGCAGGAGTAGAACTGTGCTATACTAGGAAATAAAGAGAATATCGAGACATGATAAATGAGATATATCAGGCATTGAGCCTTTTGGAGGGAAGATACCCGACAGGAGAGTACACCAGGGGATCTGTGGAAACCAGAGGGGGATACCTGGCAGGAGAGTATACCAGGGAGTCTACTCGAAGTGTATGAAAGAAAGACATTGTGTGGAGATACCTGGCAGAAGATTATACCAGGGAATCAGAGAAAACTAAAGACACTTTTGCCACCCTTGAAACAACAGTTGTATTTTTCATAAAGTGGTTGTTTGCAGGAACAAAAGACAGACAGTTAACAGAAGCTCAGAGTAGAGAAGGTGAATAATTGTCAAATCTAAAGTCACAACAATTTCACAGTAGCTTTAAGACAGACAGATAAGTACCATATCACACGAAGCCAGAGATAGGGTTTGAAACCAGATGTGAGAGCACGGCTATCTTGCATTTTCCCTCTTTACTCACAAACCTTACTGACTCCCCTCTCTTTCATATCCACCAGAGCACCTGGACACCATGGAAATGGCAGTGTAGCATGCAGGCCTCACACATTCCTAAATATAACTGTGCTATACTAGGAAATAAAGAGAATATCGAGACATGATAAATGAGATATATCAGGCATTGAGCCTTTTGGAGGGAAGATACCCGACAGGAGAGTACACCAGGGGATCTGTGGAAACCAGAGGGGGATACCTGGCAGGAGAGTATACCAGGGAGTCTACTCGAAGTGTATGAAAGAAAGACATTGTGTGGAGATACCTGGCAGAAGATTATACCAGGGAATCAGAGAAAACTAAAGACACTTTTGCCACCCTTGAAACAACAGTTGTATAAAAGTGACACTTTTGCTAGCCTTGAGAAACAGTTATATGCAAAAGACATTCTGGCCCTCCTTAAAGAACCATTATTTGGGAAAAGAAATGTTTGCCATCCTTCCTGAAATAAGCCTGGGGAACCCTCTGGATCCAAGGGCTTCTTTTTTGGAGAAACCATTTTTGTTGAATTTATCTAATTGTTTCCCCGTTGAACATTTTGGTTAAACGTTAAGTCAGAAACACTTTTTCCTTAGACTTCTTAGTTTTTCATTTTTAGTGTGAGGCTCAAATTGTTTTGGACACAAGGACAGTTTATATAATTTTATATAAGTCGATCATAGCCATGAGAAACACAATACTGTATATAAAGAAAACGGAAATAGTGGAGTACAACCTGCACTGTCAATGGTGAATGAATCATTTTAGTGTAGGGCTTTGGAAATAACATAACATCATGACTGCGTTAGACTTGAGGAAAGAATTTGTGGAGGAAAGTGTAAGGTACATGGCATTCCAAGTAGAGGTGCATGTTGGATTGCTACTTTTAACATTATGCACAGATAAATGCTCCCCGTCTAATGTATGTATTGTTCTAATGAATATGTATTCATTTCTTGTGCATTTGTAAGGTGATTATACATCAAGAAATTGTGTTTCAAAGCGCCCACAGGGCAAAGGGGAGGCAAAAAGGGAACAAAACAAGACAATGGAATAAAATAACAATGATGAACAAAAGGCAGAGGCGGTCCTAGTAGGCCTTGTGAACATTCGGAAAGTGCAAGTGCAGAGAGAGAGAGCAGGGACAGGGGAGGGGGTAAGTGCTAGAGGTTCCACAGAGGGTGTGAAGTGCTAGAGAACCAGTTGTGGGGCAACTGGTAAGTGCCAGGCAGTGACCACTTGGTAGGAGTGGTCACCTGCAAGTACAATAAGTGCAGGCCTGTGATACATCACAGGCCAGTGGGTGCCCAAAGGCAAGAGCAGGGGGAGAGCAGAGGCTGTAGGCGATTGGACAGAAGGCCAGGACCCAGAAGGACACATAAGGGTCCAGGCCACCAATCGCAGTGACTGTGGAGATTAGCACGGGAGGGAGAGTGGGAAGGAGGAGAAGAGGAAAGTCTTGAGGAGCTTGTGGAATCTGAGGAGATCCGGCTCAAGACAGAGAGAGGAAGGAGGAGGCTGTTCCAGGAGGAGATAGCCAGCCAAGGAAAGAGATCAGCCACATGCTCCCTGCTTAGAGAAGCATTTGACAAGCAGAGAGTTGGATCCAGAGGATCAGAGAGATCTGGAGGGAGAGTACTTGGTGAGAGCAAGTTGTAGATAGCGTGGTCCCATGCCCCAGACAGCCTTATGTATGATGCAGTGGGATTTTAATTTGATCCTTGCAGCAACCGGGAGCCACTGGAGAGTTAATAAACATGGCAACATACGAATGCCTGAGAATGCAGTACATCTGGGCAGAGGGGCACACAAGAAGCGCTTGCAACATCTCAGAATGATAGCATTCCTGAAGCAGATATTGTAAACTCCCATTGTGCAGAAGAAAGCACACGTCACCAATTGCTAAACCTAGTGGCATATCTCCTCGAATCCAAGTCTACTGAATAAATCAATGGAGAATGACAGCCCTCAAATGGAAATGGCAAGACATACGCTGTGACAATAATTGGATATTTAAGCATTCAGTGACTTATTACTAACCTCCTATCATACTCTTTCATAAAGTGGTTGTTTGCAGGAACAAAAGACAGACAGTTAACAGAAGCTCAGAGTAGAGAAGGTGAATAATTGTCAAATCTAAAGTCACAACAATTTCACAGTAGCTTTAAGACAGACAGATAAGTACCATATCACACGAAGCCAGAGATAGGGTTTGAAACCAGATGTGAGAGCACGGCTATCTTGCATTTTCCCTCTTTACTCACAAACCTTACTGACTCCCCTCTCTTTCATATCCACCAGAGCACCTGGACACCATGGAAATGGCAGTGTAGCATGCAGGCCTCACACATTCCTAAATATCCCACTACACCTGCAGGGCGAGATACTTAGTTTTCATACTTTACCTAAGAGAAATGCACTCACACCATGGTGACTGGTGACAACATATTTACTAGTGGTTTCTGTAAAATGGTGCATGTCACCATAAGCATACTTTATATTTGGTGCGCTGTTGCCACCTACAGACCAGCCATGCACAGTGAAACGTTTATTTGCCATTTACTGCAAACAATGTTTGTTTGCAGTAAATGTCAATTAAAAGTTTCAAACAGCCCCATACTCAGCAGCAAGGTCGAGAACCATGCAAAGAGTGCTCGCACGTCATAAAATCTCCTCGCCAATGTGAGTGGGTTAGTAGATTTTGTGAGCCATGTCTGGTATAAATTCAAATGACATTACCATTACAAAACACCACTGCCAGGGTGGATTATCAATGGCACGTCACAATGTGCCAGGAGACAGGGCTTGGTTGATACAATGGCTCATTTGCAAGGTGGCACCAAATACAGTGCGACAATGCACCTTGAACAAAGAATGGCTTCAGAATTTTCTGAATTAATGGCAAAAAGGGAATGATCTTGCATTCTGCAATTTGGCAAAGAAGAAAATATTATATTTGCTGTTGACAGCAAAGTTTTTCATGAAAATACACCAGAAAAAGAAAAAAGCTCAGAAAAGTAATTTTCACAACTTGATGCATTTGAAAGATTCCGAATTTTCAACCGTTCCTGAACCAATAGGGATCCTTTCAGAACAAGGGATTTCGAATGGGAGACGCTACCACCAATTTAAGGAACTCTGGAGCCACATATCCTTCGATCCACCAGTATTCTGATAGCTGGAAGAAGTCCCCCAAACCTCAAACAACAGCACCTCTTCTGAATGTAAATGGGTGGATGACTGATAAAGAGCACAGGGTAAGGCATTTAAAAAAATTAAAAGTTCCTGCATACTCATATGGAGATCAAAAGGGGGAATATTGCTGAAAAGGTAAATAGGAAGTGTTTGAGCGTACAGGAGGATGAGGTGAGGAGGAAGGCATTGGGTGTGGGAGAGTACCAGTGGGTTGCGGAGGAGTCGGGGGGGGGGGAGATTGCCGGATAAGAACAAGTTGGAAACTTGCTGAAACGAGGCACACAAAATGTGTGACAGTGGGTAACATAGTTTGTGCCAACGAGTATGGTGCTTTTCATGAAAGAGCATTTGCAAACGTGCTGTTACTCAGAGGCATAGACAGGGTAGAGCCTGGGTCGGGGAAGGACAAACCAAAATCTGAAAAAAATGCCCACTCAGCAGCACTGTGTGGGCATTTACAGATGTTAATGTCACTGCGGTGGGCCCAACCACATTAGTTTCAGGCCCCACTTGTTAGACAATCCTGGCTGTGCCTCTGCTGTTACTATGCTGTTTTTGTAAACTCTTATGGGGGCCATGATTGTCATACATTTCTGTACATGTGCAAGCAATAAATGACTGATGCTAATTATACAGACAGGCCTTGGTTTGCTTGACACAATAAGCAATATGAACAAGTTCACCTTGCATGTCTATCATGTGCTTTGACCACGTCCGACTACATGTTCTCGTCACAATAGTTTCTTTTACATGAGAACAATCGGTGCATTTGCAAAGAGCAGTACAAACAGGAGATTTTTTAAGATAAGAATAATTTCCTAAACTCCCCTCCCGCTGCACCGACATATGACTTGTTTGATACTACTCGATAGCGTAGAAGCTATAGACATTTAACAGGAATCACACTGTGCTCTTTATCGCCTATATTTTAATGTACTCATCAGTACTGTTTATGGGAAAATATGGCAGTATAGAAACAGGGATCACCTTTGTTGCCAAATACCAATAAATAATAATAAAATGGTATAATATATGTCAGCATTGATTTTTCCAATCTACATAGAATGAGATTTTACAAAAATATTATCGAAATTTGGAAGTCAATCCAGCAGGAACTAATTTAGGTCACAGGGTTTGGCGGCACATGAGGCACTCTTGATTGAGACAGGTACTGAGTTCTGCCACTACATTCAGAACAAGACCTCATTATGAGTATGTAAGTTTGGGGAAGAAATGGTGGTAATGCAGTGGTCTTATCACTGGATTACCACCACATTGTCGCACCAGGTATTACAACTTTATTGGTGAGGTGGTGGAAAAATGCTGGAGGTAATTCTGCCACCTTACTGCCAAAAAACGTCCAAATCAGCACAATTACTGCCAGAGATAATTCCACCGAAATCCCGATGGAGTCCTATAGGAACTAACACTGACATACCACCACTTGTAATGCAACAGTAAATCCCCAGGACCAAGTGGCAGCAATTATTCCAGCAGATTTGCCACCAGAATACCGCCAAACTTGTAATGAGGCCCTTTCTTGGTTTGCTGTGATATACTTAAAGAGTTCATTAATTGTCGAAATAACCTAATCTAAATCCCGGTTACCTTTTCTATTTGGCAATTAACACGCCACTGATGTTTTGCCTCTTAACTCATAAGCACAAATGTAATTCTCCGTGAGCTGCTACACTACACTAAACATCCGGCTGGCTGAAATGAACTGGTTTTCTTCCGGTCTTTGTAATTATGTGAAACCCTCCGCTGCTCCTCCTGATTCCCGGAAGAGCAGCCGGAAGGCAAAACAGAGTGCACTCTCACGGCGGCGCAAGTGCGGCGGGTCACAGGAGGTCAGCTGCAACTCAGAAGCTGGCTCTTCAGAGAGCAGCGCCTCTATCATCCGAGCGCGAGCCTCTCACACGACCCCTGCGCACACTGATACTGCCAAACTTGGCACTTAAAGCCATGCGTTCCTTGGCATGCTGATTAATATGAGTTTGGCAGGCTGAGAAGGGGGAGTGCAGACTGTTGAAAAGGGACATACTTGTCTTGAGTTCTGCGTAATGGTGAGAGGTTGGGAGCATATGAGAAAAAGAGGTTCCCACTGCTCGTAAGTTTCTTGACTTTTCTTGATGAACGGTCATATTCTAAAGTCGTAAGGAAATATTTTTCTTTAAGCTACAGTGCCAAAAACGGGCACAAATCCGACCACTTTAGAAGGTATGTTGCAGCATCTTGTAAAAGGGACTGCACAGCACCCAAAGTGCAGATGTATGTGATTCAACAACACTGTCCAAATGACTAGGTCCTAGAAGAAGCTGCATATAGAAAATGTGTAAGCATTGCCAACAGAGGCCGGAGAGCTGGAAAATTCAAGAATCAGACAGCAGTAATCCACATGGGGTGGGAGGGGCCGAGGGGTTATGAAAATGTGGTGATTTATATAGTACTTAATACTGGATATTGTTCATGCGTGATACTCAATAGCCAACCACAAGCAGGACCAGCATGGAAGCTAGGAAAAGGTGGGGGGAGAGGACAGGAGCTATGCAACAGCTCTGCAACAGCTCTGCAACAGCTCATGGTGCCTCTCCAATTTAACAGCAGTAAGCAATGTGGGTACAGGGGAGACAACCTGGCCCCCACATGTAAACCTATATGTTCTTACCCTTTGAGCATGGAAGCTTTCAATCAATTGATTAAATGTAGGGCAAAGGTGCTGATCTTTAACCACAAATATGTGAACCACAGGTGAAAAAATACTAGAAGTCGTAGATATTTGCACATATCCGAGTTTCATTTTTGAACAACATCTCAACATTGCCACAGCCACATCAGACGGCAATACAGGACAATTTAAAATGACTATGTGGGTTTCTGGTGTAAGAAACTCATGGTGGCAACAGTAAAGACAGACACAAGTGATCACAGTTCAAGGGAGTTTATTAAACTGTATAAATGGGTGAGAAAACGCCTAATCTAAACCTAAAACTAAGATGAGAGAAAGCTACGACCATCAAAAAATAATAAGACAGTCCTAGTGGCCTCTTGTCAAATAAAAAGGGCCTATACAAAAAAAACTATTGCCAATCCTTACCGCTAAGTTACAAATTAGTGTGGGATAATGTTCATCAGAAAAGAAAAAAGTGTTTACAAAATGGTAAATCAGGATGTTATAACTGGGGTCTCCTTCCCACGTTTTTAGCACGGGACAAGATGGGACTCTCAAGCACATCACACTCCTGGGCTTCTCCAGCACGAGTTTACAGTTCATTTCCAAAATATCAGGGCCTTCAGTGGCCAAGTCTCTTTTACACCAAGTCTCTTGCCTCAGAGGACCTGATGTACTATAAACAACAAACAAAAAGTTCCTTTCAGTTATCTTCCCATCAGTTGATTTCCCTTCACCCGTGGATCCCCCTCAACTGGGCTCCGATCATTTTGCAACGTTGACCTCCTTCAGTCAGGTTCATGACAGCCTTTTGTTCAAGATCTCAGCAACTTGTAACATTCAAGAGTCTCTATGTCTTTTCAAACAACCGTTCATTGCGGACATCCCTCTGGCGGGTTAACGGTTGTCGACACAATGTTACGTTTTGCTCTCATTCAGGGGCATCCCGTCACCGGGTTCACATTTGACAGTTTCACAGTTCAATCATTTGCAGCACCTTGCAGGATTCACTTCCCTTAGCTCCTTCTAGCCCCCAATCAGGCTTTCAACATTTATCATTCATATAGTGTTTTCACTCATAAAGGCGCACACGCCTGTTTCACAATGTCACAACTTTGGTAATTGGTTAAGGACTTTCGATTATACAAGGGATTTTGGCTTGACCCTTGTATGCCCACCTTAACTCTTTAGGTCGGCCTTTCCTACGGCCTCTTATTAATGTACCGTTCACAAGAAAAGGGGACCAGCCAGAGTCTTTTGAATAGACGCCCATGTGGCGTTGGACCCCTTTGCAGCTGGTCTTTCCTTGGGCTTTAAAAAAGTTCACTAGCACACACATTCTTTGTTCTTAAGAAGTTGACGTTTGCAACCTTCACTCAACACCGTCTGGTTTACTATCGGTTCTCCTTCCGACTCACCAGCTGTGCTGACGACCTTGTTGTTTCTTGTCTCTGGAGTCAAGGACGGTACCACGGTTGCAAGCGCACCGCCCCACCTCGGTTATCAGTGCGGGAGGGTCCTGTGTACCGTTGGCGCCTGTTACACCACATGTCAGCTGTAGCTATCAGCCTTATGATTCCTACCACGGAAGCTTCGCGGGCTTGGGTTGAAAAGGGCAAGGGCACTTCCCTCCTTGTAGTCCAATGCAGTCTTGCCACCTTTCTTCTACGTTTGAACTGCCGTCCTGGAATAGCTGCTTTCTCGTGCATTTGTCCTTGCTCCAAGTGTGCTCTATGGGGAGGAGAAAGGGCTGTCAGGTGTGTGTAATTATTTGCAATGGCCTGAATCTGCCTGACTCATGTGTCATGTGTTGGGACATGTCAGGTAAACTGTTTTGTTGTTAGTTCATTTTCTGTCATGGTGTGAGAATTTTTTTGTGTCGGAAAAGGGAAGGAGGTCGCTTTTCTAAGTATCCTATGGGGTAGGATGGGGAAAAGTTGCCATAAGGAAGGGGTTGGTTGGTTAACTCAGAAAGGTGAGCTTTGTAGGGTTTGTGAATTCAATTGGGGAGATTGTGGATCGTGGGAAGGGTAGTGTTTTGTCACAACAGATTGGGAGTTTGGGATATAATAATCAAAGGGACGTGGAGAAGAATGACTGGGAGTATTCGGGTACGCAATGGGAAAACAGGGATTCTGGGAGATGTAGTTGCCTAGTGCAGCAGGATTTGCGTTCCTAGGGGATTTACCATATATGGAGGGGTCGTTGGATTTGGGCAAGGGAGATTCATTGGGTGGAAAGGAGGTAGATGCGATACAGCCTACAAAAGCTTCAGGGATTTCGTCCTCCTCTCCTTCTCCGGTATACTACTGTGCCTCACCTGGGGTATTCCCCCCCCCCAAGCAAAACCCCGGGCTCTCCTACCCAGGTTGTCCTTCCTTGCTCGTCCACCCTGACGGTTGGGATCTGAGAGCGCCAGCCCTTCCCTGCCCACCAGACTAAGGGATTCTTGAGTTCTACTTGGGAAACTACCCTCAGGTTTCACACACTGGGCATCTGATCCCCCTGTCAGCCTACATTATGCTGTCCACTTTATATGTTGTGGCTCCCTGGAATATGGCACCTAGACATCTGTGGATTGAGGGAAAAGGGGTATAAACCCGGCGTAATTTATTGCAGGACAATGATGCTGTCCTTTAATAGTCCTGTCACTGGGTGACACCTTGGGTCTTTCAATCCTCTTAGTCTGTATTGTAACTGAGGGGGAGAGGATGGGGGGGGGGTGAATGCTCTATGCTGGTCACTTCTCTTTGTACTATTTGGGTCTTTAATGTTTAATAATGCAGTTGGTTGGTGAGGACCTAGAAACTGACATGTGAAGCTCTTAGACCAATGGTTGATACGTGTTCTTATCCCAAATTCAGAATTCCGGAGTTTAGACATCTGAGTTTGGTAACTGCTGGCTGGGAGGGTGAATGGGGTTGGGGCACTTTATGTTTGTAACTGATGCAGAGTTCAATATGTTAAATGCTTATTCAAACAAATTGGCCGGGATATTTACCTATAGATCTTAATTATATGGAGGGGGGACTGGTTTGTTGTCCATGTTGTTGACACTTTGGGGGTTTCTGATTGGGGTGGGCATTACCAAAAGAGGGTTTTGCGTTTTCTTTCTCCTCAACCTTTGTGTTCTTGGTGTAAACTCTTCCCTTAATCACTCTACATTTTAAGCTGATTTTGAAATTATGGCTAGTGTGAAATAGGATATTCACATTATTTCATGGAACGTTAATGGTGTCAACAATCCGGTTAAAAGAAAGTTGACCCTTACACATCTAAATACAATACTGGCACACATTGCCTTTTTATGGGTGACACACCTCAATCAGATTGAGACCACTAAGCTTTACAGGAGTTGGGTAGGCCAGGTGTATGGCTCTTCCTTTAATTCATGTTCAAGAGGGTTGGCAATCTTGATAAGGAAGAGTTTGCCCATAGATGTTGTTTCTCAGCACAATGACAAGAAGGGGAGAGTGATTGCATGAAGCACTCAAATACAAGGGACCCCGATGACACTATGCAATATATATGCACCCACACTGAGTGATGGGTCTTTCTTTCATACCGTGGCTCAAGTCTTTCAAGACAGGAGATCAATTAATATGATTCTAGGTGGCGAATTTAATGATGTAGTTGACCCCCTTTGGGAGAGGAGTATTACGTGTGCAGTAAGAGCTAATCTTCAGCAAAAGGTGTCTTTAACTGATCTTTTATCAGAACATAATTTAGTGGATGTATGGTGACTGGGGCATGCGACTGACAGAGATTATAGTTTTTACTCAGGGGCCCATGATACCTATTTCAGAAGTGAGGGCAGTCGGCCGGCCGGCCAGGCCACGAACAATTATTTAGAGAACAGTATTACATGTATTCACATAGCTGATTACGCTCCAGCAGAGGTGACCATTTTCCTGCAGTTTAATATTCATAGGAACAACTTTTGGAAGTTAAACACCTATATTGTTGAAGATAAAGAGATGCTGAAGAGGAGTGCACCTGAGGCACAATGCTTTATAGACACAAACCTTAATGGAGAAGTGGAAATGAGGCCAGTTTGGGAAGCCTTTAAATGTAACATAAGATCGGCTGCTGGTTGGTCTTTCAAGCAAGAGATGCAGGGTCAAGTATGAGAACATTAAAGCTTTGGCGATGAAGATTTAAGATCTCGAGAGTACAGTCAGGCTATCACTGGATGAAGATAAAAACAGATCTAAGACAGGTCAAACATGAATGAAACACATTTTTTTCAGAAAGGGCACAATATACATAGTTTCATACTAGATGTACATACTATTAGGGTGAAGAGAAATGTGACAGGTTGCTAGTACATCGTCTATGTACATTAGAAGGATAGAGTCATCTGGGCAATTACAAAAGATTTTGGGGGTCTGACGTTTGATCCAAAGGAGATTAATGAAGAATTTCAGGCATTTTATCAGAAGCTCTACGAGTCACAGGAAGGAATGTCCGACTTCTTGGATGATCTTAATTTACCATTGCTGACTGACCAGGAGAAGGCGAGCTTGGATGAAGAGTTCTCATACGAGGAGCTGAAGAAATCGGTATACAGCTTGAATGTAGGCAGATGACCTGGACGGAGGGTCTTCCTATGGAATTTTATATGATTATGCCAGACTCTGTGTTTAAATTGATGGGAGATAGGTTCAAGGCCTTGAAAGAACATGGAGTTCTCCCACAAACCACACGTCATGCAATTATTTCAGTCATTCAGAAGACGGATAAGACCCCCACAATACCTGGGAGTTACAGGCCTATCAACACAGATAATAAAGTATTGGCAAAAACATTAACTAGATGATTTGGAAGATATCTTGCCGAGACTGGTGGATCCAAACCAATGAGGGTTTGTGAAGGGCAGACAAGATGCTATGAACATGCAGAAACATCTTCAGACGATTACGGAGGTGAGCGAGCAGGATCAAGGTGCCGTGGTCCTGTCCCTAGATGCTGAGAAGGCAATTGACAGGATTGAGTGGAGCTACCTTTTTGACGTCATGAAAAGTTTGGATTTTGGAGACAACTTTTTATGCTGGGTGAAGTTGCTGTACTGACCCCACCGCAGCTGTATCGACTAACAGCCTCTGCTCTGGTGTTATTAGATTGGAGAAAGGAACTCGGCATGTAAGCCCACCATCGCCTTTATTATTCGTGTGGGCAATGGAGCAACTAGCAGCTGCCATTAGGAGAGACGAGAGGTTTGTAGGAGTCAACTATGGAGGTGTCTGTCAAAAACTATGGTTGTATACTGATGACCTGCTGCTAGTCCTTAGAGATCTTGATAGTTCCTTACCAGCTTTAATGAGCCAAATCGAAAGTTTCAGACACTTGTCGGGTTTCAAGATAAATTGGTCTAAGTCTGATGCTATGCCAGCATCGAAGTTTTGCATGATGTCAGACTAGACCACCTTGGATTTCCATTGGTATTCGTACAGTATGAAATACTTGGGCATAAGGCTGACTCGTGATGTGGACAAAATTATGAAGGAAAATATGGTGATATCAAAGTTGTGGTCTGACCCGGAGAGATGGAAGCTGCTCAACTTGTTGCTGTCAGGGAAGATTAACAGTTTAAAGATGAACAGCACACCCAAGGTTAACTATGTCCTTAGTATGAGTCCCCTATTTCCAAATAAAAGTGTATGGAATAATATAGACAGGCTCTTACATGAGTTTTTAATCGGGCAATAAACCGCTTCGCATTAAGTATTTGTATTTTGTTTATTTGTATAGCTGTGAAAGTTACAATTGCCAGAGGAGAAGGGAGGCTTGTGTGTGCCTGACATTTCAGCATACCATCTGCCATTTGCTGGCAGACATATTACACCTTTTTTTAAGGGATGAACCGATGAATGGGCATGTGAAGAAGCTAGAAAGAATGGCCCACTTACACCGAGGGCAATTTTGTTGACAAAAACTACCCAAGCTTGTCTTTCCACACCATTGATGGAATATCTGCGGGCAGTTTGGAAGAAGTTTTCACCGTCATTAGTTAGTGACCCCTACCGCCAGTTAGATTCCTCCATTTGGTTTAACCCTATTATTAAGGATGGGAATGGGATGCTATTCTGGCCATAGTGGTTTTTAGGAGGTGTCAGGTGGATTGGGAATCTGTTGGTTTCATGGGAGATGGCTTACATTTAACCATCTGAAGCAAGGAAAGACTATACTTAACTATACATATAGTGATTACTGTGTTCTTAAAAGAACAATCTCCACATTGGGGGAGTTGGAGAGTACTAACATTGGTGAAGTTATCTTAAAAATGGACAATGAAGATCATCAAGCCTCAAAATGATATAAACTGATTATATCCACCAAGCAGAATAACTCAAAATTGTTAGACGCGTGGTGACAGAGGTTAGACGGAGAAATGTCTGTCGCCTGTTGGGCGAACATCTGTAGAAATGTTGCTCTTTCCTCCGAGTTTCTGTGAAAGGTCAAGGCAGATTAAAGCCCTGCATAGGGTCTATTGGATGCCTGAACGTGGCCTCTCAGATTCAGATGAATGCTGGGGATGTACACGTAGATCTGGCACTCTGGAACACAAGCTCTGGGAGTGAAACAAGGGGAGGGTATTTTGGGGTGAACTGATGTGGATCTTCAACAAGGCCCTGAGAGTGTCATTGTATTATGAATTTAAACATTAATATTTGGCGAGGACACGCTATTAGAGGACCTATCTTGTTCCCAGAAAAGGTGATTATTCAGAGCAGCCTTGATGCTAAGAAGTTAATTTTACGTAATTAGAAATCTCTCACCCATCAAGAGGTGTGTCTATGTGTGCTTGGAGGAGATGCACAAGCTTTCACTCATGAAGAGAGTCGTGTTTGGAAGTCAGAAGAAGCCTACATTGTTCGGTGAAATATAAGAGATTTTTTGACTTATTTTAACTGGACTACAGGTCTTATTTTGTAAGTTGTAGTATAGGTTGAGGGGTAAGAGGGAGGGGATGGAGATATTTGGAAGAGTTTATAACATGATTTGTTATAATGTGAATTAAAAAAAACATTGCCAAGTCCAAAGGAGGTCTTCAACCGAAGGTTGTGGCCTTTGCAGCACAAATAAAAAAAGTTATTACAAATACAGAACATTTTATTTGCAGCCCTTGCTTAAAATGTATAGCGGAAACATCGCCTGTTGCCTATTATGTGTTGCTGAAACTAATTGTGTGTACATTCATTGGGCAAAAGTATAGGGTCAACTTTGGAGTACTCTTAACTTGCCAAACAGGGTCCCAGCAACTATAATTCGTTATGAGCTGGGTCTCCGTTCTCTCTGATCACTTGACGATTGGAAATCGTTGCTACTTTATGGAGAAATTGAAAATCCCCTTCTCACTCTCTTTTTGTCAGTCTGCACGAGATAATGAACAATCATTCTTGTGCGACACTTGACAAATGGTTAGTTTACTGCAACAAGATTCTTGATATACTAAACATGACTGTATCCGAACTCCTCACTAACCCGCCTGCAGTAAAAATAATACATGGAATTCAGACTGGATCAAGACACGAGGTCCGATTACAAATTATAAACCTTTTATGAATTCTTCTTTGTCACAAAATGCCCTTAAGAAAGATTATGGGCACGACCTCTGACCTGTACACTCCGAGCAGATTCACAGAGGTCTATATATCACACCTAAACACCTTCCTGGACCAAGTTGCTCTCATCAATCCCAAGGTAATAAGAGCTTAGCAAGGCCATCAGAACTGGTTTAACGAAGCGCTGATCAATCTTGAAATAACGGAGACCATAACCATGTTTTTCCTAGACTCTGGTGTTTTAGGAGGGTGGGGCGAGGGGGTATTAGCAATTGATAAAACGGCTCCACTGCCGTGGGAACGAGAATGCAGGTGATCCAGCAAAAGCCAATAAGTGCACCTTGCTCCATTGGCTCGCCACGTCTGCTCCTCCCCTCACAAGCTGTAGCGTGTGCGACAAGAAGTCAGACGAATGCTACACGCCCCTTGTCAGTCAGTTGTTTCTTTTTAAAACACCAATCTCCACTCCTGTGCAGTAAATGAGACAGGACAGGACTCCGCTTATGTTTTTGCCAGGTGCAATAGTGTCCAAGAACTCAAGTGAAGTTACAGTCATCCCCTCGGCTTGAGGGGGGTCAAGCCCAGATTGGCTCGCTCATCTCCAAGTGTGAAAAACAACCTATGAGAAGGAATCTGCTATCACATAATAATAATAATAATAATAATAATTTGTCCTTTATATATAGCATGGCATAGATAAGGCAGCAGTAACTACAATTCAAGGCACAGCACATCACTATGCCAATTATTTCATTATTTGCCACCTCAGCAGTTTAAACGGAAACTCTTTCATCAAGTCCAGATTTCTCTAAAATTTTAAAAACAATGCTTTCTTTTGAATAAAAAATTAAATAACCATCACCTCACCACCCCCAACACCAAACTGAATTCATAAAATGTCATACAATTGTTATTAGCATTAAATTCATACCTCAGAATCAGAAATGGACACTCGATTCGACTCTATTGTTGGCCTTCGTACAATTCTTGGAGAGATGTGCGGCGAAGGTCCCGTTGCATAAGGTCCCTGGCCGGTAGCGTTGGTAGACGGCACATAGCTTCCTGTTGATCGTTCCTGAAGCGAGAACTTCCTGTTCGAAAGGACGGGCCTCATTTCCCCCTTCTGGTAAGTGTCCATGAGTCCAGCATCTGCAGAGCACTGGGAAGGGGAATGGTTTCTCAACATGGCGTCCATGCTGACTCCCTGCCTCTGCAAACGTTGCCTCTGAGATAGTGCTTCTTGTACACCTGCATTGCTAGCTCCAGGCCCCAGAGCAACATCCATGGCAGCGACTCTCTCTGCTAGGTCAGTCTGAGTGTCTGTGCATGTGTCGGAGAGCACATCCATGGTGTCACCCTGAGAGGCTTCAGGAGAGAGTGACGGGTTTAAAATCCTGTGATGGCCCAGCGATAGCAGACTCTACAGCTTGAGCAACAGTCATTCAAAAAGAGGTCTAGAAAAAGAGAGAAAGGACAACATGTATGGTGTATCACAAATGTGCAAGGTATGCTGTTTTATTTCCCTAATCCTTTCAATGCCAGACTCAGCAGCGACCCACACTGGCCTAAATTCAACAATTCCTAATGAAGATTAGGGTGTGCACATACCTCCATAGGCAAAACGGGACATTTGTTATTTTTTTGGTTTTCCAATATGCATATGTCCTAAAAGCTTTCAAACGTTAAATGACATGCACGTACATTGTTAAGTGTTATTCGGAGGTATACATATAACCACCAAAATATAAAAGCACACACCTCCGCGCAAGAGACCACAACATTCTATATCTAATCATTTTGAACACACTTTCCAAATAAAAAGAATTGCTGATGCCCATTACTTTAACATGCTCGAGTTAAAGAGCAACTGCATCCAGATGATACGTTTTAAATGACTTCCTTGAAAAAGACACCTCAGGGAGTTTTTTTGAAGCTTGCACTAAAACACACTCAGGGGTCCCTTCTTAGAGCCATAATACTAATTTGTATACAACCAGCTGAAAAGAATTGCAGCACCCAAATGTTGCCCTCTCATCTATACTCTATGCGATACACTAAAAATAGTCTAGTACTACTCACAGCTGCACACTGCGTTCTTGCGTAATCTCTAAATAGGAAGAGTACTATTTATTTTTTACTTTCACTGTTCTTTCTTCTGCTTATGAATTGTACAGTCTTCAAGGTTGTTGAGGGTTGCTTTGACTTGTTTTTTGCTTCCTTGCTACCTATGTATTATGTTGTCCCAATACAAACTGTTAATAAAAAATAAAAATAAAACACTTGTATGTTAAAAACCCACAATGCCGTTTTCAGGAATTTATATGAACCAGCAATACACCTCGTAGTTGAAAATTACCCAAATCCTACCCATGAGGACCGACCACTCGTTTCATCTTAATGGTGGAATGACAAGCATCCAGCACTGTGTATGGATGTGAATGTAACACACTAGAGAGGTGGCTAAGATTCCCTGTGCAGTTTTTAAAATACGAGTTTGGAAATAACTATGTCTGTGGTTTCTAAACATGCTCTTTCCAGTGCACAGGGAATCTCAGCCTACATTTACATTCATTGGAAAGGTGGGGGGGATACTTATTCCTGCCACTACTTCCGGCATAATACACAGGCGACTGTGCTTTCCTATTCATCTCACCCAGCGGGCATATGCTATCACGGATGGATAACTGTAATTCGACCTACGATAGGGCCCAATGTGGAAGAAAGACACAACCTCAAGACTCTGTCTACGCCACATCCAATAGACTTCTGGACAACGGACAAGAATACACCCATAAATTGATAATTTGTTACATCCCTCTATGTACAATCTGTTAAGGCGAAATGGACCGCCCACAACACATGAAGGCAAACACATCAGGGTGCTGGCCCTACCTGAAGGACATACCCAGCCTGGCACCTTTCAAAAGCGCTCTGAAGCCACGCTTAGCCACTGGGTCATTCATCACTGAATCAGACAATGCCTAGACCAGATCCACCACTAAGAAAAGGGACTGGACCCGCCAACCAATGATTGGATGACACCAAGTAGGTGAAGATAGGATGAAACTGACTCCCACATCAACTTCCAGCTCTAGCACCCACCTCAAGGGTTGTATCTTTAAGAAACAATTACTCTATTCACGCTGACAAAATGGTTGGAAGGCAATATGCGGGTGCATTACAAAATCCCTAATTAAGTAGATACATAAACAATAGAATTCCTGCAAAAATGACGTTGCAAGTCACTTCTGAGTTTTATGACCACATAGAGGCACTTAGTCTCCAGCGTCTCCCTCTGTATGGACAAGGAACTCCTCAGTGACTTGCAAAATCGTTAAAACACATTGTTGTGCGTACTTTACCTGAAATATAGAGACATTCCGAGGGGTGGGCGTCATGCTATCTTTTGAACCAGGAAATACATTTGTGTTGAAAGAACAGCCCTAAAAGGAGGTAAGGTTATCTTTTTTAAAGTGCAGACTGAGCTCAGGAGATGTGCTTCTCCTAATGTGGCTTCCAAGAAAGGCATGTACAGGTGTGGACAATATTAATCATATAGTCTTCACTTTGAAGGTGGTTGACCAAATATCTATATATTCAATGAATATATAGATGAAAAGGGGACGTTATGGGGACGTTATGGTTAAGTTAAACTAATGAAAACCTATGAAATTAAATGGAAAAATATTGATACAGGAACGTTATGGTTGATGGTTAAAACCGAAAAACCTCAGAAATTTGCCATTTGTGGTAAGCTAAGGAACCATATCTCGCGCCAGCACCGTGCACTGCTAAGACCAACACCCAAGACAAAGATGACATCACAAATGTCATTGATGACATCACTGATGACATCACATGTGAAATTAATTTTGATGAAGTCACTACAAGGGGTTGTGTTTATAATGTTGGTAACAAGATGTCAGGGGTGATTGTGTAAAGTTAAACATGTAATAACTAGCTACAATTCAAGACTTACTACACATTTAAACAATACATATGAAGACCACAATGCATACAAATCAGAGGCACATACAGGGAAACTAAAGTAAGGAAGAAAGAAACAGCATCATCCGAAAATGTTAATAGCATTAAAGTTTATCTTCTTGTATACAAATGAAATGTGTGTTTGAGGCCTTCTATTGCCCCATGTATGTGCACCATGAGCTGAGACCAAACCCTAAGGAAAGTCCTTTAAGAACCTATGAGGTTAACGTCTAGATATACAGCACCTTTTGAATTTTAATATTCTGACTATCAGAGTACAAAACCACCTGGCCTAGATATTTCAGTGAACAAAAATAAGTGGGCCAGATATGTGATGTCATCAGTGATGTCCTCGGTATTAGTCTTAGCAGTGCACAGTGGTGGCGCGAGTTATGGTTGCTTAGCTTACCATAACTGGCAAATTTCTGAGGCTTTTCGGATTTACCTGTACCCATAATGTCCCTGTAACAACATCTTTTCATTGAATTTCATAGGTTTTTACTAGTGCAACTTAACCATAACGTCCCTTTAACAAAGTGTCTTCATTAATTTCATAGGTTTTTATTGGTGCAACTTGACCTTAATGTCTCTTTAACAGTTTTTTTCAGAGAATTCCATTGGTTTTTACCAGTGCATGCTATTTTCTCACAACTTACTAATATCATACTTACCCCAATATAGCAACGTTTGTGTCAATTTACAATATTTCACCTTAAAACTCTCCCATTTCTCCAACTTCTAGCATCATTTTTAACACTTCTATACTTTTTCCACAGTTTTTGCTTCCGTTGATGTCTGTGAACGTCTGACGTCACTATGGACCTTCCGGACAGTGCCACGTGACCATACATAGACTCAATACGTTTTTCCAACATTTCCATTACGATTTTGTGTTATGCTAATGGGAATAATGTGGCGTTCATCCTCCGTTCCAGGGAATGGAACGGGGGATAACTGCCCGGCAGCCCAGGTTATTGGCCAAATGGTAGTGTGTCTGTGTACGCTCTGATGCCTGCGGGCTTCGGCGCGTTATAAATAAATAAACAAGGAGGGCTCTGGACTATTATCCTCCATTGCAGCCCCTGCAATGGCGGATAAAGGCCACTAGCACCCCAGGTTCCCAAAGAGGGAACCGGGGTGCTAAAAAATAGAGTGCGGTGTCCCGCTGTAGGAAGGAAAATCCTTTTCCAAGATGGCCAACATGGAAAAAGAAGGCAGGGCTCAGGACGGAGACCCTCTTCCCCTTCCATGGCAGCCCAGGAATCTGCAGTGAAATATTTCCTGGAAAACAAAATCCTAATACGAAACAAGTGCTTGTGGTTTTGTGGGTAAGCATCTGCACTGGGGACATGACAACCTGAGTAAAATCCTGTTAGCCAAATACTGGAGCAAGCTTGCCAACCTCAAAGAAACCCAAGGGGTTGCCGTCCGCCCTCTGAAAAAAGTTACGCTGTCCACCCACATGTGTCCTTTACTTGTTCCCTGAAAAGTAGCCATAATCAGGGGAAAATAAGTGCACCCCAGTGTCCAGGATTGAAACCTCTCTTGCCATATGCTTGGCCAGTAATCATGACTTTCTTGCCCTCTCACAATTTCCCCTCCGTACTCCCATAGCGGGCTTTCGACAATACTCTGCTATATAAACATAATTTGAAAAGCACACATACCATAGCGTCATTCAAATATATAAATACTTATAGAACTATGTTAGGTCAAAAGTGCACATTTCTGGGGGGTTTCGGTTTTACTTGTAACCATAACGTCCCTTTAACAACATTTTTTCACAGAATTTATTAGGCGTTTGTTAGTGCAATTTAACCATAACGTCCTTTAACAACATTTTTCACTGAATGTCAGCGCACCCTAATTTGCTACAACTTCCTAACATAATACTTACCCCCAATATAGCAGTATTTTCGTCAGATCTAGAAAAGTTTCACCTTAAAACTGTGCCATCACCCCACCTCCGAGCAGAACATTTTTAACACTTCTATTAACTTTCTGCAACTTTTTGCACCGTTTTTTGTTTGCCGACGTTCACGAACTTCTGACGTCACTGCAGACTTTCCAGACAGTGGCACGTGACCACGTTTGCGGCGTGATGACGTGTTTGCGAACTGGTACGTACTTTGCGAACCGGTCTGTGCTTCACAGTTAGAAACTGGATTTTCAGCTGATCTAGGAAGTTTCAAGCAGAAAATGTACCCTTGCACAGCTCCTAAACCTATTCTTACTGATTTGACATCTGCAAACCAGGACAGAGCACATGCTTGAAAGAATATTAGCACAACTGCTAGAACTTCAGCTCCCCAGGAGCCACCACCATCACAAAAAGCTGGAGGGCCTGGACAATGGAAAAAGCACAATGATGCAGAAAAGAATCTAGAGGACCAGGAAGATGAGATTGAGGAAATGCCTACCTCCAGCACCCAGAGAGAATCATGGGTATGGCGGTTCTTTACCACGGTTGGGGATTTACCGAAGGCTAATGCTACCAAGGTGCAACACTCATTCATGGACAACCTGGGCAGTACTCCTACGGGACCACCTCCATGCACCGCCACACCAAATCCAACCACCAGGATGCTCCGAGAAAGGCAATTCCTTTCTCAGGTAAATTAGTAGGCTGCCTTCCTCCACCTCAACTTCCTCAACCAGTACTGCCCCCACAAAGGCTACTTCTCTGGGGTAGAAGATCCCACCAGCTACCTTGCAAGCCATAAAAGAGGCTGTTGATCCATATCGTTCCAAGACAACAGTACTCTGTATATACTGCAACACACCACTCTGCAGGGGGGAGCTGTTTCGAAGTGCTTTAGAGGCTGCAATCAAGGAGCATGAGAAACACTGCCCTTTACCTTCGATTTAAGGTGCACACAACATCTTCTCCTGTCCATCTTTCCCTCTGTATCTGTCATTGATGCACTTCCCTCATTTCCCTCCCCCACCTTTCTTCCTGAACTCTCCTGAAAAAAATAAAAATAAAAAAACGCCACATAAATAGGTTCCTTTTGGAGCCACCTATCACAGTTAAAAAATGTAACAAAAACAATTGAATAGATTCCATCTACTTTACATTTTTCAATAATATAGTTAGACTCAATAAGATTCTCCAGCATTTCTATAACCATTTTGTACAATGCTAATGGACATAATGGACAATTGTATACTAGAGAAAAAGAAAAACGGAAACAAACAATTTTCTATCACAAATACCTTTTTCTAGCATACAATACGGACCATAATCCATGCATCTTTATAACTATCCGTGGTCTCTGCAGTCCCCTTTCCAGGCCAGGCATCATTTAAAGACCATACTCTTTAGGTAATCTGACACATAAATCACTTCTGCACTCATATTGAGTCCATCTTTACTTCTATTTGTATAGTCCCGTGATCTCTCCGTCTTCGTGTCCTTGTCGCGTCCTGATGCTTGCGAGCTTCGGCGCATTACAAATATATAAATAAATAATAAATAAATAAATAAAATAATGTCACGTGCACACCATCACACAGGACAGCCCTTCTACCCTGTTGACTTTAATGTTTCTAACACTACTTCATTGCCTGCTTTTAAACACTCACACATCCATCCAGCAATCACTTCCCAAAAATCTACATGTAAGCATATCTACATATTAAACGTCCACACACCAACTGCCACTCAAAAACGTTCTAGAAATATTTTCCATCTACATTTCCTTTACCTATACAACACAATTGTCCACGGTGCAGCTATAAATTCACATATGCATGGTGCAGTGAGAGAAGTGCATTAATAGAAGGGGAGTAGGGATGTGCAAGTGCTGAAGGGAGTCCGGGAAGGAAGTGCCAATAAAATAAAATAAATAAATAAATACATACAAAAGCCAGAGAGCACTGTTTAAGTCCTGGGGCAGAGCAGTCCTAAGAGTGGGGTGCACAGACGCTAGGCGGTGGGTCCGCAAGCAGAGTGATGAAGAAATGGTGGGGTTATAATGTTGACTAGGTATAGGGCCTACAACCTGTCAAGTTTATAAGGGACCAGGCCACTAGTTTCAATGGCAGTAGCATGAGTTTATAGGGAAGGGAGGGAGAAGAGGAAGAGAAAAGCAAAGTTTTGAGAAGTTTCCTGAAAGAAGTCCATCTCAAGTCTAACAGGGGCAGGGAGCCGAACAGAGAGACCTGCCTCCCGCTCCCTGTTTCAACAAGCGTTTAACGAGCAGAGAATTTAGGGAGACAAAGTTGTAAATAGCATGGTCCCAGGACCCAATAAGCCTTCTAGATAGTGCACAGGGTCTTCAATCCCATGCTTACGGCCAACAGGAGCCAGTGTAGGGATTTTAGGGCTGCACAGATATGATTCCTGGGCTTCAAGGCCAAGAATAAATCTTGCAGCCCTAGTCTGGATTAGCTGAAGGGGGTGTAGGAAACAAAGAATGAGGTTAAGGAAGAGGCTGTTGCAGTAGTCCAGCCTAGAACCCTGGGAAACACTGCAAGTAGAGTCTGAAGTGGTGGAGGATAAACAGCCCAGTTACAGCTACGAGGGATCGTTGATGACAGAATAGGTCAGCCAGGCCAGTTCTCGGTCAATAAGGCCAAAGGTATCATGGAGCCGTTTAATAAGGATAGAAAGGTTGACCATGTCAAAGGCAAAGCAAAGATAGATAATCACTTTCCTCAATTGTACTACATTCATAAATGCCATACACACTTCAATTATATCAATCCACCATATTACAAATATGATATACTCCCCTTATAGCACATATACTAACTATACACATTACTTTAGTGCATGTGGCCAGTGGCCAGATTCTTGGGGGCACGGCCTACGTGAATAGGCAGCCCCCTCAAGTCCTGACACCTCCAACAGCCCCACTGACCTCCAGCCCCAACCCACAGAACCCCCTTCAGCCGTGCCTCCAAGAATCTGGTCTGTCCACTGGCCACAACCACCACAACAGAATTAAACAATTAAACCATATTATACGTATGTACAGCACTCACCCACCCCCCAATCCCAATAATGCCCATGAACAAAACAATTCACAGAACACCCTCCAGCACAAACAGAATTGCTTTCATCTTTAAAAAGAGCTCTATACCAACTTTTTACCACTCCCCTACCCTTTCCAGGCCCTCTTCCATCCACAAAATAACCCCAAATATATTTTCCAGACACCTTTTCCTCACTGCACTGTCCGCAGACAAAGGCAATGATCCTCCATCCAATATGGCCACCGTTTGAAAAAATTAAAACACACCTCACATTTTCCCACATCCAATGAGCGTGCACCTCTCTACAAAGTTTGGTGACCATTCGTCGATTGGCGCCAAAGTTATAAACTGCCCAAAAAAGTACTCTTTCTGTATGTTCAGCAACTTAACCAATACTATTATTACAATTCATGATATAAACATCCCTCATCATCATCACTTTATATAAATTCCAAATTCTCACATTTATGTTTCTTATTCTGCTACCCCACCACTTTCATAAATACATTGATTTTTTATGCTATAAATAGCTTCTATATTATTCTGTGATACATTCTTTTTTTTTTAAACCCCAATTTATAGTCTGTGGACTACATGACTATTCGAGGGCCCGTTTACAAAATAGAGTGTCTGCACACATTGTGCTGTGTCCGCACATGTCTGGTCTCACATAACGCACTTTTAATTGTTCCACGGACAGCGCACCCGTTTCCAGACATTCATGTGCATGCACCCGTCTTCTCCCAATGAACATAGTCTGCGAACACCTGCCGCCATACACATCCCCAGACGTCATCATGAAACCGCGCCCGTGCAGCGTGATGGAGTGTCCGCAGACAGTGTTCATCATTGCGGACAGTTTGAAACCAATTTCAGCCAATCTACAATATTTCTAATTCAAAGTTTACCCCTCCACAACTCCTAGACCCAGTCTTAGTTGATCTGTCAATTTATTACAATTTTCCAAGGCCTACTTTTGGCTAGGCATTCCGTGGATGGTTCCTCTAAAGGGACCCACCCACTACTTTTAGTCGTTCATAATCTGTCACACCAGCAGACAGAATCTTCCAAGAGAGATACTTCCAACAGACATCTAGAAGTTTAACAATGGCATCTCTCATGGACATCCCTCCTTCCCAGGCACCACCACAACCATGAAGTGAAAGGTCTGGACATGGCAACAGGTGCAGTGATGTGGAGGAGGATAACGAGGAACAGGAAAAGTAGGTAGCGGAAGTGCCTACCTCCTGCGCCCGGAGAAAGTCATGGGTGTGTTTTTTTTTTTACCACTGCTGGGGGAGTACCAAAGACTCAGGCTGCCCAGGTGAAATGCATTTAGCGCTGGGTCGTACTTACTCACAAACAACCACAGCAGTACTCCTTCAGCACCACCTCCATGCGCAGCTACCCCAAATCCAACTACTCGGGTGCTCTGAGAAAGTCTGTTCCTTTGTCATGGAGAAGCAGTTAACTCCCTCTACCCCATCTCCTCACCCACTTCTCCCACCACACAAGGTACTCCTGTGGAATAGAGGAACCAGCCAGCTCCCTTGCAGGCCATAGAGGAGGCTGTTGATTGTTCCCTTTCTAGGGCCACAGTTCTCTGTATTTACTTCGACACACTGCTCTTCAGGGTGGAAACGTTTCAAAGTTCTTTCGAAGCCGAGGTCAAGGAACACGACAAACACTGCCCCCTACCTTAAATGTGTGGCCTGCCCAACATCTTCCCCTGTCCACCTGCCCCTCTGTATCTATAGTTGCTACCCCATCCCTGCATACCCTCCCTTCACTCCCCACTTTACCTCCTCACCTGACATAAAAAGAAAAACAAAAACATAAAAGCATGAAAGACAAAAAAAGGTTACTTTTGGAGGCACCTTTCACAGTTAAAAAATAAAACAAATAATCAGAGGACCTTTTTCAGCCACCAAGGTCCACAGACACAATTTAAGTGCACGTTCACCTGAAAATGTCCAGGCACGGGGAAGGAGAATTTAAATTAATTAACTTGTTTTTTGTTAAAAAATGGTGGCTCTTAAAATAACCTTTTTTTCCCTTTCTGACTTCTATATATTTTTGGGATTATTTGGTTTTATATGTTCTGCTGAACATATTTTTTCTAACTTTCACAAAAGTGCTTCTATTTTTTCCAGTTTTTCCTTTTTGGTTTCTACAAGTACTAAAAATACTTCAATACATATTTTATGTGTTCACTGGAACTGTTGGTTTCAATGCATTTTGAAGAAAAATCTGATTGCCAACATCAGTGCAATGCACTCCATCACTTCAAGAAATGTTGACAATATGAAACTTGATATTTTCATTCTGAAAAGATGTCATTCCAACATAGTGAAAGAAAGCTCGTACGGCTTTGTTTAATATTTCTTCTTGCTTTCTCAATTTGTGGACAAATAATGTTGAACACTTGCAGATTTCTCTTTCATTATCCGAGAGAAAATCTTCAAATGTGGAAACAGTTCCATCAACTATGAAAATGTATCCTTCATTGCAAACTGTAATGACATTCCAATGACAAAGCCCAAACTATTGCCACCACAGCGAACTACAATGATATCCGGATGCTTCAAATTAACCATACTCGCACAAAACAGGAGCAATTCCGTCCACTTTATACATCAAACTCCAAACCAGAAAACTTCACATTTTTGAAATCCAAAATTCCCAGATAATCCACACTGCTCAAGTACACCTTAACCCAATGGACCAAAGAATCGGCCACCAACCAGACAGTCTGCTTCCTTAAAGCCATAGCCATTGTCACTGCACACAACAAAGATAACTCTTGCTGCCCAGTCTTTCTGTACACCACACCCACAAAACCAGTAGTCCCCTTTCCATGCTTACCATCCTTAAAATACCTGGATTGAACATATAGTGTCCGTGAACTACCATGTTGTCCATGGGCGGCATGACAAATTGAAGGGGGTGGGGAAGTTTCAACTCAATTTAAAGCATTTGTTTTACAATGGTGGCTCCTAAAAGAGTATTTTTGGGGGGGGTTCTCAATATTTTTAGCTTTTCCCATTTTTATGTCCTACTCCTTCTCAGAAATGCTGTAGTATACACTCCACGTCTTCCCTCTTAACTTGTTTACTTTACCTTTTTCAATGCATTTGTAACATTCCAAAGAAAAATCTGATTGCCAACATCAGTTAAATGCACTCCATCGCTCAGAAAAGTATTTACACCATCCAACTTGATATTTTCATTCTCAAAAAATACCATTCCTAAACCATATTACAAAGCGCACACCTTTATTGACAAGGTGCCTAGCTTCTTCCATTTGTGGAGAAAACAAATGTGGACATCTCCATATTTCCCTTGGATGGATTTGAGAAAGAATAATCTTCACAGCTGGAA
Organism: Ambystoma mexicanum; assembly: GCF_040938575.1. NCBI lineage: Eukaryota > Metazoa > Chordata > Amphibia > Caudata > Ambystomatidae > Ambystoma > Ambystoma mexicanum. The sequence continues at coordinate 263,168,039 of NC_090931.1, read as the reverse complement.
ACAGTTCCATTAGGATTCTCACCATATTCTTTATGGCAAGCTGCAAAGATACTGGATTTATATAGCCCAAACTGTTGCCTCCACAATGCACAGCAATAATATCTGGACGTTTAAAGAGAGCCATACTCTTACAGAATGGCAATAAGGTCACACAGTTTATCCCACAAACTGCATACTACGAAACTTCCACTTCTTCCAATCCAATAGTACCAGAGAGGCCACAAAATTCAGTGTAACCCTTCAATGAATGCATCCAAGAATCTCCCACCACCCACACACTCTGCTTCTTCATAGCCATTGCTCCAGACATTTTCACTGCACCCAACAAAGGAAACACCTGTGACCTCTCTTCCTGTACACCACAACCTCAGAACCTGATTGGATGACCCCCCATTATCTGCAGACATCGGCGGTCACCAAAGTCCCCTTTCCATGCCTGGCTCCCTTAAAGGACCCAGCTAGCACATGCAGTGTCCACAGACTACCGCTGTAGTCCGCAGACACCGTAACACAGGGCAGCCCTTCTACCTACACTGGCCACAACCACCACAATCGAATTAAACCTACAACACTTTATTTTCACTGACAAAAATGGCACCATCTTAACATTTTTCCACTCTCCCACCCTTCCCAGATCCTCTTACGGCCACAAAATAACCCCAAAAGTGTTTTACACACTTTTTTCTCACGGCACTGTCTGCGGTCAACAACGATGTCCGTGACTTGGCAGCACCTGTAAACCCTTTTTTCACCTATAAAGACAGCTCCATATCAATTTTATTCAACTCCCCCACCCTTTTCAGACCCTCTTTCGGCCACCAAATAACCCCAAATGTTTTTTCCAAACATTTTGTTCACTGCAGTGTCGGCAGTCGGCAGCGGATGTCCGAGGATCCAACATGGAGACCGTTTAAAAAAATCTGTCACAATTCACTGTTTCAAACAACCAATCAGCGGGCGCATACGATGTTCGCGGATGCCATGCCGGACCCTGATGCGTCCAGAGGTGTCCGCGGACCCCGAATCAAGAAATGAGTCTGCGGACTGGACCAAGATATCACTCATTTTTTTGACCTAACTTTGCCCCACCTTGACGAAACCGCACCAAACTTTCCAAGGGGGCCATATACTTTGGTGAGGATTCATCGAGTGGGGGCAAAGTTAAAAGCCACCCAAAAAGTGCTCCCTCTATGAGTTGAGCAACTTAACCATAACTACAGGGCTGCTGTCGCAGGCCCTGTAATATATACATATATTATATATAACAAAAGGTCATTCTAGTTTGCCTCACACATGCAAGCTGAATTTGCAATTCTCCATGTATTTGCAGCCAGAGATGGAAGCGTTTTTTTCATGTGGGCCTCATGACCGCTTGACGTTTAGAGTGCAATACTTTCAAGGGCTGAAAGTAGCACAGTTTTGAAAAAAACAGATGCTGTGTGTTTTCTTAGTGTGTTATGAGATATTCAAAACTATGAAAACACACAGCATCCCGAATTGTGGAATGTCTTCCATCGGTGTAGTAACCAGCGCCGACCATACTTAGCTTCAAAGTGAGAAAGGGGTCGGACCATTCAGGCCATGTTGCTCTAAGTGGTCAAGTGGTCTTGTAACTTGTGTTAATTTATTAGACAACATTGCCTGAGGGGGCTGGCACCTTTCTGACTTTGAAACTAAGCAGGGTCATCACGGTTATTGCATGGATGAGAGTCCTAGATGCCCATTTCCAGTGTCTAGTTTAATATGAAATGCTTTTTGCCCCCCAGGCCCTCACCAATTCCCCCCTCATCTGTGCCAGCACCCCCCAATCCCCAGGTGGCCCCCTTACCGCCCCTGCCCTCTCCCATTCCTACCACAACACACAGTGTTTCTGTAGCGTAGTTTGCTTTGAGATGCCGGCTATTCAGGGCTATAGCCAAGGTTACAGAAAAGCTTGTGTTGCAAACTCAGTACCAGACTCCCTCCAACTCCCAAATTTCAATTGGTCTCCTCTTGCCACTCCCCCACCTCTAGCATGATGCTATTTGCAGGTTCTTGACTTGCAACTTGCTTTTTTTCTGCGTTTCATTTTCGGGTATCCTCGGCTATAGCCACGTCTCATCTCTCGCATTAAGAAGAAAAAAAGATGGCCGCTGTTTCATTCATAAACACCTGGATTCTTGGCAATTTACCCACGATATAGCTATTTTGGAGAAGGGGGAACCCCCTTCTCCATCAAAGAGTTTAAAAACTACTGGACAGAATAACCCCAAACCACAAGTTGTTTTGCACCTGGTCCAAAAAGTCCATCCAGCGGTTTGGGCTGTGCGTTCTGGCAAAAAGTAACCTTTATTGTCTATGTGAAAATGAATGGGGACTAGCTCGCAAATAGTTTTTTTGTTTTCTTAATAGCATTTAACTTTTTTAAAGAATAATTCCCAAAATGTGCATTCTGGGCTGACCAGGGCGTACCAAATCCGTCACATGAGTCAGAGGCTATTAGCAATTCATTTTTTGGGTTTCCTATGGGAGTCCGACACAGATGTCGGCCTATGCATAGCATGTGATCTAAGCAGATTCCACAAGCCTCAGAAATATTACATGGCCACGGTAGTGGCCATGTAGTTATGGTTAAGTTGGTGTTTCCATAGGAAGAGCACTTTTTGGGCGGCTTATAACTTCGTTCTCCCTGGGCCAATCCTCACCAAACTTTGCAAAAAAAGTATTTGGGTGATTGGAGTGGCGGCTTGGTCTTATATATATATATATGGGTTTATGGTGTGCAAGGGTGGCGGGTGTGGGTTAGGGGGAGGCTATGGGGGGCACCTCCATAACATAAGAAAAGCGGTCGACTATGGGTTGATCAAAGTGAGTGGACCAAATTTACCACCATTAATATTTATAACAGTTTAACGCTGTATTTCCTTTATAAAGGGGTTAATAATATTACCCTATGAAACCCTACTCAATTTACTGACCTTGACCTTGAAAGGATGAACTGTTGCATTATCCCTGCTGAGATTTGAATCTGTAAGCACAATCCTTTCTGCTCTTAATCAAATACAATAATATGCTCCTGATTTAACACATTTTTTATTGTGTGATGATTTTCCAGCCACTGTTATTCAGAAGCATTCCGAAAGGAAAAATATAGGGTAGTCATATTTATTTTACCAGAAGACAAAAAAGAACTCAATTATAATTTGCATTTCGTTCGATTTAGATGGCCGCTGGCAGTCAGAGGATAGCAGGCCAAATTTTAATGCATGGTTACACAATGACAATGCGTGTTTGTGGGAAGCCGCAGAAGGAATTAACAGGAGCAGTTATGCAATGCTTAAGTACAGACACATCAATTAACTAATTATGTAATGAAAATCAGTTTTAAGAGATGACATAACAGATTTAACTTCAAAACACAGACATTATTATGCACATTTTTAGCAAATACTGCCTGTAAATGGGTTTCTAAATGTTCAAGGTGTGTGTATTGTACAGGCAAGGCTAATTTAGTGAAACTTAAATACATTTTACATATTGCCATGGTTAACATCAAGTGAGATGAAAGTATCAGATTTTGTTTAATTCATTGTCTAATTCAGTTTATATCAAACCATATATAAATACTAGAAAAAGCAACACTGCACATAAAAACACCAACACAACCAGAAAAGAAAGAAAAAAGAGGAAAAAAGAAGCACACGCAAAAAATCCTATGGAAGAAAAATGCACAACAGCATATAAGCATTGCATATGACCCCTTGCTCATTAAATATTTACATGATATTACTTTCCACATATTAAAAATTGCTAAAATGATCCTGTTTGTTGGTACTGCCATGCAAGCGTCTCATGGGCTCACCAGTAGAATTATTTCTGGGAGAAACCTATCAGATATGCAATGCCCAACAATATATCACAGGAAAGAAAACCCATCTCTCACTATCATCCACGTGCCACACAGGCCAGAGACGCATCACAGATATGCCAATCCCATCAATAAACAGAAGGAAAGAAACAGACACTTTCTATTTACTATCTACATACGACACAGTCCAGAGGCTCTTCATCGATATGCCATGCCCACCAGAATGCAGCAAGAAAAAGGCCCCCAAATCCTCACTACAGGCCACACCGAGCAGAGGCGTTTCCTCTATATGCCAAGACCTCCAATTTACAGCAAGGTAAAGGCCCCCAAATCCTGGTCTACATGCCACACTGCTCAGAAGCTTTTCCTCCATATGCCAAGCCCACCAAAATGCACATAAAAATAAACTGCCCAATCCCCTTTTATCATCTATATACCACACAGCCCAGAAGCTCTCTATCGATATGCCATGCCCACCAATATGCAGCAAGATATGGGCCACCAACTCCTCATCTACATGCCACACAGCCAGGAGGCTTTTCTACTACATACCAAGCCCATCAATATGCAGCAAGAAAAAGAAACCCAAATGCTCATCTACAGGCCACACAGCCCAGAGGATTGTCCTCTGGATGCCAAACCCACCATTATTGTGAAGGCATCATGAAGTAGACACAGACAACAGAACCGAAGTTTCGCCGGCAAACTTTTATTAAACAGAAAAAAAGGGTTGGAAAAAGGCCTAGCTTGCCCTATGCTAAGGTGGGATTTCCCTACCTAAATAAAAGTAAGGATAGTCTGCATCAGGAAGTGCAAAGTAAAAGTCTGTCTGTGTCCAGAACGTATGCTTGTCCTCACATGTGTAAACAATGTGTATGGATGTCAGCGTCAAAATGAGAAGTGTTCAAATAAAAGTTGAGAGCTTCTTCCAGCTCTTGGTTTATAAAGAGGTTCCCTCCCCCAAGGTTCAAAATAGTTCCCAATGCAAAGGGGTTCCCTTCCCCAAGCTTTCAAGTCTTTCACTCTTTCCAAAACACGTGTGTCTGTAATACTTTCCAGCTCTTCTGGTTTGGTTACTTTTCACCAATTTCACTAAGAACAGTTCCTTAATTTCAGTTCAAACCAAATGTCCTTTATATTCAATCACAAGCTTCTATGCGGGTATTTTAAGTAGCTTTTCCATAGGCAGGTGTCCTCACTCTAGACGTGGTTGTCACACCACACGGTCCACCCATTACAGATCATGCAACCAACACACCTGACTTTCCTCTTCTTCCTTGTATGCACATTGCCACTGTTTCAGCTCTACAGTGGTGCTTGGTTTATTCTCATTTCACATCCTCATGAAGTTTAGCCATTGCTTGTGTTGCTACTATTCACTTATTGCACTTTCAGATGTTCCTATGGCTCTTGCCAATGCGTGTTCTCTCAAGTTACACACTTCCTTTAAAGCGTGAGATTCCCCAAAACTGCTTTCATTCTGATCAGTACTCAACAGTACTGGCTTTCATTCAAATCGGTATTCAAAAGTGCTTGCTCTCTTGCTTTCATTCAAATCAGTATTTAAAAGTACTTGCATTCCTTTGGATCGGCATTCATTAAAGTTCTCACAAGTTTGACATGCTGCCCCGGTGTCCCACTTCCTACGTTGGCTCACCAGTTGGTGCTTACGGCGCACCAGCGAGGCTTCCAGCCGCCACAAGCTCTCTCTCGCTCTCTCATGCAGTGCCTCACTGTCTCCACAGCGGCTCTCCATGGCTACGCTCCCGCCACCGATGCGTCTCTTACAGCACAGGCCTCACTCCAAAGCTTTGCCTGGTCACGCTGGTTCCATTTCCATAGTTTACTGCAGGCCTCCAGCTTCCTTCAGTATTGCTTCCCGCTTCCTACACTCTGCATCTACCCGCGGCTCTTGAGCACTCCGTCTGCCACAACGCCTTCCAGGAGAGGTCTACACTCCTTTGGTAGTCTGTAGATCTGCTTCCACAGCTGACTCAATTTTCACTATTCTTGCTGCTTTTAAACCTCCCACTTGATTGGTCCAAAAAGGACTAGACCGCTCATTGACCACTTGGGAGTTCTGCATTGCTCTTACTTGCCACCTCCTTGTCCCACTACTTAACCGGTGTGTACACATGTGTGAGTCAATAAAGAGAGAGTATGTATTACTCTGGTTTGTCTCTTCCTCATTCCAGTACCTAACTAGTATCTATTGATGAATGTTTTACTGGAGAAATAGGGAAGAGGCTGGCAATAGCCTATAAAGGCCTGGAGGATGGTGGACTCATTATGAAAGGTAAATGTGGGATACTGTGTCTCACCCAAGGGTGCTTTGCCTCCACTCCCCAAGTCTCCCCCACCCAGGTAGTCCTCCTTAGCATATCCACCCCAGGGACAGGATACGATAGCGAAAGCCTTTCTCTGGCCACCTGGGAGGAGGAGAATATGGTGGGTATAGAAGAGAGGACGCCCTCAGATTCCTCACAATATGCACTAGGAAATAAACTACCAGTCCCCTTTTATCATCTATATACCACACAGCCCAGCAGCTCTTCATCAATATGCCATGCCCACCAATATGCAGCAAGAGAAAGCCCCCTAAATCCTCATTTACAGGCCACACAGTCCATAGGCTTTTCCTCTATATGCCAAGCCCACAATATGCAGCAAGAAAAAGCCCCCTAAATCCCTATCTACAGGCCACACATCCCAGAGGCTTTTCCTCCATATGCCAGGCCCACCAATATGCATAAGGAAATAAACGCCCAGTCCCCTTTTATCATCTATATAACACAAAGCCCAGAGGCTCTTCATCAATACGCCAGGCCCACCAATATGCAGAAAGAAAAAGCCCCCCAAATCCACATTCCACACAACTCAGAGACTTTCCTCTATATCCCAAGCTCTCCAATATGCAGAAAGAAAAAGCTCATCAAATCCTCATCTACAGGCCACACAGTCCAAAGGCTTTCCCTTAATATGCCAAGATCATCAATATGTATTGGGAAATAAACTGGCAGTCCCCTTTTATCATCTATATACCACACAGAGCAGAGGTGTTTCATTGATATGCCATGCCCACCAATCTGCAGAAGGATACGAACTGCCAGTCCCCCTTCATCATCTACAAGCCACAAAGCCCAGACAATCTATATTGATGGATTTCAACACAGAATTAAGGCACTTCCGGAAACTGTGGCCTAGCAAATATTCACTAAGGAACACCCGCCCCCTTCCGACTGCAGTGAAGCAAATTGAACAATCATGATAATGTCATGATCCAAAGGTACTATGACTGTCAGACTTAAACATATTTTTCAAAACAAATGATGTCAAATACAGGTACCATCAATGCAAGTACTGCTTTCAGCTCCCTGTCATTTCAGTATTACTGAGTGCAGAAAGCAGCTCCCGCTATCTGCAGACCACATTGTAAACGACAGATTGAGGAGAATCCCTAAGGCCGGTTATGGAACAGTGGGTTTTGCACACGTACATTTTTTTTTAACCAATGACCATGCTGGGCTCAGGGGCAACGCGTTTGTGCTGGGAGCAAGAAGCAAAACAGCAAAGAGCATCACAGGTTCTAATCCCGGTCCCGCAGTTAGAGACTGGGTGGATTCCGGTATTAAGCGTGCTATGCTCAGTTGGAAGTGTAAAATCAAATGCTTTCATTGGCACACTTAATCTTCTGGGTACCTACTGCTAAGTACACCTCTGTAAAAGCAATAAGAACAATGCATGCAAAAATGAATGGTTTCCATGTTAAACGTAACGGTTGATTTTAACACCTGTTTTCTGCGATGAATATTCAACTCGCTGGCATGCCTACAGCCTGTCCTGCAAAACATCTTGGAACAGTCGGATGTGCGGGTTGTCGGGCATACCTTTGTGGCACCCGTGATAGATGTGCCACTTGGGCACCCTATTGTGGTGGGTTCTGCTCTGGTGCATGTCTCGTTTCTCCCACAGCCACGAGAGAAAGAAGGACTGCGCCAAAATGAGGGTGAGCTCCCGCTGCATCATCTGAGCTAAGGGAATCTTACTGAGAGTTATTTATTTATTTATTTATTTATAGATGATGTATATATTTATATAGATGTCCAAGAATCACTGGTAGAATAGTTTCCACAGCATCCTGAAGCCTTCTCCTGTGTGGAAGCAGTGTAGAGTTACAGAGCACTGGATATTGCAGTGCCAGTAACAATCAAGTGCTGTAGGGGCTGAGCGCAGACAACAAATTGGGCTACATGATGAACTGGACCATTTTGGGGCAAAAGCTGAGCTGCAGGTGCCGGGGGCAGCCATCGGGGTTAGCCCCGGAGTCATTTTCTGTACACCGTACAAAGGCAACCTGATGTCATTTTGAGATTGTGCGCATTTCCGGCTCACTGCACACACTAAATCCTTTACTTTGCGGACACTTTGCAGTCATTTCGGCACAGTGGTTGGGGAATGGCGGACAGGTGATAGGTAAGCATAGAGCTCTTTTAGCCTAGAGTGTAACCCAAAAGGATGTGACAAAGGGCAAACTAACCGAGGCATCTCCTGATGAAGATGAAATGACAAATGGGGAATGGGCGTTGCTGAGCTCCACTAATGCCTTACATGGCGAGTTGACATGGAGGACAGTTAGTTGTTACGGCTGTGAAGGTCCAAGTGGAGTCCCTGGCAGGAGGAGTGGTGTCTGTCAGGGCCATCTTAAGCACTTTTGGGGCCCTGGGCATGGACATCTTTGGGGCCCCCCTCCACCAAACCAAAGGAATTAAGTGATCAAGAATATCTGCCCTGTAGTCCCCCTCCCCCCATAATCCTCCCCCTTCCGCGATCACAACCCATAGGTTGATATGCTGCCTCACAGCAATAAACATACGCATTATTACTCCCTTTAAGTCCCCTTACCCTCTTCATTCTTGCTCTAATCAGAATGATAAAGAAGTACCATTTGAAGGCCAACATTATCAGTCTACGAAAAAGGTACTTCTGTTCTAGAATAGATACAGGAGACTTTTTATCAATAGCATCCAGCAAGGTATGGTCCTGTGGTATTAATGTAGGACTGTATGTAAAGGTACATGTAACCCAGAATAGACATAGAACTCATATTTGCTGCCTCAGAGAACTCAAACGTTCTCAAGCATGGATAGAGGAGACCAAATGGGACTAAGGAGAAAGCTACACATTCCATAGCATGGATGGTGGATGCAGATTAGAAGCTACCAGGAAGGTGTCTCTATCCAGATAGACTGAGATTATAACATGGTTTTCAAATAGTGTTGCCATTAGAGATCAAAATAATAAGTGCATGTGGTGTGCAATATATCAATGCTCACTATTATGGTGGAAGGAAAACTATAACCAGCGAAACCATGAGTGAGGCTGTTTTGAAGATCATACCCTGAGAAGGAAATCACCCTGAAGGGCTGACAATTTTGAAAGGTTTAGGGACTGGCAATTTCGAGAGGCTAGGCAATACAAGATCACATTTGATGCCCAGCATTACACACACTGGTTAAGGGGTGAATCCGGGATTTGTGCCAACTCTACAATTTCTGCATTTGAACACTTTCATTAACAGTTCTTACCATGAACTAAAATAATCTAATTTTATAAAACGGACTTGGAAAGCACACCATTCACATTACCAAACATGACAATTTTTAAAAACAAAATAGTATAGAAAGGTGTAACACAGAATGATTCTAGCTTCATTCTCTCGATCATCAAGAGAAGTATATAAGTACTAGCATACCAATCAGTGTGATTTAACAGATTTAATCTGGATTTGTCTTTTGTATTTTAAAGCTTTACATACTTCTAAAACACTGGCTTGTAAAACTGTAATTTATAAACGTGTAGAAAACCCTTTGACTTTTACAAAAATGCAAATTGTTTTTTGTGTCAAACGAGCAGACTTTAAAATATGCTTGCCCGAGTCCTGCACCATCTGGTCTGCTCCCTTCTGTCTACGACCCCTTCCACTCGAATAGCCTACGTAAGAAGAAAGATCAAGTAATGTGCTAAACAATGCCACCAGCAAACGAGAAGGCAAACTCCACAGAAGACAGTACAGTAATATACGAGATATTAGATGATTTGACCAGGATCACTGTATTGCCTGCTGGCAAAGCCAGGATACAAGCATGAATACTTTGGTTCGTAATGTGGATACTTATTGATCTCTTGGACTAACAGTTTATGCTCATCGTTGGAGGTGATTGCCTAGGTTTTACACACCCAATCTGAACAAACCAATGTCTAGACCTTCACCATAAGGATGACACGTTCATTTTTATTGCAGCCCCTATCTGGTGCACGCACATTGCTGATAATAGCACCTGTTGTGCTGCAAGACCAAGTACATATGCAGGTAGTTTTATAAACTTTAGACATAGGAAAGGCTCAGCCAGCCTTACAGGAATGTGCTGTTCTAATCTTGCATAGGAACACATATCTCTGCAATGTGTGCTTAACACACTGAGCTAACTTCTGAACCATTGTGGCACTCAATTTACCAATATACATTACAAATTTGGCTATTGCAGATGATCAATATAATTTCCACAGGAAGGAAATGATGCTACAGGAGTTGTGCCGCAAGGAACACACAAACTATATATACCAAAGTGAACAAAGAATTCATAATTGATCGAGGCAGAATGTATTCGCCAAAACAGACAGGCAATAGGTTTAGAGCCTCAGCACCATGCCATAAAATATCATGATGTGTGCTATTTAAGTCTGGTGAACAAAGGAGTCTTACGTCTTTAGATCAGGCAGCCTTGTGGGGCCCTCTCCAAGGTGGGGGCCCTGGGCGAGTGCCCCTTTTGCCCTCCCATTAAAACGTCTCTGGTGTCTGTGACACAAGATCTGGGAAACCATGACTTACGTCGAGTGGTGTTGAACAGCTTAACACGGGGATCAAAGCTTCACTTGAGAGGGCTGCCCAATCCAAAAGCTGTGCCCTATTGTAGGCGCTGTTAAATTAGATGCCAAGGTGGAAGTGTTGGACTATGTATGGAAAGGGGCTCACTGTCAAGCTCCGGCAATCCCATATTTATTTATTTAACATTTCTAGTCCATCGCGCGACAAGACCGCAGGCCTCAGGGCGCGCAAACAACAAAGAAAAACAAACGCAATCCTAAAGGAAGAGTTTCAGCAGAAGTAATTTCGGCCAATTACATATAAAAACACCATAAGAGCCCAAAGAAAGGCTTTTTTTCTGGAAACATGCGCCTGTCAAAACACTAGCCCAGTCGTTATTGTTAGCCAAATTGGCTTTCTCTGCCACGGTCAGATCGACATTTAATTGGTCACACATGGTATATAGCCCGTACTTGATTATATGTCTTAATGTTCCACTCTCTTCTCCTTTGACCCGTCAGTTACTATTGTCCATCTCAAGATGCACTTCCCCACAAATCCTTTACAAATGTATTTGTTAGAAATGTAGTTAGTCAGCATAGATGAGTATACAAACTAAGCAATGAGCAATGGGTTTTCATCAAAAACGTAGACAGACAGGAAACTGCATTGCGTTTATGAGTACTCGCTGTGCACATAAAGTTAAAGTGATCAACACGGAGTAGTAAAGGGAAGCAGTAATATTTTGGCACACAGATTATTTCAGCAAGCCAAAAAATGTGCACTCGCCACTAGCCATTGTTAAGTAATAATTCACTCTTGGCAAGTATGAGATGCAATGCTCTGTGCATGTATGGAACTGGGACTCATGCCAGTTGGCAAGAGACTCTATGAGCAGCGTACCATGTTGTTGCAGTTTACTAGGGGGTCACACTCAACTCAAGGAGTTCCTTTCCCCCGAAGCAAGGTGGCGCACAATAAAGCACTTTTAGTTTAGGTTCAATTTGGTGAGGCCTCCAACCCTGTGTCACCAACGGATGAGGAACCAGACCGGTGTGTAGAAAAAATATGTATTTATTTATTTCTTTGTTTAATAGCTGACACAATGCTAACATCAGCCACCAATTCTGTGGCAACACCCAAGAACACACTATAACTCCGTTATATAAAACAACACAGGTGACATTTTGAAACATGCGATAATAGCTTACACAGATTTAATTTCAATGTAACCAATAGAAAACATTCTCAATGCCATACAAGATCCAAAGAAATAACTTAATTTGAAACAATGCTTTTCGCCCAGCAACCCCCACCCTCCAGGCCTGAGTTAAATATGACCCCTTTGATTGAAAGGCAAGGTGTAAGGAGTGTGAGCAAAATAACATTGTTTTGTTACTGATTTAAAAGGCAAGGTTGGGGAAAAGGAACTCAAATGAAAATCATTTTTTTATTTTATTTTTTAAACACAAATGAAAATAAAAAGGCAGGACTTGATAATTTGTGGTCAGAGAAAAATTAAAACAAAATAATTATTTAGTTTTGCAACACACATCCAGATGAGATACAATACTTTGCAATTCTGGTTTAAAATGAATGGAGAATTTCATTTTACACCCTCCACACTGACTTGAAAGGTGGTGTTTTAGAGATTACTTCTTTTTGGGATTATGGACCCCTCTCTTTTTGAATAGAAGTGAAAGATTTCAGAAACTGTGAACCATGTGTTTATGGACTATACCACCTGTAACACACTAGGTATGAATTTTGTTAGTTTCGAATTCTAACACTCAACCCGTAAGTTTGTATATGGGAATTAATGTATTTACTTTCATCCATTGTGCTAAGGATCTACGCATCTTCCCCTTCCCCACACTTTAATGGAAAGGTTTAAGGATGGCGGCTCCCAACACCACAGTACAATTTCAACAGAGAGAGTGGTTTTCTATGGGGGAATACGTTTGAGTGAGATTTAATAAATTGTGCGAAGGGCCTATCCAGTTTCACCACCTCCTTGATCCAACAATGGAAAGGAATAAAGGCGGGTGACTTCCCACACAATTGATGGCTTTGGGATATCTACGTACATGGGAGGCTTTGGTCAGGGAAAACATCAGGGCTTCTCTGAGGACAGCAGAGGTCTGGTCAAGGGCTTTCAGTCAGGGATTTCCTCCTGTATCCAGACTCCTCCTGCTCCTCTGGTTTGGGTCCCAGCTAGCTTTTCTATGTCCCAACCACTATCTCCAATGGAATATTGTAGACCTCTCTGCTAGTTGTTCCTCGCAAGAGTCCAGCAGCATCCCTTTCCCGGAATAATTCACAAAAAGCCCAGTTCTGATACAAACCCAGGCTTTTCTAGGGCTAGTGACACAGAAACCTTGTCATAATTCCTGTGGTCAGGATTAGCTAGCATGTTCCCTTCACCTCCCACCAGAACGCCCACTGGCTGCTGATAGTACCAGATGTAGGCTAAGGGAGGGGAATAGATACATAATTTCAAATTGACAAGGATTTGTGCAGCTTTTGTAATAAAAAAATCTCCTACTGCAATAACTCCCTTGGTCTTTCACATAACCCCATGATGATATATATATATGGGTTCTATATTTTACGGTGAATCCGGCCATACTAATTTTACCTTGGCATGCCCTTCCTGAGAGGAGTTACAATTTTTCACGGTTTTCTGCTGCACCAAAATATCTAAAAAATAGGACAATTTCCCATTTAGACCTGATTTTCATGAGCTACCCCTGTGCCACCTCTCCCATTGCTCAGGTGTATGTAAATGGCAAAAATCATACTTTTCCACAGAACTTAAACTATGTACATCACACACATTTCGTTTTTACAGAGTCACAATGGGCTTTTTCTCCTATTTAATTTGAACATGTGTTGGGCTCTATCGGACACATGCTGCTCCTCATATTAAGGAAAAACTGTATTAAATGTTTAATCACTGGCAGGGCATAACATGGCCTCAGTAGGTAGGTTTCTATTTCCCTGAAACCATGTGACCAGCCATCTAGTTTATCCATGTTTATCTTAACGTTTTCTTCTTCTTGGCATCCAAGGCCTTGCTCATTGCTTAATGTACAGTTTTTATGGAAAGCTTGACCTCAAGGTTACTTCTGCAGGACCTGTTATCAGCAACTAATTGACAACCAGACATTCTTCTTGATAGGCCCAGCTCCAAAAAGCCTGGAGTTCAGATTTCAAAGGGTCTTTGTTCAGAACTAATTGCACTTTTTATGGGGCACCTGACCTTACAGGTCATGTATGTTGGCTGTGTTATCAACATTTCACCGTAGTTGAAATCTCTCCTCCATCGTTTCTTTGTATTTTTTTCTCTTTAAATTGAAAACCAGACATCTTTCTCCCAGAGAAGCCAAACCAACAGGTCATGGGTCACAGTTTCGTTTCAGTGGAAATACACCTCTGCATCCATGCTTTTCAAAGTACAGATTCAGTTTTTAATCTGTACATGTAGAATGTCTATAACAGTTGGAATAAAATGAGTATCGCAATTCTCCGAGTAGGCCTCTCCTTTTAAATTATGTCATTTAAATGCAGACAAGTAAGAATTATTTATTCGAGACAAATGCAAAGTGCTTGGCTTCACTTTAGATTTCTGGATCACAGTCTCATGTTGCATAAAGATAATATGCATGCTGCTATCTGTCTCTTTTCAGGCACATTTTCAAGTTTTCAGGCACATTTTCCTTGAGTGCCTGTTCATTCTGGTAAAGTTGAAGAAGGCCCATTTCTGTTCATGTCCTAGGCCTTAAGTCAGAAACAGACGTATTGTGGGAGTGGCCTGCTTTTTCCAATGGGTAGCACCAGTCAGCTTCACTCTTCAAGACTAGCCTGACCTGGCCTTTTCTTTTCTGACATTAAGGGACTATATTTTACCCCAAAATCATTACACCTGATTTCAGGTCTATACGGCTCTGCAAGGCATCCATATAATCGAAGGCCCAGGAGTATACCTGCTTGACAATTACACGCAGAGATTTGGTAGAACGTCTTAGGAAAGGGTTTTTCAACCTCTCTCCAGATATTTTGGACTATAACTTTCAGGGTCCCTCACCATTACCTATGCTGACTAGGATTGCTGGAAGTTGTAGTTCAAAACATCTGGATAGCTAAAAGCTGCAGTAGCCTGTTTTAAAGTCTATGGGTGGGGGAGCAATGATAAGTAGTATGTGTCTTCCTGTTCGTATCTTTAGACAAGATCTTCTAAACATGCGCTGAGAGAAAGTGCAGGACGTCTGCACCCTGTTATGGTCACCCTGTGCACGACCATCAGAGAAGAGAGACACAGTAACATGCTAGTGCTCTTATTCTTAGGAGAAGATTGATTAGGGGACTGTCACTTCACTGTGCAGGATTCAGCATGTGGATCACACTACCAACTCTCACCCAAGATATTACATACTTTAACCAATACCCAAAACTTGCAATACCTGAATGCCCAATGCCAGTGCCTGAAAAGAACAGAGACCACGCCTGATTAAAGAGCAACCACAAATGTGACCTGAAATGTGTGCTGTGTGGGGGCTGGTATGGGCTATGGTCAAGATGATGTTCGACACCGCACAATGAGTGGGGCTAATAAGAAGCCACCCACTGTGGGAAAGCGGTGGGGCCAGAAAACTGTTAGACACGTTCAAGTGGCTTTTTTAGGAAGGGGTATATATCATACAACAGTGGCTGGGCTCCGCCAGTCTCATGGCTATTCCACCTTTGCAATCATTCTTGTTGGTCAATAGAGCTTCCGTTAGGGAGCCGAAGGCATCAGAATGGGGAAAGGAGATGGAAGAGCAGGGTCGCAGGACAATCCACAACACCAATCCAGCGATGCAGCACCTCTAAGGGCACCACAGATCAGTATCTTTCTGGGCACATGAGTATCAGACCCTCAACTATGTATCTGCACCTCAGTGACAGTGGAACCCACACCCAAAGTGAGGCTTATGACGCGTACAGTCCAGCTTTAGGTCAGCATCACCTGACAGGAGTGTCCCAATTACTCCATTTGCAATTCACCCCGGTGGAGGGCAGCACAGAAGCGCCGGCGCTGATCAGTCATGGGTGCTCAGGGACCCTCCACCATCAGCAGACAGCTTGTTGCCTCTCGGCTATTCACAGGCGGAGAGGGCAGCAATGATTTCAGCTTCCTCCCTTGAGGGACCGCCACTTCACTGTGCAGGATTCGGAATGCTGGATGTTCACAGGTCAGACAGTGCTTTTACTATTTCCGCTCAAACATCTGTGCAGGATATTGTTAAATAGGTCACGGTCAGGCACAACTGGGAGTTTAAGTAGCGGCCATCTTGTCCCCTGCACTTTGGGCCTGCTCCAATCTTTTTCAATCTTAAACACTGCTCTTTTGCTTTCAGCCTCAACTTGATTATGCGAGTCTCCCACTCTCCACTAATATTTGCACTTTTCCTTTGTTCTATAGAGGATAAGGGGGAGGGAGGTCTTTCAACCTCACCTCACCGGGGGAGGATGTCTTCTCCACTGTCTGCATGTCCCATGAAAGGCTCGTGTTTTCAGCTCGCCCCTCTCGGGAACTCTTCTATTTAGTCTGAGCCTGCTTTGCTTCCCATTAAAATAAACACACGTTCCTTTGTGAGCAGCAGCTCGTCTCCCACATCCCATCAACGTCGGAGCTTAAGGCAGAAATCTCGCACAGCAGCAGGCAAAGCCACCGAGTGGAAAAAGACAAATGGGACAGCAGGAGCCAAGTTACAACTGAGCAATCGGTGCAAAACTGGCTGACGTTCCTGGCCCATTTGAATGTGCAGCTGCTCTCTGTTCCCATCAACGAAAAGCACAGTGTGAAATTAACTTAGTTAAAACAGGCATGCCTGAGTCACGAAGCCACGCAAACAGGCGGCACTCCGAGGCGCTTGTCATTGGGTGGCGATTGAGTGTTTAATGAACACAAAGGTAGGGAATGAAAGCAAATGGTCTACACCTAACTGCACGGGGACTGCTAACACCTTGAATGTGTTACTTTTAATATATTCCATATGTGACAGTCCGCTTTCATGAATATACACGTTGGCCAATGAGAATAAAAGGAAGAAAAATGCTTGCAATTTTTAATGTGACTTACTTTAGTTCAATGCAAACAATGGTTTAAATGATGTTGCAGTATCAGTGTTGTGTGCTGCCATACTCCCCAAAGCATCTCACTATCTAACTGGCTTAGAAATGTGTTTGCAACCTGCAGTTACAGATTAGAAGACTTCGGGCTTCATAGAACGACAAATTGGGTACCATTCAATTGGGTAATAACGCTGATGACTACAGCACTTAGAAGCCCTTGCAGCACTTGGAAGCGTGAGGATTCCAGGTTCAAGCGCTATATAAGAAAGTATTATATTATATCATAAAGACTGAGAAAGGCATGCCAAGTTTGATGTTTCCTCTTGCTACCACCAAGAGCATTACTAATACACATGTAATACCACTTTAATGTTGTGAGGGCTAAAATAGGCTGTAGGCATTTGCCTACATTGAAAGGATGCTTGTCGGATTGCAATACCTTTCATCAGTGGTAACTCGTCAATAGGGGTGAGCTCAGCCATTGCCACTCCATGTTGTTGGAACCCTCTGAGTCCACAAAAAGTACCTTGCATAATGGAGCAAGTGCTTTTTCACTCAAAACATGTACAGACTTTGCAGATATAAAGGCTGGTCTCCATTCCACTCTTCACAATACTGTGCATGATCCCCAGTGCCGGCCCCAGACAAGGACTCGTGCACAGTTCCCTGGTAGGCATCACAGAGACCTGCCATGGCATCAGGCCTCCATTGCCCTCAATGGGCGCTCTAAAACCCAGCCTACTGAGGCCAATGAAGGGCCCTTTAACCCTTCCTCTCTCCACCTGCCTCAGACCAGGGAGGGGCCGGTGTCAGAATGCTAAACCCAACCCTGGCCCGATTCCTCAACAGGAAGAGGGCGGGGTGCAAGAGGTCTTGGGACCCCTGGCTTGGTGCATGCTGCAGACGACAGCTGACATATGTCCCGAAAGAGAGACAATCGCTGCCATGGTCCAAGCGAAGGCAAGTGTTTAGAAATGGGTGTGTTGTGAAAGGGGGTGCTGTGTGTGTGTGTGTGTGTCTATTTTAGTGTGCGACCGTATGTTTATGTAGAGTACACACTTTAATTGGGTGATATTGTATGTAAATATGTTCTATGTAATGTAAATATGTTCTATGTAAAGTGATTTGTCTAAAGCACTATATGAATAGCACATCATTATCATTAGTATGTGTGTGTATGTGGGGACTCGAAATAAGGTGCAACTCAGCATGAGAGGTGGTGTGTCTGAGGTTACAAATACTGGCCTTTCAGCACAGCCAACATGTGTGTTCTCACAGAGGCAGATGCTGGCATTACTCGGCACTGCCAACACATGTGTTTTTACTGTGGCAAATACACCATTACTGGGTGCAGCCAACATGATTGACTGTTCTTACTGGGGTAATACTAGCTTCAATGGCCAAAGCCAACGTGAGTATATTCTTACAATGTCAATACTAGCATATACTGGCACAGCCAGGATGAAATGGTCTTCATACATGGCAATATTGACATTATTAGACACAGCAAAGCGTAGTGTGTTCTTAACGTGTCCATACTTGTATATATTGGAATAAACTTCATTAAAAATCCATCTGAAATTCTCCTGGATTGGTTGGGGCTTACTCGGTATGCTTTATAGCTCGCACTCTTGAGTGGGAAATGTTTAGGCTCCAACAGAGAAGAATTCACAAGCCCCCACTGCTTTTTAATATGTTGCTGAAAAATTGCAAACCACTCTCATTGCCTGTCCACTTTCTGCATTGTTACCTGTTCATTGTTGGGAAGGAAAACGTATTATTCTTAACGTGAGGAGCCAGACATGGCGAGAGGACAGCACCATGATGGGATTTTGTAAATATGATTTAGAAAGGTATAATAACTATCGAGCAGGTCCTGACAAAGCAGTATTCATTAACTCGGTTCCACAGATGGAAACCGGCATGCCACAATAAAAACACGCCCGATCAATGCAAAATGCAACTAGGTGAAAGATGAGGCAATTGCATGTGTGTGTGTGTGGGACTTCTAAAGCAGCAATCTATCGGGGAAGCAGGAATTACCAGTGAGGGCAAGGGAGGGGCAAACAGCCATGGGGGGAGATGGTTGAGGAGAGCAATATGTGACGTTTGCAATGTTCTTTCCAGAGAAGGTCCTCAGCTTCCTCCTGAAGTGTAGGATAGAGGAGCCAGTCTGATCTCCATTGGCAGCTTGCTCCAGACACAGGGTGCATCATAGAAACAATTCTGTATTCTGTGCTCCGTTTTATCTTCTCTCTTCCATTTCTCCGTTTCAAGCCTGGCAATGTCATGGTTTCTAGTGATGGGTTGACCTCCGGAGATGGCAAGTTTCCCAGCCAGGCAAATCAGTGTTTTGTTTGTGACTGCTTTGTAGGTGATGCATGCTGTTTTGAACATGATAAAGGTGGTTAAAGAGGGCAGATTATCCCAGTTCTGAAAGGATACATGCTGCAGCGTGCAGGAGGGCTTTTGGATGGCTCAATGCGGCCAGTCGATGGAAATCACCAATTTAAATGCTCTTTATATAGAGCTTCATGTCATCTGGATATTTGAGCTTCCGGATGTCATTTTTGGTGAGGTGTTCCCCCAAATGTTCTGTGCAGTTGCGGAAGATGAGCGAGGACAGGATGGAGCCTTGTAGAACTGTGCAGGGTACTGGGCTACACTGGGATATCCTACGATCCATCTGGAGAAGCTGGTGTCTGTTCAAGAGGTAGGAAGTGAACCAATGCAGGACTATTCTACCAAAGACCGTGCTGGTGGTAAGGCTGTTGATGAGAAAGTCACAGATAAGTGTCGAAAGAGGCAACGCTTTTGAGTAGGATGAGTACGCATGGATTCCCCTTTGTTCAGAAGTGGAGGGCATTGCCAATAACTGGGATTGTGGGAGTCTGCTTCCTCGCTGTCAGAATCAGATGTGTTGTGCTGTAGGAGATTTTGCTGTACAATCATTTCACGAATCTGGATGGCAACAGACTTCTCGATTACACCCCGAAGAAGGGTAGTTGTATGATGGGGGGATGGTTGGCCAGGTTATCTGGGTCAAGGATGGGTGACTTCGGGAGGTAATTCCCGCCCCCCCAAAACACGAATCATAAAACAACGAGGTTGAAAACGTCACATTTTTAAATTGAATCTTTTTTTGGTAAGAGAATACATTAAGATAGGGTCACGGGGTGGGGCGGGGGTCTCGCCCGCATTTAACATAAAAAAGGTGCAAAAATCAAAAAGGCATTTTGGGAATTTGGAGGAAAAAACTGTTTTCACACTTGTTGTTTTGGATTCGGTATTTTAACGTAGAACCCTTCGGGAGGTCAAGGGTCTGTCCTGTTTTCAGTGTTTCTAGGAAAGTGCTTTGCACAGGACAAGTGCCGTGAGTCATTTACTTGTGATGGTGTTCACAATGGAGAAAGGAGGATGCTGTTTTACGAGGTGATGGATTTGAGAGCAAAGAGGGTGCTGGTCAGGTTTACTGTAGTTATAGTCCTTAATTCGGTCAATTTTCTTATGCTGTGAGATGGATGTGAGCAGTATGTCTGTGGTTTCTTTGGAGTAGTTAATGCGTTGTCTTATCCATCTAGTCTGTAAAGAGGTTGTTGCATTTGTCTGTGGGTTGCAGTATTGCAGGGTCTGACGGGAGTGATGCAGTGCTTCATAGCATGAAGGAACACTCTGCTCTTGATTGATGTTTCCATGCTTGTTGTCGTAGTTTCCGGTGGCAGTGGTGAAAAGGGTCTTGCACACAGAGTGGAAGGGTATTAGGGTAAGGAAGTCTGCTTGTTGATTTGATTTTCTCCAGAGCATGGTGTGATGAGGTCTGATTTTGTTAATGAATGCCTTGTTGGCGTGGGGTATTTAGTCGATCAGGAGGGAGGTGGCTGTCTAAGCATGGGGGAGTGTCAGGAGTTCCAGGGCCATGTGTGTGTGTGTGTTTTGCTGCAGGAGGATGCATGTCCTCAAGGTCTCCTAGATTATGAGACCTCCTGCAATCTTCATTTTGCACTCTATTGCTGTATGCTGTCGTATATGAGGACATCGATATCCAGAATGTGGTGGGGGGTCAACCATGTCTCTGCAAATAATAGTGCATGTTAGCTGTGTGTACAGAGGAGGCCAGCTATTTAGAGCCACACATCAACAACCTCAATCTGTTGGAAGCACACACTTGATTGGCTCGATGACACTGCAATTGAAAGCGCCCGCATAGACCACTCTGTATTCCAAATGTATACTGACACAGGGATGTTGAAGTAAGTCAACAGAAACGGCACAGGATTGAAGACGCTGGGTCAGCAGATAGACACAGAGAGATTGCGAGAGATGGACAACACAGCCCTACCTGACATCTTAAAAAGGAAGACACAGGTAAGGCTTTGCCAAAGAAAAAGTGGGGGAAAAAAGAAAGCATAGTTACATTTTAACCCTTCAAAGAATGCCAATTGGACCATCCAAAGACAAACAGAAAACAAAATGCAAATACTCAAGCAGATAGGGTACACACTGGTTCATTTCATCAGTATATCTGCTAACCCCGCAGACATGGGACACTGATTTGCAGGCTCGCCAGACACTTTGCCTGGAATGGTTGCAACTAGCCAGAACCTAACCACACACCCTTCTCACTGCACACCCCAAACAAAGGCTTGGGCAGCTTATGTCTTGACATTAGGGTGCTAGGAGGCTGCAAATGGAGGAGATCTGGTGACATCAACCAGCGATTTAACAGACAGAGAAGCCAGCCTCACGTCCCTGCCAGTGGGAGAGCTTTGCCTCAAAATCCCAGACAGAAGCCAACCTACTAACTCCAGCATGCACAGCACAAGTCCAACTGAAGGTGGCTTGTATTGGGTACTGCGGTTGGAGTTCAATGGGCTCCTGCTGGGTCACTGCCGAATGTAGACATTCTGGCCTCAGGTAACTACCCTGGCACCTCAAATCCAGGCAGCGCACGAGTGAAAAGAACTACAGCACACCAAGAAGCCAGCCTGACTCCTGTCCTTTCTCCCCAATGTGCTCTTTAAAGTAGGTGACATGTGATGTGCACGCCTAGATTATGCATGTGGAAGATGGCGCACATATGCAGGTTGCCAGCTGTTTACATGCATTCAATGTATTAGTCACCTGCGTGGAATTCTCAATCAGAACTTTGCAGAGTGCCTTTCATTTTCTAAAGGACAGCTTAGGCCATTTCTAATTCAAAGAGGAATTGGAAGAGCATAAATTGGCTTTAACACCCAACCCTTGACCTGAGTTCACCCGATTCGCAGCTTGTCGCGTGTCTTGGAAGAGGAGGGAGAACGGCACCTTGGCAGGCTCCAATGAGCTGATAAATAGACAGGGCCTAAATCCATCTTAAAGTAAGAACTCACCTGTTTCAAGAGGAGGTTGACGCTCACCTGGCTTATTCGATCGCCAAACGCTCCAGTATGAAATGTGTTTTGGCTTATGAACAGGGTGCTGGTCTGCCACCAGACTCAGCCAACACTCCTGACGCGGGGACGAGAAGTCACTTCATGTTACTCCGCTTTAATCGAACGGCGAAGCATGCAGTGACACATCCGTGGCAAGGTTCAGGCTACTTGGGCGATGGATTCAATCCTCATGGCACTTATTTTTAATCTGCGCCCCCGCTTTGAATCAGATGAGGTTATATAGTATACATGCATTTAAAATTAGCCAAGGAATCCCATACCCCACCTCAGCCTCAGCCTCTTACATTCACATAGCACATGCACGGCTGACACCACAGCTCAGACTAAACATTAAATTGAGGTAAGGCATTGCTGAGTTTGACATTCAATTGGTCATGTCATGCATGCAGACTTCAAATTACAAGTAGGATCATTACAAGGACATTTTGGACACTAGCGGAAACATTCAAACACCGAAATGTAGGAGAGGAGTTGACTCCACAAAGAACTTAAATGCAGGGGCCACCAGGACCTGGTGATTGAATGCACTCCATAGCTTTGATAGTATTTAGGCCTGGAAATATTGCCCATTCTCAGAGAAAGGCTGGGCCAACCGCCAGAGCTGTGCATCGCAGCGCAGAAAGGCTTTCCTAAAAGACTCTTACTGCATGCTGCCGAAATGCTAGGGGCTATACATGAAAAGGATACTGGATGGGATTACAGGGAAAGGATGAGGGTATATTTAAGTTGGGGGGGTTGGTGGGGGCGGGGGGTTAATAACTCCTTGGCCAGTGAGTTGCTTGAGGTAACTCATTGCAAAAAAGTCGAGGCCACGGACAGGAAGTCTTGTGTGAACGACTTCTCATGCTGTCAACACATCTCTAGTACACCGTTTGGCAAAGAATTGGGCAAATTCATGGTTGAGAATGTGGTTGATGTTCTCAGGGTTAATATGTTCTCGGCTTTAATCTTCCAATGTATTAGTACAATCATTGGAACAATGTCCTGTTGAACAGTAATCAACTTTGCAATAGGACAATGCACCGGGGTCATAGACCTCCAGTGCGCTCCAACATACCTCAGCGCAGATGAAGTCCACTAACGACCAGAAAGCTGCCATGGTAACCAAGCTATTGGCAGTCCAGTGGCTGATTGATCCAGGAAGGGATGCATTTCACCCCGAACTAATTAAAGTAGAATAGTCATTTTGTTAAATCTTTACAACACTGATTTAACAGATCACAAATAAACCATTTTAACTATGGCTCAAACGCAGATTTATTCCCAAATAATGTCTGCGTTAGCCTGCAGAACATAGGTTTGAATCCTAGTAGAGCTCAGCCTTTCATTCTTTTCGGAGTCCACACATTGGATGCCATTAATTGTGCAGTAATAATAACGCCCATCATTACAGCAGTTAATTGCTTGAGGAATCTAGCAAGTTTTATATAAATAAAAAAAATGCGAATAGATCATAAAACCAAAGCCGAAATAATAACTTGAATAAGTGTTTCCCCCAAAAAGCTGCTCTAACAGGACATTAATTCCACAAGATAGCATTCTGACACGCTGTCTTATCCCTGGCCCATGCAAGATTTTTCGTCCTCATTAAATTCAGTTATTGACTGAAAAAAAATGGAAATCAGCCTGTCACCTTCTACTGAATACTCTGAGTAAAGGTTTCACGAAGGGTCTGTTGCGACCTTGGTCGTCCAATGCTGTGGGTAAGTGGTCTTTTAGGTCAATGAGTTGCGCGCCTTAAGAAGTTGAGATTGAATAGCAGCGCGCCAGCCGTCCGCGCGCAGAGAGGCTTTTGGTTACAATGAAGCAGATGTGCATGGCTTCCTCTCTGTGAATAGAGGCCTCTGCGTGACCCAACCAGAATCCAAACATCTGCCTGAGATGAAAGGATTAAGAGTCTGTGACCCGCGCGGAACTGAAGCTGATGATAATCGGGCAGGAACAGAATCCATCGCCGTTCCATTTCACTTAAAACACTGTAATGAGATTGGGATGGGAGTATGGGCCCACAGGCTAGAGCTGTCTCACATTACTACAACTAAAACAAAGGAAATCTAGGGGTGGCTGGCTCGCGACTGTTCCCAGATACTTATGCCTCACTACCATTTTGAAATAACTCGACTACCATCGCAATTCCCCACTATGGAGTCCCAGAGGACTCCACTGGGGGTTCCCATAGATCGCATAGGATTCCTCTGTGGATTGGCGATACTTCCTCCACTAATCTGGAGGAAATACATGCAGAAATGTGCTGGAGGTATTTGACTTCCATTTTTTACCATTACCACCATACGCAAGATGAGGGCTGCAATCTCTACAACATGTTTCCAAGACGACAATCCAGCGATCACACATTGTGGGACATTTTCACACAGTTCTATTGATTAATCAACTACCATGGAAGATGAGGTGACTATGTGCCTACAGGCCTGGTCACCCACATAAAAAAGTAAATTCTAAATCTTTCCAGTGTAATTGTTAAGGTCATGTATGCAGCATGAGTATAGATTAGCTGAAAACACTGGACTAGCTTGGATTTTGAACATGGCATCCAGAGCAATGCTAAAGGGACCAGAATTGCAAGAGCAATTTGCAGGTGCTACATTTGCATGAATTTAAAGCCATGTTGTGTTATGTTACTGAGGCTATATGCCCCGTGGTGGCGGGCCCACCCTGTGGGTAACGGCCCACTGCCCAAGTTAAGGGTCCTTTAACCATGGTGGCGGGCTGTTACCCACAGGGTGGGCCCATCCATTGAGGGGCCTATCGCCATTAGCACCCGTGTAGCATGCTCGCGCTAAGGGTTTACAAAAAAAAAAAGAAAAAAAAGTGAAGTATTTTCTTTCTGTGCATGGGACGCCTTGGGGCTATGGCTCTCAGCTTAGTTTTGGGTGCATGTAGGCACGTGACCTGCGGCAGGATGAATCAGTTGCGCAGGCCACCAGGAACTGTGGAAAGTGGCAAGCGAACCCTGCAAAGCTAGCTAAGAAGGAAACACAAAGCAACTGTTAAGAAAGCGCTTAGCTTCCTGTAATAAAGCTGGTTCCATGAAAAAGTATCACCTGAACTCCTTTTTGTATTTTATTTTTCAAACCTGAAATTATTTTGCACAACCTGGATATTTTCAAACACAAACCGAATTTTTATTTCCATTTTCACCTGTAACGCGCACTATCACAAGTAGCTTCTTAATGCTGGAAGGAAGCGGCAAAAGTAAATCCAGGATTTAGCTAAGGAAGGCAACTGCGAGGAGTCTGTGGTGATGGTGGCCTGCGGAGAGGGTGGCCGAAAGGGTTTGCCCGTCCGTAGGTTGCAGACCGGGTGGAGAGATGGAGGAACGTTGATCCTCTTGGATTGCGAACCCCGCTCCTGTTTCCATGATGCAGCGAAGTGCAGCTGAATCTTTCTCATCCTTAGTCTCGTGTGCGGCACGGCTAGCAGGACCGCCGAAAGTAGACCCAGGAGATGTTGGTACCACCATGCAGAGGTCACCTCTCTGCTGAGTAAGTGGGCGGTGGCCCTCTTGATGGCCGAGATCTTGTCCTCTGACGGGAAAACCCTCTCGGAGCATGTGTCCCAAATGAGTCCCAGGAATGTTAGAGTCTGCGTAGGGAGCAGCTGTGACTTCTTGAGGTTGAGCGAGAAGCCCAGGTCGTGCAGTGTGTTCATAAGGGCATCGGACAAGTGGTGAACCACTTCTGGAGATGTAGCCCTGACGAGCCAGTCGTTGAGGTATGGGTAGATGTGGAGGCCCTGTGCTCTGAGGAGGGCCGCTACAGCTTTCATGAGCCCGGTAAAGACCCTGGGGGCTGAGTTCAGGCCAAACAGAAGGACTTTGTATTGGAAATGGTCGCCCATGATTCTGAACAATAGGAAAGAATGATCGGGTTGCCAAATTGGGACGTGTAGGTACGTGTCCTTCAGGTCCAGGGAGCACATCCAGTCTCCCTTGTCCAATGTCTCTGCTATAAAAGCTGGCGTAACCATCTTGAATTTTTACAGGGGTAAGGAGAGGTTGAGAGTGGAAAGGTCCAGCACAACTCTCAGGCCCGCCTGGTTCTTCTTCTGAATGGCAAAAAGCCTGGAGTAGAAGCCGAAGCCTTGCTGGGAGGCTGGAACTTCCTCCACTGCTGGGCATTCTACGAGCGACCGGATCTCCGCCAAAAGAGTTGCTGTCCCAAATTGTGGGAGTGGAGGGGAGGAAGGAGGAGAGGCTGGGATAGGAAGGTGGTACCCCGTGGATACTACAGAGAGGATTCAGGGGTCCGCGAAATTCTGGTGCCAGAATTGTGCATGGAGAGCAAGCCTGCCCCCCACCGGAGACACGTGGACCCGATGGGGCGTGTCATGCCTTCTTTCCCTCGGAGGATGAGGAGGGGGACTAATAAGCCCTTACCCCCCCCTTTTTGTTGTTTGCACCGGTTCTGAGACGGCAGCGGTCCGGCTGCCTGGATCTGCATTCCTGGAAGCCGGTGAACCCTCCAGATGTACAAACCTTTTCCGAGCATTGCTGAGATCAGTGGTCAAAGTGTTCGAAAAGAAGTAGTGGAACTATGTTCCCTGCTGGCCTGCCCCACTTACCACAAATCCCATCCCCATTCCCCCTCCCACAAACCATACAAACCCCCAAACACTTGCACCTGTTGTTTAAATGAAAGTTCAGTGCAGTGCACTAAAAGTGCACGTTTCAACTTCTTCGTATATTTCATTTTAAAACGAAACCATTCCGGAACGGTTTCTTTTTTAAATAAAAGTATAGGAGCTGTAAAACATAATTTAAAAAGGTAGAGGAGCACCGCTCCCGATCGCTCCCGAACTATGGCTCAAACGCAGATTTATTCCCAAATAATGTCTGCGTTAGCCTGCAGAACATAGGTTTGAATCCTAGTAGAGCTCAGCCTTTAATTCTTTTCGGAGTCCACACATTGGATGCCATTAATTGTGCAGTAATAATAACGCCCATCATTACAGCAGTTAATTGCTTGAGGAATCTAGCAAGTTTTATATAAATAAAAAAAATGCGAATAGATCATAAAACCAAAGCCGAAATAATAACTTGAATAAGTGTTTCCCCCAAAAAGCTGCTCTAACAGGACATTAATTCCACAAGATAGCATTCTGACACGCTGTCTTATCCCTGGCCCATGCAAGATTTTTCGTCCTCATTAAATTCAGTTATTGACTGAAAAAAATGGAAATCAGCCTGTCACCTTCTACTGAATACTCTGAGTAAAGGTTTCACGAAGGGTCTGTTGCGACCTTGGTCGTCCAATGCTGTGGGTAAGTGGTCTTTTAGGTCAATGAGTTGCGCGCCTTAAGAAGTTGAGATTGAATAGCAGCGCGCCAGCCGTCCGCGCGCAGAAAGGCTTTTGGTTACAATGAAGCAGATGTGCATGGCTTCCTCTCTGTGAATAGAGGCCTCTGCGTGACCCAACCAGAATCCAAACATCTGCCTCAGATGAAAGGATTAAGAGTCTGTGACCCGCGCGGAACTGAAGCTGATGATAATCGGGCAGGAACAGAATCCATCGCCGTTCCATTTCACTTAAAACAGTGTAATGAGACTGGGATGGGAGTATGGGCCCACAGGCTAGAGCTGTCTCACATTACTACAACTAAAACAAAGGAAATCTAGGGGTGGCTGGCTCGCGACTGTTCCCAGATACTTATGCCTCGCTACCATTTTGAAATAACTCGACTACCATCGCAATTCCCCACTATGGAGTCCCAGAGGACTCCATTGGGGGTTCCCATAGATCGCATAGGATTCCTCTGTGGATTGGCGATACTTCCTCCACTAATCTGGAGGAAACACATGCAGTAATGTGCTGGAGGTATTTGACTTCCATTTTTTACCATTACCACCATACGCAAGATGAGGGCTGCAATCTCTACAACATGTTTCCAAGACGACAATCCAGCGATCACACATTGTGGGACATTTTCACACAGTTCTATTGATTAATCAACTACCATGGAAGATGAGGTGACTATGTGCCTACAGGCCTGGTCACCCACATAAAAAAGTAAATTCTAAATCTTTCCAGTGTAATTGTTAAGGTCATGTATGCAGCATGAGTATAGATTAGCTGAAAACACTGGACTAGCTTGGATTTTGAACATGGCATCCAGAGCAATGCTAAAGGGACCAGAATTGCAAGAGCAATTTGCAGGTGCTACATTTGCATGAATTTAATGCCATGTTGTGTTATGTTACTGAGGCTATATGCCCCGTGGTGGCGGGCCCACCCTGTGGGTAACGGCCCACTGCCCAAGTTAAGGGTCCTTTAACCATGATGGCGGGCTGTTACCCACAGGGTGGGCCCATCCATTGAGGGGCCTATCGCCATTAGCACCCGTGTAGCATGCTCGCGCTAAGGGTTTACAAAAAAAAAAAGAAAAAAAAGTTAAGTATTTTCTTTCTGTGCATGGGACGCCTTGGGGCTATGGCTCTCAGCTTAGTTTTGGGTGCATGTAGGCACGTGACCTGCGGCAGGATGAATCAGTTGCGCAGGCCACCAGGAACTGTGGAAAGTGGCAAGCGAACCCTGCAAAGCTAGCTAAGAAGGAAACACAAAGCAACTGTTAAGAAAGCGCTTAGCTTCCTGTAATAAAGCTGGTTCCATGAAAAAGTATCACCTGAACTCCTTTTTGTATTTTATTTTTCAAACCTGAAATTATTTTGCACAACCTGGATATTTTCAAACACAAACCGAATTTTTATTTCCATTTTCACCTGTAACGCGCACTATCACAAGTAGCTTCTTAATGCTGGAAGGAAGCGGCAAAAGTAAATCCAGGATTTAGCTAAGGAAGGCAACTGCGAGGAGTCTGTGGTGATGGTGGCCTGCGGAGAGGGTGGCCGAAAGGGTTTGCCCGTCCGTAGGTTGCAGACCGGGTGGAGAGATGGAGGAACGTTGATCCTCTTGGATTGCGAACCCCGCTCCTGTTTCCATGATGCAGCGAAGTGCAGCTGAATCTTTCTCATCCTTAGTCTCGTGTGCGGCACGGCTAGCAGGACCGCCGAAAGTAGACCCAGGAGATGTTGGTACCACCATGCAGAGGTCACCTCTCTGCTGAGTAAGTGGGCTGTGGCCCTCTTGATGGCCGAGATCTTGTCCTCTGACGGGAAAACCCTCTCGGAGCATGTGTCCCAAATGAGTCCCAGGAATGTTAGAGTCTGCGTAGGGAGCAGCTGTGACTTCTTGAGGTTGAGCGAGAAGCCCAGGTCGTGCAGTGTGTTCATAAGGGCATCGGACAAGTGGTGAACCACTTCTGGAGATGTAGCCCTGACGAGCCAGTCGTTGAGGTATGGGTAGATGTGGAGGCCCTGTGCTCTGAGGAGGGCCGCTACAGCTTTCATGAGCCCGGTAAAGACCCTGGGGGCCGAGTTCAGGCCAAACAGAAGGACTTTGTATTGGAAATGGTCGCCCATGATTCTGAACAATAGGAAAGAATGATCGGGTTGCCAAATTGGGACGTGTAGGTACGTGTCCTTCAGGTCCAGGGAGCACATCCAGTCTCCCTTGTCCAATGTCTCTGCTATAAAAGCTGGCGTAACCATCTTGAATTTTTACAGGGGTAAGGAGAGGTTGAGAGTGGAAAGGTCCAGCACAACTCTCAGGCCCGCCTGGTTCTTCTTCTGAATGGCAAAAAGCCTGGAGTAGAAGCCGAAGCCTCGCTGGGAGGCTGGAACTTCCTCCACTGCCTGGCATTCTACGAGCGACCGGATCTCCGCCAAAAGAGTTGCTGTCCCAAATTGTGGGAGTGGAGGGGAGGAAGGAGGAGAGGCTGGGATAGGAAGGTGGTACCCCGTGGATACTACAGAGAGGATTCAGGGGTCCGCGAAATTCTGGTGCCAGAATTGTGCATGGAGAGCAAGCCTGCCCCCCACCGGAGACACGTGGACCCGATGGGGCGTGTCATGCCTTCTTTCCCTCGGAGGATGAGGAGGGGGACTAATAAGCCCTTACCCCCGCCCTTTTTGTTGTTTGCACCGGTTCTGAGACGGCAGCGGTCCGGCTGCCTGGATCTGCATTCCTGGAAGCCGGTGAACCCTCCAGATGTACAAACCTTTTCCGAGCATTGCTGAGATCAGTGGTCAAAGTGTTCGAAAAGAAGTAGTGGAACTATGTTCCCTGCTGGCCTGCCCCACTTCCCACAAATCCCATCCCCATTCCCCCTCCCACAAACCATACAAACCCCCAAACACTTGCACCTGTTGTTTAAATGAAAGTTCAGTGCAGTGCACTAAAAGTGCACGTTTCAACTTCTTCGTATACTTTCATTTTAAAACGAAACCATTCCGGAACGGTTTCTTTATTAAATAAAAGTATAGGAGCTGTAAAACATAATTTAAAAAGGTAGAGGAGCACCGCTCCCGATCGCTCCCGCTCACTTCGACCACTGGCTGAGATTGGGTGTACGATTTGGGCATAGTCTTAGTAAGAATGGATAAAGACGTTGCCGTTTGTGAGCTGTTCTTCTTGTCCAGCTCTTCGTCCGTAGAGGAGTAGAAGAGGTACCCCCCTCGAACGGTAGATGTAGAATGCGCTCCTGGACATCCGGGTTGAACTTGTTGCCCAGAGCCAGGCTGTGCTCATGTCCATGGCAATGCAGATAGCACAGCCTGAGGTATCGATATGCACCACTGTGGATTCCATGAGATCATGCGCCACGATCTTGGCTTCCGCTAGCCCGTCCTTAAAGCGAGATTGGCATTGGGTGGGGAGTTCCGGGTGGAAGTCTGCAATTTCCTGCCATAACCGTTGGTTGGCGGCCGCCAGCATGGCATCTGCGTTGGCCTGACGTAGGTGCATGGAAGCGTTTGAGTAGATCGTCTTGCTGTACGCCTCCAAGATCTCCTCCTCCTTGCCTAGCAGCGCCGCAGAGGAGGAGGCTGAGGCAGCGATCACCGAGGAGTGTGGCTGAGGATGGGTCGAGAGTAAGAGTGTATCCCCCTCCATCTGTCTGTACTTGGCGTCCAGGCGTCGGTTGACCGGCTGGACTGAGTGGGGCTTGAGCCAACCCTTCTTGGCCAGGGAGACTACATCCGTTTGCAGTGGAATCCCTGTGTTGGCAGAGGGGCGTCTCGTGAGGACTTCAGCCAGAACCCCCTCTGCTGGCTGTTCGACCTCGGGTTGGGGGAGGCCCAGGTACTCCGCCAGGCCAGCAAGATGTTCATGGAAGGCCCCGGCTGAGGATGTTGTGTCTGGATCCTCCTCCTCATCCATATCCTGCGCATCTGGAGGACCTTGTGGAGGAGGGGTAGATGGCACCGGACGCTGGGGTACAGGGACCGCAGCCGGAGGCTGAGGAGGCAGCAGAGGTTGCAGAGTTGGCTGTGAAGCCGGAGGAGGCGGCTGCACCGGGGCCTGGGGGCCCGATGAAGATGTCTGTGGTGCCTCTAGCATGGAGGGGAGGACTTCCCTGACTGCGTCTTTGATGATAACCCCCATCGGAGGAGACCTCATGAGGCCGAGAAACTTCTCGAAGAGCACTTCCTCACTGACCGAAGAGGTGGCAGGGGGTAACGACAGGGTAGCGGGGGGCTGCTGGAACTGCTGTGTACCCATTCCATATGGACGCAAAGGAAAGTTGCCCTGTGCAAATGAAGGGTAGACTGCAGGCCACGTACCTGGTTGAGGCCAGTCCCACCTCGACACTCGTTCTTCGCCAAAATCGTGGAATGGCGTCGGACGGGTGCCCCTTTCTTAAGCGCAGCGGCCATTTTGTCGAGCTGCCTGCCATGTGCCTGCGACGTGTTGCTTGGCCTGCTGGGCCCGGCCTGGTCCAAGACTCTTGCCTGTGGATCACAAGGCCTACCCCGCTCCTCGGGCCTCGGTCTGGTAGCTGTGACACCCTCGACCTGGGAGTCGGTAGAGCTGCGTTTAGGCACCCCCTCAGACGTACTGCCAGTAACAGGGCATGGCCCCTCGGACGTGTTTCCGGTAATAGGGTGTATCCCCTCGCCCATTGTGCCGGTAACAGGGCGTAGCCCCTCGGGTGTAACCCGGTACCAGAACCCTCGGACCCTCGACACTGCACCCGGAGGGATCCAAGGACCCCTTGACCCAAAGGCCGGTAGCTGTAGCAGCCTCGGGGCATGTGCCGGTAGGTGGACCTGGCCGGTCCCTCCCACACAGAAGAGTCCCTGGGAAGGAGTCTTCCTTGCGGGGTGCTCTAGAGAATATTGGCCCTACCTTGGGTCTATTTCGATGCTTCACGAAATTCTTCAGATCCTCTGGAGACAACCTCTGGAAGTGCTCTCTCCACCTGGCTAGTCTGTTCTTTAGCGCCTTCACGGACAGCGAGTCACACGCCGAACTTGATTGCCAACCATGGTCTGAGCCAAGGCAACGTAGGCAGAGGGCATGGGGGTCTGAAGTTGGGAAGAGCCTATTGCAGGATGGACACCTGCTGAACCCTGTGGAAGTCGACATGCGCCGGGGATGAGCGTGACGCCTGAGGACCGAGTACCCAAATGATAGGTAAGACAAAAAAAAGACAAAGCGAAGAAGTATCTGCGCGTTGAATCACATGGCCGTAGCCAAACCCAGGAGCGCTGGTGAATTTGGCCCATTCCCGTTGACACGGAAAAGGGACTGGGGTGTGGCGCCGGGGGGTGGAGTCAGGGCAGCGCATGCTCCCTGGGCCGCGCCCCCGTGCGCCTCTAAATTTCAAGGGGAAGAAGGATTTTTCTGGTGAAAAAGGTTCTGTCTCCGGTACCTTGGAAGGGTTGTCCATACAGTATTGAGGAAAGGGGACGGGATGTAAGAGTAAGAGGAGTCCTATAACTCCAAGTTTAGGTATCTTTTTCAAAATTCTTAATAGGCTACACCATGCCCAGCCAAAACAAAGCTTTTCAATCTGGAATGCGCAGGTTGCTGCCCCGGATGTTGCATGCCTAGCGCTGACTTATTACATATTTTCTGGGCCTATTAAGAACTGAGACCCCACTGGTCCGAAGTCTGCACAGCACTCACAAATATTGGAGATGCACAAGGTATAGCGTCCTCACAAACTTGTATATTCGGGGTCATTGGCACAATGTCTATTGCAACATGCAGGCTCTTGACTCTAGGTCTATTGCTAGCTAAGCATTGTATATTACTGAGATGGAAAAGCAATTTGCAACCAACTGTTAACATGTGGATGTCCAGTATGTTGTGGGCCAATGACATGGAAGAACTATACACCACTCTCTTACCGTCAGGCAGTCACCCTAAGAATATTTGGTACGCCCTTCCGGACTATCTGCCTGTCCAAGCAGAGACGGGTTGCAGCCAAGTTGCAAGATAAACTACAGAATGATGTGCATAATGTACTGTGATGTTATATGCCATGGCGGTGTGTACTATGTCTAGCCTCCTCATCTTTAGCTTCACCACGCGATGTATTTTATGTTACAAAGTGCTGAATAAATACATTGGGCCTCATTACAAGTTTGCCGGTCAGGTAACTACGCTAGCGGTAAGGTTGCCGGTACCGTAGTTACCAGATCGGCAAACTACGAGTTCTGCTCGCGGGTGCCTCCCCGCCCACCAGGACTGGCCTGGCCGGCATACCGGCACCCGCGAGCAGAGCATGTCAGATGCACCGGAACCATTTACGAATGGTGCCTCCGGGTTCCCCATTCCCATTGAGCCCTGTGGGGCTCAATGGGAATGGGGAAGAATATTTTCCGGCATCCGCAAATAGGCAATTATCAGGTCCAGCGGGCCGTAACGTCAGTGAAAAACCAAGTCACCCTAAGGAGAGTGCATCCCAACTGCAGCCCATTTACATGGCAATACTCATGAGTCTCATCAGAGAACACACATTTGTGCAGATAACAAGCACATTGTCTTCAAACTAACTCAGCAGAGGCAATGTTATACTAGAGCTGGACCTCAAGAGGTATCACAACCAAGTGGACTCTGGATGACAAAAATAGGCTGAAACTCAAAACAGCCGAAACAGAAGTCCTGTTCTGCCCCATCAAAGCAAGACACATGCCACCATCCACTTTCCAAAAGAGATGGGTACCTCTCTACAGACCGACAAATTGGTCAATAAGCTTGGATATCCTATTGACAGTCCCCAAATGCTGCAGCAAAAAATCAAAATACCGGTCAGTGTCAAGGAAGTATTGAAAGAGCAAACATGAGCAAGCCTTCTTAGAGTAGAAATAGAGGCAATATTGAGCTTAGCCCACAAGAGTGTGTTCTTACATTGACAATATTGCCATATATTATGGAGACAGACATCCCGAAAATCAGCTGCAAAATGGTCCTGTGAACTGGCATATATTGGATTTTTTTTGTTACCTTACAAAAAGAACTGTAGATTATATGACATTTTACTCAATGTTTCGCACTATTTTGTGCAGTAAAATGCACCATTTACCCATTATTTAAAAAGAAAATCTATTGGGGAAATCCCCCTTCATTGGTTTGGAATTCCGTGCTATTCTTCGTTGCTTATGCTGATAACTGAGAACAATTTACACTCTCCCAGTGAAAACAGCCGCCCGTACAAATTAGTGTGTTGATTGCTGGTAAAACTATATCAACCAAACGCCTCCCCCCACAGTACTCATGGTAATGCGACTAAGATGCAACTTACGTAATAACAAGCTCCTCGTGGTATGAGCATGAATTCATTGGTGTTCTTCAGGCCAGTGGCCTCAAAGTAGCATTTCAATATTTTACTGCAATGCTCACAGTGTCAATCATTATCTAACGTTGCTGTTGTGCATACTAAATCCAAATTATAGCTCGCATATATCAAATGAGTAAATATATGGAGAAATCATGAGCTATACTCGTATGACGTCCAAAAGAGAATCTTCTAACTGTATTAGCACGGTCGTTGATTAGTAATTATTCCTAGAATCAGAGCATTCGGTTAATTGGAAAACTGCTACCATGACTCGGGAGACAAGCGCTGGATCAAATTAATATTTCAATTAATGAGAGAAGTCATACCTTCGGCCATCCTGCACTATGGATGGTGATGTCACGTGGCTTTGAAGCACAAACCAAAAGGAACGAATTGCCTGCTCGGGGGACTTTTCTGCATAGGACAGTACACTGCTAATGCAATCCCAGAGGAATGCACTCATGATTGCTGCCCACGGGTGGAGCCATGCCAATGCGTTTTTTGGCAGTATTATATATTTAATGTTGTAATCTGAGCAATGTAACAGGCTGTAGCGCATCTTGAAATCAACTTTGCAGAGAGGCTGAAGTAGGCACAGAGCATGAAAAAGGGGTGCTGCGGAAGGGACAAGTGACACCACACGAGCAGGGGCATATCTACTTTATGTTCCACAGAAACTGACCCAACAAGGTCAAGATATTCTGGAACTTGCCATAGTAACAACCCTAAAACCATCGCTTGCAGGAGAAAATACATTTAATTTAAATATTACGAAACCCCACGTTACGAGATCGTAGTATTTCTGTTTCAGAAATCGCAGTTTTCTTGCTGTGTCCCCCATCCCGATTGCCTCCAACCCCAAGCGCTTCCGCTGAAGGGCCAAGAGTTCGCCCCTCCTCGTAGCTTCCTTTTTCATGCATCCTCTCTTCTAAGCCACAAATATCCTTCCGGGGGGCCTTTTCAATCAGCCCACGCTTATGTTTTCTCCTTTCACTTAGCTTATCAGTAGGCCCCGCCAGGTTGCTTTCCCAGCCTCCCAAACCGTATCTATGGGGGTCATTACAAGTTGGGCGGTAAGGGATAACGGGCACCGGTAAGGAGACCTGTGCCGGTAATCCCTTGCCGCCCAATTCCGAAGTCCCTTAGCGGGAACCGTAAAGGACGTGTGGTTTGACCACACGTCCTTTACGGGTCCCGCTAAGGGACCAGGGCGCTAATAAGGGACCTGCTATTCGCGAGCCCGTTATTAGCGCCCTCCCCATTCCCATTGAGCCCTATGGGAGCTCAAATGGGAATGGGGAATGGTTCGTTCAATGGGGACTTAACGGTCCCTCCGGTGTCTGAATGCACCGGTAAGTCCCCATTGAACCAGACCTGTGCCGGACCTGGTATTGGAGGCAGCCGAGGCGCAAATAGCGCCATGGCTACCTCCAATCTCGAAATGAGGCCCTATATCTACATTTCCTGTATCATTCAGCTCAAAGTATTCTCATATCTCCGGGCTTGGTTGTGTTGCAAACAAGGGATCTCACCACGATTCGTTGCATCTCCACCTGGAGTCACGCCTGCCTATCCCTGTGATATCAACTACCATACATACCATGTCGTGATCCGACCACCTCACGGGCCTTAGCTCAGTGTGGCATATTCTACCACTCTGCTCAATGTTTAACAGTACATAATCTACGCTGGTGTATGTCTGGAGGGGTATCGAGTAAAAGGTATATCCTCTGACAGGGGTGGGTGGATCTCCATACATCCACAAGCTCTCTTTTCTCCATGGCCAGTCTGAAGCCCCCTCCTGGCCCTTCATTTGTTTCATCTGTGTTTCTTTCAATGACAATCTGTCCATCTCCATATACACCCAGACATTGAAATCCCCTCCTATTTCTACCAAACCACCCTGCCAATACCACATCGAGCGCCTGAGCATTAAGTATTATAGTTTGACCAAGGTTGGGAGAATAAACTGATGCTATCCTTAATTGGACCTCTACAAGCATACCCTGCATTATTATACGCCGACCTTCCATTAACTTGATCACTGCAACGTGAGAGAGCCTTAGCCTTCTGTACAGGAGAATACCCACTCTACTCTTCTTTACAACGTTTGATGCCCAGTACATTTCACCTATTCCCCCGCCCCACTTTTCAGGGACACTACTCCCCCGCCTTGAGCCTCGTCTCCTGTATAAACATTATATCCAGTGCAGCATTGTGGAATTCACCCATTACCATAGATCTTTTCATTGGCAAATTAAGCCCTTTAAGATTAAAAGACCTCACCCTCAGTCGGTGTTCCCCTCGACATGGCTCCCACTTTTTGGTCATCTTATCAAAGTGAGTTCTACTATCATCCTCATATCAGACCACCACCCTCCTATCTGGTGAATGTCGCTCTCTGCCCCCCTGATATTTTCCCCATGTTTGACTATTACCCGTATAACCCCACCCCCTCCCATCTATGAAAACCCACAACTGTATATAAATCAAACCAACTAGTCACGTCACCTGATGCCCCCTCTCTATCTGGACCACCAGGGACATGGGCCTGCCCAATGGGAAGATTTCTGTGGTTCACTTTGCATCCCGTAACTGGCGAGGGGGTCAGTTACAGACTATCACATCCCTCCCTAGACACCCAGCATCGGGTCTTCTTCCCCGGAGATGGCCCATTTAATGTACTGTATTTTTGGCCACCTGTTCCCCTCTTTCACTGTGGGAGGCCACTCTAAGGCAGATGCTGTTCTTGTACCCTCTTGGAAGCAGGTTCTTTACTGTCTCCGCGGACAACTGACATAGGACCTGAGCCACCTCTGTGGCCATAGTTACGCGATATTCCTATTGTCCATCCTCAAATTGTAGAACAAACGGATTTGCCCACCTATACCTGATCCCCCTTCTGCTGAGCCGCCTCCTGGTCAGAGTCAAATCCGATAGGTCCTGGAAAATCTTGAACTTTGAGCCATCAAACTTCAGCTCATGTAGTTGCTTTCTATTGGCCAATACCTCTGTCTTTTCTCCGTAATGGAGAAATGTCATTATATGTCATTATATACACCTAATGCCTTTCCACCTCTGTGTGCCCTCTTTAGTTGGACTGCTTTTCCTCCTTCAGTTTGAACCATGAGGTTGATGATATCTTGCACCTTCTTTTCAACCATAAGGAGTGTTTCTCAGTATCTTTCAGTCTAAGAATCTGCACGTTATTGCTATGCTCATGATTCTCCATGTTGTCGAGCACCTCTTCTTCCCTGAGCTCAATTTCTATCATACAGGCATCCAGGTGCATCTCAACTAGGTCTGTGTTTAGCTGATCATTTTCGAGGCCTTCCATTGTGCACTCCATGTCATTCCGAAGGGCTTTAATCTCTGCAAGGATACCCGCAATGTCCTCTTTAGTGGCTAAAGTGGCCACACTAGGTATGGCCAATACATTCACTGTCTCTACCACTCTTATGTCCCTTCTAAATTTGGAGGGCTGCAATAGCCAGTTCTTGCCTTGTTGTCAGTCGCTACATAGGGGTCTCTGCCCCTCCCTACGATGTTACTACAACCCTGCATGCCATCAACTGGCAGGCAGTAGGTTGGTGACCGAGAAGTGCACTCATAAACATACTGACAGACGACCATCTTCATTGCAGGTGTGAAATGCCTAAGTGATACCCTATTTGCTCTTTTCAGTAAATGCCCCACATTGGATCACTCCTCTCATAACCTCTTTAGGACTGTTTCATGTCTTTCCGGGAAAGGGGCCTGGTGCCTGGGGCATCCACATGTGCTCTGCTCGTTTTCTATATACAGGGTGCGGCTATGTGTGCCACCATCTACGCCCTACTGCTGCTCAATCCTTCAATTAACAATCCGTCCTTCACCTCATGACCCTAGGCGAACTGGTTTGGCCACGCTTTCTTCCCCTAGTTCCACGAGTATCTGACAGTCTGATGGGACGCAAAACCCCGGGGGCTGTCTGACCTCAATGGGCCATGCACACCTTGCTGACTCTGCTCCGATGTTGTGTGTCCTTCCTGGTGCTGGACGGCGGCGTTCCTACAGTGCACCGTTACCCATGGCACTTCGCTCAGTGGGTTGCACAAAACTCCCCCTGTAAGGGCTGGGTCCCTCGAGTTGCTGGGATCTACTACTGCATTCACTCTGGCTAAGGAACAGGAACCTCTCTGCTCTTGTCTGCAGTGCAGCAACTTTATTTCCTCTGCTGCAGAGACAGGCTCCAGTCGCAGGCTCACCTCCAGTCGCAGGCTCACCTCATTGTCGGGACTGCAGAGTCGGTGTAGTCGTGCCACGCATGCACGGCCTCCTCCATTTTGTGGTCTGCTCTCTGGAAAAGCCATTGTGCCTCCAAGCGCAATTTCTGATCTGAGGAGCAATCTTCTCCCGTGAGGTGGTCTCTAGACGACCCTTTACCATTCACATCATTGTCCTCTGGGGGATGTTGCTCAAAGCAATATGGATCTGCTCAATATCCTCCAAGTTTCTTCAGCGGGCACGGGAGCTGATAATTAAGTGGCCATTGCTGTCTGCGCCTCCAGGTGGTCTCCATCACTTTGATTTTTTACTATTCATAGTTTTAAGAACATGATTAGAAAGGATTGCCTTGGTTTATATATAACTACATTTTGTGACCCCAGTACTTAAATGCTTCCTATGCTAATCCGTTCTAATTCAATATTCTAACACAAAATATGCATATCAACTAGTAAGCCACCGATTCAAGGCAATTGAACACCCCTCCCAACAGACATTAAACATCAGAACACTACACCTCTACAACCAACCTATACACCACAACACCAGGACAAAGCACCCTAGGACCACGGGGACATGAGTTCCCCCGCTGACATAAATTCCTCTATACTTTTGACACAGAACACCTATAAATTGACCACCAGAGAGAGTCCAGGGTACTTCTGGTCTGCATGCAAGAACACAACACCAAATATCTTGCTTTTTCAACTCTCTCCCCACTAACCTTCCCAACCCCTCTTTTTCAGATCTGCCAAGGCACCTGAAGAGCATGCAAATAGTAGCAAATCATTATATAAATACTACATATGGCAGCACAGTGCGGTATAAATCCCAATAATATAACAAATACATAATGCATCAATATCTTTGGCCCTCATTCTGAATATGGCAGAGTGGTAAAAAAAGCATCGGTAATGCAATTACCGCCACTTTTCCTGTTCTGCAAAACTCTGAGTTTGGCATTTGAGTGGAGGAGTCACCTCTAGCAAAAATGCTGAAGGTAAATCCTCCACCTTAACGCAGAATTATCACGAGCGGACTCATAAAAATGGCGATTAACACTGCGTACCACCACTTGTAATCCTGTGGTAGACCCATGGGACCAAGTGGCGGTAATCGTATTGTAGAGGAAGAGCCAAATGCCCCAACCAGAAGCTCTGCCCCCATGTTGCCTATATGTTGGGAACCAATAATTGCGACCGGAGCAGTACCAGTGAGGGTGCCTATACAGCAAAGAATTCTTGAGACAAGGTATCCATTGAGAAAACCTTACATGAATTCACGGAGAAACAATGGTCTTCTGGACTAAGTCCCGGAAGAAGTATGAAAATGAATGAGAAAGAGGACTGGTGACGTCATGCGAAACGGAACTGACGCACCCAGAAAAGACAAAATGAAGAAGGAACATAAGGATTCTATAAGATCTGAAGAGGAGGTGTCGAAGATAAGTAACATTTCGGGATCGAAATGAAGATGCTTGTGTGAAGAAACACTGAAGAAAATGCAAATACATTTTATTTACACTTGTACAGATGCTGTAATGCAAGTAGACAAAGTAATCCTGAGGCTGGCTACGTAGTGAACAGATTGCGGTGATGCGCCAATGTATATACATAGGAATGTATAGAATCTGGATGTTCCACAAAGCACTTTAGCAAGACTTGAACCCCATGAATGGAAAGGGCTTGAGTATGGCGCAGTTGAAAAATAGCTGATGGAAAAAGAGAATTCAAGAAAGGCTGGCTGGCCCAGCACCAAAAGTCGAGGCCACCATGATCCTGGTTGTCAGGGGTGGACTGGCAACCAAAATAGGCCCTGGAAATCATTGTCAAAGTGTACCCATATAACACATTTTGAGCAAGCACAGCTCTTTTCCTATGAGAACATTTCAAAAATAATAGGTTACCACATAAACAAGGCCCAGGGTGCAAAGGCCTATCGGGAAATCTTGAGAGTTGCCTATAGGCCAGTCCACCCTAAGTGGTTGTCTGTCAAGGAACTACATGAACGTGAGAAAGAAACAAACTTCTGTTTGAGGTGGAATGGAAAAACACTGAAGGAGTTAAGAGTTTATCATTTAATAGTATTGTATGCAACAAAGAGCTTGACTAAAACATGGTCTACAGTCACATGGTCAGATCGAAATAGACTTTGGGTCGAACTACACCGAAACCAGAAGATCAGACCATGCCACACTCCCTTTTATTCTCAGGCACAGTGAGCTTCTGCAAGGCCAAGTTCAAAGCCTAAAGGAATGACAGAACGCGGGAGTGATGATAGATGTTAGGCTAATTGGGTGGGGAGGCATGACCAGGCCGACTCACCAAGCACCTGGGGTAACCAGCTTGCATGCTGCTAGCTAGTGGAATATTCCAGAAGGTACAAGCATACCAACCAATTAGAGAGGGCCACGTATCAAAGAGCCCTATAGTTTGTGTGACCAATAGAGTGTTGAATGTTAGTATGACACGGATGATGACTTGCACTTGGGATTGGCTTAGTTGTCCACCTGACCTTAGAGACCCAATCACAACCCCGTCAGTATGGAACGTATACCTAGATGTTCCTGTTAAGCCTATCACATCCCCAAGTAGGTTTTCTTAGTTTTCCACGTAGTATGATGTCAATCATGACAAATTTGTAGTTTAAGAATTATGTTTTTTATGAAATGCGTTGAGATCGTACATCGTACTGTGCGACGTCCGTTGATGTCTGTTGTAACTCCCTGTTTTAGAGATTGCTAATAAAACATAACCAAGTTTTGCCAACTTCCTGAGTCGGTTTGATTATTGATGTACGAGTAAGTTCAGCATCCCCATCCATCTCTAAGTATTGCTACCTCGTCTTAAAGGGCCCCAGATCCCGGAGTTCAGTATTTTCATTTGGCGGTAGTTCATCTGTTATTCTAGCAAATTTGGAATCAGGGCCCTTGTTTTTATCCTGGATGAGAAAAGGGACAATGCTGCAATCTCATATTGATGCTAGAATTTCTGCATGCTATCTATACTACTAGCTCCTTGTGCTCTAAATGTAGTTCCTGGTCACTGGAGGATGTCCTAAGCGCAGGAGGTACTTTTACCTAATGTGTTTATTGTGATCCCAGCATTCCTGCAGGAGGAAAAGGGGTCCTCACCAGTGAAAATAAATCTGCTTTTACTTTATGGGGAGAAACCATTCTGCATGTCCTGTTGATGCTTGTACCCCATCACACACACTAGTGAGGTCCTAGACCACAGACAGCCCAAGGAAAGGGGGTCACAGCCTGTGGGAATTTAATATAAGCTATCAAAAAATGAAGATGAAAGATTATCAGAGCCACTCAGGCCCCCAAGTTCTATACTACTGTCATTCTTAACAGCTCAGTTTATAGGGAATACGTCATTAAGGTTGACAGATAAAGGAGGCAGGTGTGACATTTTCATTGTACCAGGATGCAAATATGTGAAAAGTGCAAGGCCAATAGAAGACTTATAAATACAATATGTGTCAAATGTTGCAACAAGTGAGGCATTGACTATGTTCAATTGTATCCCTTTTATTAGGTTGACAGGGTTCTTGGGAGTGTTATAGTGTTCCCTGACACTTCACAAGGACAATGTGTGTTATTTCCTGGGCTATACTCCAGGTGACCTTTTGCTTTCTTTACCTCCACCTTCTTTGTCTTCTAGGCAAGTGGCTCTATCTTCATTCTCTGCCACCTCTGTGGCACTTCCTCCTTCTCTGTGCCCAGGGCCTCCACCTTTTCTTTCCCTAGTCTCCTTTCCTTCTCTGCCTAGCCCGTGGTCAGAGACTTCATCTTCACCTTTTCTCTCTTTTCCTCATCCATGGCCTCCTATTTGCTTCCTCTTCCCTTTTCTTGACCGGCCAGGTCTCTATTCACCTGCCTTTTGGTCTCTGCCTCAATGTCATTGCTTTTCTGTATTTCAGTCACCTCCAGTCTTCAGGCTTTAGAAATAGTTTCTCCTGTCCATGTCTTATAATCTGCCCCTCTTCCCCAAGAGTTAAAATGCATTATTCCACTCCAGATCTTACAATCTGCCTAGCGGTCTTTCCCTCCTCCCAGGTTTTGCAATATCTTCTTCCACTCATGGGTGTAATTTTTTGGGGGACAGGGGTGTTTGCCCCCCCCAACTTTAATGTCACACCATTTTGTCCCCATTCATTTGGCTGGGGCACCTTTTCTTCAGATGTCTTGTCCCCCCACAACTTTTTCAGCAAAGTTACTCCACTGCTTCCACTTCTGGTTTTACCGCAAGCCCAGCAGTCTTCCTCTCCTCTCTGGATCTTACCTTCTGCCTGTCTTCTCCGTTTCTTAATAGCTGCCCAGTAGTCTTTCTCTCCTCTCTGGACTTGCAATCTGCTTCTCCTCTCCCGGTATTACATCAATATTTGCGTCTACTCCGCAATCTTCATCCTCCTTTTTAGCAAAACTCCCTTCCACTCTTGTCATGGAAGCTGGTCTTTATATATTGATTGAACTAGATGGCTTGCATCTGATTGGCCAGAGGAGTCACATGTGTGCTCTGGGTATGCTCCATGGCAGGTATGCGTTGTAGTCCTGAACACATGGGGGAAGTCTTTAAATTGGGAAACCGCCATCTTGGATCCCACTTTAGTCTGTGTTTGTTGCTGGCTGAGAGGGAGCTGTTGGTTTGTTCCCCTGTCTCAGGCCAGAGAGTTTCTCTCCTGTGAATTTTGTTTTGGTTTCCTTCTGTGGTAAATAGCTCAGGGTATGTAGTGAGCAGTTCTTCTGTGGTGTAGGAGTGTTACAAAACGTGTCTCCTTTGTTTGTGCAGTGCTGATATCATTTCTCTTGCTTGTAGTGGAGGGAGCGGATGCAGGTGATTCTGTCTCCACTGTGCTGCCAATGGTGAGCCAGACATGCCACATCTTCTCCCCAGTCTTCCTGGTAGTGTGGGAAGGAAGTGGGGCTCTGTCTGTGTGTCCATTAACTCTACGGGTGAGGACTGGTCTTCCTGCTGCCACTCTGGATATTAAATGGGCGAGGCGGGTGTACTCCCAAGGCTGCTTCCTTTTGAGGCTGGAAAACTAATTATGTGCGCTACCTCCACT
Organism: Ambystoma mexicanum; assembly: GCF_040938575.1. Classification (NCBI taxonomy): domain Eukaryota; kingdom Metazoa; phylum Chordata; class Amphibia; order Caudata; family Ambystomatidae; genus Ambystoma; species Ambystoma mexicanum. Next base: position 263,123,797 of record NC_090931.1, on the reverse strand, counting down.
TTCCCTATCCTCTTCTGATTCAAAATCTGTGAGCATGTTTTTCTAGTCCAGTACATGTTATCCTATGTGGGGGGAAAAGGAATTGTGTGTGTTGCGGGTTGGAGGGGGGGGGGAATTATGGAACATTTAGTGATGTTCTTGTTTGTATTCTCCAGCCTTCGTCTTGGCTTAGGTGACATGACTGGGTGTTCTGTGTGGTCTATTCACTCTGAGTCCATAATTTCACTTTCTGGATCCAGTCCAAGTTTTGGTTTCATTCAAGAGGTGAGTTCTTGCACATGTAGTTTTTCTGGTTTGTTTTTCCGAAAATGATTGATCTATGCCCAGCGATATGCTTTCACTGCACATTGCTGGTGTTGTGGACCTAGGGATACCATGTCTTGGTCAATGAGGTGAAGTCACTAGGGTCACTTCACCACACCCCCTACCTGCCAACAAGTCGTCACTTAGGGTTAGAGTCTGGTCTCTTCTGGGTTTCTCTCCACTCCTCTTTCCAGCATCTACAGACTATGTGGTTAAAGCTTCCAACAGCTTTAACTTTGTGTCAGCATTAAGGAACTCCCTACTGTAGACTCTGCAGGCTTGGTGAAGCCATTGATCAAAGTAGGGGACATTTGTACCAAATATCTTCTTCTCCGTGAGCATAGGTACTAGAGAAACTTCAAGAGGAGAGTACATTACAGCTAGTATTTCCTTGTGACATGTGCACAGGAAGATAGAATTGTTAACACATTGGCAGATCAGAATGATAAGGATCTCACCTCCGCTGTGCGATGTGTGTGTGCACAGCCTCCTTCCAGCATTGTTCTTCTGTTAGCTCTTCAGAGGTTCTTTGTGTACAAATTTCAAATGGGCTTTCCATGTCCTCTTCGGTTGTCCTCGCATACAGATTTTGGGTGATTTTTGGTGCATTAAAACAGTGATTTTACCATTTTGGGAATCCCTCCATAGGCGTCTTCCAATGGGATATCTGGGCCTCTGGCAGGTCATATCAGCCTCTCATTTGAAACCAGCCGGGAATCCATATGGTCTCCCTAGTTTAGCAGGGTGCCAGCTAGGCGCGTCCATAAAACAGTTCCCCTTGGCCTCGAACACTGTTATTTCTCCACATAGGCCCTTTATCAGCAGCACCTGGGTCAAGAGGTTGGTCAATTCTAGCTTCAAGGAATCCTCAGGGAGTTCATCTCCCTCTAGCTCCTCACAAGTGCACATAACAGGTCTCCCCTGTGGCTTGTATATAAGATCAGTCTCTTCAGCAGTTTTTGGTATGGAAGGGTTGGTCTCCTGACCCAACATTGTTCTAGCGGTATCCTAAAGCTGCACTGGAATATGGTTTTCTCAGATTGGGTTGAGAGTATGAAGATCGTCTCCCTGTTCTTGTTGCATCAGGGCTTTAGTTTTCGGGGTCTCTGTGAAAGGTCCAGAAGACTCCATTCTGCTGGAAAGTGTGAGGGAGACATGGGTTCTCATCACCCCACTGTTCCTCAGAGTGTGGGAAGGAGGTGGGGCTCTGTCTGTGTGCCCATTAACTGTGCGGGTGAGGACTTGGGTTTCAGTTTTGGATATTGACTGGGTGAGAGGTGCATGCTCCCCAAGACTATCCTCTGGGAAAGTGGAAAAGACTTCAGTGGGTTCCCCCTGTCTCCCCCATTATCTTCTGGATTAAAAATCTGCATGTGCATTTTGCTAGCACGGTCCAGGTTTACATGTGTTGGGAAAAAGGGCTTATGGGAGATGTAGTGTGTTTCTTATTAGTTTGTTAACATGGTTCTGGCCATCTGGCCCAGGGATGTATTTTACAGCCTTCTTCCCGGCCTAGGTGACCTGCCTGGGTCTTCTGTATGGTCTATCTCCTGAAATGCCCCACTGCCATCATCTCAAAAATGCCTCAGGACCATGAGCACTGAAACGAAATACAGCAGCGCCATCAGCTCTGCCATTCTGCGGTGCCATCAGCATAAAAATTCCAAAGCGCTGAATACAAATCACTATGTATCAGCTTCAGAAGCGCATTTTCACTTATTAATAGGACAGAACATTACATGTCAGAATTTTAAATGAGGCTTTCCATATCCTGTATGAATGGTTTAGGGGCACAAATGACTTTGGCCTTCACATTTTGCTCGTTACCTTTTGGAAAGGCAGTCATTGCTTTCTACTTGTTTTCAATGTATTCCTCGCTTTGTGTTAAGCCTGTTATCTTTCAATGCAAATAAAGGGCGCCATTCATGGATGTTTATGTAAGATGTCCAGTGAACTGAGTAAACCCTGCCTGTCATCACAGCCTGGGAATAAAATGTATTCACCGCACAGTACAACACAGGGAGCTCAGCAGTACAACCCAGAATGTGCGAAGACATGAATGGCTGCCCGGCGTTCATCTCACTTCGCGTTGTTAATCCCATATCTGTATTAATAGCTTGTTGCCGTCAACCCAGTAGATGTCGAAAGTCAGCTCTGTTTTTCGGGCTCAGAAAGCACTGTTGTGTTTAGAAGGATGCTGGACCTCAGCTCCCTTCGACTGATATTCTGGATAAAGGAATATTGTTGATTAGATAACTAGACTCCAACAAATAAATGCCATTTAATCAGGCTAAAGTAGGGTAAACCCAACTTCAGAATCCATGCATAGATATTGTGGATTATAAAGAGCAGGGATGTTTAGGATTACATCTCTGATGATCCCTGACCATTGACTATGCTAGAGATGGCTACGTTGGAGAGCTAAAAGTTGCAGACCCCTGAAAAAAGAATGCCTAGAGAACACAAATTAAATGATGTTTCGCTATAGAAATGATAGCGTACATACACCAAACATCATTTTGGAAGACAAACCAACTCTCTAACAATAGAAAAGAATTGAAGTTGCATACAGCATAGAACCTGTTTCACAATAGAGGCAGAATATAGGCAATGAAGCCCCATGAGGCGTGTAAAAGGCCATGCATTTAAGCAGCCAGCTGGACTGCCCACAACCAGGTAGTGGCAGAATAGTGTTGTTGGAACAGGGGAACTTTCACAGTTTGGGATCGCAGCAGACTGGTCCCGAGGCCCATATGTACCAACATTTGGGACCTTCCAATGAGGCGGCACAATTCCCTCTTCAGTACCACTGAGCGAAGCAATCTATTAATGTATTATATAGTGAGGAAACAGATGTTAACATTTTGGAGAGTAAAGATGGCAAATGTCTCCTAAATAATGTATCATCTATATAGGTCTTCTATAGCCTTGCTCTCTTCTCATCAGGCTTCCACAGTGATGGGGCATTGCCTGGGTATGGCCTCCATGTCCTGCACTTGTGGGACGGCTCCCCCTTATGCAGGATGCTGCTGCTTATTTAACAGCCAAGTCAGAAAAAATAAGGGTGGTAGCCACGACATACATCTAACGCAGTGTTCGAAATTGACGGGAGATGAGAGCTATTTAGCTCTTGCTTGTAGCCTAAAAGAGCCTAATTAGCTTAACACCAACAGTTCCTAGGAGCTACTTTTGGCTCTCCAAGCCAACTAATGCCAAACAAACATGTATATGTGAGATGAACTCTGCGATTAGGACGATCATAAATGAGCATTAGGACACATCTATATGGCATTCAGAGCATACAGTGTAATAAATAATGGACAGAACACTAAGTTTGCATCTAATGTGGGAGTTAAATTTTCAAAACGCTATGCATTAGCTCCTGGTTCCTCGGTGTTACTCCTGCTCACTGGTTAAGGTCGGATACCCAAGAACCGCGTTTATCTCCTGCTTATTCCATCTTAATTTCGATCTCTGTAATGCTATTTCTATCCCTGAACTTATCACTGAGCGTGATTTAGATATGTTGCTAATAACTAAAACTTGCTTCTCTGAAAGTATGCACAAGTGTCTTCCACATCCTAGTGCGCAATGGCTATTTCACTACATGGGTCAACCGGGAACATCGACGTGCTGGTGGAGTGGCAATGATTTTCAAATCATGTGTAGCCATAACTGATTTCAAATCCATCTGATCCGATGAAAACTCAAAAATGGGTTCCTTACTTATAAAAATTCCACTACCTACCAGAGTCAGAATGATCTTATGCTGTAGAGCTCTGGGTCGTGGAAAAGTCTTCCTGGGTGGTTTTGATGATTTTCTCTCTACTTAGGGGCTATCATATAATACATGTGTTTGTGTTGGGAGATTTAAATTTCTGGCATGATAAAGTAGATATTGGCATATATAAGATTCCATCAGATTTATTATTTAGTGACAATTTGACATCTCCAGCCTCTTCATGATCTCACAAGGGAGGTCAATGTGTTGATGTTATCTTTTCCAGAAATGTACATCTCAGCCTAATATCCACTCTTCCAATTTCATGGAATGATATATATCATGTGAGATGTTTCTCAGTGAACTATAAAGATCAGAAAAAAATAAAAGAATTGGAAATCAAATACAACATTGATCTAAAAAGGACTCTAAGGAATTTCTGGTGATAATCTTCAATTCTACCCCCCTATAAAGCAACGACTCAGCAAATCAGTTATTTAATGAATGTGGCTCCTCATTTCAGGGGATAGTTGACCAACTTGTGCCTTTGTCCATATCGAATCTAAAAAACTGATAACATATTAAGAAACAATACTGCTACAAAGAAAAGAAATGGTACCGTGATATATCTGCCTCCAATTGGGTATGAGCACTCACTAAATGCAGAAAATAAATAATAATAGCAAAAACAAGTTTACGCAGCAGCACTCTTCAACTTTTATTTCGTTTGTCAATCCTTTGTGTTTTATTCAGCAAATTACACCGTCACTTCAATTAGCAAATTAACGAAACACATGTTTCATTTGTAAAATCACTGATACCTAAAATAGTCTATTGGAGGACATGGTGTCAGATTTGTATGTACACCTGATAAGCCATCCTGTCACCCAAATAACTAACTTTTATAAATGTCACTGCTGAGGACATTTCCTCCATGCTACACAAACTAAAGCCAACACAGTCTTGCGCTGACAAGCTGCCATTTTAGTGGCAAATAAGATCTGGACCAGATGGCCCTTTTTTTCAGCCTTAATTCAACTCAATGGCGAGCCTTTTTTCTGAGTTCTAGGTAATAGGAGTTATTTAATGGTTTGCTGGGCTGCAAGTTGATTTTCTCTTGTCTGAGGCTGATCAGACTGTAAAGTAAGAAATAAATGGTCTTTTTCCCAGAGAAAGGCTGAAAACCTGTCTAATGCGGCCATTTTAGTGGCAAGACAGCACTCTTTAACTCTGGCGGCTCACCTTTCTCATTCCCCCAACCTTTCCCTTAAACAGCGAATTGTAACCTCAGAACTCAGGTTTGTATACATTACTTACATACATAGATGTCTGTCTTTCCACCCTCATCTATTTTTGCATGTGTGCTCAATAGCATGACAACTGCCCACAGATGCAGTATCTACTCCCAGTACGTCTAACCACATTATGCGCCCCAGAAATACCTCTAATCAAATCTCGAGAGGTTTTGGTACTATAATTAAAAAGCCCATATCTGCCACAAATCACTTACCCTGGGGTTAATAGGATCCGAGTTATCTGCCTTGCTACCATTACCTTTAATATATTCCAATATGCAACCTTTTAAAACATTAGGCTATATTACACTAATCCACATGTAGTGTGACAATAACTGTTTGAATTCTTCAATAGACCAACCGGAACATCTGTGCTACAACCTCCTGCTATTAGATGCACTTGTTCTTCTTGTTGCCATCTTTCATTAAGGTCTACACTAGTTGAGTGATAAGGCTAAAACAACTAGTGGCAGCTCCTCTCTTCCATGCCGCGAGGCATCAATAGAGATTGCTTTGATATTCCATGAGTGGTTGGCAGAACTCAGGGCAGGGAATGTCCTGCACAGTAAGCCATATGAATGTGTCTTTGCTAGCAGAGTGAGAATGCTTGCCATGTTGGCTGTGTTCATTATTCGATACATACATTTCCCATTACTTTGGCTTGAGGGAAAGGATGAAAACAGACTTGTTCCAGAAAAGCGTATGCTGAAACCAGGAATCTGCCGGGCGTGATGAGAACATAGGAGTCATAGTCAAAAACATCTGCAGAGCCTCAGGCTGCAGACTCCTGGCTAATAGATTTCAACTTTTTCTGTTTCTATTTTCTAGCACAACCATATGAGGTTTCAAGAATTTTGCATTTTGGCCGCAAGGCTGGTTTGATTATAAGGGAATAGTACGTAATACACTAAAAACCTTTGCTAGAAGTTTAATACAGTTACTCTTTTAGTTTTGCTAAAATAAAGTTTAACATTTGCATTGTTGTAGCATAAAGGTGGATCTTATTTCGATCAAGTCTCCCAAATGGAGCTAAATGGTTGCAAAATAAACTGTATTTGCATTGCTGGTATATTTTTTGCTTTAATCTGCATTGTTCCATACGCCAAAGATTCTTCAAGAATTGTTGCTTGCTTTCTTGTTAAAATAGAAATGTTGTATGGGTTGTTGTCACCATGTGGCTTTTTAAGGAGTGATTTTTCATATTCACGCTGTTGTTCATGACAAAAAACTAAAATCATGTAAAACTGCCACAGTTGTACTGTTTCTAGTAATTATGCTGCATTACATTTTATTTCTTAGAGATCTGTAAAAGGAAGCAGCAATTAGGAGGTTTGGAAGCCTGGGGCGTCGGAACTAGTCCAAGAGTGAAATTTGCTTTGCTGGCACACAGCCTCAGCACATTCTTTTTAAATAATTCTGCAAATTGAAGGGCTGGCTTAATTGATGCCTACTTTCATCAGGCGGATGGGGGCGCAACACTCAGCAGACAAGTCTAATCATTAACTCCAAGTTTCAACCTCTGTTAAACCTTTTCCAAAATATCTCAACAATGTCCAACTCAATTCAACACGAAACTTAGATTCTGGAAAAAGATAGGTCAGATTTACCAAGACATTTCTCTCAGCAACTCTGACACACATTGAGGTACACCAGACGAGGGCTATTCATTCCACACAACAAGTTACAATGAGTAACTCAGCTCGGTGTAGATTGGCTTCTTGGAACACTCGTGGCTTTTCACACCTGTTCAAATCAAACTGGCTTGTATCAATCGACATCGCTTGTCTCCACGAAACCTGGCTACGAGAAACCCCAGTAATGGACGACTTTGAGGTGGCCTTAAACCCTGCCTTAAAATCTCTAAAAGGACGCCCGATGTCGGGCTTGGCCACCATGGTTAGGAAATCCTCAGGCTGGAGAATTGCGAGTTCGACTAATTACTCCCCTTTCATTCAAGCAACATTAATGTCAAAATTAAAACACAAAGGGTCGCCTATGGAACAGTTATGTGTTGTAAACCTGTACTGGCACCACACGAATGCTGGAAAACAGGTATTCATCGATCGGATTATGGAAATAGTTGATGAACTGCTGGAAACAAATGGCTGGCCGAACGTTCTCATCTGTGGTGATTTAAACATCGACCTTTTTAAACCATCAGGCCCGGAAAAAACTTCTTTGGCCAAGTCGTGGTCGGAGGAATTGACCCTAAGAAATGTACAACGTCTAAATGGTAACACTTGTGATGATATGCCGCCAGCCCCCACGTGGCATCGTGATGGGAAAAGGTCAACAGTTGACTACATATTTCTATCAGAAGCCCTACACCCCCGGATAACCTCGCTGAAAATTATTGAAAAGACGGAAAGCGATCACAACATGCTAATAACAGAATTTATAACTATGACAAAACAGAAACCAGAGCTTTGGCCCCATCAAATCCAGGTGTTTTCCAATAGAGTAAGATTTAGACTCGAAACACATGATGTGGAACATCTGGTAAATCTCTACTGCAAGACCTGCCCAAACGTTGACTATGATCATCTTCTGATACACTATAATCCCAAGCCAGCTGGTTTTAAAAATATGGCCTTTGTACGCCAACAGTGCTTTGACTGGTAATTGCTGACACAAAAGCATCTTATGCGTCAAGACATCCGAAGGCTGAAGTGTACAAAGGGCACAACATACTTACACGACGTAAAGGCGGTTAAGCAGAGATACAAAAACTGGCTAAAAGCTCATAAGCATTTAATGGCCCAAAACGATGCAGAACAGATGTTGATGGCCTTAAAAAACAAGAACTATAGAGACTTTTAGAGGCTTATGAACAATCAGCACGCCCCACAAAAAGCCATACAAGTCTGTATGGTGTCTGAATCTGATTGGATAATTCACTTCGAAGGTTTATACAAAGCATCTGTTTCAACTGACGGCCCTGTTAAACTAACACCTAAACCGTGGGCCTTGTCTTATTCAAAAGATGAAATAGTGACCATTATTAAAAAAGCAAAAAATTCACAGGGCAGCTGGTCCTGATGGCCTGACAAATTTTACTATAAAACAACATCCAGAGCAATGGGCAGATTTCTGTGTAACGTTGTTTAATCGAGTAAATTTAAGTGGCCAGACGCCAAAATCCTGGAAGACCGCGATAGTTGTACCTATCTTCAAAAAAGGCGACAGAGCAAACCCGAAAAACTATCGTCCAATTGCTCTTTTAGACGTCCTAGGTAAGATCTACGCCACTATGCTCCAACAAAAACTCGTAGCCTGGTCACAAACTTCGAACCACGTGGATAAGCACCAATCAGGTTTCGTGAAGCAGTTGGGATGCTAGCTGAATTTACTCCTGCTAAACATTATTAAAATGGAAGTGATAAAGTCAAATACGAAGGTCTATCTAGCTTTTATAGACTTCTCATATGCTTTTGACACCATCAATAGAGCGATCCTGTGGGAAAAACTGAAGTGTTGGGGCTGCCCGTCAGATTTAACGGCAATCAAAGAACTGCACACAAACACCTCTATCCGAGTAAGGCTGGATCAATTGGGGCAATTATCCAAAGCAATAAACACCTCCAAAGGAGTCAAACAGGGGTGTCCGTTAGCTGCAGTACTATTCGGCCTTTTTATATGGGACATAGGTGAAGCAATTGGAGCAACAAAATCATTTCCGCCGAAAGTGGCCAAATCACACTTAAATTGGCTACTATATGCTGATGATTTGATCATCCTGGACTGGACGCCCATTGGGCTGCAAAGAAAGTTAAACGCAGTTCAACAATACGTTACATCTAATCAACTACTGATCAACACGAAAAAATGTGAAATACTGGTCCTTCAAAACCTAAAAGGCGGCTGGGTGGCGCGGAAACGCACCCCAAATTGGACGCTAGGCCATGAACCTTTGCAAATATCTGCCAGTGTTAAATATCTGGGAATGCTCATAAGCTCATCAATAACGGATGGACCGTGGCAGGCTGACATAAGAAGAAAATGCAAACAACTAGCAAACCAGGCACTAATTATCCACAAAAGATATGGTAAATTCTCGTTAAAACCTGTGCTGGCCTTCTACCATCAGAAGGTAATCCCCGTACTGACATACGGGGCTGAAAATGCTTTCGGCTGTTCTTATGAAATTTGGGACTCTTTAGAGAACTGCTTTTGGTCCAAAGTATTAACACTCCCGAAAGGCGTGAAGACTGCTTGTATAAGATATGAACTGTCGATAATATCAATTCATGCCAGGATCAGCTGGAGTCTACTAAACTTGTATCGTAAAACATGTTCTAGAGCACAAATCCCTCAATTTGACATCTTATGATGGTTCAGTTGGTAACTCCAATGTCATCACAATGTGGTCAAACAGGTGTGAAGAATTACTACAGAATTTCGACATCAAGAGTGAGTTGCTCCATGAAAATCCGGACGCGGCAAAGCTTAAAATCTGGCGCATTGACTGGGAGCATACATGCACAAAGAGAGCGATGGCCAAATCGATATGTGATGTGCCACTGGAAGCACGTGCCTTCAATACCCAGCAGCGTTACATTACTCTGTTTCCAGATCCACAAGCAAGAAAGCTGTTTTTACTGTTCAGGCTAAATCTTTTCAAAACTACTGAACGTCTTCGCTTATGGAAGAATAATGAGCACCTTAAACCTGAATGTAGACTTTGTCTGCTAGCCAAAGAGTCACTCAAACATTTAGTGCTATTTTGCCCTAAGCTGAAATCTGAAAGATCAATCCACTTGGGCCCATGGAGTGTAATCCATCCATCCTTTTGTGCTGATGACTGGTGGAACCAGATGTACCAAGGAACCGACTTGAAATTGATATTTCCATTAACACGTTTTTTGGAGAAAATTGAAAAATGTCTGATGATGGTACCAGTAGGGGAAACAAATTAGTAAAACCTGTCACGGTATAATCTGTATGATAACTTTGTGAATGGAGCTTGCCCAAAAGTCTACTACTGATGATTGTTTGTATGTCTAAATGTTGCTTTGTTGTTTGTACATATGTCGTCACTTTTAAAGGTTTGAAAAAACCAACAAAAAAAAAAATAATAAAAAAAAAATATAATGAGTAACTCTGGGGTACACCAGAAGAGGGCCATTCAAACCACCAAAGAAGTTACTCTGAGTAACTCTATGAATTCCCTTGAGTTACACCAAAAGAGGGCCATTCAATCCAACGAAGTGACGCAGGTTAATTATCAGAATTACCTTGAGTTACATCAGGTGAAGGCTATTCAGCACACAAAATAAGTTACTCTTGGTATCTCTGGCTTAACTTGACTTACACCTGGAGAAGGCTATTCGACTCACAAAGACATTACTCTGAGTAACTCTGAAGTACCTTGAGTTACACCAGGAGAGTGGTAGTCAATCTACAAAACAAGTTACTCTAAGTAACTCAGACATACCTTGGGTTACACCAGGAAATGGCCATTCAATGCATCAAAGAAGTCACTCTGAGTAACTAACTTACCTTGAGCTAAACCAGAAGATGGCTATTCAATTTAGTAACAAAGTTACTTTGAGTAACTACATTACCTTGAGTTCCACAAGGAGAGGGGTATTCAATCCACTAAAGAAGCCTCTCTGAGCAACTCTCTGAATTAACTTGACTTACACCTGGAGAAGGCTATTCGATCCACTCTGAATAACTCTGACTTAACTTGACTTAGACCTCCTAGAGAAGGCTGTTCGATTAATGATACTCGCCTGTTGCACCTGCAAGACATCACCATTTGCTCCTGTGAGCCTCCTGCACAATGCAACGCTGGCACTGTCCATCGCTGATTGAAAACCATGGCTTTGAACTGCTGCAAAGAAGACACTTCTGTGCAATTCAGTGCAAAGACTGAGGAAGAAAATATTTAAGTGGAAATAGCAACAGTCCATCATGGGGCAATACTGTGTGATGAACCATCACAACCAGGCTCATCCATTGGTTCCAGAGGTATGGATTTCTCTTACTATCGACTTTTAGAAAGAGCAGAAGGAGTCTGGAAATGTTGGTTGCTTGCACCCGGATCAGCACCATCACCGAGAAGGAAATCTCTTGAATTGAATTGAAATGATCTTACTAGGCCGCGTGACATTGAGAACGTGCAAGTGAATGGTAGAGGGCGAGGAGAAAAGTGCATGGAATGGAGGAGAAGTGGAAAGTGCCGAGCAAAGGAGAAACTGATAAATAATGAAGGCAACAAACAATGATAGTGCAGACAGCAAGTGGCAAGTGCTGGGTTTAAGGCAGCAGACAGGGTAGGTCTGATAAGTGCAGGAAGAAATAAAGGGGGGTCTGTACAGGTACAGATACAGAGCCCAGTGCAAGGGGTGCCCCAGAGGCAGTGCGGTACGGTAGCAGGCTGAGCAGACACCTGGGCCCGGAGGACAGAGGGTGGCTAGGTGTACGGTGCCGAGAACAGATCAGCAGGAGAGAGGGGGGCAAAGGCAGAAGCAAAGAGGAAGGTCTCAGGGACGTCATTTGGGGGTCGCCAGAGGTCGCAACTGCGACCTCTGGTGATTTCCTTGCGACCTCTGTGATCTTTTTGCGACCTCTGATTAAGCCTTGCTGCATAATTCTTTTTAAAATAATCAGGGGTCGCGAAAAGATTGCAGAGGTCATGGAGCTTGCCTTGCGGGCTACCGTGCGTGCGAGTCAGCCTGCCAGTGCCTTCAACCTCTGATTATTTTAAAAAGAATTACAAGGCAAGTCACTGGCGGGCTGAATCGCGTGCACAGCGACTTGCAGGGCAGGCTCCATGATGCCTGCTTGGGGGCGGGCGCGGCTCCACTAGGTCTGGAGGCTGGCACGCGAGGTCATGGTTGCCTGGCAACCATGAACTTTGTCCGACCTCGCCTCCGCTATGTTTCCTGCATCGCAGAGGTCATGGAGTTTGCCATGCGGGTTGCCGTGCGCGCGAGTCAACCTGCCAGTGCCTTTCGAACTCTGATTATTTTAAAAAGAATTATGAGGCAAGTTACTGGCGGGCTGAATCGCGCGCGCAGCGACTTGCAGGGCAGGCTCCATGATGCCTGCCTGGAGGCGTGCGCGGCTCCACTAGGTCTGGAGGCTGGCACTCGAGGTCATGGTTGCCTGGCAACCATGAACTTTGTCGGGTCTGACCTCGCCTCCGCTATGTTTGTTTCCTGCATTGCCCGGCTTTGATGTCATAGCTAGACACACAGACAGAATACCGGCTGCCGCGCGCACGCAGACCCCCAGCACACCTATTCTCCCTCTCAAACACCCCCCAAAGTATGTGTCCCCACTGCTGGCTGCTGATGGTGCTGCTGCTGGAGTCCAGGGCGTGGGGGCGAGGGGATGCCCCGGCTGCACCGGCGGAGATCTGGATGCACGGAGGAGCAGACTACGCGCCCCGAGGAAGATTACTCGAGCGACCCCTGCAGAAACCCTTCCTGCCACAGAGCCCGGAGGAGCACTGCGACCAATCCTGCTACAGAGTGGCTCCTGGGGAGCCCTGCAACCGAGCCTGCTACAGAGCCCTGGGGGAGCCATGTGGGGTCTACACTCCCAGCTGCGTGTGGGGCTGCGCTGCATCGGCCGGGCCAAGGGGAACTTACCGCTGCAAGCACTGATGCACGGCAAGGGGGTCTGCCGGAACCACACTGCATCCGAGCAAGGTGAGGGCTGCATGCAGTGCGCACTGTTGGTGAACATTATTCTCTGCCTTGTGCTTTACCCTTCGTTTAGGAAGCAAGGCAGCAGGGGGAGAATGTGTAGGAATTCTAAAAGTGCTGGGCAGCTTCGCAGTATTTCCTCAGGCACCTTCTCTCCCCAATCCTGTAATTTGTCACTCCTGACAGGCACAAATATCGCTTTCACATCTGCAGGCTTGAGTGTATAGCAAAGACGTCCCTCTGCTTCTGTCCAGGTGGCAATAGGATTTTAGTGGTTTCCATTTAGCAAGAGTCAAAGGCGCTGTTTTTGTCCCTGGATCTTTGATATGCACATGTTTTGTTTCAAAGTTACTGCAAAGTTACTGCAAGTGCAAGTGCTTTTCACTTCCACGTGCCTTTTGTCTTGTCTTCTGTGGAGCCAGGAAACGGTGTCCTGCAGGCATGAGGCATGAGGCACAAGCAGTGCTTAAGTGCTATATATTAAAGCATCATTATCGTTTGGCCTTGGACATCTGCTTGCAATCACTGTGATTTGGTAATATGGGCCAATACGCACTGATATTAACGATACATATGGTGATCCATTCTTGTATGAAATGTACATCAATTCACAGGGTTATCGTGACCATATTGTTCGTAGTGTACTTAGAAACAATGCTATGTGAGGCCACTTCCTGTGATGGCACGTGGGGGCGTGGTCAAATGGCATCACTTCATGTGATGTCACGTGGGGAGTGGTCAAATGACATCACTTCCTGTGATGTCACTCTTGGGGGCGTGACATTGTGATGTCACTTCCGCGACCCCTGGCATTTTGGTGAAATGACGTCCCTGGAAGGTCTTGAGGTGCTTCCGGAACCGGAGATGGTTCTCCAAGTTTGAGTGGCAGTGAGGCTCTTCCAGAGGGAGGCAGCACCCGAAGACAGATCTACCCCGAGCTTGTTTCTTTGAAAAACGACAGACCCTGAGGGAGTTAGAGGTGGAGAAGCGAAGAGCTTGAGAGGGCAGGTATTTGCGGAGGGGTAGCTGAAGGTATTTTGGACCCAGGCCCCAGAAAGCCTTGTGAACAATGTAGAGGGTTTTGAATTTAATCCTTGCATCCACTGGGAGCCAATGGAGAGATTTCAGAGCTGGAGAAATACAATCCCAGGGCTTGAGGCCAAGGACAAGTCCCACAGTCCTGTTCTGGATTAGTTGCAGAGGGCGGAGAGTAGAGGCAGGTAGATTTAGAAAGAGGCTGTTAGAATAGTCCAACCAAGAGCGAACCAGAGCCTGGGAGATGGTGAGCTTCTGGGGAAAGGAGAGGAAAGGCAGAATACCTCTGAGAAGGTGCATTAGGAGGTTTGACTTTTTAGAGACATCAGAGATGGCTGCTTTGACTTTTCAAGGAGTTGAAGATGAGGAGTGTTCAGTGCCTTCTCACTGTAGCTTTCAGGAAACCATTTTTCAGAGCCTTTGTAAATGTAGCCCATCTTATAGCAGAAGAGCCTTGAAAATTGTGACAGAGGGTCAAACTGCCCCTCTGATCATTCCCTTGCTATTATTTTATTTATTTTATTTATCGAGTGTGAACCTGGCTTAGGAAAGCAATTGGACGCTGTACATCTATAGAGAATACAGGTGCACATTCAATGGTTACGGGATGGGAGTGGGAGGTCCACCCGCTCTTAAATCATACCATTTCTTACAAGCAAAATATTTAGAGTAGCATGGAATAGCTAACATTTATAGTCACTATGGGAATGCACAACAGTGCTGAAAGGGTTTTTAGGGGTGAGGGGCACAGAGCATATGGTGGTTGCCAGCTGGGACACAAAGATAAGTGGGTGTGTTGCAGGTGTGTATCTTCTAGCATGTGAAGAAAATGCTCCTCAAAGAGGAGGGTCTTCATATCTTTTCTGGATTGCATGGCAGTGGGGGCCAGTCTGATGTAGGCAGTTATGAGGTTCCACATTCCTAGAGCCTAGACCATGAATGCTTGTCTTATGCTTCTTTCTTTTTTATATTTCTGCTGCTATAGTCAGGCAAGGTTATTGACTTCTGGTGATGTCCTGACTGCCAGAGATTGTGACTTTCTCGGTCAGGTAGGAGGGATTGTGCATTGTGGCTTGTGGCCAGCTTTTCATAGGTTGTAGCTGGCTGTGAAGGTGATGCTGCTTTTAGGGGAAGTCAGTGAAGTTCAATGAGCGTGGCTTTTTTAAGGTTGTAGTTGCAGAGACCTTGGATGAGGTGGGCAGTGGCTTTGTGGACTCTTCTCATAGGTACTATTGTGGAACTGGTAGGCCAGTGAACATGGTGTTTCTGCAGACCAGGTGAGATAGGAAAAGGACCTGTATGGTGTATCTGAAGCTGGTGGGTGGTAGGAAGGACTTGATTTTCTGCCAGGTGGCTATTTCCCACCATGCTGTCTGAGCTTTGTTCACTGTGTTTGTTTTGAATGGGAGGTGACAGTCTATGTGGAATCCCAGATATTTGGCACAGGTGTTTACACGCGGGGTGATACACTTAAAGTTCATGTCAGACAGACATATCTAGAGACAGGATTGTTTTGGGGTGTTAGTAAGGAGAGACAATTCCCTCTTGGTGGGGTTTCTGTTTGAATTAGGTGGTGGACATCAAGGTTTGGGTCGATGTTAGGCAGGCCTTTACTTGGTGAATGTCTTCAAATATTGATATTCTCAGATTGGGTTTTGTTTCATCAGCACTTTGGCGAATGCACCTGTTGTGGCTGACAAGAAGGATGCACAGGGTCTACATATAGAGGGTGTACGTTATGGGTAAGAGGATAAATCCCTGTTGGACTTCACAGAGGAAATGTGGAGGTGGTGATCTGGAGATATCCATGTAGATACATGGATGGTGTCCTCTTGCCGGGAGGTGGCCTACACCAGGACACATTCCTTCTGATTCCCATGAAGTGGTGCAGTATGTTGATCAGGGCATGGTGGTAACCTGTGCCCAAGACTGCTGAGATAGATTGAGGAGTATCTGGAGCAATGGTACCCATTGCTGATGATGCAGAGTGTGTGGTCTACCACTGGGATGTTTGGTGCCTTCATGGTGCATCTGGGTCTGTAGAAATCCATTGATTTTCAGGTATGCTTGAGGTTGGGTTGGGTGACAGTGGCTCTTTTTTGGACTTTGCCTAGGAAATCAAAGTGTGTGGTGTGGCAGTAGTTACGGACGTCACCTGGCTCCAGACGTATTTCTTTTAAGCAGGGGGAGGCACTCTTCCAGTTTTGGGGTGTTGGGGAAGATGCTCAGAATGAGGGATGCCTTGGTGATTGCCAGGGTGGGTTGTAGGGCTTCAGTGGGGAGTGACCCAAGGATGAGGCTGGAAGCAAGTCGTCTCAGCAGGCTACTGGTTTTAGAGGTGTTAGTGTCTTTGTCGGGATTTCCATGGTGCTATGTTCTCTCTTTTTATTTGATTTACTTTCATTTCTAGTTTTTGTTTCAGTGAATTCAAAGTACCTAGAGGGAGGCACTCTGGACAGGCACTGACTTGTAGGCACTATAATAAAACCAAATTAGAAATAAATAATACTGTAGCACAGACCATGCAATACTCCTTGACACCCAGGGCCAATCATTGCAGAGTTAAGAAAATCCCCAAACAATCAAAGCGCCTTTGTTTGTAGTTAACCATGATTAATGCCATCCAATCAGTCATCACGCTGTATAAGCTTGATGGCCTAACAGGTCCACTTACATTCCTGAAACACCTGTACCCTACCTGAATGCCAGGTTCCGTACACACACAGTTTAATGGTTAACGTGGGCCATGTATGAATGACTTCTGCGCTAATCGCTCACAGCGTTCCCACATTTATGTATTCAAAAATGGCGGGCTATTGTTCGGCTACAGTACCTGATGTGCTGGCTGAGAATAAGCCCTGGGAACATGCAGAATAGGACACACAAGGACTGCTTGGCAGATAATAGCCGCCCTCCCGGCCCCATTATAACTCGCTATGCGCATTCAAAGATGTGTTTACGCCTGCGTATTGTGCTATTTGCCGTGATTGCTTAGTGTGCTTAATTGCCATGTAACTGAATGCCCTTTAAAACATTCTTAATGATGGATTTCATGCAGACAGGCAACAAAAAGATTAGGAAATATAGTGAAAAGGAATGTCAATGCAGCTTAAGAAAAAAGAAACAATGGCACATGCTAGGCGCATAAGGTTGTCTAAAACTCTGGCGCTCATTTTGAGGTCAGCGTACTGGCTTTTATTTATGTAGTTCATTAATAGAGTGCTCGAGCCTGTGGACATCAAAGCACTTTTTAAGCATTTCCTTTTTGGGATGCCCCATTTTCATTGATGTGTATGGTGAGAGGAGAGGCAGCATGTAACTTACATTTCCTCTCCGCCATACAAATACTCCAGCATTTCTGCCGGCATGGATCTTCATGCTGACGCAAAGGCTGGTGATTCTTATGGAATCTGCCACGCAGAGGCGCAGCCAGGATTGTCTAGCAAGTGGTGCCTGAAGTTAATGTAGTTGGGCCCTCCGCAGTGACATTAACATCTGTAAATGCCCACACAGTGCTGTTGAGTGGGCATTTACAGATTTTGGGTGGGTCTTGCCCGCTCAGGCCCTACCCTGTCTACACCTCTGCTGCCACGTCTTTGCAAAGTTCAAGTGGGTCCTACCTCAGAGGGGAGAACTTAACCCATGAGCGATCCACCAAGGGAGTGTGTGGATTGTCCGTGGATTGCATCACTGGAGTGGGGAAGATAGTGCCGTCCAGAAGGTTAGCATTTTATATATCCAAGTGTAATCATTCGAAATGAAGAGACAGTGAGAGAGGATGGGAGATTTAGGAAAATGTGGAAGGAACATGGAGTAAGGAGCAGAGTTATTATCAGGCAAAGTATTATTTCTCCCTCAAACAATGACTTTGAATTGATGATTGAATGAATGAGGCGTGGTGTGGGGGTAATCTAGGAGAGTTTGCGGACCCAGGTTAAAGAAAACTACAGAGCTACATACTCACTGTGACCTGACAGGAGGTCCATACATGTAGACTTGGTGCCAGAAATCAGAAGACCATGTTTCATTTGTGAAACTCCTGTGTTCATTAATCTCGGGAGGATAGCTCACGGGAAACGTGTTCGCCTTAGAAGCAAGACGACATGGAGCACCACAGGTTCGATCCCTGGATCAGCGCTGAGAAACCTCTGCTGTATTAAGCACGTTATAAATACCCTGTCATATCATGTCATTATCAAGAAACGAATGTAGTGCTGGTGAGATGTTTTCATAAATGTGCTGTATTAAAGAGGCACAATGCATTGAAACTTGATGAGTACATCATGCATTGCTACCCTTCCTCTCTGGGCAAATTATACACTAAATAGCTGACACCATACGCTAAAATGCTGCTTGGTACTTAAATAATTGGTATAATTATTAACCATAAACTAAATGGCAGCCAACAGATCATTCTCAGAAGAATAAAGGGTTGAATTGGTCTTCCCTCAATCTGAAGATGTGACCAGCGTTTTAAACTAATGCATTTGAGTACAGGTATGAGGGAGATGTCATGTGAGGAGGGACACACCGCGTGTAGATGTTTGGTTATTTACTCGCCCATTAACTGCTCATAACCATGCTAATCCCTATGGCAATTCCCAGCAACGTTAAACTGCCAGGGTTATTTCTAAGCACTCTGCTGAGAGCTAATTGCTTAATTGCAGCTGTAAATGGCTACTGGTGTAAAAGAAAACCTACAACCAAGTTTGCCTTAAGCCACTTGATTTATATGTATTGCATACACTGTGGTGCTTTTAAAAAACAAGCAGTGACATTGCCAACAGTTTTGGATTGAGGTATTTGATAGCTGTTTGCCAGCTACTGCTATCATATACCCAGATAGCCACTTCATTGTTCAGCTGTTGCCATAGCAAATGGCTATCCCATACCTACACAAAAGCCCAAACTATTGTCTTTGCCAATGCGTGTTCATTTAGTGCAATGTATGTCTCATATACACCAGCCTATCACATGTATCTCCACTCCCTCAAGAAACAAACACCTGACAAACCAGGGACCTACAAGATCGACCTGTGTCCTTGATGTATCCCATATCGCCACCTCCAAGTGTGTTTCACGACGTTTGTACCCTGACCTCCCAGAGCACTGTATGAACATAACAGAGTTGCAGTCTTATATCACCTCTCTGACCACATATGATATATATATATATATATATATATATATGTATATATATATATATATATATATATTCATTGAAAAAACTTTATTAAATGACGTTGTGGTTACAAGTAAAACCGAAAACCCCCAGAAATTTGCCAGTTATGGTAAGCTAAGCAACCATAACTCGCACCACCACCGTGCACTGCTAAGACTAACACCCAGGACATCAAAGATGACATCACAAATTTCATTGATGACATCACTGATGGCATCACATATCTGGGCCATTTGTTTTTGTTCACTGACATATATAGGCCAGGTAGTTTTGTTCACCGACAGTCAGAATATTGAAATTGAAAAGGTGCTATAAATCTAGACATTAACCTTATCAAATGTTCTTAAAGTACGCTCCTAAGGGTTTAGTCTCAGCTAATGGTGCACACACATGGGGAAAGAAGTGGCCTCAAACACACAATTCATTTGTATACATGAAGATAAACTTTAATGTTATTAACATTTTCTGATGATGCTGTTTCTTTGTTCCTTAATTTAGAGTCCCTGTATGTGCCTCTGATTTATATGCATTGTGGTTCTTCATATGTACTAGCACAAGTGTAGTAAGTCTTGAATTGGTAGCTAGTTATTACATGTTTAACATTACTCAAAACTTGCATAAGGTAGCATTCATTATTATACTTTCCAAAATTACAAGGTTATAAATATTCTACTTCTATGGTGCATGCTGCAGCCATTGCCTGTGTTTATATATGAGTAGGTTCCTGTATTAACAACAACACTCCAATACAATGTTGTTTAGATTAGTACATTCTTTAATACATTAAGTAGTTCATGATAGGTCTCCCAATTACCCCTGACATCTTGTTACCAACATTATAAACACAACCCCTTGTATGGACTTTTCATCAAAATTAATTTCACATGTGATGTCATCAGTGATGTCATCCATTAAATTTTTGATGTCATCTTTGATGTCCTGGGTGTTAGTCTTAGCAGTGCATGGTGGTGGCACGAGTTATGGTTGCTTTGCTTACCATAACTGCTGAATTTGAGGTTTTTCGGTTTTACTTGTAACAATAGCATCCCTTTAACAAAGTTATTTCAATGAATTTCATAGGTTTTTATTAGTGCAACTTAACCATAACGTCCCTTTAACACAGTTGTTTCTGTGAATGTCATGGGTTTTTACTAGTGCATGCTATTTTCCTACAACTTACTAATATCATACTTACCTAATATAGCAACATTTGTGCCATGTGGTTTGAACCATAATTCGATCGATCGTGCAAACATTTCCTATGCACCTTGCCCGAGTTTTCGTCTCTTGAACACAAGCAAAATCAGGCAGCAGGGCGCGGCCATTTTGTGATAATCTTATCACTTTCTGCATCGCCCTGGGTGACGTGCGTTTGCGGCACTAAATCATATCCCCGTCCCTGATCCTGACATCACTAGACGCGTACCACCCATTTCACAATGCTAAAGCATGTCTCGTGTCAACATTCTCTGCGCCTCAGCTACTGACGTGTCACCATGGAAACGGCAGTAAGCCTCTTTCCCCGACAAGTATAAACAGAGCGTTTCACAACACACAACAGCAAATTTTCTTTTCCATTCCTCTCGCTGTATTTCTTTGAGTATTCTGTGACTCGTTTCTGTGCTCTGGTCAGCTACCTTCGTTGCTTGTAGCCCGTGTGAACAGATACCAGTACCATCGCTATAATTTATTTTCGTTTCTTTACCACACAATGGCAACAATAATGCCCTACCTGTACGAGCCCAAGTATTCCGAGGAGGAATTACTGGAAAGAGCAAGCTCTGTAGACGATGGGGATTTGGGCAACAGTTGGGCGGACATTTCAACAGATGAAGAGCCTGGGCCTTGACGCATGGACAGCGTTACCATCTGACCTGGTGTACCTGCAATCGGTGCGCGCTAATGCCAACCGAGGTGGAGAACTGCTACTACAGAGAAAACTCTGTATACATGTGCGTTACCGAGCTGCCAGACTTCACGGCAGTCTGACTCACATGGTCCGTGTTGAGGATTTTGATGGTGCTTATGCACGAACTTCACGCAACAGTTCGTCCTCGTAATTCAAGCAACGAGTAAGTGTAGTCTGGTTGTGATGTCAGTTAGGCCACTACTATTTCACGGTGTCCCCTATATTCTCGTAACTTCAAGATATCATTGTCATATCCGTTTAGTCTTGCAATTCTCTAATAATAGTCGCATAAAAGTCGTTCAATATTGTGCAGTGTCTAGTTAGCATTTGTCCTGGCAAAAATGCCATTGTATACAAGAATTGTCATTGACAACTAAGGTTTCATACACTTATCTTGGTCATTTAAAAACAGATTGTATCTTTTTCTTTCATAGGTGGTACCGGCTGGTGGCCTATCGTTCGTACACATGGTGGCTTCATGGGAGGATTGGACATTGCGTTCGACGAGTAATACCCGCCTGGGTCGTTGGCGCCATTAGACAAACTTTCCCCAGCGACAGTGGTCAGTACAGGAGATTTTCCCTCGCTGAGCTGCAACCAGACCATTACAATGTGTAGTATTTTTGTGCCATCAAAATAAGAAACCAAATAAAACACAAAATATTTTTTATCTATGGTTGTTTCATTTTTTTAGTGGATCAAGTGTGTCTCAATTCAGCAGTGTTCCGGTACCTTGTCTGCACACCTCCCGGCCCATCCATCCCACCCCCCACTATCAAAGGCAGTTCGCGCAAGTGGATGTGCGCTGCCATGGGGGGCTGTCAGGGGCGCGAAGGGCCAAGGTGCCAAAAAACATGTACACTTCAAAAGGTATCCCACGCCCAGGGGCCATTGCTCACATGGCCTCCTCAGACCCCGTGTCTCCAGGCAGGCCTCCCCTGAAGCAGGCCGCGCCCCTGCAATCCACATAAGTGTGTCTCAATTCAGCAGTGTTCCGGTGCCTTGTCTGCACAGCTCCCGGCCCATCCATCCCACCCCCCACTATCAAAGGCAGTTCGCGCCAGTGGATGTGCGCTGCCATGGGGGGCTGTCAGGGGCGCAAAGGGCCAAGGTGCCAAACAACATGTACACTTCAAAAGGTATCCCACGCCCAGGGGCCATTGCTCACATGGCCTCCTCAGACCCCGTGTCTCCAGGCAGGCCTCCCCTGAAGCAGGACGCGCCCCTGCAATGTACATAATACCACAACATATACACGTCATTCATTCACAAACACATCCCTTTTTGTTATTCTTTATAGACCGCTGGATGTTTACCATGAGCACTGCAAGTCAACTCGTGAACGTGCTACTCTGCGACCGCTTCGAGTGAATTCGTCAGTGTGCTACCTGTGAACATCTCCCTGTTCTCCTTCCACTAATTACTCTGTTTGCTGAATCCAACTGTTTGTTGGTCAAGGTAAGGACATGTATCCTAATCGTATTGCATCCTTCGCGGGCCGTGCCTATAGTATAAGCATGTTTCATTTTCGTGCATAATAGAACATTCAAGGGACGAGTAACATGTTCTGATTTTCAACACATCAATGAATCGTTTGTGAAATGTATCCTATTATACAGCCGCCCACGCTGCACTGGTTTTGCTGTGGTGTCCAAAAGAAAGCGTGCATCGAAAAATGTATGGTTCAATTCATTCTTTCTCACATGCTCATGAAAAATAATTTTCTAATAATGTTGACCTTTATTTTGCAGAATTTACAACAATGCCTGCATGTGCTATTTTCAGTTGTCCTTTCGAAGACCCATGATCCATTACAATGCATGTATTCCCTAAGACTGTTGATCGAATAAGAGAATGGGTCAAATGTTGCGGATATCCACTGGAAGACCTTGAAAGTAGAGTCAACCAAGTCTTGGAGGGCAAGAGGGGTCATCGATACCACATCTGCAGCCTGCACTTCTCACCGGATATGTACGACACATCCTTGAACACAAAGAGGAATCAACCGAGAGCAACTCGGAAATTGCTCCCAAACGCTATTCCGACTTTACTCGTGAAAATGCCGCCACAGGTCAGTCACGCTGCAGGATTTAGCTTTACGCCTGTATTTTCAGTGTAAATGCCACTTATAGTACTTTCCATATTTATGTGATTGAATAGCTGCTGAAATAATGAGTTTTTTGCTAAACATCAGTCCATGTTTTGTAGAACCCACATAGAAAAATTATTTATGGGGATGGATAACTATGCTATATTATGCGTTTCAATAAGTGTAATTTTCTAGTATTCAGTCTCCTTACATGCCATTTTGTAAAGTTTGAATGTCTTAATCGAATAATACTTTCCCTTTACCACTCCATTACTATCCACCGAATATGAAGGAACAAGATTCAACATCCACGTGTTGCCTGGAGTGATCAACTACTTTGAGCGCGTATCAGGTAATCTTACCTAGCTATTCTGTTCCAGACTGGTTTTATGTATGGAATTCTAGATAATGTAATCATATTTTTGTAACGTATCATTGCATTACACAATGTTTCTTTACCACTTTACTGTTGATAAGTACCTTTGTCGTCTTTCCAAATTGTGTGTACCATTTCTAATCTTTTCGACATCACTAATGAAAGTACTGTGTTTCAGGGAGATGCTGAAGCGTCCACTACAATGCAAACACCCCTCGCAATAGATCCGGTGTCAGAGGTATGGGTCTTCATAGCGCAATAGGACGAGATAATCTGATCAGATTTTCGCAACCTATCATTGCATTGCACAATGTTTCTTTGCCACTTTACTGTCGATATGTACCTTTGTTGTCTTTGTCCTGTTTCCAATCTTTTCAACCTCACTAATGAAAGTACTGTGTTTCAGGGAGATGCTGAAGCGTCTACTACAATGCGAACACCCCTCGTAGTAGATCCGGTGTCAGGGTTATTGGTCATCATAGCTCAATAGGACGAGATAATCAGATCATATTTTCGCAACCTATCATTGCATGGCACAATGTTTCTTTGCCACTTTACTGTCGATATGTACCTTTATCGTCTTTGTCCCGTTTCCAATCTTTTCGACCTTACTAATGCAAGTACTGTGTTTCAGGGAGATGCTGCAACGTCCGATACAATTACATTATCCATTGCGGTTGTTCCGGAAACAGACCATACAGTTGCTCCAGAGCCAGAGGTATGCGCATTGATAGTACCATCGAATAAAAGAAAGTCAGTCTAATTAGATGTGTAATGCCAATGACTTATTTTAAATGGATACTATTTATTGTAGGGATGTATACAAGATCCGTATATTGAACCGGAGGAACGTGTATCAGAGTCGGTCCGCCAGTTTGCTGATGTTAGAGTAAAGAAGGTTTCAAAGAAAAGAAATAAAAATAAGGTTAGTTATAAACACTTTCCATTGTTTGCAAAAGTTTTGTGCTAATGCCTTCATTATATGCTTTTTTTATGTCAATTGTACAACACTGTATGTTGGATTTAGACTGAACATCCCTTTTCCTATCTGTCCTGTAGTTGCCCAATCGAGTACGGACTATGCAGACACAGACAGCGATGCAAATGACAAATGCTGCTTGCCAAACTGTTTTCACCATGGAGGAACTATTCATTGAGGCGCGTCGTGTTCACACTCGAGATGCCCATGTCCAATGGCCAGAAAATTTATTTAATAAGACCGGCGATTCCAGCAAAGTGTTCTTGGACCATTGCTACAATGCACCTGCACCGCCAGAGGAAGACGCAATTGAATTTATAGAAGATAGTTTTACATTACTCGATGACCACTCGACACAATCGACACCCGCCAAAAAAATGCCCCCCAGAAAACAGTCCACATTGATGTTTTCTCCTATCCATCGTCAAGTAACAGATGTTGAAATGACAGAAAATGAAACATCAACACTATTGACCGACGAAACAGACAAAGATATTGACTATCGTGTGTCCGGTTTGGTTGATAACTCCACAACGGTTCAGTCCGAAACAAAAGAGTTGCCAGATGACAGTATAATAAAAGAGGCCAAATACATAGTATTCGATAGCAGCCTGATGGAGATTATAAAGATGCTGAACTGTTTGCATTCAGTGGGAGGGGAAGTATGTGGAAAGCCATTGGTGAGCGTGACTCGTCTAACACAAGGCAGTAACCTGAAAATACATGCCACCTGTGAAAAGTCACATAAAACATTTTCATGGTCCGCTCAACCGATGCTGGGGAAACTGCCAGCTGGCAATCTACTGTGTGCAGCAGCTTTACTTTTCAGTGGCTCTAGTTTCACAAAGTTATCGAGTTTCTTTTAGATTGTGGGACTACATTTCATTTCTAAAACGCAATACTACAAATACCAACGTGATTATCTATTCCCTGCCATTAATGAAGCTTGGAAAATTGAACAATTGGCTATTGAAAGTACATTCCCCGACAAACGGTTCAGGCTAGCCAGCGATGGACAGTGTGACAGCCCCTGATTTTCTGCCAAGTACTGCACCTACCATCTTCAGGACATGGAAAGTAAGAAAATTGTGAGTTCGGTGGTCGTGCAGGTGTCCCAATGTAAATCCTCGGTGGCCATGGAGAAACTTGGTTTTATAAAATCACTGGAAGATCTAGAATCGAGGGGAATGCAAATTGACCTCATAGCCACGGACAGACACGTTTCAATAGTCAAGACAATGAGAGAGCAATATCCAAATTTTAAACATCAATTTGATGTATGGCATGTTGCCAAATCAATTAATAAATAAATCTCAGGTACAGGGGGAAAAAAAAGGTTTTGAAAGTATTTCTCAATGGTCTCAGTGTTTCAGCAACCATCTTTAGTGGAGCTCCAAAACGTGTGATGGGTCTGTGGAAATTCTCCTGTAAAAATGGCACTCACTGATGCATCACTGTTCCAAGGTTCACCACTGGACAGAAAACCAACATTTCCACCAATGTGAACATGGCCCTTTGTCCCCAGAGCAGGCACGGAAGAAGAAGTGTTTGATACCATCTTCACCTACACATAAAGCCCTTGAGAAGATTGTGTTTGATAAAACTCTATCAAGAGATCTGAAGGGACTCACAAAATTCTGTCACACAGGAGATTTGGAGGTGTTCCACAATATGTACCTAAAGTACAGGCCAATGAGATTGCATTTTGGCATCCAGGGGGTGAAATGTAGGACTTTACTAGCGGTATGAGCGCATAACGCGAATGTGGGCCGGGAACAATCTAGGACTGCAGAAAACTTGGGGATGCTTCGCTACAATATGGCCTTTACAAAAAGAAGCAACAAAATGGGTGGTGAAGCCAGTATATGATCAAATGGAATTCGATTTTGTTAAAGATCTCATTGTTAATGTCGTAGAGATGCATACTCATGGAATCGCCCACAAATCCGTTCCGAGCTCACATACATTGCCACACAACATTGCCAGCGTACCATGTCCACCCAAAGCAGAGCTTGTTAAATCGTTCAAATCCCGGTTGAAATGGTTTCCGTCTGTTTTTATTTTTGAAAACAAATGTTTCTATAATCTGTATAAATAAAGTATGCATTTTGTCTTTTGAAATCTATCCTCTCAGTCCTTTATCTTGAAAATATATTACAATTATTATGATTGCTTTCAAATTTCCCAGTTTAGTTGAGATACTGTGGGACCTTCATTTTTAGTGTTAATGAACAATGGGTAACAGTGTGTAAGAATATTTGGGTTTTGGCAGTTGACTTGCAATAAAGTTCCGCAAAAAGCTGAATAACTGCTGGACCTACAAAAGGGATTAGACATAGGCCACAAAACATTCTAGGCACGCAAGAAGTACAGACTGTGAAAACATGCCATGTGGTAGGAGGCCATGAAATAAGCTGTGGGGGCCCTATTGGCAAATTTCACCTACAGCTGAGCAGCGCCACGAACAACGAGCGGCCCCCTATTTCCTGAGCCCGTGTTTCAAAATTAATTTTATCATGGATGCGTTGACACGGGATGTTGCAAAGTAAGAATGTACGTTCATTTTGAGTGAAGGTCGCCAGCTTTGAATTTCAGCTTAGGAGCTGTGAGGCCCCACACGTTCCTCGCACAGTATAAGGTTCTATTGTTTTTTGACCTTGAGAGGCATGGACCATTGCGAAAGGGATTGAATTGGAGGGGGGTGTAATAACGTATGATATCATTAGGTTGCCCATTGCGAAACTGCGCCTAGTTACATGTAAGTTCAGTTTATGAGAAAACGTTGACACGAACGGAGGATTCTGCATCACGGTCTGCATTACGCCTAGAGAATGGAAATCGCGAATGTAATGTAAGTTTCTCTTTAGACGATTTCATACCAGATCTAATCGAAATAAGAATAGCTGACCGTTACTGATGGGTGACATTGTACTTGTTCGTTCTGTTTGGCCTATTGCAATGAAGTGCTAGTACTTCTATCTACCGGGTAACAGGGGCAGGCCAGCATCGAGACGCATTTAGACCACCACTCGTTTCTCCCTGGCTCAACGCTAATAAATCATTACATTGTTTTTGCACCTCAAATTATTGCCCCAGTTTATGCATTACGTTTAGAGCTCAACATTCTCATTTGCACTAACCGCGGAAGCAAATAGCAGAGTACTTTGATATTCCACGTTGTATTCTCTCGGTTCACATTGCGTCACGTCTGTGCTAATAAAAGTAATTAATAATTGTGATAAAGATCGGCTACTGAGACATTTTTCGATTTTTATCTTTTGCAAACAGTTACATCGTGCCGTTCTGCGACTGTCATCTATTCCAGACTCCGACCGATGGCTTCTCCAACCGCCAGCTGCAGCTACAACGCTGGATCTACTTGACCGTATTTTGGGACGACAGACAAAGTCCAATCTGTCCGTACGCGGTACCGGCAATTAGAAGCAACATAACAACCTTACGGTGGTCTAGTGCCAAGTTGAAGCACCAGCCTTGCAACTCACCGTGCGACCGAAGTGTTTCGATTACCCAAAACGAACACCCTGTGTACCCAAAAGGAACAGCGCGTGACTCACGATAAACATTTGCGGATTTATTACCCAAAACGAACACCCTGTGTACCCAAAAGGAACAGGGCGTCACTCACGATAAACATTTCCAGATTTATTAAATAAAACAAACACCCTGTGTACCCAAAAGGAACAGCGCGTGACTCACGATAGACATTTGCGGATTTATTACCCAAAACGAACACCCTGTGTACCCAAAAGGAACAGGGCGTGACTCACGATAAACATTTGCAGATTTATTATATAAAACAAACACCCTGTGTACCCAAAAGGAACAGGGCGTGACTCACGATAAACATTTGCGATTTATTAAAAGACAGACAAGGTCCAATCTGTCCGTACGCGGTCCCGGCAAAGAAAAAAAGTTCTATTTTAATTGATTCGGTCACACGCCGATTGTTATCAAAACATTTAATGTGAAATAAATGTACTTTACCAATTGTACAGTCTTGTTGTTTCCACTTAAAGTAGAGTTTCATATTCCTAATTGTGAGGCACCGCGCTGTGAGATGAGGTGTGTTTTCCGGGTTCCGCGTCTAGTCGCGTAGGTGACGACTGGGCACGTTTGGCCACGCTGCCCAGCAACGTCACGGAGAGAGGCGGAGAATATAATTGATTTGGTGATGTCAGGCTCAGGGGCGGGGGATATGATTTAGTGCCGCAAACGCAGGTCACTCAGGGCGATGCGGCAAGTGATAAGATTATCACAAGATGGCCGCGCCCTGCTGCCTGATTTTGCTTGTGTTCATGAGATGAAAACTTGGGTAAGGTGCAAATGAAATGTTTGTACGATCGATCAAATTAAGATTAAAAGCACATTGTTATTGTTATTGTTATTTTGCATTTATATAGCGCCTTATATACCATTGGTATGGTCTGAAGGTGCTGGTAGGTTGAACGCCCTTGGGAACCGAAGTTCATATCAGTAGAGAGAGTAGAGAGAGTCAAAAGGTGCGTGTGAGCACCAGGTATGTGTACAGCTCGTGCAGTATCAGTGTAATAGCTGCTTTCTAGCGGTAGGTGTGGTGGTTGAGAGGTCAGGAGTATGTATTCGTTCTGGCAGGATTAATCCAGATCGGATGTGGCTGCGTTAGGCCTGAGGAGAACGCCTTGCTGGGGGGTGTGTAGCCAGCAGTGATTATTTAGAATGATGTGGAGTGAGCAGCGAATGTTGATATGAGAACAGTTATACCGAATGGTGTCATAGTATCTCTGTGTTCTAGTTGAGTGGTGATGTAAGGAGAGAGTAAGCGTGTTGGTGAGATATGATGGGTTTCATGCACTTTCAGAGACTTCTAATTCACAGGGAGGCTATTGAGGACACTTCTAAAATCAACTTTTACGGAGAGGCTATTGGGCACATTTCTAAATTTGACTTTTCACAGAGAGGCTATTGAGCACAATTCTGAATGCAACATTTCACAGCTATTGGGTGCACTTCTGAATTCAACTTTCTGAATGGAACATTTCACAGCT
This sequence comes from Ambystoma mexicanum, assembly GCF_040938575.1. Lineage (NCBI taxonomy): Eukaryota > Metazoa > Chordata > Amphibia > Caudata > Ambystomatidae > Ambystoma > Ambystoma mexicanum. Next base: position 263,094,205 of record NC_090931.1, on the reverse strand, counting down.
ATTAGGTGCACTTCTGAATTCAACTTTCTAAATGTACTTCTAAATTCAACTTTTCACAGAGAAGCTATTGGCTACACTTCTAAATGCAACTTTCTAAATGTACTTCTAAATTCTACTTTCCACAGAGAGGCTATTGGGCACTCTTCTAAATTCTACTTTTCACAGAGAGGCTATTGGGTACACTTCTGAATTCCACTTTTCACAGAGGGGCTATTGGGCACACTTCTGAATTCAACTTTTCCCGGAGAGGCTATTGGGTACACTTCTATATTCTACATTCCACAGAGAGGCTATTGGGCACACTTCTAAATTCAACTTTTCACAGAGAGGCTATTGAGCACAATTCTAAGTGCAACATTTCACAGCTATTGGGTGCACTTCTGAATTCAACTTTCTAAATGTACTTCTAAATTCTACTTTTCACAGAGAGGCTATTGGGCACACTTCTATATTCTACTTTTCACAGAGAGGCTATTGGGCACACTTCTAAATTCAACTTTCCATAGAGAAGCTATTGGGTACATTTCTAAATGCAACTTTCTAAATGTACTTCTAAATTCCACTTTTCACAGAGAGGCTATTGGGCACACTTCTGAATTCCACTTTTCATAGAGAGGCTATTGGGCACACTTCTATATTCTACTTTTCACAGAGAGGCTATTGGGCACTCTTCTAAATTCTACTTTTCACAGAGAGGCTATTGGGTACACTTCTGAATTCCACTTTTCACAGAGAGGCTATTGGGCACACTTCTGAATTCAACTTTTCCCGGAGAGGCTATTGGGTACACTTCTATATTCTACTTTCCACAGAGAGGCTATTGGGCACACTTCTAAATTCAACTTTTCACAGAGAGGCTATTGAGTACAATTCTAAATGCAACATTTCACAGCTATTGGGTGCACTTTTGAATTCAACTTTCTAAATGTACTTCTAAATTCTACTTTTCACAGAGAGGCTATTGGGCACACTTCTATATTCTACTTTTCACAGAGAGGCTATTGGGCACATTTCTAAATTCAACTTTCCATAGAGAAGCTATTGGGTACATTTCTAAATGCAACTTTCTAAATGTACTTCTAAATTCCACTTTTCACAGAGAGGCTATTGGGCACACTTCTATATTCTACTTTTCACAGAGAGGCTATTGGGCACACTTCTAAATTCAACTTTCCATAGAGAAGCTATTGGGTACACTTCTAAATGCAACTTTCTAAATGTACTTCTAAATTCAACTTTTCACAGAGAGGCTATTGGGCACACTTCTAAATTCAACTTTTCACAGAGAGGCTATTGGGCACACTTCTAAATTCAACTTTTCACAGAGAGGCTATTAGAGATGCCATCCAAGTGCGGCATATGCTAACAATCACATTTCTGCCTAGATGTGGCGCAGGCTAATCGGTGTGGTTCTCTAGGGCAATGGTGCTGGTTAACATTAGACTGCAGGCCATTGAAAGGTAAGTGAGAGTGGCAGGAGCTTACTGGAGTAGAGTAATTGCTCTACTCCCCACCCAAGCCAGCACTTACAGTTTTGTCGGTGTCTGGTGGCTTCCTTGGCTTCCTCTGCGGACACCTGCTGACACTTCCTGGAGCCGCCCTTGGCCTTGGGGCCCTTAGCCGGTGGGGCTGCCGGGCAGAGGGCTGCCCTGGGAGGACCTGTGATGAAGGGCTCACGGCCCAATGAGAGCGGGGGTGGGCGGGTTGGGAGGCGGGAGGGGAGCGGGAAACAGGAAGAGGGTGCGGGGTGGGAGAGGGACGCTCCGAGGGCCTGGGGGCCCAGTTGGCTCCAAAATCGGAGGCATGCCCAGAAGGGCTTCCTTACCTCGCGTCGGCCGCCTGCACTGAAATGCAGGGGCCGCCACGAGGAGGGTCGCTAGACCCTTCCAGCTGGGGCTCACGGCCCAATCAGAGCGGGGGTGGGCGGGTTGGGAGGCGGGAGGGGAGCGGGAAACAGGAAGTGGGTGCGGGGTGGGAGAGGGACGCTCCGAGGGCCTGGGGGCCCAGTTGGCTCCAAAATCGGAGGCATGCCCAGAAGGGCTTCCTTACCTCGCGTCGGCCGCCTGCACTGAAATGCAGGGGCCGCCGCGAGGAGGGTCGCTAGACCCTTCCAGCTGGGGCTCACGGCCCAATCAGAGTGGGGGTGGGCGGGTTGGGAGGCGGGAGGGGAGCGGGAAACAGGAAGAGGGTGCGGGGTGGGAGAGGGACGCTCCGAGGGCCTGGGGGCTCTCCGAACCATAAGGACAACAATATTTCTGACTGAACCATTCCTTTTACAATCTAGCACACAGTACATATTTGGAAGAATTTTAGCAAAACTCCTATTTATCTGAAAAATGGCATCACCTATTGCCATCCCTCCTCCCCAAGAGCCAGACCACCACCAGCTGGAGGACCTTCACAAAAAAAAGCGCAGTATTTCCAAAGACAATGCAGAGGACCAAGAAAATGAGGTAGAGGAAGTGCCTACCTCTAGAACAAGAGAGAATCATGGGTGTGGCATTTCTTTACCCCTGTTGGGAATGTACCAAAGGCTAACGCTGCCAGAGTGAAATGCACTGAGTGCAGTTGCAGACTCCCCAGAAAGTACTCTTACGGGACCACCCCCATGTGCTGCCACGCCAAATCCAATGACCACAATGCTCTTCGAAATGTTGTTCCTTTCTTAGCAAGTAGGAGGCTATCTTCCTCCAACTCATCTTCCTCAACCAATAGTGTAACCACCACAGCCTACTTCCGTGGGACACAAAATCCCACCAGCTACCTTGCAAGCAATATGATCCATATTTTCTTAAGACAACAGTCCTCTGTATATACTACAACACATCATTCTACAGAGGAAAGCTATTTCGAAGTGCTTTTGAAGAGGTAATCAAGGAGCATGAGAAACATTGCCCCTTACCTTCGAAGAAACACATGTGCAACATCTTCGCCCTCTCCACCTGCCCCTCCATATTAGTGCTTGGTGCCTCTTCCCTCTTTTCCCTCCCACCTTTTCTTCTAAGCTCTCCTGCCAAAAAAATAAATACATCAAAAAACAACAAAAGAAATGTTCCTTTAGGAACCACCTTTCACAGTTAAAAATACAACTAAAAAAAAATATATATATATATACTTAGACTCCATCTACTTTACATTTCTCAGTTAGGTACATAGACTCAATAAGATGTTCCAATATTTCCATTAGCATGTTGTGTTATGCTAACGGAAATATTGTGGCGTTCATCCCCCATTCCGGGCACTGGAACAGTGGATACCAGCCTGGTAGCCCAAGTTATCCGCCCAAGCGAAGCGAGGGTGGATAACGAGGTCTCCGGACCCTTATCCCCCCCATTCCAGCTCCTGCAATGGGGGATGAAGGCCATTAGCACCCCAGGTTCCCAAAGCGGTAACCCAGGGTGCTTAAAAAAATGGATTTTTCTTCCCACACTGGGACGCCGCGTCCCGGTGTAGGAAGGAAAATCCTTTTCCAAGATGCCCCTCTTCGCTTTCCACGGCAACCTGCAGAAGGCGATGAGAGAACCCTATGACCATACTACCACAAGCACATTTTTGTTCCCTTTCAAAGCTATCCCACTTTCGAATAACTTCACCACAAAGCCGGTCCCAGGTGGACATGGCCACTTTAACCCCATGTGTTGTCCCTCGTGGTCATGGCCAGTAGCCAGATTATCCAGTTCATGACCTTATTCCATGACCCAGACAATGTGGCCACTGCCCATGGCCACAGGCTACAGCTCAGTCACCAAAGGTGTATCACTATTTGTTGTACCTACATTATGACACTTGTCAAAAAAGAAAACACGGGCACATTTGCAAAACCATGCTTTAAGGTCCTTGCCAATGCTCCCTACGCAAGTTTTCTGGAAATCCACCCATGTTTTATTGTTTGAAAAGTGTCAAATGTATGCACATACAATAATCATATAACCTAGCCCCCACTTGAAAAAATTCATTCAGACTTTACAAAAACATTTATATCTAGATGCAAAATCTTTTTGCAAACTTGTGTAGATTCGTCAAATTGCACCACATGTATATGCCTTTACAATATTTTGAGACCCCCCTCTAATTTGGCCCCCTCTTGACAGAATCACACGAGACTTTGCAAAAACATTCATATCTAGATCTATAATCTTTTATCAAACCTTTGTGTAGATTCGTCAAATGGCACCTCATTTATAAGCCTTTACATTATTTTGGGACCCCCCTAATTCTGCCCCCTCTTGACAGAATCCGACCTTTTGCAAACCCATTCCGAATCAGGTCAAGAATATAACTGCAAAATGTCTTGCATTTTCATTATGTGGCGCCAAAGTTGTAAGCCATCCAAGAACTGCTTTTCACCAACCCTGTAATGCAGAGGTGTTGCTGAACTTTACAGGACTGTTCACGAAGATCCGGACTGTTTCACAGACTTTTACGGCGAAAAACACCCGTTTTTTTCTTCTTGCAGTCATATCCCATCCCATCCTTATCACCCCTCACCTCCCCAGAAATTATTTGATAGGTTTGACATGGGCAATGTTGTGTTTTTTAATGTTTTTACTGCGATGTCCGCGGACACCTGTCGCTGTCCGCAAATCCAAGATGGCGGGTGTTTCAAAAATTCTGACGCGCTTACCGCTTTTCACCATTTAATCAGTAGTCGTGTCCGATGTCCGCGGACACCACGTTGCCTTCTAAGCCAATCGGAGACCTGTCCGTGGACCGAACAGGGAAATGGGTCCGCGGACCGAACCCAGATATCACTAATTTTATTGGACCTACCTTTTGGTCATTAAAAAAAAACGACTGGACGGATTTCCATCAAATTTGCAAAAGCACGCTTTGGGAACGAAGATGCTGCTACTGCTGCAAATTTGGTGAAAATCCATGCAGCGGTTTGGGCTGTAGGCGTGAGCAAACTTTTTCTCCATTCAGTCTATGTAAAAAAGTAATAATTGGGACCCCCCCTATAACTTTGCCTCCCATTGACGAAACCTCACCAAACTTTGCAAAGAAATTCAAAGTGGCCATATACTTTTAATGCAAAGTTTGTGAGGATTTGTCAAGGGGGAGCAAAGTTATAAGCTGCCCAAAAAGAGGTCTTCCTATGGATTTAGCAACTTAACCATAACTACACAGCCGCTACCACGGGCCGTGTAATGTTTGAACATTAATCTCCTTTTTACAACACTCTGATACAGCAGGGCCGCGTTTGCCCCAGTTCAATCTCACATAAAATAAATACATCTGATGATGGTTTGTGTCCCCACAACCATCAGCACTGTCTACCTCGACACCTTGTGTGTGTGTCGATGATAGTGTCAAGAGGTCTATGTTCTTCGTTGCCCTCGACCTAATGTGGGTTTTTCAGCAAAGGGGCCCCCACAGAGACGCCGGGCCTGTGGCCTTCTCCAACACCCATGTGAGTGTAAGTGGTAGAGTCATGGACTTTCCAAGGGTCTTCTGCCTATTTGTGTTTTTTCTCTGAGGCATATGGTCTTTCCCAACGCCGGTGGGTAGGCCTTCGACTTTGCTGTGACAATTTCTAAGGGTACCTACTCACCTGAGTTATACTATTGGCACTACGAGCAAACCCTTTCTGCATATTCAATTGTGCCATTCAGTAATGTACCTAGTTCCAATTCTCAAAAGCCATTGTACCTCATCAGCTAATTAATTTTTTTATTTTTTTATTTATGTTTTTGTGAAGGGCAATTTAGCACTTTTCAGCAGCTGGTGCAGAGTGCTATTAATTGACCTAAATCCCCTGATCAGCTCTGCTAAAAACAGTTCTTATAGCGCCTTAAATCATGGAGACATGTTCACATGTGGTGCAATTATTTGACCAAACCAGCTTTGCAAATGCCCCACATTCACCCCCTCCACACTCTTTCTTAGGCTGAGCTGCCAGTGCACAGGGGAAGTACCCTGGGCAAAGCTGCAGGAAGGTGGCACTGACCGCAGCAGAACTTGAGGTGGTACTGGAAGAGGAGGAGTTGGTACTCCATAAGGGCTACAGCTGCTCTCAGTAATGAGGTACGCGAGTAAAGAACCACAAAATGGCCGCTCGCCGGTGTGCGCCCCAGATTACCAGCAAGCAATGTCAGGTGAGGGTGAATGCTGGATTTTTTCAACAGCTAGCATAAAAGCTATGCTCAGTCTGCCTCTTGCTCCGGGTGCCCCTCTTTGCATCCTCCGCTAGACAAGGTCACAGGTTTATCCTAAGGACCCACACACCTACACTTGTAGTGATCAACCGAACAGTAAAGAAAGGCTAATAACAAATTTGACAGATGCCTTTGCAGATAGGCATGATGAAAATCCGTACAGTACAACAAAGAAAACAGACTGTGTGTGTGTGACATGTCTGTACATCGCCAGCATGTACATCTCAATGCATTTGCATTTACTGCATTATACCGATTTTGCTCATTTTTCAGGGATACAAGCATAACATAAAAAAAATAGTAAGGGGTTTGGAAAAAAAACAAAAAGGTAGTTAGGTTACAGGGTCTAGCCCCTGGCATTTTTTCCATCCTGATTGCATCGTAGCCCCATTCTACTGTGGTTTGCCATATGCATCCTCGCATAGCCATTGAAAGCGAGGAGGCGCTGTGGTCCAGAAAGGCTAGGACTAGAAAGGTGCTATAGGGCCCTGATCTTAGTTGAAGGAGCTAATTTTCTTAGCATGTTTATTGCTTTAAGGCTATGCAACGATGTATAATGCAAATCATGATGGAATGGGAGCTACAGTCATTGACTAATGTGATCCAGTCGCGACTACTGGGCTTATTGATTTTACTGCTAATGCAAAGAGACTTCTGAGCAATGTATTCCCCAAGCCTGTCCTGATTTTTGTGGGAGGCAGGCAATCGGCATGGTTGGGTGGAATTGATTAAAGCAGGTTGGCAAGACAGGGTAACAGATGGTGACTTTGGATTATCCATCGTACAATGCACCTGAATTGAAATATCCTCCAGCAAAGAACGAGACAGCATGAACACTATGCATTATGGCACGTGGATGCGAGGAATACAGGCCATTCAGTCAAAAAACTTTGTTAAAGGGACGTTATGGTTAATTTGCGCTACTAAAAACCTATGAAATTCAGTGAAAAAACTTTGTTAAAGGGACGTTATGGTTCAAAGTAAAACCGAAAAACCCCTGAAATTCGGCAGTTATGGTAAGATAAGCAACCATAACTCGCGCCACCGTGCACTGCTAAAACTAACACCCAGGACATCAAAGATGACATCACAAATGTCATTGATGACATCACTGATGACATCACATGTCTGGCTCTCCCTTTTTTCCCTTTACTAACATATCTAGGCCACATAGTTTTCTTCAGTAACAGTCAGGAAGTAAAAATTGAAAAGGTACTATATTTGCAGACTTAGGGTCAAGTCACATCATATGAAACATATACATAGCGGAAGACACAGGCTTGAAAGAGAGCAATCCTTTCTGTGCATGAAGATAATCATTAGGGTTATCAGCACGTTCTCATAGTTTTATTTTTATTACTCTACCTTCCCTGTATATGCTCATATGTGTATACATTATACTCACTCTCCTTTCCTTTGGGTGCAGTCACATCATGTGATACACATACATATGGTAAGTAGCAGCTTTGAAACAGAACAATAGTTTCTCTGCATAAAGACAATCAGTTAGGTTAAGAACTCTTTCTGATACTATTTCTGCTTTTTCGTTTACTTCACTGTCCCTGTATATAGTCATATTTGTATGTGTTGTTGTCTCTGTGTTTTGTCTGTAATAATTATGTATTAAGTGGGTTTTATTATCTACTTATTACATGTTTCACAGTATGCAAAACTTTAATAAGAAAGCAGTTAGCATTTCACTATTCAACATGGCAAGATTATGAATATGGCACCTTCATCATGTATGCTGCAGACACTGCCTATGTTTCTGCATGAGTAGCTTAGTATACTGGATAGAACTTCATAATAGAATGCTATTTATATCAATGCATTGCTTAATGCACTAATTAGCTCACGACATTTATCCCAATGATCCTTGACAGTTTTTGGTCAGCATTATAAGAATCCCTCTTACTGAGTTTTTATGAAAAGTAAATGCACATGTGATGTCATCAGTGATGTCATCAATCACATTTGTGATGTCATCTTTGATGTCCTGGGTGTTAGTGTTAGCAGTGCACGGTGGCACGAGTTATGGTTGCTTATCTTACCATAACTGCCGAATTTCAGGGGTTTTTCAGTTGTACTTTGAACCATAACGTCCCTTTAACAAAGTTTTTTCACTGAATTTCATAGGTTTTTAGTAGCGCAACTTAACCATAAAGTCCCTTTAACAAAGTTTTTTTTACTGAATTTCATAGGTTTTTAGTAGCGAAACTTAACCATAACGTCCCTTTAACAACGTTTTTTCACTGAATTTCATAGGTTTTTAGTAGCACAACTTAACCATAACGTCCCTTTAACAACGTTTTTTCACTGAATTTCATAGGTTTTTAGTAGCGCAACTTAACCATAACGTCCCTTTAACAAAGTTTTTTTACTGAAATCTTACAAACGCTTATTTGATGTTCTTAAAACCAAAATTTAATAACTAAACTGTATTTAAACCCTAAGTAAACTTGTTTTAAAAAAATACAAACTGTTAGAATACTCCAAAAGCTATCTAACTGCTCAAAGATTCTACAACAACTAATGAGATAAATGAATACCACTAAATTAGACCAAAAAATACACAGTTAGAATACGCCAATTGGTATCTAACTGTCCCAAAATTTAACAATATCCAAATAGATAAATCAATACCACTAAAATATATAAAAAAAATAGACAGTTAGAATACGCCAATTGGTATCTAACTGCTCCAACATTTTATAATATCCAAACAAATAAGTAATATGTTACTGCTCCAAAAAAATGCAACAAGCCAAAGTATAAAGTATTAGCCAGAAACAACAAGTGAACACTGAAAAGAAACAAACAAATAAACTGTACCATAACAGAAAAAGGTTTTTTTTCATCCAACATGGATTTTTTATTTCTCCCACAGACCCAATGATTTTAGCAACAAATACAGAAACTGAGCAAATTGCACAGTACTCTGATTTGTAATCTACTAAATATGAGGGTCCCAAAAAAAAAAATTATGTTGATTATACAATGTAATAAGTCATTACAAAATACTAATACTAACATGCTATTTTCTTTTATCACAGAAATTAACGGGAAATACATGTACTCCGGTTACTAGACCAAACAGTAAGTATACAATAATAAGGAGAACCATAGCAGCATATCACATCCATAGTATCTAATACCTTTGTTCCTTATACATTTGTTTTTCACCCAAAGTTATAAGCAAATATGAATGTGATATGCTGCGGTGGTTGTTTCCAGGGCATAGAGTCTTGGGTGCATGGCCAAATGGCCATACACCCAAGATCTATGCCCTGGCAACAACCAGCGCAGCATATCACATCCATGGAGTCAAACATTTCAACTATGGTCTATGGAAACTTTTAATGTCCGCGGACATTATGAGTGTTCTTAGAAAACTTTCAACTTGCCAGCGAACAATATGGACAGCGTTTTCAGGACACTCCCTACAAACATTTCAGAACAACGCGATAGTTCTTAGAACACTTTCAACTTGACAACGAACAATACGGACAGTGTCCTCAGAACACCCCCATTTTGTTTATTTGCGAACATTTCAGGACACCATGAGTGTTCTAAGAACACATTCAACTTGCCATCGAACAATACGAACAGCATCTTCAGGACACCCCCTACGAACATTTCAGAACAACGCGAGAGTTCTTAGAACACATTCAACTTGACAAAGAGCAATACGGACAGCGTCCTCAGGACACCCCCATTTTGTTTATTTGCGAAATTTTAAGGCATCGCGAGTGTTCTTAGAACACATTCAACTTGCCAGCGAACAATACAGACTACACCTTCAGGCCACCCCCTACGAACATTCCAGGACACCGCGAGTGTTCTTAGAAACGTCTTCAGAACACCCCCATTTTGTTTATTTGCGAACATTTCAGGACACCGCGAGTGTTCTTAGAACACATTCAACTTCACAGAGAACAATACGGACAGCGTCTTCAGGACACCCCCTACGAACATTTCAGAACAACGCGAGAGTTCTTAGAACACATTCAACTTCACAAAGAGCAATTCAGAGTGACCCAAATACTTTTTTGGTGAGGATTCGTCCAGGGAGAGCGAAGTTATAAGCCGCCCAAAAAGTGCTCTTCCTATGGAAACACCAACTTAACCATAACTACATGGCCACTAGCCAGATATATATATCAGGGGAACCGAATCCATGGGCCTACAAGAGTTCAAGGAAGGTGATAAAAAACAAGGGGAGAGTATGTGCATTTCCTGATTTCGAGTATACCGGTTTTGCATTAAAAGCAATAAAAATCTTCCCACTGAACAAGCTCTATTATAGTGTAGTGTCCGTTTTTAGGGATATAGGAAGTGAGAGGCAAAAGGTGGATTTGGGGGATCCCCGAGTCCCTTGGTTCATAGGATAATGATAAATAAAAAGTCACAAATTGAATCAAGAAAACATGCGTTCATTAGAGACACATTGATGCGTTTGGAGTCCACTTTCACCATTAAATCAGGTAACTAGATACTCATTCTGATATCCCCTGATGCTTATTATGGGTAGCTAGTAGAGACCCGGCCCCTCCTACCCAACGTCACTTGGCTAAAAAGCACACGCACATTCTAATTTCCTCTGACGAACTTTCCCATACCTGGACTCCGGACCCCAAGGGCGTTCAACCTACGGCGCGTTCAGACCACCCAAATGGTAAAAGGGGCTATACAAACGACGATGACATCTGACAGACAATGAGAGTGAAGCTTGAGCTGTTAATGATGTCACTCGCAGCCCTGAGGTGACATGCACCCCACAGTTGAAAGCTACCCCTCTACCATTTCATGTTGTGTAAGGGTCCCGTGCATGTCCCTTTCACCAGCTATGATGCCACTTATGGAACAGCATTCAAGTGGCTGTAAAGTGGAGGCATAAGGGAACAAATCACAACATTACAAAAAGAAGTTTCCCTCTTCCCCGTCACCCCACAACAACCCGAAAAAGAAAACTATCCCCAGCAGGGGTGCCTCCCCAGCCGATTATGAACTCCTACGGTCTCCCGTAGCAACTGGTGCATGCGCTTCAGCAGGACGCCTAGGCCTGAAAGGCTGAAACTGCGGGCACACGTGAACGAGGGCACATGTTTAGCTGGCAGCGAAACACATACGCCACTCAAACACAGAAAGTGTGGGGGGACTATTTTGGGGATATAAATCTTTCATCTAATGCTTATATCAGTATATGGGCGGGGCACTGTGGCTTTTTTCTTTGCAATGCAGCAAGGCTGGCCTGTAACACTTCATTTGTAGAACTTTCATTCATACGTTTCTCATATTTAATAAAACAAGTGTTTTCATCGCATTCTATCTTCTGCCACCTTTGGGGATTGTATAATTAACGCAAAGTCTGTCCCGTTATGCCGCAGCGACCCCACTCCGTGACCCCTTGCTGACGGCAATGCTCCTGAGTACTCCGAGGGTAACTAGACTTTCATAAGCAGTAGCCATTGCAGTCATACTGCTGACATAAGCAGATGTAACACAACATGTGTGGCCACTGAGGATCTATCCTAACGCATTTATCTATTTGGAACACACCACACATGGCCTTCCTGACAGCCACCTGCTGCCAGGATTAGAGGGAAAAGGTAAGTACACAGCAGATGAGCTAGAGTAAGTCGGCATTTACAGCAGAGGCACTTGGCTAAAGCCTCGGTATGACATCTTCAGAGTGCAGAACATCAAGTGCGAAAACCAAAGCACAGAACAAAGGCCCCCCAAGTACAAGTATTGCGTGATCTCAAAGTCACCTGGCCTAGTAGGATCGTTGTCTGTCCTCCCTTTGTTCCCCTCCCTTCCCTCGTCACACCTTGAAACACTTGTGTATTGGTGCGTTATAAACGTCATATCATATGATATCATGCCAACACTAGATGGGGTGCATTCATGACTGCCGTAGGCATCTAGCTGCTAGGTGCACGCACTCTGATATATATTTTGGAAAATCTCTTTGTGGCTTTAAAACAAGATTCCTGAGGTCATGAGTGCTACCGCTATGGTCTGCCAGGCGTCAAGTCCAAAGCTACAAAGCTCACTCGGAAGAGATATCTTCTGAGCTAGGACCTGTATCCAGCCTAAGAAAGCCTCCTAGATAGTGATAGTACCAAAGGCTTTGAACCAGATTTTACCCTATTACTTTCTAACAACATCATACTCCAAGCCCCATTTTATGTCCCTTGGAGAATTCCAGTTCATTTGCACCAAACAGAGGTTGGGCTTCTAGATTTGATCTATAAGAACTTCGAGCACACAAGTCTGCCTTTATCGTCATCCAATGCCATACGCAAGACAGAGTTCTCCATTCGGCTAGTTCTCCACTTCTCCAATGTAAAATACCAAGAGTAACAAAAACAGCTACACGTAGGCATGTAGGCCGTTTCCATTACATGTTTGAACATTTTCCAATGTTTTCTGTCAACTTTAGGACGGCATCATTTTTTCAGGTAGCTTCTAAACATGTGTGTTTATCAGATGTGTAGTGTAGTGTAGTGTAAATTGTACCGATAGTGATTAACTGATTTTGTTCCCAGTTAAAGCACTTCCCCATTAAAGGACCAACCAGTTAACTAACAATTAGCATGCCTTTTAGACATTTAGAAAAGTCGTGTTGGCTGGTCCTCCGGTGGAAAAGATACAGAAATAGAAATCACAACTTTGTTTTCATTGGTTACCTTGATATAGAAGGGTCCTACACCAGACTCGAGAAATGTTACATATCGCCTTCTCTTCTGTAAACCCTCGAAAACCTGCTTGCTCCCTCATACTGCTGCGCTGCTGTTTTTCTGAAAGCACTAGAATTAGCATGTGAGACGGCTGCCGCGAACGTCCAATCTCACCTGGGACCGGATGGGCCAAAATGTGCCCATGGCCCAATTCTTGCTCATTGGCTCGGCACTCCAGACACCCAAATATTTAAGCTTCCCCTTCATGTTGAAATATTCCCAGGACTGTGTTCCCCTGGGCACAACTGAGAAAGGTGTTGATTTGGTTGGACCCCCTTTGTCCTCCCTATATTCCCCCACCCCCTTCCTTTTGCCTTGAAGTGAACTTACTTGCATCTGGCGGGTTACGATTACAAATGAAATAAATTAAAGCATGTTACTCCAAACTCAGACATATTCTCTGTAGGCCAGGGATCATTCATGGACTAATGGACTCCCGAAGGGTCAAAGAAAAGTGTATTAGGGTTGCTTGGCCTAATTCCCTTTCCGCAATGTTCACATAAGGAGAAGACTCAACCACAGGAAGCAAAGTCATCCATAATTCACAATGATTGAGCCACACAGGCCTCCCACGGAGCCTCAAATTTTGATATAAATGTGTGCAAACAGGTACCTTGGATGACTCTTACGCAGGACATGTACCTTCATCCAGAGAAATCGAACCTACAAAAAGATACGGGCTGGTTAGCAATGCAGTATTGAGTAATAACAATGCACAATTCTAGAACCTGTGTTAAATACACTAGCCATGCGCCAGTATACTTATAGCAAATTAATCATAAGAGCATTGAAATGTTGGTAGCGGTTACTGTGTTCTGCCATGGAGGTTTTGTTGTGTTTTTGGCACGGCTGCTTTTGGCAATTTGTTTTTTTTACTAAAACGTGTTGAGTGGTTGGGATAGGGCATTTCGGGAGTTAAATCCGGCCGCAAAGATCAAACCACAGTAGTCAGGTTTGTAGGCCAGGCACTTCACCACTGCACTATATAACCTGATGAAAAATAAACAACTAAAGGTAAAATGTCCCATTTCGGTACTGCAAGTCCCAGGGAAAACATATGTATTGGTTCTTGGATTTTAAAACATGCACACCTTTTAACATTTCAAAAACACTATTAGAGGAAAATATCCTCTCTTGGTTTTTGTGCGTGTGTTTTTATGAAACGCAAAGGCCATTCGTCCTGTACAATTTGGGTGGTTATGCGAAGCCAATTTAATGAAATGTGCATATTTCACCTTGATATGCTTATTTCTGGTGACGGCACATTCCATTGCATTTGTTGAGGAGTCCCCCCACTTTACGTTTTAGGACTTGACCCTTGGTGGAAGTACATTTTCCTTATTTGTTCCATATTCTTTATCTATACCATGCCTGTGTCTGATCCGGTCAAATTGCACAGCGAGTAGAGTGCTCGCTTTGACATCTGTGCAGAGCCTATCAACACAGGTTCGAATGCCAGCAAGGGACTCAGCGTTTCACACTTCTGAGGTCGCTAAATGAGCACCACACACCGTGGGTAATCAGCGCTCAGCTACCTGAGGGTTTGTAGCGCTATATAACTGCAAATTATTATTATTACACTAACAGATATGGAATATGGAGCAGATTGGGCACTTTTCCTTATTTGCTTCATATTCTGAATCTATATAAATATAGATACAGAATATGGGGCAAAAAAGGAAAGTGTCTTTCCACCACGCAATGGCACATGGGGCTCAGAATCAAGGCCGCTTTTAACTTCAACATTCACCAAGGAATATATTGGACACCTTTAACAACTTAGAACTGGGGACAACAACCATGTAGTGCCTAAAAAGCCACAAAGAGAACCTTGACCTTTGCATGCTCCTGCATTAGGAACCAGTACAGGAAGCCCTAGGACGGTGGCAAGTGATCAGATCAACCAAGGCGCAGTCATAGCTACACAATGCACCATTTGCAGGAACCAAATTCGATCAATAAGGCTTCTTAGAAGAGCCAAATAGGCAATGGCTTCAGCCGAAGGTGACAAGACAAACGAAATGTCAAGTAAAATCCATTTCGAGATCTTTTGGGGTTTCACAAGCACTGAAATCGAGATACTCATTAATAGCGATCTGCGATATAACCTGTGTCCACTGGATCTAGGACAGTTTCATGATTATTTTTTGACGATTTAACCACTTTTGTACTGCAAGAAAGCAGGGGGGCTTAAACCACCACACGCCCCCACTTCCACCCCTCGCTACATACCTCGCACAAACGTACCATCAATATTTTTCCTGCAATCAAATTGACAGTTTTGCAGGTTTCTTTTTGTTGCATTTTTTTACATTCGGCAAAAGTGGGTAATACCTGTCCAAGGATATCAGATTCTTGACCATCGTTACAGAATTGGGAGAGTTTCCCCATTGATAATGGCCATAGATGTCTTGCCCAGGTGTGCTGACCCATTCTGTTCTGGAAGGGTTTAACTTAAGGCTGATTAAGCGCATCCATTGGCCAGGCAAAGGATAGGCTAAGACCTTGGTGAGGATCGCAGGGGCCAATGTCAACGGGGGAGGGAGATCCAAGACTATTCGTGAGATCAGTGTCAGACTTCTCCTAACTTAAGGGTATACAATCCTTCAGCAGAACGATGCTTACACAAGTGTCAGGTGCTCCTCCCAATCGTGTCTGAGTATCAACAGGGGTGCCTAGGGGGAGATATTGTGAATGCAGATCGACCATTTAGAAGGTGTGTTGGCAAGCAGCATTAGAAGGGGGAGCTATGACAGCCCGAGTTCAAGTAAACACTCAAATACTCGACAATTATCTTTTGGCTTGGAATGAAATACCCCCAAAAAAATGAATGTTATATATAGAATGTATGAGTGCTTTGAAATGACAGGCGCACTCATTGAAGACATGTGTCGTTCACAGGTCTCTGGGCAGAGGTGGTGCTTATGGTGGCAGTTTATCAAGCCCACCAAGTGAAATATTGCTCTTGCCAGGCTGCAGGGAGTCAGAATACAGGTTACATTATTAATCTAGCTTTGCTGGACGACAGACCCCAGTCATCAATGGAGACAGGCAAATGATGGGGTAGGGTATGTGTGATAAATGATTCCTAAAATAACGCTTTGTGCATGAATTCTGATCAAATGGGAAACATCTGAAGAAAAGCAGAATGCATAATTTGGCACCGGCAGCTGTACATGAAAAGGTTTCCCAGTTGCCTCAATTTCACTGACAGCCTTTGAATGCGGTCCCTGCTTCTGCAACTGCACGTAACACAAAAGACCCAGCCAGGAGCCAGCAAGCCTCATGCGTTCCTACCCCCAAATGCTGACATTCTCCAACAGGACGGAGAAGGGTGCACGATTTCCATAAGGCAGGCGTGCGTGAGAGGAGGAGTGGCGCTTTACAAACAAGTTCCAAATGATGGATGCGTAACCATCAACAACGAGGATATGTCACTGCGAGGTTCACAGTGACATCTGATAGTGAAGCACATCAAAGAGAGGTCTATGATGTCACCCCCCCCTGAGGTGCACAATGCACCCCGAGCTACGCATCTACAATCTTATGTTGTTCATAGTTTTCCACACCCCGTTTGCACCCTACGCATGGTCCACATAGAACAGCATTGCAGGGAGTGGGGCAGAAACGTATGATGGAATTAAGCAACAACATGGATTGGCACCTCTCCCCCATCCTCCTCACCCCAGCAACATCACAATGGACCCGGCATCCTACCACCTAAAATCATCTCCCTCATGTGTGCCCCCTTCCTACAGCATAACAATACCTGCCACCCCACCACTCTCCCCCCTAGCGGCCTATGTTTGCCCTCTCGCCCCCCAAAAGAAAGCAATGCATGGCACCCTTCCACTGTCTTCCAGGTCTCTCCCCAAAAACAAAACAATACCTGGCGTCCTACCATTCTCGTGGGCCTGCCCCAGCCTCTCTACTTCTTCTCAGGGGGGTGGAGGAATACGGAGTGTGGCGCTGGTGCGCTTGATAGCTGTGGTTCCGTGAAACTCGCGCATGCTCGTGACTGGCACACCAGGGGGACACCCTGTGAAAATGAGCGACGGGCGGGAGACAGGGCGGAGGCATAACGCTGTGGACTACGGCCAATCTTCCACTGCCGTGACGTCACAGTGGGATGACGCAACATCTTCTCTATGGCTGAGGCGTTTTATACACATCGATGCGGATTACAGGGGCATCTGGTAAGGGAATGAAGCCGTTCAGCGGTGGTCTTGCTCCACAGTACCGGCACTGGCTACAGTAGTCAGTCAGGTAGTGGAAATGCGTGCAGTACCAGAGAAAAAGCGCAGTCACAGTAAACACTCACTCGAGTGGGCAGCTGAAGTGACTTTCTGTTGCCATGCCAAACGCGACCTGCCGGCGACCCCGACTGATGCACCTCCAGGAAACCCAAAAGCGGCCCACTTCTTAAACACGTAGGGGCGGGGGGAAAGCAGGCAGTAGGCCTTGAATACTGTTGTGTACTGCGTACACAAAGTATGCATGCGCGAGCAGCTACGTGGCTCGCGCATGCGCGTTAGTTTAATAAAGGCGGTGCCCGGCAGTTCGCGCGGGAGACCGGAGCCATCACACGTGTCTTCCCTGCATGTATGGGTGCGTGTGGCTGTATGCGTGTGTGACGGCCGGAGGCAGACCCCCAGCACATACAAAATTGGCGACGAGGCAGGATCAGAGCTGTTCTTCCCGTTTTCCGACGACACCGGCGAAACGAAGCACAACTCCGCAGTCGCGGACCCGCTCTAACAGCCGGCGGCCATTTTGAGTGCTCACTCACTACGACACACGCAGTGGTTGCGGCCCGTTCCGGGTGCTCGTGCGCCATCTGCCCGTTGCAAGCAGTTGCAGCAATTTTTGGACACTCCACAGCCCAGCTAAACCAGGGCTGTGACACAGAAAGTGGCAGAAGAGCCAACAAGTAGACTCTGCCACAGTTGGGAGTCGGATCACCCATCAACCTGCCAAGACAATACTGTGAGTACCTATCGTGATTGGTGAAGAAACAGATGATGAGGGCGCCGTTGCCCCAATACCACGCAGAGTGCGCACCACTCTGGCTCCCATGCCCGAATTTGATACTACGGGGCCCCCATCAAAACTTGGCCCAAAATGGCTCACATGGGTCAAAAGACTGGAAATGATGTTCAGAGCCTCAGGGGAGACAGAATACGAGGCAAAGATCGCCATCATGATGTACTCCGCAGGCACTGAAGTCCAGAAAATATATGACTCCCTTGACATTCCAGTGGCGACATATGACGCTGTCAAGCAAGCACTTCGGGATCACTTCCTACCATTAGCGTATGTTGATTTCGACAGGTTTGTAATGGGGGCAGAAAAACAACGAAGCGAAGAGTCACTGGACCAGTTTTGTGCCCGGTTGAGACACCTAGCGAGCTCCTGCAGGTGGGTCAACGAAGAGGAAATGGTCCGAAACCAACTGCTGCAAGGTTGCTGCTCAGGAAAACTTAGGAGGCAAGACCTGAGGGAACCAGGGCTGACCCTCCGGCAAATCCTGGACATGGGAAGAGCGTATGAGCTGGCGGAGGCCAGAGGATCGAAAATGGACGCAGCCACGCATCCCAAGAATGAGGAGGAGGCTCTAGCAGTCGGACGGTTCACACCTGGGAAGGCCAGATGGACACCGAAGAAGGGAGAAGGACCCACGACTTCAGATACCCCTCAGTCGTGCTCCTATTGTGGATATGACCTCCCACACAGGGGCGAATGCTCAGCCAAATCACGAACATGCGGCAGGTGTGGGATACCGGGGCATTACGCCAGGATGTGTAGGGCCGCCATGCCCGTGGCAGCAAGCAGAGGACCAGAGAGGGCCGGTAGAGGTGGCGCTCGCACGGCAAGGGGCATATCGTCCCTTGAACAGGACGTGCACGACCTACACATTGCCGAAGAAGAGGAAGAAGAGGAGGAAGAAATTTTCTTCATTTCCAGCATCGCAAATGGCCCTGGTACTAGACGAAGACCCATATGTGCTGTGGACATTGGAGAGATTCCCACCTCAGTCCTCATTGACACGGGAGCTTCAGTCTGCGTACTGGCGGACAGACATTACAACGCACTGGCAGGCCCACCAACCCTGTCGCCCTCCAAAGCCCAGATATACGCTTTTGGTGAAGATACTCCGCTACCCATCCTAGGGGTATTTGTAGCCCCAGTGACCCATGGCCAAAAGAGCTTCAAAGTGTGGTTTTTTGTAACCAACGTCAGTCCGCACTCACTTTTAAGCTGCGCAGCATCTGAAGCACTCGACCTGGTTCATTTCACTTTTGCTGTGTATCACACAGATCTGGACAGCCTGCTGACATGCTTTGAGAAGCTCTTCAGGGGCATAGGGAAACTGAAGGCTGGACCAATAAGGCTCCACATTGATGAGTCAGTCAGACCAACGGCGCTGAAACATCGTCGCATACCGTTTCATCTGAGGGCTCAGGTGGAGAAGGAGCTGCAAGACTTAGTGGAACGAGATATCATTGAAAAGGTGGAAGGGCCCACCCCGTGGGTCTCTCCTATTGTAGTGGCCCCAAAGCCCAAACAGCCTGGGGCTGTACGCATTTGCGTAGACATGAGACTTCCTAATCTGGCCATAAAAAGAGAACGTCATCTCACTCCCACTCTGGACGACATCGTTGGAGAACTTCAGGGTGCGAAATTCTTTTCGAAACTAGACCTGAGAGCGGGTTATCACCAGTTGGAGCTCCACCCAGAGTCTAGATATATTACAACCTTTACAACACACGAAGGACTGTATCAATATAAAAGGCTCAGTTTTAGAATTTCCTCGGCGGCAGAAGTCTTCCAAAATGCTATCAGGGGGGCTCTGTCCGGACTAAAAGGAGTAATCAACATGTCAGACGATATACTAGTCTTTGCCAAATCTGAAGCAGAGCATATCAAGCGTCTGGAAAACACTTTTCACAGGCTCCACAACCTCGGCCTGACGCTGCACCAAGAAAAGTGCGAATTCCTGAAGGACAGCCTGGAATTTTTTGGATTTGTCTTCCATGTGGGAGGCATATCCCCAGATCCTGAGAAGGTGAGAGACATTCGAGAGGCGTCACCTCCCACGTCCCCGGCAGAAGTCCGCAGTTTTTTAGGGATGGTGAACTACTGTGGGCGGTTTATTCGAGACTTAGCATCTCTCTCTGAACCCCTGAGAGCACTCACGAGGAATGACGTGGCATGGACGTGGACTGGAAAGGAACAGAGAGCATTCACGGCCATCAAGGATGCCCTGTCTGAACAAGACACCATGGCATATTTCAACCCAGCCCGGGAGTCCGAAATCATAGTGGACGCCAGTCCAGTGGGACTTGGGGCGGTTCTCGTGCAGGCGGATCAACAGGGATCCATGCGACCCGTTGCATACGCCAGCAAGGCTCTTACAGACACAGAGAGAAGATATTCTCAAATTGAACGCGAAGCCCTCGCAATACTATGGGGCTGTAAACATTTTAGATTATATATTCTGGGGAAACCTGTTGTAGTGGTGACGGACCACAAGCCCCTACTGCCCATTCTGGCAGGCGCTTCGTCCAAACCGCCACCTCGGATAGAGAGGTGGATGCTATCCCTCATGGAGTACGGGGTGAAGCTGGTATACTGCCCAGGTACGCACAACCCTGCAGACTATTTGTCTCGCCACCCCGGCGCAGGAAGACCCAGAGACACTACGGAGGTTGCAAACTGTATGGACACCATTCACATGGTCGTCGAGTCGGCGCTTCCCATTGCTTTGACAAGACAAGAAATTGCCAACGAATCGAACTCGGATGAGGCGTTTCTGAGAGTGAAAGGTGCGGTAGCCACAGGAGCATGGCGGGAGCTCCTTCTGAACAATGCCCGGAGAAACGCAGAAACGCAAAGGGACTTGCAATTGCTCTGGGGTGCAAGACAGGAACTGTCAGTGACTGCCGATGGTCTCCTGCTGAGAGGGCACCGGATTGTGATCCCCAGGTCACTCGTGCCGAAGGTCCTTCAGTTGGCACACAACGGACACCAAGGGATGACCAGAATGAAGGCACGTCTCAGACTCAAAGTTTGGTTCCCCGAATTGGAAAAGAGAGTGGAAGAGTATGTAAGGGCATGCATCCCGTGCCAAGCAACGAGCCCGGCGGAGAAGGGACCCCCGATTCAGACCATGGCAAGGAGCGATTTACCTTGGGAGACAGTACATGCCGATTTTGGCTCTACCGGAAGAGGACTACACTTCCTAGTAGTGACTGACCAATGGTCCCGATATCCACTGGTGGAACTGGTCGAGTCCCAGGCCACTGACCACACCACCCTGGCCTTGGACAAGATATTTGCTACCCATGGGTTTCCCCTCGAGTTATGTTCCGACAATGGGTCACCTTTCCAAGGACAATCGTTTGCTCGATACTGCAAAGAGAGAGGCATAAAACACCGAAAGGTCACCCCACTATGGCCAAGAGCCAATGGAGAAGTGGAGCGCTTCATGCGGACACTAAACAAGGTGTTTCGCATATCCGAAAATGGAGGTGAAGACCTCCGACGGAATTTGTTCGACTTTCTCCGGGAGTATCGCACAACACCGCATCGATCAACTGGGATAGCCCCTGCGGAGGCACTTTTCAAGAAGATCCCAAGAGGACTCATACCCGAGTCAGAGGGGGGACAACCAGGAGTGATCGACAATGACCAAGTACAACTAGAAAGGTCATGGAGAAACGAGAATGAAACAGCGCGGCGGAGACTGCCAGAAAAACAGATCGCGGTTGGGGATACCGTGTTGGTACGAAACAGGTCAGCAGAAGGAAAGCTGTCGACAACGTACAAGACCCAACCACTGGGGGTAACATACGTGAAAGGTACAATGGTCACCGCAGCCAATGCCAGAGGAACCGTCACCAGAAACGTGTCGTTTTTCAAGCGCATCAAGGCCGCTAGTGACGAGGCAACAGCAGAACAAGTCCCGGAACAAGGGGAAGAGACAAGGGTGGAAGAAGCTACCCCAACTGCAGATCACGAGACATCGGAGGCCCCTGGTGACGGGGCACCACGATACCCGAGCAGGGCCGGACGACGACTTCCCCAGAGGTTCAGAGACTTTATCATGGACCCTGCACCATAGGCGGGGAAAGGTGTTGTTGCAAATCCGAAGAAGGAACCAGGTTGTACTTCTGCAGTCCGTTGTTAATTGTTGTTGTTTCTGCAGTGAAGTGTTAATTGTTTGTTTCCAGGGAAAAGGAGGGATGTTGTGTACTGCGTACATGAAGTACGCATGCGCGAGCAGCTACGGGGCTTGCGCATGCGCGTTAGTTTAATAAAGGCGGTGCCCGGCAGTTCGCGCCGGAGACCGGAGCCATCACACGTATCCGGCGTGTCTTCCCTGCATGTATGGGTGCGTGTGGCTGTATGCGTGTGTGACGGCCGGAGGCCGACCCCCAGCACATACAAAAAATACGAACGGCGGTAAACTAAACGGCGAGGAAAGTTGTGTCTGGTGTACTTTGTGCGGCACGTGCTCAAATTGCATTTCCATTAGAAATTCTTCTACAATGCACAACACCGGACCTTTTCTGAAATCTACACCCGTTTGCGCCGGATTTCATTTACCAATATGTCAGTATAAGAAAGCGGGGGTGGGGCAACTGACATTACACAGGAACGCAGCTGGATGTGTGTAGCCAGCGAGCGATTTCTTCTGTAAAATCAGCAGCGCTGAATGGAAAGGCGCTTAGTCTCTGCTTTACAGCTGAGACCACCCCCGCCCCCCTTAGCTCTTGGTCTGAGCGGTCTTTCTCATTTTGTTCCGTCTCTGAATGTCCTTCCTAAATAATTGCACATTGCAAAAATAAACGCTTTGAGCCTTTTATTTCTTTGGACGGAACAATTACTTTGAAGTTCTTCTTTAAGTGATTAATGTATTCATTAAACTTCATAGGGTAATTTATGCCCAAATAACATGATTTCACCTGCTGTCCTGTAACATTGAATAGGGAATTTTGCAATTGGCAACTTGAAGTGAGTTTTCTTGCATGTTGGCGCTGTACAATCAATCAGGAAACAGTGCCACTGCTTCACACAAGGATGGGAGTCGCCCCATACTGAGTAGACGTCTCTATCCTTTCTGTTCCGAGAATTAATTTAAAAGCCAGTTTTAAAAGAGTGTGGCCCCTGCACACACACACAGGCCTGGTAACCAGAGTACTACACAAGCACACCCTGGCTCTAAGAGTCAAGGAGCTGTGGGTATGGGAGCTGTAGGACCACCCGTGTTGGGTTTGGAGTGCGATCCCATTACGGATTCCGGGACAAGAGGCTATGGCTGGAAAATACTAGACAGCACACAGGAAATGTGTTTCCTATATGTAAGGTTACTGGAGCACTCCATGCTATTGATTTTAGGTGACCGACGACTACAGCACCCAGAGTGCAATTCATGGAAATACTAGACTGAGGCCATGGACTAGCCAATGACATGGAGTCACCCGTATAACCATCACACTTGTTTACATGCGCTGCCAATCATTTTAGTGGTACATTTGGCAAATTATGAGCAGCAGAGTGGTGGTTGTGTTAGACCCCATTTAGGGGTCCCGTGGGACTCCACTGGGTATTTAGAGAATTTACCTCAGGTGGTAAATCCACGCAAGGGGAATCTCCCATTTATTAGGGGAAATGCGGCAGAAAAACGTGCAAAGTTCTGGGGGTTTTCATGCAGATGTCCTCTGAACCCAGGGTATGACGGTGCGACACAAGCGCTGGTCATTCCTCTAAAGTATTTCTTTACAGCACTGCCATACTCCGAGTGACGCGCCCAGCTCACCATGTTCTAAAGCCCAGGAGCGCCTCCTCTCCCTTGGACTTGGTGGCAAAGGATCCTCGTGAGAACCCCAACTCTGAATGCCCCCTTGCTCGCAC
The DNA here is from genome assembly GCF_040938575.1 of Ambystoma mexicanum. Taxonomy (NCBI): domain Eukaryota; kingdom Metazoa; phylum Chordata; class Amphibia; order Caudata; family Ambystomatidae; genus Ambystoma; species Ambystoma mexicanum. Next base: position 263,070,390 of record NC_090931.1, on the reverse strand, counting down.
TGCCAAGTTGCCGCGAGAGCAATATTAACCCTGAAGACAATGGCCATCTTTAGAACCCCGAGACCAGATCCAATGGGATACAGGAGAGACCATTTAAGAAGTCCCACCAGCGCAGGAAGGCGTGACCGGGCGTTCCGCAGGTGAACCTGTCTTAGCGTGAACTGGAAACACAGCCCTCAAACGCCAATGCTGCTTGAAACCTGTGAGCTACCGCTCTTTGAACGTTTTCTAAAAGCAGATGTACTGTTCTGGTGTCCATGGAGACGGAAACACTTACCAGGGAACAATTAGCTGGAGACGCCATCACTGCTTTAGCCAAATCAAACGTGTACCTTGACACAGCTGCTAATGATGAAAACATAAACAAATCCCCATTACACATCTAGATTGGTCATTCATAGGGACCAAGAGGATATCTGTGAAACAAACGCCTGCTGTTTTATTCCAATTAGTTCTATGTCATACGACTGCCAACAAAAATTATAAAAGTGACATGGGGTAGCCATGTTTGCTACCTTAATATAGACTATTTATCATCCTGTCTTTGGCTTCCGCCCATTAATTCATCTTTTTACAATATCCTTAATACCGGAGACCAATCTCCAAGTGTGGGATCGGGATTCACCCTTGTGTTGCTCTGAGTTGTTTTGCGTCCAAGACAAATGCGTTGCCACTGAGCTATCCTTCCAGCCCGTTAAATGCAAAAGGGTAAAATGCTGACTATTCAAGGACACAAAATAATGGAGCGTATACGTTCAAATACCGTCAAATGATAAGGAAACATGCAACGCATGATGTAGGACAGCGATGTAGGGCAGTGTTGAATGGATGCAGGTTATCCATACAGTGGACATTTTTAGATGCAGTTTCCGGTGTTGAGGATGCCTTCAGATCTATCATTCACCTCCCTTCTGCGATAAATAGGCTGTATCTGTTGTCATAATGCAGCTCCCATCTTGAGCTAAAAGGACTACTTTCAAGTTGGTCTCTCTTTGCAGAGTTGTGTGTTCAGCCTGCCGGGCACAGGCAAGAGCAGCTACACCAGTCATCATTTCAAGGTCCATACATTGGGTAATAATAACAAGTAAAACCCAGTATGACAGTGCTTTGAAGTAGGAGATTTAGGCCTGAATCACTACATAAAAACACAATATTATTAGGGATTAACTGCTGCAGGCCTAAGATCAGCTTCTTTCTTGCGCCTTTATCTAACATGACTAGTCCAGCAACATTAGATACAGTCAACCATTGCATCCTACTACACTGTGGGACACTTTGCGAGCTTGGTGGTACCGTGACAAAGTAGTAGCAAATCCATGACTGCCACTGTTTGGCATTAATAGTTTAACCGCCACTTTATTCCACTACCAAAAATACGACAGTGGGAGTGAGGTGGAGGAGTTAGAGTCAGCACACAGCTAAAGGTAACTCCACCACTTTACCTCCAGAAAATAGAGGGTTTACTGCAGCAGAATTGCCACCTGCAGTAAATCTTCCCAAATCTCCATGGAGCCATATGGACTCCACCAATGGGGACTAACTCGACATTATCTCTCTTGCAATCTGACAGTATTTCCACCAGACCAGGTGGTGGTGACAGTAAATGACTCTGGAATTAAAGCCGCGCTCGTAATGAGGCCCACTAATTGAAGAATGTGCCGACACAGCACTGAAATGACTTGCTTTCTTTCTAAGTGCTTATATTCAACATGTACAACTGGGTCCATCTGTGCCCTCTTAAACTACGAAACCCTGCAGAGTGCCTCATGGAGCAGCACTATATCGGATTCCTTTCAATGTTAACATCGCTCTACTGACTCAGGGTGTAAGCATTTATGACATTGGCTTCAGAATGTGAGCTGGTGGCATCCAGAACACCTTCATCGCCAGGAGGTGCCTGGGGTCGTAAAATGGAGGTAGTCTGTCTATAAGATCCTATCTTCAATAGCTGCCAATTATGGCTAAATGCCTTTAAGACAGATCTTTCTCCAAAGCCTTGTATTCCTGTGGCCACCTTCCTCAGGACCTCCACCTCACTCAAACCAACCACGATTTTGTAACCTAAGAATCCCCTTTTATAATGACCTGTCCTTTGCTCCAGCCGTGAGCTCTACCACAAAATCATCCCTTCACCATTTGTTGCTCCTGAGTGGGACCGACCTCTTCCCAAAATAATTGCACCTACATAAGTCCCAGAATGTTCCTGCATTGAGAATTTCTGCATTAATCGAACAGATCACATCCACCATACCATGAAAACGCTTCATTCACCAAATACCAACATACTAAGGAAGGTCAAATGAACATCTCAGGTTTTCATAGCTCGGGCAGAATATTCTCTGACCCAATAGTCCATGCCTCCCGAAACCCCTAGTACCTCCCTCCTGGTAATGAGTAAACACCTATAGATTGCCCCTTGCCCTCTACATCCAATTCTGAGATCACCATTTCACATGGAGTGCAATGTATCTATTTGGGAGAGAGGGAGGGACGGAGAGAGAAAAATAGAGACAGAGAGAGAGAGAGAGAGAGAGAGAGAGAGACAGAAAGAGACAGAGATTGTTTTGCCTTGTTAGGCCTTTCACATGTTCTTCTATGCCTTTGAATATGTCATTGTGCTCACCAGGCCTCGGCATGCCTTTTTGAAGCCTTGATATGTCATATTATAATTTGCTTTATGGAGGGTCAAGATTGAATGTATCCCCCACCAACCTGCCCATCAAGGTCTCCACTGAATACTACTGGAACTAACATGCTCAAATTCTACATTCTAACACAAATCTACATACCAACTAAGCCAACCACACATGACAACTAAACAACCCTAATTAAAGTAATCAAACATCAAAATATGACACCTATGCAACCCTCATGCATAAAGAGACCTGGAGATAAAGCTCAGGGAACCTCTGGCCAGCGCACAAAACAACAGCAAAGCTCTTTAGCATGGTCCCCTCTCTCCCCACTAACCTCGCCCACCCCTCGCTCGCAGGGTGCCAGGAGACCATGTGAACTCAATCACAGAATGATATCAATCCCAGTTACATAACATACCATAAATCCATCCAACGTTGAGCTCTCCTCACTTGAAGCAGCAATGTTGATCTTATGCTGCCACTTCCACAGGCAACTCATGCGCCTAAGCCCAAAATCTAAGCAACGGTAACTTCCCTCTACTAGTGACAAACTTCAGCAATCTTAAACCTTATAAAGTGTCATTGTTTAATTCTGACTGGATTATGGGGCCTTCGCTGCACTTTGAGCCACAAACATCGCTTCAACATGACCTTGCTGGATCAATCGGCAGCAAAAAAGCCTTTTTGCAGGAAGGTAACATTCTCTAACCCCCTGTCAACTCCCTCGTCACATAATCTACCACCCTTCATGTTACGCCCCCCCCCTGGTTAGGTGGGTAAGTAAACGAGAATGCCGCAGCCAGCATTTTTAACTCTCGACTTACAAAAGCCATAAAGACTGTAAGAGCATTTTAGGCACCTTAAGTCTTGCATCAATGGTGTCTGCTGTTTTATGTAGTGCATCAAGTCTATTCATCAGTGTACCTTTCCACTCTGTCAAGCCTTTCATCTCGGCACCTCCTGTTTAAATGGCCAGGCTGCCATGTGGGACCCCTGACAAAAATTATGAGAAGATAGATAGATAGATAGATAGATAGATAGATAGATAGATAGATAGATAGATAGATAGATAGATAGATAGATAGATAGACAAATAGGCAGAAAGAGATAAATAGAATAGATAGATGAATAGAGATAAAGATACAAACTATAACATGCTTCCACTCGAGTGTGCTTCCCCAGACACATGCCACATACCTTCACCAGGGCTGCCAGACTGGCAACTGTTTGTGAATGTGTAGTAATGACGATTCTTTTAGGCCCTTTTGAAAGGATTGAGATTGGTAGTTTAGCTCGTGAAGGAGAGATGTATGTGTGGGTGTAGGCCTATGGTTAAGGTGCGCTTCGCAAGGTAGTCTTGAAGTTCAATCTTAAAGAGACAAATCCACTCCATAGGTTCAGGAGATGCACCTAAAATACAGATGAATATAGTCAAGTTGTATGGGCGTTATTAACATAGTCAGAGGTTATGATGATAACCTGGTGTTTACGGGCGCTCTCGAGGATAATACTAGGAAACGCCCAGTTAGCATTAAAATCAATAAAGAGAGATAGGACAAAGATGAACATAAGCCAGGAATCTTGGTTTCTCATAGCAGAGTTTTCACCTTGGAACGTTTCACTGAAGCCTTTGTCCCGCTTCACTGGGTCAATGTGTCAGAAGAAAGAAAACAATTCCGAGGAAAATGCCAGCATTCCTCGAGACACTCTAACCCTTATTTGCAAAGATGTGCACTGTGCAAATCAGGAGGTACACAGGCACTCAGATTTGCACCTGCCAATTTAAAGCCTAAACCTGTAGCCAATCTGGAGAATCCTGAAACATTCCTGAGACGCACTTGAGCATATCTTTGTGAATCGTGTTTGCATAAGAGCACCCAAAAGGATCTCTGGGCATCTCCGTATTACCTTCAGTTTCAAAGGCATAGTTCTGGGGTAAACATTTCAAGTTGCAAGATATCAGCCAGCCATAAAAAGTCACTCGCCACCTCATTTCTACACAAAAGCACAGCACACCATTTTCTTACTCGCCACGAAAAAATGATCACTAGCCAATGGCTAGTGACGAGTGCAAACCTTGCACCCTGCTTAGTTAATCACGTGCAAAGTAGCTGATACAAATGAACGATGCCCACTGGTCTATGCATAAATACTATTGACTTAAATTACATCATTCTAAAAGTTTTGCACTGCAACTTACACCACTATCACAAAGCCTATTAGAGAAGCAAATGTGGCGAATCCTAGAGCTCCTCTGAGAGGCCTTGATCAAATCTTTGTGAAGTCCATTAGCACATGAACATCTCTGGTTTTAGGCTTTGTGAATCATGTGTACGGTAGGTAGCAGGTGCACATCTGAGATGCTCATAGGCATCTCCTTGTGTGCTCCTGTGTAAATCTTTGAGAATTAGGCCCGGAGAGCGCAACATTTGCTTTATCCCGGCATCTTCTGACATGTTCCATTGCTAATCTTTGTGAATCAGGCCATAGGGCCTCTGACACATCTATGACATTTGCTGAGGACTCCAATGTACCTGTCGAGTCAACCTGAAATCCAAGGACAAGCCATTTATCTCGTCAAAAATAAAAAGAATCCAGCAACATTTAGCAGGAAAACAATGAAAGACATCTTCCTTACCTAAATTGGTCAATGGATTGGGGCAGTTTATTTAAGCAATAAGCCCTTAGTCGCGGGGCCATTACCGAGTCAGGTAATGCCCCGGGGCCTTCGTTAAGGCCCGAGCGAGGCCCTGGGGCATTACATGACTCTGTAATGGCTCGCAGTGAGGGGCTTATTGCTATTAGTACCCTGGCCCACAAGACCGGGCTACTAATAGCAATCTTTTTCTGTTTCGAAACGCTGCGGAAACGTACTTACCTGGTTACAGAGTAGTTGCATTGCATTATAGAGAGACTTGATGTTAGATTAGAAAGAGTACACATATTGGCATTTGGGTGTCAAGTGGGTTGTGCAGGCAGATAAAAAACATTTCGATGTTACTATGTAAGCAGTGTTATATTCAAGACATGTTAAAATTTGTTAAAGAGCCAAGTTTTAATGAGGCTATTAAAGTGGTGGTGAGAAAGCCTGTTTATAATGTGGGTGGGGAGGGAGTTCCAGATCTTGGGTGCTGCTACTGGGAAGCTGCCCCCCCTGCCGTAAAGCTCTTGAACCTTGGGACGAATAGCATAGCGCTTGAGTCAGATTTTAGGACTCTGGTAGATCTTTTTTGATAAATAGAGTTGTGGAGGTGGGGGGGCTACCTTAGTGATGCATTTATAGGTGACGCAGAGCGTTTTGAAGAGGATTCTGGCTTGGATGGGTAACCAGTGAACTTCCCTCCTGCTATGGGAGATATGTTTGTTTCTGTTTAATCCGAAGGCTGCTCGTAAGGCTTTATTTTGCAGCAGTTGAAGTTTGGACAAATTCGTGCTTGTGGTTCCTAGAAGGAGGATGTTACAGTTATCTAATTTAGATAGTGCGAGTGCTTGGGCTACTGTGAGGCAGTTTTGAGGGGTCAGGAATTTGCAAAGAGTGCAATGAGGTTTGCTGTGTAGGCAGTAGAGGATGAGAGGGTTCAGTAGAGGTAGAGGGGAAAAGGTACATTACAGGTAGTTGGAAGTGGCGGTTAAAATAGGTTACCACACAAAAGAGGCCCACAGTGCAGAGGCCTACCGGGAAATCTCCAGAGTTCCCAGTAGGCCAGTCCACCCCTGGGCTTGGAGGAGAACCGGTCTCTCCTCTAAGGCCTTTCTTGAGTAGCACCCTGGTGCCGTTCTCACCAACCCCTGTTGTTGCTCATGTGCTGGTAATCTTCCAAATTGCCAATTCTGAGAAAGATACCACTGACCAATCCCTACCCACCTTTAACGCTCATCTGTAAATGTTGCAACGGCCAATAGTTTTACATTATGATGACATGTTTTCACCTGCATCAATTTAGTATCTGGTCTTAGGCGGGACCACCAGCATTCGAGGTACTAATAGCTGCATGAGTGTTAGTGCTATTTGGATTCTGTGTCCTGAGAATAGCCATAGCTCAATGTAAGAAGACTGCCAAGGAAATTGTAGTGATGTAAATAGTGATAGATATGGACACTAAGACGGATGAGCAAACACAAACTGATAATGTACTCCTGTCACACCTGAAACAAAGTCCCATTGTTCCCCCAGGTACAATATTCTTATATACCCGAGACGCCCGTAATTACCTGGGACATTGGGTATTCTGTAAACCAGATGGGGAGTTCAGTTATATGACCTGCAGTGTGGACGAGCACATAAAGAACCCTGGTGATTTAAGGGGGGTAACAAAGATATGGATTCCTAAAGTACCATATGGAGGGGAGGGTCCTCTGGGAAATGTAGTCGAGGACTCAACCAGAGGAGGGAATGTTGAGGCAAATGAATGTGTCATTCATTATGGCAGCCCCATCCTGTCCCGATGCTATAGAAATGGCCGGTGCGCATCACTTATATCAACCGCCTTCTCTCCACCGCTATATCACAGATGCAAGAGATGTTACTCACTGAGGCAACTCTACTGACTTTATCCTGGATCAATTGAAGACGAGATGCATTTGAAGACTATGGAAGATAGGAACATGTTGTAACCGAAGACGCAGATGACGTCACCACTGAAACTGACACACATAGTTGCATTAGACACGAAGCAGGTACGCATCCACCATGAAGCCACACAAACAATAGGTAACACTGCACTTAGACATGAAGAATATGCTTGCATCCAATAGGCTAGAATACACATGCTCCATATGTACGTGGAAACACAGAAGTATATATATAAAGCTTGCTTAACACAGAAACGCAGCAAGGTTGAGTGGCCATGTTAAACAAGATGGATGGTGCTGCCATGTTAGAGTGAATGGGAGAAATCGAGAAGCCTTGAAGCTGCAGGGGGACCTGGCTGAGGTAGTAGAAAATTGCGACCCAAGCAGCCCAGACAATAATCCATAAAACTGTGCCTAGGTTATGGTGCACAGGGAAGGGTTGGATCAGCACCCAAGAGAACAGACAATAACAGTTCACAGGCATGAGACACATTTCTCTTAGATTAAGTAAAGAAACAAATAATGCTGTAAGGTCAGGTTCCCATTAACTAAGGCTTAATATTGGGAAGAAAGTAGCTTGAACTCCGGAGGCGAGAAAGGGTAATGACACCTGCATTAATAAGGCTAAAATCCTAGTATATGCTGAGCAAAATAATTCAAAATGTGGTCTCCACACAAGTGACCTACAGTCAGAGAATAATGTCTATTCATCAGTTCAGGGACAGACAGGCTGAGGCCTTTGTTCCCATCTAGTTCTCGGGACAAAGAATACAAAGTTTATGCAAAGTTGAAAGCTAAAAGTCCTGGCTTGTGGCCTAGAGAATCAGAAATGGCAACCGTATTGGGAAACAGTAGCACCCTGGTGCCGTTCTCACCAACCCCTAATGTTGCTGATATGTCGAGAACCTTCCAAATTGCCAAGGCTGATAAAGACACCACTGACCAATCCCCAGCCACCTTTAACGCTCATCCATAAACGGTGCAGCAGCCAATAGTTTTGTGTTATGACATGTTTTCACCTGTACCAATTCAGTAGGTGTTCTCGGGCGGGGCCACCAGATAGAGTGCAGACAATGAACATACGACCCCCTAAGGAATACATATATACCAATCCTCCCACCTCTTAGGTTTTCCAGAATGAAATGTCAGTTGTGATCTAATCCTCATTTTTAAACCACTGTTAAGCCTGAAATTACTAGGGAGCGTAGAGATTGTTTTGATGTCCACAGCTGTCCCTGATTTATATGGGTTTTGTGAAATAAAACAGGTTGGTGTCAAATTCTTTGGATTTTTCCATTGTTGGGCATGGGATTTCCCCTGGCCTGTCCTCTTTGCTTACCCAGGGGCTTTCCACCCCTCCTTTACACATTCGACTAAGTTAACTGTTGTTAATAGTTTTATTTCAGGAGCAGGCCCAAAAGAACTGCACAAAAAAATAATATACATAAAGACTGACTAGAAAAACGTCGAATAGGAATATCATACCATCAACTACCAGGTACCACAGCTAAAAAGGCGAATTGGCTTGTATAAAAGAGACTCACAATTATTACAATCATCGAAGAAATTGCAGTAAATCCTAAACAGTCCTGGTCGTTAAAGTTAACGGAGTCAAAGTAAAGGGCAGAAGTGATCACATGATCCTCAACACACAGAATGATGAAGCCATGACTGTGTGGTAGAGAGCAATATACTCAGTGTATTCAAGTGAGATATGCAGTTCATGGGCCATGATGTCGGTATGTTTTTGCAGTTGTCATGTCTGCCCCTTAATGTTTTTTTCATGAGATGCCCTCAAGCCACCAGAGAACAGAACCAGGATATTTAACAGTCTCTGCAACTAGTGCATTGTGCAGTGATGCTGACCTAATTTTCTACTGTGAGCAATAGGTGAAAAACAAATAATTATAATAATAACTTTTGGCCTGGGGGCCTTGGACCCTGGCTTGCAGCAGCACACAGTTCATATCCAGCAAGGCTGTCAGTGTGTTCTGTGTCTCTTCAAGCACAGATTATAATAATTATTAGTAAATGAACAGCTGTTTTACGTAAAATAGTGTTTATTAAAATAAATGATAAAGCCCTGCGTCTGCTGAATGAGGAGAAACAAGGGAGAAAGTGAACATTGTGTAGCTGGGATTGGTGTGGGAAATGTCTTCTGTGTGTTTCCGGGCACCGGTTGTGACCGCTCACGCAGAGAACTTCAAAAGTTAACATACCGTTAAATGCCATATGCTTTCTGTTATGTATGATTGTGATCGCCATCTTGTCAAGATAGTGGTCACTGCAAGTATTAATGAAATGGTGTATCATGCAAGATTGATTATCTGTGCTACATTGAGTTGAATGTGAATCATTCTCTTTCAATGCATTCGTCCTTTTAAATGGGAAATAATAGGAGTTGTGGTCATGCTGTTTTGTTTTCAATGCTGCGTTATAACTGAGTCATATAACAAAGAGACTCTAGGGAAGGATACGAGAAAGGTCTCCCCTACCACAAGGAAAGGAATACAAATATAGACCTTCTCGTGCAGCTCTGTATGAGTGGGTCACTCAGAAATACTCGATAGTGACAGAAAAGTATACATCTTTAATTAAAAAACAATCATCTAAAAATTAGATAAGTACAAATATATATATATTAAAAAATATGTAAAATAGAGAACATCGCCACATAGTGACAATTGCATCACCACCACCAAACACGGCATAATACAGAATCTTGCAATATGTCTTTTATCACTCCATTTGATTACCCGAGTGCAACACTTCACTCTGTACATTACATATCCTCAAGTGGGATTTGGAAACCTGCTCTGCCTTTCCTCTCTCTCGCCCCACAGTAAGAACACTGAGGTACTTAGTGATGAAGTGTAGGACAGCAGCTTAGAGGAACTATTGTGTCAGAGACAATTCGAATTCTCTTTAACCATACTTGCATAATGGAAACACCTCAGTGGGGAGGTGACTCGTCCCATGCTAGCCATGTTTCAAGATAGCCTGAGGGCTGGGGCGTTGCCACTGGACTTATGCCAGGCAACAATCATAGTAATTGCCAAAAAAAAGTTAAGCCACGAGAGGAATGCACCTCGTACAGGCCCATATCGCTCCTTAACATGGAATCCAAAATATGGACTCCTGGCAACTCGATTGCTAGCGGTGTTGCCAGCACTGATCCATCCAGACCAAAATAGTTTTCTGCCTAATAGGGCGACACACATGAACATCTGAGAGCTTCACGCATCCCTAGACAGGGACAACAACATCTCTGGTTCATTGGCGTTGGTGGCCATGGACTTTGAGAAAGCCTTCGACTCAGTCTATTGGGGCTTCATCTGGGAAGTTATGTTGCATATGGGATCTGGACCGAAATTCCTAGCATGGGTGAAGCTGTTGTATGTACATCCTAGAGCTGAGTCTGGGTCAATAAAGTGCTATCTAGACATTTCCCCAAAGAGAGGGGTACACACCAGGGCTATCCCCTTATCCCTGCCCTGTTCATTCTGGCTATTGAGCCCCTGGAAATCTGGCTAAGAGGAGATTGTTTGGTTTTGTGTGGTCATCGGGATGGGAGGAACGGTTATCTCTATATGCAGATGACCTGTTATTGTACGTGTGAGAACTGCAAGGGTCGATCCTGAGAATAACTGAGATCCTAGCAACCTATGGGTGACACAGCGGTCTCAGAGTCAACCGGTCAAAATCGGTCCTATTCCTGGTGAAGAGTGCACCGGTGGCAATCCTGGAAGGTAACGCCTTTCGGTGGCAAGGGATTCCTTTAATTATTTAGGGGCCCAAGTGGGTCTGGACAGAGCTACTTTTCTTGAATTTTAACTTGAATCCGGTGATCGTAAGATTTGTTGTTGATGTTAGGTTTTGGTCCGCCCTCCCCTTGTCCATGCTGGGGAGAGCAGCAATGTTTGAGATGATGTCACTGCCCAGATATCTATACATTTTGCATAATACCCTAGTCAGGGTGCAGGACAGTACTTTTTAAATTATCGAGACAGTGCTGCAGAAATTGATTTGGAGGGACTTTCAACCAGGAATTGAGTTGCACAATCTGTATCGTTCGGTGTGGGAGGGTGCGATCAGGCTCAAAGATCTCAAAATATATTACTGGGCTTCACACCTGGCAGTGGCAAATGGGTGGGTACATGGCGACAGGAACAGCCCACATATGGAATGTGCCTGGATGACCACCGGGACCTGCTGCACATGCTTCACGATCAGGCAACTCCGACGGGATGGCCCACTATCTTGCAACAAGTGATGAGCGTATGGGATAGGGCTAGGAAGGAAAAGGGATGGGGTAGTAACGTTATAGGCCCCTTTATGGCATAACCAAGGTACGTCTGAGTTGGTGAAATTGTCATTTGGCAATCACTGGTAAAGTAGAGGGATAAAGGTGGAGGCATATGTGGTAATGGAAGGCAGACCACAGTCATTTCAGGAACTGCGGCAGTCCTTGCAATTGTTAGGGCAGGATTTCTATCCATATATATGGTTCAGTCATGCCATGTGGGCACAATTCCACAGGAATTATGACTGCCCGGATCAGTGCCACCTGGAGGCCAACATAACAAAGGATCTTTTGGCCAAGAAGGCCATCTCAATCCTTTATCAGGTGCTGAATATCTTCACCAGACACTCCCTGATGAGTAGATGGGTGGTGGACATTGGTCCCTTGAAAGCAGAAGAATGGCAAGATGCCCTTAGGGCACCCTGTGAAGTAGCGATCCCTGCCATATTTAGATTGGTCCAGCTGAAAATCTTGTATAGAACATACAACACGAGGGAAGCATTGTTCAGTTGCGAGCAGACGGGTGAAACAAATTGTCTACGATGTCATACTGAATTGTGTCGTTCTATCACACCATCTGGGCATGCTACATGGAAAGTGTCAACCATCGTGTCACAACCGGTTCAGTTGAATCCAAAATTACTACTACTCGGAATTTGGGGGACGGTGGAGCATTTTCGAGGAACGAGAAGCTGTTTATTTTATTGGATCTTTGTAAGGCACCTAAAGTGACTAGATGGGTTCTAGACATGGATCGCTGCATGGCCACAGAGGAACGGAAGTACAGGGAGAGGGCCCGATAAATTCAGGAAAATTTGGAATAACTGGGTGGATGCTGAATAATCATTGCCCCGTTGTTTCGTCAACAGTAATTACTTTGTGGTACTTTACCACAAAGTAATTACTTCGAAATGTCATCAAAAAATATAGACTAAATTAAATAAAGGGCACCGGGCAGAGCCCTGAAAAACCCAATGTGATAACACAAATGGTATACTGCTGTTTTAGGTGGATCAAAAACAGTTATGCAGTCACAGAAGTAGAACATTAACCCACATCAATGGACATGTATATACATGTATATACAAAAGACACAAAAACAATGCTTCCAATGTACATTGTTTGAATAGTGATATCGCCACCGTTGTGTCGACGATATCACTATTCAAATAATGTACATTGGAAGCATTGTTTTTGTGTCTTTTGTATATACATGTCCATTGATGTGGGTTTATGTTCTACTTCTGTGACTGCATAACTGTTTTTGATCCACCTAAAACAGCAGTATACCATTTGTGTTATCACATTGAGATCCAGTTGTCCATACTGGACCATACTCATTTTGTATTGTTGTGTCTTTAATACACCTGGGGTGCTCTATCCCCACTAATACTATCCATTTGTTATTAAAAATATACATTTTGTGAAAAAAGGATTGCAGTATGACTAACTGTCTCTTTCTGGTATTAGATTGGAATTGTTGCTTTACCTCCCACCCTGAAATTTTGGTTCAGTTTATTTAAGTATCAAAAAATATAGGTAATTCTGGGTGGGGGCGAAAAAGGGGTGGGTAGGGGTTGGGATAGGGGCAGTAATGATGGGCACGGGGCCATGGGGAACCCCCCAAATATTTTTTTTTTAAAAAATCAATGTCAAATTTCGAAGTAATTACTTCATGATAAAGTACCACAAAATGATTACTGTCAGTGAAATGACATGGAACCGAATAATCGTAATAATGTGGTATGGATTGCTGTCTATGCTACCACGGCAGGGGATGTGTACTACGTAGGATGCTTTGTCTCGTTAATACTGGGGTAGTTGATTTACTGCCCTGATTATGCTGGATGTTTGGGGGAATGACTTCTGTTCCGTTTTGTTCGTTATATTTGAAAAAAATCAGGAAAAGAAAACAATACATACTTGCATCTTGAAGATCCAACGCTCACTAATCAAAACACCAACATGTGCAACTGTTGGATGTCTCGTTGGGTTTTGATTCCCAATATGAAATCCTTTACACGATTGCGCTTCAAAGCGGTCATCTGTTCAAAAGAAAGAATTGCATTTCTCTTTGCCCATCCCCTCATCATCAATAGGTTTCCTAGAACGGCCTTTCACTTACTGATATGGGCCCTCATTACGACCCTGGCGGAAATCGGAAAACGATGGCGGAAATGCAATACCGCCATCGAATAGCGCTCGGTGCGACTATGACCCGTCACCGCAAAGTACGAAGCCATTAGCGACACCGTAGTGAACGCCAACGCTAACTGCACCAAGCACGCGCGCGCGCGCCATGCCAAACCGCAAACACCACCATGGCGCAACGGTACGCCAATTCCGACCCTAGCGGACATGTACCTAACGCCATCAGGCATGGCGTAATGTACCATTCCGCCATGGTGAGAAGTACGGCATCGCGAATCAACCGTAAACGGCCCCACTGAGTGCCTGTACACCGCTCCCTGCCCACAAAGTACAACTCCCCGTAGGTGCAATGAAGCCACAATGCAACCATTGAAATGTACAAGTCACCCATGCATGGCAACGAACAAAAGAAACACAAGAGGGGCCAATGGGAGCTGCAGGGCACAGATGGCACGAACACAGAAGCCATCCCAATGGACATGACCACAGTCCCCCACCAAGAAACGCACGCAAACACAGGCACCTGTGACCAGTCATATTCCGAGAATCACATCATTCCACCAGTCCACCTGGCTGACCGGCATCTGTTACACAAAACCCAATCCCCCGCCCCTGAGCATGACAACATTCAAACTGTCATATTGGCAGCCCCCATCCCTGACCTCACGGGCTTAGTAGGCAAACGCGCCCAGTACAGTACCACGCAACTAAACTCCGAAGCTGGAACCCAATGCAGATCTCCTCACAATACATCGCCCCCCAAATAGGCATATGCCACATCACTTGCAAAGAAAAACGCTACACGGGCCAAATCAGAATAGAAATTTAATGCACATCAAAGTCACCAAGCCCATACAGCCATCAGGCCATGAACTCCTAAACACCAATCACCATTGTGGGCTGCATCCGCAAGAAATGACCAGCCACTACTTGTGTGTCGTCCTGTTCCCTCATGGTACACAGAGCCACATTCACGTACGAAAAGGCAACATGGAAGCGCACAGAACCGCAGGGCCGTCCCAATGGGGAGGCACTAGTCCAGCCGAAAGGCCGAAATGTTGCTCCGAGCCACCAGTACAGCGTAAGGGCATGTGGGCCATTGGCGATCGTCCCATAAGATCGTAATGCTGCTCCACTGATTAACACGAAGCAGCAGGTGTCGGGAGTAAAACCCATCTGCAGGAGTGGCATACAGATGGCAGTGGCAAAAGGGGAGGAGATACCTGTCAACCAAAAGAAAAGAAAAAGAACAGAATGGCCATCAGAACTACATTCCAACAACTCACTTCAATGATCACATGAAATCCACAGCCATATGCATGCTAGCCCACTCCAAAGGATCATCACCACCCCAAAACCACTTGCGACTCCTAACCATCTATATCGAGGTGCAAACACCATCACAAACGAGTGTACCTGTGCATGCGTCTGTCAAAACAGAATCCATCAGATGGGAATGGTAATGTGCATGGACACAAGTGTCTGAGGGCGTGTCGAGACAGGGAGGGCTCAACAAGGCCAGATAGACGATGGTCCCACCATGGCAGCCCTGCATCACATAGCGTAGGGGAGGCGGATAGATCCCAAGAAGCCCTGTACATGGCAAACTCTGTATCAAATCACCTGCCCATGCATCCATTCATCATTCCCTCATCCCGGAATCAAAACGCCTGAATAATTACTCACATAACATTAGAAACATCCATTGAGTCTGTGCGTTATGCAGCCTGCAAAATCCACAGTGCCCCAGCCCGTAATTCCGGTGTTGTGAAGTAACATGTATCTGGGAACGGCCGGCCTCATCGCCCACGTAGCAATTGCGCATCCCAAACTATTCATATCAATCATTGCTCCCTCGCCATGGGCCCTGTCTCAAGGACATTGAACAACAGAACGTTATATTTGCAGTCAGACCTGTGGGCATCTCCTCGCCGCTAGCTGGAAACCGAAAGCGCCGCCCTTGGAATTCCACATTTGCAACATCACGCCGAAAAGGCATCTGTGGCCGTTTGAAATCACTAATTATTCCATCGAGTGCGGCTGTGTGTGAAAATGTCAACTGCCTTCACCCACAAATGGGACGCCTCGCCCGTCATTGCAACTCGGTAAAGTGATGCATGAGGGCCCACCGTTACTCGAGTACTACGTTCCACTGACCCTTCACAAGTCTGTTCGCGACTGCACAGATAGTATGTGCAACAATGGGACCACAGCAGAATGAACATGTCAACCAATGTTACACGGCCATCGGGTACAAATACATGATTGCAATAGCAAGATGCCATTCCCAGATTTGCAGCGTTGTGCGCGGGACGTGCTCGGCCAAAGGGGAGAGCAGCTTGCACAGGTGGAATTAATCACCACAGGTGGAGGCCATACAGCCTGAAAACACATAAATTGCACAGCCAGTCTCCTCCCACAACCACACCGAAATGCTACCGGCAGGACTCGCGATGTTGGCCCTGGGGGACATGATAGCACTGCAACTACTCCAACTCCAAGAAGAAGACGAACACCAACTGCAACCGGCCGCACGAAGGAGACGCAGGAGGAGGAGGAGGGCAAGGCAGGGCCAGCAAGGGCCGCCAGCACAGCCACTACCACCACGCAGGCAGCCCGCAATCCCACGCCTCCGAGCACATCCGTTCGACCTCACTGATGAGCAGATCCACACCCTCTACCGTCTGGACCGGGACACCATAGCCGCCATTGTGGACATGACACAGGCTGACCTTGTCAGCATGATAGATAGCCCAACCGCCATCCCACCCCTACTGAAGGTGGTGTCTGTACTCCACTTCCTGGCCACAGGCACCTACCAGCACACAGTCGGACAGTTGCATGGCATTTCTCAGCCACTGTTCTCACGGACACTATTGCAAGTGCTCGATGCCCTCCTGCAGCACGCAGACGACTACATCTCTCTACCACGCTCGGAGCAGGAAATTACCAACACAAAAGTGGGATTCCATGCACTTGCCGGCATACCGGGTTGCATTGGTGCCATCGACTGCATCCATGTGGAATTGGTCGTCCCACATGCAATGGAGGCCCAGTACCGCAACAGAAAACAATTTCATTCCCTGAATGTACAAATGGTGTGTGACTCCAACAGGATCATTACACATTGTTGTGCCCGATTCCCTGGATCTACCCATGATTCTATGGTCTTGAGGAACTCTACAATACCACGCTACATGGAGCGACACGCAGGGAACAGATCCTGGCTACTCGGTGAGTCTCATTACATGCATGATTATGTGGGGAATGTGATTTGGCAATGACCTGGCAGGAAGGGGGGGGGGTGTGCGTACGTATCAATGGCATTCCACATCATAGGTTTCTCGTCCACATACAGGTGATGCTGGATATCCACTGAAGAGATGGCTCCTCACACCAGTCCGGAACCCACGGGACCAGCATGAGGAGGACTACAACCATGCCCACTCACGTACCCGTGTAGTCATTGAACAGGCATTCGGCCTACTGAAGACTCGTTTCCGCTGCCTCAGCAGGTCTGGCGGGGCACTCCTGTACCGCCATGAGAAGGTTGCAAAGATGGTCATGGCATGTGTCATGCTCCACAACATGTGCGTACGTAGAAATGTGCCCATGCCCCCTGACGCAGAACTGCAAGCACCTGATGATGGTCATGATGAGGGTGGGGATGTGGCAGCACCTCATGGAGTCTGCGAGGCACCGGAGGCCCGTGACATTCGTCAGCATCTCATTGATGTATGCTTCTAGCACTCACGCCTGGTGGCTGATACATGGACACGGGACTCGTGGCACTGTGCGTGTCTGGGACATGCACAATATGGACTGTACGCCTATGATGGCCTAGTACACAAAAATCAATGTCCACACATCTCATTGGTTGATCGTGCACTTTATATGGCATATGTGATGTCATGTTGAACACCCTATCGACCCGCCACCCAAGTGAGCCCAACACACCCCCTCCACCCTCCTACCTCCCCCCCGAACCCCAGTGTCCAAAGATGCTCATTGTCAGTGGGCTGTCGCTATTGCAAGCCCCCTCTGCGGGTATCAGGGGCACCCCTGCCTGTGGAGCGCAGGTTCCTTCCAGATCTACGTTGGGGGCTGCCCTGGACGGAACTTGCAACGGATGATGTGTCTGCCTGCTCACGTCCATGCATGTCCCTAAGGGTTTGCGAGAGCTCAGTGAGCACACGGCGCACTGCGGCAAGTTCGGCACATACGTCTTTGGACGTCGCATGCAGTTCCCCCCTCAGGCTCTCGGTGCTTCTCTCCATTTGGACTCTCAGGCTCTCGGTGCTACTCTCCATTTGTGCCCTTAGCGTCTCTGTGCCTCTCTCCATTTCTGCCCTAAGTGTCTCAGTTGATGTTTCTATGTCTGCCTTAGTGCCCCCACATTCATCGGCATGGTCCTTGAGGAGCGTGGCCATTTGCTGCTGTTGCACGATTAACTTGTCGAGGGACTGTTGCCTCTGCTGGGCCATGCCCATTTGTGGGGGTGTCACAGAGGGGCTGTTGTCCTCATGTTGCCTTGCCACAGGGCTTGTGGGGGATGGCCAGTCGTTGTCTTGTGGGTGCCCCTGCGTGGTATCCTCATGTTGTACGGGATGGGACAGACAGGGGGATTGGGACAGGTCATGGATGGATCTGACTTCGACATCCCCGTTTTCTGTGTCGGAGCATGCTGCCATCAATGGGGTGTCACCTATGGTGCTGCTGCCACCAGAGGCAGTGCCTTCTGTGGCATCCATTGGGGGGACCTGTGGTGGTGGTGTTGTGGGCATGCTGGCTGCTGGGGTGCCTGTTGATGTTCCCTCCTCTGTGCTGCCACCTGATTTGTGCTGCTGCCGTGTCTTGATGCGTGCAGCTGAGGTGGAGGGTCTCTGGCCGTTGGTCTTGGCCCTCTTTGCAGGTGTGCTGGTAGGGGTGTCCTGTAGCTCGTCGTTTGGATCGGACCCTGTGGTGGAGTAAAGGAGGGCGAGGGTTAATGATGGGTCTGTGGGAATTGGAATGGCATTGTATCACATGCTCTGGGGTGGTACCTGAGGGTGATTTGGGTCGGGTCCTTGGAGGTGCTTTGATTTGTGTGTGGAGTGAGGGTGCAGTTGTTTGGCAGCCTGCAGTTAGGGTGTGCCTGCTGCACGTGTAGTGCGTGTATTAGGGGTTTTTAATTATTTATGTATTTATTGTGGGTTTTAACGTGCGCTATCAGGCCGATGTGTGTGGCCGTTCTCCTGGACATGTGTTTCTGTTGCACTATGTGGACGCATGGTACTTCACATGGATGGACTGTGTGGATTTGGCATTGTTTTATCTGGTACACCTACCTGAATCTTCGGATGTCTGCACTCCTTTCTCCATCCCTCCGACTCCCTCTATGCTCTCCATTCCGATGGTGGAGGCACAGATTTCTTCCCAGGGGGTCAACTTGATGGGTGATTCAGGACCTCCCCCGGTGGCTGTGGCAATGTTGCGGTTGGCAGAGAGTATGCTGCGGACGCGTATCCGCAGGTCGTCCCATCGCTTGCGGCATTGCTGTGGGGTGCGGGGTGCGGTCCCCACCGCACTTACCCGCTGTGCCACCAGAGCCCATATGGTCTTCTTGTTTGCAAGTGCCGTTCTGGTCATTTGCGTGGAGAAGACGACGGCAGCATTCTCCTGGAGGGTCTCTGTTAGCACGGTGAGTTCCTCGCGGGAGAAGTGGACCTGCCGATTGCGGTCGCACGCTTTCTTCGCTACTTTTCCCATTTGTCTTGGTTTCGCTAGGGTGGGTGACGGGTTGGGGTGTGTTTCAGGGTAGTGATTTTGGTGGTTGTGTGGTTTTAGTGGTTTTATAGGTGTACGCCGGGATGTTTCCCGTTCCGGGCCCATGTTTTAACTTCCGTTTCCGTATATTTCCGGTCACCGTACTTTCCGGTAGGCGCACACTGCGGTGACCGCTAAGAGGGGTGGCGGTATTGCACCTAGGGCGCCGTACGGCGGCGGTGTGGGCCGTTTTGGGGTCATTTCCGCCATCGCGGACTTTGCACTTCCGCCGTGGCGTGGTGCTCGTGCCCGATGGGTCGGAATGGGCCGCACTTTGCTCCTTCGTGCAATGGCGGAAACGCTATTTACGCTGTGGCGCTCCGGTCAGTCGCTTTCCACAAGGGTCGTAATGAGGGCCATGGTGTCTGTCTGGTTGAGTAAGTTGGACATGTTGACATACTGTGGGACTGTTATTGAACAATGGTTGTGGCAGACAGGTATAACAACATAGGCATGCAGATGTCACATGATGTCACAGGTGAGCAGATGAATTGAGGAAAATGGAAGTAGTAACTTGACAGCTACACTATTTTTCCATGGGAATCCCACCCAGGAATCTGCACACAGGGGTACCAACTCAGAGTCAAGATAAACAAGCATTGACAGTGCCAACAGTTTGGGCTTTGGTGTAGGCATGGAAAGAGCACTTGCCAGCCACATCCGTAGTGGTATCAACTACACGTTGTTGTTAGCAGATGCAAAATGGTGCGAGTACCTGGGCATCTAATAGCAGGGCCTCGCAAGAGCTTAACAGGTATGCAAAAACAAAAAAATGTTGGCTTTGCCAATGCTTGCTGTTAACAGGACTTTAGTGAAAGACACCCAGAGTGCTTATAAATCGAGTGGCTGAAAGCAGGCATGGTTAGACACTTTTATTACACAAGTCGCATGTTTCAAATTCCAATTAAGGCATTAACTCTCAGAAGACTGCTTTGAACAAACACTGGCAGGCACTTTCAATACAAAGTCTGGTGGTAAGGCTTGATTAAAGTGAGCTGAACGAGCTCCCATGAGGGGGTGTTTTGGTGGGGCAGAGGCAGGAATGGGTGGGAATGACCATAGGGATTAGCATGGTCATGGGCAGGCAATGGATGGGCACATAACCAATCAACACCTACAGACTCTGTGTCCCTCCTCCTATGGCATTGCTCGCTTTCTGTACTCCAATGCAATAGTTTTGGCTTATAGGTGTCACAAGCTAAACATTATCTCCCCAGTTATGTCACATCGGGTTCCTATCCTGGTGTAAAGCCTCCAGGGCTAGGAAATTCAGTGGAACGGAAATCTAACTAGGCACTAAGAAACCATTGTATCCTCTGATGGCAAGCCAAATGGAGCAAGCCTCTGTCCGACCCCCTCCATCGACTCACTGACTACTACCCAGCTGCCATTTGTAGGAGAGGGTGGCGGAGGGGGGTTGGGCTGTAGATAGTCCTTTGCATCTAGGTTGATGTTGGCTCTCAACGCACCGGCTTGTTGTATGTTCAAGTGTCCTGTGTAAACTTTTCATATTTCATATTATATTGTGTAAGACAAACTGATGTCCTTCTAGTGCTCCCATAACCATGCTGGAAGAATTCATCTTGATCTGGCTCTGTGGTCGTCAACCACCCATTGCTTCTCACATTACATGTATGTGAGCAGGTGGGCTCAGTCAGACAGATGGAAGCCCAGCTTGTTGCATCTGAAGGCTCACCTTTCAGAAAGGTATCCACCAGGAAGCGATGAAGAGCTTTTTAAAATATGTGTTACCTCCTCTGGCCTTTATCAAGGTTTTTGGGGATGTCACGTTTAATAAAAAGGTTTTACTGGCAATCTTTCTTAGGGCATGTTAAGGTGTGCCTGACCCCGGTGTCATAGTGTCTAATGATGGCACGTTTAGCTAAATTAAACAGCACACGTAATATACTGTAAAGCATATTCATGAAATACCTAAAAGTTAACTGTTTGAACACATGTATTACACATTTTATTGCACCAATACAAAAATAATACCATGAAAAATTCTCAAGGCAAATGTCTTGATAATCTCCTTAGTTGTGATGTCACAGCTCACTCATTATGGTTGAAGAGACCAAGGGTGATGACCCGACACACCGATTGTACTGTAATGAAGGAGTTGTGATTAAAAAATGAATGAATGATAATAGGAAGCAAAACTAATAGAAAGACAGCTGTGCATGTCACAAGACATCCTCCAATCGGATCGAAAGTGCACTCTTTGCAGGCAGCTCCATCTTCCAAAACAAAAACTACCATTGTAAACATTTTATTTTTTCTAACTTCAAGATACCTGCTGATTCCTTATAAAGTGAAATAATGGTTGTTGTGTTGGTATTACATAGAACAATTTACTTCAATCAAAGACATTCTCTGGCTATTCTAAATCACTTAGGACTTATTTGCACGTACAAGGCACTAAGTCTGTGATTTGTGCTTTACATCAAACTAAAAAATGTGAACTCTCCACTAATTGGAATGTGATAATTCACGACTGGCCAAGAACAAATGTATGCATGTGGAGAACTGGCAAACCTGCACGGGGTGTCAGACTTTTATGTCCAACTAATAGCATGCCACTTCAAGGTTTTACCACTATTTATATGATTCAGAACTTTCTGGTGAATTATACCATCCTCATATTGTACAATTGGTGATATAATATTATTATTATTGTATACATTATATGCAGTAGGGGAGAGTTTCACTCGCTCTTCAAGGCAGTGCTCTTTGAGGAACAGATAGGGATATACAAATGTAACAGGACTGAATGAATGCCTTGACTGGGCAAACCTTAGTACTGGTTAATTCAACTCATTCTGGATGAGGATGATGACCTTTGATTTTTACCATTGCAAAAAGAGCCATCAGACCAGCCCGTTCTGCACAATCCATTCCTGCCATAAATCGGCTTCACTGTGAGTCAATAAAAATGATTCATAATAGCTGCCCATTGCAGCCAACGAAGCACCCTGTCATATCAGCACAACTTTAGAAAGGCAAAGTCAGATATTTAAAACCTGCATTCCTCTTCCGTCACATTACTCAAGCACTCACTGCACCTTAACTAAAAGAGTTCTTAGTAAGTAAAAAAAATGGAGTACTGTTTATGTTCACTGAACAAATCGAATAAGGTGCAACTCGGCCTGCTTTTTTTTAGTAGCTTTCGCCAGAACTGAACTTTGTGTGCATGGAATCACCGGGCCTCATTAACATCTTCTGACACAGATCTGTGCGGCCTTTGGAGCAGAGGTAAAAATCCTCACATCTCCAGTCTTTATTTAGTTGCAGGCTGAACCGCAAAACTTATCACCACATCCCTCTCCCAATCCCCAATTTTCTTGATAGAAAATAGCTCTTCTTCACCTTTCAACATTTTGGAGCTGCTTTGCTCCCTTACGTAAAATGCGCTCCGCTAAAACAATCTGAAACATTAGCACCAGCAGGAGTCTTAGTCAATGCACCCCTGGGAGGTGATCTTTCTACCGGGAAAACATTAGGCCTTAACATTGTTATGACTTGGCTTCCTGTCACTCCCTTATTGCTTCTGATCCCATTTCTATCATTCTCTGATGAGGCTGTAAACAAATGTCCTCTCCATCCGGGATGTCTGCAGGGTTTTCTGCAGGATTACGTACTTGACCCAGCCACTGCTGCTAAAGGTTTTCTCTATTATAATACTTTCAGTGTGCTTTTAGGGAGTAATTACAATATTTCCTTTGGAATTTGCCCAAAATATCCTATCCCAAGCCATGGCTTCCTACAAAGTTAACCGCAGGAATGCTTCAGGTGCTGTTCAAGGGGTGATGAAAGAGTTACTGCTGGTGCACCTTTCTTTTGATCTCTATTTTTGTGTGTCTCTTACAGTGCCCTATCTTTCCATCGCAGGTAATGTTAATAATTCCTATTTAAGTGCTCATTATGGTAAGACCCTCCAGTCTCGTTTCGGCTTGCCTTCCGGGGGTCTACGTCGTAACATCAAAGCCGACAACCATGCGGCTCAATACTGCAAAGCTGAACGTTTTGTATTTCGAAAAATGCCGAACGCACTGAAGTGACAATTGTCCCCCGCTTTCCAATGTAATGTTAGCGGGGGACACCACCGCAGCCCCTGAACCCATAATGCCATACTAGGGCCGTGGGGGACACCCCCGCCATCCCCGCTCCCCTTGTTCAGCATTATTGGATTCAAAGGTTTCGACCATGCCCAATGCACACAAAATACACATTAGGCATTCTTTTCGTTCTTTTGGGGGAATGCGCCTTTCAGAGCTACCCATTAGTAATCCCTGTGAGGCTGCCCGCTAATCTCTTTGTTGGGCTCCAAAGAGAACAGACTTTTGGGCAACTTCTAGGATCTCTCCTGCGTCTACTGACCCTGTTACCTCATAGAGAAACTTACATTCGCCACTTCAGGAACTGCAAATAGCTTTTTTCTCAAGGGGGATCGATCTTGTGACCCTGAATCAATGTGAGCTCCTCTTCTGTCAGGGTTAACTCCATCCTGCATGTCTGGCAAAGGCTGGACTTCAGATGGTGCCAAAGGTTTTATCAATCCGAGGCAAACTCAATCCTGGAGCAGAAGGGCCCAAACGTGGCCCCAGAGGCAAAGGCATTGAAATCGCTCCATTCTGGAGCACACTGCACAGGCCCCCAGCATCATCCACCTGAACCTGGCTGTTGTCTAGAGAGCTCTGTAAAGGACAATACCTGAAAGGCATTGTGAGGGTCTGTTAGGTAGGTGTTGGGGCCACCCACTCTGCCAATTTCCCCCAAACCCATCCAGTGCCTAGGGAATTCATTTCACCAAAATGCCAGGGGTAGCGGAAGTGACATCACATGACCCTTGACTTCCGATGACATCACAGGAAGTGATGTCATTTAACCCCACCGCAAAGTGACATCACGGGAAGCGATGGACCACGACTGTTTACCCCTTGACAAAACAGTAAGTGGCATCACATAGCATTGTTTCTAAGTACACTATGAAAAATATGGTTACAATATCACTGTAAAGTTACATACATTTCGTACAAGAATGGATCACCATATGTATTGGCAGGAAAAAAAACATGCTATAACTGCAACTTGTGCAAGGCAAAATACATAGTCCGAAATGGATGCTTATTCTACTGTAAATGCTTTTTGGAGGATTTTGTCTGCATTGGGAATTTGTGACTCACCCCCTGAAGTGTTCCTGAAATAAACCTTTAATGAGTCTAGCAATGATTGTTTAGAATTCCAGAAAGACAAATTGTCATTTCTATTCTTTCATATTTAGGGTCATTACTCAAAGTGTTACACTTGTGTAACCTCCTGTTTTCTTTTTTTTAAAGAAGCCTGGACAAGAAAGCCAGCCACTCTAGAAACAAAGAGGCACATGGCATTGGCCAAAGCCCAGGAGCTTCAATTTGTAAAAAAAAAAAAAAAAACTTTTTTCTTGGTGAAGCAAGGGAGACCTCAGGGGTCGCAATGGAGACCCCTGGAGACCGCTAAATGACGTCCCTGCCAGTGCCTCATCTGATTCTAATCTCATCGTTAGCCTGAATCTCTACACCCGTGCACTGAGTTAGTTATGATGCACGCTCAGTTCCTGATTGGGGGCTGGGTCTGCTGCCACCACTATTATTGTGTGCAAAGGTTCTGTGCTCTTCCTTTGGGACGTTATAAGGTAACACGGTGGGTCCCTGCCTCTGTCCCATTTTGCCTGTTTACACATCTCAAACATCAGCAGACATGGTTAATGCGGACCAATGTAGTTAACATAACAAACCTTGGATGTTGATGTTGGACTTTGGTTTTGGAGAGAGCGTGGAAGAATGCCCTTGGCTTCTGTTTTTCCACTGCTATAAGAGCAGGAGGGGTGAAGTCTGATCCAGAGTGTCTCCCCGTACACACAGGAAGAGTCCGCGGCGGCAGGGAGTTTATAATTAGCCCTCCTTGAGAGAATCGCCCCTGCCAGACTGTCGGTGACCTCAGCTACCCTGTGCCATGAAGGAGGACACTTGAGAGGGCCACGAGACCTAATGGTGTCCCAAACCAGGGACTGTAGATAAACATAGCAACCGCGCTAACAATAGAGCTGCGGTAAGTGGCGTGTGGAAACGACCGTGTTGTGGAAAAGTGATTAACAAAGTATGACATGTTATCTTGTCCGCGCCAGGATCCCGCCAAGCGGGCCGTTGGCCCCGGGCACGGCGCGCCTGCGCATTGAGACTCTTACCCACTTACAGTCCCTTTTTCCAACAGATAATATTGCCTCAAATATATTTGAATACTTCAAGGATATTTGATGTAACTGCATTTAGGAATAGAACGTGCCAGGCGATAGCTTAACTTTCAGATGGCACGTATTTGTGTTATCATAGTCAAATTAAAAGTTCATTTTCTGTCATTCCCGTACAGTTTCATTAATGATGTAACAACATTTATAACCATTGGTATCGCTATTTTTTTAATTTGCTCGGTTCATATGTTAGAATTCCAATTTGTTTTGCCTTTAGGGGGGAAAAAGAGGATGTTACAGTAATAGCATCTCGCAGTTTAGATTTAGCGCAGTCCGATCAGGTGTGATATGTTTTTGCACAGGAGCCTATAGTATATGGAACCATGGGTGGCCCACAGATGTGAGGAACAGGGTCCCAGTCT
Source organism: Ambystoma mexicanum (assembly GCF_040938575.1). Classification (NCBI taxonomy): domain Eukaryota; kingdom Metazoa; phylum Chordata; class Amphibia; order Caudata; family Ambystomatidae; genus Ambystoma; species Ambystoma mexicanum. Next base: position 263,044,275 of record NC_090931.1, on the reverse strand, counting down.
ATAGTATGTGGAACCATGGGTGGCCCACAGATGTGAGGAACAGGGTCCCAGTCTATAGTATGTGGAACCATGGGTGGCCCACAGATGTGAGGAACAGGGTCCCAGTCTATAGTATATGGAACTATGGGTGGCCCACAAATGTGAGGAACAGGGTCCCAGTCTATAGTATGTGGAACTATGGGTGGCCCACAGATGTGAGGAACAGGGAGCCAGTCTATAGTATATGGAACTATGGGTGGCCCACAGATGTGAGGAACAGGGTCCCAGTCTATAGTATATGGAACTATGGGTGGCCCACAGATGTGAGGAACAGGGTCCCAGTCTATAGTATGTGGAACCATGGGTGGCCCACAGATGTGAGGAACAGGGTCCCAGTCTATAGTATGTGGAACTATGGGTGGCCCACAGATGTGAGGAACAGGGTCCCAGTCTATAGTATGTGGAACCATGGGTGGCCCACAGATGTGAGGAACAGGGTCCCAGTCTATAGTATATGGAACTATGGGTGGCCCACAGATGTGAGGAACAGGGTCCCAGTCTATAGTATGTGGAACCATGGGTGGCCCACAGATGTGAGGAACAGGGTCCCAGTCTATAGTATGTGGAACCATGGGTGGCCCACAGATGTGAGGAACAGGGTCCCAGTCTATAGTATATGGAACTATGGGTGGCCCACAGATGTGAGGAACAGGGTCCCAGTCTATAGTATATGCAACTATGGGTGGCCCACAGATGTGAGGAACAGGGTCCCAGTCTGTAGTTCATGCAACTATGGGTGGCCCACAGATGTGAGGAACAGGGAGCCAGTCTATAGTATATGCAACTATGGGTGGCCCACAGATGTGAGGAACAGGGTCCCAGTCTATAGTATATGCAACTATGGGTGGCCCACAGATGTGAGGAACAGGGTCCCAGTCTATAGTATGTGGAACTATGGGTGGCCCACAGATGTGAGGAACAGGGAGCCAGTCTATAGTATGTGGAACTATGGGTGGCCCACAGATGTGAGGAACAGGGTCCCAGTCTATAGTATGTGGAACTATGGGTGGCCCACAGATGTGAGGAACAGGGTCCCAGTCTATAGTATATGCAACTATGGGTGGCCCACAGATGTGAGGAACAGGGTCCCAGTCTGTAGTTCATGCAACTATGGGTGGCCCACAGATGTGAGGAACAGGGAGCCAGTCTATAGTATATGCAACTATGGGTGGCCCACAGATGTGAGGAACAGGGTCCCAGTCTATAGTATGTGGAACTATGGGTGGCCCACAGATGTGAGGAACAGGGAGCCAGTCTATAGTATATGCAACTATGGGTGGCCCACAGATGTGAGGAACAGGGAGCCAGTCTATAGTATATGCAACTATGGGTGGCCCACAGATGTGAGGAACAGGGTCCCAGTCTATAGTATATGGAACTATGGGTGGCCCACAGATGTGAGGAACAGGGTCCCAGTCTATAGTATGTGGAACTATGGGTGGCCCACAGATGTGAGGAACAGGGTCCCAGTCTATAGTATATGGAACCATGGGTGGCCCACAGATGTGAGGAACAGGGTCCCAGTCTATAGTATGTGGAACCATGGGTGGCCCACAGATGTGAGGAACAGGGTCCCAGTCTATAGTATATGCAACTATGGGTGGCCCACAGATGTGAGGAACAGGGTCCCAGTCTGTAGTTCATGCAACTATGGGTGGCCCACAGATGTGAGGAACAGGGAGCCAGTCTATAGTATATGCAACTATGGGTGGCCCACAGATGTGAGGAACAGGGTCCCAGTCTATAGTATATGCAACTATGGGTGGCCCACAGATGTGAGGAACAGGGTCCCAGTCTATAGTATGTGGAACTATGGGTGGCCCACAGATGTGAGCAACAGGGTCCCAGTCTATAGTATGTGGAACTATGGGTGGCCCACAGATGTGAGGAACAGGGTCCCAGTCTATAGTATATGCAACTATGGGTGGCCCACAGATGTGAGGAACAGGGTCCCAGTCTATAGTATGTGGAACTATGGGTGGCCCACAGATGTGAGGAACAGGGTCCCAGTCTATAGTATGTGGAACCATGGGTGGCCCACAGATGTGAGGAACAGGGTCCCAGTCTATAGTATATGGAACTATGGGTGGCCCACAGATGTGAGGAACAGGGTCCCAGTCTATAGTATGTGGAACCATGGGTGGCCCACAGATGTGAGGAACAGGGTCCCAGTCTATAGTATGTGGAACCATGGGTGGCCCACAGATGTGAGGAACAGGGTCCCAGTCTATAGTATATGGAACTATGGGTGGCCCACAGATGTGAGGAACAGGGTCCCAGTCTGTAGTTCATGCAACTATGGGTGGCCCACAGATGTGAGGAACAGGGAGCCAGTCTATAGTATATGCAACTATGGGTGGCCCACAGATGTGAGGAACAGGGTCCCAGTCTATAGTATATGCAACTATGGGTGGCCCACAGATGTGAGGAACAGGGTCCCAGTCTATAGTATGTGGAACTATGGGTGGCCCACAGATGTGAGGAACAGGGTCCCAGTCTATAGTATGTGGAACTATGGGTGGCCCACAGATGTGAGGAACAGGGAGCCAGTCTATATTATGTGGAACTATGGGTGGCCCACAGATGTGAGGAACAGGGTCCCAGTCTATAGTATGTGGAACTATGGGTGGCCCACAGATGTGAGGAACAGGGTCCCAGTCTATAGTATATGCAACTATGGGTGGCCCACAGATGTGAGGAACAGGGTCCCAGTCTGTAGTTCATGCAACTATGGGTGGCCCACAGATGTGAGGAACAGGGAGCCAGTCTATAGTATATGCAACTATGGGTGGCCCACAGATGTGAGGAACAGGGTCCCAGTCTATAGTATATGGAACCATGGGTGGCCCACAGATGTGAGGAACAGGGTCCCAGTCTATAGTATGTGGAACCATGGGTGGCCCACAGATGTGAGGAACAGGGTCCCAGTCTATAGTATATGCAACTATGGGTGGCCCACAGATGTGAGGAACAGGGTCCCAGTCTGTAGTTCATGCAACTATGGGTGGCCCACAGATGTGAGGAACAGGGAGCCAGTCTATAGTATATGCAACTATGGGTGGCCCACAGATGTGAGGAACAGGGTCCCAGTCTATAGTATATGCAACTATGGGTGGCCCACAGATGTGAGGAACAGGGTCCCAGTCTATAGTATGTGGAACTATGGGTGGCCCACAGATGTGAGGAACAGGGTCCCAGTCTATAGTATGTGGAACTATGGGTGGCCCACAGATGTGAGGAACAGGGAGCCAGTCTATAGTATGTGGAACTATGGGTGGCCCACAGATGTGAGGAACAGGGTCCCAGTCTATAGTATGTGGAACTATGGGTGGCCCACAGATGTGAGGAACAGGGTCCCAGTCTGTAGTTCATGCAACTATGGGTGGCCCACAGATGTGAGGAACAGGGAGCCAGTCTATAGTATATGCAACTATGGGTGGCCCACAGATGTGAGGAACAGGGTCCCAGTCTATAGTATATGCAACTATGGGTGGCCCACAGATGTGAGGAACAGGGTCCCAGTCTATAGTATGTGGAACTATGGGTGGCCCACAGATGTGAGGAACAGGGTCCCAGTCTATAGTATATGCAACTATGGGTGGCCCACAGATGTGAGGAACAGGGTCCCAGTCTATAGTATATGCAACTATGGGTGGCCCACAGATGTGAGGAACAGGGTCCCAGTCTATAGTATATGCAACTATGGGTGGCCCACAGATGTGAGGAACAGGGTCCCAGTCTATAGTATATGCAACTATGGGTGGCCCACAGATGTGAGGAACAGGGTCCCAGTCTATAGTATATGGAACTATGGGTGGCCCACAGATGTGAGGAACAGGGTCCCAGTCTATAGTATGTGGAACCATGGGTGGCCCACAGATGTGAGGAACAGGGAGCCAGTCTATAGTATGTGGAACTATGGGTGGCCCACAGATGTGAGGAACAGGGTCCCAGTCTATAGTATGTGGAACTATGGGTGGCCCACAGATGTGAGGAACAGGGAGCCAGTCTATAGTATGTGGAACTATGGGTGGCCCACAGATGTGAGGAACAGGGTCCCAGTCTATAGTATATGGACCTATGGGTGGCCCACAGATGTGAGGAATAGGGTCCCAGTCTATAGTATGTGGAACTATGGGTGGCCCACAGATGTGAGGAACAGGGTCCCAGTCTATAGTATGTGGAACTATGGGTGGCCCACAGATGTGAGGAACAGGGTCCCAGTCTATAGTATGTGGAACTATGGGTGGCCCACAGATGTGAGGAACAGGGTCCCAGTCTATAGTATGTGGAACCATGGGTGGCCCACAGATGTGAGGAACAGGGAGCCAGTCTATAGTATGTGGAACTATGGGTGGCCCACAGATGTGAGGAACAGGGTCCCAGTCTATATTATATGGACCTATGGGTGGCCCACAGATGTGAGGAACAGGGTCCCAGTCTATAGTATGTGGAACTATGGGTGGCCCACAGATGTGAGGAACAGGGTCCCAGTCTATAGTATGTGGAACCATGGGTGGCCCACAGATGTGAGGAACAGGGAGCCAGTCTATAGTATGTGGAACTATGGGTGGCCCACAGATGTGAGGAACAGGGTCCCAGTCTATAGTATGTGGAACTATGGGTGGCCCACAGATGTGAGGAACAGGGTCCCAGTCTATAGTATGTGGAACTATGGGTGGCCCACAGATGTGAGGAACAGGGTCCCAGTCTATAGTATGTGGAACTATGGGTGGCCCACAGATGTGAGGAACAGGGTCCCAGTCTATAGTATGTGGAACCATGGGTGGCCCACAGATGTGAGGAACAGGGTGCCAGTCTATAGTATATGGAACTATGGGTGGCCCACAGATGTGAGGAACAGGGTCCCAGTCTATAGTATGTGGAACCATGGGTGGCCCACAGATGTGAGGAACAGGGAGCCAGTCTATAGTATGTGGAACTATGGGTGGCCCACAGATGTGAGGAACAGGGTCCCAGTCTATAGTATGTGGAACCATGGGTGGCCCACAGATGTGAGGAACAGGGAGCCAGTCTATAGTATGTGGAACTATGGGTGGCCCACAGATGTGAGGAACAGGGTCCCAGTCTATAGTATGTGGAACCATGGGTGGCCCACAGATGTGAGGAACAGGGAGCCAGTCTATAGTATGTGGAACTATGGGTGGCCCACAGATGTGAGGAACAGGGTCCCAGTCTATAGTATGTGGAACCATGGGTGGCCCACAGATGTGAGGAACAGGGAGCCAGTCTATAGTATGTGGAACTATGGGTGGCCCACAGATGTGAGGAACAGGGTCCCAGTCTATAGTATGTGGAACTATGGGTGGCCCACAGATGTGAGGAACAGGGAGCCAGTCTATAGTATGTGGAACTATGGGTGGCCCACAGATGTGAGGAACAGGGTCCCAGTCTATAGTATATGGAACCATGGGTGGCCCACAGATGTGAGGAACAGGGTCCCAGTCTATAGTATGTGGAACTATGGGTGGCCCACAGATGTGAGGAACAGGGTCCCAGTCTATAGTATGTGGAACCATGGGTGGCCCACAGATGTGAGGAACAGGGAGCCAGTCTATAGTATGTGGAACTATGGGTGGCCCACAGATGTGAGGAACAGGGTCCCAGTCTATATTATATGGACCTATGGGTGGCCCACAGATGTGAGGAACAGGGTCCCAGTCTATAGTATGTGGAACTATGGGTGGCCCACAGATGTGAGGAACAGGGTCCCAGTCTATAGTATGTGGAACCATGGGTGGCCCACAGATGTGAGGAACAGGGAGCCAGTCTATAGTATGTGGAACTATGGGTGGCCCACAGATGTGAGGAACAGGGTCCCAGTCTATAGTATGTGGAACTATGGGTGGCCCACAGATGTGAGGAACAGGGTCCCAGTCTATAGTATGTGGAACTATGGGTGGCCCACAGATGTGAGGAACAGGGTCCCAGTCTATAGTATGTGGAACTATGGGTGGCCCACAGATGTGAGGAACAGGGTCCCAGTCTATAGTATGTGGAACCATGGGTGGCCCACAGATGTGAGGAACAGGGTGCCAGTCTATAGTATGTGGAACCATGGGTGGCCCACAGATGTGAGGAACAGGGTCCCAGTCTATAGTATGTGGAACTATGGGTGGCCCACAGATGTGAGGAACAGGGTCCCAGTCTATAGTATGTGGAACTATGGGTGGCCCACAGATGTGAGGAACAGGGTCCCAGTCTATAGTATGTGGAACTATGGGTAGCCCACAGATGTGAGGAACAGGGAGCCAGTCTATAGTATATGGAACCATGGGTGGCCCACAGATGTGAGGAACAGGGTCCCAGTCTATAGTATGTGGAACTATGGGTGGCCCACAGATGTGAGGAACAGGGTGCCAGTCTATAGTATGTGGAACTATGGGTGGCCCACAGATGTGAGGAAATATTTCTCTCCAGGGTTACCCCAAACTATGGTGCTGATCCCTCCTACCAAGTGAGGATACAATATATATGTTTAACCAAAGGAAGGAATACATACATTATAAATAACACAACATATTGTACTCTATGATATGATATGATATGATATGGCATTTGTAACGCGCCTATACACAAGTGTTTCAAGGCGCGACGAGGCAGGGAGGGGGGAATAGGGGGAGGACAGACAACGATCCTACTAGGCCAGGTGTCATTCAGACCGCGCAAGTGCAGGGGTAGGGGGAAGGGAAAAGTGCAGTACAAGGTAAGTAGAATAGAAATAAATAGATAAATAAATAAATAGGGCCAGCTGGTGGCAAGTGCAAGGTAAGTGCAGACAAGTGCTGGGAAGGGGGGGCTGTAGGGATACAGAGACAGTCCCGCAGTGCAGGGGTTGCCAGGGAGGCAGTGCAAGTGGAGAGTGGCTGGGCCCAGGACCGAGGTCGGTGAGAGTGGCCAAGTTTCAGATTCAGTGCAGAATTTAGTGAAGAATTTAGCAGGGGAGAGGGAGAGAGAAAGCAGAAGCAAAGAGGAAGGTTTTGAAGTGCTTCCGGAACCAGAGATGGTTCTCCTCAAGTTTCAGGGAGGCAGGAAGGCTGTTCCAGAGGGAGGCTCCTGCCGCGGAGAGAGATCTACCCCCAGCTCGTTGCTTCGAGAAGCGGCTGACCCTGAGGGAGTTGGAGACGGATGAGCGAAGGGCTCGGGAAGGAAGATATTTAGGAAGAGAGAGTTGGAGGTATTTAGGCCCCAGGCCCCAGAAGGCCTTGTGGACAATGCAGAGGGTTTTGAACTTAATCCTCGCAGCCACTGGGAGCCAGTGTAGAGATTTCAGTCCTGGAGAGATAGGGTCCCTGGGCTTGAGGCCAAGGACAAGTCTCGCAGTTCTGTTCTGGATGAGTTGCAGAGGGTGGAGAGTGGAGGCAGGCAGATTAAGATAGAGACTGTTACAGTAGTCCAGCTTCGAGAGAACCAGGGCTCGGGAGACAGTGAGCTTCTGGGGGAAGGAGAGGAAGGGAAGAATACCTCTAAGGAGGTGCAGCTGGTAGTGTGACTTCTTAGAGACGTCAGATATATGAGGAGAGAAGGAGAGTGTGGAGTCAAAGATGACCCCGAGGTTTTTTGCCTTGCAGGTAGGAGCAGGAAGAGGCCCAAGAGAGGCTGGCCAGAGAGCTGCAGGGAAGGAGGGAGTGGGTGTGCCGATGAGTAGAATCTCAGTCTTACTAGCATTAAGGCGGAGGTCGTTGGCAGCACACCATTCCTGGATAGCAGACAGACAGTCAGAGATGAGGGCAGGAGAAGAGGAGGCCGAGGGTAGCCTGAAAATGAGCTGGGTATCGTCCGCATAGCACTGAAAGTTGGGGCAGAGGGCGGCGATGCGGTGGGCAAGAAGTGCCAAATACTGGTTGAAAAGCCAGGGAGAGAGATTAGATCCCTGGGGAACACCACAGGTGGAGAAAAAGATGTCAGAGAGGAAGGACCCAAGTTGGACCTGGGAGGGTCGATTGGAAAGGAAAGAGGTCAGCCACGTCAGAGCCTGACCAGTGATACCCAGGTTATCGCGGAGACGGTTGAGCAGGATGGCATGGTTGACAGTGTCAAAGGCAGAAGAGAGATCGAGCAGAATGAGAACACATGGAGTGTTGGAGTCGAGGTTCAAGAGCAGGTCATCACGGATGTTCAGGAGAGCAGTTTCCGTGCTTCTGGCCGCTCTGAAGCCGGATTGGTGGTCATGAAGACTACCAACAGCTTCAGCATGGAGGTTAAGCTGGGAGATGGCCAGTTTCTCCAGGAGCTTGCCCAGGAAGGGAGTGATGGAGATTGGGCGATAGTTAGCCGGGCAGGAGGGGTCGGCAGAGGGTTTCTTAAGAAGAGGGTGCACAAGGGAGTGCTTGAGGGGGGATGGGAAGACTCCAGAGGCGAAGGAGAGGTTGCAAAATTCAGCCAGGGCAGGAGCCAGGGAGTCGATGTGGTCCTTGATAGTTTTGGAGGAACAGGGGTGAACCTGTTTAGATGAGACTTTCATAGATCGGACTTGTCTGGAAACTTCGTCAGCAGAGAAAAGGGGAAAGGCAGAGAAGGAGGGAGGAGGGGTGGCTGCAGAAGGGCCGGAGGAAGAGCAGGGAAGTGAGGGAGGGAGGTGATAGGAGGAGAGTGAGGACAGGATGTCCTGAGTTTTAGAGATGAAGTGAGAGGCCAGTGCAGTACAGAGGGCCTGGGAGGGGACAGGAGAGGTAGAGACTACAGCAGGGGTGGCAAGCTCCTTGCAGATTTTAAAGAGTTCAGCCGAATTGTTAGATGCCGCAGAGATGCGGGCTTGGATAAGGGCTCTCTTCTTGGTGAGAACGGAGAGACGGTACTGCCTTTGGAGCAGGCGGCAGGCCAGTTTGTCAGAGGATGAACAAGAAGCACGCCATTTCCTCTCTGCCACCCTGCACTTGCGTTTTAGGGTGACGAGATCCGAATCATACCAGGAGTTACATTTGGCTTTGGGCTTCAGGCGGATTCTCATGACAGGGGCAAGGATATCAAGAGTATCAGAAATAGCAGAGTGGAGCAAGGAGAGGGCTGTGTCAGGGTGGGAGTCAGCCGAAGGGGGAGGGGGGAGGAGAAGGTGGCAGCGAAAGCCTCAACTGACACGCGCTTCATGGGTCGGATGACCGAGAAGGTGGGTGGCAATGATGAGGGTGGCTTGGCCTGTGGGGTAGGGAGGGTGAGGTACCAGGTGTCTTACCACAACCATTTAGCAAACATAGGCTGCAAATTGTGTAATTGATAGCTCATACAATGTTTCCTAAAATATAATTCTTTAATTAATTAAACAAATTCAAGCACAAGTATCAAAAAACATTAAAAAACACATATACATAACATAGCAATATACAATGATAAAAAATCATCTTCCACCTCACAGAATCAAGTTTACAAATGCTTGAAATCCCAAACGCAGTAGCAACTCAATTTATCTTGCTTTCTACTGTGTTGACATAGCCCAATTTATATAAGTTTCTGTCCTTAATCTTGTAAATAACGGGACATTCTTCAGGGGCAGAAATTTGACTTGTGCTGTACGTAGATTTCTTTTCATTCCTCTACACATCAGACTCCTATATCTAAGGGTACATACAAGAAAAACAAAGACACATTACTAGGTGGGAATCTCGGGTTTGATTATTAAACCTAGCCAAACCCCAATCACCAATAGGGTGGACAAGTATACAATTAATAATATACCTGAACCAGGAACTTGTGGAGATAAATATCTTCAAGTTCATAAACAATTCCAATTCTTGTTCTTCACCTTTCTAAAGGAATGGAAAGTACACTCTCATGGACCAAAACCTATACCCAATTTGAAAACAACTACTTTCAATATCAAGCAATGGTAAGTATTCACCACCCAATTAAACCCAGTCACCACAACTACCAGTGGACACAAAGTTTGACCTCACCCATGAAAATGTAGACAGGGCTCTTCTTAATGGAGAAAGTCATTTAATCATCTTTTGGATCATATGGCGGAAAGTCTTCAAATGTAAATTTCCATGTCTCCATGGCAAAGTTTTGATTTCTACAGCCAAAAGGGTATGGTCAAACAAAGGACTCAATGAATACAACTTCTACCTGTACTGATATGCCTACATATACTCAAGCTCACATCCACCCCTTACCTTAGTTAATGTTGTCTAATTGATCTCAATCAAGAAAGTGTTCCACACTTATTCAGGTACTGACTGTCTTCAAAAGATGCCCTTCCACTCTATTCCAGACAACTCCAAGGCACCAATGCCACCTGCATACCTATAGTTAGACACAGACTCCACATTAGCCCAAAAAAGTTGAAAAAGTTACCAAAATATCAAGCACTGCTGGATTTAGCCACTTGTACCAGCCTTCCTCTTACCTCTAACTGGTGACACAACGTGATTCAATACAGCGTCTGTCCTAATCCTCTCTAAGGGAGAAGAGATCCGAACAGCATCCGTTTGGCATAACAAACGCGTGGATCTGTGCAACATGATGACGTCATCGCATTATGCGTAGCGCGATGACATCATGTGTTTACGCGCCCGTAGTTTTAACTATTGTCATGGCAACCAGAGTGCACAGTAATTGCCTCAGATAGAATACCACAACATCATCCAACGATATGGTAATACCTTTCAATAAATTTCAACATCTTTTCAATTTTAGTTCTGTGACATAATTGCAAAATGTTCATATGAATATACAGAAGGCAAAGTGACACCCATACTATATATTGCAAAAATATAGTTGAACATATCGAATAATCTACTTAAGTACATAATGTCAAAGACAGCTGTTTCATAATAATATCATGCCCCATGATCATTTTTACAGGCAGGACAATTATGGAGACCACATAGGAATATCCTACCAGGAAGTGCAACGCTCTGTTTACCAGGCTACATTAATATTGATCTTATTTGATGTTATGCCACTCAATATTTTCATTCAGCCCTGTCACATGACTATTTGTTAGAAACATGAGTTTCTACTCCAAGTTGACTAATTTTCTATGTATTTCTTCCTGTGTTCTCCCCTTTACCTTCAAGATACACCATTAAAATTCCAAAAAGGAATGACCCATCTCGTCAAAATGTTTTACTAACAGAGCTTTGTCAGTATGGTTCTTAAGACAGCTATATTGTTTAATCATGCGCGTCTTGCACTTCCTGTTGGTTTTCCCTATGTATAACAAGGCACACGGATATCTAATCCTATAGATTACATTTTCTGTTTGACAATTTGTATGTTCTTTTAAGGCCCATTCTGAATTCAAACCCAGATTCACAGAGGTCATTTTGCATGTCAGAGGGCACATTACACAATCACCACAGGGGTGGTGTCCCACTACTCAAGGTAAACCCCACAGTGTGCTTTGTGTGGCATCAGTATTACCAGTCTTATGCATGTCGTTTTTCATTACTAAGTCACAAATATTGGTACTCTTTTTAAATGCCACCAAAGGTAGCGGAATGTTCATGGTCTTTTTCCAATTTCTGCAGATAATATTCTTGACTTTGTAGGAGACATTACTAAAAGTATTAACGAACACCAGAGGAATCTCCTGCTTGTCTTTACTTTTCTTTTCAAAGAGAGCTTCTCGATTGTTATTGAATGCACGCTTTGCCGACTTTTTAACAATCTTTGCAGGGTAACCTCTATCAATCAGTTTATCCATTAGTATATTAGCCCCCTCTTCATAATCAAGTCTGGTGCTACTATGGCGTTTAAGACGCAAAAATTGCCCAAAGGGCAGGTTGTCACGAACATGTTTAGCATGATGGATCTTATAGTGGAGAAGAGCATTTCTGTCAGTACCTTTCACAAAAGGTTTGACCCAGAGCTGATTATCTCTATGATACATTTTTAAGTCTAAATAGTTGACCTCAATTGAACTCATAGATGCCGTACATTTCAGGTATCTGTTTTGATTGTTCAACCAAGCCAGAAAAGTATTGGCCTCATCGATCAACCCATACCACACCATAAAGACGTCGTCGATATATCTCAACCATTGTATTATTTGAGATCTGAATGGATTTACCCCAGAATAAATCACTGTTTGTTCCACCATGTCGACATACAAATTGGCTAAATTAGGAGCCATGGCTGCACCCATGGCCGTCCCTTCCACCTGTATGTAAAATTGCCAGAGAAATTGGAAAAAAATATTGACCAAAGCTGTTTCAGCACACCAGAGAATAAACACATTGCTCACATGATGGTTGTCTTCTCGTTGTAATGATGTTTCTTCAACCACTTCCGATGTCGCTCTTTGAGGAATGTTAGAATACAGCGATTGTATGTCTAGACAAATCAGAACGTCTTTGGTGGGATTGAAGGACCTCCCTTCTATTTTCACAATGGCATCCCTTGTATCTTGAACATAACTTTTCATTTTCATTACAAATGGGCGTAGATAAATATCTACACATTTTGACAAGGGTTCCAGAATGGAATTGACACCCGACACTATGGGTCTACCCGGAGGTTTCTCTTTATTTTTATGTAGCTTAGGTAAGATGTAGAAAATGGGGATTCTCGCGGTTTCCCTTTTCAGATAATCCCCTTCCTGTTTACTAATTAACTGCAGATCTACTGCTTTGTCAACTGTCTCCCTTATCATTTTCATATGTCCAGGACTAGGATCTTGGTCAATTTTCCGTTAGCTGTTGTTATCTGCTAGTAATCTGTGACATTCCTCAGTGTATTCCTTTTCTTCCAAGATAACAATAGCTCCTACTTTATCCGCCTGGCGGATAACAATTTTGTCATTTTTACCCAGGTCATGTAACATCGAAATTTCTGGCTTGCTCAGATTAGAATTTTTTGGAATACCTTGAATTTCAAGTTTTTCTATGTCACGTAAGACCTTTTGTTTTCCGAAGACCACCAATTCAGGAGAATGCGTATGAGAAGGGGGACAAAATGTAGATGGATTCCTTAAGCCACTAAAATTCATATGTGCCCCTGAAGGTTGATCCTCAAAGAATTCTTTTAAATGCACTTTCCACATAAAAGCATTGAATTCCAATCTGAATTCAAAATGATTATGGTATCTGGACACTACAAAATTAAGGCCTTTATTCAAGCATCGTTCTTCATCTTTGGATAGACTCATGCTGGATAGGTTAACTACCAGTCCCGGTAACTCCCTGTCTGCATTTGGTCTTTTGTCCATTCTTGCCGACTGTTGCCTCTGCCTAAAAAAGGTGGGCGTCTCGACCCATTCCTTGCACCTTGATTTCCTCTTGAATTACGGCCCCTTTGCATTGAGGCGTTTGTGTTTCTTGGTGTCTTCATTATCATTGGGTGTTGCTCCTTCTTCACTTGAACTATATGAAGTATTCCTAAATCTCACTCTTCGATCAGGTCTCGAACAGGGTCCCAGTCTGTAGTATATGGAACTTAGGGTGTCCCACAGAAGTGAGGAACAGGGTCCCAGTCTGTAGTATATGGAACTATGGGTGGCCCACAGATGTGAGGAACAGGGTCCCAGTCTGTAGTATATGGAACTATGGGTGGCCCACAGATGTGAGGAACAGGGTCCCAGTCTATAGTATGTGGAACTATGGGTGGCCCACAGATGTGAGGAACAGGGTCCCAGTCTATAGTATGTGGAACTATGGGTGGCCCACAGATGTGAGGAACAGGGTGCCAGTCTATAGTATATGGACCTATGGGTGGCCCACAGATGTGAGGAACAGGGTCCCAGTCTATATTATATGGACCTATGGGTGGCCCACAGATGTGAGGAACAGGGTCCCTGTCTGCATTTACCATCTTTCGGCCTCATCCTGACCCCCGGTGGCTGCAGGGATTTCTTGGAGAAAATGGGTTTGCCTAGGAAAGCACTTCAACCGTGCACCCCATGCTTCTCGGCCAAGAAGGCCTGTTAGTGCATGAGGAAGCATGTCCAGGACTGGGGTCCCACCATGCAGAGAAGCGAGACAATTCGGAGTCCCACTGACAAGGAACAGTTGAGGGATTGTGCCCACTTTTGCTGCCCAGGCTGGACCAGACTCGGACCAGCCCAGCGTGAGCGCAGTCACTGGCCACAGTACTTGACTGGCTATGTATATCCCACTGCAATTCAGAGTAACTCGAAATGAGTCTGTAGAAGCTAGGACAACAGTGGCACTGAATTGCAAAAAATTATTTTTTGCATGCGGGACAGAAATTCAATGTATTAGAAAATGATAATGTGGTTAAATAGTTCATTGGTGTTCTGGTTAAGACACAATCTGCAGGTCTGCACATGTATAACACAGGTTGACAGCTGGTGTCTGACATTTGTTGTCTTGGGGAGTGCATACAAAGATAACAGGTGAAGTACTGTAGCAATATGTGTTGTCATTCTAATCAGGTGTTGTTACCTATTGGGCCTGTGACTGAGTGTGAAACATCTAACAATATAATAAAAGGCAAGACATAGATTTGGCCCTAATGTTTGCCCGATGCAGTAGCTTTGCCTGTTGTCACCACTAGAGAGAGTCGTTGCGTTAGGACACAGAGACAATGCCAATTTGCAGAGCTTAGTCGATTGGCACCACTAGAGGGAGCCGTTGTCTTAAGATACATAGAGACAAAGCCAATTCGCACATCATCGGCAGTTGTCACGGCTAGAGGGAGCTGTTGCCTTAGGATATGTAGTGGTCCTACTGTGTCAGTGAAAACCTGACCTTTGGCCCATGTACATGGGCCTGTACACTAGTAGACATATAAAAGCCAATTTCAATGAATGACTACAAGTAATCAGAAAATAATAAAATTGTTTTGGCCGTATGGAAGTAGATTTTGGGCTATTTGCAGGATCCCTCCTGTGTTTATTTATGGTGTTACCCCCATGGAGAAACTTCCATTCACCCCTCCAGAAGCTGCTTTCAGGGTATGCATGCTTTACTGCTTACATTGTAGTTTATGGCGGTGACAGTGAAGTAGAAATCCTAGCGAGGCCAATCAAGATAGACCCAAGTAGAAGAACAATCGTTGAAACCGTCGAGGGGACAATATAGGTAGTTGCAGAATAGGACACAAACAGCACCTGGAGGGAAACATTACAAGCACTCCCTGGAGGGGAGTCGACAGACAGTCCCTCAGGGAGCGAGCAGTTGGTAAACTATGGAGGAGGCACCTGTGCTTTTAGGAGACACGTCCCTTGGAGCGGGATGCCGTAGGCTGATAAGGGAGCAGGAGATTACAGGCATTCCTTGGAGGAGAGTCGACAGACAGTTCCTGAGGAAGCAAGCAGTTGGCAACCCATGCAGGAGACACCAAAGCAGCCACTGGAGAGGAGACTTCCGTGCTTCCTTTGGAGCAGAATGCTGTAGGCCGTGGAAGGAGGAGAGGATTACGAGCAATCCCTGGTAGGGTCACCATTATCAGACCTACGACTGAACATATTGGACTGCCCATGCGCAGTCAGTGCAGGAAATCATCAAGCGGATGCTGTAGGTAGATGGCCAGACCCTGTAGGCAGGCGTGTGGCGCGCCTCTGTAGGCAGACACTACAGAGGGGTACACGTGGGCAGTGCCTGGAAGGGTGGCTCTAGGCCTGCATTGGAAGAAACACTGCAAGCGTCCCATGAAAGAATCAAAGTAAACATTCCCAGGGTACGCGACAGAAGACGATTCTGTGAGGCGAAAATCCAGAGGTGAAACGTTAGAGATCCCTCAAGAGGATAGTGTCGGGGTACACTGGGCTGCCGCCGGGGATGAAATGCTTGTAGGTAGTGATCACCTCCGAGGATGCAGGGCCAGGAGAATGGCACAAATTAAAAAGAAGATGGATGTGGCAAGCACCCGGGGGGACTGCCTTGAAAATCAGTGCTTACTCGCTGTCTCCATATCATAGATTCCACTTTACCCACAGCACCTGGAATCAAAGCCACTGGAAGCTGACTGCACGCAAGGGTTTCAGTTTTGCAGATCCAGTATTTGCACTTCAGTATTAGCTGGTCTCAGGGATAACTTTCAAGGCTAGAGAGATGAGAGCATGACTTCTTCATCAGCAAAGAAGTGTCAATAAGAGAACACTGCTGGGGCTCTTCATGTCTGGGGCAGAGACTCTAGCTGTGTGCGTTACTCCAGCAGTACTGCTTGGATACAGTCTTGGGAGGATATCTCAGGGGCAACATGCTCACCTTGGAAGCAAGATGACATGGAGCAAAACAGGTTCGATCCCCGGTCTGCGCTTAGAAAGCTCTGGGTATTAAGCATTATAAATAACCTATCAAGTCAAATAAAGGCATAAGCTTGCACGCCTTACTTTGGATGAAGATACAGGGTCCAACGGTCATGTGATTGATGCTCAGGTGATAGGAGTATCCTATGCGTTTAGGTTTGGCTGCAGTGGCGGCGCCCACAGTACACAAGCCCATCCATTAGTGATGAGCCTCCCCTTCATTCATTTCCGAGAGCATCACCTGGACCACCTCTGTGGCACGCGCCCTTCGCATCTTTGCCCGCAAAGAAAGATCCCCATCTAGAAGAAGGCCTTATCGAATGAAATAAAAGCTTCAGCTCCCTTTCTTAAGCTGTTTCTCTCCCTTTGTTTATCTCTCCCTCTCTGGCCCGGGTCATTCAGACTCGTATTTGAAAGTTATTCTTGGATTATGTCTGTGGCCTTTCTTGCACTCATTAATACCTCCATTTTCTTTGCTTCCTTTGATGCCGACCTGTTGCTGAGATTGTAAAACTGAGATTGTATCTATTTAAGGATTAATGAGGAGTGAATGAAGTGTGGGCGAGTGAAGTGGTGCAGGGCCTCTGTCTTGGGCTCAGCTACACTTCACAGCACCCACACTCGGTCACCTCGGGTTTCCGCATTCTTCCCTGTCCTCTGAATGCTACGTGTGTTGCCCCTCGGCCCTGGGGTCACATCTAGCGTTCCTAGTGGAGCAGGGGTGTAGAGTGGGCCGGAGGGCACCGACCAAACGAATCCTCTTCACAACACAAGATTCTTCACGTCAAGGGGCGCAACACATCGCACTTGTGTTACATTTTCTAAATCTATTGCACTGTTTCTAATAATTATTTTCAGCATTTAATCGTATATTGGAGGTAAGTACCGACCATTTGGGTCACTCCCCCATGTACTAGCAGTGTTCTGCATGGCGGTGATGTCAATAGATAACACAGCTGAATCCAATCACAGACCCTTCCTCCAAGCTCTCAGACCCTGCTGGGCGACTTGCAACACTGAGGGCCAGGGGAGTTGCTAGGTCTGGAAAACACCCGGGGCTACGCTGATGTCGAAACTGTTGGGACTGGGGGCTAGCTAGTCTTTTGGCTGTAGCTCCTGAGATTCTATCCGGGGCTACAACCAAAAGATCAGGGACTTTAGCCCCCTTAGCCCCCCCTAGCAACGCCCCTGCTGAGGGCCACAAAACCACAACACGCAGCCCCACTTCACAAGTTAGTTAATAGATTGAAACTGGATTCCCATCCCATGGGGGGTTCTCAGAGGCTGGGGATTTAGGCTGGGAATCTCTGTAACTGTGGGGCACTGAGTAACCAGGAAATGTGTGCATACATCTTCTTGTTATCTTCCAGAAATAATAAGAGATATTACTAATGAGAAATACATCCAGGCATGAATACATCATGCAGAGTAATTAACAACCCTGTGTTACATGCTCTAGGCAACTTTTTATACGGTCAAACATGCCATCCTGCCCAATCGCCTCTGTGATAATCTGGGTATCACTGACCAGGCCATTGCCTGGCTGACTTCCTTTCTCACTGACCGACCCTCTCAGGTCTAACTTGGGTCTTTCCTTTCTTCTATCTCTCTCTCTCTACTTGTGGTATTCCCCAGGGGTCTAACCTTTCTCCCTGGCTGTTCAAGCAATACCTGGCACCTCTTGCCCACCGCATCGCTGCTTTCTGCTCCAACTTTCAGTGTTATATAGATGACACCCAGCTCTCCTTCAGACTCCCCTCAGCCAACTCTCCTCCTTCTCTCATTCCACACTGTCTGGCCGCAATTCAGGAGTGGTGTGCCGCCAATGATCTCTGCCTTAATGCCAGTAAGACTGAGATCCTGCTCATCAGTATATCAGCTCCCTCCTTTCCCCTCCCACTCTGGCCGCCCACTCTGGGCCCTCTTCCTGCTCCTACCTGTGAGGCTAAGAACCTTGGCGTCATCTTTCGACTCCACCATCTCCTTCTCTCCTCACATTTCTGACATCTCTAAGAAAACAAACTATCAACTGCGCCTCCTCAGAGGTATTCTTCCTTTTCTCACTTTCCCCCAGAAGCTCACTGTCTCCAGAGCTCTGGTCCGCTCGAGGCTGGACTACTGCAACAGCCTCTTTCTAAATATTCCTACCTCTACTCTCCGACCTCTACAACTTAACCAGATCAGGACTGCAAGACTTGTCCTTGGCCTCAAGCCCAAGGATCGTAACTCTCTATCTCTGAAGTCTCTTCATTGGCTCCCAGTGTGAGAAAGGAACAAGTTCAAGACCCTCTGCATCACCCACAAAGCTTTCCAGAGCATGGGACTGCACTACCTCCAACTCTCTCTTCCTAAGCATCTCCCTTCTCGAGCTCTCCGGTCATCCAGGTCCATCCCCCTGAGGGTCAGTCGCCTTTCCAAGCAAAAAACTGGGGTCAGATCTCTATCTTTGCTGGGGCCTCCCTCTGGAACAGCCTCACTGCCTCTCTCAAACCTGAGCAAAACCACCTCTGGGGTAGCCAGTTATAATGTCGAAAATAAAATGTGGAAAAAAATAATCTAAAAAAAAAAATGTTGAAAAAAACAATTAGCATGTGTTTATTTTTATTTGTATGTTATTTTTGGGTTTAGCTAGTTAAAAAAAACGGGGCTGGGGGAAACCTCCCCATTAAAAAATAAAATAAAAAAAACATTCGAATTTTTTTTTTTTAGATTCTTTTTTTTGACATAGTCACTATAAACCCACCTCCGGTTCTGGAAGCAACTCAAGACCTTCCTCTGCGCTTCCGCTTTCTCTCTTCCTCTCTCCTGCTGATGTCCTGACTGCTCCACGCACTAGTCATCTGGCTACCCTCTGAACCTGGGCCCAGGCTCCTGCATGTCCAGTTGCACCTAGCACTGCCTCCTGCTCCCCCAGCACTTGTGGTCTATATCTGCAGTCCTACAGTCCCTTCTCTCTGCACTTATTAGCCACCCGTTGACTGCACTTCTTGAGTTACCTGCACTGAGCCACCTGCTACCTGTACCTCTCCTTCTCCGCCCCCCCTCGGCTCTTCTCCCCTTCAATTCCCCTGCATTTGTGCGATTTGAATGACACAAAGCCCAGTAAGATCGTTGTTTTGTCCTCCCTCCGTTTCCCCCTCCTCGTCTTGTCGCGCCTCGACACTTGTGTACATGCATGTTATAAATGCCATACCATATAATTCATTGCTCATACTGTCTCATTAAAATGTCACCAGTCTGCATTACTCACTGTTCATTGATCCATTCACTGGTCACTGGCTCAATCACTGCTAAGCCAGCATTTTTTACTGGTCTCACTGACTCATTTATTGCCTGTGCCTCATTCACCACTCAGCGATTCATTCACTGCTCACTGCCATAGTCACTGACACGCTCCTATTCACTGTTCACAGCAACCTCGTCCTCATTCCCTGCTCAACATGCCCCGTTCCCTGCGCAGCCTGCCCCGTCCCCTGCGCAGCCTGCCCCGTTCCCTGCGCAGCCTGCCCCGTTCCCTGCGCAGCCTGCCCCGTTTCCAGCTTAATGCTCAGCCGGATCGGTTCAATTCTCATTGCTTCGGTCATTGGCCAACCCACACATTTTATTGGTCACAATACCTCATTCACTGGTCATCCTGCTTCTTTCCCTGCTCACTGCACCTTTCTCCTATTCTTATCAGACTGTCGTATTCACTAGCGACTATGGCTATTCTCTGGTCACTCTGCTACATTCCCGGCTCACCCCTCCTTACTCGTGAATCAACCTGGCCGATCCCCTAGTGTCCTTGCAACAGTGTCTGTAGGTTTCGAAATTGATGGGAGCTGGAAAGCAATTGGCTCCTGGTTAAATCCTAGGAGAGCCGCCTGGATGACTTTACACCTATGCCAGGTGCTAGATTTGTCTCCCCAAGCCAACGGGCTCTATGCAAACATATCTATCTGGCATGTATTTGGGAACATGCCTACATTAAACAGGATATGTCTAGAAGACATTTAGAGCAGAATTAGTCATATATAATTGACAAAGCTATATATTTTGCAGCCCTATGAGAGTTGCATTTGCGGAAAGCTATGTAACAGCACCTCATTCGCCAGTGGTAGCACCTTCAGTGATGCTGTATAGCCAGGAGATACTTTTGGCTCCTGCTAGTCAAATCCTTAGTTCGACCTCTGTGACTGCTTGCTCTGCCTTACTTGCAGGTCATCCTCCTTTGCTTGCTGGTCACCCTGCCTCCCTCACCGGTCATTGATCTTTGCTCACTGGCCTCCCTTCTTTATGCACTTGTTACCACGTGTGTCTCGCTAGGATACCTTATCCTGTTAAGTAGTCATGTTGCATCACACATTGGGCATTCTTCCCCATGCATTTCTCACCATTGTTCACTCCTGCTTCATATTCACTCTTCGCCCCGCTATGTATTTACTAATTACACAAAAGTCATTTTGCAACTAATTGCTGGTTAATATGCTTCTTACTTTGCTAACCATTCCGCCTCATTGTACCTTCCCGTGGCTACGCACTGGGCCTCAAACAGTCATCGTCTCATAGCATATATTTCTGGACACATCTTTAAATATTAGTAAAAATAAATAAATAGTGCCATACATATGTGGATCAAAATGCAGAAATAGCAGGGGGTGCTGCACGTTACAATTGTTTATTAGGAACAAGTTATTTACCAGTAACTTATCAGTAACTATTGTTCTCCAGCATGGGTCTGGCATGGATTCACATGGTCATGAATATTCCCCATCGTCAGTCTGGGAATCTAAGGTAAAACAAAAAATGGTTTCACTTTCACTTACAAACTGTATTTCTCCTTTAAACCAATCACTGTCCTCTGGGTCATAATGCCCCCATCCAATGACAGTAGTCTCCCTAAGCCCCTACTCTGGCAGCCATCTTCAGATTTGATAAGCACGTAAAGTAGCAGTATGATAAAGAAGAGCCAGAGAGGGTTTGAAGGGAGGGTTTGCATGTGAATCCATGCCAGAACCGTGCTAGAGAACAATAGTTTCCTTCACCAGCATGGGGTCTGGCATGGATTCACATGCTCATGAATAATGAATACATAGCAGTACAACATTAGACAACCATGGGAGGTGGCAAGGCTCAACAGAAGCAATTAACTCTTCCCTCCGGAACAGACACGCCTCAAGCAAACAGGTTGCGTAGCACTGCCCTGGAATCCCTGTCGATGCAGAAGAACTTCGTGAAGGTGTGCGTGGACCTACACGTAGCAGCCCTGCAAATGTCTAGCAGGGGCACACCAGCCAGGAACGCGGTTGTCCCAGCAATCGCTCTTGTGGAGTAGGCTCTCAGACGGCCGGGCAGAGATCTGTTTGCCAACCAATGACAGTGCATAATACAGCTAGAGAACCACCTTGAAATGAAAGCCTTGGACAAGGCCTTCCCATGGTTCACAGGACCAAAGTTCACGAACAGCTGTGAAGTCATTAAAAAACTCTTTTTGCGTGGCACGTGGGCACGAGCAACATCCAGCGAGTGAAAGGCCCTTTCAGGCAGTGATGAAAGCTTCGGAAAAAAACAGGTAAAATCAAAGGCTCATTGAAGTGGAATTCCGACTGAACCTTTGGCATGAAAGAGGGGTGTGTCAGCAGCACCACACTCGATTTGTGGAAAGTCAGCTATGGCTGTCTGAAGGATAGGGCCTGGATCTCACCTACCCCCCTGGCAGAGGTGATGGCCACAAGGAAAACCGTTTTCCACGAGGGGAACTTGAGAGGGGCCTGATGGCTAGGCCCGAATGGGGCACCCCATGAGCCTTGTCAGAACCACATTGAGTTCCCATGCCGGGGCAGGAGCCTTCACTGGTGGGAAATATCGAAAACATCCTTTGAAGAACTCCTTGACGAGTCAGTGAGACCACAGTGAAGATCTTACTGGCGACATTGTGTAGCGGGAGATAGCGTGTGCCAGGACAGCCTTGGCCAAGGAAAGCAAGTATGGAAGAATTTGCAGCCTGTGACCCCCAGAGGGGTAATCTTCTGCAACTGGCACCGCATAGCGAAAAATTTCCACTTGTGAGCGTAGCACTTCAAAGTTGGCAACGCCCTGGCCTTGGCGAGGACCTCTCTGCAGTCCGCAGGCAACTCGTATCCACCAAATGCCAGGGCTGCAGGAGCCAAGCCCTCATATTCAGCGATCCTGGGTCATGATGCAAGATTGCACCTCCTTCTCTGGTGAGAAGATCCAGAACTACTTAGAGCGGGGGCGACGCTGACAGACTGAGAAGGTTGGATACCAAATCTGCCTCAGCCACACCGGGGTGATGAGTATCATCTTGCACGGACACCGTCTGAGTGTGTTGATGACACTTAGCAGGAGAGGGAATGGAGGGAAAACGTACAGGAACAGTCCTTTCCATGGAAAGGAGAACGCGTCCCCCAGGCTCCTCAGCTGGTGGAACCTGCTGGCCAACTTCCTGCTCTTGGAGTTCATCCCCGTTGCAAACAGATCCATCTGGGGCCTGCCCGCTTGGTGAACAGGTAGTCCACCTGATCCTGACAATTCTCCCACTTGTGGCAAGAGCGCAGTTACCTGCTGGCAGAGTCTGCAATGGTGTTCTTGACCCCCGTCAGGTGAAGAGGCACACAGAACATTCCGTGTCAAACGTCCCATCGCCCCAAGTCCTGCGCCTCCTTGGAGAGTGCCGGTGATGGAGTGCCCCCTTCGTTCCTGATGTAAAACATGGTGGTGGTGTTGTCCATGAAGATACTCACCACCTTGCCTTTCAGAGACGGGAGGAACGACTTGAGGGCCCAGAACATTGCCCGTAGCTCCAGGATGTTGATATGAAGATCCTTCTCTGGCAACCACACAGGCCTCTGGCGTGCAGACGTCTGGTGGGTGCTCCCCATCCCTCTAGGGAGGCGTCCATGGTGACCATCTCCTGGTATGGCGGGTTCTGGAATCCTGTGCCTTGGGCAACGTTGGAGTGAACGCACCACCATACTATCGTGCGCCAGAACTCGGCGTCAAGTGAAATCTTGTCTGTGAAGCTTCCGGACACCTGTATCCAGCGGGCATCCAGGAATTCATGGAGGGTCCGCATCTGCAACCTGCAGAGCCGGGCGAGGTAGATGCAGAACATCATGCCCAGCAATGACTTGATGGCCGGCACTGTGGCCATCCTCATCAACAAAAGCTGCTGCACCTTCCCCAGAATGGCTGCTATCCTCTCCTCCAAGGGAGACACCAGGCAAAACAATGTTTTGAGTCTGGCACCTAGGAACAGCACATTCAGCGATGGCATGAAGCATGACTTAGGATAGTTGACAGAGAATCCCAGATTCTCTAGTAGCCGGACAGTCGCCTCTATGTGTTCTTGGGCCAGCTCCTGCGAGTGGGCGTGAATCAGCGAGTCATCCAGGTATGGGTATACGTGTATGCCCTGTAGGCGTAGATGGGCCACGACTGGTGCCAGGCACTTTGTGAGCACTCTGGGGGCTGACTTCAGGCTGAAAGGCAGGGACTTGAACCGGTAGTGCTGTCCATGCACTATGAGGCATAGACATTTCCAGTGTTTCCTGTGAATGGGGACGTGGAAGTAGACGTCCTCCAGGTCCAGCGACATCAAGAAGTCTCCTTTTTCCACTTAGCCGAGCACGTGTTGCAACGTGACCATCCTGAATTTTTGGACTTGAGGTATTTGTTCAGACGTTGTAGGTCTAGAATGGGCCTCCAGGGCCCCCCCCGACTTCTTTCTGACCAGAAAGTATCTGGAATAGACTACGGAGCCCCAGAGTTGCTGGGGAGCTCGCTCTATCGCCCCTTTTCACAGCATGGCCCATACCTCTTCCAGGAGCTGAAAGATGTACTGCTCCTGACGGGCCACGGGGGGATCCGCGGACAGCTGTGCTGAAACTCCAGGGTATGTTCTTGGGCGTGAGCATCCAGCACCCATCTGTCAGTGGTGATCCTTCTCTACTTGCTGACGAACCTCGTCAGTCGGCATCCCACCGGGGTGCACGGGTGGGGGCCCGACATCCTAGTCAGTTCAGGATTGCTTTGCGCTGGTGTCCTGTCCTGCAGACGACAGCAAAGCTATCCTCTTCTACCGTAGGCCTGGGAACGGCCTCTGTAGGCTTCCTGAGTCGTGGATATGGAAGGCTGATGGTATGATGAGGAGAAACCTTTGGAATACCTTCTCGACTTTCCTCTGGAGGAGCGAAAAGAATAGCGGTGCTGCTGGAGGGTGCCCAGGGAACAGGTACTCTCTGTATCTGCCTTGATGGCCTGGAGGGACTTGTCGCCGATCTTCCAAAATAGGTTATCTCCATTGAAGGGCATGCCCAGTACCTTCGCTTGGACCTCCTGGTGGAAATTCGTGGCCTTCATCCAGCCTTGGCGACAAAGGCAGACACTGTTCCCAATTTGCCAGAACCCCATGTCAGCAACATCCAACGCCATTGTGATGGTGTGATCAGATGCTACCTCCCCTTCATGGATGAGAGTGATTGCCTCCATCTTCTTACTGTCGGGGAGGAACTCCAAAATCGGCCCCAGCTTGTACCACAGCTCCCTGACTAGGAACGCTAGTGTGTTGGCCGCCTTAATAGTGGACACTGCAGTGTAAATCACCTTCCTTCCCATGGCGTCCATCATCTTCTCCTCGCTGTCTGGAGGGACCGAAGATGACGAGGACAGGTTGGCCTACCGTTTCCTTGCGGCTGCCGATACCAGGGAATCTGGCGATGGCTGCGACCACAGGTACTTGGGTGTGGAGTCCGGTACCCAATACTTCTTTTCCAGCTTATCCCTTTTGGCTGTAGCCGTGCAAGGATTCTTCATGAGGGCCAGGCACCCTTCCCAAACATCATGCAGAAGGGGTACTACCATGACCATCTCTCTTGGCCTCGCGCCTCTGGTACAAGAAGCCCTCCTGCTTAGTTTCCTCCGGCACTAGCTGGAATAGCTCAGAGGCTCTTGAGATCATGGAGTGGAACGATCCTACTTTTCCTGGTGGAGACAACCTGTGTGGAGCATCCAAATGTGGGGATTCGCTGTCCGCTGCGACAATATCCTCGTCGTCATCCTCCATCATCGTGGTCGTATCCGTCCCAGTGTCTGGGTCTGTTGGGGGGAAAGGAACCCAAAGTGGTGGCGGAGGTTGGAACGGGGGCATCGGATGACGGTTCCTCTTCTTTGCTGGAGGCTGATCTGGGACCTGGGGAACCACAGGTAGAGGAGGCGGAGGCATCCTCCACTGGATCTCTGACACTAAGGTGTGTATAGTTGACAGAGTATCCAAGGAAATGTCCCTTGGCTGAGGTGGCAGAACGAGAAAACTATGCCCAGCACAATCATCGCCGTCCTCCTCCTCCTCTTCCACGTCCTCATGCACCATGTATAAGGACTCCTGGTCTTTGTCGTCCGCGGACGAGACCTCCATAGCTTGGGTGATGGCCTGGGAGGGCTGTTTCGGGGACTCCTTGCCCCGCCCTCCCCCCTCCGAGGGTCTTGAACCGGGGCCTGTTCTGGTTTCCCCCATTCTGGCGTGCCAGCAGACTTTTCCAAAGTCATCGCGGCTGTGAAGCACCTTGGGAGTAGGGACACTTTCGGAGCTGTTGGGGCTACCTTCGCAGGGTCAGCGCCCTTAGCTGCAGCAGTATCCAACTCCATTGTCGATGAGGTCTTAGCTTCAGCCGATGGAGCCTGCTTAGGCTGCTTGGCCTTATTCTCCTCCATCCGTGGCTTCTTGGATTTCTCACGAAGTTTAGCTGGGGTAGCTGACTTCCTCTTCCAGGAGGAACTCGATTGCCAGCTGGCAATGGAGGCGGATGGTGATGTCGATCACGCCCTATCCACTTGGAACCCGCTTCCGCGGTGACCCTGGTGGACTCAGACTTGCGGTTCTTGGCCTTATCTTGGACCCCCACGGGTGAGGCGCCTCACGAGACTTAGAAGACGGCTCCTGAGACCGCCCGGTCCTGGGTGAGGCATGACCGTGCTTGTTGCACGGGGCAAAGGCCTTGGAGTTGAGCCACGCCGCCAGTCTACTGTGCCTGTCCCTCGTTGTCTTCTTGGAGAAGCCAAGGCAAATATCGCACTCCACCTCCATGTGCAGGCTGTAGAAGCATTGTAGGTGCTTGTCCTCCAGAAACACGTTCTCCAGGCTGCATTTGGTTCACGGCTTGAAGAAGGATGTTCCCTCCATCTCCTCCGCCATGTTCGGAGGGTGCGAAGTAGGCCCAATGGCCTTTTAGAATATTCGACGATCTTCGCCCTTGAGGAGCGCCTAAATTCACAGACAACGGATCTCTGCTGTTGGCAGATGAAGAAGAGAGCACACAGACTCCTTAGAACCAAAAATAGAACTTTTTTCCATTGAAAACCACAAAAAAACATACAACTACTCAGAGCAAACTCGAGGACTCCCAACACTGAAGCATACAATAAAAATCTGAAGAGGGCTGCCAGAGGAGGGGTTTAGGGAGAAGACTGTCATTGGATGGGGGCAGTATGACCCAGAGGACAGTGATTGGTTTAAAGGAAAAATACAGTTTGTAAGTGAAAGTGAAACTGTTTTTTCTTTTACCGAGGATTCACAGCCTGATGACGGGGAATATTCATGAGCATGTGAATCCATGCCAGACCCCCATGCTGGAGAAGCTATGTATATGAATCCCAAAACTGCAAAAGGGGGGCAGTGTATGTAGGAATCGTGTCAACTGGCAGATCTGTGTGTGGTTTCAAGCAACATATATAATATATTTCTAATCCTGTTCCACCGATAGGTTTTTCTTTTTTAATTCTGCCTTCCCAATGCCCATCTTGCAATCGAATGGCTTTTTTTTGGTTTTAAGGGATTTAGCGTGTTTTCATTTTTATTTATTTGTTCATTTACACCCCCTTCCCCTTCATTCTTCTGTTATAATGCGTGTTCTGTCATACCAGCACGGTATGAGACATCGTGCTATGTCATTATTATGTCAAGTTTTGTTGTGTAATTTCACAGTCATGTCATGCCACTTTGTACAAGGCTGACAAGCAATGGAAGCATTGAACGGTATCACTCCACCAACACTAATTAATAGTACACATACGTGGCATCCAGTTCAAGAAAAGCGCCATGAGGCCTAAAGTAGACCCGCAAACGCAATCTGGTGCGCAGAAACTAGAACCCTGCTGAATTTAAGATTTCTCTGCAGCCCTCTTTTAATAGGACAACCTAACTGCAGCACAGATTGACAGGTGTTGATGAGGCTGGATTTAACAGATGAACTCCCAGAAAAGTACAGCCTGAGCCCAGGAGGAATCCAGTGTCCCACACCGCTATTACCATCCCCATAAAGCCCCTAGCAGGCTTCAAATACTTCCGGCAGCCCGTTGCAGGGCACTTCTCCCAGAGGCGCCCCAGTTCAAAGCCCACTCTCATTTAAGAGTGTCTATAGCTCCTTCCATTGAAGCCGCACATTCCAGAGCAGCAGTTTTGGTGCAGCTCCCCCTCAGATGCTGCCAACAGGGCACAGGGAGCCATCTGTACCGGGAAGGCACTGCCAACAGTAGACCTATCTGCTGGGATATTACTGTTTGCTTAAATATATTGTCATCCTAAGCACTAATAAATGCAGTATTTTGAATGACTGTATATTTAAGCCAAACACTACGTGCTCAGTACATGAAACTGCCAATTACACACCAAAAAGTTCAAATATTACATTGTCTTAAAACATTATTCAATAGCAATACTAAAAGACACTATAGAAGAGTCAGCAAATCCATTTAAAATACAAATGACGGATTTTAACCATTCCAAGTAATATAGTCTCAATTCAGCCTCATTCCAAAAGTGGAGAATGAACACACAAGCATAACAATCTGTCAAACCAATTCACACAGTCCCCTGGACAACCTCGAGAAAACCCTAATGAGTCATGTTGTGGATCCGTGGTTGAACTGAAGCTTTGCCAATCAAAAATACTTAATTGGTGAATTAGTTAATTGCTACACTGATGTCTTCGAAAAGTCGCAAAAGAAAATTATCCCACTGTAGCAATCAGCCATAAAAATGGTCCTAAGTGAGGATGTAGTTTTCTAAAGAACACAAAAAAAACTATTTAGAAAGACTACTCCGTGACCGCATGAAGCGGTCTTTCTAAATGGAACTGTCACGCCCCTGTTGCAAACAAGTGCGTGCAGGGCCTGACAGGCTCAGCGGGACCCAGAAGCAGAGGCAGAGGAGAACGCGTAAGTGTGTTGGTGGGTGTGTTGTGTGTATGTTTGTGTTTTTGTTTGGGGAGTCTTGGGTGGGGATGAATGGGGGGGCGCTGAGGGAGCTTCTGGGGGCTAAACCCCCGATTACGAGGTAATAGCGCAGGAGAGTGTGGGGAGGGGTGGGCACAGGGGAGGAGCAATGGGAGCCTTCGGGGGTGAAATCCCCCGAATTATCCATAAAAAAGGGCGAAGAAAAGAAAGGCTGGCTTCAAAGCCATACGTTCAATCAACAGAAAAACGGTCTAATAAATCGGTCTTTTTCTCCTGAGACCTTTAAAATGAGGTCTTTACACATATAACCAAAAAAATAAGTTATTGTTATTAAAGGTGTCTCACAAAAAACAAATATTGTCATAGTAGACACAAGGGCATAAACCACGGATCGCACGGTGGTCCCGGTATGCAAAGAGCATGCTTCAGGATGGATCAAAAGATCATCAGTTTGCAAAGCTGGGCCGTACCATGCCCTGCTCCACTTGCTGGCTGTGCTCGTAATGAATTCCTCATGCAGCTTTCATAGACATTCATCAAGTGACTTCTTCACAAAGACGTTCACACAGCTTTACTCATCAGAAAGACAAGGGTTCATTACAAGTATGGCGGTGCAGGAAAAAAGGGGTGGTAACGGAATTTCCACCTTTCCCGCACCGCCATACAGTGGGGGATTTATCTCCAGCATAATGCTGGAGGTAAACCCTCCCACTTTCTGCTGAAAACTGGTAGAATGACCACAGCAGTAATTCCACCAATAATGCCCCATAGTGTCCAATAGATTCTCACAAAATGGGGATCAACTACGCCACTACCACTTGTAATCCAGCGGAATTAGTGGGGGTTACAGTAATTCCATTTGGTGGTATGCCTGCAGATTTACTGCCGGAATACCACCCAACTCGTAATGAGCCCCAAAGAGTTTCATGGAGTTCTAGGGCTATAAAGGCCCTGCTGGCTCCAAAGTATGAACGTCTGTGCACACTCTGGTCCTGAGAAAGTAAACTCATTCTGTTTTAAGGAAATGCTCCAGTCCTCCGGAGTCAATCTTCATTCATCTGCGCTCAATCTACCACAGCGCTGGGCCATTTTAAACCATTGCGCATTCACAGCCAGTGGTCCAAGAGTCTGCTACAACATGGGTGCACTATCATACGGTCTCCGAGAAATTCGGAAGGCCAGGCCAATCCAGTGTATTCGTCCTCTGTGCTCCACTGCTCAAGAGTGAAAACGTGCAAAAACTGAAGCAACTGCTGCAAGGCTAGCTGCTACACTGGGGGTGATAGAGCAGCAGCGTTCCCCGCCTCCTATTCTTCCAGCACACCCTTGGCAAGTGCAACCTCAGAAATGCAGCAATGCTGGTGGTCCATTCTAAACAGCAAGTGAATGGCACAGCAGCGTTTCACTGCCTCCTCTTCTAACGCCACACCAATAGCAGGTGTAGCTGCACAACCTGCAACAACACTTGCAGCTATGCCCAGGGTCCATTCTTAACAGGGAGTACCTAGAGTAGTCGCATTCCCCTGCCTCCTCTTACTCCCGCACACCACTGGCAGGCCCGACTGTGGAAACAGACGTGCTCCACACTGCTGGTGGTCCATTCTTCACAGCTAGTGCCTGAAGCAGCAGCATTCCCCTGCCTCCTCTTACTCCAGCACAGCATTGGCAGGCCTGACAGTGGAAACAGACGTGCTCCACACTGCTGGTGGTCCATTCTTCACAGCCAGTGCCTGGAGCAGCAGCATTCCCCTGCCTCCTCTTACTCCAGCACAGCACTGGCAGGCCTGACTGTGGAAACAGATGTGCTCCACACTGCTAGTGGTCCATTCTTCACAGCTAGTGCCTGAAGCAGCAGCATTCCCCTGCCTCCTCTTACTCCAGCACACCACTGGCAGGCCCGACTGTGGGAACAGACGTGCTCCACACTGCTGCTGGTCCATTCTTCACAGCTAGCGCCTGAAGCAGCAGCATTCCCCTGCCTCCTCTTACTCCAGCACAGCATTGGCAGGCCCGACTGTGGAAACAGACGTGCTCCACACTGCTGCTGGTCCATTCTTCACAGCTAGCGCCTGAAGCAGCAGCATTCCCCTGCCTCCTCTTACTCCAGCACAGCATTGGCAGGCCCGACTGTGGAAGCAGACGTGTTCCACGCAGTAATGGCCCAAAATGTCTCCCTCATAATTGCCATGGCCGAAATTCCGACTTTTTTTTAGACCCCCCCCCTTACACCACATATATATGTGGGGGGGTTGTATGATATAATAGTAATGTGGGGGAGCTGCAGGGGGTCTCCCCCCGCATATGTATGTGCTATAAAGGGGATTTCTTTTTTAAAAAGGCCACATTCCCCGCCTCCTCTTCCTCCGGCACACCACTGGCAGGCCCGACTGTGGAAATTGCGGCAATGCTTGCTGCTACGCTTGGGGTTTATTATCAACAAGTGGGTAGGGCAGTGGTATACCCCTGCTTCATCTTTGTCCGCAGGCCAATAGGAGGCACACCTGTGGAAACTGCCACGATGCTTGCCACTTCTCAATATATGTTTATTTTGTGTAAAGGTGCATGCCTTTTCAACTTCAATACTTGAAATATTGAGCAATTCCTAATTTCCCCACCAAAATACTTACATCCAGAATCAACATTTGAAAAAAAAATGAGATCACTCAAAGAGCATGTTTCGAAATGGGGGAACGTTTCTTCGGGTTTGGGGAGTGAGTGTTTTGAATTTCCACACCCCGATCTCTGTCAACGGGCCACGGGTTAACTGTCTGAACACAGTGAGGTCCCTGTTTATTGCTGCTTCGTGCACATCTTTTGCAGTATTGTGAGCTTTCAATTGGGGTGGGGATGTAGTCAGAATGTGCATATTTATTTATGTTCATGTTGTATATTGTGTATGCTTTATATTTGTCAAGTCAGGTTAGTCCGTGTTCCATGAGGTGACTTCTTGGTATTTGAGTGCCTAAAAAATGAAACTTCATTCAGTCATCCATCATTTCTGGTTCCTCCCTCTGCTACCGCCAATGCTCTGCTACTTTATTTATTTAGTACATTTGGCTTCACAAGGACCTTTAGCACAAGAACAAGACAGTTCCACACACAACAAATACAACTCAATGAAGAACATTTGCATAAAATGATAAAAGTTCACTTCCAAAAGTAACACACACTCCTGCTTCATACCCTCCCGATTCAGGACAGTCTTAAGCAGATTTATCACTGTAAAGCAAGGTGACCATTCTTGAGAATTCGAAATACAAATCCACAGATAATCAAGATTAATACTCATTTTGTCATTGTCATAATTAGAAAACAGATCCCTTTTTAAGGATACTAAAAACGGACATTCCAGTATTAAATGTTTTACATTTTCAATACCCTTATTACTAAGCCGACAGTCTTTCTGTGTTGTGTCCCCACCACTTCGTGCGTATGATATCAATTACATCTCAGCCTTAAAAATTCTGATCTAAAACCATGAAATTGGTGTCTAAAAAGATATGCAGGTAAAATGTTAAAACCTCTAATATCATAAATAAAATGTTCCCAAACCAGCAGGCCTGACAGGGAGGCACGATTCTCACACCAGTTCAGTTCAAACAACTTTCGCTTCACTTTCTCTGGATGGGAAACCAAGTCTTCCGGATTGGCTGGTATCTTTTGTAGTAGAATATTGCACTCTTGTATCCATTTCAATAGTGCAAGATTTGTGTATACAGTTGGAGCTTTTGCCAGGCAATGCGAGTGTCCAACGAAATCAGTCCCAATTCATGTCATAGGGTGCAAATCGAGGTGCACTGCGGAATGTTGAGAGTCTTCCTCCAAATTGAGGCTTCCAATCTATCCCACACCACGTTGCACTCCATCAATTGAGCACCATAAATGAATTTTGGGACAATTTCTTGATTATAAAAACATCAACAATGGCCTAATTGAATATTTCCCAAATCTCTTATCGAAAGCACACATTTGACTGGACACAATACCCAATTGCTTCTTTAAAACAGAAACTTTGTTCATAGTGGCAGAAAATATAACCCCCAAATATTTAAACTCATCAACCTGCCCCAACTTCATACCATTTAATAAAAATTCAAATGTTTACACTTTTCTTCACCATGTGCCTTAATCTTATTATTATAACTTTGGTTTTTGCTTAATTGTTAGTTCTTAAAATATCAATTAACCGCAGCAACACTTCTCAGAAGATCTATGGCTTTTTGGTCTAAGATCACAATATCATCAGCGTAAACCAAATATTGCATGGGAAAAGGTCCAAGTCAAGGAGGGTGCGTGTTAAGTTTCTTAAAAGCCGACTATGTCATTTATATAAAAGTAAACAAAAAAAGGGGCTAATATGCATCCCTGCCGTAGACCACAGTTGGTCTCAATCCATTTACTGAATACATCTGATGCATATACCTATTCCATTCCGAAGGGCAATTAAAATGTTAAGCAAATTATTCGGGCAATTTTTTTCATCTCAACTTCACCCAAAGCTTAGTTCTGTTCACACAGTCAAACGCCTGGGATAAATCTAAAAAGCCAAAAAAAGCAATTTATTCTGAGCTCTAACATGGGAAATTAATAATCGCAAAATAAAACAATTTTGAGCTGCCCCACTCCTTTTTTAAAACCTCCTTGAGACTTGTCCATAACACCCTCTTGGTATGCCCACTGTCCCAAATTATTCAAAAGAATTTTAGAATAAATCTTGCTACCTGTGTCCAAAAGTGAGATAGGTCGGTAGTTTTTCGGATTATCCCTATCCCCTGTTTTAAAAATAAGCACTATGTATGCATCCTTCCTGCAGTCTGGTAAATGACAGAGGCACATATTATTAAACAGCTTAAACATAAAAGCAGCCCATAGTGAAGGATTAGAATTGAATGAACAATTGGATAAACCATCAGGGCCAGGAGCCCTAGAGGGATTACACTTCATTAATATGTATAGGATATCATCCAAATCAAACTTCAGACACCAATCAACAGTCAGACCATGAGGCATGATGTTGAATAACGTTCCAAAAGTAGAAAAATGCTTAATCCAAATTGCTTCATCAATCGTAATAGCTTGAGAAGCAAATTGGGTATCCATGTTCTTAATTGGGGACAAAAAATAAGTTGGAATCTTTTAATGAAAATGAAATAGCACTGAACATACTTTCTGAGTCTCTCTGAATTATATATGCCTTGTGACTACGTAACCAGTTTTTAAAATTCTGCATTAACTTACGTGCCTTAGCTAAGCAATCTTCCTTATTTGAGTAAATCAAAGCCTTAAGACTATGACGTAGTTCTTTCTTCTTTACTTGTATATGACCATCATATACATATACACGTGCATGTATTTTTTACAATCAAGCCCTTCTTAGGGACTAGCCTGCCAACAAATGTACCCAACAGCTGTTGGATCTTGAATAATACAAGGGATTGACAAGGTCAGCATAACCATTTTCCAACAAATTATCTATTTGAGCATTAAAATAATTACCCAGCTTTGCAATGAACTGTTGTTTTCTCGGACTTCAACTAACAATGGATTTTCAAGCCTATTTCCTGTCCTGATCTTGTATGCAAATTTTAGTAAAATCAATTTTTGATCACTGGAGATCACTGGTGTCAGTTTCAAACATAAGTAGCATAACACAGTTTAAATACATTTTTCGAGAGAAATATATAATCAATGGTAGATTTTCAAAACAAATGAAGGCAAGTAAAATTCATGGCCCGAACACCATCAATTTTTCCATTTAAAATATGTAAATCCCATAGCTCTAATTCTTGGCAGACTAATAGTCCATGCCCTACCTGGGCCGAATTAGTTCTCACCGTGGCACTTGTTCATACCACACTGAATCCAGACACTCACAGTTAAAATCACCCACAATAAAGAAATCTGCACCATGTTCCACCAACCAATACGAAACCATTCCCGAAGCGTCCTCCAAAAAAGCAGACAAAGAAGACTTGCTAACATTGAAATATATATTGATCAAAATGCAAGTTTGAAGGCCAGAATAGTATTCCCTTTGGTGTTGTATCCTTAATACCAAGATATCTGAAGACCTGGTTTCAATTTTCTGTGTAAGAAGCCCCAAATTGTTACAGATCACACACAGCGATACTCCAGATGCCCTTTAGTGGCCAAGGATACACATGCGGTGAATCAATCAATAACGGTGGCTAAATCCAGCCAAGTTTCATGGAAGCATAGCATTTCAGCTTCTTCTTCACTAAACTTCCCAAACATATCAAATAGCAAGTGTGAGAAACCACAAGTATTCCAACTAACCAACGTTTGATTTTTATCCTCCCATCACTTTTCTTTAAATCGTGACAAAGACTTTTCATGCAAAGACATTGAAATGTGGGCCCAGTTCTGAATACTCGACATATTACCCATCGTATCCCCTGCAAAAGAAACAGTTTGATGGGATTGTGCCACCAAAGGCACATTGACCTTTAAATGCATTTTGTCTACATGATCATTGTAACCTTAATTAGTCCTGTCAAAAGTGACCTCTTTTGCAGGCTTCTCGCTACTCACTCTCTTGGATTCTATTGTTCTAATATGAAGCAACCTTCCATGACCCTGGAAAGACCCCATTGCCTCAAATTCCTCATAGTCAATGGATAATAGTACATTTGCCTCCTCCAACATCATCGTTTTCATCAAGTTAGAGCAAAAATAGAGTTGAACCAAGTCAGTCCTGCTTTCCTGTACAAAATCAACTAGTATAATATCCAAAGAGTATCATTCTGAGTTTTGGAATCCCCTTAAAGATAGCTA
Source organism: Ambystoma mexicanum (assembly GCF_040938575.1). Taxonomy (NCBI): domain Eukaryota; kingdom Metazoa; phylum Chordata; class Amphibia; order Caudata; family Ambystomatidae; genus Ambystoma; species Ambystoma mexicanum. Next base: position 263,009,039 of record NC_090931.1, on the reverse strand, counting down.
GGATGTGCTGTCTGTCAAGTGGAAACTGAGCACCGATCTTGAACATCTGTTCCATAAGAAGGGTCTGCCTGTAACTGAACCTGAAGATGCTGCCTGAGTCAGGCACAACTTTTTCTGGGGATATGCTCTTGGAATAATTGTCCAGTAAAGCTTTAATGACTGGCTTGGCAGTCATTATCTGATGTGGGTTGGCATCCGGGCATGTGGTGTTGTGATCAGCAACCACTAAGTTACTCCTATTGCCCAAGGATGTACAAAAAGCAAAAGGTCCAACAAAGTTAGGCCTTGTGTTCCAAAATCGATCCACTACTGGTAGTGGAGCCTGGAGATTCTGAATTCCTGTTCTACTTCTGTCAGATTGCTGACAAGAAGTGAAACTGAACCATCAATCTCAAACATCCAATAGGAAGATCTGCACCACTCATGCACACCCATAATGGTCCAATCAGGGACCACTGTAGGCTGACTCATGCGTGCACACTAGATCTACTAGCACAGTATCTGAGTTGGGGCCATACAGTGCCAGCCCATTTCCTGAGCCCATACCCACATGGCATGACCTAACCTGTGAAAACCACTGCTTTCCTGGGCAAATGGATGAAAATAAAAGGGTATTCCTGACCGGAGAAGGCAGGTAGAAGGCCAAAAAACAAAACGGCTGAAGAGCAAGTGAAAAACCTTGTTGCACAACCATCTTGGGACAATAAACACAGTTAGTAGCCAAAGGCGGTAAATGCAAACTGATGCCGCCAGACTGTCTTTAGGCACATTTACAAGTAAGTAACAACCCCTTCGGTGTGAGTATAGGGTGATACAAAAGTATCCCCATTGCCCTGCAATGGAAGATGCTGTATGCAATATGAAAACAGGCAACAGATCAAAAGACAAAAGGGATACAGTTTCCCAGTACTGACAGTCTGAAGGACTAGTCAGTTTCCCCAGATAACAAATGAGCAAAAGGCCAATGAAGTGAAGCTGAAGGCTTCACTTCTCTACAAAAAGCCAGCACAGGGTGTAAAACAAAAACAAAATGTTTGGGGATCCATAGAAAATGGAGGGAAAGTTATAATTATTTTTTCATGACACGCCTAATACCAACGAGTGGTTCCAAAGTGCGGGATCAGGATTAAAACCCGTGTTGTGCTCCGTTGTCTTTCTTCCCAGACAAACGCATTGCCCTGAGCTATCCTTCCTCCCTGGAAGTTGCATAAAAGAGAAATCTTTCTAAAGACTCCCTGCTTTCAGCACACTATGGCTCTTGGCATGGCTCATGGCACATCTCACAATGCTGCTTCCCAGCGTGGATCACAGGAAGACTCCAAGCGGTCACTACCATGGCCCTGATCTGCTCTCAATGACTGATGTTATGAGGTATACATGGGGTAGAAGAGCCCAGTACCTCTGCATCCCTAGCCTCCTGGGCACGGAGCTGAATTTTGCTTTGAGGATAAAAAATGTGAGCTTCCTCTGGCAGGATAGTCTTGGAAGCGAGGGCCAGGTTGGAGCCATGGTGATGGCAATTTTTTACTCACTGCGATTGTTACAGTAAGTCTTGCCGTTCATTCCAGGCGAAGACCATGCAATTGTGGTGGGTGCCATGACGAATGCCCATCTGCACTACTGTGAGTTTAGGGCCCTTTAGGAACATGCTTGCAATGGATGGGATCACACAGAATAACTCCAAGTCCAAATAACCGAACCAACTCTAGAAGATGGCAAAGTACTGTTTTATTATCAATTATCTAAAACAGGGAGTTTACAACGAACATCAACAAACGTATGCTCAGGTTCTTTCAGGGATCTTTTCACAAAACATAGTTTATATGTCATAAATACACAAGAAATGATGTCATACAACATGGCAAATAATGAAAACCTACTAAGGGTCTGGATTGCCTTAAGGGGAACATCTAAGTACACATTCTATAGGAACTAGGATTGTGATTGGCTGTCCACTATCAGGTGGACAACATATGCCTACCACTAAAACATGTAATCTTCAGAAACATTAGATACACAGTTTCTCATTGGTCTTCAAACTATAAGGTCCTTCGTTATATGGACCACTACAATTGATTGGCATGCTTGTACCATGTCTGGACCATTCGGTTCACTCAGCAGCACATAAACCCAGACCCAGGTGCAGGGAGATGGGGCATGACACTACCTCCCCACCCAATTAGCCCAGCATCTCTCATCACCCATGCCTTCTGCCATGAAGATTGTCTTTGAACGCTGCCCTGCAAAAGTATCCTTGTCTTCAGAATACATGGGAGTGTGAGCATTAGTTATGTTCTGGGACTCAAGTTCGAACTCAATTTTCATCCTTGGCCCACGTGACAGGAGACCACGATTTGGTCAATTTTACAGGTTTTTAAATGATCTAAAAGAATTAAACTTGGCACTCGTGGTGTTCTTTTTTTGCACCTTAACAAGGGATGATTGATCTTTTGCACATTCGCTCCTTTCCAGAATAGATAGCTGATCTTGGCTGCTTCGGTCTTGACTCCAGGCCAGACAACCTCGCCATGCAGCTCCACGATTCAGCTTATTCTTGCTGCAACACAGTTTTCCCCTTCTCTCTTCATGGGTCCTGGCTTACTAAATTCATGATACCGATGTCCAGCTCCTATACAATGGCGGCTTTGCCTGCATTCTATTTACTACGCATAGCCAGCTTCTATGATGACTTAGCCTACTTGTGTTTCAGCATCTGCACAATTGTTGAATGGTTAATTTTCTGCAGCACTTTGTGCACGTGTAATCCTATTCTTCATATTTAAAAGTTCAATTAATTCTCTACTTCGTCACCTGTTTCGGTAGGATCAATACATCCTCTTCAGCCAGTATCTCGGGACGTCAGGTTATGTCTCTTGTGATGTCACTAGCTTCTTTCCTTGCATATTCCTTCAGGGAGTTCCTCCCTTAGGTTGTCATCACTTCGGGGATACTTTCGATAGGGTTGTCTCAACGGGTATCTTCTTTCGTACACACGCTGCAGTATTGGCACCACGGCAGGTGTCAAACAAGGCACGGTCTCATTCTTCCAACATATAGGAGGAAAGGGGGCGGGGTCTCCTGCAGAGGTATATAGCTGCTCCTCTACAACTGTAACAGTCTTTTGATGTGCATTTCAGCAAAACAACTGCATAGGCTTAAAAACTAGAATGCGGCTGTTGGACTGGTCTGGCGTTTAGGTAGATCGGTCCATGTGTCCCCTTTTTCGCTGAACATTGCATTGGTTGGCAGTGGAGGACCATCTCAAATTTCAGGTGGCGTGCCTGATTTTTAAATGTTAAATGGACTGGCCCCTGCCTATTTGAGAGAGGAAATCTGTATTTACCAGCCTACTAGGCTGCTACGATCAAGAGACTAGCTGCTGGTGACTGTTCCGCCCTCGGTATGTGTCTCAAGGTGAGACAGAAGGTTTGCTGTCTTTGGCCCTGAGGCTGTGGAATAGCATCCTCAGAGAGGTTAGGGCCCATTAGGCACTATGAATTCCCTAAAGCGCTCAAGACCTTCCTTTTTAAATAACTTCAGTTCTTGGGGAGCATCACACATCATCCCTAAACCTGTACAAAAAGAACAAGGAGTTCACTTGTTTAGTAGACCTTCAAATTTGCTTCAGTCTCTTGCAAGCCTTGTGGGGACCTTGGAAATTCTTGCTGCAAGCAGTTATTAACCGCTTGCAGTAATCTGCAACCCATCTTGTGTCAAGCAGTTTGCCCATTTTCTTTTGAATACACACCTATGTCACTGACGGGTGTTTCAAGCTGTATTCTGTCTTTGGGGAGCATGCTGCATGTGGAGTGCAAGGAGTACATTAATATTTTAAAATTATTGTCTAGATGTACTTCAAAGGCCGCAGTGGGCAGCCTGGGAACATAGCTTCATGCAAGCAGACTGCATATGCAGCCCGGGAGAAATGTATTGTGGTTTTGGTACATGACTCGACATGGCTAGAGAACCATTTCAAAACACCACGCCCTGGACTGGGCCATAGAGGACCCGCTCCACTTGAAGCTGTGGCTACTCAATTTTATGACTAATGAGAATAATAGATCATAATGTGATATCAGGTGAAGGTCAAAATATAGAGCATCATCACAATTTGGTGTAAATCTGCAAATAAAATTTAAAAATATCACCTGTGACATCAGATCACAGTGAAGGTGCAGGGAACGACATATAGAATTGCAGATGGACAGTTATCAACTATGGAGAGTGAACATCAAGTTGTCTGTGATGTCGCTTAAACTCAACGTAGCCTATATCCCGGTGGTTGGAACTATCCGTCTGTATGGTCCTCGGGTGACCCTCTTCCATTCCCTGCACTGCCCCCAGTGGCCAGAATTACAATGGGTGTAGATGGGAGGCATGAGGGGAACTATACATAAAATAATACATATCAGGTTCCCTCTCCCCTCAGCCCAAAGAAACCCAAAAAGCAGCAAGAAAATTGAAAGAAAATCCTATATCCTACTGCGGTGACATCAGCTAATTAATCCATAATCCACTGCAGCGGCATCACGGTAGAGGATGCAGCATCCAGAAAGGGAAATGGTTGCTAATGCCTTCCTATCGAAAACAACCTCATTATTTCAATATGTCATTAAACCAATGAAAATGCAGAACAATATCTCGCTGTTATATCATCAGGCCAACATGAAAGGGCCGGGTGTAGTGCTACTCACATTGTAATTCTGTATCTTGCCTGAGTAGTTATTTCTGACTTCAGTCTTATCTGCACTTTAGTTTGTACAGATGGTTCAACCCATATCACCAAGTAGCTTATGTTTTGGCTGGCAGTAGGTGCAGGGGGGTGGGGGCCTGGCAGATAGAGGATATCACATCCTCCCCCTCAGAGTCAGCTAGTCCTCATGCCCTTAGTGCAGGATAGTGCTGCTCTTGCTCACAAATACTGGAGGGAATCTGGGGGTGCAGGGCAACTGTCTGACCATTGTAGATTCACTTTACTAGAGCACATGAGTACCATTAAGTTGGGTAATAACAGCACTTGTTACTACAGCATTTAGAGACAAGGAGAATAAGTATTAATTGCTACATACAAATCTGATATTATACAATGTTCTTCTCGTCAAATGACTTTGAAATAAGAAGAGATATGAAAGTGCCCTGTTTTTTAGATGAAGAGTAGCATTGGACAATAGTCCCATCAAAGGGGCATCTGAGAAAGGCCAGTTGGAGTCGGACAGGACCATCCAATTGTATTAACCCCTCCCCAGCCCTAGTGGCCTTTCAAAAGCAATAGACTGACAGAAATGAATATTTTATATATCACAGATAACGTGAACATGATGTGTGTATGGAGTGCCAAGAGAAGGAGAACAAGAAGTAATATCTGCAATGAACATCTTGCTTTCAGTCCATGCAGGGAATGTACAGTCCACCATCCTGAGCCAGTGCACACTATATTTATTTTACTGTACCGTATGTACATGTATATAGCTCGTAGCATAGCTCTCTGGATTAATGTTGTTATTGACGAAATCTGTGTGCAGCCTCAAAGTGGCGGGATCTCACCACAGTCAGGTTAACTCAGCTCTTCATCCTTGGAAGGACAATAAAAAGAGGACCAATGAATTAAGTGAAAATAGTACTCGCTATCCTGTCCAGCAAAACTGTGGTCGCAAGCACTATATACAAAACTAATAAGAGGGAGACAGAGAGTGCTTTGTATGTATGTATGATAAACCTTTAAAAGCAATAATGAACAGTTTTTACTTTCTTATAGATTTAAAGGATTTTATATAGCGCCCTTCTGTCACTTTCATTGGCTTTGCTGCACATGGCTCTGTACAGAAAACTAGGGAGGTATGGGGTTTGTTCCGAGGAGAGGCAGATGCGAAACCTGTGCTGCTGATGAGTGCAGGTTGGAAGTGCCAGGGTTCGGAGTGATGATCTACTTTCTATGGGTTTGATGGAAATACTTGGGACTATGTTATCCATGGGGGGAGGAGCCCAAGTGCTGATAGACTACAGTTCTTTGGGTCTGGTTAGCTGCTGATTTGGGACGGTGTGGAGCTCAAGAGGAGAGCTTAGTCATGGCTTGATTAGTGTTGATGTGCTAACGGCTAGGCATTTGGCAGCTGTCTGTGTGGCATTTGTATGTGTAGTGTAAGGTGATAGGAGATCTTGGAGGGAAGTCTGTTAGTCGTGGGGGGAGAGAGGAGTAGGCCTGTCAAAGTAAAACTGCCTGGTTTCCTCTATGGACTCCTACCCTCCTAGCAAGAGATACAGTGGGAGGAAGAAGAAGGAAGATAATAAGGAGAACATGAGGATGGAGAGGAGGACAGGGAGCATTCCTCATATTATTGAGCCGTGATATTTCACGTAGCATTAGATAGCCAAAGATTGCCTCGACTTTCAACAGGCTAGCAAACTAAGTATGCTATAATCCCACAGGAAAATATGACCATGACCTCATAAAAAAAATTATGCTCCCAAAGGGTTCCCAATAATACAATGGGCCTCATTACGACCCTGGCGGAAATCGTGGCGCCAAATGCACCATGGAGCACGGCGGAAAGCTGCCGATAGCGCCATGGGGGTTGGCGGATTTTCCGCCCCATTCCGACCTTGGCGGGGCGGTAAATCCCCATTCCCCATTTTACCCTTCCCCATTCCCATTTTTGCCCCATAGGGTATAATGGGAGTGGGGAAGGCGTTAATTACGCCACCGTAAAATACGGTGGCGTAATTAACAACAACGTCCCGTAGCGCCATGGATTTCTCCGCCCGGAAAAACCAGGCGGAAAACGCTCCATGGCACTACGGGAACTCGTAGTAGGGCGGACGGGTCCGCCGCGAATACCGCTGGCGTAAACCCACTCCGCCAGGGTCGTAATGAGGCCCAATAACTTTTAAGCACCACCCATAACTGGTAATAGCAGGTCACTAATGGGCATAAAGAAAGAAATGTGCATATCAAATGTATTGAATAAAATAAACAATGTAACCATAGTTATAAGCATACAAAATGCAATACATCATTATTGCAATGATCTCAGAAAAGACAGTGGGCCTCATTACACGTTGTCCGGTAAGGGAATACCAGTACCGGTAAAGAATTACCGGTACCGGTAATTTCCCAAGCCAATTACGACCCTGACCCACCACTATTAGCAGACCCGGTAAGTACGGTGCCACTAATAGCGGCAAGGCCGTGGGCGCGCGACCCCCAGACCAGAAATAGCGCCATGGCGCTAATATCACGCCATCACAAGCCATGCAGACATGGCATTAGCGGCATGGAAAAGACCCCAAAACCCCTTACCGGCATGGCGCAAATAACGGCATCTAAAAGCACCCGTTAAGAGACCTGAGCAGTGTTCCCATCTGTCACAGATGGACACAATCAGCACAGGTGGAGGCAATGGAGACACGCAGCACAAAAGAGCACACCACACCCCTTCCCACACCCCTTCCCACACCAAGATGGTCCCAATACCACCAGCATGACATGGGCTTCAGTACATGATTGCAGTGCAGCACCAACAACAACAGGCCGCACCAGAGGTGACCCGTAACAGGTACCCATTCCTCACACCATACAGGCGATGCCAGCTATCCACTGAAGAGGTGGCTCCTAACCCCTGTACGGAACCCACAGAACCAGCAGGAAGAGGAAACAATATTGCACATACCCGTACCCGCGTCGTGATAGAGCCGGCATTCCGCCTTCCAATGACAGTGCGCTGGTGCCTAAGCGGCCTGGGTGAGGCTCTCCTGTACGGCCGTGACAAAGTGGCAAAGACAACCATGGCATGTGTAGAGCATCACAAAATGTGCATCTGATGGAATGTGCCTATGCCACTTGACATGCAACCACCAGATGAGGATGATGTGGATGGGGCTGAGTATGGGTGAAATGCTCCCGCAGGACATGCAAGAGGCGATGTCAAGGAGGCACACGATGTGCGTCCGCATCTGAATCAGGAATTTCATCAGGTACAAAGGTGAAATTACATGGATGGAGATGGGTATTGTTGCCCTGGTGCATGTTTTGAGGCCCACAAAGGACCCTGTCCACAATAAATGACACATACACAATGATGGAGACGACGCCTGGTTTTCAACTTCAGAACAGTGTATTGTGAACAGAATGTGAAAAAAATGTGCATGACCCCAACTTTGCAAACACCCCTTCCCCCCTCCCCCACAACACCCCCAAATACACCCTCTCCCCCCTTCCCCCACAACACCCCTGAAAACACCCTCTCCCCCATCCCCCCACAACACCCCCGAAAACACCCTGTCCCCCCCCCCACAACACCCCCAAAAACACCCTCTCCCCCCTCCCCCCAAAACACCCCCATGTGAGCCTTATAGTGTCTACGTGTCCTGCTCCACATGTGCCACCTAGTCCTTGCTGGACCTAAGCCACAGGGCCTCATCCACCATTGGGTGGTTTTGACATGGGGCGCCTCAGGTTGCGCAGAGAGCGGTGCAGGGGGCTTGTCTGCTGGGAACTCGAGGAGGAGGAGGAGGTGCCCGGTTGATCCCGTGTTGGGGGTTGGTATTGCCGCTCCATGATGTCCCCAATACGTGTAATAGCCTGGCGGAACTGGCCCATTTCCTGGCAGATCCTGTTAGTGCAGGCCTCAATGGCCTCCCTTGTTTGGCCTGCATATTTGCTGAGGTCATCCCTCAGACGGCCTGTCTCGGCCACATGCTGGGCGACCAGCGCAATAATGTCTGCCTGCCTCCGGCTGATGGTTGCAAGGTCAGGTTGGGTGGTATGTGATGCTGGGCTGGCTGCTGCGTCCTGGTCCGTGCCTCCGGCATCAGGTGAGGACACCTGAGGGCTCCATGCCCCTTCAACGGTGTGGGTGTCATGTGCTCCATGGCTACCTGATCTGAGCATTGCCCTTGGACTTTCCTCAATGGACTGTGTTGGGCTGGGGGAATGGCTTTGTTCTAGAACGTCAATTGCGTCCTCCTCGTCAGTGAGCAGTGCAGTGGCTGCTGCCTCACCAGTTGAACTGGTGGCAGCGGAGTGCATGCCCTCCGTGCTCATTTCACCTATGACGGGGCACACTGGAATGGGTTCAGCAATAACAGCAGCCGTGCCCTCAGGCTGTGTGGAACTGGTGCTCCTGCTGCCTTTGGGCCTCTGCTGATGGACACTCCTCCCAGTTCCCCTAGAGGTGGTGGCAGTGTCACCTTTCCCATTCATCCTGGCCTTTTTGGCTGCTGGGGGGGTACGTGTTGCAGTGCATCTGCCTTCAGTGTCTGTCGGTGATCCTGTAGAGGACAAAAATAGGGTATATCATCGTTAATGGTTCTAGGTGCCTTATGCAGAATGTTCACGTCATGCTGCTCTATGCATTTGGGCCTCTTTATCATTGATTCTAGTAATGGGGATGTCGGGTTGGTCATGCATGGATGGGTCTCTGTTGCCCGTGCATATGGTGATGCATGCATGTATGTGTGTGGCTGGATCAATGGCCTGGTCATGGACACATATTTGGGGGACCCCTCACCCTTCACTGTGCATTGTTTGATGTATACACTCACCTCCATCGGATGAAATGGCCACACCATGCTCCATATCTCCGACTCCCTCTATGGATTCGGCTCCAATTGTGGAGGCACATGTCTCCTCCCACTCCTTCAGCTTCAAAGCGGAATCTACGCCACCTCCTGTGGCCATTGCCAGGTTACGGTTGGCCGTTAGTATGTTCCGCACACCAACCCGGAGGTCGTCCCACCTCTTGCGGCAGTCCTTGATACTGCGGGTGGTAGTGCCCACCGCACTGACTTTACAGGCAACTTCGGCCCAGATGGCCTTTTTCTTAATGATGGCCTCCCGCCGCATATCATTGGCGAAGACAACTTCTGCATTAGCTGCAAGTGTCCCGGTCAACATTATCAGCTCCTCATTTGAGAATTTTTCTTTCCACTGACGATCTGAAGATTTTATTAGGGCCTTGGGCATCTTCGGGCTTTCCTGGATGATTTCTTGTCGGAGTTCTCCAAAAAGAGGTCCTGGATGCAGAGGATGGCAATGGATTGTGTTTTTAAAGATGGCCGCCGTGCTCTTTCCCGTTCCTGTGCGATGACTCTATTTCCGGTTCCGCTTTTTTACGGTGACCGCTAATAGCGGTGACCGCTATTTGCATGTAGCGTGGGGGCGGAGGTGCTAACAGCACTTTGGTCGAAGCCGGTAAGGGGCATTTTGGGGACTTTTACGGCATGGCGGTACGGACATTTACGACATGGCGCTATGCTCGTGTCCGCGAACTCGTAATGGGATGCTATTAGCGGCCTCTTGCGAGGGCGGTCACGCTAATAGCGCCAAGCTGTAAAATTCTGATTTTTACCGTGTAATGAGGCCCAGTGATTGTTAAGCAGATTAAATAAGAGTACACTAATCATTTCCATAAAGTTTGAAAACAAAGTGGTTTTAGACAAAAGAGATCCAAACACAGAATACAAAACGTACCCACATCTAAATACTCTCCCTTGAAACATACCTGCACTGAAAACCATTCACATATACCCAATCATGCACCAATTGAATTGAATAGTTACAGGAAGATCTTGATAATCTTCCTATTTGTACTGAGAATCCAGCTCGCCCTTGGTTTATCCATGGCAGTAATTTTCAAGAAAAACCTTTAAGCTGTGGTTGATAGGCAGGTTTCGGCATAAGGGGGTTGTCCATGGTTAACATGGCTTCATCAGGATTGTTAAAGATTAGGTGTGGCTATCGTGTTCAAGGTTCTGCCTCAAAAATATGCTGCCATAGTTTGACTTTGACTCGGGTGGGGAGACAGCTTTCTTCAAAGTAGTCACTGCGCGAGTTCTGCTGGAGAATAGTCCTGTAACCTTTAGTCAGTGATGCAACATAGCAGGAGAGTCATCCTCATAGGGGGGTGCAAAAATGGAAGTGTCAAGCGCATGTTGTCCATTGAAAAACACAGCATGGTGATGCGATTCCCGACAATAACCTCACATCTCCCTTTAATTGATACATGCCTTTACCTATATCAACCTGAAATAATTACACATTATTGTTTTGAAATGAATTCAGCAATGCATATATTATGCAAACTATGCAAATCCTCTATTGTACCATTTTGTTTCTAACCTCAATTGTCCAACCTTGATCCGTTTTCAGCTTATTAAGTGAAAATGAATACCATCATGAGCACATTTGTTTACGTTATCAGTGGCCACCCTTCCTACTAGTCACTGTGCATCATACACTACTCTAGGGGGCTGTAGGCTATGTCTTCCCAGATGTTTTTAACAACAAATCCAATTTTCCCTCATTGACTATGCTGGCTTTGTCTGAAGGGAGTTGTGTCCATAACATCTTTAGAGCTGCCTGCGTTCCGCGCTCACACGTTTAGTTCTTTATTGTTGGGACGTTCTGTGAGAAAGTAAGATAAAGAATTAGGTGTTTCCTGTCTTTGCTATCCACTGCATGCTGCTTAACCCACTGCTCAATACCACATGCAAGGTTCACTGTTGATGGTGTCATTCATTCACTGCTCAGCATGCCACATTCACTAGTGACCGACTCATTACCTGCTTACTCCCTCATTTCCTGCGCACTGGCTTATTCACTGCTCAGCCTAACTTGTTAACTGCTGGGTCTGGCTTGTTAGCCTCCCGCAGCCTCTTTTCGCTAGTTAGCCTGCCTCACTCACTGGTTGTCTGCTCGATTCTTTGTTAATTGGAGGGTGATTCATGTGACATTGACTGGCCAGCTTTCCTCATCCAAACCCTCATTTTACTCACCATTCATCCTGCCTGACTCATTGGGAATATATGCCTCACTCACTGTCATCCGCTTTCACTCCTTAGCCAGCATTCCTCTCTAACAGGATAAGCCTGCTACATTCACTGATCACCACAGATCATTCACATATCACCCTGAATCATTCACTCATCCACAGATCCTCCTTTTTCATCCACTGGTGACTGCCTTCATCCCTGGTCACCATGCCTCATTCAATGTTCACTGTGCCCTTCTCAATTTAAGGGCCGGATGAACCTTTGAAAACAGAAAGAAAATAAAGTGTATTAATGGGTCATAACAAAAATGAATGCAGTTGATTCGAGATACTGAAACCTCACCATGAACTCTTGGTGAGATTTGGGGTCTAAATGAGTCCAACCAAACCCATGTTTGGAAAAGAATAAATAGTATTTGTTAGTATTTCTTCTAGCTCTGTTGTAGGTGGGTCTGCACTAGAAATGGAAAAAAATACCAATTTGCATGTGTGTGGGCTTCCTGCTAGATATTGAAAACATTCTATTTCTAGCATGTGTCCACAGACTCTAGAAATGGTATTTATTCTATTTTTGCCAGGGTCTCACCAATTAATAAAGATATATAATGTCTAGCACCATACGATAGAAATAATGTGTTCAAATTTTAGCATGTATTGGGGACTTTTTTTTATTTGTGTCTCAACAGGGGTAGCAGCTCACTTTACTGCCCTGCAGGGGCTTGTCTAGGCTTCCGCACCGCAGAGAAGTGAGATATATTACATGATCCTTCAGGGGGTGACAGCTTGGCCTTGCCCACAAGGTCTGCTGGTTAAACTTTTTTCAGTCTGGTTATTTGCTGAACCTCGATTTCACCTAAAATCTGGTTATTCACCTTGTCTCACCCACGGGATCACCCTAAATCATTCCCTGGTTCGCTTGCATCACTCAGTGGAACATTGCCCACCCTCCATCACTCACTGGTGTTCCGCTATACATCCACTAATTGCGCAAGCTCCTGTGTCCTCGTGTTTGCCCCCATTCTCTTCTCTTTATGGTATGGAAATCTGCTGAAAATGGGCTTGGAAAAGGCATAGAAGCACATTATAACACTGGGTGAATGCTAAATTATATGGCATTATTACTGGAAATATATAGAAACATAACCAAGTGGCAAATCAAAGTGAAAGTTCTGCAAAACACTGAATTGTGCTCTTACCAAAGTTGAAATAGTAATAATTAGCTCACTGGGGAAAGTAGGAGGACATATTTAATTCTGTATTGTCTCCCATGTTCATTAACTTATCCTGATAAACTTCTAGGTTCAGTTTCTCATTAACAGGTAGATTGAAATAAACTGTGGAATGACATTTCGCAACACTCAATCTGATCCAGAAACAGGTGCCAAAAGCTGTACATCTGAATCTACCTTTTGCACAAGAAGCTTTTATTGCTTTTCAGAAGAAAGCAAGGAAAGACAACAAAATTCTTTACTACATAATAACATTGAAATCATATTGTGCAGCCGTGCCCTTCAAGAGAGAGACTCCAGCCTGTGGACTGAATCACTTTAGCGGAGGAAGGAAGGAAATAAAGGTGGGGGTTACCAGACACCCGCATCCCGTCCCATCGGATCTTTGAGTAGACCACAGAAGGGTCCAGGAAAAGTCTCAAACTAAAGTGATATGGACCTGATTCACAAGCATTTTACTGGAGCCGAGCAGGTGAGGACAGTGAGCATATCAGATTTGCACCTGCTGCATTATTCCTGACCCAGAAAGCCTAACACTTGTGCAAACAGAATCTCTGAGAGGCTCTTGAGCCAATTTTTGTGAATCACTTTTGTACACGAGCATCTCACAGAGGCTCCAGTCACCTACAGATTTGCTTGAGCTTTAGACATTGCGTCTCTCGTTAAGGTATAAGTGGGCAGGTGCAAATCTCCATGATTCAGGCCCACAGTCTTGTTGATCCTGGACCTAATTAAGAGTTTGATGGTGTGATTAAAAAAGCGGTTGTAATTGCACTACCCAAAATTGAAACCCGATAAAAGCTGCCCGTTTTTTTACATTGAGGAAATGTACACCACTAAGGAGACATTACCACTTGCAATAATGGCGCATACAGTAATTACTGCACATGGTTTTATGTCATCCCTAATGGAGTCTTATAGGGCTCCAAAATGGGAAATAACTGTGGATTCGGCCAAACTCTTAATCATGCTTAATATTTAAGTAGGGCCCGGGCCGATCATACCCTATCCAGTCCACCAGAGAGGGTATTAAGGATATTAGCACCCTGGTTTCCGAATAGCAAACCCAGGGTGTTAAAAAAGATATATTTTAATTCATTGAACGGGGCGGCGCGCATGGGTCTCCCATTGAATTAATGAAAATTCTGTCTAAAGGTGGCTGCCATGGTTATGGAAGGCAGGGCTCCATACAGATAAGTGGGCTGGAGATGTGGAGGGAACAAATAAAAACAGATATGGGAGGGTGGGGGGAAGGTGGAGCTGCGGGGGACGGGGGAAGCAGCCGCCAAGTTCCATGGAATGCGCGCTAAGATTGCCAGTTTCAGCCCGCGATTCAAGGAACCTGATTGGTTGCTCCCTCCACCCCGGGTGCTAATCATGCTTAGCGCATGTTCTAACTGTAAAAGAGCTTGGCGGTTTTGCGATAGGTAAAACAGCCAAATACTTAATGGGCCCTTTGTCTTCACCAAAGTAGCAAGAAGGCAACTTTCTTAAATCTAAACTCTAAGCGGCAATTACTTGCATGACGTTTTATGGAAATCGTACAACTAAGAGTAAACTTTTGTTTGTCTTTTCAATAAAGTCTGTGTTACTTTTAACATATTGCTTAAACGTCCTATTACAAGAAGGTGGGTAACCAGAAATCCTAGTAAAAGTTCTGTACAACTAAACCCATTGCCCCATCCTTCCTCATCCCACCCTGTCAGAAATGACCCTCTGGAAGTCTCTGGGGGTCTTTGGGTGGTAATCTCGGCTTACCATTTCCACTGCCGATATCCAGGTGTTACCAGGATATTATGGGTGACGGAGTAACGGTAAATTCCCATTCCCATGTGCAATGGGAACCACTAAATCACTGGCACTGCTGTTAACGGTGCCGGGGATCCAGTGAATTCACTGCTGGTAGGGGCCTGAACTACCAACTGGTCAGGCCAGTCGGTAGTTCACTGCCCCTACCAGAAGACTGAGTATGCCGATCCAGAAAAGGTGCTGGTACACATTGTTACCGGCACCTTATTTCCGGACCGGCATACTCGTAATGACCCCCAGTCTGTATGGAGCGCGACGCCATCGCAAACGGTTCGGAAACAGCAAGTGTTGCAGCAATTCGTCAACACAGCAGTTTTCGCCTAAATTCTAAACAGTACTTTGGCAAATGACTCCCATCATCTTTACTTAAATGTCAAAAGTTTTAACTTGCTGTAATAGATGACTTCAAAGAAAATATGTTTGGAGACAACATTGTATGAGCTACAGATGTTCGCATAACAAAACAAAAATGATTTGTTTTTAAAAAGCAAAATTACAGGGGGTGGCGGAGGTGCCAATTTGGAGCAGATGCCTTCTCCATCTGCTTTGGCTTTTGCTTTAAATGTTTTTGCAAATTCCATTGCAGATTTGCATTTTTCAGAAATATTTTTTCAATTCTGAGTAACTTTTTAGCCGAACGCAGAAGGAGGGTGGCATGGCTCTTGACAGCATTAAGGCTTTATTTCTGCATTAGCGAAAAGATCACAGTTGCGTATCGATCTCAGATTTACAGTTTCTTATTACTTGTGCCAATATTATACTTATAAGGGAATAACCTGTGTGTTATGCTTTACAGCACGGTGATCATTCACTGTTGGTTTTTAATGAAAATATAGTCCCGATTGTGCCAATCATAGATAATAGCTCTGAAAACTCCACCAAAACGAATCATCCTTACCATAACTGCAAGGGTTATTTCACATGTTAGAGTCCAATGGGGATAGGTAGAAAGGCGATTCGGCCTGCGACATTACGACCATTGTAAGTGGAGGTATTATCTTCTGGTGAGAAGATTCAATTCTACAATTATCACTCCAAATGGGTCTAGTACGAATGAATGCTTTGACAGCACTTTGGCCATGGCTTATGGGGTTACATTTCTGCAGGACTTGAATGAAACCTAGCAAAGGATCTTAGTGTCAAATGAAAATCAATAGGCATATAAAAAATGATGATTAAAGGAGACCACTTCATTGCGGGGATGGGGGCATATAACTCTCACCAACATACAGAATCCAAAGGCTCACCTATTCCCTTTGCTTGTTATGGTCCCAGTTGGGAGCCAATTCCTTCACATTGAAAGTGGTTTCTCGAAGCAACTCAGTTAAACTTCTACAAATAGTGGCAGTGTGTATAGAGAGGACTGGCCACCTGCCTCCTGTAAACACAAATGGCATTGAGTAATGCCTTGAAGGACATGCTATGTAGACCAGTATGTATGAGAGAATTGAGAAACTCTAGCACAGTACCACTACACAGGAAACCCAATCTAGGTCTTAACACTGGCATCAAATGGAGACTTCGATGCATAGAATTCCTGGTTTGTGGCCGGCCTTCTGGTATTTTTCATGGTTCAAGTCCATGGTTTTTACAGAAAGTTCCTTATTATTATCCCTAAGTTGACAAAGATAGTGGTAGAAGAAGGGTGTGGTAGAGCGCTTTCGTCTCCTTCTGGACCGGAAGGTCCATCATAGGGTGCCATGTGATAATATCCCAGCAGAAATGTCACCATACAGGAACAGGGCTGTTTTTTTGCAGCGATATTACCCCATGGAATCTACGGGGACACCCGCGCAACTCCCATATTTTTTTGAAGGGCAAGGGGCACACCCCCGTAACCCCTGCTCCCATTTACCATTTACGCCATAAATAATGTCACCTATGCCATTTTCCAGCGACTATATGTATGGCAACATTATTTATGGGGATAATATTACCTGATACCCATCATAGTAGTAAAGCAGACTGCAGATACTACAGGTCACTTAAAGAGATAAGAGAGTCACATCTGGTTTGATCTAAAGTGGTGTTTATGACTATGGTGGCGACTAGAGGTCTGCAGAAAGCAATTACTGCAATAAGCAGAGGGGGGAAAGAAAGTAAATAAGATTGTCTGACCAAACCTACACAACAGAACCATATCCTGCAGGTACACCTGATACATGAAGCAACGATGTACGTGCAGCCAGTGGTCTGCTTAGAATACCTATGCAGGATTTGGCACCCTGCTCTTTTACGGCATACTCTGTCCAAAGTGATTTTTTTGCCACATTGTGGACTGCAAAAACTAAAAACCGGTCTACCATCCTCAAATTCTGAGCATATTGCTCTGCAGCACGTTTAATTCGCTTGGTTGTGAATAGATTCATGTCCAAGACAATCTTAGACCTGCAAGGAAGTCAAGAATGGAATGTGAGTCTGTATATTCATGCCTGGCACCAAACTGTTTCAATGGTTCTGGATCTGTGTTATTCATTCCAGTAAAAGGAACCACGGACATGTAAATCATCTGATCCATTTCCCAACCACGCAATTTCATGGACTCGATTCAGAGTTGAAGTATATATTTATTGTTGTTTTTGTGAGCTGCCAACCACGAGTGCAGTCAGTGATCCAAGAGGAAAGCGGGAAATGGGAGAAACAGGGATGGTCCTTCAAAGCCTTGAAACATTCAGGAGCTACTAAGTGCAAGAGAGGGGAGAGGGGGAAGGACAGTACAACCAAGCAAGAGCACCTAACAATCACAGGTGATAAAACCATCCGCAAAGTGAGTGAACCGACAGGTAGAATGAATCTTCAGGGCCCGATTCACAGAATCGTTTTATAATGGCACAATCCCATAGGAAACCACTCTGTGAATCAGGCCCTCAGTGTCTACAAATGATTGTGCAGATAGCACCTTCAGCAAGGGTCAAAGACCAGCTTGAAAAAGAGTGCCTTGACCCATTTCCCTAACAGGTGGTAGTTATCAAGGGGTGTCATAGTGATGGGGAGGTAGTTCCACAAGGAGGCTCTGGCAATTTTCAACAGCCGGCCACCAGGTTTTTTATTCCTGGAACGAGCCAGTGAGAGAAAGGAGTTGGCGAATCATACAAACATAAGGGTGGCAATGTTTGACGACGTTCAGCTTACTGTAGCCCGGTCCAACTCTGACTCCCTAGTAGGCTTGATGAATGATGCACACGATATTAAAGAACATTCGTGCATTCACAGGTTGCCGATGCAAGGAACTGAGGGTTGGTGTGATTTGGTCTCTAGTTTGCGGACCCAGGATCAGCCTGGCAGCTTTGTTTTACATAATTTCCAACTGAATTGTCAAACCTTTAGGCAGACCCAACCGACTATTACACAAGTCAGTGTGGTAGATGACCACGGCCATGGACACCTTCACGGTTTTTCCACATAGTACATAATATTAAATAAGCTATCGGTCTCCACATTACGACCTTTCAGCCCTACAGGAAAGAAGATCGTAAGCATGAAGGGCAGCCTGCTCCTGAGCACAATCCAAAATATCTACAGACCAACTAAAGATCACAGAAGCTAGTGCATAACATCCATAATGCGTTTATGGCTTTTCCACATGAGAAGAGGAGAAACACTCAATCATTGTGCCCTGGATAAGACTCCAGGAGAGGTGTATGCAGAGGTCCTTTGACACCAACGGGAGCAAGGGCTGCAATGCTGGCTGCCACAAGGAAAGCAGCACCAGCTAGGCAGTTTATGGCTGCCGAGAGTAGCAGATGAGAGAATCTGGCTGCCTTCTTCCAAAGCAGAAGTGTCCTTTCAATGAGAGAATGGGCATCTGGGTATCTTCAGATGCCACCTATTGACTGGACTACATGAGGATACATGATCAAAATAAGTCCACAGCAAGAAACCCCTGGTGCCAGTCTTGAGGGAACTGTGCAGTATATTTCTTAGCTGAGGCAGGAGAGAGACTCAAAATCGCACAGGATGTCAATGGTTCTTGTGCTAAGATTGAGGCTACTGGGACATGATATGAGTGACACCTGAAAATGCCACCTGGAATTTGCAGGTGTAATTGGGGGTGGGAGTGTTAGCTCCCTTCCCTGGAGCAACAAAGGAATGCATCAGTTGCACTCGAAAGTATTGGATGAACAATGTGACAATTTCTCTGGAAGGTTCATGGAACCTGTGGATGAAACAGGATTGGTAGTGGGCAGCCATCTCCGAATGGCAAACCTATTACATGCCCATTTTTATGTTACGTTGCAGAGCTTCCATACTGCGCCAAATCACCACTGTGGTGGTCTCAGAGCATCTAGGCTTGTCCAAAGGTTGGCATATTGTATCCCCGGCAGGGTTTTCATATACGATCTCTGAAAGAAAGCAGTGACTTAGAGCAAGAGGAAGAGTTGAGGGTTGGGAAGTGAAGAGGACAGGCTGAGGAACACAAGTGGCTTGACAAAGCATGTTGCTCCTCTTATGTACTGGCCATATAGACATGTTTAACAGAATAACTGTGGTGTGCTTTAAGTGTCACTAATAGTCATTACTATTGTAATGATTACCCAAGGCATAATGGTGCATTGGGTGTGTGTGGGTGTGGATCCTGTATGTGCTCAAGCAGACTTATAGGAAATACATGTCCCTAGTTGCATCTTAAATGTTCTAGAGGGCTAAAGGCAAGAACCTTATTTCTGGGACTGCCAAACGGAGAACCAGGGAAGCTCTTATCGGGTCAATGTGTATAACATCTAGAATGATAGGAAGGGAAAGTGAAGGGCAGTAGAAAGACCACTGCAGTGTTTTGATCATTTCTGCGGGGGACATGGATCTAAAGTGATCAAAATAAGATCTAGTCTTGCAACCTTATTGTTTACTCATTGTATGAGCTGATTGTTGGTTGTACTTCTGGGATTAATCAATTTGTCGGTGATAAATGGATGTTTACATTATTGGAGGTTTGCTGTGGAAACCCAGAGTTTAATCAAATCTATAGATATGGTATCATAGCTTTCAACCAATGCATCTGTCTAACACAGATGCCCGTCATATGTTTATCACCAGGCATGAATGGACCTTTCAGACCAGCACATTCATCCTCAGATGTTGGCCATGGTTGGTATTCTCCACTTGTACCCAAGGTGAAGAAAGGTTGGTTCTAAGAAAGTGGTAGGGGAAGTTGGCTGCCTAGAACACAAAACAATTGTTTAGGGTAAACAAAGTGGCAATTGGATATCCTCACATGCAAATTTTTGCTGCCTGAAAACATGTAAATGTGAATTCAGCCAACATGGGTCTCTACAGAACAGCTGCAAAAGATAAAGCCCTTTCACCACTGGCAGTTAGCAACAATGGTGCCAACATTCAACCAAGCAAGTAGATGACTTATCTAGACTGAATAAAAGTTGCTGCAATCAAATGATGTCAATCTCTATCTATTAAATGTTATCGCTCCCATGAACACCAGCTTCAGACCCATTCATATCTCCAGCTCTGACCTCAGCATCCATTGCAGGCCATGGAGATCTTTGTGCTGCAGAAGAGATGAGTGCAACAGCGGACATCAATATCAGGGGACTGAGTACCCGCCCCTTAACACTGTCAACATGCTTCTAGTATCCTGCTGGAATACACTAGGATTAGGGTACTGCTATTGCCAGAAATGGTTAGATAAAGTTGAAATGTGCGGGCTCCATCTAACCAAGCCATTAACAAAATAGCTGGAGGTGATTTCTCACCCTTTGTTATAACATGAGATAAGGCAAGCAAAATACAGGCAAGGGCAGACATGTTGGTATGGGTTGGCAAAAGGGGGAAGAGTGGATGAGGCTTCAATGATTGCCAATGAAAATTAAGATTAAATTATATTCTTTTAGCATATAAGGGATTAACTACACCTGGATATTGTGGAATTTTACTATAACAGACAATAACTAAGATTGTTTGTCTGACAAAACACTACTCCTTTTCTTACACCCGATGTTCATGCCATTGCATATTAAATGTGATGAGGATTTGGCAGGGTTAGACACCTTAGTTAAAGTACTTGCCAGCATCCAAGATGAACTGGTCTAGTTTATTCAGTAGAATATCTTATGTTTACTCCATGGTTGATTGCAGGGCATGAAAGGCACGGAATAGATGATGTGGTCAAATAGACGGAAGAGCTCGGGCGTGCCAGACATGCCTATCATCACAGGACTGAAGATTCACGACACCTACTTATGAACCTTGAATGGACAATACGCCAGCGCGTGCAACGTCTTGCAATGAGTAAATTAAGGTTAATGTATTATATTTGTATTCTGTTTACGAAATGGTGGAAAACTGACAATACCGATTATCTGACCATATTCAGAGGGTTCATAATCGATTTGGGGGTGAAAATATTGTTCGTCTTGATGGTCTTGTGACTCTCAAGACGTATCATTCTAACCTACCAGAAACAAGGGAAATATATCAGGACCTAGTCTAAATCCTATTGAAAAATGCACAGGATTGCCTCCAGGATCCCAAGTGCTCTAAATATGTGATGGCTTTCTAGGTTGCAGCTACTGCTCGTTAGAGTTACACACAGCCACATAAAAGGCCTGCTGTGCGCTGTTAGACTATGGAATATCCCATACAGAGCATTAACCTGCTATATTAGTATCTTGACGGACAGTACCCATTTAAGTAAGAAAATCTGCAATCCTAATCAGTTAAGTGGAAGTGCCGGGAGCTTTACCCGCTCAACAAGGAAAGAAAGCTGCTGGGTCTGGAAATTATCCCGATGACTTCTGCGCAGACTATTCTGAAGACCGGGATCAAGGCTTGTTACAGACCAGCAGCGCACTTATCCCAGCCTCACACAACCACGCCACTGTACTCTATCTAAAAGGAAAGATATTCAGGTTTTGAAGGATTGCTACTGGGAATTTGTAGAATGCAACATGCCGGAACAGGCTTGTCTTAATCCACAGATCCTGATCTACTTTGATTTAGTCCTTATGGTCAATAAGTGCTAATTGGACCCGATAACCCGCAGCTAGATGAGGTCGTTTACCAACATTAGACTGTGAACACTCACTCTTCAGTAAGTTCTTGGGAAATGATTTGGCACTTAGACCCAGGATTGCTTGTGCGCCCATGGGTGTGTGAGCCAATAGACAAAAGCCAATGTTCCGTTTTCTTTCCCGGCGTATAAGGTGCTACGACTCAGGTGCCGTAAGGCCCTACTTTATGAGGCTTTGGCAAGTCAAGCACTGATGAGTCAAGTCAAGCAAGTTTTTGGCTACCTGCTGTACAGTAATATGGTGTCAGGACCAGTTGTGTAATTGGAAAGACCTTCACCAAGGAGCACTCGCTCCGAGGAGCAGAACATGTCAAAGTCTCACAGTCAGTCCTTTAGCAGGTCATCATTTCAGGTGAGCAGAAAATATCCCTGAACAATGTTGCTCCTGACCTCGGCCCGTGCTAAAGCCATCGTTCCCTATGCCTGTGTATTCCTGATGGGCCACATACATTTGTAACATTGCCAGTAGGCTGGAAAGAGTGCGCCAACATGTCATCATGGCATTTCCTTTACCATTAAACTATATGGGCCTCATTACGACCCTGGCGGTCTGGGAACTACGGTACCGGTAAACATGCTGTTACCGCAGTTCCCGAACCGCCATAATACGTGTTGTGGTCACGGGGGCCTGTCAGCCCACCAGGTTTTTCCTTGCGGGCTGATAGGCACCTGCGAGCACAGCACGTCGGATGCCACAGCACAACTCTGAATGCGCCGGTGCATCCGATGTCCCCATCCCCATTCAGCCCTATGGGGCAGAATGGGGATCGGGAGGCCCTTGATTCCGGCACCCGAAAATGGGCAAGTACCGGGTCCACCTAACTCTGCATGACCCGGTTCTTGCACATTCACGGGTGCCGGAAAAAATGCAACTCCGGAGGCAGCCGTGCCTGTTTTACAGGCACGGCTACCACCAGGGTTGTAATGAGGCCTATGTCTCCTATCGATGGCGATCACATGCATAAGCCAGAATGTATAGCACAACGATAACATTTGTATACACACATTTTCTGCAAACCTGCAATCACAACCGTCTAAAGGCCTGGCTACAAGCCTTGGCCAGCTTCTGTTCAGACGCCCCAGTGTCTCTTGGTACGGGTCCTTTTACTTATCAATTTCTATTTACACTTTATCTCGTCTGACGTTGCAGGGGTGGGCACCATCCTCTTTCTTTGCAGATGACCTAGCACCAGGGATTGAAATTAAGATTGGGTAAGCAGAAGCTAAAAGCAGCTGCTGGGTATCCAGCCTGAACCAGTGCCCAGGAGCTACAACTGGAGAATGAGGAGCTAGTACAGCACGTGATGCAAATCTAATTTCCACATAAGATGCAAACATAATTTTGTCTGTAATTTATGACGCATACTTTAAATATTTTATCCATGTGTGGTAATGTTTATTTATAGATTGTCAAAAATGCAGAGAGTAAAATTCACATAGGTGTGTTTGTTTGGCATCAGTTGGTCTGGGGAACCAAAGGTATCTCCTGCTAGCTGTTGGTAACAAGCCAACCAGGCTTTTCCAGGCTACAAGTAGGAGCTAAATACAAGCTCCCCTCAATTTCGAACCCTGCTACATTACTTGCTAGAACATAAAATGGCCTATAACAACTTGGCAAAGGGTTTCGACGAATCCTGTACAGTACAACCTTTATGGTAAATTTCTCAAAGATAAAATATGCACAACGGGGACATGTCGGGCTTCAGTTGGTAGTGACATTTCAGCATCTGGGAGCAAGATTCAGCTTAACAGCTACCTGGGGAAATCATTTGACTAAAGCACAAATTCTCTGCAAGAAGCCACGCATGAATTCAACAGAGGTCATAGGAGCACATCTTCTGAGGCACTCAGATGGGCCGATTAAGCAAAGTCGCCGTCAGGCGGAAATGATGCAGCAGAAGTCTGGGCCTATACCTCAGCCAAGAGATCACCAGAATTAAGAAGACGTTTACCAAATGACCACTGGCTTAGGTGGCAACCTGTTCTAAAGCCCAAAATACTGAAAGATGTCTTTGCAGCACCCACTCCTGCATGGTTTACAAATGATCAACAATCTGCTAGTGCATCAATTTAGCAGATCGGGTGGCAGGACTTCTGCCAGGTCACTGCACAGCCTCAATACTGCAAAGCTAGGAGGGAGAGCCACCACTGCCCGATTTTGCAATCGGGCGATAAACAGCACCTCATAGCCTGCAATACGCTTAGTGAAAGGAATCTACCTGATAGATCTCATCTATTGCCTGACAGTTCATTGCGGGTGATATTCTAGCTCAGGACCAGTGGGGGTAGTCCCATCCTTCTCAGTGAAAAGATCTTCCAGTCTCATGTCTGGCCGCACAAAGGTTATCCCTTGGGATCCCCAAGCCTGGCAGGAAGTTCAGAGGGAGACCTACCACTGGCTGGCAGGAGCAGTGGCTTTTCTACCTTGATACTTGATCAGAATCTGGTGACAACGTTTAGACTGAAGTAGTCAACAGCCTGTAACACACTTGCATCCAAGTCTAGTCATCAAGAGTCCCAATTATAAACAGATCTTCTGGATTACCACGGATAATGTGAATAACTCCAATGTATAATCAGTGCATTCACTCACATTTGGTGTGCGTATCCTGAAAATAGGGAGTAGATTTGGCTCTTGAGGACTTGACTTGTACATGAAAGGTTGTGGCAACAAAGTGTGCTCGACATTGTGGTGACAAGATAACAAAACACCACAAAGCATTTCCCTACCTACATTTCCAAGTCTGTTAATGTTATAGGAAACTAAGAAACCCTGAATTTGTGAGATGGGTAATAAATCAAGTTTGTGTGTTCCTATATCCACAAGTGATCCTACTATATATTAACAGATATATTTTCCAAAAGCTGCACTTAGATCAGAAAACATAAAATGCTCTTAATCTTAAAATCATTCCCATAATATTATTCCCTGAACTCTATAAGTACTTTAAGCTTCTCATAGGATCAGTGTTATTTCAGGGCCGACTTTTCCATGTGTTTTCTTATGTCATTTTATAGAAGTTCTACCCTTAAAAGTGTTATTAGGTTTTTGCAATTATCTATACATTGTGAACT